>NC_141354.1:35469330-36784330 GCF_057382095.1 Aulonocara sp. 'chitande type north' Nkhata Bay
AGTCGCATTGAAGGTGGCATCTGACTGCGACTGGTTGCAGACCTGGTTCCAATCTTCTACGCTACAAGTTCCTACATGGTCACAATAGCTTTTGTCGTGCTGTTGTCTACAGCCATGCTTTTATGTAATGTTGCAGTAGCATTGCCCTACATTTTAAGCCTTAAATGATCCAACGTCACCAAGTGTATCTCTAGTTTTTGCATGACAGGGGCAGAAAAAAGAGAAAACATTTTGCTTTTGCAAAATCTGTTTTAATTTCGAGTTAATGCATATCAATGTCTCGTCACTGAGCCCTTAGTGCAAACACAGAAACACAATGAAAGTAAACTAAAAATCACCGCATGAGCAGACTGCCCACCTTTGTCTTTTCATTTAACAGAAACAGTGAAAATGTAAAAAAAAGGAAAAAGAACTTCTCATGTAGGGAGCTGCACAGCCACAGGGCAGAGGTGACTCTTAAGAAAAAGTGTGCGCAGTAGAATTACACTGTTAACTTTCATGTTGACAATTAAAACACACCGCTAAATAAGACATGCCAACACCAATGTAAATATTAATTTCACTGGTGTTTATATTTCAAATCTGCGGTTGGTTAATAAGTAGATTGATGCGCACTCCAGGGTTTTAAAGTCAGCAGAGAGTAAATGGGTTGATTTTCCTACGTGCCTAAGTAGCTTCTAAACAGCGAATCATTCTCCTCACGTCACGAGCGTTTGAGTGGCGCTCTACTATTTTTAAGCCGACGTTGTGACCTCTGTCTGTTTCTCTGTTCCCGCCAGATAATTTAAATTAATCGCCTTGACTTTAGGTTGTGAGTGGATGTGACTTCTCTGCTGTAAATGCTTGTCTGCTGATTAGGTTTGACTAAATCTAAAACTCCATCAGTCCATTTCTGTGTGTGTTTGTGCATAGATGCATTTGTGTGTGGTCTACCTGTGTGTGTATGTATGTCTGTGTTTAAACTGTAGTTTACGGTGAGAGCTAATAAATGGGGTCTAGTGATTGCAAATGCATTTGATGTTTTAGAATCAGAATCAGAATCAGAAACTTTATTGTCATTGTCATGAGAACAACGAAATTAAGAATGGTCCCCGATCATTGCATCATCCCTAGCAATATCAAAATATAAATAAAACAATAAAATTCAATAAATAAAATAGATAGAATACTTAAAATACTAATAAGATATAACAGTAAAACATTCACATACATTCCCACACACATGCTTCAGACCGTGCATAGATTAACACAAGAGTGGCGTGATGGACATTTTTTTTGTAGTATTTTATTTCTTTATTGCTTTTTTTCTGGTACTTTTGAGGATTTATGTTTTCTTCAACTTAAATGAAAGCAGCAACTGATACAAAAAATAAAGGCGACAAACTCTGATTAAGAGAAAAGTATAACCAGCAATATTTAGGTGCTGTATGTGTAAGTATCAGTAATAGTAAATATTGCTCCTGATTACATTAAATTAAGTTAATAATAATGGTATTTGAGCAGTGTAAATAGAGTGAAGTACACATGATTTTGGTCTATTGAATCTGACCACATTCAGGTCATTTGAGGAAAAATTTAAAGATTTTCTATAAACAGAGCAAAGAAGGGGAAAAGGTTTACTTCTGTGAAATTTGAGGCAGTGACAACTAAATTAATGAAGAAAAATCAGAGTTTATAGGGAAAAATTAACTTATGTAATGAATAAGTTATTTTCTTGTATAACTTATGGCATTACATAAGTTTTATGTAATAAAGTTATGTAATGAAGGACAACCAAAAATCTTGCATGTAGAACATACATTTAAATTATTGCAAAGCTCAGTTGTAGCTACTAAATCTTGCTGGCAAATGTAATGGAAAAACTACAATATTTGGCTCTGAAACATATTCAAGTAACATGAAATTTACAGATTCATGGACGTTGTGACATTTTCCGGCACATTACACAATAATGTAACATATTACTGCACTAAATTCAGTTATCCATTTACAGATACAATTATGTCGTTCCTTGCATTACAAAAATTCTTCAGTTATCTGAATGATGCGTGTATAGAGAAGAAAAGAAACGAAAAGAAAAAGCATCAAACATGCCCCTTTTTCCTGCACTGTTGCACTGCTATCAGCTGATAGTTCACATGCAGGAAGGACAGTGGTGGAGCAGATGAGATATAGGCATTACTTTTTTTATTGCTTGGAAGGTGTAAATTTAAAGAAACCCCTGCAATATACTGCTAACATAACTTTAGCTCTTTGCAAGGATCTGCACAAGTGGCATGCTAACACAAAGCTATTAAAGAATCTAGAGTGATGTCAGAATTAAAAGTACGGCAACACCAACCCAGCAGCCTCAATTTCAACAGGTACAAAAGCAATGATGAGCAGTCAGGCTCTGAACACTGTCACAACCATTTGCATCTTTACATGTTTCTTCAGTAGAATCAAAGTGACAATCACCTTGATTCTCTTTGCACTGCCAAAAAAGATCTTGCATGTCAACATTAGGATACAGATTTGTGTTGGTGTCTGGGTCTGTATCATAAGCTTTCCATCCATCCATCCATCCATCCATCCATCCATCCATCCATCTTCTTCTGTTTATTTGGGCCAGGTTGCAAAGGGGCAGGAGTCTAATCTCCCACTCTCCCTTGGCTATGCTTAGATATTATGTCCATAAAAATTATGAACAGAATTGGTGACAATGGGCAGCCCTGGTGGAGTCCAACCCCCACAGGAAACACCCCATACCCCACCCCAAGCACTGAGGTTGAATCTCTTCTCCAAGTCTACGAACACATGTAGACTGGAAGGAAAAACTTCCACGCACACTCAAATATCCTTAAGAGGATAAACAGCATCCCCATTGTTCCTTCTGGATCTGAGGTTTGGCTAACTCTCTCAAGACAGCATGAGCACAAACAACAGTCAGAACCTGTTCTGTAGCCCAAAAGCACATGGAAGCAACTCTGTTGTCAACAGGGAAAACTCTAACATTCAGGCTGAGGAGATAAAAAGATGCAGGCCTTAGTTCTCGCCTCTCACCAAGGGTAACTCCAGAATCCATTCTCTCTCCGGGTGACTGGTTCTAGCTCAAGGTGTGCCCAACTGAGCCCACCTTGTATCTAATGGGGTTCTCTCAACCTCACACAAAAGCTTAGGTTTTCTTCCCCATCAGACAGGTGATGTTCCATGTCCTAGTCGTCAGCGTTGATGATCTGTCAGCAAGAACCTCAACTCTTGGCCGCCGCCCAACACACACAATGCACGTGACTCCTGCAGTGCTTCCCAGGCTCCATTGACTAAGGCCTGGCCACCACGCACTCTCCCTTGGGAACCCGCCCCAGGCTTGGCCATTAAAGAGAATCCAAAAAAACAAAATAAATTAAAGCAGAACAAGCTCAACCAAGTTAGGCTAAACTAAGCCAATCCAAGGTAAGATCTTAAGATAAGAGAAAAAAAATTCCTAAGATCATTTTTTATAGATTGGACAGGTGTGTGTGTGTGTGCGTGTTTGTGTGTGTGTGTGAACATTATCTTTGGATCGCTTGCTAGCCAGCTATTTTTCTCCCTTTCTCTTACTGTTGCTTTCCTTTAAAAGCAAAACTAAGAAACAGAAAATAAAAACATGATTATCAGTCTGATATGTTGGACTGACAATCATGTTATTTTAGAGGCATTTGCTCCAGTGACCTGGTGTGTTCAAGCATACAATGGAGGGTTTATGTGGCAGAGGTCATGACCTCTAGAAGCACAACAAAGTCTATTGACATGCTCACAATAAATATCCCAAGAGACCTCAGCAGCTCATATAGAAAATAGAGTGACTGCTGATGTAACTTGTTGATAGCAAAAAAACGGGTCTCAATAGAGAGAAATGATGCAGATTTTGTTGAAACTGTGCTTTTTCTGCAGTGTTTTTTTTCCCGACAGATGTGAAGCTGTTTTTGCTGTGGTGATGCTGAGAGCGTTGTAAAATTGTTTGACCCTGTGTACATAAAACCACTCGGGGTCAGGGTTGCAGTTCTGATAATTGCATAATTTATTCTATTTATAAACGGACTAATGTTAGCATCATCAGCAACAGGAGAACCCCTTTGTTTCACCTCCTCCGAAGGAGAACTGGGTGACACACAAAACAGGAAGAAAAACAAAATGTTGAGTTTACACACACGCGCACGCACACGTGACTGTTTCAAAGATGATACTGAAGCCTCCATATCAGGGGTCTGTCTGTGTCTTTGGCCCCACTGTTCTCATTCCCCGCACAATGAAATTATACCATAGCAAGCATCATCTCATGGAGGCAGATTCAAGGCCCATTTATTTGAGATTGCTTTTAGTGTAATTCAATAAAGGCTTTTTTACTCATTTATTTCCATGGTGAAATTCATGCTGAGGAAAACCAGGGCTGTATTTCCCTCATTAGCAGTAATAATAACCATAATAACAATAATGGCATTAAAAAGCAATCATTTGAAAGATCCTGCCGTCAATGTCAGTCTCAAATAGAAAATATAGATGGGAGCTGGACATTTTTTTTTGGTACTTACGGGAGACAGTTTAGCAAAAGCTTTAGTGCATGTGGATGAATTACAAGTACTGGACAAAGTACTTTGTGCCTATAAAAGCAGAATTAAAATAAGATTTTTCGTAATGTTCAGCTGTATAATGTGTTTTGTGTCATTAGGTTTTCAATTAGATAAGTTTTATCCTGATAAGAGTATAGAGAAAAGTACTGAAGTGGAATAAAAGACCTGAACATGACACATGAAAAAAGGAGGTTGTGTATTTATGAAAAGGAGGTAAAGGCAAGAAAGTAAAAAGAGGATTTAGAAGACAGCAGAGCAGCAGGATCCACAGCTCCACCGTCAGATCGGTTTTCCACCACTGGAGGCCAACTGGCTATCAAGATGGTGCTCCCATCGTCGAGGCTTATAGGCGAAAACTTGGTTCGCTCGCTGATCCGCGGAGCAAGCACAGCCTCCCCGAATGCCCTGCAAAAATAAATATTTGAATATTCTCCGGCTCTCCTAAACCAGCTTAAATTGGATCATTTTATTTCGCCGCTTGCCCTTGCCAAAATGCCAAAAGAGTGTGGGTCTTGGCGAGCCTTTCGCACCCAGGCATGCCACCCTCCCCGTGGCCCTGCCCACCCTCTGCACTATCAGCTGACACAGAGTCTGCCCCCGGGCCGCCTCCTTTCTCCTCGGCCACACTCCTGCTGCGTGGAGCTGGCACGCTGAGCCCACACAGACACCGGTCTAAACCGGCCATGCGTCCAGAGCGCATCAGGTGACATCACGGTCATCAAAACCCGGCAGATGAGGAGGATGTGCAGCATCCTCATCCAGCCTTTATGCAAAGAGCGATTCTGCTCCGGCTCCTGGGAGGCACACTGAAGCTTTCTGAGATGTTTGAGAATGTGCAACGAAAAAAAGAAAGTATATGTACATCTGCGTCATTTCAGAAGTAGACTTTTTTTTTTTTAAAGAAAAACAAAATCTCTTTATTTTGAAAATGTGTTTTATTGTTCCTGAGCATTTTAAAACACAGGACTGTTTCAGTTTTCATATTGTGCTTTAATCTGGAGTTTGTTCCAGTCAGTCTTTGGTTTCTTTTCCTTTCTGTACAACATGAAGTCCTCAAGCTCACGAGTGCACAGTAGTTTAAATGTACTGTAATTTTGTTGCATCATTATCTTAAGTAAGTTTCAATATTGCACAAATTGCACAAATATTCCATAAATAATATAGAGAAAGCTGACGTTTTTCTGGAGATTTGATCAGTACCAGTGATTTAAAAACTGCTTCTCAGTAGCTTGATGGACATTTGGCCGCTTTTGAACCTTCAACATTTTCAGGATCAGTTAACAAACAGAGATGAAATTGACAGACTGACTGAAAACCAAGTTAAGAGTTCCATGAATGCACACATACCCTGGAAATAAGAGGCATTTAGAAACCATGTCATTCAAAGACACAAGCCAAAACACAATAGCAAAGGTTTTTATTATATATATTGTGTTGATGCTTGAAGATAAAGATAAAAGGGATGCATTTCACCCTCTTTTTATAACATGCAGATGGAAAACAGGCATTTGTACGTGCTGTGATTGGTGCATTCCTGCTGTGAAGTTTCGCTGCTGCACCCATAGCAACAGCATCTATGGAAAACTCACACTTCAGACAGGTTTGTTTTTTTAGTCTGGATCATTTTCCCACAAATGAGCACTGTTGGCAAATTATACTCCTCGGAGAGAAGCTAAATACCAGTACTGACAACAGCCGTGATGTTTCAAAGTCAAATATTGATTGATTGATTGATTAACTTTGTACCTGTAAGTATAACTGTACAAAAAGACTCCTGACCTCTACACAAAGGACTCATAGCCCTGTCATTTAAAAAGTTCAATGTAATAATTTAAGGGAATTATTTGGATGACAACTATGTAAATTTATAGCACAAACTGCAGGGTTAACCAATGAAGTTGGACGTCTGTTGGCTTTCATGAACACACTGGTTTGGGTTAATGTCAGATTGTTATTGTTTCAGTTCGCCCCGATTGTTATTATTGCATATCATAATTAAAAAAAAATTCTAAGCTGCCATAAAGAATTTGAAACTCTTCTTCAGTCCCGTCTTGTGTCTGTTGGAGACCCGGCTGGTTTTCAGGCAGATCTTTAACAATAAACTAGCGGCTCACTATCTGCCCTTAGCAGTAAAAGTATTTGCTGCACTGCTGCAAGTGTAAATTAGGTATCCGAGCCTAAACAGTTTTACTGAAGCTCTCGTCTCAGTCGCTGCGTTTCAGAGTGGATTACAGCTTTGTGTCTCTGCACACAGCAGCAAGTGTGCAGACTGAGATGGGGAAAAATGCTCAAAGTGAAACAACTGGCTGCTGAATGTGGCATTTTGCTCGCTCTAAAATTAAATTTGTGTCTTAATACAGTGCTTTGTTTTTTTTTTTTTTTACTCCATTCTCTCTCTCTTTCTCTGAAGTTTGTCCACAACTTCTGGGAAATGTTTGGCCAGCACCTGCATGATTAATATTTAATGTAGCTGTTTTGGAAGTAAGTATTTACGTGGCCTTTAATTACTTGGGTCAATTCAAACTTACATTTATTGCTGCTTTTTTCAGATATTCCCTCTTTTTTGTGTGCAACTCATCAACCGTTTTCATCAGTTGTCTATAATTGCCTCATTAGAGTTCTCCTAATTATAGTGATCAAGAAATCTTCCATACATATCAGAAAAAGGAAAGAAAAAAGTTTTTTTTCTACTTTAATGTGGTTTATTAGATTCATTTTGACAAAATAATCACAATTCTGTGAGACTCCAACGACTCGGCATGTTACTGTAATGTATGTAACCACAGTGTTAATTTATTTTAAAAGGCTGTGTGTCGAACAGCTCTGACCTTGTGAGCCATCTGGTTCCATCAGGCTCAAATTTCTTTCTTTCTTTCTTTTTTTCCCCTCCCTCCTCTGACGGCTGAAAAAGGAGCTTCCAAGAACCAGATGGCTGCTGAGGTTACAACACTTTCTGATTTGCCTTGGATCGATGATAACAGTTCGCCAGAACAACCTAAAGGTGGTGGAGGAAGACTGGACATGACTTGGGCTGAAAGGATTAAAGATCCAGACTCTGATTTAATTTCAGAATTTTAGCAGCTTGTGAACTCCAATTAATAGAATCTCATTTTTTAAAACTTGCTTGTAAAACAAGTTTGTGTTGTCTTTTGTGGTGAAGTGTTCATGTTTGTATTCCTTGTGCAGTGATGTCAAGGTGTGAACCCAGAGTATCAACCAGAATGAACACCGGGCTTTCATTCTTGGTTTCAGTTATAATTTTGTCTTTTCTTTATAATAAAAATAATCTGAACTTCAGCATCTGGTAATTGAAAATGTGGCGATCAACTTTACACTGCATGAAAAAATGGAAGTAAACCCAACAATCGGATCGAATTTGGACTCAACATGTAATGTAACAAGTAATGAGCAGTGTCCAGAGCAATGAACTTTTGAAAGCATACGGTGACATTTCAAAATGTTTTCACTTTTAATCATATGCCCTATTTTTGGACAGTGAGTCGTTTCCACTCGCTTCTGAACAATATATAAAAACTTGAATTTAACTTGAACTTAGTTCATTAAACAGGGAACAGGAAGTGCTCATTCATTTGGCAAAATTGTGCTTATATCATTTAGTGATGCAAAACTATTACAATTTACTCTTGCTAGTATCCTGGCTAGTGTCAAGTAACATCTGAACAGCAGATAACAGCCTATCAAACAAAAAACAAACCAAAAAGAAAGTACGCTAATCCAATGGGGTGGTCCAAAAACACTTTTCGCTCTCTTAAACAGCTAAAGGCTGATTTATGGCTCTCTGTTGGTGTCCGTTTGCTCTCAGCTTAGGCAGAGAGAAGGATTACGGGAATCCAATAAAGAACTAACAACATCACCAACATAAACAAGAGAAGCCCAAATTACTGGTTGTTTCACTTTTTGTTTGTGATGCCACCAAGTGTGAGTAGACGGCTAAACCACACATTGTTAATAATAATATATTTGTAGATGTACTGCGCTTAACTTAGTCGCAGTAATAATATTACGTTTATTTATTCAGCACTTTTTAACAACAAACAGCAACACTGGGCCACATCTGGTTAATCTTGTCTGGCCCACGTGAGTTCATTGGGATCATAACAGAAATAAATGCATCATGCAGTTTTTCTTATTTCTACCACCAAAGACTCTTCGATAAAGTCCACGCAGGCAAGCAGATGCAGTTTCACTGAAACCAACGTTTATGCGAGTTTGCTAGCCTCGAAAGACATAAGCTCACTCACAAAAAAGAAACATTACTGCAGAATGTAGAGTTTTTAACAAGACATGAATTTTGAAGTATTTACCTACTGAAGTCAGAGGATGTTTGAGTGCCACGAGACTTCTGGAACGATGGTCAGATGAGACCAAAGTGGAGATGTTTGCCCATAAAGCACGGTGCCACGTCAAACACAGGATATCAGCACAAACAGCTCATACCAACTGTCAAGTACGGCGGTGGATGGGTGATGATTTGGCTGGTTTTTCAGCCACAGTACCTGGACACTTGGAGACACACAGTGAACTTGTCTGCATACCAAAGTATCTGGTGTCAAATGTGACTTTACTAAAAGTTACAAGATCTTGTCTGACAAAGGTTTTATTTTGAAAGCGGTCCATAAATTAAAAAAAGCAAGACTCAATGAGCTTTGAGAAGTAAACTGAAAAGTTGATAAAAAGGCAGTTGATAATTATGCTTCTTTTTTTGTTAGTTTTGTTAGTTTTTGATATGGCCTAGTTTAGGCTAATTGCTAAAATCAGTCCCCCTGATATCAGAACTGGTTTTGGCCAGTATCAGATGGAGCTCGCTGAACCCTCAGAGAAGGATATCTTCAGTGGATGAAATTACAGAATCACATTTATTTATTTACTTTCCGTGGTAAGCTTAGGGAAGGTTCTGGTTACAGTTAATAAATGCAAAAGCCACTTGCAGGTCTTTGACAGCAACACTGTTCTCATGCATGCAACCATGTGTGGGATATTCCTCTGCTATCAGTCCTGTTTTCTAAAAGCAAGTATGAGAATATCGCGCTGAACATAACTTCCAAATTACAAATCCACAATCTCTTTTTGAAAATGCATGTATTTGTGATAATACAAACCTTCAATTTGTGATAATATCTCACACTGTAAAGAGCGATGTGTGTTATGAAAAGTAATATTTTACAGTGTGTGATATGAACACTGGGTAATTTTGCTGTCATAAAACAGGGGAAGTGGAATGAATATTACACCGTCTGCTCCATCCAGCCCCCCCTTATTTTATGTCTCTAACTCTCTCCCTCTCTCTTATGCAGCTGTAGCGTCCTCGGGGCTACTGGCTAACCAGATCAGGTGCTAAATTCACTAATTGAATAATTTCACTGGGCTCCACAATGGGCCCTTTGAAAACCGCCTGCTCTTTGTGTCTGTCCTCGAGTGACTGAAAGTGGTACAGCCTTTTCAATGAAAGAGTAAGGCAGAGTTGCTGCAGTGGAGTAAACGCACTGCGATGATGTGCTGGCTTTGTGTTGCAGTGTTGTTGAACAGAACCAGCAGTAAAGTATCTTGGTGCTCAAGTGTATTGGATATCAATGGGAATGGTTTCACATACTGCCTGTTAGAGCTGATTTGCTGTGAATGCTTTATTGCCTGTTGAGATTGTTTAAGAGGGTAAGTAACAACCTTGATTCTTTAAAAATCAACTGAACCCGAGATCAATCCAACAAGCAAAGAATCAAAAATATAGATATTTCAGAAGCCTCAGCTGAAACAATACTGGAGCATTTGCTGGACTAGTTTCAGCTGCGGATGAAACATTTGCTGTTTTAATAGTTGTGGAAGTGGATCTCTAGGCCCCAAAGGTATAAGATCTATCAGGCTCTTGATAGTCAATACCTGTAATAAAGTAATGGTAAATTACTGTTCTGTCTTTTCACAGGGTTCTTGATGACAATAAAAAAATGTGCTTTACATATTATTGCATATTACCTAAATTTCATAGGTATTTTATTCCAAATTAACTCCAGTTTAAATCAGCACTGAATTGCAGTCTCACATGTTTCCTTTATTCTTCTAGCACATCCATTAGATCGATGGGAAGGAAGAGGATAAAGAAAAGAGACCTACAAGCAATTTTTGCTACTTATCTTTGAATATTACACACCATCACGTTAACCATTACTTTAAGAATTTACCCTATCATGGAAAAATAGGCTAACATTCTTGGGAATGTGTTGATTAGTCAAAAAAAAGATCATGCCAAATATAAAAACTTTAGTGCACTCCAAATCAACCCCTTCATGCAGAAATCTTTATTTTGGGGCACATGAATTATTTGCTTCATAAAACCTGAATATGTCATAAGATCCAGCTGCCCTGCACAGATTCTTAACTCTGATTAAAGGACCTAATGAAACAATCTCATTAAATAATTGTTTCAAGAGACAATAAAAAGCAAATATTTCTGAGAATTAGTGAAAATAAATAACTGTATGGCTGAGTTTACCTGACTCTGCTTTTCCCCTGACAGTAATCGGAAAATAAAACACCATTAAAGGTCACCATGCAAGTGTTGTCACAGTGACTGTTTATATTTTATTCCATTACCAAATAAAGTTCTGCAGCCAGTTTGAAATATGGAAATTATGGCTTTTTTTGTCTTCCTTCTTGTTGTCCGGATGTTTTTCTACTTCTTACACATTTTTGGGTGTTACCTGTTATTTCAGAAAACGCTGAACTAATTTTTTCCCCTTTTAATTTTTTTGTTGATCAAGAATGAAAAAGAACAAAAGGCCCATGAGTAAATTATTCAGAGTTCTTACAGAATGGCACTTGTCTCTGCTGGATCCTTGACCTCTTCTTATTCCCAAATTGTCCTTTGGTATCTGTATACTGCCAGCAGCGATGTTGGATGTCCAGAGAGAAAACTCCAGTTTAAAAGAGCAAAGGTACAGACAGAACAGCAAGAGCAGTGGTGATGGAGTAAATGCAGAGTGTCAACCAGGAGACACAGTTTGCGTCCTATTCTGTAACTTTGTTTTATTCAGTTAGTTCCTTTTCATTCATTCTTTACATTCATTTGCTCTTTGGTAAGGTTTAGGCTAGTGAAAGTCATGCGAAAATGTACCCTTTCACAATGTTAGAGCTGTAACCCTGCAAAAATTAAGCTAAACAGTACCCAGAGCTTTAAATTGTGACGCCTGACCAGCCATTCGTATGTAAGGAATGGCTCCTTTGGTTCATCCGCTAGCCCATCTCTGATTCATCCAAAGCTTTGAGCCCCGTTATAACTTTGTGCCTACTTTGAAGTTATCTTTTTGCTGCTTTGGAGCCAAGAGCCTCGTGGTCATGGATCTCCTCATGCAATCCACCTCAAAAACTGATCGGTCTTTGGCACCCTGCTGGTCTCCTTTCACCCAGAAATCTGTGTCCCCAATTCCTCAAGCTTAGGTTTGATGTCTACAGTTCTGTTTGCGCTGCTCCAACCAGACCTGCGGATGACATTTTATTTCCTCGACTTTACTTTCTCGATTTGTGACCATATTTTCCTACTTTAGATTGACCTTTGCGATACCAGCCTTTGTGCTGGAACCAAAATTATAGGAGCGGGATGAAGAAGAGGAGACGCGGTGCCAAGTGGCTGACTGACGAGCTGCCTTTTCTGGGCCGCTCAAGCCTGAAACCTCGCTGTGCCATTCCCACTTCGGCCTGAGCCAGTCTATGTGACTTATGGAGTTTGGGCCCCTACACTGCCAATCCCACTTAGAGTGCAGTTTTCTGATAAACAAAAGCACATTCAAGCTTTAGCTTCTCATTTCACACTATGTGCTTTGGCTGTAGGCAATGCTTTCCTGAAGCCCCTGGCCTAGAGTCCAAAGAACGGCTCCAGTTGGCTTTCCTTAAAAAAAAAAAAAAGAGGGGGGAAAAGACGCCACATGTGGAGGATTAGGCTCCATCTTTCATCCTCCACGCTCTCTGCTCGCCCTCTGCTACTAGAGCCATCACTGCTCCCAGTGAGCTGGTGAACCAGCCCCGTGGACACATTCAGTCTATGATTATCTTTTTCTTTTTTTTTACCTCTAACACCCAGCATGAACTCACCTGAGTCTCTCGTCTCTCCATCTCTGGCCTGCCCTCATCCCCCCTCCAGCTCTTCTAACCGTGCACGGGGATTGTGAACACGAACACACAATCTCCCTCTCTGCCCGCTCTCCTTTTCAGTGCTTGAGTTGGATTTAAACTTTTAGTTTGGTGCGGGGGCACACACATCCCTGGCTATTGTAGGAGGGAGACTGACTTTAAAAAAGCAGTTGTGATTCTGAATATTCTTACAGTAAAGTTCGTGGGGTATGCTGAGATGCCGATGCAGTTTTTAATTCCATAAATTGTCCTCATTGTGACTTTCCATATTTTCCCAAACGCCTGCGCCTCTGAAACCTGGCAACTATAGCATACAACAGCACTGTACATATGGTGCTTCAATCAAGAACCTGCAAATGTATTCCATGACAAACTTGTATTTCTTGAATGTACTTAACCTGTTTAGTATGAATAGTGCACCAGATGGATGGAAGAACAAGAATAAGGTAAACATGATACTTAATGCTCTTTCTATTAGAAATGTTGAGGCTCAGATCTGAAGGCGAGTGGCACCCGTCAAGGCCCTTTGTCTCCAGCTAAGCAGAGATACCAGAGTGGTTATTAGTGATGCATGTGAAACGCTAGCCAAGGCGTGTGATGACCCTGGGGGCCTCGCCTGTCTCAGGGAACAGATGTGCCACCCACTCGCAACAGTTGTACCCTTCCCACAATGGCCTTGTGGGAGACAGTGGGCTAGCTGCGGACTGAAGATGATACCTCACTTAACTAGCTCTCATGTTGGCTGCAGGGAGTGTGCGTCTCTGCGAAAAGAGGGAGCTGGAGAGGAAGGGAGAAACAGGGAGGGTGTGAACAGCACACATATTTACAGGATCAATATTTACCCAAAATTTTTCTTGGGAGCCAACACCTGCTGCATCTTTGTATAAAGTCGAGAAGTTGGAGAAATGAAATTGGCTGATCTCTCTTGAAGATTTCATTAACTTCCCCCCCAATATGAACTTGGGAACTTGATCAAGTTATCATAGCATTAAAGTCTTCAGCAGATTTTTCTCTACGCTTATTCTTTCTTTTTTTTTTCATCAGACAGCTCATTAAAGCAAATACAGCTAATAATGAAGATTTTAAAGGCTCATAGTACTCTCTAATTTTCTTTATTATTTCTTAATCCTTAATGAAGAGTTTCATTTACACCACGCTTATAGAGAAAACATGCATTTCAATGTGCTGAAAGTTAATTCATTTCCTTGTAATGCAATAGTTAGTTTTAATTGCTTTTTAATGTAGTCGGTTGACTATAATATTGCAGAAAACAAACTTTGTGTTGCATTCATTTCATTTCCATTTGAAATTCAGAGCCATTATTTCAGAATTTTTAATGGCACACCGTGACATGCTTCGTATTTGCAGGCTTCTCTTTGCAGTTTACCGTTTTCTCATAATGAGCAGAGCTATGGAAACATGCCGCATTATGATAATTGTGTACAATTCTGATATATTATACTTTAATAAAAGGATATTTGAACTCACAGCTTGCTGTCAGATCAAGACAGAGATATGTGTTGTGAGTGTTGGCACTAACAGGAATGAACTGTGACACCTAAATCAACAACTCGCAGAAGGACTTTGCCCCCAAATTCATTTGTCAATAGATTGAGTCAATATGGGTTGATCTGTGTGCAGCTCGACAGCCTTCTGTCTACCCGTCAACACACAGAGGACAGTGTCTGGCTAGACGTCTGGCCATTAACAGCATTATCTCTGTGTCTGCTGTGTAAACGCATCAAACGGTGGGTACACTTTAAAAAAAATAATAATACAATTTTTGTTTTCTGCCTGTCATGAAACCAGTGTCCCAGTTGTTTGAGTGAGTGAAACCCAACACGACATAAATGGAGTCCAAATTCAGTCTTTATAAGTGAGGTCTTGACTGATTTAATTATACTAAGTGGTAGGAAGCCCCCACACGCTATCAAATATTAAAGTGGTAATCTGTGAGAGTTTTGTTTTTATTTTCATGCCTTCTCTAGTGCTCGGCACTCACTGCTACAATTTAAAAACTTTTACCCGTCAATCGGACATTCTGGGTGAGTACACCACAGGTGGTCCTTTATATTTGGACTTTTGAACAGGAATTAGAATCAGTTCTTTTGCTTTTCAGTGCACCAAACAAACCACAGCGACTTTCACCTCACCAGGGTCAAATGCTGCTTTTTTGTCAAAGCGACTGGCATCTTATAGATATGCATAAAGTGTCTTTTGAGATGGATCCGAACTGCACACACGTGGATGCTTGTAAAGAGCCCCTTGGCATCTCTTTAAACCTACTGGGGTAAGTATGAAGGAAATAAATCAGCAAATGAAAGCAAAGCAAAACACAAAGTTCCCAAACTGAACACAAATAACCGACTTTGGGTGACAAACTTGTGGCTTACTCTTCCACCATGGTCCAAACTTGTTTACAGAGGTTGGTTATCTCCTGGTTTGTTGAGGCACTAACAGTAAAGGACGTCTTGGTTCTAGTATTGTTTGTGCTGTGATTGAATGGCTGTATTTGACACTGTGGAATTAATATGTTGGCTCAGCAGTCATGATCCAGAGCTAGCCTTAGTCGCTCGTTTAGCCTTTCACTTAATCACAGTGTTGGTCAATCTTAAACTGTGGTGTGTCTCCTTAAACTCAGCTATATGTATGTAAGTTCAGTCCCAATTAGTTTTTGGTTAGTTTGCCTTACTGGATCTCACTAGCTGTACTTTATGAGGAAATTCTCAAGTCATATGTCTGACTTGACAAATGGATTAAGGAAACATAAGAAAGTGTTTGGTTCCTGTATACAGATCCTACATCCAGTTCTTATAAGGTTCCCTCTGTTTGGTAAGACTTCAAAGGTCATAATGTGGAACTTTCAATTTAATGTTAGGGACCTTTCACACGGTGACTCTAACTTTTTTCTTTTAGGCTGGATGTGAAGAACATTAGCCTGAATTGAGTAGACCTGGACCATTTGTAGCAGTGTAGAATAAGATATAACATCTGCGGCCCCTGAATGAAAACCTGGCCTCACAATGCATGTATGTCACAATGAGCGCAATTAATGAAGTTTTAGATGCAATGGCTTCTGGTGCATTTAACAACAGAGAGGAAGGTAAACCGGGAAAATAACCTCCAGCTCAGGCTGCGTGGAGTTTGGCGTCCCGGACAGTATGTGCTCCATCTCTCGCCCCGTGACAACTGGGATGGACTCCAGGGCCGGAATTGCGGAAGTTATGTGCAAATTATTTTTCAAGATGATGGAAGTTATATAGCTCCACTTTTTAACACCAAATATGATTTTATAATGCCTGAATGTCCTTAAAAAATGCTTTTTTTCGAGCTTGAATAAGCGATTAGAAGACTGACATAAACAATTTAAGTGGCTAAATTGTTTTTCAACTGATAAAGTCTTTAAATAACATACCGCTCCAACTTGTTAATTGTCAGCATTTTCACTATTAATACATTTTCAAAATGCGAACTCTGGGTTGCGATGATGATCTGATATTTACCTATATTCTGATAGGCTTAAACTATTACGCAAGATGACACCGTACATGTTGGTCGTTTAAACAGTTTCTTGATTATTTCTGTTTTTCAGCTTCAAAGTTTTTATCGGGTCAGAATAAAGACAGCTGGCTTTTTTTCACTGACTGATTAACTGAATATACCGAAGCTAAATTGAGGCTCACAGACATAAAACCCAACCTACTGCAAAGAGGCTCTACTGAGCGTTTTGAACGACAAGCACCCACCAAAACACCGTTCACATTTCAGACAATAAATCATTAGTAACAACCATGGCATCTCTTTCCCTCTCACCCCCTCCGCCACCACCACCTCCCTCTTAATGCCAATCAGAGCAAGATGGGAAGATTCCCTCCAACTCTTGAGATCCAGCATGTGTTTCTCCCAGAGGGGAAAAATTAATTCCTCCTCCTCCTCGGCATCCTCCTCCTCCTTTTTCTCCGCCAAGGTGCAGCATGCTTCCTCTTTTTCTCTCCCCATCTGAAAGAATACAAGAGAATGAGAACCTCTCCTGAGGGGATCCGCTTATATACTATTTCATCCGCATTTAAATCCTCTGATAAATGCGAATGTGAATGCCTTAGCGGGGAACTTGCAAAATAAAGAGAGATTATTTTCTGGAGATACTAATATTAGTCTTTTGGCATGGGGTAGAGTGAATACGACACCCAAGCGTGGGGAAGTCTATTGATGGTGATATTTAATCTAGTGTAAGCATTGCTCGTTGTCAAAGGAGTGGAATAAAGGGGAGAGGAATATGGGTTGTTTTTTTATTTACATACCTGTGAGAATGATGATCCATTCAAATAGATGACTTATCAGGCCGGAACAGAACCTCCCTCTCGCCAGAGGCAATGAAGAGGAAGAAAAATAAGTTAAGTCTTGCATTATTCTGAATGAAAGCTTTTGTTGGCAAGATTTGGTCTCTCTATATATTCTACAGTACAACTTTTTAACTACTTTTGGCATTTTGTAACGAGTAAACTATTGTTTCGCCTTGTTTTTTAAGTTCGAAGTTGTTGAGGAATTCTTGTAAAGTTTTTTTTCCCCTCCGCCTTCATCATCCAGGTACCGAGCCGCACTTTTCCTTCCCACTTTGATGCAGGGAAAGAGATCAAACGAATCCTTAAGACACCGATAATAATACGTTTTTATTATGTTTTCATTGTTCCCCGGGACTGTCATTTCCAGCAGCTTCTGCGCGAGGAGACACGAAGACGGTTTCCATCACAAATATTCCTTTCAGGATCTGTTAGGCCTTGCTTGTCATCTGGATGAAAAGGAATCGTGGGGATTTTTGTGCTTGCCCTTAATCTCCCTAACTGATGCTGGGAGTGCAAATCAAATCCAATTATAGGCAATGTGGGCCTTCAGCCTCTTTGAGGAAAGATATTGGAGACACTGATGGTTATCTAATGTTTTTCTTTCTTCTCTCTCTGCTTTGAAACAACCAGCAGAGAGTGAGGTCATGGGAGTAGATCCGAGTGCTTGCAAGACCCCACTTGAGATGATTTTTTTTTTCATTGTCCACAACAGTCCATTTCCCTTTTCTTTTCAATACAAAGATTATTAGGCTTCCTAAGATCTTTACATGTTGGGGGAAAAAATGACTGAACGATGCCGAAAAAAACGCTTCAGGCGTGGTGACATTCATATTTAATAGTAGTAATCTGCACGAACAAAGGCAACTTTATGATTTCTAAGATGATAACTACAGGTAAAAAAAAAAAAAAAGAAGCTGACTCTACTTTTTATGGCCCTCATGCATATTTTAGAATTTCAATTAGGCTGTGGAAATAGCAGTAAAAGCATGTATTTGTTGGGTAATTTGGCTGCTGTTTGAGGACAAGATGTTTATTTTTTCATTTATTAATGCGAGTTTCTGAGGGTAACACAGGTACCAACGCTACACTATGAGCAAGCAAAGTGCTGCCCCATCCTTCTAATAATGATCCATGAATTATTATTTCTATTATTATTATTACTACAGTTAATAAGCAAGTGGTACTTTATGCAGCAACGATGGAGCCATTTTTAAAGGGACAGTTCCCCCAAAATTTCTACTTCGGCTTCTAATGTTATTTAACCTTCTAGACTGTTTTGGTGTGCGTTGCCAAGGTTTGGGATATATTCAGTTCAATTCAATTTAATCACAGCAATGGTTGCCTCGAGGCGCTTTATATTGTAGGTTAAAGACCCTACAATAATACAGTATACAACTGAGAGAAAGCTATAGGAATATCTACCTTCTGTTGAATATGACGACAGCACGTGAACTAACCTTGTGGTGCTTAAAGCAATGAAAAAGGAATGAGGAAAAACTCAGTCGTAGTTTTCATCTTTTCAGTAATCATGGCCTAAACAAAAACCTTTTTGTGAGCAGTTTCATGTATGAACATTTTTGTTCTACTAAATAACGCTCACTTAAAGGATTTTGCAGAAAAACGCACCCATCTACGAGTCTTTTTCTCGTGCACGTGTGACTGGATGTAAGCTTTAATGGCGCCCCCTCTTGGTTGAACTGTAATCTTGGGAAGTTACATGGATTTTTTGGTAGTCGATGTAGACATCCTACAAGCCTACAAGTGATTACAACAGAACTGGCTCTACTGCACTGCTGAACAACAAAAATAATAATACAAAAGCATGACGTTGGGTGAATTATTCCTTTGACATCTGCACATTCCTTATTTTCATAGATCTGGTCATAGAGTATGATTTATATGAAACCCTTGTTTGATGTCTGCAGCTGTTAATTAAATGTAATGAGAAATGATAGTCTTCCTGAAATATCTAGAGTAACACATACGCTTCATGAAGCTACCCTGAGTAAAAGTATCTAGTTACTTCTTACCGCTGGGAGCTGAGATGTTAAATAGGCTTGTTTGTGATTGGATGATTTTTGGTTTAAGTCCAGATTTTCTGCAACAATGAACCAGCAATTACCAGATCATCTGCCTTGTTTTCTGACATGGGGCCCATAAGCAATGCGTTTACAACCCCGGCTAAGACCGTATTGTGTCATAATGAGCAGCTTCCCGCAGGTCTGAACATGTAGGGCTGTGAGAGAGTACAGCAAGGTGCCACTAAAAATACGTTCCCTGGAAGAAAAAACACCAGAAATGAAAATCCAACCAAAGGGATGGTGCAAAGGGACTAATGGGGGCTGAAATACTAATTTTGGATTCACTGACACAAACTCTTATCTGCTTTAATCCTAGCTTTGGAGAGCATGGCTAAGAATGTCCCTGTTAAAACTAATCTACGATTACAAAATATCTCGAACTCAATAAACTGAGATTATTCAAATCCCTTGTGGTGTAATCGCACCCAAGTGCCACCATGTAATCTCAACGAAACGTGTTTTGCATTCATCTGCCTCTTTCTCTCCCCGTCTCCCAGACGGCATGTAAGTAAACCTTGCCGTGGTGTGGGACGCTGCAAACTTAAGAATTTGCTGCTTATTTTGTATCATTAAAATATTAATCACAGATTAAGCCCCCTTAATACCCTATGGATTGCCATTTTAGAAAACAAATACAATAGTTCCCCCACGCTTTTCTTTGCAGAAACCTCCTGGCATCTCAGGAATCAGCTGCATGTTTCGCTGCTGAAAGAAAGACAGGAAAGGATAGAACTGTAATCCCTATCAATGCACTTTAGAAGCCACCTTCTTGCTAAAATGTGTGACTAATGGGCACAAATCTGCGGCTTTAGAAGCTGTCAGCGAGGACTGCCTAGGCCGTTGTTCCACTATTCACCGCATAAACGTAATAAACCGGTCGCGTTTGTTTTTGCCATTGCTAGAGTCTTTTTGTCCCTGCTCAGAGCAAATGTACCTTGAGGTCTTGTGTAGGGTTTCTCTTTTCAAGCTGCAGCTTCTTCTTCTCCTTCTTCTTTCTATTTATTTATTTATTTATTCGCTTTCCTCCTCCCGCCTGGTCTGTGTGCTGTTTCGTGGTGCCGTAATGACATTAAAACACGAACACTTAAAGGGCTTTTGGTGAGAGCTGCATTGTCTCCTGTGAAGGCTTCCAAAAAGAGGCTTTTATTTTGTTGTGGGATTTAATGCCAGTGTGTGTTACCTGATAACATTAAGGCAGAGCAGGGAAGCAGGAATATTCCCTGACTGGCAAAGCTTCAAGAATATTGACCACCAACAGGATTGCAGCTGATGCCGGCCATGTATATTCATGCGCTCAGAACGGCCTGATTATAGCTATTACAGAATTATATCCGGGGAGGCGCAATTCATTAGCCCTGATTTCTCTTTATCTCGCGTCAGAGTGCAAGGCTAGCTTACTGAAGGAGGGCTGAATAATCTTGCTGATGAAAGAATCCATGTCAACTCTGGGATTCAGCAAACCTCCTGAGAGGGGAATTTCAGTGTAAAAGTTAGCAGCCCTTATACTTGGATGAGTAAAAACAAACTCGAAAAAGTTCCTTCAGAGTGATTTTTTCCCCCCTTTTTTTCTTCCTGGCAGGTGAGATTTTGTGGATCCAAATCGATTTATGTTGTTGTTTTTGCAATGGCAGTTAAATACACTTTGGGAAATGAGGTGAATGAAACCTATAAAATGAAGTTTGCTTCCAGCTGAATAGCTAATTCAGTGCATCCAGAAAAAAAGCGAGTCTTTTTTTCCTCTCCTCCGCTCACTGCCGTATGTGAGGGAGAAATAATGACAGTGTTTCGGCGTTGTTTGATCATCCTTAGCAAATTTGAATGCCAAATTTGTTTTGCAGGTGTTGCTCATGGAATAATTGAGCTGCATAATGTGGATAAGGTGTTGCTACCATACTACACTTAATACGCATTTTAAACACCAAAACAGCTCCAGCCGCTACGGAAGCCTAAAATCATTATAAGTCTATTTTCTTTTAAGGTTAAAAAATAGATTTTTCAATTGACACAGTTTGTCTTTGTAAGAGAAAACATGTTTGAAGGTGAAAAGAATTAAAAACAATAACTACTTTGAACAGAGTCCAACTGATTGGAAACTTCATTGAAAATTTTTGACTTAAAAAAAAAAAGTGACCTCTATATGTGTACACCTTTATGTACACATATGAATGGGGAGAGCAGTGCAACATTGAATCTCACTTCTCCAAAGCTTCTTGAAATACAATCATATTTTTATGATCGCCCATCCAGAAAAACTCACAAGAACTGAAGGATTTCTCCAAGTCAGTAAAGCGTCAGAGGAATCGTCCACGAGAAGAAGCTCAAAGGGTCATCTGGTCTGAGTTCATGTCCTATTCTGACAGTGCCTGAACCTCCGAGAGCTGGATAAAGACGACAAACCCCACCCATCTGATACATCAGGAAGAACTAATGCTGATAAAAATTTGTGCAGCTTTAATATAGAGTGCTCAGATACCAGAAAATATGTGCTGTATGTACACAGTGAACCAGTCTGCTCTGGTGTCTTGGGTGCATGGTGCTCCTCCTCTTGTCTTCCCAGGCAAAAGCTCTATAAACAGAGACTGAGCCACATGTAAATACACACGTGCACTCATGTGCGCACACACACTCAAAACAATGGCTATTACGAGGCACACCTGGGTTCCTGCCTGCGCCATCCTCCTAATATCTTTTAAATCTTCACATAAGGTATGCCTTCCATAGGGCTTACAATACCATTTGCTCTAATAAATTCTTTTGGCAGTGCTGAGTGCAAGCTGCTTCTCTAAGGCCCCAGGAGAAGCACGCGGGGAGCGAGAAGGGAGAGGCAGCCCAAAATATGAGGATAAATAGTGGGGAATCCTCCAGGACCCCAGCCCTGGTAATCAACATTCTTCCAACTGGAAACATTTTCCAATTCTTTATCTTCATTTAGCTTCCTTACCTAGTAATTCTTAGCAGCGGGCTGCAATAATTTGCATTGACGCCTGAATCGAAAAAACAAGAAGGGTCCAAATTGAAGGTTTTTGGAGGGATGAGGGGAGCCCAGGGGAGAAAGAGAAAGGGAGAAAGGAGGGGGCGATGGTTATAAGCAAATGAAATTAATGACGGTTAGTGTTTGTCTAGCGAAGACAGGAAGGAGCACGGTGTCGGGTGCCATGTTAAACACTCCACACACGGTAAAGTAGCTAATCCAGGCTCCCTCCATCTCAAGCCTCTGTGTGATTACAGCGAACAGTCTCCTCATCGTGAACGCCGTGGAGCAGAGCGGCGGCCCTAGTTACCTCTCCAACAAGAGGCTCATTAAGAGCAAGAGAGAGTCAGAAAGAGAGCGAGAGAGAAAGAGAAGGGAGGAGGAGGGAAAAAAACGATTTTTAAGTGTTGACTAATAGAGGAGCTCCAAGGTATTTATTTCTTATTGTTTCCCTGCAAAGTCATTATGCCACACTGGAGGTTGTTCTTTCCACTTTCCGGCAAGAGAGAGCGAGTGAAGTACACAGGGTGTGTGTGTGCAACGTGTGTGTGCAACGTGTGTGTGCAACGTGTGTGTGCGTGCTTGTATCTGTGTGTATTTCCTTTCACCCTCCCTCACTCCTACTCTAAGGGAGGCGGTGATGACTTGAGGCAAGCCTGGATCTCCAACACTGAGATGCACTTCTATTGTGGCTCTTTGCTGCTGCAGCATATGAACTGTCACTTGTTAAGTTAAATTATACATTGCCTCTCCTAATTCCCAGCCCGATATTTCTGGCAGAAGGGAGGTACACGCGGACAGGCAGCATCTGTTAGACCCACTGATGAAGGCCAAAAACCCTTTTTCTCTGCACCCATTCGTCACCGGCTCTGACAACGCTCGGCTCATCTGATCTGCTGCTGCCGACTGAGCGAGCTGCAAAAGTAAAATTAACTTTTTTTAAAGGAGAGAGATGAATTCCTGAAATTGGTTTTGATTTATCTCCATTACAAACAATTTAAAAGTACACATTTCAAGCTGTTTCTCAGCAACTCTGACATTTAATAATGTTCTCAACTTTATTCTAGTTGCATGTTGTTGCTGCTGGAAATATTTTAAAGGTTAAATGGTTTAATGGTAATTATATAAAGCAACATTGGAATATTACACCATCTAAACACAGTTTTATCAGTTCTCAATTGTCTTAACAATAGTTTAATTGTTAGCTCGCCCGCCCACACAATAGTTGGGCAAAGACAAAAACCACTAATGGCTCAGCAAAGGAGAAGATGAATAAAATTAAAAGACACCTGCACACCTCTTCTCTTCTAGTTGAATAGATTTCTTTGTTAATTTTGGAAGCGAGTTCAGTCATTACAAAGAACACCTACTGTCCTCCTAAGCTGCACTTTAAAGCATTTAAGCATTTATCGGCACAATAGCCCATTCAATTACACTGATAACGAATGCAAAGCGGTGCATTGTTGATTCCAACTTTCTTGCATAAAGAAACTACAACTTGAACCACAAAACCAATGTGGAAACTTAACCTGAAAATAATTTTCCTGCAGTATAAGCCTGCATCTGTTGATTAATCAGCCTGTGTGCAGTTAATTGTTGAGAGGCAAATAATCACTTTGACCTTTTGGCGCATCAAAGGTCAAAGGTATTTCTGCGGATAAACACTTTCGCTGTCTGGAACACCAGCAAGGCATCATGGGAAGTGGAAGTCCTTAGTGCCATGTAGTAAGGCATGTTTTGAGTGACAAAGTTATTTCTAGTATTAAAATATGTTAAAAACCAGACCAATTTATTTCATTCTAATTGGCCGATTCCACAAAAAAACATCGCTGCGTGTCATCTTTTTGCCACCACAGTACTCGATTGCATTATATTTTTCAACCCATATAAACTATCATCAAAATATGATCAATTTTTCTCAGTCAAAGACATTTAAATACCTCTTTACATACCTGATGGATGAAGTTCTCCAAGATTTTCTAAACTTTATGCCGTTTTATGTTTTTGCAGCTCAGGACATGAAAAACACCTCGAGTATAAACATGAAACCGCAGTCAGAAAAATATCTGCAGCTGACAAAAATCCAGGCATGTTAAGTAGAGTGGATGAGGGGGAAGGCTGGGTGACAGCATGAATAACTTACATGCATGGACTGATTTACAGTGGCTCTTACAGATGGTATAATATTCACTGCTCACATCAAAATATACATCGCTAAATGTAAATTGTTGGTTTGTTAAGAAAAAACTAGAAATATCTCACACCTTTAAACACACAGATTAGAATTCCCTCTTAAATTTGGAAAAGCCGATCTTAACTCTCTTTCTACAAGTACTCGGTGTGCTCATAATCCAGAATTCCAGGTGTGATAAAGTGCAGCAATAAAATGGTTTGAAAACACTTTCTGAGCAGGTCAGGTGTGTGTAAATTGCTGAGATTCAGGTGTCATTAGTTTTCTGAGGGCACCATTCTCACCCCCCTCCTCTCTGCCAGCGGATCTCTGCAGCCACCAGTTTGTTATGTGACACCTCCTGGTCGAGACTGAGGCTGCAGCTCAGAGGCAACTCGCGCTCGCTGTGTGCTGTGTGCGTATTTGTGCATGTGCGTGTCCATATGTGTGTACATAAGTCTGTCTATATCTTTAAGAGGGACAGAACAAGGTGCTGTGTGATTGAAGAGGCATGTGAGAGTGCGCGTCAGTGTGTGCATACATACGGTACATACCCCCACTTAGGAAAGCCAACCATCGTCAGTGTCTCCAATGGCTTAGGGCCCTTTCCTCTCTCTCCCATGGGGACCCTTGATTGAAGCCAGAATTCCTCCACGTGTGCGCGTCTGTGTGAATGTGTATGCTTGTGTGTGTGTGTGCGAGACTCAGGCTTGCTGGGATTGCATTAGACAAAAGGGACGCACTTGCCAGCAGCTGTGGTGAAGACAGCAGAATCCCACCCCACCTAAAGCACCCCATTGGTTCCTCCTTCGTCTCCCAGCCTCCCTTGGTCCAGTTAGGCAACTGGAGCAGCGATGGCGCCCGCTCAGGAGAAGAAAAGGCCCCTCGGGAGTCTGGAAAGTGAATAAAGGAACGCGCAGAAAGAGAGAATAAGCATTTTTCATGCTTTTTGTGTTTAATGCCATTTCCAAAAATAATGTGGGCCTCTGAAAACAGAAGGTAAAGATTTTTAAGAAAACATGTCCGCACATAGACACACACACACACACACACACACACATGCGCGAGCACATACACAAACCGCCAGTTTGGGGAGGGTTACTGTGAATACCTGATTCTTCCCCCTCTTTTTTCTCCTCATCTCCCTTTAAAAATCTGCAAATCCATTTGCTAAACAGCTGCACCTCTGTAGTGCACAGATAACAACCTGGGCCAGACTGGCTTTGCGGCAGCGAGTGGAGGCAGATAGGCCCAAATCTCTGGCCCTTTTTTCAAAAATGCTAATGACGAAGGAAACACTTCCCCGGCCAAAAAAAAAAGAAAAAAAAGAAAAAAAAAGGCAGAAAGAGATGGAGAGCGAGCGTGAGGGAGAGAGGAGGCTCTTGTAGATCTGTCAATTGCTATTTTGACAGATATTTGCTTGTAAGTACACACAACACTTGTTCCCTGTGTCTTATCTGGTGCTGTGCAGAACACTGACCTACATTACATCAAGCACAATATGATGCACAAACACGCTCTGTTCAATAGCCCGCTTTTTCTGTTGTTGTTGTTTGTTTTTTCTCACTCCCCCTCTTCTCTCTTTTTCACCTTAAAAACAGATGGATTCAAATGAAATGGCTGCAAATCCTGTGAACAGAAGGTATTCTTTCTCAAATAAAACCTTGTGGCTTAAAGGGAGAATCTTGCGACCATCTCCGGATGTTTGATTGCTCCTCAAAGGCCTGAGCAACTGCACTCAGTGGAGGAGAGTAAATATTGGAAATATTGCCACAGCTGCTCATTCACTCCATCTCTAACTCTCCGTCTCTGCCTCGCGCTCACACTCTGCGACATGTAGACACAATGGCGCAGAAAGCATTCTGATTGCGATGTGATGTACTGTTTGTCCGTGCTATACGTAGGCTCTTTCTCCTGCTTAACAGCTTTCGGTGAGGTCAGAAGTCAATCAGAGAGCAGCAGCGCCCGCAGCTAGAAGAACTTTAGTGTCTCACACAAACACACTTCAGTGAAATGGATGATTTCCAACACAGAGTTTTAAATTGAGGTGCTTCAGTTGACAGATTGGCTCGCTAATCACCAGAGGCTGCATTACAGAAACTCCCTAACTATGAAATCCTCTCTTTATTTGTTTGGTAACCATGAAAATGTGAGTTACTTCCCTGATTTACAGCTTTATAAATAAATAAATAAACTCAATGCAAGGGCCAACTTACTTGTTTCTAATGCTTTCAGCCACATCTTATGGCCTTCCTCAATGAAGGAGTGGAGAAACACCTCTAAACACGTTTCTGCGGGCAGAATTCCACATGAGTATAGCCTCCAGAGGGAGCAATGTCGTGCGATGTACTTGCATTTATATAAAGAGTATAACAGATATTACATTTTTTGCCACCTCTAATACCAAACTCACCTCTTAGTAGAACATCTGGCAGCCACTCGTGATGGCACAAAGAAGAACCCTGCTTTGTAACATAGTGCTATCTGGAAGAACAAATTCTTCATTGCAAAGCAGTGACGATGAAAGTGAACTGAATGCCCATTCAGGAGGTGCACTCTGTATCCAAGGCTGCACAGACTGGTCTTTGATTGGATTTGACATCAAACCCACGCTAAATAATTATGCATATGTATAGAAAACAACATATAAAAGCTGCCAATGAGCCATGATAAAAAGAAATGAACATATGCACACATTTGAATATAGAGATGACAGGATATTAGAATTTAATTAGTTCTTTTTAATATATTTCTTATGTCATTCAGCATTACAAATTACTTTTTTAGATTATCATGCTGTGTGTGTGTGTGTGTGTGTGTGTGTGTGTGCATTTTGTGGTCTCCACACAGGAAGCAATTTCCTTGTTGCATTACTTTAGTTGATGGTTTGTTGCTAGCGGACATTCCAGGCTCTGGTTGCCTTGGTGACCCTCAGAGGTTATATTGGATCTGACGCTTGAAGTCGCTGAACGTCTCTGGACTGGTCACCATGTCCTGTGTGAATGCCTCATTTGATTTCCTGCTGTCGGGTCGTTAAATTTGCTGTTAACAACTTGTTGTTTTTGGAATTATTTATTTATTTGATGATTTATTTTTAAAATCCCGACCTGCTGTAAAGCAAAAGGTAAATGTAGTGTGGTTAAAAAGTACAATATTTCCCCCCAAAATATTGCACGGACAAAAATTATTATAATAGTACTGTACTTGATTGCACTTGTATCCGCTTATACAACTGAAAATCTGATAAATGACTCAGTGAAAAGATCTAAAGTTTATAAATCAGGAGAAGCTTGGGTGGGAAACGTTAAAAGAAAAATGCTACCAGATCTCTATACCAGTGTTTACCAACTACTGTGCTGCATAGGTGTGCCGTGGAATATTATGTGGTTCCACCTAATTGGTACTCTAAGCGACCAGCGTGAGTAACGGGCAGAACAATTACATTCTCTTCCACCAGAGGGCAGTACAACTACCTGCTCTAATTAAATGGGTTGCTAACTGCCAGTAAAACAGAAGAAGACGAGGAAGAAATGACATAATAGTCATGCTGTGAGACAACGCAGGGCCTAATAGCAATAGATAAATATTTGAAAAGAGAAAGTAGTCTGACTTGAGTCCTGGAGAAAGTTCTGACCCAGATGAAGGCCCTAGCATGAGTAGAGGTCAGAAGAAAGCAAAAAAGGTATACTGGGGACAAACCGAGCCAAATCTGTTACGCTTGGTGTGCAGGGAAAAATTATCAATATGCTTTTGGTGACATTTTTGTTTGGTTTGTGCTGGTGTGATTTTTCTAATGTGAAATATGTGCCGTGGCTCCAAAAGATTGGGAAACGCTGCTCTATACAGTAGCTTAAACCTGTGAACTCATGAAGCTGTAGTAACTCTGCAGGCCACTTGAGGCTCGGTCTAAAACTGAGTCAGTCCTCATAGACTTCCATGTTAAAGTCCCAGATTTTAGAGCACAAATAAATATATCAACATTCTGACATGAAGGATGGTTTTGGGTTCTACAGCCATGGGACTTTTTTTTCCGATGAGTTAACAATTTTAATAGTAACAAAGATTACACTTATGCATTAAGAAGGACTTGGCTGTTTGACTGGCAAGTAGATATTGCTCTAAATATTAAGCTTGGCCTTACCTACACTAAGTCAAGTCGCTGTCCTGCACCTCCAACCTGAAATGGACACGCCGGTCCACCGTGTCCATTTTAAACTTTGCCTCTCCAAAGCGTGAAAAGAACACGCATTGGAGAGGTTGCAGTAAGCTTCAGTAACAGCAGAGGGAGATATTTTATTTCAAGCTAACCCGTGCAGCAGTGGTTAGCACTGTGCATGTGTCAATGTAATTTGATGAACACAACTTATGGCCTGAAAAGCAAGCCATAACTTCCTGTTGTAGTCTTTTCAAAGTAAAAGTCATGACACTCAGACCACTCAGAGGCTCGAGCGTCAGAGTTTGAGTCATAAAAAAATAAATAGATAAATAATGATTATACCCATACTTGCTGTGTGATGAATTATACTAGTCACACAGCATGCCAAGGTGAATATAATTCTAGTATTATTCAGATGTTAACACTATGTGGATGGAGTCTGTGACTGTACCATGTACATTATGAACAGTCTTTGCTAACCAGCCTGGCCAAAGCTGTTAATTTAGTATTTCACCTTCTCACCAAATATGTCAAAAAAGAAAGGAAAAAGACAAATTTAACATTTCAAAATGATAGTCAATAATAATCCACAAATCGATAGGTGACAGCACTGTGGTTACATCCATCTACAGTCTACAAGGGAAACACTTCAACATAACACATCTGACTCTTCAGCTGTTGATTTGCATTGTGATTAATATAGATGCCAGATTTCCACATGAAAAATATCCTTAACAAACACTACATATCTACTTCTGCTGTGGTGATTTTCATCTCTTCTGAACAGCAAAGAAACACACTGCACAAGCACAACCTCAGTATGAAAACTGTCAGGTCCCAAAGGCTGCAGATCCACACCTGCTCAGTTTTCTTTCTCACACTATAATGGTGTGACACAGCAGTATGGACCTTGTGCTAAATACACTATTAGATATATAAATTGAATATTTTATATCCTCACATTGTTGTTTATTTTGTTAATGGTGATGTTTATCCATTAGGTCGTCTAGGCTTATTTTTAATTGCCATATTTAATACTAATGAGTGAATGACTAAAAGTTACTGTAACTCATTAACTACATTATTTGATCTATAGAAGCCTCCTACGAGGCCTTTGGTACAACTCAATGCATTTTGTTTGAGAAAAATTAAACATTTTTCAATTAGAAAAGCAACAATGTTCACTGAGTAAAGCGACTGAACTGAAGCCACTAATTTACTATTTATAAGTTGCACTCATGAGTTTATCAAACTCACTTGGCAGATAAACAACAATGTGACCACACTATCATCCATAACCAGCTATTACTTCCCATCAGCTGAAGTTCTAGTCCTCAAAGAGATAATTAAAGGTTCTCTTTTCACTGTAATTGTCAGTTCACTTAATTGTGTTTTGATATATTGGAGAATGTATAGCTTATTCCCACCCCCAAATCCATCATGCATACATTAGGTTGTTTGTCTGTAGGATTTTTCATAGCCGATGCCCTTTGGGATTTGACCCCTCTTTATGTTGACTGGCAGGTATGTTGCGAGGCAGGAGGAGTGGGAGGTTCGCCCCTGCATGGCCCCAAGAAAGAAAGGTGTGTGTTTCCATCTATGTGTGTCAGTGTGCATGCAAGACTGCTTCATCTTTTACAGAAAGTGTGTGCAGCTGATACAGGAAGTGCTCAGTTACAAGCAGTTTTAGGGTGTTTTTTTTAAATTGAGTAAAAGTTGTTCAGTATAGAACGCTGAAAGAACGTGACGTGGTTGGACCTTACAAATCCATTTATCCAGAGGGAAGCTCTGAGTAGAGCTTCCCTCTCTGGCAAATAGCAGTTGACGTTGTGTTAGGCATCTGATCATGATGTTTTCTGGCAGGCTGCCATTGGAGGTTTTCTAGGCAACCGGGAAAGCCACAATGGATACACTGAGTTTACTTGTATCCAATATCTAAGTAAGAAAGTAAGTCAAGTTTACTTCTTTCACAGACAAGCACTGACAAAGAGCTGTACAGCAAAATAGAGTAAAATAAGTAAAAAAACATATTATAATTAAATTAAAGTGGCATTAATAGTAATATGAAATCAAGTAAGACAGAAAAAATGGTTAAAAAACAAAAGCTACAGTACAAACATTATGTAAAGAGACATAGGTTTTACCATAATTCTTGTGCCACATACACCACACATTTACAGGATGGATTCATTAACATTTGACCAATAACTGCTGGTCTCATTAGGGATGTACTGTTAGTAACATAGTAACATTTAGGACTGTTTTTGGTCTGGAAAACACATTAAAACATCCATCCATCCATTCTCTTCCACTTACCCCTTTTCAGGGTTGCGGGTGGGGGGGACATCTACAAAATAACAGTTTAAATACAACAAAGCTGAAATAAAGATCACAATAGGGGGAAACAATTGATGATACTTTTGTGAATAAACCAAAGCCACAAAGTGTTTCAACAGAACCAAGGCAGACACTTGGGAAATCACAGATTTGGCTGATAATGGATATTAATTAATAATTTTTGGATTATCTAAATACACGTCTGAAACACTCGTCACATGAAAATATTTATTAGCAGCCATTAAATATATGATCAGATACGTTTGCATGTATTTTTTGTGAGTTTACAGTGGTTTAGATTGTCTGGAAAGCTATGTCACCTTTATTTTTTAAACATTAATTCAGATTTTCCATGCTTCCTACAACCCCATAAATAGAAGCTGATAAAGATGATAAACCTAGATTATTTGCAACAAGCATCTGGACAGATTGGAGCTTTTACTATGTACACCTCCTCATTCAAAACTTCCACACCACCTGTAAAAATATCACCTACTACTTCATAATTGTATGGCAATCCATCATGTTCTAAAGTATATGTATATGAATATGAATCAGCCTTATCACATAGTTCACAAAAGAACGTAAAAAAGCGCAACGCCAGCCTCGTTCGGTACAATAGGCCTTAATGCTGCGTTTGAGTGAGACTGTCGCCACATGCAGCCCAGAGAAAGCAGGCAAGACAGAGTAAACAGTTTGTTCCTGCAAACAGCTCGATGCCAATCAGCAATTAATGAGGCGATGCTGGAACCACCGGCTGAGAGAAGTTAAACTGAGCTGAATTAAGGAGCAATATCATCCCTCATGCAGGTGCTCGCCGAACGAATAACTGCTTTAATTACTGTTATTCAATCATTTGCTTTTTTTCCCTGCTGCATCCAAACACGACTCTGGTATTATCCCTTTTTCTTGTCAATTTAAAGACGCCTATCACAGACATCCTACCTACATGTTTCTCTCATGGCACTAAAGCATATTTGACCCTTGCAGAAAACAGAAGAAGAAGCTGCTTCCAGTCTTGAAGTGCGTATTGTAAAAGAAAGAAAAGCTCAATAGCAAGGTGCAGTTTGCAGAGTCCCTCTGTTTGAATAGGTCCTTATCTCGGTTTACATACTCGGGGTGGAGAGGTTTGTGGGTGCGTTTGATGGGAAACATCTGCGTGTGATATGGGGGATCTTCAGGGATGGGGGAGGAAAAAGTGGGCGTCTTTGCACCTGCTTTGGTACACTGCTCCACAATGCCTGTTATTTCTGCTAGAGGTGTCTCATGTTGTTTTTGCCATCACATACTGTCAAGATGAAGAGTACAGATTTGTTCATTTTAATTATATGGATACAGAGTCAAAGTCAGATATGAAATATGGGACTGAGTCTGACTTTCAGGCCATGCACCAAGGCATTTGGAAACAAGATTTCTATTTTTTTTATCTTTAAAACACTGAACCACCAACCCTATATTTCCACTTTTTTAAAATAAATAAATGTATTAACATAGGGAATATTAATGCAGAGTCAGCTGATGGTCACTAAGATATGAATGTCCAACAATTTGTAACAGGTAGGTGTTCATTAATGGGAAACACATGGAAACGTTCGCTGAAGACAAAGAGAAAGTCATCACGATTGACTAAAGTCTGCAGTATAAGATGATGTTAAAGTTGCAGCACGATCTGATATCGTCGTGTTGGTGTTGTTCCCAGATCAACATAGTAAATGTTGTTCCAGGATCAACATTGCAAGTGACCAATCAGAATGTTGTGACGTCATACTTTTGCAACTTCGGGAAAAAACGCCATAAAACAAAAAACTGTACTTAAGCTGCGAGAAACTGCCTCTGTCTGCCGATCAACAGACCCTAACCCTTTAATAAACGCTAAGCAGAATTGATATTGTCCTTGCAACATTGGAATTTCATAAATGCACGAATGGCTTGGCGCACCAAAGAATAACGTCACAACAAGGTGATTGGTCACTTGCAATGTTGATCCTGGAACAACATTTACTATGTTGTTCCAGGATCAACACCAACACGACGATATCAGATCATCCAAAGTTGCATTATACCTTTGCTATGGTAAGGGATGTGGTCAGAAATAATTAATTGTATGCATCTGTCCATGCCATTCTCAAGATTATCAGGAAATATCTGGAGGAAACATCCTCAAAAGCGGCACAAATGTTCACTTGGTCTCCAGGACAAAGTGACTATAAATACTTCAAATGAACCTGTGACCTCCCGAACTTCATTTAGTTTACAAATTAAAAGATTTCTGTGAAATCACAACTAAATCCATATGCTAATAATAAAAAAACCAAACACATGTACACACATGGGATGAAATTATAAATTATTAATTTCAAAAAAGGTCAAAGGTCATTTGTACTGTTACCATATAATGTTACCCCAAAACAACCTTTCTAGACCTATTTTCTGCTTTAATTCAGAAATGGAAGGAGAGATTGTCACCCATTTAAATGCCCAATTTGGAAAGTTCAATAAAATAAACATGCCATTGAAGTTAGAAAGCTTTGAACTTCCAGATTCACAAGAACTCCATGTTTCTTGTGTTTGAGTCTGAAGCACAAACTGCAATTTGAATGACTGACAAGGCAGTAAATTGGTTAAATTAAAAATGTAAGCTGAAAAAAGTTGCTGGTAGTAAAGTAGCCACATTAAAAAAAGAAAAAAAAGCTGTGGTAAACCCAATGCACACTACCTGATCAGCACCAAATGAAGTCAGTGCTAATTGTGCTGCTGTGTGCGCAATACTTTTGCCATAACAGCTTTACAAGATGATGTCAGTGGGGTGTTTATAGCCTGTTCCACTGCTCCCAGCTGGCCAAAAACTATTAATACTGCTTTTAAGGAAATGAATAAGGTGACGGCAAAGTCTGCCCCCACAAGCTGTGTGGCACCTTTGTCACGCATGGCGGTGCTTTTGCTACCAACTAAGGAAATAAAGAAAAATAAGCATAATTTTAAACTTTTAAAATCGGCTCATAATGTGTTTGCTGCTTAAATGGTGAAGTCACTTTCAGGCCCACTTTTTTCTACGCCTTCACAAAAAAGGTTGTCCAATTGTTCAGATGTCCTGATATACAACTTCCCGTCAACCATTGTATTTGCTGCTCATGCATGATTTAAAAAAGGTTTGTAAACTCAAGTTTTCTCTAAAGTTGACCTTTCTAATGTGAAGACAGAAATAATACGGCTTGTATTCTCTGGGGAGAGCCGGGGAGGGACAAGGGAGCCGGCGCACAATAGCTCTGTAGGATTTGAGGGGATTGACACAAAACAAACGAGGTGATTTCCCTCAGAGTCAGAGGAGGGATCTATCTCCGTAGAGCTGCATGCTGACAAGTGCTGGTCCCCGGGGACGACAAATAGAGATGTTACCGCTCCAGAGGGAAACAGGCGGCTTCCCTGCTTTCATGTTACTGAACATAAGGCAGAGAACAGCAAAGGAAGGAGGAATCTGGAGATGCTAAAGAGCTTTTATATGATAAATATGACGCGAGCATCACTTAACAGACAGCAGAGTCATGTTTTGTTAGTCTCATGCTCTACACATTTGCTGTGTGTAAATAGTATTAACATATTTGTATCTTAGTTGGATAAGGTTTTGTTTTTAACTAATTTTCCTTGCAGATATTTTTTTTGTTAGCAGCGGAGGAATCCTTGGTTGTATCACATTCCCAAAAAATGTTATTGTTATTGATAGAAAAGTCAAATCTTTGTTACACCTGCAAATTTCAGGTGTATTTCCTTTAAGAAATTCAGGTTATTAATTTTACAAAAATAAATTGTGATTTTTCCTTCAAATGGCAGAAAGAGCAAATTATTTTTAAGATTGCTGACTTTAATCCCAAGAAATCCAGACACTGTAGCATGCTCGCTCATGTTCATCACACCTCAGAAGGAAGGAAACCATACATCTACTTATCTTTGGCCACAGCCAGTGATAACTGTCTCCTCGTTGGACATTTATAAAGTCACACAATCAACCAGACTTTTATTGAGATAAATCGTTAAAGCTTTAGCTACATAAGGATGTGATTGCAGCTCTACTTTGTGCTGACAAGAGTTATATTCTTTGGTGAAATCTTGCCAAGAGTGCCTTTGAGCATCCATCAATTCAAAAACATTTGAATGACACTGTTTTGATCCAGTCCCGAGCTGGCATCTGAGTGCTATCTCAGTGACGTGATGTATCTTATTAAGATCCCCAGGGGTTTTTCCTTTTGGCCTCCTGCCTGACAACGTAACGTCCCAGGTGGGCCAGCGGGACATGCCAGCTTCCTGACCTTGGCATCTCAGGAGCTGTGGGTAAACAAAGCCCTCTGACTCCTTCATCCCCCAGGAGAGCCTCTCTCTGTCTGTCTGTCTCTCTCCTGCTCTACCATGAAACAAATGATTTTCTGTAGCTGATGACTGAGGAACACACGCCCGCTGTATGCGTTCTTATGTGATCCACAGACAATCAGACAATACCTTCCTCTCGCTGTTGTCAGTGCATCTTGTTCACTCTTGGCAACGTTTATCCTCAGACATTTTTGCTTTGTTGTTTTTTTTCTATTGTTTATATCGATTTTGCAAAAGGATGTTTATTCTCTTCCTTAATGAAAATTGAAAAAACAATTTATTCGCTTTGTTTGGTAACTTTTTCTGATGATGAGTTGTTTGGTGAAAAATAATTTCAAATGTACAATAAAGAATTACAGTCTTTGAATTTTCCTCACATCATAAATGTTTTTTTTTCAGAAGATGTCATCTTTTGTTTAATGCTTGGCTGCATGGTTTGATGGCCGGCACTTTCAAAGTCTAGTCTGTTCGGCAACAATAGGGAATCTCAAACTTTTATCAAAAGCCGAGGTGGTTTCAGTAGAAATTAAAAGTTTGCCAAGAAGAAAATGTCACTCATATGGAGAAAAAAAAACATTAGCAAAGGTTTTGTCTACAAATATATATCCAATTTAATAAAGAATCTACTGTACATAAAAAAAATCCTGTGTACAGGTTGTTTTGGGTGGCTCAATAATACATGTACTCCCAGTCTAAGAATCCCAGTTCCCCTGAAAATATATTGCACAAACTGTCCAGTGACGTAGCAAATCTATCAAACCAACTTTTGACATTTTTGCAGCTAGACATCATGTTCTTAATCTGTCCCCTGCTTTAAATAGTTCATGCAGTGGAAAAAATATTAAAAAGGGATGAAGGAACAGAGCCGTCAGTGCTGTACAGAGCTCAGTGATGGCACGAGAAAAGTAACTAATATCCATTTCTGACAGTCAATCCTATTCAAAGCTCAGAAGGAAAAGAGCTCAGACTTTCAAGTAATTTAAGAGAGATAAAACTAAGGGGCTGCTCCTCAAATAGTGAGTGTGAGACACTCTGTGGGTTCACTGTCAGTAAACCCATGATTTTACTAGCATATAAATATGTGCTAGAGTTCAACTCCACAAAAACAGTTTCAGGATTCTTTGCCAGGAAGCAGTTGCGGTTTTGTCTATTGGTGAAAGTGCAGATTAAAGCTTTTGTTTTCTAGCGTTTAGCTCAGTGGCCCAGGGACCCTTTTTCCATTCACTTTTTAATCAGAGTTCATAATGTAACAGTGTGTGAGCTACCCGGATTTTGTGAGTTTTCTCCAATTTAAAGTGTATTCAATTCAAAAAGTAGAAAAAAATGTTTTTGACACTGTTTTTCATGTGATGAAAGAGAAGCACATTGAGACTAAACACACTAGGAGTATTAGTGCCTAATATTATAGAACACAGTAGATTGGGAGCTGTATACATTACAGTATGTGTATAAAACACCTGCAGTCAATGTGCAGCTGGATGACGGTCAAACAGCTCATAGGGTAGCTGGTAGTTTAGGATGTAATGTAGGACATTCCTGAATTCTCAATTCTGTCTGTAATGGAGTAAGATGGAGCATCACTGCTCCTTAATTCAGTAAATCACATTACAAAGAGTAATCAAACTGTTATAACATGTAAGTTAAATATGATTTCAGTTTTGTTCAGGTGAAAAGAGCATCTTTGAGGGATGGATATATACACATTACTTCAAAGCTGTTAGGAAAAAAGAACAAGAATTTGTTTGATTTTGTACTGTTTATGCTGACAATGGTAATATTGACAATTATATGAAAGCAGCACTTCAGGCAATGTTGTAAAATAAGGCAAAAGTAATGTAAAATAAGTAGTAACAATTTACTTTTTTAAAGGAATAAATTAGTAAAGTAATACTGTAATGAATAAGGTGTAGCACAGTTTTCTTGTTGTTATTGATGAGATGTGAGTTGTCGAAATTTCTGCATCAGCTGAAAGAAACACGTTTTATTTATATTGCTGAAAAAGAACTGATCAGTTTGTGGATGGATTACACTGAAATTTTGTTTACAGATTCAGATTCATGTTTGATAAAAGGATGAATTTGAATTGCTTTGGTGATACCCTTTTACCCTCGCACCGTTATCATGTTCAATATTACATAAGAGAGAATTTAAAAGAAAAACAATCTAAAAGTTTAGAATCAACCGTATTTTTAAAAAAATGCACAGCAAATTCAAAAGTGTTAAATGTTTTGGTGTTAGTAGTCTTCTTGCAAAAGTAGAGTTAATTTTACTTTAAGTAGAGTCACATTCTTTTAATGTAACTCTGAGGTGTAAAATGATAGTAGTTAAAATCGAGTGTTAAAAATGAGTGTTTCTCTGTCAAATCTGGAGGTGTAAAGTAAAGTGTAAAGTGTGCGTGTTAGTCCCCATAAGGAAATAGTTCCTCTGCATTTAACCCATTCACCCAGTGAAGCAGTGGGCAGCCACCAGTGCAGCGCCCGGGGAGCAGTGTGTAGGGACGGTACCTTGCTCAGGGGTACCTCAGGGTAGCCGTTCAGTGGAGTCGAACCCCCGACCTTCCGATCATGGGGCCACCATTCTACCTACTGAGCTATCCCTGCCAATGTTACAATGGAAACATTAACTCTTGACCTCTTAACTCCGAACTCCTACAGGGGCTATGACACCAATAGAGTAAATTCACAGACTCCGCCCCCAGCACGGCTCCAATCGAAGCTAAAGTGAAGCCGTTTCAGAACATTTTGCTCTACATATTTGAGTTGTTTGCCGTGCTTGGTAAGTCATTTTTTCAAAGATTGTTTCAATTACTATTATTAGCTTTTACTTCTGTGGCTCTTTGGAGTTGAAACAAAGCTGTGTGGAAGGCATTAGCCATGTTGCTCGGTGATAGCATAATATTCTGTTTTAGCTAGCTGAAAAGTATTGTTTACGGGCAAATACCACAGCCTTGAAAAAAAGCTTGCATGTGAATTTTCAGTCAAATTTTTGGTCAAATACACCTAAAACAATGTCTAGAATGTGAAATGTTGGTATAATGGTGCTACTTGAAGCCTGAAAATGATCTCCCATTAAAAAAACGAGCAAACAGCAGTAGCAGACGTCCTGACTGGGTTCTACGTTAGCATTTAGATCCCTCTAGAATTTTGTGTTTAGGTAAAAATGAAAAAAGTTGAGGTTTTACATTTAGTTCAGTATTACCTGTTGCCTGTGTCCTTGTCTTTTGGGAAAATACTCTACACAAGTAATGGCTCAAAGAGGATTCCTTTTTTTTTTAAACTGTGCTGCAATTGATTACCGGATTATTTGTGCCATTAATTAGTGTCAACTAATTTTTATTCAATCTCCACATAGGATATGCTTGTGAAGATGGAATATGGGGGAGAGCAGAAGTGCGTTGAAGTTCCACAAAGGGATGAATGAAGGACATGCATATTGTATTGAAGAAATAAGTGATGAGAATGCTGTTATTTGCATTTACCATGTCAGACCTTTTGATAAACAAAATTCTAATGAAAGTGATAACATGTACACTGTTACATCTTTCAGAAAATGTTTTGAAATTGTGGTGCACAGTTCAGAATAAATGTTTTTCAAAAACCATTGCGTCTTTTTAGTAAATGTTTATTTCCAAAAGAAATTTCTAGAAGTTCAGAACAGGAAAATTCCTGCTTTTTAGAATTAATTAGAAGATAACTCTTACATAGTTAAACTAAAATACTCTTTGAGAGTTAATATATAAACTCTTAACACCAAGTGTTAAATTATCAACTCCAGACAGATTTGGTGTTTAACACTAAATCAGAGTTAACGTACCAACTCACCAAAAAGAGTTAAATTAACAATCTCTGGTGTGGACCCATATAGACACTTTAATAGTGTTGAAATCAAATCTGACAGTGTTAATTTGGACATGCTGGATGTGCTATGTGGACGTAGCGACTATGATGCCACCCATTGTTTTTTTTTTGTTTTTTGACTACGATTTGGAAGTGGTAAGTCATCAGGTAACGTGTTGCATCCATAGACTGTATTGTTAGATGGCAAAGACACAGATGATTGCTAATTAGTGTTAAGCAGCATAAAAACACTAAAACCAGAGGCACAGGCTTTTTGTGTTATCTGTTAGAACAATTGCACAGCACAGCAAGCCATATGTTTTTGTCAGACTATTGCAATACAAAATTCTCTAACAGGTTTTAATAAAGAGAGTTCAGGGGCCCAGGATAGTGACTCACATCAGCCGAAGTGAAGCTTAACTGTGACATCAGCTATCGTCACATCCTTAATCATGCATAAATTTAATTAATGGACAGTGTATGTTTTTTGGAAAATGTTCAAAGTCTTCAGTCAGTACAATGATATTATTGGCAGCAAACATATATATGTATATATATATATATATATATATATATATATATATATAAAATATTCTTTATTTGCGTCATTTAATTCAACCCAGAACTAAAGACTGCAATGACAGTATAATAGATGTAATGTAATCAATCTATTTACATTCTTCCCCCTGCGTTTTACTCAACTGTTGAAAATCTGGATAAACAGATCCCAAAGAACGGGTACTCTTAAGCAGGAACTGAACCATATTGCGGCATCTGGAATTCACGATTGCATTTTTTTTACTGTCCATATGTGGCAGACTAATGGCTCCATAGGAAGAGGAATCGCTGTTACTTGAGCATCAGCGATGAACAGAGTAATGGGTCCATAGGAGGACAGGAATGAGTCAGGACCTTGGCATGCTGGAGACCCAGCAGTCTTCCTCATTCTCCAGTGCAGTGTTGCACAAGCCTGCTGAGAGTACAGTGCCATTACTGCTCCCACAAACATGAGGAGACAGGGGCTCCTCATTTAGCCAAACGATCACTTAGCTCCAAAGCTGCACTGAGATGCTGAAGCCCGGGGAGAGCAGGAAGTGTTTGAGGAGTTATTCAAACATTTACAAAGCCAATAACTCCACTAAATCTACCAGGATGTTTCGTATTTACATCTGATTCTCAGAACCCCTCCCCCACAAAAACAATAACATGGCATCGGAAAAAAATTAGCCACAAATAACATAATGGCATCCTCTTTGAATCTCAGCTGGTGTCAGGTTTAGGCAATAACCACAGTGAGTTTTAGATGGAATTCTATTAAACGTAATTCTGCTGATGATGAAGAAAGCTTTCTTATGGCGTCATGGAGGAAACTGCAGTGATTATAAAGTGAAAAATGCCTATTAAAGGTGTGAACCCATGGAGCATCTCTCAATTCTTTTGAGTACTTGTTTTGATTATTAACAACCACCTCTTTTACTGTTGTGTTACTGCTCTCTCATCAACAACCAGTACCCATAAAAAGCAATTATTACTTCATAACAAAAACCTCTTTTGCTGCTGCCATTACTCCTCTTTCATCAATAACGAATGCACCTAAAAGAAAGCAATTAAGAGTCAATTACACAGACTAGATATAAAGGTAAAGATTTTATTTACTTTATTTGGTTCTTCTGCTGTTTATCATAAGAGTGTCCGCTCTATTTCTTTATAGTTAAAAGTAAAACATTAATCCTACAAGATGCATTTTGTGATATCTTAAGTGACCCACTGTGAAGGTCTGGGGTAGTCGGGGTGGTGCTGCAGCTTAGCCTTTTGTATCGTTGTTGTGATGCCATAAACAAAAAGTTTGCATTTTTTATAAGGCATGTAATGTGCTAATTGGGGCAGAAATAAATCAGATGCATGTCTTCAAATTCAACTTTGTGCTCAAGTTCAGTGGCGTAATTAGCAGTGAAATACTTTTTCTTTCTTAATCAAAATTTAGCTGCAAATGTTAAAAAAAAGTCATGTACTTTGTTAAGTTGATGATCATTTTACTAAAGTGTAGTAACTTCACTTCAGTCATGCTTATTTAAAGCACAAAAGCAAAAATATAATTCATTTACTGAAAGGAATTTAAAACAATCAAAGCACTAATGAATTACAGAAATCAAAATCTAAACACTTAATAAAGTAAAAAAACATATTTAGTCAGGATGTCTGATGCAGCAGCAGTGTGACAGTATTAAAGATGACTGGAAGAGTGAGGACAAGTTCATGAATAATGTGTGCAAAAGTCCTGTTATGCGACTAAAGTGCACTGCTAGAGAGCAGAAATGTGACAGTGGCTAAAACAGTCTCATTTTTGTTCAAGTGGAAACATTTAAACAAAAACAGCTAAAAAAAAGAAAAACAACCTTCCTTTAATTTTTATTAAAGGAAAGAAAACCTCCCAAGCAACAGCACAATAAATAAAATCATATATCACTGAAATATTTCCCCAGTTGACAAATACACAAAAGTGAATTTTCATCATGGCAAAATATTATAATGGTATCAACAGAGGAACCTGTTGAAAGATAAAAACAAACATACATACACTGTTCTGAGGATTAAAAAAACATTTTAATTATGCTTTTCTGTATTCCATAGCAGATAATTTAATTACTGACGGTTTCCTCCATGTTCAATGTTCTTTTCATCCAAGGCCACAAATATTATACATGACATTAAATTATTAAAGTTGTCATCTGATACGATAATATAAAAAACATCCACTAACATTTTTGCTAAGCACAATGAACGCCTGGTTGTTTGTTCATTGAACTCAACCTGCTGAGAAATGTCACCCATCTCATGCAGCTCGAAGGAGCTTTTTAATGCTCCTACACACAGTAGGTGCACAGTGTGGGCCCCTGTTCAGATCTATTATTTATGCAAATAATCCAGAGTATTTTGAGTGATGACTCAAAAAGGTCAGGAAACTGAGGAACTATAAGACTTTGCCCAGCACTGACTGAACTTGGGTTCATATGTACACAATTTTAATCAATATGGTGACATTCTTTACTCTCTTTAAGGTGTAATTGTTGATTTTTCCTGCTGTTTTTTTTCTCTTTGATTTCTTTTCTGCGACACCTTAAATGTGGCATCTGTTGTCCAAGATTTCCCAAAGGGGGTAGTTGCTCTAAAGAAAGTCACTATTAATACTACACTGTATTTCTAAAATTAACCACTCAGCAAGGCAACGGGAGACATACAGCTCTGAGAACGACTAAACAGAAATTGCACGCGTGCTAGTATGCTTTACTAATACAAGCTAATGGATTTATTATGGAATTACAAAGGCACTTTACCTGAATTTACAAACAATAACTAGACTTTAGAAGCTTAATCAAACCAAAACAGGAACTATTATATGATTTTTATAGAGATGTCTTTATAAGAAAAGCTGGTTGTGGTGTTTGCAGGTGACTGCTGTCAGGAGGTTCAAGATGGTGGAAACTATAAATTTGCTCATAGTGCTGTCGTGACCCTAACACTCACAGAAAGCCATTTTTCTACCTTCCAAATCCATAAAATAATTTAAAAATGAAGCCAGATCTGATGTTTCAGTCTCCAGTATCAAATATAATTATATAGAGCCCCATGCATTCTAAACAATTTTGCCCTTTTGGGCCCCTTATGAAAATGGATATCAAGAAATTAGAAATTCTCTAGTTAGTAGTTCACGTTAGGCCAGAGTTAGCCTGCTTACCTTGGCCTAGCTCAGTCCAAAGTTAACACAATCCTCCTACCAGCTCCTAAAGCTCACTTATTAACACGTCGTATCGTGTTTGTTGACTTTGTACAGTAACCTTAGAGTAAAGTGCTTTACAGGTACTTCTGTTATAGCCAGAATAGTTTTCTAGTTTTATGAGCTAAGCTCACAGGTTGCACAGTTCTTCTTATCTGTCTCCAAGAAAGCAGATGAATGTCAAACAACTGCCTTTAAAACTAGTGAACTAAAAAGTAAATACATGAGCTTATAGAATCAGAAAAATGCACAAAAAGAGCTAAACGTGTTGCTTTCTTTTGGGAGTTGATGCAGAAACACTATCACAGCTCATATATATCACAGAGAAGACCTTGGAAAAGCCAAAGAGACACCAGAATCCCATAAAGAACACACCACAAGAACTCGGTGTTTAATCAGTGTATGTGCAGCATGGCGGGGTAGTGACACAGCTGCAGAGGAGGTATATTGGATCTTAAGCAGTATGTCCGACCACCGTACAAAGAAACAGTTACAGACTGTTGGGTAGTTCGAGCAGTTGGATAAGATCACAGCAGTGGAAGAGAGAAAAACTGCGAGTTCTGCAGCCTTTTCACAATTATAACGACGCTCTGCCTCCCAACATGGCGGCTGCGAGGCTGTGAGAAGCTGAATAAAAAAACATCTATTAGGGTAGTAATTGCTGCACGATTAGCAGACGTGCTGTTTGGCATGGGTTTAGCTTTTTCTGCAGAGTTTGGAAGAAACACACCTACTGGTGCCTCCTGATACAATAGAGCTGCCTGGGTGGCCATACATCCTGCATGTCTTACTCCCTTTTCCCCTCACTTTTTCTCTCTCTCTACCCACCCCCGTGGGTCTCTCCCTCTATCAATCCTTCCCCCTCCTCTGCCTGTCTGGACTGGGACCAGCTGGCTTCATTAGAGGCCTCCTCGATTCCACATTGCCTGGTTTTGTCTGTTGCACATTTTTCGACTGTTTTATCTTAAGCGCTGTCCATCCCCGGACCCTCATACATATTTTCTTGGCATTTCTGCAGCCACACAACTGGCTTCTAATGAAACAATCCATGTGTCCATTGTACAGCTTTTCTTTTTTTAATTAATCTTTGTGTCTGCCACCTCTTTTTTTACTTTTGGATCCTCATTGTTTGCAATCACTGGGAGTGGATGAATTTTAATGGTTTGAGAGAGGCACTGTTGGATTTTTAGGCAGCAGTTTGAAAGAATATCACAAGTCAAACTATTTTTAACTTTATGTCCTTCATCGTATAAAGACTTGGGCTCGCATAAATTTTTTAAATCATTGAGAGTATGAAAAAAAAAGATTAAAAATTGTTTACGATCACCTGACATTGTCAAATTTATTCTAAAGCCACGTAGTCTTTGTAAAGCCTCCATTATAACCAAGAAGTTAAACAGTATTTTCTGCTCTTTCTGTTTGATTGAGCCCTCTGTTGTTGACAGACATTCCTCCTTGATAGATGCACCAGTGACTTACTCACCCTGCTTTTTCCAGTTTGTCATTATTTGGTTTGGAGGGATAACAGGACTGGTGACTAGACCGCAGATGGTTGTGTTGATTGTTTCTTGATAGGGTAAGGTTGATAGGCAGATGGCACCGGGAAAACTGATGTCTTCAATGGGCAGAGAGCAGCACGGGCTAAAAAGTCTTCACTGTATAAGCCTATCATATAATTTCACAGCATTTTGTGTGAAACTCTGGCTGACAAAGTAAACACCAAAGAGGTTATGAGAAGTTAGATGCACTTGTGCCCTCAGGACAGACAGCCTAAACAAAGACTTCCTCTCCTGCTACTGCTGCTCTGCTCTTTTGATATCATTATTATCTAAACTGTTGGTCCAAATATACCCTGTTTCCATCAATACTCTGCTGGTACTGGTGCCAAACTGGTTCCTTGCATATCTGTTACCAACAAAAACTGCTACCAAGCTGAACAAGAAAACTAACTATGGCATCTTAGGAGTATAGGGCCACCTCAGAATAGTTGTACACGTAGTCCATTACAGCACAATTACAGAAATTACCCTAGATTTCACACTAGGAAACATTTAGGCACAACTGTCAAAATGTAAGCTGGTTCTCAAAAGATACCAATACGTTGCTCAACACTGGAGCGTAAAGGAAGGCAAATTTTGGGGCAACCAAGACACAAGGTTGACTTTGTGTAATTAAATATTTAAAGCAGATTTAGATCAGTTTTAATGCTGTTATAATCAATATTTAGTAATAGTATTCAGAAGTTTCCATACAATGATTCCTTCGACCTGTTGAAGTTTCTAGGGTAGAATGATTGTACAGCATAAATCTTTCATGACTTTAAAAAGCAAGAATTGGCTGCACAACTTTTAATATATTTTGGATATTCTCTAATGCACACTGGATCAAAATTATACATATAGGTTCAGCTACATGTACGCTCACTAATGTTTGGTTAAATATTGATGGCTGATGGTTTTTTACTTAGTTAGGAAACTTTTTGAGCATAATTCACAAATTTTCAATCGGGCTGAGGTCACGGCTTAAGGAAGGCCATTCCTGAAGCTTAATGTTAACCTGCTGTATCCATTTCAAAAGTAGTTTTGATGTGTGTTTGGGATCATTGGTTTGTTGGAACACCCAATTGTGTCCAAGTTTCAACTGTCTAAAAATTTGTGTTTGTGAAAGTGGAAGCACTGGCCAGGTGTAACCTGAACTTCTAGAAAAGGAGCAGGGGATTAGCATGCAGTGCTGACTAATGAACCACTTTTTCACCTGACTTTGCAGTTTCCTTTAGTTTGGAAGAATTTTCAGTTCAGTTTTTAATTTTCCTGCTGACCCTCAACTTTGGTCCACAGCTAGTGAATAGCTGATGAAAGAACCAGAATCCTTTCTCAGTGTTTAATGGAAACAAAACTCAAGGCAAATGTATGCTTACAGGCTCATAATGTTATTTGAAAGGCAATGACATGTCAGGGCTGTAGTTTCTGCACTTAAGTATAGAAAAGATCTCAGTTACTGCAGTGTGTTGTACATTACTTTTAATTCTCCATAACCATACATTTATACAAAGCTTTTTTTTTGCTTTACACTTTAAGCACTTTATCTGCCTCACATCCACAGCCAATTTAGAATCACCAATTACATTAACATGCATGTCTTTGGACTGTGGGAGGAAGCCAGAGTATCCGGAGGAAACCTACGCAGACACAGAGCAGACATCCAAACTCCACACAGAGTTGCCGCAGCCAAACCAGGAGAATCAAACCAGAAGAATCTTCTCTAGTGACAAATTCACTGGCCCCACCATGAAGCCAAAGAAAAAACATTATGATGTTTAGTGTTTTAATCTAGAAACATGAAGTAAACATGTTTTTCTTCTCTTTCTTCTTCTTCTGTAAAATAACATCAGTTTCTATCTGCTATCAGATGTTGTTACGGGACATTTGCTGAAGCGACTGATGAGGTTTTTTTCATACCTGAAACCAGTTAAATGCATCAAATCAAATGTTTTGACAAGACACAAATCAATGCATTGAAAACCCATGTTTAGGTTTGGATATGGATGAAGGAGTGACCGCTTTCACTGTCACTGCTTGTTCTTAAATTAGAAGATATTTGTTGCTTTCATAATACTGTGAAACGTGACGAGTGTCCTGCTGGTGGTTGGTAGCTGATAGGAAACAACAAACACAGCCAGACAGGAATGTAGGGGGACGATGGCATGTTTTACAGCCCATGTGTCAAATCAACTGGAAACATATAATTATTTTGTTTTATGCTCGGGTAATAATTAGCCAAAGATAATGTGTGCCATGTTATTAAAAATCTCAGTATCCTTCAGGGTTTTTGTTTTTTTTTGAAGTTCAAACAACCAAAAGAGACGTTTAAGTTTAATTTATCGTCTAAGACCTCGTTGAACAATGGACAAACTCTTTCTGCCTGGTTTTTATTTGTGTTGCTTCTTGCATCTGGCTGCCTGCTGGAAAGATTTAATATGATGCTTTATTTATGGTGTGTCATTATTTATTTATTTGATTATTTTGTAAATTATTTATCTATTGAATTATTAATTCTTCTTCATGACTTTTCCTTACATTATTCATGACTTAATTTGAGATTATTGCATCAAGATGCCGCATTGTTGCAGTGTTGGGTCGCCTTTTCACATCAAGTCAGACAAGGATATTAAATCTCCCTTTCAGGCTATTTTATTGTTTGAGGTGAAAGAAGTAGAAAAATGATCCTGAAAGCTCACTATTAACATACAAACTGTAGTCACACCGTAAAGAGGAGGAATGGTTGGTCTCACGATGAACACTGAATTACCTTTTGATTGATCATCTGGAGGCATGAGCTGTAGTAGAAACACTCATTTACTGTGTAATTGATAATGGAATTGCCAAAAAAGATGATATGTGTGGAAGATGCACATTTTACTGTGTGTTTGCTGCAGTGGAGTTGGATCATTCATCCAAATCTGGTGGTGAATTCGTAAGAAAATCCAACAACTATATTGGGATAGCAGTGGGGTTATTTTACAAAGTGCTTCACAGTTTTGGAAAAAAACAAAACAAAAAACAAACAAACATTAAAGATGTCTACCGGCATACAAACAATAAATAATCAAATTTTGATGTTGGCGGTATAAAACAACATATAATTTGTCACTTAATTATAATTATAATCAAAGTGCTATGAAAAGATCATATCAAAGGACTCAAGGTCCCAAGGAATGGTGAGAGAGCCATAACTGGAATTCCAGGAACCAACTGGACATAAAGAACAGATGTGTTCAGACACCAAATCTGATTTAAATCATTTTAAAAGTTAAGTGGCTTTACCGAGTGTTGGGGAGTAATGGAATATATGTACCGGCGTTACGTATATAAAATACAAAATATGAGTAACTGTATTCCGTTACAGTTACCGTTTAAAAAGGTGGTATTCAGAATACATTTACTTTGTTGAAATAAATGGTAAAAATGGTAAACGGCCTGTATTTGTATAGCGCTTTACTAGTCCCTAAGGACCCCAAAGCGCTTTACATATCCAGTCATCCAATCATTCACGCACACATTGGTGATGGCAAGCTAAATTGTAGCCACAGCCACTCTGGGGCGCACTGACAGAGGCAAGGCTGCCAAACACTGGCGCCACCTCTGACCACCACCAGTAAGCAAAGGGTGAAGTGTCTTGCCCAAGCACACAACGATCGAGACTGTCCAAGCCGGTGGTCGAACCAGCAACCTTCCAATTACAAGGCAAACTCCCAACTCTTGAGCCATGATCGCCATATAAATGGATTACACAACGGTCTTTTCCAGTTTCATATGTTAGGCTATGCTCTCTCTATTTTTGGTAATTCCACGCCGATGGAAACCCAAACAAAACATACATTAAGAGGCTCTAATGCCTGTGTCTCAATCTTGCGGTCCATGTCACCTCTACTTGTGGCCCGCATAATGACATGAAGAAACTTTTTAAAATTATTATTCTAAAAATCACTGGGCGATCGTGGCTCAAGATTTGGGCGTTCGCCTTGTAATCGGAAGGTTGCCGGTTCGAGCCCCGGCTTGGACAGTCTCGGTCGTTGTGTCCTTGGGCAAGACACTTCACCCGTTGCCTACTGGTGGTGGTCAGAGGGCCCGGTGGCGCCAGTGTCTGGCAGCCTCGCCTCTGTCAGTGCGCCCCAGGGTGGCTGTGGCTACAAAGTAGCTTGCCATCACCAGTGTGTGAATGGGTGGATGACTGGATATGTAAAGCGCTTTGGGGTCCTTAGGGACTAGTAAAGCGCTATATAAATACAGGCCATTTACCATTTAAAAATGATTTAATATGAAGGAAAAAGGCAAAGTGTTACAGGCATCGACCTAAAGAATGTAGCCTCATGGGCAGTGTAGTCCGTGCTGCAGGGAGAATGGACTGCCATACCCGTTATGTGTCTGTGAGCGCAAGGAGGGAGAAAAAGGAGAGTTGAAAAGTACGATTTGTTACCGACCAGAAACGGGAGCTGGAAGCATGTAAATATAAAATTAACCACTGCAGCCAAGAAGAGTGCCTGACAAGCCCAGCTGTAAGTAAGCTATTAAGACTCAACTGTACACTGTGTTCGTGTTTTCCTCCGAAACAATAGGTTTTGCTGGAGCAGCCTTTCAACGCCTCTCTCTGTCTGTCGCTAGCAAAGTTGACCCAGACAACAAGGTAAAGCTAGTTTTACGCTACAAGCTGACACGAACCCAACGCATTAGCCAGAGGTCCCTGTACTACGGTTTGGAGCCGCAGACCTGTTTTATATACGCGCAGAATAGTTTTCTATACGAGATCGCTGCAAAAAGTGCAGCCTTACCTAATGTCCACCCTACTGTTACTCATTTTATATTAAGATTTAAAATCTAATTGGTATAGCGAGTAACCTGCAGTAATAGTAATAAATCACACAGCAATAGTACGTTCATGTAGTTGTAAAAAGCATGATAATAAGTTAAGTAATCCAAAGTATTCCGAATACGTTACTTTCATTGAGTAACGTAACAGAATACGTTACAAAATACATTTTGGGGCATGTATTCTGTAGTGGAATACGTTTTAAAAGTAACCTTCCCAAAACTGGCTTTACCCTGAAAATAAGATTGTAAGATGTCAGTCAATAATAAGTTAGACATCACAGTTTTTATCAGTAAAGTTGTATTTCTACTCTGCAAAGTTTCGTGACATCCCACCAGAGTACCTCAACAGTTTTCACGCTAATTCGTTTATGTATAAATTATGACAGTCAGTACACTGAAGGCCTAGAGACCAATGAGTGACCCCTTGGCAACCTCTGGCAAGCATCAGCAGACTAGTCTCTGTCTTCCATGAAAGCCACAGGCAACCACAAAAATCTGATAACAACTAAAGCAATCAAAAGCAATTGTTTTTTTGTGCACTGCCTTTTGTGCGACCAATTTCATCTGGCAACTGCCAGAAATTCCAAGAACCACTTGCAAACTTGTCAGTGATCTGTGATTGCCACAGCATCACCTGTCTCTAGGTCAGCTTGAATGGGAATGTAACAGTCGGGGAATACATATTTTTCTCCAGTAAGCAGTGGTTGCCATGGGGTCAGGCTGTAGGCCTGTGTCACTGGACTCTTACTTACATCTTTAGTATGGCAACTGAAACCGTCGCAGCCAACACAATACAGTGCAGCATGATTTCATTCTTTGTAAAATGTTTGGTTAGACTGATTAAGTAAGGTAAAGGTAAAAGTTTAAGGTAAAAATGGTCTGTATTCATGGATATATCGACATTATATTGTTTACATTCTTAGCTAATCATGATAAATGATGCAGGGCTAAACCGAGTTGGATTAGGACCAAACATCAGTAAATCACTGCATTTCTTCACTTTTCTCTGCACATCTATTAACTGTTCACATCCTGTCTTTTTTATGTAAATTTCTAATCTCCATTCTCTAAAACATTACACATGCAGCATACAAATGTTCAAACTGTAGATTCTTAATCCAAACCAAATTAAGCATGAAGTCAATGGTATACATTATATGTGGTACTTTAGAACAACTGAAACTTTTCACAGTCACTCTCTGGTAGTTGTTTTTAATCTCAGCAACATGAAGGCTTATTCCAGTGTTGCACCCATTGCAAGTCACTGTTGAGAAAAGCATCAGCTAAAGGCCTTTAAAATGTAAATACAGGAGTGTTTGCTGTTTAGAAAGAAAATCAATTTTCTTGCTTCTTATGTAAATGTAAATAATCAAAATGTTGGATGCTCTGCTGCATTATCAATCAGTTCTTGAATAGCGCTGTGCATATACACCCTGAACACTGATAACGTAATCTCTGTATCAAAGAATATACACATTCTTTGGGACCTTGCACATTTTTAAAAGCTCAGTGTTCTGCTGTGTGCGTTATTGACAGTTCAATTCATATCGGCCGACATCTCCTAAGCGCTTCATGCCAGATTAAGACTGCTATGTTATCTGCATTGGAAGTGGGAAACTAAAGGAACCTGTCATGTTGCATTCACAGGGAAGAGGTGTGTGCAGCACTGTCTGATGTATGGGCTGCAGAGATAACAGTCCCGTGGCAGCACACTGGGGCCACAGAAATATTCCTCTTCATCACTCCGGCGCTGCCACTCGTACTTTGACACAGATAATAACTGTTTATATGCAGCCCATCTCAAAGCAGCATCATCCTCTTAAAAGCTCTCAGGAAGAGATCTGTTCTCTTGCAGCACAGTGTGTTGGTTGTTAACGCGTCAGATGTTGGCAAATAATGTTGGTAAATTTTTATCACTTGCTATCAGAAACATACAAGTGCACCGCAGTTTCTATTCATCCATGGCTTCAAAAAGCAGAAGCGATGGATGACCCAAAATAAAGAACCACGGCTTAAAAATACCTTAAAATATTCAATATGAATCCTATAAGAAAAAACTTGTGCTTTGCAGAACTGATCAATAACATTTCACTTACATTGTTTCTGTGAACGGCTTTCCCAGGCATCATTTTGTAAAGCGAAAAGATTGCTGATTGCTAGCCCCAAAATGTGCACAAAGGCTTTTAAAAACATGTTGTGGGAAGAGGCGCATTGTTGAAGCCTACTCACGGAATAGAACATGTTGTGTTCTTAATTTTTCTAAATTTGTCTTGAAACAGCCATGAACTAGACATTGGTACGGTTTGATCTTTGCCTTAATTCTTCCCAATTCTTGCACGTGTAGGTTGTATTGTTTAGATGTTGTGTAGCTTATGCATCTGAATGTACTGACCCTATCTCATTTCATAGTAGCGATGCGCAGCTCGTCAGTGATACAAACAGGGTCTCCTCCAACTGTGAGCCACAAAGAAAACATTGTTACCGATCGTCCAGCTGTCCCTTAATTCAGAGATTCTGATTTCACAGTTTTGTTTCATTGTTTTTATCTGATTCAGTGTTTATCGCACATAAAATAATTATAGTGGGTAATTTTAGCATTCATGTTGATAAAAGCTATAATTTATTATTAGACCCAATTAGCTTTTTCAAAGATGATAATAATCCCACTCTCTTTTTTTAATCTTGACATATGCTAAAGAAAGTGAACATTTAGCAGTTTTTGTACTTTTTTCTCTGATCATTTGTTAATAATATTAATATTTTTAATAATGCATTATATGCTAGAAAACAAATTCAGTACACTTGTACTGCTAAATTTTAAAAAAGCTTCCTTTTTAGTTATCTTCTGCCATTTGTTAACACTTACTTTGGCAGAAGTATTGTTAATGTTGCTAATAATGTTATGCCCTTGTATGATGTAGGACAGCGGTCCCCAACCCCTGGGCCTCGGACCGGTACCGGTACCGGTCCGTGAGTCGTTTGGTACCGGGCCGCGAGAGTTGAGGCTCAGGTGTGAAATGTATGGTTTTCAGGGTTTTTAATCGGTTTTCAGCGTTATTTTGTTATTGTTTTTATCGTTAACTCGGTTTTCCTGGGTCTTTTCACGTGTGTTATGAATAAAAAAAATTTTCGGTACCGGTACTAGTTTTATTTTGTTGTATTTATCCGCGACACCTTAAAGGCCGGTCCGTGAAAATATTGTCGGGCATAAACCGGTCCGTGGCGCAAAAAAGGTTGGAGACCGCTGATGTAGGATACGGTGGCTCCTCTGAAAAACAAACCAACAAATCTGAAGTTTCCTGGTATAACTCGTTAGTGTGGGGGTGAAAATAGCTGATAGGGTTAAGAAGAAACATTTTTGCACTTATTTCAAAAGGTTGTTGTTTTTATGTAAGATAGTTTGCTGATTTAATTAAAAATAAAGCACTTTTACTATTTGTTACTAATCGAGGAACACAGGACGCTTTTTTCAGGACTGCAGCCGGGTTGACAAAGAGTCAGAGATCCTTTAAGTCAAGTTAATTTTTAACCACTAAAGAACACAAAAGTCATCCCACACACTTATCATCGTTAAGTACAGCAACTGTTATTTTATTTACTCTCTCTCATTTATTAATCTTTCCAAACTCCAACCCTGACATGTCAGGGAATTAATACTATTCCTACAAGACTGTTCAAAGACATCCTACCTTTAAATATTCTTAAAATTTTAAATATGATCATTCCATCTGGATCAACAGGCTACATACCACGGGGTATCAAGGAGGCCGTAATTAAACCATAACTTGAAAAGCTCTTGCTTGATCGACCTGTCATAACTAATTATAGACCTGTTTCTAACTTTTGTCATTATTTCAGAAATTAGTAGTGGTAAAACAGCCAGCTGATCATGTGCAGATGAATGTGTAACCCAGTCATAGATTACATATTGTCATAATTACACAAAATTTGTTCTTTATGCCTGACTGTTAGGACCTCCAAGCCTGTAGTTATATTCATTATCAGTTAGAGCCCCTCCTCATTGTTCTTCTTCTTTGGTGCAACCCTATAAATACAGTGTACCCCTTTGGCCTCTCCCCTTTTCTACAATTCCCCTGAGGGAGAGGAGCTGGAGCGAGCAAGTTATATACTCGGAGGTCTTTCTTTCTTTTACCTTTCTTTGTCAGACACAACGCAGAAACACACTGGTTACAAATGGTCTAATTCACAAGTTTCAGGATGCAGAGTTCACCACTGAAACAGCACTAATAAAGAGTACAAATGAATTGGCCTCTGACCTGCTTGGCCTGTTAGCATTCGATAATGTTGATCATAACATTTTACTGCAGAGATTAGAATACAGTCTTGGTATTAAAGGAAATGTGCTGCAGTGCTTTCAATCACATTTGTGCACATAGATGGGGAGTCATCTTCCTACATGAAAGTTAGTCACGGAGGTCCCCGGGGTTCTGGGAATGCTTCCCTCAGTCAACATTATTAGAAAACACTGCATACTTTTTCACTGCTATGCAGATGATATCCAGTTACCTTTATTTATAAAGTCAGGTGACGCAAATCAGTTGGTTAAACTAAAGACATATCTTAAAGATATTTTCTTCTCCTAAGTTTCTACAAAACTGAAATTATTATCTTTGTACCTGAGTCTAAAAAGTCCAAATAAACTAAGAAATAAATAATAAATATAAATAAATAATAAATCTAATCAAAACATGGTGCCCAAACAGATACATACTCTGGAAGGCATGATCATGGCTGGATCATCTGGATGTCACATCAATGTGCACATTAAACAAATATGTAGTTAATTTCAGGTTGTTCTAAAAGTTCCCTTAAAAAGCCCCCTTCATTGTTCTCATATAAAGGACCTTGAATGATCAGCCCCCATCTCAAACACCACATCATACATTATTGTTCCAACACAGCACCACACTCTCAGACTGCAGGCTGACTTGCTTTTCCTAGAGTTTCGAGAAGCAGGCGGCAGAGCCTCTCAGGCCCCTCTCCTCTCAAACAAGCTCCTGGTTTAGATTCAGAAGAAAGTTGTCTCTTTTTTAAGATTAGACTAAACTTTCCTTTTTGATAAAGTTTATACTAACGACTGGATCTGCTGACCCCGAACCATCCCTTAGTTATGCTGCTACAGACTCCGACTGCTGTACTTCATGTCATGCACACTTCTTCTCCACTCACCTCTTTCATTCCCTACATACATACGACGGCAGCAGGCCATTAAGTTTTTGTCTTCTCTATCCTTTAGCGCATGTTTTCCCCATGCTCTTTATTTTATTTTGTTTATTATCTTTTTATTTTTTCTTCTCTTTTTCTTTTTCTTCTTTTCTCTTTCCCCTCACCCCCAACAAGTTATGACAGACGGCTGCTTCTCTCTGAGCTTGGTTCTGCTGCAAGTATCTTCCTGTAAAAAGAGTTTTTTTCCTTCCTACCATTGCAAAGTGCTTGCTCATAGGTTTCTTGATTGTTGGGCTTTTGTGCAGGAAACATTTCAGGCTTTACTTTACAGTATAAAGTGACTTGTAAGACTGCACAGTAAACAAGGTCAGACACCAACTAGGGACAAACAGAAGGACAAATGGAACAACATTGTCATTCCTTATGTCGCAGGTTTATCAGAGAAACTCAGGAGAGTCTTCCTCAAGCATGACATCCCAGTGTACTTCAGACCCAGCCACAGCCATACACTCAGGCAAAAACTTGGTTCATGCCCAGGACAAAACTCCCAAACACAAAGTAAAAAATGTATGCTATGCTCTGCAGTGCAGCGAGGAATAGTCAGACTTCTGCATTGGAACTACCAAACAGCCACTTCATAAACATAACATAGAGGAGCCACCTCAATGGGACAAGATTTAGCTGTACCTCTGCATCTAAAGGACAAAAGTCACTCTTTCAAGGACGCAAATTTTCACATTCTGGGCAGAGAAGACAGATGGTTTGAAAGAGAAGTGAAAGAATACATCTATGTCCACTGTAAACGACCATCTTTCAACAGAGGCGGTGGCTTATGACACTAACTGTCTGCCTTCTATAATCCAGTTTTAAATCCCTTCCCAGACGCCTTAACACCCACTCATATCTTGGGTCAGTTGATCTCAATAAATTGCATGATGGGGTGGGGCAAAGTCATGGTTTCACTTGAAACATTGGCTGATAATGACCCACACCCATTTTTAAACCTTGGCTCATGTGATTAGGCAGATGATTCGCAAGGGACAACTCCAGCTAGGGCTTATTTCTGGGACTCTCCACCAATTGCTGTCAGAACTGAAGAAGCGTCTCGGATGAGAGGTGAAATGTTTTCCACAAACTTAAAGAAGTCCAGTGGCTTTTCTTTCCAAGCTCCTTAGAGTAAAGACTAGAGACAATTTTCTTTCTTTTACCGTACCAGGTCGAAAACATTATGTATTTCTGCTGTAAAGTTAGACATTACAGCAGGAAAGTCTGGGTTAAATCACCGTTGAAGTCACTTAAGGAACTGTAGCATCTGGCACTTCTGCAGCAGCTTCCTTTTTCAGCTTCACTTAATAACATTACAAAGTTTATGTATAGTCAATATGAGACTTTAATAGTCTTAGATATACTTTAAAAGAATGTAGAGAACTTTTACTTTAATCAGTCTCCTATAGCTGTGATTAGCTATGTTTGAAACTACACTAACCCATGCTAGTGCACATACTACAGTTAGCAGTTTGCTAACTGTAGCATGGGAGATGGGTGGTCTCATAGGGTGTCTTGCATTGAAATCTGCTGCAATGACCCGGTTACTGCGTTCACCAGATATCAACACAATTTCGATCCGTTCCTCATGTGTTAACCTGTTCGACATGTCAATGGCTGTGAACAAAGAGAAACTTGTAAATAACTCATGAAAGAATAAAGTTACGTTGAAACCAAGCACACCATTGTTTTTCTTGTGACATTACCAATAAGTTTGATGTGTCACATGGCCCTCTTCCTATTGAAAAACAAAAGTTGTATCCAAGATGGCCGACTTCTAAATGGCCACCATGGTCACCACCCATCTTGAGGAGTTTGCCCCCTCACATATACTAATGTGCCACAAACAGGACTTTAATATCACCAACCATTCTCATGTTTTTACGGTGTATCTGTCATGGTCCTGGGCCATGTGGGCCCGGTATTCTCAGTTTTTGTATGTTTTGTATTTCATCCCCTAGTCATGCCTTGGTTCCTAGGTTCTTCTGTTAAGATGTTCCTTATTTGGTTACCTCCTGTGTGCCCCTGTGTAACTGTGAGCCCTCGTGTTTTATTCCATGTCTTCCTCAGCCCGTTATGTCTGTGTTTTCCCCGTGCTCTCTCTCCTCCTGTTTGAACCTCTGTACTTCCTGTTTGACTCTGCCTGTCTCCCGTCAGTGTTATGTTCACCCCGCCCTGTCTCGTTATGGTTATCTGTGTCAGCTGTGTTCCCCGTGTGTTCCCACTTTCCTCGTTAACCCTCTGTGTATTTCTGTCTGCGTCTCCCTCTGTTCGGCGTCGCGTTCTCCCTCATGCTGCTTGGATTTCCCTGTGTTCCTTGGTGAGCTTTATGTTAGTTTTTCCCCGTCTAGTTTTGTATCGCCTGTCATCTTCTGTTAAGCAATAAAGCTGCCTTTTGAGTTCATCCCTTGAGTCCGTGAGTTTTTGCGATTGGGTCCTCATCCTGCCTGCCACACAGCCGAACCATGACAGAAGAACGCGACCACGACATGGACCCAGCAACTCACAACCCCTCCGCTGAGCTCCGGGAGGATTTGATCTATACGGTGGAGTACCACTGTCAGGAGTGGGAGGCGCCGTCTACAGCGGATGGTGTCCGGACTCCCGTGGCTGTTCGGCGCGCTGCACCCCCACATCCGGGACTTCCTTGTTTCCACCGTAGGCGTCCGCCCAGAGCTGCCTCTCCAGTGTGAGGGGTCGGAGGACGTTCAGCCCGGTCCGCTGGAGGATTCGCGGCCCGGCTCATCTCCTCCCCCCTCTCGGCGAAAACGGCGCTCACGCCACCGCCGCCCTAAAGTTTCTGAGCAAACTCCGGTGGTGAGTGACACTGTTTCTTCCATGCCACTTCCAAGTCGGACCAACTCGGACAATATTCTGTTCCTGAGTCCGCAGTTTTTCACGTCTGTAACTCATCAGAGATGAACAGTAAGTTTGAAAATGACTGTGTTTCCAGGCCTCATAACATTTCTAAGTTCACCTCTGCACCTATTAAGCATGAGACTGAGTTCATTGCCCCCCTAGAGACTGCTGTTCAGGCTGACTTAAAAAACTCTGGCACTGTAGACTCTGTGTGCGTCATCCCAGAGACCGTTAACTCTGTGTCTGGTAATTCTGGGTCAGTTAATCCAGAGTCTGCATTACCTACCCTCACACCCATGTTTGAGAATGACTGTTTTTCCTTTGCTCCTCCCGGGTCAGCAGTAATTGACACACAGACTGATAATCCCACTTTAGAAAAGAAAAAGACTATTTTTGAGTTGCATACTTGTGAATTAAGTGTTAAAGCAAACTGTCCTGAGGTTCCTCTTCCTGCTGAAACCAGAGGGGACCCCCTGGAAAATGAACAGTGTGTCTGCCAACCTCCAAAGGCTACACTTTCTGTTTCTCAGGTTGCTTGTGACCCTCTGCCACATTTAGCTTTTCCTGCCTTGTCTGCTAGCTCTGACTCTGTTTCTCCAGGGATAAAGAATGTTGCTCCTCTCGTGTTAACACTAGCTGATGCGAAGTCTGTTAACTCAGGTTTTTGAAAACACTAAGACTGTGCATTCAATCACAACTGTTAAGGTTAAGTGCAACAAGTTACCGTCCGTCATGTGTAAACTGCTAGGGGAGCTCAGGTTAACTATTCCTGAGTTAGTTTCTCACCAAGTTGCCTTGGACACCGCCTGTGTTAACTCCCCAACTCCTGTACCTCCTATGTATAAGACTGTGGATGGTGTTTCTTCAGTCCTGAACTATGCTGCTCTCCAACCAGCGTATTTAGAAACTGTCTGTGTGAATGCTCCTGTGTCCGCAACGGATCCCTTTGTGCTCTGTATTACTGACTCTGACTCTGCTAAACCTGGATCTTCCTGTGCTATGACTGTTTTAGAGACTGCTACTCCTAACATGGACAGCTTAAGGCCTACAGAGTTGCCAGGAGTGACTCGCCATGAATCTCTGTTGGCTAACACTGCTTCTAGCTCCACTAACTCGATTCTCCCTGTTTCTGTTCCTGTGCTTCGCTCTCCGCCTCCAGTTCCTGTAACCAGGGCAGCGCGGGCCCAGCTCTCCCTTGCACCTGTATCAGCTCCTCGGGTGAGGGTGGCTGAGGTCCAGCTGGTCCCTGCTTCTGTCCCCAGCCTGGCAGTGGCTCCGTTCATCCCGGCACCCGTACCTGCTCCTCGGGTGGGGTTGATGGACACCCAGCCATTGCCTGTTCCGGTTCCCCGGGTGAGGTCAGCCGTGACCCTGCCGACTCCTGCACCCGTCTCAGTTCCTCGGGTGGGAGCGACAGAGGTCCAGCTAGCTCCTGCACCTACACCGGCCCCCAGGGTAAAGGCAGCTAGAGCCCAGCTCGTCCCTGCACCCGTATCTGTTTCTCGGGTGGGGATGGCTGGTGTTCGGCCAGGCCTAGCACCTGTTCCCAGAAAGAGAGCAACCCAGAGTCAGACACCTGCTCAACCACAAGCGCAACTACCACTTCAACTGGCTTTACTATCCATAACAGTCTGTAGCTCAGTTGTTTACGCAGTTTCTTGTTTTGTCACCAGTCCAGGCTTTAGCACAGTTAGCAGCTCCATCTCCTGTTCAGTCATCGGTTCCACTACCTGCTGTTTCGCCATCACTGCGACATGCACCCCTGTCTTTAGCGCAGCCATCAGCTCCACAGTCTGCTCAGTCATCCGCTCCGTTACCGCCTCAGTCCTTTGCCTCATTGCCTGTTAGTTTGTCAGCTCAGTTATTGTCTCTGTCACCACATCAGTGCTTAGCCCAGCAACCCGTTCAGTCACTGCCCACCTCAGCTGGAAGCCTTTGTGAGCCTTCTTCGCCAGCTGAGGATTACGCGGTGCTGACACACTTTAAACTGACTGTTTGCCCTACACAGCCCCAGCCGTTGCATCCTAAGCCGGCTGTGTGCCCTGTGCCGCTACAGTCAGCGCCCGCGGTGCCAGAGGTCCCCGCACCCGCTGGCTCTGCATCCGTCTCCGCTGGGGGTTCAGGGGAACCCCTCCAGCCTCTCTTCGTCTCCGCTGGCGGCTCTGGTCAGCCCGGCCAGCGCCTCCTCGTCTCCGCTGGCGGCTCTGGTCAGCCCGGCCAGCGCCTCCTCGTCTCCGCTGGAGGGTCCGAGGGGCCCGTTCAGCCTCCTGTCTCCGCTGGAGGGTCCGAGGGGCCCGTTCAGCCTCCTGTCTCCGCTGGAGGGTCCGAGGGGCCCGTTCAGCCTCCTGTCTCCGCTGGAGGGTCCGAGGGGCCCGTTCAGCCTCCTGTCTCCGCTGGAGGGCCCGAGGGGCCCGTTCAGCCTCAAGCCTCCGCTGGAGGGCCCGGGGAGCCCGTCCAGGCACCATCTGCTTCTGCTCCGCCTGGTCCTGCTTCGGCCTGTGCTTCGCCCGGTCCAGCTCCAGCATCTGCTTCTGCTCCGCCTGGTCCTGCTTCGGCCTGTGCTTCGCCCCGTCCAGCTCCAGCATCTGCTTCTGCTCCGCCTGGTCCTGCTTCGGCCTGTGCTTCGCCCCGTCCGGCCTCAGCCTCAGCTCCTGCGTCGCCTGGTCCTGCTTCGGCCTGTGCTTCGCCCCGTCCGGCCTCAGCCTCAGCTCCTGCGTCGCCTGGTCCTGCTTCGGCCTGTGCTTCGCCCCGTCCGGCCTCAGCCTCAGCTCCTGCTTCGCCGTCGCCTGGTCCTGCTTCGGCCTGTGCTTCGCCCAGTCCGGCCTCAGCCTCAGCTCCTGCTTCGCCGTCGCCTGGTCCTGCTTCGGCCTGTGCTTCGCCCAGTCCGGCCTCAGCCTCAGCTCCTGCTTCGCCGTCGCCTGGTCCAGCCTCAGCCTCTGCAGCAACGCCTGGTCCGGCCCCCGCATCGCCACAGTCTGGTCCTGCCTCGTCTGGTCCTGCCTCGTCTGGTCCTGTGCCCACCGGGCCATGGCCAGCACGCCTAACACTGGAGAGCCGCCGCTGCCTTCCGCACGGCCGGCCTCCGGACCAGCTCTGTCTCCTGTGCCACCCGTCTGGTCGGCCCCCCGACCGTGTGGCCCGTGAACTTTTGTGCCTGTGGGCCCTGGGTCGGCCTCCTGACGTTTGTTATGAACTAGTGTCTTGTGCTCCGGTGTTTTCTGTTGGGGGTTTTGTTTCCTGTTTTGGTCCCTCCGTCCTGGTCCCCCGTCTCCCGCCCTGGGTGGGGTGTTTTCTGTTTTGCTTGTGTTTTGGTTCCTGGGTTTGGGCTGTCGGGTGCCAGCCCTTAAGGGGGGGTGATGTCATGGTCCCGGGCCATGTGGGCCCGGTATTCTCAGTTTTTGTATGTTTTGTATTTCATCCCCTAGTCATGCCTTGGTTCCTAGGTTCTTCTGTTAAGATGTTCCTTATTTGGTTACCTCCTGTGTGCCCCTGTGTAACTGTGAGCCCTCGTGTTTTATTCCATGTCTTCCTCAGCCCGTTATGTCTGTGTTTTCCCTGTGCTCTCTCTCCTCCTGTTTGAACCTCTGTACTTCCTGTTTGACTCTGCCTGTCTCCCATCAGTGTTATGTTCACCCCGCCCTGTCTCGTTATGGTTATCTGTGTCAGCTGTGTTCCCCGTGTGTTCCCACTTTCCTCGTTAACCCTCTGTGTATTTCTGTCTGCGTCTCCCTCTGTTCGGCGTTGCGTTCTCCCTCATGCTGCGTGGATTTCCCTGTGTTCCTTGGTGAGCTTTATGTTAGTTTTTCCCAGTCTAGTTTTGTATCGCCTGTCATCTTCTGTTAAGCAATAAAGCTGCCTTTTGAGTTCATCCCTTGAGTCCGTGAGTTTTTGCGATTGGGTCCTCATCCTGCCTGCCACACAGCCGAACCATGACAGAATCCATATAAAAGGCCCACCCTGTATATCTGTGTGGGTTATGAATCTCTCCAGTACAGGACTCAGTATATGTATATGTATAAGTCTTAACATCAAGACCTTAACCTCCCAACAGTTGATTGCATTGGGAATCTAAGCTAGTACATAGAAATAAGGCTGTTCTTTAGCACGACTTAAAGAACAGCCCTCGTATTTCTGGTACTGATGACCAGGACAAACAAACTTGTACTGATGAGGAGTGGCTGGGATTCAGGAGGTGAAGCAATAAGAAGGTTGGTGTTTTATTTGACTCTTCTTCCAGTCTGAAGTGTATAAGTGTAGCTAATGAACACACTCAGAGTGTAAGCGTGTATGTGACAGTTAGTCCTTAAAGTCCTACCTTTACCACTATTACAGAGTATAGACAGATACAGAGTGCTTTTTGTAAGTAGAGCAGACTTATTTTACTTATTAAATATTAAATAAATACAAATTAAAGTTTTAAAAAAACATTTAATTTAGAATGAGTGATCCTATTAATCAATAAATGAAATCAATTACTGACATAAGGAGGAATTTGTCATTGTTGCAATGCTATGTTTAAAATTAGTCTACCATGACTCAAGCTTACAAACAAATTTGTGAAACAGACAAAGCCATAGCACAATAAAACATAATTAACTACTAATTAGTATTTAAAAAATGGACACACAAGGAAGAATGCTTTTGTTTAAAGACAATAAATTGCTAAAAGTCCAAACCCCAAAGTCCAATTTGAAAATTGTGAAAATGTAAAATCTATTCATAGTGCCCCCATATGGCCAAATAAAACAATTTCATTTACACATTTTTGGCAAACGAATGTTTAATGTCATGACATTTTTTCTCTACATCTGTAAGAACATTTGCACACAATGAAATACAAGCTTATTTTCCTAATAAATGCAGTTGAGGTACAGCGATGAGCATTTCCTCATTGGTTTCTTTATGAGTGACAGGGGACTCGTGGCACCGGGGTCCAACCATCCCTCACACCCACTTCACATTCAAGCCTGATGCGTTTTGTCGGAACGCGCGTGATTTCACAAACATCTGCCTTAATGAGTCTTCACCCACAAGTCTTCCTCAAACTTGTGATTGACTTGACAATAAAAAGTAGATGAAACTGTAAATCATGAGACGTATTGTAAAATGTACTTCTGTCTTCCCGTGCTCCGTAATGAAGCAGTCATTATGATTATTTTATAGGACTGAAGTTTTTAAAAACTACAGGAATGCATTACTCTGCATAATGAACAGATGTTGTGGCAACAAGCACATACATTATGCATAAAAAATTATTTCAATTTTGATTGTAGACGCTGATTTATTGAGACAAGTCTAGCTTACAACAGTAATGGATTTAAGATGTGCTTTTGTTGTGTTATTTCCATAATTAATAATAGGAAGGCAGCACATTATATATGCTTTGTATTCATAAAGATGAGAGGGTTTGAGTTATAACAGATAAAATACTGCTTGCTGAACTTTAAAACCACACCAGATTAATTATACATAAAACCAAAACTCTTCTGAATGAAAAAAGAGACAAAAAAATCTCTAAATGCCTTATTGCTTCTTGTCACAGTTTTGATATGCTAAAGAGAAAGAGGATGACTGATAAGATGAGATCAAATGAAGGAAAAGGAAGATAATTATCACAGCATGATGTACTGTACAGTAACAGGAAATCACCCCTAATATGATCCATATACAGGAGTACAAAGACATGAAAAAATATGTTTGGATCAAGCGGGAAGAATGTAAGACGGAAGTTTAGATCATGTCGGTCAATCGCACATTATTTTCAAATAGTCAGCTGATAAAAATGTGGACATAATAGCAGTAAATCAGTAACTAATCGAACTCAACTTTATAGCTTTTTCATACAAAAAAGCAACTTAAACTGCAATAATGCAACATAATAAATATTTGTGTGTATCTAAAGCCCGACTTGCTGTATGTAATTGTAATGAGTAAACTGCAGCAAATGTGAATTAATGTGTATCTAAATATAGTTTTCAGTAAGTGCACTATTTAATCGATGATAAGTGGGTTTGAGACATTTCCAGGAAGTCAGTTTTCCCTCAAAATAAATAAATATTTTCTTTAATCACATCTCTTATTAAACAAAGATATAAAAAGACATCAGACTCATTATTGGAATCACACTGAAAATGTTCAAAAATATAGGTACGTATATTTAAATCGTGTAATTCAGAGTTATTAGCTTTGGTCTTTCAGTAGTTTGATTTGATTTTCTCTGTGATAACACACTCGAACATGTGTTCCAATTTCAACTATTTGTTGTTTTTGTATCGCTTAAAGGTTTTTTTTTTCTTCCTTCCTTCAGACTCTTATTTGACCAAATATTTCATTTTTTCATAATTGTATTCAGCATCTCACGAACCAACAGCTGTTGTGCCAAAACACTGCTCTGCTACAAGTGCTTCTCTGTGATTTTCCTTTTCAGTGGCAGGTTGGAAAAGCCTTTGAAACAATAGATGCTAAAAAATCTAAACGCTTAAAAAAATTATTCACAATCATAATTAAATTCTCAAAGCCAACCACTGTATCCACCATATGGGTGGGGACAACAATAACTGGTTGATATCCAGATTTGAATGAAAGTAATATTAGCCTGATAAATTAATACTTGCCTGTATTTGATGATATCTGCTGTTAATTTGTGCTGCACAGGCGATGCATTCAAATCATTTAAATATTCATTCTAGACTCTTCTAACAGTATTGAAAGATAATATTCTGGTTGTTTGAGATATTTCTAAATATCTTTGCATGGCTTCTTGAAGGACTTCTGCTGATCCGTTGTGACCTTGTTGGGGACAGACGTTCAGTATCTCTGCTGGACTCTTGGATGCAGATGTCTGCCCGACAGAGTAGAACCTGGTGGAACAAGTCCAAGGTCTGGTGCATGAGGAGGTACGTGAAGTGGGGCGGCGTTTGGCTCCACACAGTAGAATTAATGATTTGAAGACACATAGTTGGTGAATAATTGATTCCAGCCCCGAGGATGGTTAGGAGCTGAGTAAAAGACTAATAAATCATTTGTGGTGCTGCCAGTTGTCACTTTCAATTATTTCTGGGTTTGTGATAAACTGCTGCACCTGCCAGCTGCTGGTCCCTCGATTTCTTGGAGCAGAAAGTGACAACTTTACCCAAAACTTTGCTCTCGGCCATGCCTGATACAAACAGCTGCCCTTTAGGACGAACGGTAAGTCAAATAAAATAAAGACAAAGAATTACTCGACTATATTCACCACGTTTGATATTTACTTATCTATACTTTTCACGTACTTCCTGTTTAAGCCAGTTTGACCTTAAGCCAAATCAGCAGCCAGTTCTCAGTTCTTACTGCATCTGTCAGAATATATGTTTAATAAATATGTTTTCATTATTTACTTTAGCCAGTGATAGAATGGGAGTAAATCGAGTTTACACAGAGTAAATAAGGAGGTCATATTAGTTTTACTCTCCTCACATTATGTTTCCTTTTTCTTGCTCTGTCTGTGTTGACTGATTAGCTGACAGATGATCCAGATTGATTGATTGAGCTGTTGTAAGAGGCTGCTGTAATGAAAATGTGATAAGCTGCTAAATAAAGAAATAAAATCAACTCTTTCACCTCCTCCCACATCTGACAAGTATAAATCTAACTGATTAACGCTGGTGTGCATTCACATTTCACTTCCTGTTTATTTGAATATAACAGCTTGCATATTGTAGCATTATGAGAACGTGTCTCTCGGTGTAAAGATGTCTTTTTAATGCGGTGTTGCGCCAACACATTGCCATTGTTAACATATGTGAGACTTGTCAAAAATGCTTGTGTTTTGTCACGTGTTTAAATGAGCCTAATGTACAATGTACTACAAGGAAGACCTTGTCAAGTGAATAATTACAGTTACGGATCACAGGCTCCTGCAGACCTTCTCCCGGGAGTGAAGCTTGTCGAGGTAAACTAGGTGTACCACACAGTTCGAGAATTTTAAAACCCCTCAACCGTAAATGTATTAGTCATGTCACATGACCAGTTACCTGAGTACAATTACTAATTTATAATTTAAACAATCTGGTTTTGGAAGGTTTTGCTTTTTCTTTTCTTTTTTTTTAAATTTAAAATCACTGTACCCGAAAACACAAATATAAGAATTTTCTCTTTTATCAATATTCCCATACCAGTAAATGTCATGTGATGGTTGCGTAAAGGAAAGGACGTAAAAGCAGAACACCAACAATACAATGCCATAAACAAACAATATGGATCCACATACACCTCAGAGCTGCAGTTCACATCCTCGGTTGGAGTATTATTAAGCATTACATGCTATTTTGTTTACGCTTCATTCTTGTTTCCTGCAGTTCTTGGTTCATTTTACTACTTAGTTAGGCCAAGAAAAGATTGTGATTGGTGTAACCTTGCATGTTGAACATTTATGCCAATGGGCTTAGAGTCCCTACATGAAGAGAAATCTGAAGCAATTAATTATTTTTTTTGCAAATCATACCTTTGCTGTTGGTGGTGCAAGTGTTCAGTCCACTTGCACATAAGCGAGTCAGACAAAAAAAAGTAATTAAAATGGGTTCCTATATGTAGCTCCGTCAAATATAGTGTACTGTACCGGTAAATATTCTGTAGATAGTATTTGAAAGAGTGTTTTAATTTAATTTTTCCAATACAGTATTTATCTGTATAGATGTGTGACTGTAAACCTGTTCAATGTGTACCCTGTACCCAATAATATTTTCAAAGTGTATCAATAGAAATACACTATATAATAGAAAGCAATTTATATATACACAAATAAAACTTGGCTTACAATGAAGCTTTGTTGTTTTGGTCTTTTATCTGTTCTCTCTACTTTTACCTGATTAAACTGGGATGTTATGATATGTTTGTTTTACCAGATTATTCTTGCAGAGCACTTTGTACTTTTGTCTATATTATTCTGTTGTTCACACTGTTGATATAAGGTTAATATTGAACAACAGCAAAGGTAAGAGGGAGCGCAGTGGAAAATATTTTGCTGTGAAAACACTTGAAATGCACAGGCTCGTTTCCAGGAGTGGATGGATGGCACTTGATCCTAATACATCCAGAGCATAGAAGTTTAAACTGACTCACACAGTCAGTGAAAGGTGAAGGAAAGGTGAAGCTTTCCCTTTGCCTTGTGCTTTGACCACACCCCCTTATTAAGAGACTCTTCACAGCCACAAGTGTGACTTCATGAACTGATAGAGTGCAGGGGCAGGATTTGAATTGGACCTTAATTTTATGAAGTGAATCAAGGACACTTTTAACAAGGCATCTCTTAGGACACGTTACTTACTACTGGAAGTCACTTGCTAAACCTGTAGCTAATGAGCTAATTGACTCTTTTAATGGAAACTAAACTCCAAAGCTTAATGAAAGTCCTATTTAAAATGATTTTTAATTGTATTCCCATTATAACTTGTAATGCTGGTTTCGTGGACACTGATTAAGCCTTAAACCAGACAAAAAAGATGATTTCAATGGAAATCTACACTGAGAAAGGTTTATAATCCAAGACTTGGCCTATTCCTGTCTGGGAAACTCTTGAGTTTGACTCAAAGAGCTGCATGACTGATCACTAGACCGCTGATGTGAATTACAACAAAGCTGCTGAAAAAGTCCTCACAGACTGTACAACACTGTTCTGCTTGTTTTCAGAAACATTTGTTAAAAAAGAGTTAGTTGCTATATGATCCATTCATCTTCATGACAAATACGTTTTAAATATAGTTACTGGGAACATTTCTTTATCAGTTACATTTTGTTAGGAAAATTCAGTTTTATCAACACCAGGCAACAAACAGTGTGAGTGAAACATGCCTAACACTTCTGCACTGTAACACAAATAAGCTCCTTTCAACTTTTGTGGCGATGCTCCTGTTGAATAATTGCTATTTTGGTTGTATAGCTTAGTGATAACATTGCATTTGACAGCTGATAGAGAGCAGGGAAGCATAAAGTAGACAGTGGTGGAGTGTGGTCCATCTGTGAGGTGGGGAACAGAGTGTGAGGCAGCCCCTCAGGGCCTCCAGGCAACTCAAACAGCATTAGCAAGAGGTGTCCCTGCCTTTGCCGCAGCTTTCACGCCTCACTCCTCTTCCAACGCAAATCAGAGGCAACACAAGTTATCCATTTGAGATATTGAGTTGATATGGAGATAAAGCCTGCACTTATGAGCCACGGTCATGAAAAAGATCAGCAGGGGACCAGCAGCCTGTTTATAAGCTCCTCACATTAGTGCAAGCAGGCACTCACTGCAGGTGGCATGAAATATTAAAAGGATAACCTCGTTTTGCTAACTGACCAGAACAAAGTTGTCCTGTGAGTCCCCGGGCTGGATGAGGTCTCACTGATTGTCTTGCCCTTGTTGTTCTATGTTGGGATCCGTGACTCACAATAATACCTCTGAGGCTCCTTTCCCACCTCATTAACCACGACCTTTTTATAAGTTTCCAGTGAGGATGGATAGTTTATTTTTAGCAATTGAACAGTAGTACTGAAAGAGTTATTTCTGCTTATTTTTATCAAAATGGGCATTTTCCAACAAAAGTCTTCTTTTTAATGACGGCATTGAAGACTTGTTGAAAATATGTATTCATATTTCCACTTTAAAATCAGATAATAAAAGTAAAAAATGCAAAAAATGACTTTAGATCAGAAAACTGAATGGCTTTCATTCGCTGTTTAGGACATTTAGTGAATTTGGTTGAGTCACATTTTAGTATGGTAAATGCTTCTCAGCTTTTTTAGACTATTATGGCATAAGGTAGTGTTACATCTATGGCGTCAGTCAGTGGCGATGTTACAAGAAGGCACTGATTGGACTCGTTTAACCCTACAGGGCACAGGTTGGTTCCAAATAATGGATTGATCCAGTGTCGCAGTGAGTCGATGGTGCTGTGGACAGACAGGTATCCCAGAATGCATTTTTTTTTTTAAAATCACAAGCTGCAATGGTGGAGGAAGTTTTCAAATAATACTGTTTTTGTATCAACAAATACACTTAAAGTTTTTTTTTAGGTGAAAATATTGCAGCACCTAGTTGATTTATCTAAATAGAGCATATCTGCAAAAGTGCTCTGATGTTTTCAGGGATGTCAGGTGCCGCTACTCTAACAGCTAGCTGACCCTGATCGTTATCAGCTGGTCATGTGGTCAGAGCTCATGATATTTACCAAGAGCAGCCTCCTCTCGAATGGTTCAATCTAATGGTTAATGTTTGCTTTATTTCAGTGTTTTATTTGCAAATCAGTTTGGATGACACTCAAGTTAACTTTAATAACTGGATAGTTTTATGTTGTCTGGATAGATAGTGTGAATAAATTGAATGGACTTTAAGCAGCTAAAATATTCCTATAGAGATGTTGCAAAATTTGCTGTATGGATAGAATGTGTCTTCAGATGGTCAGAAGGAAGCTTCACCTTAACTGTAAATACCACATGCCCTTGCTTGATTAGTGTCTCTCTCCGGGATCAAATCAGGGATCTTTTTGCTTGTTGTGAGTATGTGTAAACTAAAACACAATTTCAGTAGATCTCATATGAAAAAAGAAAGAAAGAAAAGAAAACCAGGATTAGAAATACCAGCTTCATTTACCTGAATGAAAAATTTGATTGCCTAATATCAAAATTATTCCAAGCAGCTACATGGTTTTAAGATATCAGGTTTTAGGGCTGAGGTGATTGAAATCCTGACAGGCCAATGGCAGATGTTAGTTAGCCTTGCAGTGATTTCAGCGATATGTTTAGGTTGAGGAAAGCATTTGAAAAGGGCACTTTTTTTACTTTCCACAGAAGTTGGAGGCATCTGATTCGCAGCGTTCGCTGCTGGCAGAAGATCAGCAGCACCGCGAGCTGCCAGTGCAGCCTGGCCACGTGATTGGCTGGGAATAGTTGACAGAGCTGATGGGTTTTGGAGTGAGTGGCAGCTGAGGTTGGAGAGATGGAGGGGTTGGTTAGGGCTGTGAGTAGAGAAAATAAAATGGGGGGGGGGGGGGGGGGGGGTTTGGAGGAGGAGTTGGTGGGCAGTGGTTTGGGATCTGTGAGGAACAACAGCGTTGCTCCTGTGCGTCTGCTCCCTGACACTTCCCTAATCTGATAACGGATGAGGACAGGTTGCCTTCGCTGTACCTGGCAAGTACCTTCCTCAACCTGCACAGGCGGATTTCGGCGGATAAGGCCAGGCTTGGCAAATGCCGGCATCCTCTGGGGAATAGTTAAAGGGTGATTAATCATTGTTTAGGCACAGAATGCACAGGGAAGAATGGGAAAGCGGCGTTCCACACCTCTGAAGCAATTAATCCCTGTGATCTCCACCAGGTTTGTCTTGTAGATAAGTCAGGGTACAAAACTGTTCCTAATTTATCAACCCACTCATGCCATCCAGCATAAAACACACAATTTATTTCCAATCATTTATAGTCAAATTTTAAAAAGAGTGACTTTGCCACATCCGAGCGTGCCTTATATTAGCTTCATATAAACTAAGTACCCCAGATTACAATGGGAATCTTGTTTTATTGTGCACATCTGGTGGAGTCACAATGCATTTTCACATTTGCTGTCTGAATTTTTGAGTGATTGTGGCATAAATCATTTTGCTAATCAGAAACATAAGTGACATGAATGCATCTCCCCTCTTGGAACAAAGAAGCAACATATGGTTCTGAAAGCACTCAGGTCTTTTATTTCCAAGGTATATAACCTGTGCATAAACCAATATTATTGGACTGATTTGCATTTTTCTTTCATTCTGGGCTCTTTTTCAGATCTCATATCTTTGCAGATGACTTCAATAATGGATAAAACAAGCATTTCTCCCTCGTTATATATTTGATTCTCAACTTGAGTGCAGTTAAGCAAAACATAAGACTCGGCTCAATGGTTTGTTGCAAGGTGAATTATGGTGCTGTACTTTGTGATTTGAGGAGAACGTAGACTGCCGCATGCATGATAGATTTATGTAAATATGTGAGCCCCTACAAAAAAGTACAGTTCTCCCCCTCTAATAAACTGCATTAACAGATGAACCAAAAAACGACATTGATATGACAAGATGAATTCTTTTATTACGAGTGGGTTCTCTCTGGATCTCTCTGCATTGCTTCCAAATCATATTTGCCTCCTAAAATGGAAGGGATGGGGGGGCGGAGGGGGGGGGGGGGGGATACACATTCTTGCCAATAATAGTAAAATGGCTCCTGTTTTAATTGCATCATTACGTACCCAATATCAGCAGCCTGCCTGCCAATATCAATATTGCCATAACATGGGTGGAATATAGATGACCCAGGGTATGCGTGGGTCTTCCATGAGTGCCTCAGTGCCAGACTCATCCCACTGCCCGCTGTGAAGGGAATGGGAATGTAGGCCGGATAGCAGCTCGTCTTTCTAATGTCCCCCCCGTATTCCCTTAATTGCTGACGGATCTTGTTTGGATTTTGATGGCGGCTTCGAATCTGTAGTTGCTACACATAGGAATTGATGGGCCTTTGGGGAAACATCATGTTACCCTCTATCTATGTGTGTGTGTGTGTTCCTTTGTGTGCGCCTCTATCTGTTTGTCCATACATGCAAATATCAGCTGTATTGTATTGTAATACCAATGCGTCAGGCTTTGCACAATGCAGCCATGCATAAGGATGATGGAACTAATATAAATTAGGGTCAAATAGGTCAAGTGGGCTACAGCTGGTTAACTGACGACAACACGCGAGGTCTCATAGCAGAAAGTTAAACCCGGTAAAGGTAAAAGTCTGTTTCGTATTACTCGTCCTGCAACACAGCACATATGGCACGGCAGCAAACTTAACAATTAGTTACTGCTTTGATGAAGGAAAATTACATATTGTAGGTCCCACTTCGAATGCACTTCACATATTCATATTAATGCATTCAAGACTGGAGAGTGAAAGATAATTTTCCTGTTTAAATATTTCATTCTAGCTTAAAATTTAGCCTGTAATTATAGCTCCCTAATGGCAAGAGCATCCAGTTTGTCCGTTTTAATTAGATTGTTGTTTAACTATTAATTATGTATCCTTGTGTCATATAGTTTTGATGCTAACAGATGGTGTAAGGGTTAGTGGAGGGCTAGGATTGGGTGATGATTTATTTACCTGCACTCTGTTAGTAAGATCCATACACTGACTTACAATTCCTCCTCAGCTAGTCTTTGAATTATAGGGTTAGCTTATGGAGTGACCTGCTGCAGCAATGTAGTACAGTGTAGGGTAAGATGCAGTGCATACATAGATGAGGTGGATGCTGTATGCATAAGGCAGTTGTTCTGTTGACAGTTGTTTCAGTAATTGATTATTCTTTGAGTCCATAAATTGTTTGTTTTGCCTTATCAGTCAGCTTGAAATCTAATTATCAAGGGTTGCACCAGGCAGAATAAAATAATGATGTAATAGAACAGATAGGATTAGATGCATGGGAAATAAGCATTTTAAACGTGACTGCTTTAAGACTGGAAAGTCAGAGCAAAGTGTGCTCTGATAGGAACAGGAGGTGATAGGAAATATATAAACAGCACAGGTTTGTATTTATCTACACTGTTGGCTCTCAGTAATGTTGCACTTTATATATTAGCGAGCTCTAATGATTAACATTAGCGTTTTTTTAATTGAACAATACAAAGACAACGTTAGCTCCCTTCGAGTTGAAAATTCAAATCTACATCTCAGAACAATCAAGTCGCAACAAAAGTTTATATTTAGCAAACACGTTGTTGAATCAGTCAGAAAACATATGAGCCTTTTGTTGTCAGGTCTGCTTGTGCAGTCTGAGCGCAGACTCATGTCTTACATAGAAACACAAGGACAGACTACAGCAACACAGGGGTGTCAGAGGGGGAAAGTAAAGCATTCATGTGTGTTGCATGACTCTTTCCATACATCACTGTCTGAATACAAGACATTATATATGTGGCGGGGCGTGTGAGCGTAGGCGTGTTAACTGTGTAAGGTCTTTCTGCTAATGGTAATATAGATGATCTCTGTAGGTCCAGACAGAAGCTGAGTCAGTATCTTACAAGCACTGGCACGGTAAGGCATCACTCATTATTGACCCCTTGTGACCCGACTAAAAAAGAAAATTCTTCCACACTTTGGAGGCTAGTTTTTTTTATATATATACTTTTAATCATGCATTATTGATATATACACCACAGACACTCTGACAGCACCCACTGGTTTGTGGAGCCCATTCTGTAGTCTTGCCCTCATTGTTCCCATCTGAAGCTTTGCTCTTATATGTGATAGTATTTTTGGGTGAAAGGCTGAATTTCTAACTCATGCACAACTAGACTACTACTAACCCACTAGAAATTAGCTCACCAAAACTCAAACGCAGTCTTTTTGCATGGGTTAGTAGTCATGTGCCCCCCCGCAGCAGTACAGGCGGGAAATGTCTGGCCAAAATTAACTAGAGAATTTTTTTTTTTTAATTGTTCTAGGCTGTAAACTTTTATTTCTTTTATTTGACATTGTTTTGCTTTTTACGTCCAGCCTCAAGTGGCCATTTATGGTACTGCAGTGCTTTGACTGGATGTATTTTGAGGCAGTAGTTTGTAGCTTCTTTGGTTCTGTTGCTGGCTCACTGTTTATATTACCGTCAGCTGTCTGAACCTGGAATAACATGAACATATCCATGTGAAACTCGAACCATGCAAGGATCAACACAAAATATGTTGCATCACTGCATCCACAAAGGGGGTTTAATAAAACACTGCATTTTTTTAATGACAGCACATAACAGCCATATAGTCATTGAAAAAGCTATCTTAAAGCTATCAGTTCAGTTTGCTTGTTATACTCCTGCTTTTATGTTAAAGTAACACATTTGATGATTTGAAGTCTTATTCAGAAGCAATTTTTTTTTTCTTTCAGCATGGCTGAACTGAGCAAATTAGTGAAACTCACAACCTGGCAGCATCGTTGTGAACACATAAACGTCATGCACGGCTGAACTTCTGACCTTAACAGTCTGTTAGGAACTACATAAAGACCCCTGTTTTGAGTCACGCTTCCGTTTGTGTTTTGTTGCACCTGGTTTGACTCTGGGCTTTACATTTGGCTGCCTGTTATTTGTTTTGTCTCCTGATGATGGGGGCCTGTGATTGATGGACGGGGTCCAGGACATCTCCGATCGACAGCTGTTGATAGCTCTGAAATCGAGAGCAGCAGTCGGAGCGTAACAATGAGCTCATTGCGCTCTTGGCTTGGTCGCCAGCCCAGTAAACCCCAGCACTGGGGGGACTTCATGAATTTCAACTGGGGCCACAAATGTGAGTGCACATGGAAATTGTACTGGGGTGGAGGGAAAGGTACTAAAGTAGAAATATAGCCCAGATAATTGCAATAATCATAGCAAACAAGAAAAAGGAAAACAAAAAGCTGAGCACATCTTGTGAGCTCAACAATTTTCCTTAAAAACAGCAACACTTGTTAAATATTAAGTAACGTAGCAAGTCTTTCCTGTATCTTTGTGCAGTCGTTTTAAATGAAAGACCTGCACTGAAGTGATGCTTACTGTAAGCAGGGAAACTTTAAACAGGAAGATGTGTTGCACCATCAAAGCTCCCATATCTTTCAGTGATAACTTGCCTGTGATGAGCTCCATTTACGTGCACAGCCTCCAGTATATCATTGTACTGGTTTGTGATGGAACAGGTGAGTATTGTGGCTGGAAAGCTGGAAAGCCCCAAGACAGGGAGGGAAGGTTTATTAAAGAAATCATTCAACTTCCATGAATGTGAGATCAAGAACAATCGCTTAAAAGAAACTGTTCTTCCAGCTCACATCAACTCTAGTGTGCTCAAAGGCTACAGTGATTTCAATTTGTTAGCATCAAAGTAAATTTTCTTGTTTGCTGATGATATAAGTGAAAGAACAGAGGAAACAGAAGTGCCATTTTTGACAAATGCTTACTGCAAAGTGTGTGTTATTCCATATACGTCCCGAAGGTTTAGGGCACAGGTTAAGTAAGCAAAGGGCTCTGTAGTGTTTTGTCTTAAAGTCATCCATATTTTAACTGTAATTGGACAGCATCATGCTGTAATAAACTGCAGTTGCAGGGGTTTGATGCCCGAGCCCTCTGAGGTTACCGAAGCACCGAAACCACATCTGAGCTCAAATTAGCATTCTGGGCAAGCACGAGTCCCCAAGCTTAATTAAGGTAAATTCAAAATTCTAGTTCATCATTGGCTTTTATATAATCTTAAAACCAGTTGCGCTTGTTTGGCAGCTGTTTATTTCTTATATTAAAAAAGAAAACATTACACTGTAGATGATTTGGCATCCCTGGGTTTTGAATTTGAGCCCCCCCTATTATGGGAAATCTGGGTTTGTGCAATGATTAAATGCTTAATAAAAAATTCATTGTTGTTGCCAACATCTGTATTGTACAGGCTAACGGCTCACTGGAGTGTGTGAGACTTGTAAAGTTTCCAAACGCGCCGTTGAGAACCCTGGAAAGTTCACCTAAGAGTTTGCCTTCCTCATTACCAAGCTACTTCTGTGTCTGCGATTAGACTGAGAACATCTTTAATTGCTTTAAAATCTGAATGCATGATAAGAATGGATTAATTTGATTTTTCTGTTCCTACAAGTAGCAGATGGTTTATGTCTTCAGAATGCTCATGTTGTAAAATGAGATCCCCAGCTTGTCTCTGATTGGTCACTGTTAATGAAGCATGCTGGGCTGATTATTGATTTAGAAAATGAGGACAACACAAGTATTGTGTGTTGCTGTGATAAATTAAAGGCGAGCTTTGTTTTATTGTTGACAGAAACACACCTTAAATAACACAAAATATTTGATTTTCCATTCAGGTGGCCCGTCAGAGTCATTTTAGTGTTTATTTAAAAACAGGCACTTTTATGGTTGCCACTAACAAGCAGATGGTCGACTTGACTTATTTGTGTTTTGTGTTTCTGAATGACCGATCAGATGCATGATGGGAAATGCAATGAGCTGCTTGTCAGGGAAGAGACAATTCACGGGAGAGGGCCCGCGAAAGCTGTATAGATTCCCAATTTAGTCCCATCTCTGTGGTTTTTAAGGTTAGTAATTTTTTTTTGTTTTTGCATTATTATTGGCTGTTGCGAGAGCAGCTGTTCCCCAGCCTCCTTCCCTTCCGAATTACCATCCTCACACTGACAGACAGGCAGCTGATGGGGAAACTCGCTGCGTGCATGAGGAGATCCAATTCGAAGATGAAACTAATGTGCTGCATCAAGGGGGGACATGCGGCGGTCCTGGAGAAAGAGGGGGAGGCCCAGGTTAAAAAGAAGTCTGGGACCAGCTCGGGCTGCGTCTGCCTGAGCACGGCAGTAGGCTCGTCTCTGACTGGAGTCAGATCCTGCCTGTATTTATTTATTTATTTGCTCAATTATTTATTCATTTATTTATTCTGTTCCCTAGATACCGCCTTCTTGTTTTTGGCTGCAGATTCCAAACTGGCAGCCTTCCATTCCCTGAAATGAAAGCACTCAAAGACCACAAATACATTTTTCATATTTGAAGGAAATAACCGGGGGTGGACATAGTAATTATACTATACAGTATGTACAATATAACACATTCCATTGTGAAGACACCTAAATCATGGGATCGATTCTCCTATACTGAAAAAGGTAGCAGTTGTGATTGTCCTTTTAAAGTGCTGTACTTATTCTTGAAAATGCAACAAAATTAAATCAGAATCAAAATATTACTAAACTTGTCTTCCCTTCTTTGTTTGCTTAAAACTGCAAACATGGGGTGGATGATGCGGATTAAATAATTCACCAACAAATGCTTATTTTTGTTTACATCAAGATTACGTCCACTGTGTTTTGTGGGCAATAAGACAGATTAAAAAACACTAACACTGTTTGATCACCTTGATGCTTGAATTTCTTAATTCTGTTCATAAATCACCATGTAGGAAAACAATTGGTGTGAATGTGGTTATATTTGTACTGTCAACTTCATGCATTGTGCCAAACTTCTGGCGAGGGGAACGGCAACAATTCTCTAAAAACTGGATTTTTAACAAGTGTTCAGAGAAAAAATGTGAAAGGAAGAATGTACCATCTTGTGTTTTATTCAAATTTTGCCTGCAGTGTCACTTTGGTATCTTTTTGAAACTACAGCTTACAGACTTCCCTAAATGCATCACACAGGCAATTATAGAGTCACTGTTCTGAAAAGAGGACAGTTATCAGGATGTATTTAGATTTAGAACGTAGCTTTGCAGAAAGTATGGATTTGCTGCTGGGTTATATGAAAACTACATGCCTGTAACAGAGCTCCTTTATCCTACTAAATTGAAAAAAACAACAACACAGTTTTGATGAAATTTTGTTACAAAGTTACAAATTTAGAGTCAGTTGTCTTTGTTGTCAAACCCTTCCAAAGCACCTTACTTTGAGGATTACATTTCAGCTTAGGTCAGGGTTTATGATATGGTCCTGGCATTTCCCATATGGAAAATATATATATAAATCTTATAAAGTTTGTATCTGTCTTGTGTGAAACTTGTATGAAAAGCATACAAGAGTGAAAACAGATATAAGATCCCTTGAAAAATGATATAAATGAAACTTTGGATACTTACTAAAACAATATATAAAAGTAATGAGAAAGTGGCCACTGTCATGAGTAAATCATATAAGCCTTATATGATTCACTATATGAAGCAAGCTAAAGCTGATGCAAGTCTTTCCTATTTCTTTTCCATATGGGTTAATGTCATTATGATTATTAAACTCTGGTGTAAAAGTTCAGAAAGAACATGATTTCCTCACAAAGTCTGCAAAGAAACATGCCTATGTGTATATATGACCCCCCCTCCCCAAAAAACATTAACACCCGATGCATGCACACTTACATTACTTGTATGATACAGCAGTTGGATTTTTGGGACCCTAAGTAATGAGGAAGTAAGCCCAGAGGTAACGTGAAACAAGGGTCAGACACCTCTTTAAGTAATTTAACACAAAAATCTGAAAATTAGATTGAAAAAAATGTGTCCACAAGTTCATGATGCAAAGAAAAAAGATGTAATGTCTCCAAAGTAAGCCAACAAAGAGACTTAAATGAATACTAAATACACAGTTACTGTGTTCAATGTGACATGAACTCTGTTTGTAACTTTAAGCAGTTTAATTAATTTACTACAGAAGTAAAGTTTGCAAATTTTTCTGTGTGTAGTTTTGAGTTTTACTTACCAGTCATATGTGAGCATTCTTGCATACAGGTAAACTGTACCTTTAATGAGCCAATCAGTGGAAAGACTTGCCATCTGACAAGTTTTTATTGGCTTTTCACAATTTACCCTACATCCATAAATCCATAAATAATAACAAGCACACAAAAAAGGAAGTAAGAGTATTGTAAGAGGGTAATGTCACTTGTAATGGAAATTGTGTATTTTGTTTGAGTGTTTTTTATATTTTTTAATATTTACATGCTTATATTTTCAGAATTGTAAAACCTTATTGTGGATGTAAGAGTCAAATTATGTGGATATTTTGCATCCAGCTCATTGTGTAACATTTTATTCAATGGTATTTGATGGTTTGGGCCCCAGGAAGACTAGCAACCACTGTTGTGGAAGCTAATGGGGTTCCTTATAAATAAACAAATAAACAAACAAAAAAGGAAGTCTTGGCCACTGTCTCTATTAACTTTGCCTTAATGTAGTTTTTCCTGTGTCCAATGTCAAAAACATGATGAATGAAAGTAAATATCAGGTTGATTGTAAGAGCATTTCTAATTTTGCAAATGTCTTGCATATTTTTTTCTTAATTTGTACTGTTAGTTTGTAACCATTATCCACAGAGCGTGATCAAGATTAGTTAGTAAAATTATTCATTAGCACTGTTGATAACAAGGTAAAGTAATTACAAAACTTTTCAACACTCTGAGCCTCAAATACAACCAGTCATCATAGATTAAACATCCACACGGTCACATTAAGAACAACATGAATACAGCACACACAAAGACACCTACCATCTGAGGTCAATGGTTGATGGGCTCCCAGAAGTGATCAAATAAAATGAATCTCCAAAAAGGGAAGTAATATAAAGGGAATATAATTTACATAGAATTGATTTGTCACTTTACTACTCATGATGGAAGTCAGCTCTGTCTAAAGGAACAGTAAAATAAGTTAGATTTGCTGGCACACATGCATTGATAAAAATGAAAAGACTACGACTGAACAGGATCGCCTTAGATTCTGATCTGAGAGGTCATTTAACAGCAAAGTTGAACAAAGCCCAGAGTATGATTTGAGTACATGCCATAGTCAGAAAGTAGCAGCAGTGGATGCCATTCAAAATCTCCCACTGTGCTGCATTTTCAGACACGCAGGCCTTCAGTTTGTCCAGCACAGTGAGCTCCTTTGAGCCTAACAACAAAGTGCTCCTCGCTTATTTGCTACTGAGGTCTTATGTTCATGTCTACTTCTATTGACATGCAGTGCAAACATTTATAATTACCTTTAGCTCTGTGATATCTGCCTGCCTTGAATAACCTGCTGTGGCGTTTTACCACCTGTTACTAATCGCTCTGTGAATTTGTCACGGCACCGGCAATGATTCAAACTAACACTGCGTGCCCCACAAGACCCTCCAGGAAACGCAGCAACCGGCAGCAGCGCACTGTTCAGAGAGCCGAGGGAGCGACTTCATGGATTTTTTGCATCATTAACTATTTATGAGTTGCCACTTCATGTTATTTACACTGGACTGATGGTAATGCTGTTCAGAGCTCAAACGCCATGCAGGGCCCCGCTGGGAAAGCAGGGTGGAGGGTGCATGGGGAGGGGTGGTGGGGGATAGGCATGTGTGAATCTGTTAAATATTGTACGGAAACGCCACCTGCAGCTGCCAACGTGGTGCAGGGTAAGAAGGGGCGAGTTGGGAGCAACTCTGGGGGGACAAAGAAATGCAGCAGCAGACTGCAGTGCATGTAGACAAGGGTTTGTGCAGGCATGGCACACTGTGACTATATAATGTATAAGACAAAGCCCTTCCCACAAGCCACAAGGAATATTCAGTTGACCTGGTTTATCTTTAGCTTTAAACCACAAGAGCCGATTGCGTCACCATTTGCAGTAAATGTGCCATAGTGGAGGTTATGCTTCCTTTGCTTCTGCACTTGAGACTGGAGCATGTATAGCTGCTAGTTTCCTATCTATCTATCAATCTATCTATCTAACGCTTTATTTCACAAAATTAAAATGGTATACAAGAGGACTTGGCTGATGTATACATTTTCATAACTTCATGCCCATTTAAATCAGCTATTTAGCTAACACTGGCCACATTTTTTCACATGGTCCATGTTAAACAAGCTAATCTCATGAGCAATGGGAATTGTAATGCTAGTAAAAAATATCTAATTTATGTCTCTTTTACCATCTCTCTCTCTCACACACACACACTCACATAAACACACACTCTCTCTCTATCTATCTATCTCAAACTGAAAGGAAAACGAACAATATGTGCACTTAACTACAAATCAACACGCAAAGGTGTCAAAATCCCTTTCACAACCTGGCATGAAAACTGCAAATGAAACACTTGGAATGTCCAATCAAACAAACAGCTGTCACACACATTCTCGGTGCAGATGCGAGGATAGATTGGGCCTGTCAAAAATACATGCAGGAAATGAAGCTGAGTTGTTCTTGAGACACTTCAAAGAAAGTCAAGCAGCAGAAATAAGCAAAGTAATATCTGTATCTATCTATCTATATATCTATATATATAGATATATAGCTAAGATCCTGTGGGACTTCCAGATACAGACGGACAAAATGGTGGTGGCTAACCAACCGGACATAGTGGTGGTAGACAAACAGAAGAAGACGGGCGTAGTGATCGATGTAGCGGTTCCGAATGACAGCGATATCAGGAAGAAGGAACACGAGAAGCTGGAGAAATACCAAGGGCTCAGAGAAGAGCTCGAGAGGATGTGGAGGGTGAAGGTAACAGTGGTCCCCGTGGTAATCGGAGCACGAGGTGCGGTGACTCCCAAACTAAGCGAGTGGCTCCAGCAGATCCCGGGAACAACATCGGAGATCTCTGTCCAGAAGAGCGCAGTCCTGGGAACAGCTAAGATACTGCGCAGGACCCTCAAGCTCCCAGGCCTCTGGTAGAGGACCCGAGCTTGAAGGATAAACCGCCCGCAGGGGCGTGCTGGGTGTTATATATATATATATATATATATATATATATATATAAACATAAAAGTGTGTGTGTGTGTGTGTGTGTGTGTGTGTGTGTGTTGATATGTTAAGCAACAACATATCTTGCCCATTACAGTATTTTCAATGCGGCATGTTTCACCCGTCTGCGTGCCAAGCTAACTTTGTTAGTAAGTAGCATCTACACATTCTGTAGTCAGCGCTAAGTATCACTAACATGTAGCAAATAATACCAGAATAGTAATGCCAGACCTTCACTTACTACAAGTGGAGCAAAGATTTCCTTGAAATGCTGTTTTACATGTAACAATACAACAATCCATATAACTCGGATAACTAAATTAGAACTGCTTCAAAACCACCATAAACTCCAGTTAGCAGAGGTATGGCTTTGCAAATACTGACTGACTACCAGAGTGTAATGTGGTCCAAAATAATTGAAATCAATTTTTTTTTAGTGACAGCAATGTAACAAGCTCAGAAATCACATCACATTATTACAAAGGTTCTCTCTAAAAAGAGAGAAAAACAATAACCTTTTTTTTCCCTGATCACTTGCCTCACAATTAGCCAATAGACCCGGTGCACGAGAAAATGCTAACTTCCTGTTCTAAGTCCGGATGTAGAGTTGTACATTTCCGGTGGCTTTATTTTGCAGTCAATCGCTACTACGAAGATGGACTCCAAAATCATGTCCAAAACACGAAAACTCAAAGATCGCGTTAAGTTAGAATGAGCAGGAACACACACCATTGTTGTGTCAAAAAAAAATCAAATGATCAGTTTATGCTATTACGCGGTTCACCTTTCGCGGCCTCGCTTTTTCGCGGATTTTTTTGTGTGTGCAATTTTACAGTGTGCCCCTGAAGTGTTGTACTGTATGTTTGTAAGTTTTCTCCCCAACAAAGAAGAAACATTTTGCACCATCAAAGGCGCTTGCTGTAGCACCCAAAAGGCAGAGGACGATAACCATCGCACAAAAAGTTGGACTTCTGATTCATTGATTTATTAATGATTCATTGATGTTGAATTCTCTCGCAGCTGCTCTATTCTCATGTTCTGGACCTGAAAACAGGATTTGATCTTAGGTTTCATTCTATAATACTGGACTTATTTTTTCTTAGTGTTTAAACAAGAGAGAAACGTGTGAAAATGTTCATGCCTGAATGAGAAAAGTGTAAGAGTGAGGGGTTTTACAGCCTTAAAACATCTATAATAAATGTAAAAAATAAAGTTGGCTACTTCGTGGATTTCACCTATATATTTGCAGTCTCCATTTCTACCCGTTCATGTTTCTGCAGCAGAATCAGCAAACATTGCTTTGAAGTCTCTTTGAGTTGGTGTTCATCTTTCCTTTGTGCCTTAAGTGGCTATTTGAGGAACTGCAGCTTTTTGCACTAGAGGTTCCTGCCAGGTTGTAAGAAATATATCGTTACTAGCCACCTCATTAGGTACATCTGTTCAAGTGCTTGTTAATGTGAAGACCTAATCAGCCACTCATGGTAGCAACTCAATGCAGTTCACTCATGAATATGTCTTGTAGATGTCAGCAACAGGAGGAGAATGGACGGATTGCTTTACACTATACAGTGTGGTAAACCCAGGGCCTAGCTCAGCAGATACTGCATTGCTGCAGCTTTGAGAAAATGTGCAAATGAATTAAAAATAATAATAATCAGGCCAGTTTGGAGCGCATCTTTACAGTAAGACTCAAATACATATGCACACGAGTGACAGTGCAGCATTTATATTGATAGAGGCAACAGTATGTATGCTTACTTTTTACAAATCTTTTTCAAATTCAAAGAGTAAAACTCCTACATGAGTCTGCTTCAATGACTCTTAAGAGTCATAACAATAGCCAGCGAATAAGACAGAACTGCAAAAGTATTTTTCTTTTAAATCTTTTGGCTCTTGAAGTTGAAAATGTTTTATGAAACTGACATCTTTTGAAAATGTGTTTATGTTTGCAGAGGAATTTGTTTTCTCTTAAAAAAGGCTCATTGTGAATTTCACCAGTCCAGGTTTTGCTTGTTCTGCCAGAGGGTGAATTTGCTTCACACATAAATTAGTTTCTTATTAAAAAAAAGACATAAAACACACTGCATTCTCTGTGATCAACAGCGTCATGCTAGGTCTGAGTCATTTCCCATCAAATTTGCACAGATAAATGTGGAACATGGTGTTTTCTATCCAAACATCCCATGCTTGCATCCACTTATAGTCACCTGCATCCTCTTGATAATGTTGACTTCACTGCCTATGAGGGCCTTGATGTTGGCTCATTAAATAATCCTTTCTGCCAGTTATTTAGGCCTTTTTACCTCACAGTTTGCAGCCGTGAATATTACCTTGGTCTCTCCCATAGAGCTACATTTGTTCACGATTCCCCCGTTTCTCCATTTCTATCATCCGAATAGCACAAAACAGGTTGTAATCTGACCACTGTGATTTAGGCTGCCGTTTCCTTGCGACAACAATTCAACCATTGTGGTTTCATGTCGACTGCCTAATCCGCCGCCGCCCAGAATTCCCTTTGAACTCGTCTGATTGCGAGGCTAATTTTTATTAAGTAAGTGCACACATTATTTGTGGCAGTCACTGAAGCTTCAAGGAGTCATTGTGACAAGCAGAGCCCAAGAGCCTAAATTATCAACTCCCTCCACTAGCACAGCTATAATTAGCACAAAATGAACAATAAATGTTTCCTTTAGTTAAATTATTCAAAACGTTTATTTCACTTGTTAAGGCTTGGATCAAGCTGTTGTTTTTTAATGTAGTTTTTATTTGCACTAAACAGGAAAAAGCTTTTTTGTGTTTACATTTTGCTACTGATGAATCACTGACCTTGTTACTGTTGTAGATTAGTCCAGTGATTTTGTTAACCCAGCGCAGTGTCGACATTCAACCATTGTGTGTTTTCAAAAAGACAATGAGCTCTGTTTGTTTAACAATATCATTTCCATTTTATTAAAGAAGTACTGAACATCTGGTGAGAGGAAACTGTAAATTGTTATTATACGGTACAGCATGACTGTGTTTACAGATTGAACACAACTCACATTTTTTTTTTTTTACCACTGGGGCCTTTTTCCTGTTCGCATTCCCAAACAGCCAATGCACCAACTGTAGAGACATAATGTGGAGTTTGGCTGTGTGTTTGTGTGTCTTTGTAACACCCAATCCTGGTGGATCAGACAGAGTGATCCTCGCCACAAACTCCAGTTATCAGTGTTGTATTTTTCAATTTTCTTTTTGAAAGACTTTCAACTCATTCCAAACCTGTCAATTAGCTCTGCTGGGGCACTGCATGCAATCACACTGCCTGTAAAGTTCTCATTTTACATACATCTATTCACATGGTTTCCATTGGGCCCTGTTAGTTTGACAGTTTAGAAACATACAGTATAAGGTAACAACAATAATAATGATTAGTATAATAACATTTTTAACATAATAAAACCTGTAGATAACTTTCTATCAAAGTGCTTTACAAAGCATAAAAATGGCAACATAGTAAAAAAAAATTCAAACACCATAATTGAGCCCCAGGTCTCCGTTACAGTTACTTTATTTTCAAACAGTACTGTAAGTCATAGTCGGTGCTTGGACAAATGAAATGAAGCATTCCCACGTTCTAAGAATCTCTCCTTCAAGTTCACCTCTTGTGCACTTCTGGTTCTCTTCCAGTCTGGCTGCCATTTTTTTATTGCTCACTGGAAGTGGTTCTGACCACTTTTTAAATTTTACATTAAAAAATAAAATTTTTGGCTTTATTAGATAGTGACAGTTAGAAAGACCGTAGATGGAAGATACATATACATATATATGCATATCAACACCACCTTGCCGGATGAGCTATAGAGTGACTTTTATGTGTACTTTGTACTTCCACCACCCACTTGCACAGAGAGTAAAGACTTTTTCAAACTGAACTTTGAGGTAAACTTTCTGAAAAAGAAATGTCAGTGAAAACCAACAACAGTGGTTTGTGCCAGCATGCTACCATGTGCTGACATCAAAAACCATACCAACACAGTCTTCACTTACCATTTATCTCACTTGCAAGAGTTACCTTCCTGCAACATCATCCATTTCCCAGAAATGAAATCACAGTTTAGGGCTCATTGTTTTAACAGAGGTTCGCTGGCTACTCCAGTTTCTTCCCACAGTCTAAATACACGCATGTTATGTTAAATGGTGATTCATTAGTGAAGGTATAACACTGACTAAATAAAGAAAATGGATGGATGGACGTTCTGACACAGAAGATCTAGTGAGTTCGCAACAGACTTGCTGAGTATGAAGTCGAGAAAGATCATCCAAATTTAAATCTGGACCCGTCTTGGTTTTTTTTATGGCTACAGTCCCAAACTTTTTGATTGCAGTTCATATGTACATTCTGTGCGGCCATAGAGGAAAATAAATCTACGGTGCCTGGCAGTAGACATGGAAACAGGAACAAAACTATATTGAGGCCATACTTCCCCTTAAGTTTATGGCCCCAACAGACACATCGTATTCGTATTTTGTTTATTTCTTGCACATAATAAAGTGTATACAGCACAATATTCTTTCCCCCTGAAGTATGATTTGCACTCGACCTCCTACTTAGTTGGAAATACTATATTCACAGACCTCAAACCTTTCTTTGATCAATAACACTCAAACAAAAGTTGTTCAAACTCGAACACCAGAGTAGACAACAGATTACAACCTATTTTTCATCAAAACAATCTCCTCCACAAAACACATTGGCTTCAGCGTTCAGTCAGCTGTGTTGCTACAAAGTAGCACCAAGTGTCAGAGTGGACAGCATGTATGCCAGGTTCCAGGTTTGCTTGGGTGATATCCAGGTCGAGCTCTGTTTTCAGAAATCCCATTTGCAAAGGCTTATTTGCCTCTGCGCCATTCTCCAGAAGGAGACTTTGAAGAAATGATAATAAGCTGCTTCACTGTACCTCTTTTTAATTGTTGTCTTCGTGGTTACATTTGGCTGCCCAGCCGATAATGAGACTGTAACAAACAGCGCCATTATCAGGAACTGTGGGGCTGCTCCCGTTTGCCCTTCTCATGTATTACCATATGCTCAGGTCACATACTTGTCTACATTTAACATACACATACGACCTCTCTACTGTGCTGAATTGCAATGCTCAGTCAACTTTCCTGCCATGAACAAGTGGTGGAACAAATAGAGCAATGAGTTAACGAACAAACACATTCCCCATTAGAAGAGTTGTGGATCATGATGATTCATGGTGACTAATGTGCGCATGCTGTCAAATCCCAAAGTATTGATTGGAGATGGATTAATTGAAGATGACACTGTATCTTTTGGCGAGGGCACAATTATGGAAGTTCACCATTTATTAACACAACACCGACCCGAGGCGATGAGGTAATCTGTGTTTTGCACTCTAAATGCAGACTGTGTGTTAAATCCATTAAAAACAGGAGAAGGGGGGGAACAGTACCCAGATTCTAATGCGGCTAGATTGACATACAGATAAAGGGGATACAGTAATACAATGACGGCATGACAATCTTGCCACGCATTTTATGGTGACGAATAATCAAAAATCCTTTTATCAATGACACATCAAGGAGCATTTAGTTTATGCTTTGGTTAATCCTATTGACTATTTTGTGATTTCTCTCTCTCTTACTTGTTCCAGTGTGCTATATTTGTCTCATAAATACTGGATATTTTGGCTTGACAAATTGCTATACAGGCACAATCCTATTAAGGGTTGCAGTTTTGTGTTCCCTGCCAGTGACATTCTGTTTGGGTGTTGCATTATAGACGATGACTACTGTACTGTGTTGTCATTAATGGATAATTTGAGTATTTTGTATTTTTAGACACTTCTTTCAGCACACTACTATTTTCCTTTATCCTGTAATAATCCAGACTTCAGACTTTTGTTTTTCTAATATGCCACACGATTCCTTTCATCAATCAATCAATTAATTAATCCTTCTTTATCCAGCACTTTATGAAAATACGCAGTACAAAACGAGGCAAAGCCCTTTAAAAAAGGGACAATTAAGCGCTGAAAAACCCAGCTGAAATCAGAGAAGGCTATCAAACAAACCAGTTACACTGAATGAGTGGTTTAAAAACTGATTTTGAATGGTCAGGCGCCCATTCAAAATCACGTATTAATTTTTAAAGACTAAGACACTTTAGTGGACAGCCTCAGGGCTATCCACTCAAGTGTCTTTGTTTTCAAGGCCGGCTTACTTTCGTTGTTTGCAGTGGAAATTGCAGGATTTTTGCAAACACCAGCAGTGAAATAAGGTGTTAAGCATCTTTTCTGAACTGAATGTTTTCTCTGTCAGCCGTTAAAAAATGTTCACCTTTGTGTAAAACGATCTGCTCATAGAGTCACCGTTTATCCTGCCGTCCAAACATGGTTAAGGAGGGGTGGGGCAACAGAGAAGTAACAGTAATACCCATATAAAACAGTATTAGTCTGAACAATAATACCTGGAGGAACATTGTGTTTGCTTTTGGTTAACCAGTTAGGCAGCAGTCACCTAGAGTCAAACTAAATTGTTTCCTAATGAATTTGAAGCACTGTTATATTTTGAACTTGCCAGGAGGTGGTCAGGTGGACGGTGGGTGTACAGAGTGCAGGACAAAGACAGCAGGCGTCACAATTTCAGCATTGCTCCCATGATTAAGCTTCTATATAAGAAAAGATCGTTGATTTGGGAGAGGATCACTGAACTAATAAAATGTCTGCTACAAGAGTTTGGTGAGGAAATAACTTCAAACTCTACATAAAAGATGTGGGAACTATTTCTGCAAAGGTTACAGAGTTCAAAATTACTAGTTTGACAAATTCGGAGACACATATGAAACCTCGTTAGCCCTCTCCTCATCACTATTTGAGGCAAAATTAGCCAATACTTGCCTGTTATGGAAAACTATCAGTCAACCTGAATTTTCAACATGGCTGTTCTAGTTAAATACATATACAGTGCATATTTTCCTAGAGGCTGAAACGTCAATGCAATAGAGGTTCACAGAGTTTTGTGTTTGTAGTGTGACACTCTCAAATCTCACCTCTGACATTTAAACCACTCAATACTGAAGCATATAAAAATGAAACAAAACCTAACAACTAAGCAGAGATGATAAATACCCACCCTGGAAACCTGGGGAAACCACACCGAATGAAAAAAAGAAAAAAGGAAGGAACTGTAACATCCAAAACTGTAAAACTAACTGATTGTAAGCTATACAAGTTTCATGTGTGGAGACGTAACGTATACAGTAAGGAATAGAAGAAATATTTCTGGGTGCTCTGCATTAAATTAGGTTTTGTAAATACAGTGGGGCAAAAAAGTATTTAGTCAGCCACCGATTGTGCAAGTTCCCCCACCTAAAATGATGACAGAGGTCAGTAATTTGCACCAGAGGTACACTTCAACTGTGAGAGACAGAATGTGAAAAAAAAATCCATGAATCCACATGGTAGGATTTGTAAAGAATTTATTGGTAAATCAGGGTGGAAAATAAGTATTTGGTCAATAACAAAAATACAACTCAATACTTTGTAACATAACCTTTGTTGGCAATAACAGAGGTCAAACGTTTACTATAGGTCTTTACCAGGTTTGCACACACAGTAGCTGGTATTTTGGCCCATTCCTCCATGCAGATCTTCTCGAGAGCAGTGATGTTTTGGGGCTGTCGCCGAGCAACACGGACTTTCAACTCCCGCCACAGATTTTCTATGGGGTTGAGGTCTGGAGACTGGCTAGGCCACTCCAGGACTTTCAAATGCTTCTTACGGAGCCACTCCTTTGTTGCCCGGGCGGTGTGTTTTGGATCATTATCATGTTGGAAGACCCAGCCTCGTTTCATCTTCAAAGTTCTCACTGATGGAAGGAGGTTTTGGCTCAAAATCTCACGATACATGGTCCCATTCATTCTGTCCTTAACACGGATCAGTCGTCCTGTCCCCTTGGCAGAAAAACAGCCCCATAGCATGATGTTTCCACCCCCATGCTTCACAGTAGGTATGGTGTTCTTGGGATGCAACTCAGTATTCTTCTTCCTCCAAACACGACGAGTTGAGTTTATACCAAAAAGTTCTACTTTGGTTTCATCTGACCACATGACATTCTCCCAATCCTCTGCTGTATCATCCATGTGCTCTCTGGCAAACTTCAGACGGGCCTGGACATGCACTGGCTTCAGCAGCGGAACACGTCTGGCACTGCGGGATTTGATTCCCTGCCGTTGTAGTATGTTACTGATGGTGACCTTTGTTACTTTGGTCCCAGCTCTCTGCAGGTCATTCACCAGGTCCCCCCGTGTGGTTCTGGGATCTTTGCTCACCGTTCTCATGATCATTTTGACCCCACGGGATGAGATCTTGCGTGGAGCCCCAGATCGAGGGAGATTATCAGTGGTCTTGTATGTCTTCCATTTTCTGATGATTGCTCCCACAGTTGATTTTTTCACACTAAGCTGCTTGCCTATTGTAGATTCACTCTTCCCAGTCTGGTGCAGGTCTACAATACTTTTCCTGGTGTCCTTCGAAAGCTCTTTGGTCTTGGCCATGGCGGAGTTTGGAGTCTGACTGTTTGAGGCTGTGGACAGGTGTCTTTTATACAGATGATGAGTTCAAACAGGTGCCATTCATACAGGTAACGAGTGGGGGGCAGAAAAGCTTCTTACAGAAGACGTTACAGGTCTGTGAGAGCCAGAGATTTTCCTTGTTTGAGGTGACCAAATACTTATTTTCCACCCTAATTTACGAATAAATTCTTTACAAATCCTACCATGTGGATTCATGGATTTTTTTTTTCACATTCTGTCTCTCACAGTTGAAGTGTACCTCTGGTGCAAATTACTGACCTCTGTCATCATTTTAAGTGGGGGAACTTGCACAATCGGTGGCTGACTAAATACTTTTTTGCCCCACTGTACATTCATTGTCAGTCTTACAATGTTAAGGATTAAAGTTACTATGTTGCAAATCAGCCAAGTGCCTTTGCAAGTCAAAGTAAGGTGCTATGTGACATTTGGTATAAATCAATAGAAAGACCTGACGTTTAAAGCAACTCGTAATAATAATCCAATATTGTTATACGAGTGGAATCAAGGTATTTGTGTAACAAACACGATTCGGGTTTCAGATTTTGTGCTCATTGCCTGAATATTAAAACTGTTTCATACTGACTAAATTATCTAAAGATGTGGTAATGTGGCCTAAAATAGAAGAAAAAGAAAGCATGCTGCAAACTCTATAAACTACATCAGCCCAGTTTGCCACCTGCATTTCACTCCAAGCGCTCTACCTCACATTATATCCGTCACAGAAAGTGAAAGGATGCACCTGCAGGCGGTTTTTAAGCTGTTGTGGGTAGAAATAAACATCTTGACAGCTTGAAAACCACCCTTGTTGTCTTTGTTATGGCGAATCTGGTCTTTAAGAAGACTTTTTGAAATTTTTTTGGACTTGTTTCATACCTGCTTGGATTTGGACTGCTGTGAATAATGCCGTTTTCTTAAAAAAAGGAATATATATTTATTATGTCTGGCGTTTTTGTGATTTAAGGCGGCTCTTCTGCTTAACACTGTATTTTTCTTTGCATTTAAAGCTGATCGTTTCTTCAGGATTAGATGTTTTAGTGCATTTTCTCTCTTTTTTAATCATAACTTCACTAGGCCCATTTGTGTTTTTGACTGTAGTCGTTCTTGAAAGAATGAATCAGTCTTCATGGGAAAACTGACCTTCTCGCCACCTTGACAGGGCCGAGTGGCTGCCTGTCACAGGCGGGCTGGAGCAATGATGTCCTGGAGAGTGTTGTTCAGTTTTCAGAGACATGAATTATTTTAAATTATCAGTCAATAATTCAACATGTGTGACAGATGGAGTGTATTTACAGGACCACCTAGGGTTGCCTGAATAGAGGTTACACTATAGAGCGAGTAAATAAATAATACCTGCTTTTTTGTTCTTTTTTTTTACCTTTTGATTTAATAGCATTAAAGATTCAGCTATTTGAATGATCAAATTTGCTGCTAAATTACAGCCTCCCTGTTGATAGGCTTGGGAGGAGAGGTGGCCAACGGGTGCTGCAGTGGGACTGTAGCCAGAAACAACACACACACACACACACACCCGTACTACACCATCAGACGCCCATATGCATGTCTGTGTGAGCCCGAATGAATCAAATACATAAGCAAGCTGTAAATACACACACTCCCACCACCGCACGCACACAAAAATTCATAAACACACACAACCCCAGGTGGCACATGCTGGCATACACCGCCTAACCTGATGATGTTGTATGCATCGATGGTTGCATCCAAAATAATGTTTACCCAAAGAGGGCTGGTTGGAGTTCAGATTTTCTCTGAATATTACACATAGAAAGAGAGGATTACTCGATAAATAACATATGAGTAAATACATTCCCTGCCATCGTGATTTTCTCTATTATGCAAAATAATACAGCCGTCATTTCCTCAGGATCTGCCCTTTGACAGGCTGGAGCTGTTATTAGTATTAACCGCTGTCAGAATCAGCAGCAGCAAAAGAGAAAAAATATTGGCATCCGTACTTGACTATGATATGAGAATTGGTAAGCAAAATGAGAAATGAAGCAATTAGAGAGGTTCACATACATTATTTAGCTCTCATTAGCTTCCTGTGACACTGTAGGCTCCACACCAATGAAAAGTGTTGGCCAGGCTCAGACAATTAGTAAAATTAGTGGCACAGGATTTGGCGTCGATTCAGGCCACATGGCCCAGAAGATACCAGACTGGTGTCAGTTGTGTAATTTATAACTTTGCACATGAAATAATAGGTTTGAAAAATCGCCGGGGCTACCGGTGTGTCAACCTGCATTATCCAGGCGACCGGGGTTGTCCCTTGGACAGAGGGAACAGGAGCAGCTTCCTCCCGATTTCTGCACGGTGCAGCGCAGTCGGCCATTTTGTGTCTCTCTGAGAAAAACAGGGGACAGAGGTCCAAGCGGATGGTAATTAGCAGTCTGGGTTGTGTTTGTTTTCATTTTGCGCATGTTTGTGCTGATAAAGTTTGACTTGCCAAAAATCCCAGTCCCGAGCTGGATTCTGCTCAAGCTGTTCCCCAGCATCCTTCAGGAACGATGGGAAATCTTGTACACTGCCACTGGTCATAGCACAAACAGACGGTGGTAATCAGTGATTAGTGGACATGTTACAGTATACAGAGATAAGCCCACACTCCAACCCTTCAGTCTGAATCAATAGCGGCACATAAAAAACATAAATGTACGTGTTTGGTAGTAGATATTCAGTGATTAACCAGCAAAATAAGCTCGACGGGTTTTTACAAATCTATTCCTGCATCTGAAATTGTATAGAAAGCTTTACATGAACTTCAAACAGACTGAAACCATCAAATGTTTTTTTTTCCTGCCTTTCACACACTGTTGAAGACACACAAAGCCATTTTGTTAAAACGGGCAATTTTACAACTCTGTTTTGATCCCTTTAGGTTTTGAGCTTAAAGTCTGTGGCCAGCTTCAAATGACTGTAGGTCCACATCCAACACCAGAGCAGAGCTAAATAACATTTTGCTGCCTCTTTATCATTACAGGGTGGGGGGAAAAAAGGCAGACAGAGAACAAGCAAACCAAATAAACAGGTGTTGTGTGCTTTAGAAAAAGCTAATGCTAACGTGTTCTGGAATAGAGAGGCATAATTATACTGTGCTGGATTATGGAAAACATTGTGCATGTTAATTACACCAGGTATGCTCATTGATTTTCTGTTATAATACTTAAATGTGTCATTAATAATTCATTTTCCTGCCAGCTCGTTCCATTTTTCATGCACCTGTGTTGTTGATGTGAATGACGCTGTGTCATTGCTGATGATTGCTATGTAGTTCATCATGGGACGTAATTTCTGCAGTGACACCTACTTATTTTTCTTTTATAAGCCACTGACAATGTCCATATTGTAAGGAGCGGCTCTCCTCTCGCAGGCTGACCGGGAGCAGACTATTTTTCTTTCTTTGTAAGTGCCTGAAAAAGGCTTTTTTTGTCTCTGTTGTTGTGCTTGTAAAGCTTCGAAAGGGTAGTTGTGAGGGCAAAGACTAGCGAAAGGGTTGGAATAGCTGGATATCTTATGATCACTGTCAATAGACCAAAACAAATTAGCCTCTGCCAGCTCTTGCAGCTCTTTCAGGCCAAAGGGTATTAATGATACACTCGATTCCCCTGAGCTGCTGTTTCAACAGCTCGGCCTGTGGACACGATGTCCTTGCTTCTTGATTTCCTCCGCTAAGCTCAACATTTGATGAAGACTAATTCGCTCGTTCTCGTAGTTTAAGAGCACCCATCCCTCTCCTGTCATTTTAAGAGGACCGCATTCCTCAAGGAAAGAATCTGTCAAACAATAGTGGAGAGACAAGCACGACAAGCAAACAAACTCAGAAACAACAACAGCGGCCGCAGGCGCAATCAAGTTTGTCCTTGAATTTCCACACCTGTGAGCGCCGAACGCGGCGGGGCCATTTGTGAATTGGAGGGAACGCGACATGTTTGTCCAGCATCAACTCGGCAGCATGTTTATCCCCTCGTTTTTCCAGCATTGTTTGTCTTCTCTTTGTGGCGCTGAAATGCTCAAATTGCATTTCTCAGATGTTGGTTCCCTGGAGGTGTGCGCTTGGCGGCAGGTGTCTGCGGGAAAAGCAGAAAGGGAAGGGGAGAGGAAGAGGCACTGGAAGAAACATAAAGGGAAAAAAAGACGGAAAGAGAGAGAGAGAGAGATCTCCCACTCATTTTCTGATGCAGAGATGAATTTGTGCCTAAATGCTTCATCTGCCATAGATGCTCTTTAGCAATGTAAATGCATGCTGATGAACTCGGCTCTTGCAACAATATGGCACATGTGTCTTATACTGCAGAAACTTTTTCACAGTTAATTGTTTGGCAAAAGATGATAAACTATTAAGAACTCCTGTGAGCTACATCCAAGTTATGGAAGTTTACAACAAACATGCATTTAATTTATTTATTTATTTCTCCCCTCTGACTAAAAAGCGTGAAACACAGTGCTGCTTCCCTGCAATAATAATTCAACATCCCTTATTTTATTTTCAAATCAATTAACTAACCTTGAGATGAGCTTTACTGCTGATAAGTGCTATACAGTACCGCTCAATCCCCCCTCTGCTTTGAAAGAGGCTTCCTCTCCAGGCACTGAATAGCATATAATAGATATTGAACTGTAAATTTGAATTGAAAGCTCGGGTCATTGTGCCTCATTGACTTTCGACCACAAAAACCAAATGATGTCTTAGTTGAGAGAAATATATCAAAGGATATCAACAATTACGAGTCATAAACACGCCTGGAGATGTGCCTGGCGGGCGTATAGCAGCGGGAATTAGCATGTTGAGCTGATAAATATGCATGTAAAGACGCTCCCAGGGGAATAACACGTGTGTGATTGATAGCTTTGGAATTGAAGGATGTGTAAATTCCTTTTATTCTGGGGGTTGTGCTGTTGTACCACCGAAATACATAGCACTTGTTAAAAGTTTTACCAACTTTATAATCCTTAATGCCACATCTGTTTGCTGTCTTTATAGCGCCTGTAAAACGTCATTAAATTATTACCACCAGCTGGCCTCATTGCACAATAACCTCACTTATCTGTTATTCTCTGGGAATACTTTTGATTTATAGACCCTCTTAGAATAAATGATATTTTATACATATGTATATATAAATAAACAAGGGGAAATGTTTCCTCTTAAATAATTCATGAGTCGTACTTTGAATAAGTTGCTCGGTAGAAGTTTATCTCCTTTTTCGGCAAGTATAAAAGAGTTTTTTTTGCAGGAAAAGACACTGAAGGATGTTTCGTTCCAGTTTGGACGGCAGAGCAGGTTTGAGTGCCGACAGGAACCCTTCCAAAATCAAATGTACAGAATTTTCATTGCAAATGAACCTCAAAGCTTTTCTCTATGTTTTTCTGAGTTATATCATGTAAACATCTTCACAATTACCGGGTCTCAAACTACAAGCTTTTACAAATGACAAACATGGTCTGCACATTTTCAGTCTGCATCCGATCGATTCTCAGTGTCACCTGATATCAATTAAGTGTCACAACAATCACTTAAGCAGCTTTTCTTAAGTTGTAATCTTCATAAAACTTCCATAAATTCCAGACACTTTAAAGAAACATATATCACGTTCACTGCTGTCAGTTTTCAACACTGCCTGAAATTCAGCGTCTCATCACTCAACTCTGAAGAATTCCAGCACCCCCTAATGTCAAAGCGAAGCTACTGAAATTAAACGGCAGAGATGGACAAACTGACAGGGATTATTTCCGCCCTCTAAGAAAAGCAGAGAAATCCAAAACGATCTCCTAAAAGCAGCTCAGGTGGAGGAGCGAGGCTGTGCCCCTGCTTATAAATAGCACTCGCCCTGGAGTAGTAATAAAAGCTCTTTGCGTAGCTGCTATATGTTTAGTATGTAATGATATATTATTGCTTTAGGTAGTGGGAGCATGTCCTATGTGCTCAGTCCTCTTGGGTGTAATTGCTTCAGAAGAGATAAACTGAAGAGAGAGAAAAGAAGAAGAGAGAAGTGAAAAGCAGACATGATATTAAAGATTAATAAGGTGTGTGTGTGTGTGTGTGTGTGTGCGTGCGTGCGTGCGTGCGTGTGTGTGTGTGTGTCTAAAGCTGTAACTCTCAAGAGTGATTCTTTTTCATTTAGCTATAGTCTTTTATTTCTCATTGTACTTGTTTTTTTTGCTCACTTTGAAATTCAGGCTATTTGGAGAGACCCTCAAAGGCCTCATTGGTGCTGCCTTGTAATGCAGAACGGTGCATTTTCAAGGCTTTTCAACCAATCTCACGCTTTACCTGTCAATCAAACTCATAAAGCTGGAAAGAAATTATTTTTTTTTTTTTTTGCGTTTCTTTTTGAACTAACACTGTTAATTAACAGTTTATAAAAGTCACGACAGAAGAGCTAGATGGGAAAATCAATGTTATTTCAACAAAAAAACGTGTTGGTTTTAGATGGTTTCGAAAAAGATCCCAAGATGCCCTGAAGTGACAAACCTGCCTTCGTTCCACTGATGACAAATAGCTGACTTTGTACCTACAGTTTCTAATAATGGTGACTTTCTTAGTTTAGAGCTACGTTTTATGATCCAAAACTGCAATAAAATAAAACGATTCTGCGATGAAAACTCAACTAAATGTTGACAAGGCTCGTAAATGCGGCAAACGAGCTACATTATTGTGCTTTTTTTGATAACAGATTTAAGTCAAGTTTTAACAAAAAAAAAAGTGGTATACATATTTACAAATTTAACTGTCTTCATTGCAAAAAAGAAAAACAAAAAGTGGGGAATGTGTGGATGGGTATTATGGTAGCTTTGGCTTTAAATTCCAATTAAAAGAAGTAAAGCATGTGCACACATACAGTAAATTTATGTACACACACACACACACGCAGGGACACACAAACAGTGTGAGTATCAGTGTGAAGCTTAGAATAAAGGATCCTGTGAATTTGGCCAGGTTTCCGTGTCAGAAGCAGGCTGTATGTTCGTTTGCGTTTACCGGCTTTAGAAGGCTCTTTTTTCACACCCTGCTGTTTCCCCCTGATAATTTAATGTCCATATTCTTCTCTTCAGGCATTAAAACCCTCTGAACTTCATTCTCTGCCTTTGTACGCTATGAAGCGGCACAGTGGGGCTGGGAAACACACACCATACTCTGTAGGTTCTCTGTTGTATTGCCTACAGAGTGCCCAACCAATTACCAAGTTCAAATACGCAGCTATCACTCTGTTTTTGCTGCTCTGCTTTGATTTGGCTGACAGACTTGTTTCCCTCTCTTTTCATTCTGAGCTTCTGATAGAGATGGATGTCGATTGCGGCGTGTTAATCGTTCTCACAGATGACGAGGCGAATTTTCAAACTTAGGCATTAGTCGCTTTCTAACGACTGACCAGTGTGTCACTTTTGTTCACATTGCTGCTGGTAGCATGTGCTCGGCTCATTGAATTGCTAATATCGACAGGCCAAACCAACACAGCGAGGGTAGATGTTTCAAAAACACTAAGAGAAAACCTTTAAATTATGTTCAATAAAATGCTTAAAAAACATGTTTTAACCACAAATTATTCATGAACCAGTGTGGCAAGCTGACGGAAATAAAAGTAATATTGAATTTCCATATGTAAATAATTTCTTGCTATTTAAAGACATTTAGTGGGATGAAAGCAGCTCAGTTGTGTGGTATCATTAGCAAATTCTCTCACAAGGAGAAATCATTCGCATGGGGTCAGTGCTGGGTGGATTATTTTCTAACCTTAGACCATCTCGGTCAGTGTCTCCCACACGCTCTCCCTCCCAAAACATCCGAGCACTTGTGATGAGTGAGAAGTCGTATTCCAAGCATCACCAAGAAGAACAAAGTCCTACAAAAGGCCACATTAGGAGGCCTGACTTTCAACATGACCTTCAACTAAAGGATGAGCGAGGATCCTGTCCACTCTGCCTGACGACCCAGCACGTTGGTACATAATTTAATGTTAAAGGGATGTGTCAGATTCTCACCAAGCACCGTAGTCAGGAGTTCAAACAGAATTGCCACGGTATAATAGATGCATTTTTATTCTAGCAGCCAGTAGGGGGCGACTCTAATAGTTGCAAAAAGACTTGCAATTGCATAGAAGTTGGAGACATGATCTGTGACATTAGTAAACTCTTTGCTTCTTATTTTCATGTTATTTAAGTGGGTTTTATGTTTTTAGAGAGTTAGGATAACAAACAAATAAACTTCAACTTCAGATAAGCAAAATATAATAGATAGCTGGATGGAAAATAATTACTGCTGTTATGTTTTAGTAAGTTTACTTCAGTTGAGTCAACTCGTGACTCGTTCGAATGACTTTTCTGGTTGTTTTATAAGTCATAACGAATACAGCATGAAGTACCTTGATTTTTTTCTAGTATTTTTATTATTTTCTGATTTATTTTTTATGTTAATTATGTGATGATGTATGAACACTGCTTCCGGGTCCAAACTACACTAACTGTTGTCTTTTTCATGTGTTTTAATGGTTTTTATCTTGTTCTATTTAACATGAACAAGCCCATAAAGATAGTCGGTGATCACTGTCAGCCTCTCTGGGTTTTTTCCAGAGGTCTGGACTCAAGTCATTCATTTTATGACTTTAGACTTGACTTGAAAAAATGTTCTAAGACTCGTGACTTGACTTGGACTTTTACACCAATGACCTGGGACTTGAATTGGACTTGAACCGGTTTACTTGAAAAGACTTGATGTTTCACCCCAATCTAAAATTTAACACACATATTATATAGAAAGTGTGCACCATTAATTCAATTCATTCATTCATTTATTCAAACCACACTCCGTAGTATGTGTGCGTGAGCTGTAGCACAGCCAATCAAATTAACCAGATTTTTTTTTTAAGAAAAGAAAACGCTCAAAAATGCTGCAAGGAGTAATTTTTTTCAGGTACATAAACTATGAAGAAGTCAACAAAAAAACGAAATGCAATATGCAAAACATGCAGGAAGAGAATCACAGACAGAGATGGAACAACTTCCAACTTCCAACAGTTGCAGTTGCATAAAGTATGGTAGGTGGTGCTTCTCTTTTGCTACGATGAGATAGCTGACTTCATCTAACTAGCAAATGTTGTCCAGGCTACGTTGATGATACTGTTTGGTTTTAATGTGTATGCTATTTTAAAGCCGGTCCTACAAGCGCATCCAAGAATAACATGCAGCTTATCTCAGAATTGTCGGTGAAAATTATTCTTGGAGCTAAGTTTAATTGAGCTGCATTTTAAAGAGGTGCAATTTCACAATTTGTGTATATTTTCTAAGTTCACTATTTCGTCATGTGTTGAGAAAAACAGATTTAAAAATCACATGGTCTAATATTTACATTTAGCATATAACTACAATATTCTTTTTTTCTTTCTTTTTTTAAAGACTCGAAAGGACTTGAAATTCAAAGTTTCAGACTTGAGACTTGACTCTGACTTGCCTGACATTACTTGAGACTTGACTTGTGACTTGAGGATAAAGACTTGAGTCTTACTTGAGACTTGCAAAACAATGACTTGGTCCCATCCAAACCATGCAGCAGTATATTAATGACTAACCTCGTTTTGTAGATGGATTATCTCAGTAGTTCTTCTGACACAAGTTTGGTCCATTTTCAGCCTCTTTTTCCTGCGATTGCATTTGTCCCTAACCATCATGTTAACTTTTAGTGAGGGGAAACAAGTTAGCATTCATCTTCCAGTTTCACCCTGCTAACGCGTTTATATTAGCCTAACCATAGCTCTGTAGCTAGCACCATTATATGCCATCATGTCATTAACTTAACAAAAATTGCTGCTGTTTAACTTTCTGCCTTCTCTTATATCCGAAGTGAAAGCAGAGCTGTACATTTTAATTTTCTAGAAATCCCTCAGTCAGAACATGGCATATAATCTCTAGATGGAAACTAGCGAGCTAACTTCCTGCTAGCGAGCTAACCTTATAAATCCTGTTTTTCATGGCTGCCTGGATGTTATACTTTATTGTTACACCTGGTAGAGCAGCCACACTGATCATTTTATTAAAGGGTATTTAAACTCTGAGTGATGCTGCAGTGTAGACGAGTTTTGGACCTGGAAACGGCTAAAGACGTCAGACTTAAGATGCGGATTAGAGTCAGAAAAGAGGATAGACCAGGCATGTTCATTGGCTAACAATTTTAAACTCACTCATTAGCTAATGAGCATGCAGTTCACAGTTAGAGCCACCCAACTGGAGAGAGGGGTGCTCAGGTTGACAATTCACAACCGATTAGGGATGTCACTGTGTCTCTATGTCCATTTTTCATATAGAGACTAGAGCATGTACACTATAAACGTGAAGACACTGGTGTGAAATCAAAATAAAGGAATATAAACCACAAGACTCAACATTTGAAGGAAATAGTTGTCTCACTCAGAAATTCAGTGCTGTTCCAAAGAAGTTCCAGTTTTGTTGCCTTTCTCAAAGCTTTCAGCATCTGTGACTGAAGTAAAACACATCAGTATTATATAAAAATATATTACTGTAATAACAATCCTAAAAGCCAGCAATACAGCAAAACTAAAATGAGGGCATGACTAATTCAGACTTAGTTATGCTACAGTTTTAACTTCACTTTGATCATTTTTAGTCTTTCAAAGCACTGTTAAAGCATACGTTACAAAGTGCTAAACACAAGGCAACAACTAGATGGCACAGAGATTTACTAAAGTAGCATAACATTTGTTCTCCTGTGGCTTCAACTTACTGTTGAAAGTTCAAAACGTATAAGCATGTTAGCATGATATGGCATGAAATGGAAAGCGCAACAGTAACATGATGATATGCATCCCTTGTCAGTCATGTTGGTGCTGGTGCTGCTTTGAATTGAGTGAAATTTATAAAAAATAAAAAAAACGAGGAATTATCTAGTTTTCACTTATATATTTATATGCAATTTCACATACAAAGGAATCTCCTAAATTAAGAAAGAAGTCAAAAAATACTATTCCCTATAGTCCAGGTGGTCAACAATTGTACTACAATGACTTCTGATGAATTTCTTATAAACAATTTTGTATTCCATAAATGTAATGTAAAATGGAAACCAGGTGGAAAACATTACATTTTGTAATATGAGCTGTGAAAGACTATTTTCTATGCAGTCATCCGAATGTCTGAGGACTTGAGGTCAGCAGAAAGACATTAATAATGTAATCAGACCAAATACGGCAAAGTTTACTAAGCAGAAGAGGAACTAGCTTAGGTGGGGTTGCTAGCTTAAAGTGCGCGAGCTAGCACAAACATCAGTCCCAAATACATAAATTAGAAAACCACACATCACAGACATCAAGCTCCTTCATCAAACTGTATCACTGATTTTTTTTTAGCTACCTGCATCTCCTCCGCTGTAGTATTTCTGTGTATAGTTATAAAGTAAAACCACAACCAACAGCAGAAGAGTCTAACCACCCTCTTCACAACATGATGAGGAGCAAAGTTCAGTCTGAATTCAATTATAGGTGCAGGCTGAGAATTTACCGGGTGTTGCAGAAGTATTTACTACTTATAAACTGACACCACAACTATCCAATATTATTACAGATCACAAGATGGTATAAGAAAGAATAATTTAATTACTAGTTTCAAGAGTAAGATGAGAGGTCATCCATTCTGTATAAAAATTTAAATCAAAAAGAAGAAATACTCATATTTTCTCAAATTAAAGGAAAATACTTTACTCTAGGGGTAAAAATGCATCCAGTTTGTTTTTGGTTTCAGGTGATGACCAGTCAGTTTCACTTTGCTGTGCCGCTGACTGTGGATGACCTAATCAAATCATACAAAGGGGTGTAATAAAGAAATATTTGTAATTTTTTCCCAGGATCCCAACATTATAAGACTCATCCAGCCTTTCATGAGACATTGGAACTATTCAAAAGAAATAAACAAACCAGTTTGGATGATGTGATTTGTGTATAAGTTACTGTTGGTAGCATCAGTTATAGGATGAGGCTGGATAGTGATGGGAAAAGAAAACTGAATTTTTAAGAATTTTATTTATGAGTTTGTTGCAAGAATTTAAGGTTTTTGGGTTTTTTTTTGTAATTTTAAGAACCTTAGCTTTGTCATTTCTTTCTTTTCCTGATCTAAGCTTCTTATCTGTAGATATAATTTGAGTCAAAAGTCAACAATATTGTCAGTACAAAACAAACTTTGTTGTCTCTCAGCATATTCATTTGCTTCAAGAAACAGGCCTCCTCAGCAGCTTTTTTCCTCCTTCTTCTTCTTCTTCTTCTATGTAGTAAACACGTTGATTTTGTGATAGGAGGGTGGCTCATGATTTCCCTGGAGAGCCCCATATGGCCTGTGGAGATCTACCTGTCAGCACACCTGAGCACCTCGGCACAAACGGGCCTTTCTTGCTGACTCTGCCACGTCTGTTTACAGAGGCGAGACATGAAAAATGCAACAGAGGCCGTCGTCATTCGGTGTCGCGGGGTCCGGGGAAATCACCTGAGCCAACGTGGTGTAGCACGAGTGTCTGTGCCACGCCACCATGAGCTAACGCCATTCCTCTTATAGTGAATGATGTCAGGAACTAAATTTTACTATTTTCTCTCTGCGGAAAGCACAAAAGATGGATTACAGGAGAATCAGGCTGCACTGAATAGACCATTAATTTGATAAAGCTAAGTTTGAATGCTTATAAAACTAAGTTGACAGCCCCAGGGAGTGTGACAGCTTCTTCAATTAACAATTGATGCTTATATAAGAACATCCGTCTGTAAGTTATTCATGATTCCTTATGCCAGTTGTTGTCATAAATCCATATGTATGCAAGTTAATAGATTTCCGCTGCTGTATGACAAGATTTTCCTTCTCCATCTGACCCTGCCATATGCCACGAGACGTCTCTTTTGTCCATATTCACTGTCTAATTATATCCAGCCTGTTTTGTCTTGAAAACACACCTGCGAAGAAAAATGACCAGAAACTGTGTGTAAACTATATTAATTATTCTCATGTTTTTACTGGAAGGATTACATAGTCCTTTATGCATTGGAAATGTTGCTATTTTATGAATATCTATTGAAAAGTTTCTTTTTTGTGTATTTTTTTTCCAGGGAACAGCTGGGAAATTCTGTTAAAGTGATGCTAACCATTCATTCACAACAAACAATGCTCTGTCCTTTGTTATAATACAATCTGTGATACCACAGAGACTGTAAACTGTAATATGGAGCACATGGCTGCTGTTGTGGAAGATCTCAAAATTTCAATCACCGTCTGGGATTTTGAATTCCGAGGAACAGTCTGTAATTTGTGACCAGAGTTGTGTCGTGTCAGTCAATAATAAAGAAAGAGAGTTGGATTTAAGCGAGAGACCCCTTTTTAAAAAAACAATTTTAAACAAAATTTTTTTTAACCCACTAATTTCCAGATGCCTCAGCATGACAGACAGCAAATGGAAAAAAGAAAATAAATATATGTTTAAAATATGCATTTAGTTACACACATTTTTGCTTACTTCCATGAATAGATTAACATAGTTGAAAAATTATTTGATTCTAATTGTTGTCATGTCTTAGTTCTTGGTGTTTAATTACCAAATTGTGTGAATTTCTTAGATTTTGATGTTGTATTTTTTAGGTTGGGGCTAAAAGCACATCTCTAAACTACATTTAAGCCCAAAGACTAAATACAAGCCCAACCGCACAGTGATTTCCCATCTTGCATTTTGGCCTTTGCAATCAAGGCAAGTGAGGACGGATTTCATGTGTATTTTAATTTATTCTAGTTTTTAAGTTAAAAAAACAAAAACACCCCAAAACACAAAGTAAAGTTTAAAAAACAGCACAATAATCAGCTCGGGTTCATCCAAAAGACATCTGTATGCAGTTGCAGTTATAAATGCTTTTATTTCCTTTAGTTTAGATTATTGCAGTTTGTCACACTCTTGGGCCAACAAACTTTACACAACTGCAGCAGGCAAGACGCTTCACCCACTGCCTACTGGTGGTGGTCAGAGGGCCTGGTGGTGCCAGTGTCCGGCAGCCTCGCCTCTGTCAGTGCGCCCCAGGGCGGCTGTGGCTACAATGTAGCTTGCCATCACCAGTGTGTGAGACTGAATGTGTAAAGCGCTTTAGGGTCCTTAGGGACTAGTAAAGCGCTATACAAATACAGGCCATTTACCATTACTTTTTAATGTTAGGATTGAGTTTAAGATATTTTTTGACTTTTAAGGCCCTCTGCGGGCTCACACCAAAGTATATTTAAGATGTCCTGACACCCCATTGGCCTGGTTGTAACCTGGTCTTCAGCTAAGGCTTTGTTGGACATCCTACAACCTTGAATGCGAATCAAGGGTGATCGAGCTCTCACTTTCAGGTCGCTCATTCTGTGGAATAACCTCCCTGAGGATTGGTGAGTTCCTGCTCATCTTTTAAATCCCTCTTAGAGGGAGGCCTTTTCTATGCTTTTACTTTGAGTCATTTCTATGTTGTCCATTATAATTATTTTAAAGTTTTTTAATTATTTTATATTTGCATTAAATCTAATTGGCATCCATTTTTAATTTTCTTTATACCTTGCTTTTAATTCCCTGATGCTGGCAGTATTCCCCTACCTAACACTGTTTTGTTGATTACTATTTGTTTCCTGTTTGGTGTTGTGAAGCACTTTGTAACCTTGTTTTCGAAAGGTGCTGTATAGATAACATTTCTATTGTTATTATTATTATTATTCCTATTACTACTATTAGAGTAATGTCCATATCTCCACGTCTCACAAGTTGCAGGCAAGGTCGACCTCCTCCATACACGTGAAGTGAAATCAGCTGATGGTTGTGCAGGAAGTAAAAGGCTGTTTGATGTTTTTTTCTTGCTACCTATGATGTAGCTAACTGCAACCTTTGCAATGCAAGTAATGATATAATTTGTACTGTACTGTACTATACTGTACTATACTGTAATGATATTAATTCATTTATCTCAGTAATTTAGTACAGTAATGTTATACATTTTCTGATGGTTCCAGGGTCGCTGGAGCGTATCCCAGCTGCCTTATTTTGGGATACACCCTGAACAGGTCGCTAGTCACAGATAGACTTTGGTTGGTTCTCTTTTCCCTGTTTAAACGCAACCGTTTTATCAGCCTGTCAGAGTGGAGCTCCATGTGTTTAGAGAGGCTTGGCTTGTCCTGAGTATTTGAATCCCACTGCATAACCTCTCTGCATGCTTTAGGCCAGGGGTGGGGAACTCCAGGCCTCAAGGGCTGGTGTCCTGCAGGTTTTAGATCTCACCCTGGGTCAACACACCTAAATCAGAGGATTAGTTCATTACCAGGCCTCTGGAGAACTGAAGACATGTTGAGGAGGTAATTTAGACATTTAAATCAGCTGTGGTGGAACAATGACACATCTAAAACCTACAGGACACTGGTCCTTGAGGCCTGGAGTTCCTCCACCCCTGCTTTAGGCCACAACATATTACATGTCACCTCTAACTGTTTTCCAAATCATAACATAAGGTGTTCATTGGACTTGCTTCTTTATCCAGCCACCTTTTTTAACCACAAACATTAAAACCATCAGGCATTCGTGCAAAATGGTACTTGGTGAACTTGGTGAACCATAGCCTGCAAGACTGAAAAATTAAGTCCCAAAGGCTGCGCTTCCTCCAATGACCACTTGAGGCTGTCTCCATAAAACGAGTCAGTTCCCACAGATTCCCATCTTAAAATGTCCGACTTTGAAGCAGAAATAAACATGTTTCCAGCCTGATACAAAAACACTAATAAGAGCTGCACTGTTATATATTACTCATCCATCTGGATGCTGTACTGTCACAATATTGCCTCACTGAAAAATGTAATGTGATTACAACAATGTGTTACTTTCAGCAGTTTTCAACTACCTCTGGCCTCTGCCATGACAAGTTCGTGCTTCAGTTTAAGTGAATATTTTTATTTTATTTTATTATTTAATTGTTTATTTTATTTAGTCCACTGTATCCATATATTTTATGACTGCAGTTTGCTAACTAGCTGACACTAAGAACACACAGGAGCCGTGCCAACTGAAGCACAATCATTAATATACAGTTGTGTTCATGAGATGACAGAAGGGTGGATACAGTGATGTGCCCCCCCATCTGCATTAAACACCCTCCCAGCTACATTTTAACTATATTTCTTGCCACTGCCAGTGTATTGATGTCTCACCCCATCCCCTACCCTACCCTTCTCTCTATTCTTAGGGACACAATGTCACAACAGCAGCATTTTAACATTTAGTGTGAAAGAACAAGAATTCTGACACAGTCACCTCACATGCTATTAAGTTCACTAATTGCTGGTTACACTTGAAAACTGGCTTTGCACTTTATTAACTTGAGAAATGTGATATGTGGTGGGCAGGTGTGAAATCTAAAACAAAGGGAAGAGAGAGAGAGAGAAGTATCTGGATGTGTTGCTTTGCTGTCATATAATAATGAATTCTAATATAACAGGAGTTGATTTATATTCGATTTCTTGACATGCTCTCATTCCATTAACCCATAAAGCAAGAGTATAATAAATGCAAGAACAGCATTTTCCTGATGCCAACGTAGGGTGGACTTTACAGTACATAGACTTTAAAGGGTAGTAAACTAAGCAAGAGTGTAAAGAATAGATGAAACAGTGGATTTGCACTAACTTAAGCTGTAGTTGTTAATCTTTACTGTCACCATGTGCTTGGGCCAATGGAACCAAAGTTTCTTTCAATAATATTGTAAGGATGTTCCTTAAAATGTAAAAAGAGCGCTGCTATGGTGAACTTAATTGAAGTTATATGTCTGGTTAACTCTGGGTAACTATACAAGCCAAGGTGAAGAACCACTGCAACTAGGGGAAACATGCAAGGCGATAACCAAAAGGGACGTTTTTAGAACAAACACAAGACTATGTACAGTCCTATGAAAAAGTAAGTGCACCCCATGTTTCAGTGCTGGTAGAGACACCCTCAGCAGTAATAACTTGAACTAATCATTTTGTGTATGACTTCCTCAGATTCTAGCATTGCTGTAGACGAATTTTGGTCCACTCTTCTTTACAGCATTGCTTCAGTTTGGTCCCACCAGCACACTCCAATCAAGTTGACGTCAGGACTTTGGCCGTGCAGCTGCAAAACCTTGATTCTTTTCTTTTTTTTTCAGCCATTTTTATAGATTTTGTTGGTTCCACCCAAGCTTTAGCTGTCGGTAGTGATGTGTCCTGTGTGTCGAAGCTTCGAATCGCGCGTCGGGTAATCGCGGGGGCGTTTTTCTGAAGCGCGTATCGAGGCTTGCGTTGATTACGTATGCAGTGACGTTCGAGGCCTCGCGGGCAGTCCGTATCACGTGACTGATTCGGGAACTGGTTCACCGGTTCGCGCCAGATTCGAAATAAAATGGGCAGCAAAACACAGCTGATTCCCTCATCACATCGTGTTGTGGAATTGGATTACGTACATAGCTACTGGAGTACTGGACACAAATTTCTTTATCCAAACTTGTATAAACTTGCTGTGGTTTTTCTTGCAACCCCTGCTTCATCTGTGCCCTGTGAGAGGATATTTTCAAAAGCAGGAGAAATCCTCTCAAAAAAGAGGAACCGTCTTAAGCCCAGCACTGTGGGAAAGCTGCTATTTTTGAATAAAAACAAATGAAAACTTTTCCCTAGTGTCATGAGCACTGTTATACAAGCACATTCACATCACAACTCCCTCCCTTTTTGTTTCCATGTACATTCCTGTGTTAAGCTGCCAATTTATTATACACAAATATTAATTAAATTAATATAATATAAAATTAGTATAATATTAAATATAACTAATATTTAGAGTTCAGTTATTGGTGTCATGAACAATAGTAATTCCTTTATTCATTCAACTTGAAGTGCCACACGCTAGTTTGTGTCATTATTGAGATGTACATAAGAATGATTACGCAGTTACACAATCATCCCAAAAACTGTGTACTGATAGTTTCCACTTTCTCTTTTGTATCAGACATACTGAGACAATATTCGGGATAAATAACCATGAAAAACAATTTATTTATTCGGTTTAGCGGTTTACACATCACATCATTATAATCATTGAGCCCGTTTCACTTGAATTGTCCACTTGATGGCGCAGTAGAGCAAATGAATCATCACAATGCTTCGAACCATGAGTCGACCAGTTGGATGGGAAGCTTCAGTTCATCATGAGGCTTCATCTCACCATCACTAGCTGTCGGACAGATATCTCACATTTGACTGTAGAATACTCATGGCTGACTTAGTGTCTGCAAGGTACCCAAGTACTGTGACTAGAAAATCAGCCCAAATCATCAGCCCTCCATGTTATGGCTGTGTGCAGACAGGAATAGGACCCAAGGTGCAGACTCCGGAGACAGATGTGAACTCAAAACAGCTTTAATGTTAAACTCAAATATAACATAACTGGAAAAAATCAAAATAAACTTACACCAGAGGACTGACAGAACACACAGCTATGTAAGCGGTAGATCACGACACAGACACAGAGAAACACAGGGCTTAAATACACAGAGGGAGCAATCAGGGAATGGATAACAGGAGGGAAACACAGCTGGGGCAAATCAGGCCTAACGAGACAAGGGGAAGCGAAACCACATACATAACATCAGACAAGGACCTTCACAATAAAACAGGAAACATGACACAGACTGAACTAAAGACACAGACTCACACGCACTGAAACAGAGGGAACAGAGACGTGGGACCAGGGCAGACACTGACTGGACACGGGGATATAGGAACTAAGGATACACAGAGACGCGAACTAGACAAGGGGATACAGAGCAACTAGAGAAGACAGAGACATAAACCATAAGACAGAACTAAAAGAAACCAAAGACTAGAAATTATAAATAATAAACTCAAAAACCCTGGGTCAATGACCCAGGCATCCTAACACTCCATCACCGTGCTTGACAGCTGGTAGATGTGTTTGTGCCGATATGTTGTCTTCAGTTTTTGCCAAATGTACCGCTCTGTCCACTTTCAATTCAATTCAATTCAATTTTATTTATATAGCGCCAAATCACAACAAAAGTTGCCTCAAGGCGCTTCATAGATACAGAGAAAAACCCAACAATCATATGACCCTTTATGAGCAAGCACTTTGGCGACAGTGGGAAGGAAAAACTCCCTTTTAACAGGAAGAAACCTCCGGCAGAACCAGGCTCACGGAGGGGCGGCCATCTGCTGCAACCGGTTGGGGTGAGAGAAGGAAGACAGGATAAAAGACATGCTGTGGAAGAGAGACAGAGGTTAATAACAGATATGATTCAATGCAGAGAGGTCTATTAACAGACAGTGAGTGAGAAAGGTGACTGGAAAGGAAAAACTCAATGCATCATGGGAATCCCCCGGCAGCCTACGTCTATTGCAGCATAACTAAGGGAGGATTCAGGGTCACCTGGTCCAGCCCTAACTATATGCTTTAGCAAAAAGGAAAGTTTTAAGCCTAATCTTGAAAGTAGAGATAGTGTCTGTCTCCCGAATCCAAACTGGAAGCTGGTTCCACAGAAGAGGGGCCTGAAAACTGAAGGCTCTGCCTCCCATTCTACTTTTAAATACTCTAGGAACAACAAGTAGGCCTGCAGAGCGAGAGCGAAGTGCTCTAATAGGGTGATATGGTACTACAAGGTCATTAAGATAAGATGGGGCCTGATTATTTAAGATCTTGTATGTGAGGAGCAGGATTTTGAATTCAATTCTTTGGTCTCATCTTTCCAAAGGACATTGTTCCTGAAATCTTGTGGTTTGTTCAGGTTTAACTTTGCAAATCTAGGTTATGCTGCCAGGTTCTTCATAGAGAAAAGAGACTTTCTCCTGGCAACCCTTCCAAACAAGCCATACTTGCTCAATCTTCTGTACTTTCCTAAACTTTAACATTTAACCTGTTTGACTTTTAGTAGTTTCTCTCAGCATTCTGGGGGTGAACATACTGAGATATCCGCTCCTAGAAAGATTGTGGCTTTGCAATTTAACACACCTGAATGCTCCAAACAGACAGACTTCTGCTTTTATAGAGGTGGCAGTTCTAAATGGGCAGTGGCGTGTCTAGAAAATTTTTGTTGGGGGGGCCAGGTAGGGGCACAGATTTGGAGAAGGGTGGCAGATGTAATTGGCAGATAATGTTAAAAACAATTCTACCAACCGTTAACCATAATTCAATAACCCTGTAAACCTAATAACCGTAACCTTATTAGAATGAGATTTTAACCACTACGGTGCAAAGTGTTTAGATACTGTGTTGATTAAGTACAAGAGATACAATCAGTCAGTGTTTATTCAGCATTCAAGGACATCAATATTTGCATAGTATTTTTACTGACATGTAGTGCACATGTGTTTTGGGCAAAAACATTTTTGAATATTAAAATACGAACATTTTTAACATACAATTGGCAAATTAGCCAATTCCAATGCAAAACCAATGCCTGTTAAAAAAAAAAAAGAAGATAATCTTCTCACAAACTGGTGTTTGATTTTGAAACAGGAAAAAAGTGGAGAAACAACTGAAAAGACTAACATTTGAATAAAACCTGAAAGCAAGTAAATACTTTATATGCTGCCTTACTTTGGTAATATTGAGAACAACACTGGCTGATGATGAAATGCAGTCAGCTGGCATGGTGACACTGCCAGTATTAACCTGCAGGGCTGGACTGGGACAAAAAATTGGGCATTTTCACTACAGATTGGCCCACCAGGTATTAAAGCCATAAAGCCTTTGAATGAAAACAAATGCTGTTGTGACAGTGATGTACAGTCTTTTTGGTATATGTATGATTTCCATACATTTTACGTCAGATAAAAACTTTCTTCGCAAGATTCAGATAATTATTTAATAAAAGCTAGATATTTTAAATGAGAATAAAAAAGAAAAGTATTTCTTTGTGCCCACCTTTCCCTGTTAATGCCCTACCTGGCCCCCTGGCAACACTTTGCTAGACCCGCCCCTGCACAGTTACCAGCTGTCAGCTACATAAAAAAAGGATCCTGGTGTTATTTATCTCTCAGAAACAGTTCATAACTTCAACTCATTCCTGTCACCTAAAAGGTAAACCTGTTTCTCCATCACCTGTTCAGCTCTGATGATTCGTTAGGACATCTCCTGGTTTCATCTTCATGTTTCCCTCTCACCACATATCCAAACCGACATCATGACCAGCAGCTTTACAGCTTTACAGCTGTGGCTCCAGCAAACATTCTAACTAAATAAATTCTAACAACAGCTGATCAAGCTTAAACGTGCTGCTGCTGTTTAGCGCGACATCTGCTGGTTTCCTCTTTCTGGCGCAAAGTGGGTGATAAACAAACAAGAGAGACGATCAGCTGATCATTGATCAGTTTCATGATTGAAGTAGCAACAGGAGAGAGAGGAGAGAGAATGAGAGGAGAAGAGGCAGCTGTGCAGCGTAAAGACAGAATAACTCCAGTTTTGTGTCTTTTTCCATCCTAGCTGAAGTCCGGGACAAACTGCGTCTCTTCTCAGCTCAATACCAAACCCGTAATATTTTCTCTGAATGAGGGACCATTCCATTTTTAAGGAGCTGTTGGCAACTCTACTAACTAACCTTATGAATAAAATAAAGTTCACTATCAGTAACATCATAGCAACCGAACAGCTGTATAAACTCGTCATGCTAGCTCACGCAGTATGAGGTATTGTAACTGACTGTAAAAAGTCAGCACAACGAAAATAAACTCCACCTAAACTTGGTTTATATCTGACCCAGATAGACTGCAGGTCATAACTTCTTACCTGAAGTTCAGTTCACCTGACACTCGGACTGGTGGCCGCCTCGGGTCTCTCCCCCTGCCTCCCCTTCCCTCATCCACCTGCTGGCCTCTGTGGAAGCCCCGCCATAGCCACCACCAAACCACTGAGTTATTTTTACACATCGACCTGCATCTTATAACTCATAACTCTTATGTTAGCTGCCCTCAGTAGCATACTGTCTGAAATATTCGATGGTTGCAAAAATTCTTTAAGTGTTATTTTTTTCCTTGGTATTCTAATTTCACCGAAGTTTACTAAACTCAACAAACTTAATATTACTTACCGGGACATTTATTCTGTCCTCATTTTCTTTCACCGAAAAATTGTTTCCTGCAGTGTTGTCCTTCGTGCTTGGCTCTCCTACCTTTGCTAACGTGATGCGCATAGCGCAGAAGCCGATGCTGCATTCACTTACACTCGGATATCTGAGCTTCACCGTGAAAACATAATCGTACATTTGATATTTGATTGAATTTTATTGTTTTACCTTTGGGGTGGCACCTGGGGTGGCCAGTCTGGTTGGGGGGGTGGCCTGTGCCCCCCCAGGCCACCCCGCTGGACACGCCATTGTAAATGGGCCGTAGTTGGTATGGTTTTTATGTGAGCAGCACTTTTATGAGAAAGTTTTTTGATTTCACTGAATATGTTATTTTGTCAGCAGGCACAGATCACTGAACTTCAAAAACAATAATAGTCTTTAAGGTATAGTCAAAGTGGCTGCAAAATTGCAGGTGTTACCCTGAATAATCTTCCTCATCTGGATAAGGTGACGAGTTTGAACAAGGCCCGGGCTGAGCCTTCAACTAATGCTTTCAACATGTCCAGGACAAACAGAGTGAAAACTCATTTGTACAACCAGCTATTTGTCTTTTAAATGATGTTGTTTTTTTACTCTAGACTTTTAAGTTTGTTTTTATTGTATGTTCCTTATTTATTACCATCTGTGTCTGTTTGATAGCTCTGTTGTTTCTGCTGACTGTACAACAAATTTCCTCTTGGGAATAATAAAGATATCCTTGATCCTTGGTGTAAAGGCAATGATAAATTACTGCAAAAGCAATAACTATCTTGTTTTCATTGAAGCGGTTTGGCAGCTTTAAGGAAAAAAATCAGGGACACGATCTCAGCAGCACCGTTTCAGTGACTCTCCCACTTTTAAACTTTACATGTTCACTGTGAGAATAGAAATCTTGACAGGATGAGATGATGATGAGGGCTTAATGAATGCTGAACTGTCTCCTTTTCAAACAGGAGAAAAATGTATGGCATCGCAACTTTTAAGAAATTTTGACCAAGCGAACATTAAAGGTTCCTTAAATTGATGTCAGCACCTGAAAAACAGATTTTAATATATAGTTAATATGATATTTAAACTGGTGTGTGTGTTCACACTTTGGCTGACAGATCATTTAGTGAACACACGTCTTAACTGGACAGAGTCCTTCCCACAGTACCGTTAACTTGTCAGCTATGGTTCTTATCAATTAGCCACTGTCATTCATGTCAGCGCCAACTCATGATACGGTCAGAATCTTAGAATAAACATTTAATAAACGTCCTCAGAGAAAGACGTAACTTTCTATATGATGAAAATAGATCCTTTCAGTCAGGAAATTTCCAAGCGACCAAGATTTCTCGGTAATTTCCCCCCTCCTCCAATTATTTCGTTTCAAAGTTGGCTGGCACTGAGCCAACAAACAGGTTTTATTGCACCACAAACAGAGGCTTTTTTTCTCCATGAAAGGAGCAGAATCACCAACTTTCCAAACCGGGTGTAAAAACTAGAGCGTGACAGCTGCATTTAAATATGAAATAGCTGCAGATTTGGTTTCAGACACCTTGTACTGTGTGCAAACAAAGCCACCGTTTCCACCAGAGAAAAGAGAACGCATTTAAAACACCTCTTTGTCGTTGTTCAGAACTGTGTTCCTTTTGTTTCCATTTGTCTCTTTTTTAGGTGGAAAGAATAGGATGAAATATTTTTAAACAGTAATTACCTGGCTGGGATCCGACATGCAGGGATTAATGGGTGACTGCGGAGCACCAGGTTCGGCAGTGTGTTGGAAGGTAAGGGGGGGTGTGGGTGTGTGTGATGGAGTGGTGACGGTGCCGGCAGTTGCGTGGAGTCGGGGGGGGGATGTCGAACACAGAGAACCAAAGACTGGCAGAATTCTGCTGCAAGTGTCTTTTCTTTATCCAAGCTCAAGTCACTGCTTCACGCCAAGTCCGTCACAAATGAACAAGACAGATTTAGCCCTCTCGCCTCATCCCACTCCTTCCAAATCCATTTGCAAAACGTCTGTTTTCATGCCTCCTGAAACAATATTGTTACATGTTTGGGGTTATTTTTTTACCTTCTTCGCTCTGGCCTGCTCTGTCGCACAAGTCGAATTTTTACCGAGGAGTTAAGCAAATCTGGAACCGTGCTTTGTTCGGGACCCTGTTTTGCATGTAATTTCCGATTAATTTATATCACCACACAGCACTCCAAACCGCCTGCTTGGCCAAGCTTACATCGCTGAAGTCGAAGAATGCTGTAGTGCTCTTTGCGCTCAGAACTCAATTAAGCATGTCCTTGGAGTGCAATATCTCTGGATTCTTTAAGTCGTTTGGATAGTGCAGAGAGGCGATGAGGTGCTCTTACAGATGGTGTGCGACTCAGACTGTAATTAAACAGATCAGTGTCTAATACACAGTCTGATATCCAGCAGCAGTGCAGCCAAATCTCTGTGGGAAGAACTTCCTGAGGTTCTCACAAGCTTCTCAAGGTCGCCGCAGTCTCTGTAGATTCTGCAGTAGTTGGTACTACTTTGTAAATCAAATATTTTTCCCATTTCAGTTTCTTTTCTGGTTTCTTGGATTTTGCTACCACGGCAGTGATTCTGCAGGCATAACATATGCTAGTGTTTTGCTTTGGCACTGTCTAGCTTCTCCACTGGCATATAGCAGAATATTTTGGACACCAAGAATAAACAAGAAATTTTGCTGACTCCAGTATGTTTTGTAAAATTTAAACCTCTCATTTATATTTGTCAAGCAGAATATAGTTACAGGATTCTTTTGTTGTTTTTGGTCAAGTTAAAAGAAATGTTTTTTCCTTTCCCAAATAACTTTGAGTATAACTCGATAGCGCCACATGTTTGATTCATCAGATTTAGAGGAGCGATACTGGACACGGGATGTCAAATATGAAGCTGCGAGGCAGGACGAAAAGAGGAAGACCTCAGAAAAGGGGCGTAGTGAAGGTCAGTAGAGTAGAAGAACCCTTTGGCCACTTTTACATGCATGACATAAACAGTATTTCAGTCTGAAGTGGTGATGTTCTAAATGTGAGTATTTCATATTTTTTTCTGCTCCAAACACAGAAACAAAGGTCTAATCGTGAGTGGTCCTGGTTTACAAACGTACTCCCCCACAGCACTCCAGCCTTTGGAGACAAACTCCAAACACTTTAGCAGCTTGTGTGCATTTCTGCAATGCCAGCGACCTCCATGAGAAGATGTTGTCGAAAACCTGTGCACTAGTTTTCAGTCTGTTTCTGCATCAAAGTTCCATCATCCATTCACTTTTCTGCTTATCCAGTCTGGGATGCAGGGGGGGTGGAGCCTGTCCTGGCTCTCGATGGGCGAGTCTTGGGCCACTTGACCCACTGCACCAGGTCTTTGTGAAACATTAAACAAAAAGATCTTTGGTTAAAAAAAATTAATCAGATTTCATCTTAACTCAAAAGACTTCAGTAGTCTTTAAATGAAATCTGCAGTGGTGTGAACAGGAAGCCTCCATTGCATCTCCAGCTATAAAAAAAATCCCTAAGAATTCAATGCAGATCTACAAAGCCAAATGAAATGTGCAAAAATAGGACAAAATTAGGTATTTATTTAGCTTAGATAGAAATACTTGAGACAAGTGTGTGTGGTGCTGCCTTTTTTGAACACATATGCTGTATAAGAAACCCTTACTGTGGTCTATCAGGATAAAATGAAGTTATATTGAGGCAAAAGATTTCTGATGGAAAACTGTCCTTTTAGTAAATGGTCTGTAACACCTTAATTTCAGTGAAAAATCATTTTGAGTTTATTTGTAAAATGCCAAAACCCAACATATTAAATATAAAACAGGAGAAACGTCAACAGTTCCTTCCCGTTAAAAGGGATGTGCTCTCCTCCACTGACAGTTTGGATGAGAGGAAAGTATCAGAGTAAGGCACCACAAATATTACTGTAAGAAATTTTCTAGGTCAAAGTTCAAGAGGAATAGTTGTACGTCGGAGTGCTATGCCGTAAAATTAATCTCAATACAAAGACACGAGTATCATTGAATTTAATGAATCAAATGAGTAATTTTAAAAGCTTTACCTGCCTTGTTTGTTCAAGGTGAAATAGACCAAAGGCCTTGATTTGAGGTGAATCAACAACAGTTAAAAGCATCCTTTTCTTCACATATGCAGTATAGCATTGAATGATGCACTCAAAAAATCAAGGTTGGCTCTTAATGCTTCTCTTTTTTTATCAGTAGTTCAGAGCTAATGAATCAAAGCCATTAATCATTTGTACACTATGAGATATCAAGATATTTTTTTTCTTTCAATTTTGACTTTCTTGGCAAAGCTTGAAAAGACAAAACAAAGCTGCCAAACAGAGGAAAATCAAAGCACATATGGTTGGACTGTTCAGACTTGAAAGTGTCGCGTCTGTCATTTTAACAGAGCCCAGGAGAAGTTTCAAGGTTGCTGAAATGCTTCATGAAGTCTCCTAAATCTATCAGTTCGGTACAAGTCTCCTTTTGTGGAATAGATTTGATTAATAAATGTCATATGATGTGAAATCTCCTCTTCTTTTAGAGTTTTTCATAAGAAAATGACTTTTTTTTAATGCCACTATTGGGGAAAGGAAGGTTTTTAGTAATTCAAAGTACTACAGTCCAAAGTTTTATTATTTTCTTTGTCAATAAAAGCTACAGTTGTTCACCACAGAAGCAGTATAAATATTCTGGATTTATATCAGGTGATAAAGCGGCAAGTCTCATAACATGCTCCAATAATCTACCTGCTCTAATTACTACAGCAATCATAAAACGTCAGAATGAAAAGCAATATAAACAAAGCATAACGTTCAAGACGACAATATTGCAATGATTAATATAGCAGTAATGACACTCCAGGACTAAAAAAAGACAATGCTGAAACTTAAATTCGAAAAGTGATTTTACATCTTGTGTCAATTTGTGCATCACTTTATATGGCACTTTGTTAATGACAACTAACAAAAAGTGACAAAGTGCTTAATTGGGACAATGGAAACGATAGTGTGCGATCACAAAAGGGGAGGCAGATATTTTTGTGAGCGGAGGTGGTGTTATCTGACAGCCTGACTGATAAGATCACAGTGAAGCCTTAAGAAATAATACGTTTTAGGTAGGGTGAATCCGAATCAGCATTGATGTGATCTGTGCCATATGCCAGTATGAATCTAATGGACTGATAATCTCGTGTCTTTCTGCTGGTGGAACCAATCTGTGCGAGCGATAAGAAGCTCACAATTGAGGCTGATCGGCTGCAGCGTCACATTGGACCCGAACACGGAAATATCTCCCATTAAGATCTGAAAACAACAACAAGGAGAAGGCGGCAAAGCGAAGAGAACACAGGAGATGTACAGATACACTGTGAGGGGCGATAACATCTACGGCTGCTTTGCGCTTTTAAGTTACCTTACTCACGTCAACAACGTGTTTTCAGCTTAAAAAAAGAAACATGACATGCTGTATGAAAAGTGGTTTAATTTCAGGGTTTCAACATGATTTCGATCTGGAAACATGCATTTCTTTCGATAGCTTCTAAATACCTTTCATTAGATTCACTTTCATATTTGCCATGTTTACATTGCTGACCCTTATTTGACATTTTCTTTTATATGATTAGAGCAGCCCCCCCCCCCCCTTCCCCCCCTCCCCCTCTCTCCTTCTCCATTATGGAAAAAATTATTAACATCTGCTGCACAGACATCAGGAGAAGTCATGCATGCCTTAATGGCCCCTTGTTTAGTCATTTATGGGTAAGCATGTCATTATTTCAGGATTTATGATCAACCAGATAGAGAATGCATTCTCCCGGAGTTTCACCTAGCAATTATTTATTTTGATTTTTATGGCAACAAAGTTTCCTATCCTCCCTCACTTTCCAATTAATGCTGATGATCAAGCATGTCTTAGTGCTTCAGCTGCTTTTGCTTTTTTGTTTTTGTTTTTGTTTTAAATCCCCATTGGAATTTATCTTTTATCTTTTGCGATCGGCCTGTTTTAGAAAAAAAAAGTCTATTTGTTATGAAAGCGCTACTTTCAGACTAAAGCACGCCGAATAAAGACGCTACCTGAGATGTAGCACAACTATGACTTAAACAGATGTGCAATTTTTGTGCTTCATTTCTGTTGCTGCAAATTTTGTTTACTAAATTTGGTTTTGCACATTACTGCGTACTGACTCATTGTTATCCAGTAACAGTTGGATACTAGATAACTTACAGTTTTGACTATGCAGGAGTAAGCTATGCACTAAGCAGTACAGTATAACCAAATTTACATTCATTCTGAAAAATTATTTTAAGTTAGAACATAACAGAAATAACAGAACACTGGTGGTTTATTAACTATGTATTTGTCAAGGCATGATTGAATTCTTGTTTTATGAGTGTACACAAATCATCTGAAGCCACAGTTCTCTCTCTCATCAAACTATTAGTATGTCTTCACAGTGAGCTCTGTGAACTGAAATGCTCAGCTATCTTTGTATTTTGGCAGCACACAGCATTTATATAGTTAACAATAAAGCTGAGGTCCTATAAATAATCACTTAAATATGACCCTGTGGACAGTCACAACAAACTGACTCAGGGTCCATGTGAAGATACTAGTGTAAGCATTGTAAAGGATACACAGGTGATAGTCACTCGCTGGCCTGCACGTCTAAAACAGCTTTGATTTGCATCAAACAATCAAAATGTGCAAATGTCCGTCTTTTGGTCACTAGTTTTGAAATTTGAATTAACATGATTTGCAGATACAGTATAGATTAACACCCTCAAATATTATTCAAATGAGGGTGCATATTATTAAATGTGGCATTCAATGCATGCTTTCACACCCTCGCAGAAGCAGGGATGCCAGTAGATTAACCTATTAGCCTGAGTGGACTTCTAATGGCAGGTGGTTTTCTTCAAGCTGCAGTAATAATTCAAACACTGCCACCTGACAAGTAGCGGTGTGCAGCTAAGCAGTTTTAAGTATGACATGGCAACAATGATAGCGCACTAAAAAGAGGCTTATGCATGAAAATGCACTTAAAAAAATATTCAGTCTTGCTACAAAAATAACACAGCTGAATACAAAAAGGGAACCGAAGTCTCGCTTTGCTCTCTTATCTCTTATCTCTTCCCTCACAACTGATCCCAACTGATCATGGCAGAAATCTGCAGCAGGTTTCTTCCTTTTAAAGGGGAGTTTTCTTTCCCACTGTCGCCAAGTGCTTGCTCATAGGGGGTCACCTGCTTATTGAGGCGGTTTTCTCTATTATTAGCAGGTTGTTACCTTACGGTATAAGATATAAGGCTATTGTTGTGAATGAGCACTAGGTCAGCTGAACTGATTCAGTCATCATAAAGAGCCAAGAACAGAGAAAAGAAAGCATTGTGAAGTCTGAGGTCATGAAATGAAAATATCCCATAACAGAAAAAACATAATCAGTTTACTTTAAAAATAACAATAATTTAACATTTTTTAGATAAACATCATTATTGTGAAGGCTTGACTGGCATCTGATGTTGCACATATCATATTTCCTGTAAGCATGAAATAGTACACTTTGATTATTTAGTAATTTCCAATTGCAGAAAGAACACAGTATATCATAAATACTATGCACAACTGAATCTCACAGTCATCTTGAAACACCTCTGGGCACTTATTGGAGCAGTTATTTGAAGCTTTAATTTAAATTAACTTTAATTTCAGCGGTTAGCAGGACATGAAAACTCTAAGTAGAGAAGTGACAGTCAAATCTGATAAAAAGCAATTAAAAACTTTGCTGACTTTGCCCTAAAATAAGGTTTTAAAAGAATTTCCCCTTGAAAGTTATATTTCTGTCACTATCTTTGCTCCCACCGTTTGAATTCAGAATATTTTGAGTACCATATCTCTGTCTTATAACATTCCTGCCATTAATAATATGAAATCTGCACACAGCATTGACTGCCTGATTAATACTGCATATTTCTACATCCATGGGTTGGTGTTGTTTGTTGATGTATATGAAAGGTGCCAAGTGCATCTTTAAAAGCAACTAAATAACCAGCACGAAGACAGGCCCACAAGGAGAGGGCACGAACAAGTAAAAGATATGAACTCTGCAGGTTATTAATATGTACCTTTCCCCTGGCACACGCACATCCACAGGCTGGCACACATTTCTGCAGTAAGAGCATCTTGCACAAACCTTTCCTGACATTTTGTCCCTTTGCCCTGGAGCAGCCCCGAGGAGGCTGCCCCAGATCAAGGCCATCACATCACTCGGTCCCTGAAGCTACCACTACAACAGTCACTGAATGTTGTAGGGCCTGAAAACAGCCTTTACATCAACAGATTATGAGTCTTGCTCCAAAATGAGATTTGACATGAGGTGCACCTGCTGCTCCAAATTGACTGATGGGACAAAAGCTGAAACAAATGCCTCTCTGCAAGACCTCACATTGCTTATGGTCTGTCTACAATTCGAAAAATTAGATTTTATTTATCAAAATCAACAGCGATCTTTAGAGAATCGAATCACCTTTGGCAAGCTGACGAGCACAGACGAGGCCTCTCTCTGACTTGAACCTAATTGAGGATGCACAGAGGGTGTGTGGGGGGTTTTGTTGCAAAAGCCACCATCTGTTGTCAGTGCGTGGTGTTGCTCACCATGACCAATTGTGTCATTAGATTATTGAATAATTAGAGGACGGATCATGTCTACTCAGAAAACATGCCTTTCAACTGTATTTGAGTGTTTGGCTAATTTCTTGAACACAAAGAGTTACATGATATCTGCAGGAATACATTTGGAGGGGGGGACATTTAAAAAAATATGTAACTGAGCAAAGTTTAAGAAAAACTGCAGCTTTGATTAACTCAAATGACAATAAAACATTTAAGAGTGGGTGTTAGCGAAAAAACATTTATTTTTTTACACTATTTCATTTTGTAGTAAAACTCTTCATATGACAATCCAAATCCCAGTTTCCCTGTGCAGACACCGTATCTCCCTGTGAGTCGAGTGTCCCCACTGAGCTGAAGGAGGACTTTAAATGAATCCTACGTAGCTCAGGGCATTTAAGAATCTTTTATTAATGAAGATTGCACTTTGTCTTAGGTGAAATCATCTCCAGAATGTCAAGGGACTGCCTTTGAAGCCACCCACTGCTACAACACCAAACTAAGTGAGTTTTCTCCCACTTTAAATCATAGATTCACTGTTAAACTTTAAAAAAAACTGGGCTTTAAGAACTTTCTTCGTGGCCAGGTGGGACAGCAGAATGAAAATAAGGATATGTTTGAAATCCCAGCCGCTTATAGAGAAAATGAGATTAGAGTGAAGAGGCAGCTCTCGGATTTAAGTCTGAGTCGGCCACAAATCTCAGGTGGAAGAGAATTGTCCCAATATGAGATATCCATCATTTGGAAAGATTGACACCTACAGTACTCCTACAAAATGTTTGTTGGCATGAAAGTAAAACATATTATGGTCTGCTTTAAAAGTTACAAGTCATCTTGAGACAACTACTTCCCACGTAGCTCTGTTTTTGAAAACTCAAGCCTATAAAATCTTTTTTTTCAGTTTAACATTATCTGTACATGTCCTGAAAACATCTGGAGACCTCCAGGAGTCATCGACTGTCACAAAGCTGCGTCATGCTGGAAATGAAGTTAGGCAGTTATGACAGCCAACTGCTCTATAAGCGGCTGTATCTCACCTTAACATTAGTCATGTAATTTACTTGAGATGGAAACAGACAAGACAAAACTATCAATTAACTCACAAAAGAAAGTCTAAAAAACACTATTTTGCTGCTGTATGTCAGATCCTATCAGAACATTTTCAGCAGCTAACCTTTGCCCCTGCTTATGCCACTCACGTCTTAGCATATATTCCTGTCGCAGAGGAAACTGCTGGTTTATCTAAATGTTAATGTGGAGAAAAGTGAATTTGTTACGCTGTGACCAAAGTGTACGACAAAACGGAGCATGGTTACTTATGGCTGTAACAGCTTTACAGTGACATTTGTCACTATAATGAGTTCAAATGTGAGTCCGTTTAAGTGAAAAGCTAGAGCTCTGACAGATGGACTGTGCTAATTATAAATAATACCAATGTGGCTGAATGACTACTTAAAGAAAACAGGTTTGGGCAATTCAATTAGGTACATAAGTATATAAGAAGAAAAGAAAACTTTGAGTCAGAGTTAATACAGTTTTGTATTTTCTGTTTCGGTTGAACTTCCATTGTTTAACAATGTTTGGTTTTAGTTTTTAGATAGAACATTTATTTTAAAAAGAAAATATACCAGTACTTTTGGAGCATGCACACATGGACTAGCAACTGACAAAGACAAAAACTAGTTCTCTGTTCTAGTTAACTACATTACTTTCACAGCTAGTTTTAGTTTTTAGTTTAAGGTAAGCATAACTTCTTTGGCAATAATTAACATAAATGATAATAAAACAAAATAATCACTGTTTAATTTTTTTAAATATAATTTTACAAGTGCACGCTAGTTGACGTTTTATGATAGCTGTAATTACCGGAAGTGAAGGTCAATTAAAAATGGTGGTTCATCTTCCCTTGAAGTGAAGTCGTAGATGTGGAGACATTGTGGCAAGTTGAAGCAAATCCCACAGGTGAATAAACGTTTTAAGGGTTTAAATAAAACGTTATTAAAGTAATCTGCACACAGCAAAGGCAGCTTTAGCTGAGTTAGCCAAACGGAGCTGTAGCTTTACTGTTGTTACAAGTCAGATTTAATTTGAACTCGGAGCCTTCACCGGATTTAAAGGTGGATTTACACTTTACAGCGAGAACCAGCCGACATGCCACCTCTGCGTGCTGGGCTGCTGTGCACAGGTATGCGGCCAAAACTAATTCCCCGTTTTCAAAGAGTGAGATTGTGGGTCATATACAGTGTGTGTGCTTTGTGTACTAGGTATATAGGAAATTCCTACCTTCATGAGGCTGAATGTTAGCTGTTTTTTGGGAGTACTTGTGAAGAGGTGTTGATTCATGTTAGTACTGCAGGCTGTAACATAGCTGGAGGTGCTGTGCTGTGCTGTGTTGTGTCTAATTGATACAGACGAGGTGGATGAAATTCAACCAACGCAGCATGTTTTATCTCAATACAGTGCTAATATTATCCAAAACTCCCAGTTACTGCCATTATGTTTTCTACACTTGTTACTAATTGCAAAGCTAATCCTGCCATTATTAGCTTTTAAACATGTCGTTTGTGTGATTGACTGCTTCCCCTGAAACTGTATGTTACCAACGTAATCCTCAGATCTTTTACCAAGGAAAATTTATCTGTGGACGCAGGTAAGAGGTGGGCTGAACATTTACAGACCCACTAATCAGCCATTTCAGCTTTTCTGGCTCCATTGTGTTTCCATTGCACTCACGGGGTGATGTAATAATATTGTGTCGCCTTTGCCCTCGATTTACAGCCAGACAAAACAACAATGGTGGGAACCAAAATGGGTTCTGCATAACTAGGTCTGTGTGGTGAGTTTTAGACTGTTGGTGGGGCTACGTGAGAGAGCAGCAGTCTGCTGTTGCTTCTGATAGATTGATGCCCCCTCCTCAAAATTCAGCTGTTTCTGAATGTAACCACAGCCCTGACAGGGAGTTGTTTGTTTGTTTGTTTGTTTTATGATGCTCTGAGCTGCTTACACTGATCTTAGAGCAGCAGTTCCTAATGTCGCCTGCTCTAAAACAAATACCATAATGTTAAAATATTCCTGCAAAAGCATAATAATATAGGCCTACTTAAAGTGCGCAAGGTTAAAGTCTATTTGTGAGCAGTTCATCATAATTACTGATGCATGAAAATCTTCATTAATATAAATGAATGTTCATTAATTCAATTAATATTGAGGCTGGTAAAGGTGGTGATTATAGCTATGATTTTTAGATAAATTGCGAATAAATAAAGTCTCACTTTGTTATGTCCAACAGTCTTACTGTGTGGAAGGGCAGATGGGTAGAGTCCCTTTTTTGTTTACATAATGTCAGAGTCAGAGACACTTTATTTATCCGCAAGGAGCAATTAAGATAGATGATACTTTGCCGACCGTACATACAATACACAAACATCATTCAACATTTATTTAATGTTTAACTTGTACAAAACAGAACAGTTAGGTTAGATTTTAATGATAAATATTTAGATTTAAATCAAATTTTAAAAACTCCAGTGTAGTCAATCAAAACAAACGCACAAAAAAGGCGACACCACATTGAGAACTGAGTTGATTTCAATCTAAAAGTTGGCAGCCGTGTCCCAAGTTAGTGCGAGTGTTGCTCACTACGCTGGTTTGCAACCTTTCCACAATACATGCTTTGATTCTTCACTCATTCTCATTTTCTTCATTCTTCATTTGACAGTTTGTGGTTTATGTTGTAATCACCTATGTTGCACCTGCAAATCAGGAAATAATGCAGACAGTGCAGTGACCTTTTCACTTACCTTTGATTTGGTTTTGGCAAAAGCAGACAGTGTGACCCTGTTTGTGCTCAGCTTCAGTGAAAAATTTCAGCCACCTGTTTCTCGCTGGTCATAAAAGCTCAGAGTAGCTGATCTGTTTTTTTTGTTCCCCTTGTGTTCCGGTAAAAGGTCCTACCCTTTACTGTGTGTGCCGTTGTTTAAGCTTTGCAAAGTCAAATTGCATTCATTGTGACTCCTGAAGGCAAACGTAAAACAAAAACAATGTCTGACAGTAATTCGAGCTTTCATTCATGTATTAAAATCCTGTGTTGTGACATTCTGGTCATATGCTGAGCTATTTTTTTCTAAACCAGTTTATTTAACATGGTGAATTAAAGTGTCAGGTCTAATGTCTGTTATCTTGTCATCCCTGCTGCCCTGAGATGCATTCGACAGGCTCTCTGACTCCTAGTCACATGGGTTTTATGGCATTTCAAGTCTCTCGTTGAAATGATTTATGTGGTCGGCACAGATGTTGCTCACATCCTGATTTTTCATTCAATTACTGAATCTATCTTGCTGTTTTAATTATGGCTATGAAAAGTCCCATATTCCTCCTCTTCAGCTGCACTCCACAGCCCATATTAGGGCCCTGAGATAATCTGGGCATGCATGTGGCTGTCAGGTACTTGTTACTTGTTTCCTTTCTTCTTTGTTTGTTGTTGAGTTGGCAGTTTGTCGTTGAAGAAAGTTTCTTGTGCTGGTAGACGTAGATTAACTTGGCTCGAGCTTTTAATGATCCACACTGCAACATGTCAGGTCCTGTCATGGGTTTTTGTTAATTACGAGCTTCCTTAAAGCTGTAAAAATGTTGCAATTTAGGTGTGGCTCTTATTTACCTACATAAGGAAAATAGTCCACTTAGTGATAAGAAGCCTTTTCCAAAATGTCAAAGCTTTTTTTATTTTTAATCACAATCACATTTCTGTTGACTTGACGGATGTTATGTGATTGAGGGAAGTGTTAGGGTTTTTCAGAAAGTAGATGCCTTAAAGTTCTGCTGTTATAAGCTTTTATATTTAGAACAAAGAAGGCCAGGTTGTAACACCAAAAAATTTGTCAACCTCCACCCTCAGCAGAGCGCTGGGCAGTGGTTAACTTTGTCCAAATAAACGTTAAATGATTTAGCCTAGTCGATTTTTAATGAGTAGAAATAATTAATCAGATACTGACTGAAGAGTTCATAAGTCATAAACTTTGCCTTGTTTTTTTTGTTTGTTTGTTTGTTTTTTCTGTCTACCTTCTTTAAAGTTTTTGGAGCTGTTTTTATGTGTGTGAAATTGCTACAAAGACTCCCTGATACACTGATGAAAACATTGTATCTCTAACCTTGTCCTTAACAGTTGCCAGCAACCTTGTGGTTTTAAGAGGTTAAATGTAGCAATATTATTCTTCAAAAATACTATACAGGTAAAAAAAAAAACTAATTTCTTTGCAAACATAATTTTTCGTCACGTCAGATTAATTTCATTTATGATTAGTCAAAGTTTGGAGTAGTTTGTAGTGTTTACATTTTTTTTCTTTTTTTGTCCTACAAATACTTGCCGTCATTTTAATCTCTAAACTTTGTAAAGTGGCAGTTTTTTTTTTTTGTTTTTTTTCTGTCATTTTGCTTCAATTAAGGCTGCCACTTCTTTCAAACAGGGGCCAACTTGTTTGGAGGCACAGCTCATTCACGTCTTTCCAAAGTTTGTAACACTGCATCCTGTTCATCATTCTCACTTCTTTGAAATAATATTCAAAACATCCACAGAGCATTACTCTTGACAGTCAAATGGCAGCTTGCATGGCATAACAAGATGACACATCTGAGGTTGATAAGGGAGATAACAAGATGCACATCCTCAGTTCTCGGAAGTGCTCGCCAGCAGTCGTAGTGGCGCTGCACACATCTGAAGCTCTCTCCCCGGTCCTCGGAGTATCAGCTTGGCGACACTCTACCTGCTTTCCTTTCTCTCTGAGGTTTTGTTTTTCCTCCCGTGGCTGAGCTGCTCTCCACATCTCCAGCAGACCTCATACATTTTTATTGCCATCTGGAGAATACAACAGGTCTTAACAATGGGGCTCTTGCTGAAAAAACTGCTTACTGTGGAGACCAACTCAAAGTCAACTTGACTAATTTGGCTGCCCATGACCTAGTGCGTGTGTGTTTGCATCTGGCCTAAGCATGGGGGAACATGAAAGTATGCTATAATTGTATTGTTTTCTTGGATACCTGCTAGATTGTTAAGGTAGCTATTGTTCAGTTTCTATCAGCGGGTTTTACACATACAGTAAAGGCTCAGAAGTGTTAGTAAAACTGTAAAGAAGTAGAAAAATATTATGGTAAATGGCCTGTATTTATATAGCGCTTTACTAGTCCCTAAGGACCCCAAAGCGCTTTACATATCCAGTCATCCACCCATTTACACACACATTCACACACTGGTGATGGCAGCTACATTGTAGCCACAGCCACCCTGGGGCGCACTGACAGAGGCGAGGCTGCCGGACACTGGCGCCGCCGGGCCCTCTGACCACCACCAGTAGGCAACGGGTGAAGTGTCGTGCCCAAGGACACAATGACTGAGACTGTCCGAGCCGGCGCTCGAACCGGCAACCTTCCGATTACAAGGCGAACTCCCAACTCTTGAGCCACGATCGCCCCACGCCCCATTATGCCTGTGTACCGCTAGCTGATGTTGAGCCATTTATATTAAGCTAGAGTTGACTAAAACGGTGTGCTTGGCTCACCGGATACATCAAGTGAAGAATTACGGGGATTCAAACCAACGTCGAGGCTGCAAACCCCAACTTGCCTGTAGTTAAGCCAACTTTTCAACCAATCCTCATTTAAAATGTGAATGTGCAGAAGGCTAATTTACCAGTCTTATTTATTAGGAGGAAAAAATAAACAAAATAAACAAAAATCATAAATGAGGTTAAACATTGTCAAACATTACATCTCTATGTAGGTGCCAGCTGGAACTGTTAATCACATTCAGTAACACGACTGCCATACGGTTGGCTTTTTGAAGGACTGCATACAAGTGGGTCTCTGTATCCTCTGCATTAAATGTCCATAATATTTCTCTGTGTGTTGCCAGAGAACTACACAAATAGACATCAATGGTGTCGTGAACAAAGTTCACTGTGATTGGGTTCACACTTTTGTTGAATGAAACTATACAGGAGGACCAGACTGAAAGTGCCTACTGTATATGTATGCATCAAGACTTTGTGCGTTTCAGCAAATAATCTTCTCGCGCTGTGCCTCCCACCTCCCCCTCCTTCCCTTCCGTTTCCCAGGAGCACCGTAGTTTGATGGGCCGTCCCAGACGGCAGTTGACATTTTGTCCCCAGTCCGACCGGATGCCACATAAAAAATTCACTCAGGCGAGAAGCCAGGAGGAATACCCAGCTCCCCCCTTCCCCCAGCGCGTGCATCTCAGTGGGGAGTGCAAGGTGAGCAGAACTTGAGCTTGTCATGGCTGCACGCCTCTGACAAACATAAGTAGATGCTAATGGCAAAATCGTGACAGAGCAGAGTCCCACCACCATATGGCTAATTGCCACAACAATATCCTCTGTGTTATTAATCACGTTTTCATAGTGTGCCATGATAATTGGAATAATTAGGAGGGGAACAGGCACTGGGACGCCTCTGCAACATCCCTTGCTTGGAAAAAATGAGAAACCTTGCAAAAAATGTGACACTTTCCTTTCTCTGTCCTCCACGTTTGATCCTCCCTTGTGCCTGCAAGTATTCTCACTCACCTTCTTCCCCTTTCTTTTGCCTACAGTTTCCTCCCCTGTTCAATCCCTGAGCCTCCTTTAGCTTGCTAATCACTCTCTTGCTCCCCATTTCCCCATCTTGTTTACAGTTTTGCAGTGAAAAATGGAGTTGATAATTAATGAATACAGTGACTTATCGTGCCTATCGTGGGGACTTTGGCTATGAGTCGTTCTGGGGTGTGTTGGGGGCATTTCAGGTAGCTGAATGAGGCCACATGCACTACTGAGTCTGAACAATGACTATTGCAAGGGGTTAACTCTTTATGGGTCAGGCCATTGCTTTCTCACTTATTTGTTTATTTTATTTATTTTTTATTAATTAATAATTTTTTTTTTTACAGTAGTGCAGGTTGCCATATTTTAATTTGGTCTGCAATAATGTGTGTGTGTGTGTAGGGGGGAAGAGGTCAGTGAGTCATAGCTGCATGGTTGTGCTGCAACTGATAAATGTTTAATACATTATTCAGAATCATACTGGTTGTGCAGGGTTTTCAGACCTTCACAATTCAATAGGTACTCCTCGAGCACTTTATAGCATCCTGTGGGCTATGATTTACTATTCAGCAAGCTGCTCTGCAGTTTGGCCCATAAATTTCCCCGTTTATCCGGAAGCAACCTTAATGCCTCGGTGATAGCCCGTGCATTTTGAGAACCTAACTCTATTGATTCTGACAGCAAGTCAATCAATAGGACATCTGTAGCATTACAGGGAATTCCGGTTGCTTGTTTTTCCTCTGCCGAAACAGTCCAAGAGAAGAATCCAACTTTTCTGTGCAGCCAGTATTAAAGATGCCATTCCTTGAGCTGCGTGACCTCCATCAGAAAAATAATGGGTGGATTGAAGGAGATACAAAGATGGAGGTCATCAGTGGGACAGGGAGAAGTAATCATAGAAAAGCGATCAGAGTAAATAGGGTAGAAATATGGAGTCAGGACATCGATTATAGTAATGATCTATAAACAGAAGCAGCTCCTGTTGTGGCTGTTGTTTCCTGTTTATTGGAGAAGCACTGCTGAGGTACTTGAGACGGCGTTGCTGTAACAGTTTTCACTGTAGGTTTCTTCGATGCCTCCTGTTGGTTCCAAATGTCTTGCCCTGACATGTGGAAACGAATCAATCGGTTTATTAATGCCGTTAGGCACGGCGTCACTACAGCAAACTGTAACTACGCCTATTTCTAAAGGGAAATCTGAATTACATTTCATCTGTAAATTACTTTCCCCATGTGTTAATACGTTCAGGATTTGTTTTTTTTTTATGCCTCACATAGTTTCACTCCAATAACAAAGGGTGTGCTTATGCATTTATGAGGATTAAAGCTTTGAAATATAAGATGTCTTTTATGTATCGCAATCATTTCATATAGGTAGTTTCGGGTAGGTTTTGTTTTTGCCTGTAGATCCTATTTTTTTTGTGGAACACCTTGAGCAAGGCCTTGAAATATTTGGGGGGAAAAGTGGAATGAGGTTTAGAGAATCACTTGTTGTATTTTATAATTTCACTGTTTTCTCTAATCACTCTGAGGGTCTCCATAATGACTAGACTCTCTATTTAAGCAATTAGCCTCTCGCGGGCACCCTGTTAACACCATTCACACCTCCCTCAGTATCACTTATCAACACTTCAGATGACACAGCCGAAGACCAAGCTATTTTTTCCTTGCCACACTTCCCACTCATTCACTTCTCTTTTTCACAACTCTCTCTATTTCTTGCTCCATCATCCTCTCACTCTGTCATCCAAAGACATGTAGTCTACACTCTTACAAAGGCACAGATCCCCACACCTCATCGGTTTTGTGCAAATACAGATAATAATTGTGGTTAAGTTAAACCTCAGTGGGTCAAGTTTAAAAAGCACAGATTTTAAAAAGTGCTGCTGTCCCAAGGTCAGCATGCTTTTATGCCAACGTGTGTCCTCGGCTAGAGAATTGTACCCTAAAATATCTGAAAGTAAAAATGTTATTTTTTCTTACTAGTAATTATCAACTCAAATTTTAATGAGGCTGTAATACTGGAGTTATACTCATGAGATACACAATTAGAAACATTAAAACCACTGACAGGCCGAGTTAATAACATTCATTATATAATTACAGTGGCAGCTGTCAAAAGGTGGGATATATTAAGCACCGAGTGAACACTCAGTTCTCGAGGTTGATGGGAAGCAGAAAAAATCAGCAACCTCCAGGATCTGAAATGACTTTGACAAGTCCAATTGTGATGGTTAGATGAGTAGATTGAGTGGGTCATCTCCAAAATGGCAGGTGTTATGGAGAGTTCTTGGTATGCTGTAGGTCTGGTACCTACCAAAAGTGGCCCAGGGAAGAATAAATGTTGAACTAGTGACAGGGCTGTGGGTACCTAAGTCGATGCATGTGGAGAGTGAAAGCCGGCTCATGGAGTCCCATAGAAAAGCCACTGTAGCAGTTGGTTGTACCTTTTGTGTGGATGAGGTCGCTCATGTTGTAAGTGTTTAAATGGTCCTATTTTAGTCCAACTGACTTTAATTCATACGTTGCAGACACTGCAACAGCATATAAATCCAAGCCAACATGACGAGCTGATTGATGAGCTACACAACTTTGTCTTGGTTGGGAGACCAGGCCTCAGCATCACCTGATGTGTTAACACCAGAGGAAGTTTGGAACTATTGTTGAGTCAGCAGAGAGTTGGTGACTTCTACCCACCATGCTCTTCAGCACTCAGTCACCCCATCCTGTAAATTCATGTGGTCTGCCACCTGCCACCTTGCTGTGGTTCCTATGCTTTCACTTTGCAATAATACCACTTATAGTTGATCATGGAATATCTAAGAGGACTGACATTTCACAAACGGACTTGTTGCAGTGGTGAGATTGTATTACAGTACTGTGCTCAAATTCTGTGAGCTTTCTAGAACAGCCCATTCTTCCACATGTTCACCTATTTGTAAAAACAGACTTCATTGCTACATGCTGGATTTTACCTGTGGCAACAGGACTGAAAGCACCTGAATTCTAACTTTAAGAGGTGTGGCCTAATACGTTTACGCACATAGTGAAGTTAGTGGTGTATCAGCAAGAGGAAGCCCTACATAACAGTGAAGGTCTGTGCGTCTCTAAAACCAACTCTAGCCCTGGCTCCTCCACTGGTGCCTTCCACAAACTTCAGCTGCTGTTGTGTTCATGGTTTCATTCACTGACCACCTGCCCTTGAGCATAGCTTGTCAAGGGGTTTAAGTCAAAAATTATCCTCACATGTGAACTTTCAATAAGTTAGGGAGAATTAGGTGGAGATATTTCCCCCGTTGTCCTTTTCCACATGTAACTCACCTTTTAATCATGCCTATGATTGGCACATTACCCCAGAACTTGATTATAGAGCAATGAAAGAAGGCAGCCTGAGCTGATGAACCAAGCTTTCTTTGAAAAGGTGTGTGTGTGTGTGTGCGCGTGCGACCGACCGACCGACCGACCGATTTTTACTTGTTCTGCAATAGCGTTTAGGTAATAATACTGCTTTACGGCAGTTTCATTGCAGAAGGATAAAATACCCTGCAACACTTCAAAAAATATCCAGGGTTAGTTTGTGTCTTGCTGTGTTCATGTATCTCTACTTTGAGCATAAACGTATTTACACAGACTTACTCTTTTTGATTCAGATGAAAGCACCATATATCTGTACTGTACTTGCTGATCTTTTTTAACTTTTGAAACTAATTGTAACTGAAATAAGAAAGGCAGGAAGTCACCTAAGCCACTTGAATACTGATATATCTTGAGGTTAGTGTGACTAGGGTCTGTTTAAAAGCTCAAAGTTACTGTTGGGATAAATAAAACTGTATAGATTTTAGCTGATAAGCAGACAGCATTAAAAGGAGGATTGGCGTTTGTTAGTGGGGTATATTCTGGCCAGTCCTCAGTTTTTAACAGTGTTTGTTAAATAACTGAAGATTCTTTGTATACATCCTTCTCTTCAGGCACAGTTTTAGCTCCTTTAAAAAAAGAAAGAAAGAAAAAAACACAAAACCTGTTGCCTTCTTCTCTGGACTTGAGTTGTTTAGAAAAATTATGGCTCCTCAGCGCCACCCACTCAGGTTAACTGAACCATCCTAATTATTTGGCCTCTTCAGCATCTGCCTGCAAGAAATGTTTATAGCCTGCCAGCAAACTCCAATCTGTCACAGAGACATCGAATACTATCTGGTGTTATGTGTTTATAGTTGTGTGTGATATATGCTGAATAGGCAGAAGAGAATTATGGTTCTTATATAGAATTAGGAGGGGGGGTGTTGCATTTCTACCCCCTGTGTTGTCATTCAGACAGTTATGGACCCAAGAATGGCAAAAAGCAGCTGCTCCTCTGACCATAAAGCCCCGAGCCGAGCCCTTAATTGTTCCCGCTCGCACAGGGAATTATTTCCACCCTGGCCCACCCTTGGGAACAGGAGATGAGGAAAGAAGAGGAGACAGTACGGTGGGAGGGGGGCAGGAGGGGATGTGAGGGATGGACAAAATGGCAGTATTGATGGCAAGGTGTGGGCAGATTTTGGCACAGCCATCTGAAGGTGTGGGTGGCAGGTTGAGAAGTCTTCCTCTTTCACAGCTCCAACAAAAACCTAAAGACTTGAGACTGAAACTGGGTCATGACTGAAATTGGGGTGCTGTATATGGATTTTGAATGTTGCATGTAGGCTGCTACTTTTCAGCTGCATGTTTTTATATTTAAAAAAGAAACAGTTTATTCAGTACAGTGCCACTGAGATATAGATGAGTCTCCCTGGCCTAGAATAGCTCCGCTATTGGCCAGGTAAAAATGTTTTAAATGGTTCACAGGTTTTATAACATGACACTTTAAACAAATTAATTTCATGATACACCACTAATGCTAACCTAATTACAAGGTACATTATAGGTTCTTAATACATTGCTATTTTTATTCTGAAAGAGTTACTTGTCTGTGCAATAATTCTTGCTCTGTGTTGGATTAGAATGGACTTGAGAAGTCTGAACCTATCCTGCTTATTAAAGATGTAATAATTTTATTTGTTTGATACAACATAAAAGCTGCACACTTACTATTTTCCGACTCACTTCAATCCTTTATTTATATATCACCAAATAACAACAGTTGTGTCAAGGTGCTTGATGTTGTAAGGTAAACACTCATTGATACAGAGAAAACAGAGAAAACTCCAACAATTAGATGACCCACTATGAGCAAGCACTTTGGCAACAGTGGCAAGGAAAAACTCAATTTTAACAGGAAGAAGCTTCTGTCAGAACCAGGCTCGGGGAGAGGTGGCCATCTGCTGGGAGGTAGACACAGTCGCTAGTCGGTACAGTGTCTTATCACCCATAGCATGCTAGCAGGGTTAGCTTTAAAGCTGAGCAGATGCTGTTCGAGTTTAATGAACACGTATGATGTGTTCCTTCCCGAGCAGTCGTAGTTTGTTAAGAAAGAGAGATTGGAAAGGTCACTTGGTGGCTTTAATTTATGGCTGTGCAATTAATCAAGTTTTAATCTTAATGACAGTTTAATGACAACAATTAAATGAATATGATTGACTGATACTGAATATGCCAATAGAATCCAAAGCAGAATCAAATGCTCCCTAATTAACCACCTGACCACGTGCCCACATGTGGTCAGGTAGCACAGGTGTTCCTGCACCGCGCAGCTTGAAGTTTCTTCTAAATCAAAAGACGGCTATAAAACCAATAACAGACTGTCAAAAACAAAAATCAAATGTCTGGGACAGCAGAAGGCGAAGAGCTTGTCTCTTGAAGCGGATCATCATCTGTTGTTTAGAATTACTTTGGATTTAAGCAAAGTAATGTTAACCAAGAAGAAATCATGTGCAAAGTTGAGTTGTGTCTGCGCCGCAAAGCAAGATAGCGACTTATTCAGCCACATGAAAACGCAACAGACTGCGTGTATAATGATTGCATCAAGGCTGCGAAACAGTGCAGTGGCTGCTGACGTGAACAGCCCAACATCAGCTCAGACATGCGTGCAAGAGCGCCGGTGGAACACGTCAACGTGTCCGTCAAGCTCACAGACACGCTGAGATCACCGAGGCGGTCTCATTACGTTTGGTCAAAGATGAGCGTCCTGTAAAGACGGTGATTGGCTAAGACTTTACGACAATTTAGATTTTTCTGTTTTTCAGATTCATTGAATTTAGGTGAATAAGGAGGACCAGTTTTATTTTGATGCAAAGATTTGTACATCGGTAGCAGTAATTCGATCAGCATCGCACAAGATGGTTGTATAAGCAGTACAATATTTCTGTCTTTCATATCTGAGAATTCAGCTGTACTTAGTAATTTAAGCTATGAATATGTTGTGCTAATTCTATATGAGGGACATACCTTCCAGGTTCGAGAAGTGAAGCCAATGCAAAACTGCCTTAAACCTTCATTCTTTCTAATGACCAGACGGAGATGACTCCTCTGGTTCATTTTCTATGACACAGCAAGCCGTTACCTCCCTTGATACATGCCCTCATTAAACATTTCTCTTTTGCATTTGCAGGCTCAGTCACTAGTTTCAAGTCTTGTTGAATACAACATGACTTTTAGCTTTAACTGTAACATGTGGGCCTACTTTGTTCAAGTTATAATCCACCCCTCGCTCATGAGTCGGTTTATAAAAAGCTGTGACGGTGATGACAAAAATTACTTGAGGTTTCAAAGATGCGACTTTGCAAACCAATAGGTAACGTCATGTTGGCTGCTGCTGCTCTTTGTATTCAATCTGTGGTCTCGCTGGACTTTTTTAAGATCATATTTCTATCATTCGTGAGTGTAAACCACTCAGTATGTTGTGACTAAAAGAGGAGCCACGGTGCAGCATTTGAGTGCATTGACTGTTACAGTTAAGCTTGTGGTGAATTGCGCACCGTGTTTTGTGCGCGTTTCATCTGTATGGTTTATTATATATGCCATATGCCTCTCTTTTTGCTCAGTGCCGTTGCTCTCGACTTTCTTAAAAACAATCTGCGGTGGGATGAAACGGAAAAGAAAATTATCTTCTCATCTGAGAAACTGAAACCAGAAGTTGTTTAGTGATTGTATTTTTTTCCTTAAAAAGATAAATCGCTATCAAAAATCAGTCATTGAATTACAACTAATCTATATTCTGCCTACTCCTCTCTCCTGTTCTCGAAAAAGCACACTATGCTCTGACTTGTGGTTAATCACAAAAAATAAAAGACATCGGTACACTATCAGAGGATTTTCTGTCAGTGATGGTGTTACTGCAGTTCAGACTGCAGCTCCATGTTCAGTCCACTACTGCGCATTTATATCTTACACCTTGGTTCAAGCCTTGTGCACCAGAGGCCTCCTCCAGATACCGAGTCACTGTGCATCTGTGTGTTCCTCCCTCTCATCTCTAGAGGTGAGCTCTAGGTTGCTCCACATATTAGTTTGCTTCCCACTTAATGAGGCAGTGGAGCGTGAAGGTCCAAGCAATCCTAAACGCTGCGTTCATTAAACCAATGGTGCTTAATGATGACGGCAAAGGCGCCCGCGACCCGTCAGCTCCTACTGAGGGCGACCATTAGCGTTAGAGCCAGCCAGCTGGGGGGAGACAGTGGCACGGAGGGAGGGAGCTGTCAACTGTCAACACCAGTGTCACAAGGACGTGTTGGCTTCAGTAAATGGCTGCAGCAGAGTCTGTGAACGATGCTGAAACACTGAGAAGTCTTTAGATGATGCTGAAAGTTGGGGGATGCATAAAGCTACAGTTAAAGAAAATGTGAATTTTGCCAATGTGGCATTCTTGATTGAAGTGCTTGTAATTTGTGCTTGTAATTTGGAGCAGGGTTGAACCAAAGGCCTCCTACAGATACAGAGTCGCTATGTTAAGTTTAAAGCTGGTAATTTTCAAGGCTGAAAAATGCATTTAAATGCTGGTAAAACTGGAATAAGTGTTTGTTTTTTTTATAATTTAAACCCAGGTTGTTTTCCATAACTAACAACGATGAGATATGTTATAATTTCAACAGCAAAACCTCACTGGCATGTGATGCGTAACATAATCAAGCACTACGTGTTACTCTGGATGTTTTACGGATAACATCTGTGAATTCTGGCTAGACGCTGAGCCTGAAATTAAAGTACCGGTAAAAAGAATATGGTTTTTAACTTGATTTAGGATCAGGATCATACAACCCACATGGTTGTATGATCTTGGAATGTTTACCCAAAGCGCACTATGTAAAGATTTAGACTGGAAGTTTTCAGACTGTATTGAGCAAACACAAATCTTTGGTGCCCACCTCTGAATTGTAGTGATCAAATGTGCTATGTGGTTGAAGATATGCACAACGGTTGTGTTGTATCTAAATTGACTGGCATGCAAGGTACTAATTATAGTTATATAAGTTTAGTACAAGTGTTTTGTACAAGCATATATTTAATTAAAGGGGTACTAATTACCAGAGTATGTTTTGCACGATGCTTTAAAGAACACCCCCATCAAACAGTAAGGCGACGTGAGCTGTAAACCCAGGTATCTTTTTTCCAGATTAACATGTTCACTAAACCTCTTAATGTTAGCTAGCTCCATTACTACCACAATCAGCTAAAAAACATCAACTCACACAGGTACATAATCTGTTAAATATTCATCGCTGCAGTACGACAAACATTGACTAATTGCATTAGCACTGATGTTGAGCAAAAATATAGCTGCAAAAACAAACTTGGTGAATACAGAACATTGTAACAGGGACTCAGTCAGACGAGACAAGTGAGCAATCGGAAAAGCTTTGATTTTTGCCTTTGTTCAATCACGTCCTTTGCAATGTTTGCTTTTTCTCAACTGTATAAAAAAAATACACTTACAGCAGCATACCAACCTAACAAATGTAGTCTTTTTCTTGGGCTATATCATAAGACAACATAAAGACTGATATTTATAGAAGCTTTAGCAATAATAGCACCTTCTGTCAACCAATACAAGTTGCTATTTGTCCGATATATTGATGTCTTTCCCACGGTCCTCTAAAATAACTTGTGACAACCAGCCAATCAGACAAAATACTGATGACTGATAATAAACTTAAGACAAAGTTTATTGCAAAACTAGTGTGTTTAACCCCAAATTTTTTGCGGATGCAATACATGATAAAAGTATTGGACCACATCTTCAAAGTTCACTACAAATGTATAAAATCAAGCACCTAGCCATGTAGTCTGTCTTTTGAGGAATGAATAGTTCTCAAGAAATCACTGATTTTTTTGCATTTTACTATAATAGGATGCCACAGACGAGAAGTTACTGAGCGACGTGGTGTGTAAGGGTCGCCAACGCTCAGCTGACTCAGTAACTGGAGAGCTCCAAATCTCCTCTGGCATTAACATCAGCACAAAGACTATGCTGGGAGCTTCATGGCATAGGTTTGCGTGGTTGATCAGCTCCTGTAGGTGTAGGTGGTCCAGTACATTCATCCATGAGGTTTCACACAATCAACTGGTCAAACTGAAGCTCGAAACAGGAACTAAAACAAAACAGGATGTCAGTGATAAATCTGATAATTGTGAAAAACTGGACCAGATTCGGATAACCAGTCGCTCTCTCTGGATTAATTTTGATATTATGTGCAGTTGACTTTTATGGGCTCTCAGCCAGTGAACAGAATTATTTACTAGTCCATGTGTTAGGAAATTTAGGGGGAAGGCCAAGGAAGAGCTAAAAACATTTTTGAGTGACTTGAGGTATAGTGTGAGATATGGCATGGGTCTCGGTGGAGAAGCACAACATTTGAGCAGCCTTCTAGTTATTGACAGCTGAGCTTGACGGTGCATCCCACCACTGTCTTACTTAAAAGATTATAATAATTCTAATAGTAACTTCTTGCAGTAATGTTATGTGTATTATATGTTTGCTGGCAGTGTGTGAGGATCATTTGCTGCCCTGTCGATCAAATCAGATACAGCAGTGTCCATTTTGGAGCATTTCAGTAGTTAATATCTTCAATGGGTTATATTTTTTTATTTTTGCTTATTTAAACAACAAGTCACGCCTAAACATAACTACTTTACACATGAGAGTCGCTTGAAAAATCTTTCTAGGACACTTATCTTTTTTTTAAAGCCTTGAGCCTTTTGTGTTTTTTGTGAAAATGTAATTATTGTAATAAGGCACTTTCTACTTTGTTTACATTCATGATCTGTCTGCCTTATTACTGCATTTGTCCTTTCTTACTGCTCCAGACAGAAGTTTAATGCTGAAGTACTCCATCAAAGGTACTTCATGAGGTATTTAACAAAAGGCTTCTGGCAAAAAGAAGTCCACTGCTCAGTCCAAAGCTCTGTTCTGCCTTTTGCTTAAAAGTGTGTGCGGCCACTTCAGCACATCAATGATGCAGGCATGCGCACGCGCACGCACACGTACGTGCACACGCGCACACACACAGGCTGCCAGTGATTTCCATGTGGCCCTCAGAGGACACACTAATGTATCCAAATATATTTACAACAGATGTTGCATTTTATTTTTCATGATAAAAACCCATTTCAGAAAATTTACTTCATAATGGGCAAAGCAAGTTTTTCTCTCTCCCTCTCATATTTTTGTCTTCTCTTGAGGTCCCTCCTATTAACAGTGAGGGAAGTGCACCACCTAATGGCTGCAAATGTCTCTTTTGCCAAACTTGCACATTCCAGCATAGAGAATTGAATGATTCATTAATTGTGAGACGGCGTCAGAATAATTTCAGCAGATCAATTCATTGTTTCAATGCTTCAATATTTAAAAGCTCAAAATAGCATTGCACATGTTTTTGTCATGAAAGCAGCTGCAGAATAAGTTCTTTATTGAAGAACGCAGCTTTTACTAATTGTTCATAAAGCAAACGCCATCATTTTAAAAGGGTATTCTCAAAATCGTTCTGTTTTCTACACTTAACTAAGTTTAAATTGAATAAATTCAAAGTTTTGTTTTGTATGCCGTCACTTTTTTGGTGTTAATGCAAATATTATGTCTCTTTACAATGAAAATAAAATGAAAATTGGTAGACTTTGAGGGGTCTGTAGAGCTGGAAGCAAAGCAATGGGTACAACTGTGGAGGATAAAGGGGGGAGCAGGGGACCAGAGAGGTCTTGAGCAGAAGAAGAGGAGGAGATGAGGAGGATTAGGTGAGGAAGAGGACAAGAGCGCTCTCCCTCTCAGCCAGCCGGATGGGGAGAAAAAGAGTGACGAGAGAGAAGGCAGGAGGAGGAGGCGAGGGCGTAGCAAAATAGCTGGAGAGACTGTAAGTGTGTGTGCGAGGGCTAAGTGAGGCCTTTATAAATGAAAGCAGATGCCTGGCATTATGAACTTGTCGGGTCGCAGATGGGGATGGCGGTGATGGAGCACTTGACTCCCCGGATGGTTATCACTCACTCTCCTCCTGCCTCTCAGCTGCCTTCCTCATGAGTGTAAGAGGGAGAAACAAAAGGAGACGGCAAGAATATCCACAGAGTGAAAGAAATAAGAGGACAAGAAGGTGGACTTCTGCACTAAGTGATTAGTGGCCTTCTTTAAATAAAGGCCATGAATACACTATAAAGAGAAAAGCTTCAAGTCCTTTTTTTTTTTTTCCCCTCCTTCCTCTTTTTCCTCTTTTGATTGATCTTCGTGTCGGTGTGCGGTGATTGATTGGATTGCCTGCGGAACATCATCCCGCTAACTAGTCGCTCCAAGAAGGGTGTTTGTCACTGCCATTGATCTTCTTGTAAATGAAATGTTCCATTTCCAGTGCATTTTATTGTTAAATGCAGTTCATTAGCTACTCTGAGATTTATGGCCGTGTCTCCTCTCTTGGGCTAGAAAAAGAGGAGCTTTGAAAGGGGCGGGAGTGGAAGGGGAGAAGGGTAGAGACAAGTGTTGATGGTATAGAGTTGCTGTGGACTTGATAGATATAGCCCAAGTTTGCCAAGAGATGAGAGATAATGATGGGAAACTGTGCTTCCTGATATAGTGTAGTTACTCTGCTTGTCATCACTGTAGGAACTTCCACGCTGCCCTTTATCAGTACTGTAAGCCCTAACACATGAGTTCTTGGCATCATACCTTACATTTCCTAATGTTATCGGCCTTTTTTCTTTCCACTGGAAAAGATGATGAGATGGAATTCTATTTTTAATTACTCAGTTGTGTAGTTCTTAAACCAGTGTGGGTGGACACGTTTTGGACTTAAAAGCCTCCACATTTGGCTACTGCCCAGTTCACAAAACATTACACTAAGCTGTGGGGACAACAGGGCCCTACTCTGCAGCCTGGGTGAGGTTACTAGATTCCTTGATTTCGTCATCATATGGGTCTTTTTAAGCCCTGTCCTGGGACCATTTTGTATCAAGGAACCCTACTAGGAAATATGCCATGATAAAAACCTGATTCATTGAGGGGTGGTTGGTTTGGACATTTCTCTGAGATACCTTGGGAATGCCACAATAATCCCCTGTTGAAGAGCTGGAGTCAGTGAGCAGGTACAGTGAGGTCTGTGCAGCCCCTCTTAGACTGCCGTCCTATGACCTGGATCCAGATAAGTGGTAGAAAGTTGCTGATGCCTGCGCTGTTCTTTGCTGGGGTCTTGTTACTGCTCTCAAATCCCAGAAGAGAGCCATATTGGCAGAACACTGCATATGAAAGTAACAATCTTCTTTTGAGTCAGTAGTGAGTGAAATGATGCAGATGAAGCATGAAAGTCTTTGTCCATGAACCCCGAGGCCCTACAAGGATTAATTTCTGCCTTTTTAAACTATTGGAAAAAAACCTCAGTGAAGTGCTTTTGCGTTTGAGTAGCCCTAAAATATGTGATTAGTAGCCCGCTTGTTCAGATCCCCTGACCAGTTTCAAATATCTGAGCAGAGAAAGTAAATGAGCAACTCTCCACACTCCCTCAGCAATTATCGCACATGTGCCCTTGTTCAAGGCACTTACACAAAAGCTCAAGGCTCCACTTACTTCAGTGGAGGAGTTGAGTGGCCAGCAGCAGAGAACTGTGGTTGTACTGGGCAGCTCCCATTGGCATCTCTAAAAATGCTAGTCTTTACTGGTCAGGAAAGGCCAACTGTGCTCAAAGCAACATTTGTTCGTAAGTAATCTGCCTGTCTTACCTGTGTAAATCACATAATTGGGCTACAGCACAGAGCACAGTGTTGTTTTCTGCTGAAAAAGGAAGCTTTTACATGTGCTTCACTCCCAACTGTAAACTTGTGATTTGACATAGCCTTGCCTCTGGTTAATCACTGCTTGTTAAGGAGTTTCTGGCACATTAAAGAGCCACACCACTGTTTGCCTGTCAAACGGTGTAAGAGCAGTGCAATTACAAAAGCAAACTTTACTCACACTCCTGGCTCTTAATGAAAAAGAGGTGTGTGTGTGTGTGTGTGTGTGTGTGTGTGTGTGTGTCTTCTGTAGATACATACATTTATGCACAAACTGCTGATGCTCTGACTCAAGTCTCCTTGCTGTTACATAAAAACGTGACCCAGGAGGTTCTAGATATTTGTATGCTCAGCTTAAATTTAATGCAACATTATCATACAGTTGTCAGTGTACCAAAGAATGTGCATGTGTGACTCCCTGCTTACTGTTACCAGTACTCTTAGAGGAAGAGTACTGGTGAGTGTGTGTGTGTGTGTGTGTGTCCCACTCGCCGCTGTGGGGTGGTCTTTTGTCCTTTGGCAGCTTGAGGGCCCTGCACAGTATCTTTGCTGCTCCTGGGACAGAGTTCTGGAGTTCCTGGGATCTGCTGGACCCACTTGCCCAGTTTCATATCTTCTCTAGCTACTCTCTCAGCCCCTGGTATTCCTAGAGCTTCTCTGTGTTTCTTCTTCTTTGTCCACCACTACTATGTCCGGTTGGTTAGTCAACACCAGCTTGTCCATCTGGATCTGGAAGTCTCACAGGTTCTTAGCTTTGCCATTCTCAACCACCAGAGGGGGCATATCCCATTTTCACCTTTTTTCCATGATAAAAAGACGAATCGCCACAAACTCCTGTTTATGAACAACTAGTGCATGTCGACAGTTGGTGCTCCTTACATGTGTTGCAACATATAAATATGTTTGCGTTAGAGCACATGTTGGGACTGCTGTGTTGCACTGAGAATATAACCCCCCCAAACCCAACAGCATGTAAACTGCACACATGTGCTATATATAATGCTTTTGTTGGATTTAATGAACCCATTGTCTGCCATATTGGAGGGCTCTCGACAGCTGCCTGTTTCCAAAGCCCTGAAGTTAAATCAGAACTTTTGGGTCCTGTTTCAGTAAGAGAACCGCATTTTAAAATTTCACCAACTGGTAATAATTCAAATAACACAACCGCATTGGAATGGGGCCTTACTGGGCATTTTGTCCTGCTGTTCTATTCATATATTTATGTACATGAGTAATGGTGGTTTTAAAAAAGCATTGCTTATTCAATGTTTCTGTTTTTAGCTCCTGTTTACACAACCCATTTCCCACAAGTCTAAATGACACAGAAGCCACAGCTGTGCAGTAAATATTAATGGTAGCTGTTTTTTTATGTATGCTAAAAACTGCATTAGTAGTTGTGGATGAAGGTAAATAAAAATACACCAGGAGAGTTGCACCAGGACTTCAGCGATATAGGTGGTCACAATGTTAAACTTGAGACATGAAGGTTTAGAAGAGCAGGGACTGTACAAAGTATCCATTTTAAGACAGTAGACGTGGAGTTATGTTGTTTTTCCAATTCACTGCCTCTGTATATTTTTTATGTCTAGTTGTCCATCACCATCTTGGTCCTTTGAAATCAGATTTGACTAATGAGAGGTGGGATCAGGCTGAGGGACACCACTGATTTGACAATCACTAGGTAAGCTCACCCTAAAAGATTTTGTTCTATTTCGACACTAATTGGAACCATAAGAACATCATGTTATCTTAATTGATGCATAAATTTAGTGATTAAACTGCAGCATACTGTTTACTGAGGTCATGGTTCAATAGAGCAGAGAGGTCATTTTTTTCATGTACATCTTTAGGTCTTATGTAACCAGATGAGTCACCACCTCCTGGTCTTTAGTAAGAACCCTGAAACTATGTCCATCTTTCATGTACAGTTTGTGGTTTAACGAAATATTCATCTTATTTTCCCCTGTAGAACGCTTAAGACTTAAAGTGGACTTTGATTACAATCATTATGTTTTAGCTAATTAATTGATTAAATAGGATTCCAGTAAGACTGTTTTATATAAAACCACAGTAACTACCAGGTCAAGTACGTACTCCTTACTACTTTCAGCAGTGTCACCTTCTTTTAAAATTTTAATTGACTGAAAATAAAGGCTCAATTTTGCCTTTTTAATAGGTGTCATTATACACAGTGGGGTAGTCTCTCTTTGCAAGTTGACACCACTAAGGTTAGCCTGGCATTTTCAGTAGATGTGGTACTTTTTGATGGTGGTTGAGAAAACCAGAGGGACTTACAGATCAACCGAAATGGGAACACTACATAATTGTAAGAACAGAACCTCTTTGGAATTGCAGTTTCTGCAAAAGGAACAGCAGCACTGGTTACTGTATATGCATGCAGCTTATACGATTGTCTCTGAAGTAGAGATGAGCAGAATAAGTCAAAGAACTCTGAAGCTGCAGGGGAAACAGATTGGGATACTGCCATGAAACCCAGGAGACATTATAGATTATATGCATACATTTCCTGAAGCAAAGCTGCTAACAAGCTTTGGAGCCAATACTTTATTCATTACCTTTTCCCCCCTTTTAGCTCAGTAAAAAGAAACTATCTGGATCTTTTGGTAAATATCTTGTTCTCTTCACAATTTTTTATCCTGCCTTTCCCACTATACTTGCCTGTTAACGGTAATTAATGCACCATGGGACTGTGTTCATCATTCACGTCAAACCATAAAGAAAACAACTACTAGTAAATTTACTGTTACACCTTATTATCGCCTCATGTTGTCACCTCAACAACAGCGGTAACCCACAAGATTAATGTTTTGTTTAGGCTTGTGTAACTACATACTAGTTTTGATTGCTGCCATTTTTCTGCACTGCAGTTAAATCTGAGTGAGAATGATTGTCTTTTTTTGCTCGCCCTGCGATAGACTAGCAGGTCAAGTAGTATGATATGCTTTGTGACATGTGCTGGCGTGTGTGTGATGTTCTAGTCCTCTGATCAGAAAACAAGGAAAGTAAACAGCTGAAAAAGATGACTATTCTGTTAACTTGCTGCAGCACAAGCAGTAAAAATTAGAATTACACAGCACAGGTAGTTCGGGTCTGTGGATGCTCTGCCGATTTCAGTGAGTGGAAAAAGTTTAGGTTAGATATTTGAGGGCTTTGACAAATTCGCAAATTTTTGTTGCACATTAACATTTAATAAAGTATAAATAATTAGTTAAAAACATCTAGCATTTCTAATACTGATTGGTAAGGGTGACAGTGTTTAATGATTTAGTCCTCTAGTGGTGCAGATCTGTGTCCATGGCCCATGATTCGAAATAGTTTTGCCTTACAGTGCAGATCTGCAGCCTTATAGAAACTGTCAAAGGTTTGATTGTGCATGATTGGACCATTTGTGTCAGTTCACTTTCAGCCCTAGTGAGCTAATGTCTTTGTCACTTTGGAAACTGTTGAAGAAATATCAGAGGCATCTTTTCACACAGTGGTTGTGGATGACACCCATCCCACAGAAGTTAGACTCTAATGCCTTTCCTGCATTTCCTCCAGTGTGGACTTTATTTTGGGTCATTTACCCCAACCAAAAAAAGTCTCTGCTGCTTTGTCATGTAGTTGCCATGCGCCCTTTTAGCTACAGCAAATGCTGTAATTGATGATGATCAAATAAAGATGTTTCAGACACATAAATATGACACACGGAACCTTGCTAGAGATTGCCAGACAGGGCTGCAAGATTGGAAATGTCAGACGCAGCTGGATTGCACATTAAAGGACTTTATCCTGTCAGCTCCCCTGTACGAAGTTCATATAATGGTTGATTTTACCCATGTGAATATAGTACTGATAATTGTCTGGTGCATTTATAGTGAGACAGTAGGAGAGCCTGGCTGTGCAGACTATTCAGCTGAGTGACACAAAGGACATCTAAAACAGTTCTCATGTTGGACAAACAGAAGCAGACACAAGGAACTGCAGATGCACGCAAAAGCAGCTGCATTTCTCATATGGACACAAATTGGACTCTGCAGTATAGAATCAAATATTGTGAGGATACAGAATGAAAGAAACCTCAACAGATTTGTTTCAATATCTCTAACCTAAATGTGTCACAGAATCTGCTGAGTGAATGTTCAGGGGAAGAGGAAGACTTGGAGACCTTGGAGAGGCAGCAGTCCTGTGTTTGCTAGTGCTGCTCTTTATACTAAAGCTGTTGATTGCAGTAGGCAACTTTGGCAGGAAACAGATGTCCAGCATTTAAGTTATTTAATTTTTTTGAGGTAATAAACGACATGAAACACTCCTACAGTTTAGTTTCAGTTTATATTTACCAGGTTTTATCAGTAAACATGAGATGAATATGACGTTTTTCAGCTAGGATAGTGTTAGATTACACATTTTTACTAGAACTAACAATCCGGTTCATGCAAAATATTTAAAATTCCTTCCCTTTTGTTCATCATATTGTCTGGAGCAGTCTGTTACTGGGCATTACACTGGCAAAGAAGCACGGAGGCCAAAGCCACTGAATCAGTTTTATCTTCATTAACGGAAATCTTGCTGGTGGTGTCTACAACTCCACTTCCTCCCCGATAACAAATGAGCACACACCGTCACAGTCTAAACCTGCTACCGGTGGCGACGCCAGGAACCCGAGTTGTTTCTCATCCATATTCAATCCCTCTGAATTGGGGATGGTGACATATGGTTGGTACTCGCGCTACATCTCCCCCTCCTCTGTACAAGAGATACAAATTCAGAATTGGATTTAACACTTCAATTCCCCACTGACCAGCAAGGCTGACACAATTACTATGCTGGAGATGCCACACACACACACACACACACACACACACACTTGCAAACACACACAGAGGGGTGTAATCCAATTAGAACACAGCAGTGTTTGTACTGGTGTGTGAGCTGCGGGATGTGTGAGAAAGCCGGTTTGCTAGAAATTCATATTGCAAAAGTTTTTGTGATGTCTGTGTTATAAATACAAGAAATTTTAATTAGGCTTGAACATGATATTCTTACGAAATTGAATCATTAGGTGATTCATTTCTGCTTTTCAGCAATTTGAACTGCTGAAGTATCACTGAGCAAGACTGCCTGCTGGTTGCAGGGTCAGGTACGAGGACCCAAATCTGACCTCTGACCTTTCTCTCGCTTGCATATAAATATTAAAAAGTGAAACGGATCAAATATTTTATGTTTGATCAGCCTCTCACCTCATCCATCCATCCTAATTCAAGGTCATGGACTGTGGGGGGTCCTAGAGTCTATCCCGGTTGTCATAGGGCGAGAGATAAGTCACACTGGTGATGAGCAATTGGCTGGTCTATCGCAGGGCTAGCACAAAAAGACAATCATTTGCACTCATGTTTAGTCCGCCGTATCATTTTCCATGACCTAATAGCCTAATAAAGTTTTAAATTGTCAAATTTCTGCTGTTTCTCAGTTACAAGTTGTCCTGATGTGTTGCTCTCTGGTTTTATGGCATTAGCGGGACATGTCTGTCGCTTCCAACTCGTGTTGGGGTGTGTGTCCTGGTGTGGTAAAATCCATAAAATGTCCTTGTTACATGTGTTGGGAAGAGGCATAGTATTTAGGACAAGGGTGTCCAACCCCAGGTCTCAAGGGCCAGTGTCCTGCAGGTTTTAGATGTGTCCTTGATCCAACACAGCTAATTTAAAGGGCTAAATTACCTCCTCAACATGTCTTGAGGTTCTCCAGAGGCCTGGTAATGAACTAATCATTTGATTCAGGTGTGTTGATCCAGGGTGAGATCTAAAACCTGCAGGACACCGGCCTTTGAGGCCTGGAGTTCCCCACCCCTGATTTAGTCCCTTAAATCTAACCAGCAAATGATGTTCAAAGTAAAAAGTGAATAGAAATGAAATAAATCAGTAAGTGGGGAAAAGCATGTACAAAACACAGAAGTCAGAACTGGATGCAGGCGTCACAGTTTTGTTAGTCTATTGGCTAATAAACCTGTGACTTATACCACCACCACCACCCCTTTCCTCCCATTGCAGACATGGTAGTTCAATCAGCCAGCGCATCAAGGCTCAGGGGTGATGTCTGACAAAGTTAAATTATGTGATCTCCCAGAATGAAAATGTGTTGTTTTGATACCTGAGAATATATGGTAATATAAGTCATTTATGTCATTCTGCCTTTTCTTTCTGAAGAAAAATCTTCCTCAATATTATAGTGTAATAACTCACAAGTGAGCAAAAAAATGTGGAAGATAACATAGTTTTATGAATATCAAATAGACTTCTCTGATGAAGAAATCTGCTGTTCTTCACCTCTGAAAACACAGCCACGCTCTCAGATATCCCCTCACAGGTTATCGATGGGAGGGTCAATATTGTCTTTGAGTTGATCTTTGGAAGTTAAGGTCATGAGACAACAGCTAACAGGGATTACAAGAAAAACACACACAGAGAATGTGCTGATTTAGGGGACTTTATAGTCTCTGCTGTTTATACTCTGTTCAGTTCATCTCCTGTTAATCCCCATGGTGGCAATTGGTTTACAGGAGAATAGAGCACCAAATCTACCAGCAAAGTGCATTTTGACAAACCTCCCATTGCGCACACAGTTTAATAGCTGACGCTAGATGATCTATATCCAGCATGCTGCTCGTCCAACTCCTGAGTTCAGTTCCCTGCTGAGTGATAAAAACCACGCTTAATTCCTGTCTTAAAAGTCACTGTGGAGCATCGGCGAGGACGCCGTTAAGAAAATCTGCCACCGAGGCATCAGCTTAAGTTTCACAACATTACATCACCTGTCTAATTGATCCGCTTGCTTGAGCTCATTTCATACCTGCATGGAAGTGCTGATGAAGGGGGTCTGGTTTCTCCCCCCTGGCTGCGTGTGTGCGTGCGTGCATGCGTGTGTGCAGGGCGGCAGGTATTAGCCCTGACAGATCGCACTGTTAATTGCTAATTGTGTTTCTCATTAGGCGCAGGGGTGACAGGTGTTGTTAGAGTGTTGTGAGTTCTTTCGGCGCTCTCCCATGAATTGCACTCGCTCCCTGCGCACCACATTGCCGATCCGCTCACTAATGGTTCCCCCGAGAACTCCCATCAGCCCCTGGGCTCGGTGCAGCGAGGGGTCGGCTTTAGATACTGTGTAGCAGCAACAGCCGCATTGGGAAGTCTCCTAACAGAGGGCTTTGTGAACTAGCACTTCCTTTTCTAACAGTCTGAATATTACTGTGCACATATATATTATTGTATATATTACAGTAACCTTAGTGCATTTTTTCCTTATTTAATTAATAAATGATCAAGAAAGGTATCCTAATCAGACCGTTTTTGCAGATTTTGCAGAATATTTTGGTGGGCTGGGTTGGGGTTTTAGATTCAGAATAACAAAATAGCAGAGCGTGTGAAGTGTTCCTGGTCTTATTCAGGTTGAATTTCAGATCATGTTATCGCTTTCGATTTTTCACTTATTTGATTTCTAAAGTGCTGCTGCTTGAATGTTAAGTCAAACTACTTTAGTGGGACGAGAGCATGAGTGACAAAGAGAATCAGGGTCACATCCTCGCCCTGTCTACTTAAGCTTGAGACATGTTTGACGTCCTTAAGACCACATTTACTTCCACAGTACAAGACAGAGAGGATGCTTATGTGATGCATGCTAAATGTGTGGCATTCATATTTAAAACTACACTCAGCCAGTTGAGCTGAGCAGGTCAGTAATTCCACAACTGAGTCATGTACTCACTGGGGACAATGAAATATGAAAATGTGTGCTGTGGTAATTGCATCTTGGGCCATCAGTGAGGACACAAATTGTGTCTTGGTGAAGGCCTGATATGTATTTTGAGGAAGGATAATGGGCTTCTGCCTCATTTTTGTTAGATTCCTAACGAAAACATTTGCACTCGCTATGCACTCATTTCTACACTCATCACGGGGAAAAAAAGACTATTTGGTGCAAAATGAATAAACACTGAGCGGGTTAGATGCATAATTTCTTTGTGAAATCAGAGCCACAAAAATTTGATCTCTTGCTTTTCTTCATTTTGTTTATGTTTTGTTAGATTATTTCAGCAGGGCAGGACACAATTTGCACAATTGAAACGACAGAGTCCTGGACCATAATTACGAAAAATAAAATAATAATAATAATAATAAAAATAAACTTGTACTTCATGTGCATTGAAACTGTTACTCCTGCTGGCCTCCTTCCCGTTTGAGCTCTTGGGCAAAGATAACATGTCATTTGCAGTATACTCTGTGTGTGCGCGTGCTGGTTTGGTAAAATCCATAAAACGTGCTCTGCAACCGTACACATCAGTAAGTCAACAGAAATCATACTGATGTACTGAGCGAAATCTGAGCGACGGTGTTGCCAAACATGGCACTCCAATGGAAACAAATGATTGCGTTCCTGAAAAGAAGAGTCGGAGGAATTCTGTTGCATGGATTTTGGCTCTTTAAAGTCCAACAACAGAGTAGCATGCACTGCAAACTGTGTTTCCATAAAGGCAGGAAACATGCTGCTAGTAAGCACGGTTGAAAATGTCAGATTTAAGTGGCTGACTTAAATAATTGACCCCTGTTAGCAACTCCACTTTCCCAGCTATACACAGAGTGTAGACGGATAGTTGAACAGCTGTTTTGTGGACCTGTGGTCAAGTCTCGCATGTGAGTCATATACAAACCTCAGTGTCCACTTCATCAAGATGTTACTGAACTTGTGCCTTTTCAAGGCACAGGTATTTATTACAGGTGAGAGAATTTTCAAAGGATGCCTTATTAATTTTAACATTGATTAAGCATATACTTAATACCATTTATTTTTTTCCTTTTTTTAAAAATTCTATAACTCCTCAGCCTAAATCCTTCAAACATACACGTGACAATCATATAGGGTTCTGTAGGCCCATTTAAAATATGTGTGTGGGAATAATGGGCACAGTGTACTTTTATAAGTCATACCAAATTATTTTTGTGGTCCATTGGCTTTGGGTTCAAATGTGTTGAATACAAGCCAATAGCTTTAATGGACAGTGCTGTTAGAATCAGAGGCCTGATGTTTGTTTGACACTTAAACTGAGATCATTTCTAAGCTGAGAAAAGGTTAAAGCTGTTGTTTATTGTGCTGCATAATTACATTGCATTCATTTATTTATTTACGCTATATCTTGTGTTTGAGGGCTATTCTAATGCTACTGTGAATTAATTTTAAGTGGCAACAAATCCGATGAAAAGATCAGAACTCTGATACTTTTTCACTTCCCTACCTTGCTTGTGTCAGTGTGTCTTCTTCTTGGTCTTTAGAAACGGGAACTTGATGCAGCTGTTTGGGTGTGGAGTAAAACATGTTTAAAGGATGTAAAGATGAGAGGTTTATAGGTTCCACAGCTCTGTTGTTATTACTCATATTGGTACATTTTAAAATTTCCAAAGTTGTTTTAATCTAATTTCGGGCTTCGTTTTACTTTTACATTTTTGTATTCGTACTTTGGTAAACTTCACCTGCATGTAATAGATATTTAGCTCTGGGGACTGATTATTTATTTATTATTGCTGCACAGATCCCTGTGTACCTGCTTGGCATGCTGCTTTTTCTCTGTAGAGCTTTGTTGTCACTGGCTACTAATTACAGCCTGAGGACTATGCCTCTGGATGGCCAAGTCTGAGTGAGGCGTGTCCCCATGGTTTCACCTGCCTGTCCCTCATTGCTTCTATTAGCTTACTGTTAGCTCCACTTGGCAGCCATTATTAGCCTGGGTATTAACGTCTAGCTGACTCACTGTGATACCTAGATAAGTGCCTGTCACAGCACCCACGTGCATGTTCATTGTTCTTTAGACCTCGGGGGGATTTACTGCAGCTTGGAGCGCTAATAATAATAATTACCCCTCTGAAGACTGTTGGGTCCCTGCCCGTGCAGCCATGTTTACAGTCAACTCCATCTGGGTCTGTGAGCACTTATAAGGCTTTGCTCAGGGGATTTATTGTGAGTAAGTCCTGATCTATGCACCGATGTTGGCCTGTAAAACTAAATAATGACAGTCGAAGTTATCCCATGCCGATTAAGGTGAGGAAACACTGATGTTGTGAAAACTAAAAATCATATGTGTGTGAAATTACCAGAGTCCTGTCTCCCTGATGCATTCTCTTAATCTTAGCAGACTCTGTGACGGACAGAGTTCATCGACGAAATGTTTTACCACACATTTTTTTTCTTTCTTTCTTTTTTCAAAAGTAAATTAAACTTTCAAAAAGAAATGCCCTTTACTCAAAGCCATATCAAACATGAACCCCTGTTGGAACTCATATAGTGGTTGAAAAGGCTTGAATTTTTTCCGAGGTACACCAAGAATATTTTTATTGTGTCTTTAACTGTGGGGATGTCTGCACCTGTATAAAAACTATACATTTTGTTTAGGGCTGCCACGATTTGTCGACTAGTCACGATTACGTCGACTATCAAAATCGTCGACGACTGATTTAATAGTCGACGTGTCGTTTGAAGCTTTGTAAGATCGCAAAAGACGCAGGAATAATAGCAGGATTTAAGAGTGTAATAACGGACTGAAACAGAAGATGGCAGCACAGCATGTACAAGGATGCCAGCTGCCGTTAAACCCCGAAGAAGAAGCAGCTGTGTCCCAGAATTCATAGCGCGGCCCAGCTTAGTTTCCAACAATGGCGGTAGCTCAATTTAACATGTTTACTACCTTAATATTAACGTTCTGCACCTCTCATTAATCGCTCACCTTCACGTTGCCACTCCTACCTGCACTCTGAGCTCCTCCTCTGTTACTCTCCTTTTACCATCTGCTCGCTCCTCTCCATGAGCTCACTCAGCCCTAAAAAGTATATAAAGTCAAATCTGTGATTAAGACCAAATATTAAACATTATTTGATGAAATTGAAGTTCCAGATCACCCACATGAGATACTCCACTGGCTGTCTATGCAAATAATTTCTTCTGCTGCTGCTTCTTAAGTTTAAAATAAAGCGTTTCTGAATTTTAAATGCGGTCAGTGGTGTTCATGTTCATAACCCTTAAAAATTACAAAAACGAAATCTTCATCGTCACATTTCTCTTTCCGTCTCCTCAGTTCGTTAACTCGCACTCTCCCTTTTGACCTTTGCTAATGTGTCTGTTTCACATGGCTTTCGCTCCACATTTCATCTCTTACACACACACACACACACACACACACACACACACACACACACACACACACACACACACCCTGCCAGCTCCCAGTTGGAGGTGACTTGCGATCTCTGGAGATCTTTTTATTTTCCAGCGCACACAGCAGATCTGTCCAGTGCCAATTAGCTTTTTATCAACGCTAACAACTTCACCAACAACCTGTACACTGGGTGACTGATTGACAAGCTGCCAAGCTTTGTTTTTACAGTGAAATCAAGTGGAGAGAATAAAAATTGTCCCAGTTGATTAAATTACGTCTTTCGAGCATGGCCTATTAATAATAATCTCTGTGCCTTCACACTTTTTATTTCAAATCTAAGGACATATGTTCCCCTGTGGTTTTCTTGAGGCTTGAAATTAAGTAGAAACTGAGGTAGAGATGTAAAGATGAAAGGTTTTCTGCCTAATCGGTCTAAAACTTTATTTATAAGACTCACGACCAATAAGTGAGCCGCATCAGTATCCTGTTGTCTGTGTTTGTGAGCAGTTCATGCTTATACTCCATGAATGAGCTACATTGGCCAAAATGCTGTCTTGGAAAAAAAAAACATGTAGTTTATGTATTTACAGTATTTTGCAATAGTCTTGAGCTGCTTTTCATATTTGGTTTCCAAGGAGCCAGAGTGTCTTGCATTTATTTATTTATTTATTATTATTATTAACTGTGTTTTTAATGGGCTTGAGGTAGTTCTCCAGGCTTTCTGAAGGTCTTTCATTTTGACATTGGTTGCTTTTTCACTCATTTTCAACTTGGCAAAGAACCCATTTTAAATGGTGTCTTCAGGCTGTTTGTTACTGACAGCGTTTCGGAAAAACAGTTTGTTCCCATTTATTCAGGTAACTCTACAAAAAGTGGCAAGGATGCAAGGTACAGAATTCTATACTATATGTTTGAGTCGTGACTTTACTTTGGGTTACAAAGTTTGACTTTGTTTATGCTTTATATGTTTTCCCTGTGAATTGAATTTTAGACCCAAATATTCCCTCAATTATTTTGCACTCCATTGATTTTAAAAGTAGTAAAGTTCCAATGGCAGGAAGTTTGCTGTGTAATATGTTACTTTCACTTCCTGATCTTCTTCTCTGTAATTTGTAGAAAATGTGTGCCTAACTGTTGACATTAAGAATGCAATCATTTGTTTTTCAGTGAGTGTTTTAGAGTAGTTTGTCTGTACAGCTGCATTATAAATTATGTTTTGTAAGCCAAAGCAAAAAATAAAAATGAAGCTCTAAAGGGGAAGGAGTGACGAGAGCGGGATGAATATATCGCAGGGTTTTTGCATTTGAGCAGTAAAATCAGTGACTTTGCAGAGTGAAATTCTGATGTCTTTGTATTTTTTGTGGACTCATACTGTAATATGTGTGGGATATATTTAGGAGCTGGTCCATGGCTGGAAATGACTGTTGAGTACGCGAAGGAGAAAGAAAAGCAACTAGACTTATTTAAGTTTCTTAAAGACCCTTTACTTCACATCTGAGGAGCTCCTTCAGTTCAGTGGAGAGTCCCAGGTATTTAAACCCTAGCAGGAGTTTTTCCTTAAGAGGGTCACTGACCTACTATTGATCATGTGCCTCATCACATGATCCAAGGTGTGAAAAAGGGTGTGGGTCATTAGCTCTGTCCCAATTCGTAGGCCGCATCCTTCAGAGGACCTGGCTTTCTGGGTCTATGTGGGCCGGGTCCTTTGAAGACCCAGAAGGCCGGAAGTGCTTGCTCCTTACTTGTCAAGGCGCCAACTAACAACTCTACTCCCAGTCTGCTTGTCCTCGTTGTTTAACAGGCTCTACTTCCGTCGGTCACACTCTCGCTGTTGTAAATAATCTGACAGAGCTGACAGTGATTCAGAAACTATTTCCATTTTCAGTTTATTAAATGATGCAGGATTTTTTTCACTATGCAGAGACTGTAACAGTGACGCTGACACTGATCCTTACATGATCGCCGCTGTCAACCCAGAGAAGGTTCACCACCCACTTAGTGAGCCGTCCTGGAGCCGTGGCTGGTGTGAATGCACCACTTCGATGATGGGATGTGACAGCAGATCCCTGAGCAAGCCTGAAGTGTCCACACACATCTTTATCCCTGTCATACGCATAAAAATGCAGCCACACTGTACCACTGGGCTCACATTGCTGCTTTTGTTCATGCTTATACTGTATCTTTGCTTGTGTGCCTTACTAAACGCTTGAGGTTTTTAGGATTAAATGAACTTGGCATGTGTGTTGCGTGCTAATATCAGAGCAATTCTCAAATACCTGACATGGTGTATCTTTCCAACTGTATGTAAATGATTTAAGATGCAGTCACACAGGCCTTGAGACTGGTTGATGAACCTTGACAAACTGGTCGCAAGAAACAAATGTGTATTCTACAACCAGTTTATGTGATTACTGGGTGTTGCCACGAAATTGGTGTGAAAGAGAGTGCTTCACCGAAAAACCTTGTGATTTGCTTGCTAGCACATTGCTAAAATCGCTCATATTTTGGATGAAAGATGCGGACTTCTCTGCAAACGCATCTCGTTTCTTTCTTTTTGTTTGGAACCTGCTAGCAACCAAAGCAATTGCAAGGAGGTTTTCGGTGCAGCGCCATATACCTCATTGTTTCCAGTTTCACCTAGCAACTACCTGCAACCTTCATCAACTATTTGCCAGACGGTTGCGGAATACACAGTTTTCCCTAGTAACCAGTATATTAGTATTAGTATTAGTATATTATATAGTAACCAGGGTATTATTGACCAGCCTACAGGCCTGCAGCCTATTTGGCAGTGACTATCAGAAATCAGTGGGGAACATATATTTCTACGTTACAACTAGTGGTTGCCAGATGGTCACATATTGGTTTTTGGGACTTCGCTAATTGGACTTTTGATGACTTTGATGAAAGAACTTTAATTGGCAACAAAGCTCATTTTGTTACAGTCAGAGAGGAGAATTAGCTTGTTAGACAGAAGTTGTGTGCTGGTTAGAGTGTATTGTAGGTGATTTACAGCCACGTTTTTATGATCACACCCAGTTTCAAAACACCAAGATGGTCACAGTGCAAAACACTTAGTTTGAGGCCTTATAATGGATCTAACCAACAAATAACATAGACATAGTTAACAATGATATTAGACAATTTATTGGTCTATCCTTATTATATCATTGTGAACTGCAGCATATACATTTTCATTTATAAAATTTAAGATCAGGCTTAAACTGGGTTGGCTCATATTGACGGACATGTTCAACACTTCACAAGATCAGATGTTCGTCTTGAAGCAAAGCTTCTAGTAACCACCAGTGACAAAGCAACTTTAATATTTAGTAAGAATAGTTTGTTTTTTTTTGTTTTGTTTTTTAGGCAGCACAGAGCTGCTGGAACATATATGGATAAAACTTGCCAACAGGCACCACTGACTTCACGTAAATATGGTGTTTAGGCTGTATGTCTGCTTTACCAGAACAAAAGGAAAAGAAAATTGCATATTGTTCTGTATTCTATTCACTGCTTTATTGCAGCTTTTGTTTTTAGTGCACAGACATAGACAGCCGACACTGTCAGACTCCATCTGTCATCAAAGGATGTCAAATGGAAAACAGCTGAATTCCAGTGTATCCTGGAACCATTTCCACCTCTTCCATTTGAGTGAACCTGGGCAGTGATTGTACCACGCCCACTCTTTACACTTAATTATTTAATTGTGGAATTTGGTTCAAAGTGTGTTAGGTGTGCTAACTAGTAATGTTGGGCACTGTATTAAAATACTCTAACAAGACAAGGTCACCTACAAAACTGGAGACTGTAGATGCATTTGCTTTAAAAAAAACAAAACACAAAAAACTAACATGCAGTTAGCTTAGCTAGCATGATTTCCAGGATAGCTTGTTAGCTCAGAAGGTTGTTGATTTCTGTGTGCAATCAGATAAAGCCATGTCTTCACTGCACGTCACTCCAAAATCATACACAATAACCCTTTTCAGTGTTAACAAATCAAAAAGGAGCCCCTACCTCGTGCTAGTATTTAAAAATTGCCATTTAGAAGATTTGTAATTTTTTATTTTATTTTTTTTAACCAAACTGAAATCTCAAGGAGGTAAACCAGAAATTAGTAGAACAAAAGTAACAGAAAACCATTGCTCTCAAAATATCAACCACTACTGGACATGGACATTTGACATCATCCCTGCAAAAAGTGGAGTGTGACTGCACCCTCAGTCACCGTCTTTCTTTGTCTTTCTCTTTAAAATGTTTCGTTTCAAATGAAAGCAACTATGTTTACTATGTGCTAAATGGATCTGAAATTATTGCCAGTGAGAATGTGAAGCTTTGGAACAATTGTAAGATTTAAAAGATAAGTATCTACAAAACAATGGCTCATTGGGGTTTGTTTTCTTTCTTTAATAAACCTGACTTCAAATGCCATTTATCCCACAAGTCTTCACTTAGCCGAGGACTCCCTCCTCCTCACGCCACCACCAAACAGCAGTCCATCTAGATTCCACCCCGTCTCCTTCCAGCAAACACTATTTAAACAACCCGGTAAACATGTCTGTCTTCATTCATTACCCTGCTTCTCATCATGATCAAGCCTCCCGATTTAATGAGGCAAATAGATATTTCTGCGGTGATTGTCTCGCTCTCCCACAAAGTATTAAGACTATTAAATGGACACATCTGTTTTTAATTAGGAGCTAAAGTCACCTCGACGCTGCCTTCCATGTTAATGGACTCTGATTCCATCAAACCTGCCTGACAAACAATGCAGTGCAGTGCGGTTAGCAGTAAACAAAGGGCTCTGGGTGTGAAGTAAAAAAAAGGACAGAGATACTAACACACAATTCTGTGCAGACAAAGATGCAAAAGACGTTACATCTTTTCAGATATCTATAGGCTATTTTTAGAATTGAATTTCAGTAGCTTACTTAAGTGTGGTTGTAAGAGGCCACAGATTTAGTGACGGCACATGTTCCTGATTGTGTCAAATTTGTAAGAAAACTGTCTTACAGATATCAGTCCAGCGTCATTGCTATTCTAGCTGTTCAGTTAGAGCCACTCACTGTTAACTGTCTCACCCAGATGAATATAATTCAGCTATCTTGTGAATAAAGATGCAAAAAAGTCCCGTATTTTCTGTTTTATTCATATGAAACTTGATTACGCTGAGCTTTGATGAATTGCAGGTTGTAGCAACAGTCAGTCTCTCAGGATCGATGGTAAGAGTTTCACACGGTTACTCACTTCATATATCTTGCCTTTGAGGAGACGGGGGAAGCTTGTATTCATATGCAAAATTTATATTTAAAAAAAAAAAAAAAAAAGGCTTCAGCATCCTTCACACCCTGTGAGCTTCCAAGCCTGTCAGCTTTTATATACAGCATGCCATAGTAAAGGTTAAGTTCTGACTTATTTTGTTATTTTTCTTTTTTAAAGAAAGTGCCATATGCTCACAGTGCCACAGCAGTGTTTCCTCACGGAGGGCATCTGCGCTGCATTGTGGGAGCGGGTTACTGCATTCCCCCGGCATGTAGGCAGAAAGGAAGTGGGCAGGTGTGATACTCTGGGAGGCAGTTCCCAGCAGAATAAAACATGATTAGATGGAAAACTCAGGAGCATCTTCAGGGGACGGAGAAACAGGCGGCGATTCTGAGCTCCACCTGCCATCTAGTGGAAATGAGATTTATGTGCAAACAGAAATAAACCACACATTATTTTTTCTTCTTCTTCCATATAAATTTATAAAAACTACAATCATGAGAGCAAGCCAGCATTCTTTTTTTATTACCAGGAGTAAGCTGTACGTAAAGACAACTCTGCTTTGATTTCTAATACAAAAGGTCTTGTGCCTTGCCGTGCTGCAGAGCGTTGGCTGGAATGTGCTGACGCTGGCCTGTTCTCACCTGGAAACGGCAAACATGAAAAATTAAAACAGGTCATGTCTTTATTTAGAGTAGGAAGTGCTGTGTGGACAGGGTGCAGTTGATGTGCGCAGCTGTGCGTTAAGTGTCTGACTCCCCTGTGACTGCACATGATTTACACTACAATGCTCTCCTCTTACCACCAGGTGGCAGCAGATAACCACGTCAGACTCTTCTTCCCCAGACATCAGTTTCCTGTCTCAGTCTGCATCACAGGAGACGTTCCAGACAGTTAAGGATTGCAATTCTGTTTTTTCTTTTTCTTTTCAGTGAGAAAATACCAGCTTTAGTTTGACTGCAATCTTTATTATGATCATAACTGCGTTATTTGACACATTTTATGCTCCAGTTCTGAATTATTAGTGACCAAAGATTCATGGCCAACTGTAACTATAAGGGCAAATGTCAGAACTATGCAGCTGTTACGGGTTAGCCACAGTGTCTATATTCACATCTCATTGTCACGAGTAGTTTTTTTGGCACAATACACAGAAAATTGTGGGTTTTGGACACAGAGGATCATTTATCTTATGTTAGAACAGTTTTATAGTTGTTTTTATTAAATATTTTCAGTGGTTTGGTTCTTTGGCTCTTTACTGTAGTCATGTTATGTCCTAACTGACACCATTGATTTTGTTAGAAAAAGATATGAGCAGATTAAATCACTTAGAACGTTTTATGTCATATTTATTTGTCCAAAAGTGGTCTCCAAAGCTCCTCAGGATTGTCTGGTGCTGCTGTTACCCTTTTCTTGGACAGTTGCTCAGCATATTCTATGACCTACTTGTCTTTAAGGTTTGCTGTCATGTTTTCTTACAGAGCAGCTACTTCTTATTGCAGTACAGCTCGGCTGTGTTCTATATTTTTGCTTACTGAAGCTAATGTGTGTGTCTACGTGACCGATGCAGCTCCATCTTGTTTAACACTAGGCTGGTTTTTGCTGTCTTCATCGTCCCTCGTGACTGAGTTACACTGGTTAAGAATTCTAGCTGCAAGCAAGGAGGAAGCATCCCAACCTGTGTGTGTGTGTGTGGTCTTTGTGAATGAATCAAAAGACTGGATATATATTAGAAGGTCATGATGCTGATTAGACCATTTACTTTGATTTATAAAAAGAAACAAAGAAGAAAAACTGAGGCTTCTGACAAAGTAAGAGATAATTAAATAGGATTCAATTACGAGTCCAGTGACTTAATAGCAATTATAGAAAGTCACTGAGGTCATAATTCACATCCATCTCCTTGCAGATGGTATATATTAAACCTGTTGCACCCTAAGCTTGGTTTTTTTCCTTTGTTTGTTTGTTTTTTTACTCGGCACATATTTGAAATGAATACTCCTCCTATATCCCATGACCTCTTGTGCCTGAAGAGTAAATTTAAATAACATAATGTAGGTGTTTACTCAGTGATGACAGCTGGCCAGCATCCAACATGAATGCCTCTGAGAAGCTGTGTTTTGGTCTGGATAAACACAGTCAATGATGGCTCTCTGCTTTTACTGGAGGACGACTGACAACTGACGTGTGTGAAGCAGCTTTGGTAAGAAGCACAGGACACATGTTAGGCCTTCTTTTATTATCATTGTTTATTATATTAAGAAATAGATATCGTACTAGAAGACTCATGGATTGAAACTAAAGGGAGAATTTGGCAACAGCAAAGATCTTTTAGTAGAAATATAAATTCTGGAGCTTTTTGAAACTTTATTTTGGTGCAAGGTTATTTATCCGTGTTGACTTTTATGATTCTGTATTTAGTTTTATGTCAAGGTGGCTGCTTGTGGTAAAAACTTTCTTTAGAAATTTCTAAAAGGGATAGTTGCTTCACTAGTTCAACATTGTACTGTATGAACCTACCAAGTGACTCATTGTCAGACAATAAACTCCTGATTAAGGCTCCTCGATTACAGCAGTAATTCTAATCTCAGTTACTTAACATGATTATTCATTAAGTTAACAAACATTTATGAATCTTCCTCTTTTTTTCATGAAAAAAAGGTGGAACCCCACACTAGGCTGTGTTTTGATCTTTAATGACCCGAGGTTTCCAGGGGGGTGCCAACCAGTCTCTAGGCCTGTGTGACCGGGGCCTAATGAGAGGTTAAAGGTCAGGTGTAGCTGTACATTGAGAGGAAAAGATTTGTTTTATAAAGTCAGATAATAATGTGGCGCTTTGCAGCAGTGGTTGGCTGACCTGTGCAATTTCAAATCCAAAAAACCTCTTTGGCCACCAGCATTCACAAATGGTGACGCACGTTTCCAACAGCAGTAAGTGTTTGTGAACATGACATTAAAATATCAAACATGAAGGAACATGAGCGGCCTTTTATGGGCAAGAACAGAAGCTCCTGCCAGGTATGAGATGCAGTGACGGTCTCCCTCATCGATGAATGGAAATATTTTAAAAAGTATAACATGGACTTCAGTTGTTGAGATAAAAGCTGATGGGACTTAGTGATCAGACACACTGTTTGTCAGTTGTGCAAACACAATTTCACGCACTTCCTCTTTTTCTTGCTCTTTAACAAGTGGTTATTGTACCATGTTTGTTTCCCCTCTTTCTCTGATTCCCCTCTCTCTGGTTTTTCCCCTCCAACAATGGATCATAACTCAGACAGGAACCAGCTGCTTCAGCAATTACATTAATATCTGTCCCAGACTTTATTGGCTTGCCAGCCACTCTAATCAAGTCAAAGGGAACTAGGCTATCCCTCTTCGTAACAGAAAGTTCACCCTCAATCTGCTTTGATTGAGAATGGATGTCATTCCTCTGCCGTTAGTGCTGTAGCGTGCAGTGTTCCTCTTAACCATTACATCCAGGCGATGTGAGCGTGAGTTATGGTATCAGCCCCGAGCAGTGCCGGAGAAGAGCGGCCGAGCTCATATCCTGCCAGTGTGCCTCTGAGCAAGTCAGGCGAGACGCACGTGCCAGTGACCGCACCATTACATCAGCTACTTTCACTCCACGTATTCTGGCTGCTGCTTTGTGTGAGAAGAAGGAGCCATTATGTGGTATAGTATAGTCGGAGTTTGTTTGGAGAGCTGGCGAGGGGAAGCAGAATTCTGACAGAGCAGTTATGGCATTAGTCCAAACAGAGCTACACTGTTCAATGGCAAGAACAAGTCGTTATTGTGTCACACTCTGAGAAATACTGTAGGCTGCACTGTGACATTGTCCCCAAGAACGGGTCATTCAACTCCGCTTCCTTCCTGAAACCTCGGCCAACTTATCATTCTCACTTTTTTTAGCAGCAGCACTGATCACATACATTACAATTTGTTGGATGTACTTTGAACCAAAGCCTCTGAAGGTTTCTGTTAAAGAAAAGCTGCACAACGTTTTAAAAAATTATATTTGTGTTGAGACTTGGTGTTTTTCCACCAAGAAATTTAACTACATGTTGACCATATCTGTGATCAGTCCTTTTGGTGGTAATATGTCATGTAAACACATTATCTTGATTACGTCTTAATGCATTCTCAATCATCCAGGAAAGTAATTCTTCAAAAAGTTGATTCTGTTCATCTGGACGTAGCGTTTTGTGGGAGAAACGTTTCATCACTCATCCAAGTGACATCTTCAGTCTCAGCTGACTGCAGGTTTCCCCAATCTTATAAACAGTACATTTGCATAATGACTGAAACCAGCCCACTGAAGGAACAAAGGGCTGGGAGGTCAGTGCCTTAATCATAATTATGCAAATTCTCATGACCATTGATCAACAACCACTGACCAAAACCCACTGATCAAAGACCACTGATCAATGGCCATGAGTACCATTCACAGAGAGTTGGGGAATGGCTGCAATCGCAGCATTGTAAGATGCCGAAAGATGTACCCTTAGGCCCCCGTCCTCGATTCAGAGATGGTCTTTCCCTTTTCACATAAACGGCCTCCTTGACTCCGTGCTCAAACCAGCGTTCCTCCCTGTCCAGGATGTTACATCCTCATCCTTGAAAGAGCGTCCACTGGCCTGTAGGTGTAAATAGACTGCAGAGTCCTGGCCTGACGAGGTAGCTCTTCTGTGTTGTGCCATCTGCTTCGCCAGAGGTTGTTTGGTTTCCCCGATGTATAAATCCTGGCAATCCTCCTGCACTTAACAGCGTACACTGTTACTCTGTTTGTGTCGAGGGACCCACCCGATCCTTGGGGTGGACCAATTTTTGACGCAGCGTGTTTTGGGGTTTAAACGCCACAGAGACCTGGTGTTTAGAAAAAATGCGTCTCAACTGCTCCGATACTCTGTGGATATCCGTAGTTTTTTTCTTTGTTTTGCTCTGACAATCACTCTATAGATGCAGTTTCTTTTATTCATATTGTTTCTATAGGCAGTAACTGTTGCTCAGTATTTATTAACTCCAAGTCCAACAGGATCCGCTCCGCTTGCAGAGTAATTCACAACAACTGCGACGGCCACTTGCGTAGGCAACAGTATAGGCGCTGTACAGATTCAGTGCAGGGTTATAAATCAAGCTTAGAAGTGAGAAGGGAAACAGATCAGTCTTACCTCTGTGAATGAAGTTAATCCTTTAAGATGATTAGTTCAGTTTTGTATAAACAGTTTGCTAGGGTTGGGCTAAATATATTTGCAATCAGCAGCTGGCCTTTCACAGAACCATGTCTCTGTTGTTGTGGCCTTTGTGGACGTTTCTTTATCTAGAGGCTTCAAGGCATCCTTCATGCGACTGTGGTAGTCATTAGCTTGTGGGCTTTGACTCTAGCATAATTTATAATAAGTATTTTTGTTCTTTGACGCAGTGTATGAGGCATTGGGGTTTGCAAACACACCTTAATGAATAATTGTACAACTGTTGGTTCTTGGACTGATGAATGCCAGTAGGAAAATTATAACAGATTACCTAACCCTGCTTGTGCATTATGTTAGTAGACGTTTGGCTCAAACCTGAGTACTGCATGCGGATGTTGCATATGTTATCTGGACACGGAACAGCTATTCCATTCTTTGTAAGCTAGTTTTCTTAGCAACACAATCCACATCACAGTAGCTGGTTGAAAAATGTTAACACTTCTCAAAAGGGCATCCACACAGGTGAGACGGGCAACACGTGGCAACCAACAGAGCAGGAAATACTGATGAAATCCAGCAACTTGCAGCGAAAATGGTCCAAATTAGTAGGGGTGCACCACGCTGACTTTTTCTTGTGCCAATCTGATATTGAGATCTTGGCTTCAGAGTTCTGTCCATCCAGAGTACTGCTCTGATACCAGTGTTAAATTAATATGCTGTATATATTTCTAAGTACAAGGAAGTGTGGTTAGAGTTATGTCACCATAAGTATTAGAGTTGGGCGATTGGATAAATAAATCCATGTAAATAAATTTTTACACGGGCGATTTATTTATTAATTTGCCCATGAGTAATTTTGCTAATAATGATGGAGGTAATAGAAGCAGTCAACAGGGAAAAAATAATAATATCGCTGTTTTAAGAGCACCGTTTTTCATCTGTGAGCAAATGCACCCTCCTCAGAGTGCGCCCAGATGTTTGTTGATGGAGCTGCAGAAGCTGGTGATAGCCTTGCATACTTAGACGGATGGTGGACACGCTCATGCTTATGCAAGTTAGTTTGAGTGCTTTGCTTGCACTATACGTCTGCACAAGTGGCACACCGCTTTGGTTACATCCGTAGGTTTACCTCTTTCATCTGGTTTAAAGCCAAAGAGATCCCAAAGTGGCGACCTTATATGTTTTTTTTATTATTGTCAGAGTTAATGCGCAATCAGCACGACTAACGCAATTTAACAATTAACCCATCTGAAGCGCAGACTGAGTCAAAATCCCTGAAATGTCTCTGTCAACCCATTTCGGGCAGTTTGTCCAAAGTTTGTTCATTCTGCGCTCCAGATGGGTTGAGTGTGCTAAAAATTTTAATCGTGTTAATCGTGATGACCAGGTCAACGCCGCATTAATGCCTTAACGTTAAATTTTTGGGGGAAATTAGTGCATCCATGTTTGGATTTCTATGTCGTAAACACGCAAAGTAGTCTGTGCATGATCACATTGCTCCACACATCAAAAAGTCTGCGCATGCGCGAATATATTGCCCATCGTCAATTATTGGACTGACGATTGTCGGTTGGAAAATTTCTACATATCACCCAACCCTAATAAGTATACTAAAAGTTTCCAGACAAGTGTTAGATTGCACACAACAACAGTGACAGTATCACTGAAAGAAGCTGTGAGAGAAAGCAAATCACCATCGTGTTCACAACATTTCATAAATTCTTTATGTGTGGATGCGCTGTAAAAGCTTCCCAGAATCCCTTAGGCCTAACATGTCGATCTTCTTTTCATGCAGAAATGTGAAACATTAGTTTCAAGTCTTTAACATAAGAATATCATCTCCGTTATAAGCAACACAATAACTTAAAGACTATTTTTTTCAGAAAAAACACTGAATATTCCCCCAAATAACACCAAATGTAGATAATTATGAAGCCCTGCTGTGCTGCTTTGATGTTAATAGCATGAAACATTTTTTAGTCAGGCTAAACCTTCAGTGTCAATAAATAAACTTAACTCCTTGCCTTTGGGCATAAAACACTTCATGGTTATACAAGGCACCCTGTAAAACTAAGTGCCCTGATGGCTGTTGGTGATATAAATTTTCCTTCCATTAAGTGTCTCCTGAGATAAGTCTGCCAAACAGTATCTCATCGTTCCAGAGGAGAAAAACGGTGTCATTGGCTGCTGCGTTATCCATGGCATCTGCCCAGTTTCTTGTGCATTCCTCACATCTTTTGAAAGAGAAGGCTTGTGCTTCAGCCTTAAGATGAGCACTGAGAGTCTGCATTTAGTGAACCTTTCCTGAACATGGCCTGTATATGCCTCCACGGTCTCTCCTTTAACTGCACCATGGGGCTCATGACTGGGTCATGATCATGGCCATGCTTAATCTACTCTAAAATGCACTAAGTGCTACTGAAGAGCAAACACTTGCCTCCCACAAAGGGGAAAGATGGCGCTCTGGGACAGGCAGTTTAGTGTCGAGCAGAGCATGAAATATTCACTAAGAAAAGATGTGAAGGATGGAAGAAGTGACTGCCACAGTGTGTGGCGTTCGTGTGTGCCAGGTCTAGATGCCTCAAGGCGAGGAGACTCGTGAGCACAGACAGAAGTACAAATGTAGTGGGAGTCTGCAGTGATTCGCAGGTCATTTGAATGCTCTGATGTCCTCGTTTGAAAGACTGTCGCTCTCTGGACCTAAAAATAACTACACAATGTCTTTAAAGGAGTTTTAATCTTTTATAGCTACATGACAAAGCCACACTATTATTGAATATTCACCAGGAATTTGTGTTGGGTTATCCTTTGTTGTTTATCTCAATAAGCTTGGGTCTATTGATTAAGTGTTTCTGGTGGTCGATACAGGTCAATAAACAGAAGTTGATAAGTTTATTGAGCTTTTAAACCCAAAAGCATCTCATTTTAAAATGTTTATTTAAAGATGGACAAACTGTTCTGTTGAAAAAAAAAAAAAAAACAAGTTAAGGTCTCTCTTGGAAATGAGATTTTGAATCTCAATGAGATTTGTTTTACCTGAATAAATAAAGGCCTATAAAGGCAAATAAAAATTCTGGTTTATTTTATTTAACCTGACTTATTGTCAGGATAAGGCTCTGAACCACTTTAGACAAACTGTTTTTTCACTGTACCACAACCAAAGAACGAGTTTGAACCACTAAGGATTGAAACATCAAGGCCTCCACCTGGCCAGTCCAGGGCCAGTTTGACTTGGGAGACCCTGCAGGGGGCATATTGCCCCAGACAACAGAGCTCCTGTGATTCACTGTGCCGTGAGCCAACGTTCCCCCAAAACGTTTTGGAATGAGTTTGTGACCAGAGCTGAGGAAATCAGCTATATCACTGTCGTATTCATGAGTGAGGCAAAGAGGGAGCCAGAGAGATGGTGTCTCTCAGATGATTTACAAACACCTCGGCGTTCCCACAGAAGTGTTGGAGTGGGTGGCTAGTGAGAGGGAGGCTTGGGAATCTCCTGTTAGACTGCAGATGGATGGATGGATGAGTGCATTCATTGTAGTAAATAGGTTTAGCATAAAGTCCATGTTTATCATTCATTTGACTGTAATATAGCATGCGTCTTCCTGCAACACACTGATCACTTTCATTCGTGCCTTTCTCGTATTTTTGTATATATTTCTCTTGTTTGCTAATTATTCCTGCTGTCTACTACCTATATTTTAGTCAGCACAGTTGGTGTGGAGCACCCAGAATTTCATTGTAGATGTACAATGATAATAAAGGGCTATTATATTCTAGTCTATTTTTTAATTTTACAATTGGTCTTGTGGCACAGGTGACATCCTATCACTGTACGAGCTCCTGAGAGCAGTCTGCACGCCTAGTTGCTCGATTTTATACACCTCTGACCATGGAAGTGATTGGAACACCTGAATTCAATAATTTGGATGGATGGAGTGAATACTTTTGGCAATATAGTGTATTTCATTTAGGCTGGGAAGGCTAGCAGTTAGAGTGCAATCCACACACTAGGAGATGCGAGTTACCCCTTGGGACCAATCAAATGACCGAAGAGAGGAAGAGATTTTAGTAGACCAGAAGTTTTTGGGTTTTTTGGTTTAATTAATGCTATGGAAAAATATCCTCATGATAGTTTGTCCTCTGTTTGCTGTGTGGAACCAAAAATGATAAACTGCTGCTGAAAACCACATGCGTGCAACTCGTAATACCCCCTTAGCTACAGAAAACAGAATAATCAACCCTGAGCTGTAAAACAATTTCTGCATTCATCAGTGATAATATCTAGCAGTTGATATGGGAATAACCATGAGTTTGATTGTTTCGATTAGGTTTTTAAATGAACTCTTTATTTTTGCCAGAGTTTGACAACAGGTCTCTTTTAAAGGCTTTTCCAGCCAATAGCTCCAAACCCAAATCTTTATTCTATTGTTTAAAGTCCTAAAGAAACAACAAAACAAAACCGTTTGCGCTTGATAAATGATGCAAAAAATCATTCGAATAATTTTGAGTCAGTCAAATAATTAAACGACTGGTCGTTTCAGAGCCATGCGCAATATCGGGTCAATAAAAGGACCAGAGTGCACGCACTCTGTCAATAGCAGCATGTTTTATTTTAGCAATGCATCGTGGGATAAGGAAGGTTTCTGTGACCCATTACTTTTGATATTATTTATTATTAAAATATTAGTGGTTAGTGTCAACCAACAGAAGCTATGCAGTAAATTAATAAAGCGGTCCACAGAAAATTAATCAGGGTCATTTTTGGTAATTTTGTTTCCAGTATTTAAAGTAGGCACAAAATTATCCAGTTTCAGCTGCCAAGTGTGATAATCATCCGCTTTTGTATGTCAGATACCTTTAAATGTAAAGAAAAACCCACATTCATCTTTATCCTAAATTAACAACTAAACCCAGTAGTTCAGTTTTAGCTTTAAAACCACTTCACTTTGTTTTTGTATTGATTAATTTTTTCAGACTGAGCCATTTAAATAAACTTTATGGAAATTACCACATGGAGACTTTTTGATTGATGAAGTTGTGAAATCAAAATCAATTAAAGTCACACTGCAAATGCGTCATTGAAGGTTAATCCTGCTAGTATGCAAGAGCTGGACAATAACTCTTACACTGGCAATTATTCGCTGCCAAGTTCCAGGAAAACAAATATATCAACATAAAAAGACTTCTGGCAGCAGCTGTTTGGATCACAGGGAGTTCTGAACCCAATGGCATTTATTAAACAGTCCAGGAGTAATACATTAGAACCATTACACCACTAGAGTCGTGAACATTTTTGTATTTTTTGTGTTTTGTTTTGTTTTTGGTTTTTTTTTTGTCTGTTGGCTGAATAAAACAAGCCGTTATAAAATGTGTTTTTATTTTAAAAATGCATTTATTCATTTTTGTGACTATGAATTTCAGATTAAGTATTCTACATTACCACTCAGAAGTAGTAGTTCTTGATCTAAAAAGTAAAGCCAGTGTGGAACTGCCTCAACCATCCAGTCGTATGAAAGTCTGTGGGACAAAGTAAGTGCTTGGCTTTCTTGCTCAAAGCCTTTATTAAATACTTTGCTGTTTCAAATGTTATTGAGTACAACATTATGCTGATGTTGTAAATTATGGTAGTTTTAGATGATAAAGCAAGGACACTTTGTGGCCATTAAACATACAGTTTATTGTCCCTGTCTGCGTCTTACTTGTTACATTCAGTTTGAAAAGGTGAAGCTGGTGATGGTGACACCAAACATTTTGCATCTTCAAAACAGGACTGTGCCAATTAATCAGTAACGTCATGGTGGTTTATTTAAAATATTAGCGAGATTTTCCCTGGCTTCAGTGGTGCAGAGTCAAGCAGTGTCTTTGTCTTCACCAAGCTGCTACCGAGTGTACTAAAAGTTCCATCCATCCATCTTCTTCCACTTATCTGGGGCCGGGTCGCGGGGGCATGAGCCTAATCAGGGAAACCCAGACCTCCCTTTCCCCGGCTACTTCCTTCAGCTTGTCCAGGGGAAAACCAAGGCATTCCCAGGCCACCTGAGAGATATAATCTCTCCAGCGTGTCCTGGGTCTGCCCCGGGGCCTCCTCCCGGTGGGACATTCCCATAACACCTTACCCAGGAGGCGCCCAGGTGGCATCCTTGTCAGATGCCCCCACATCCTCAACTGGCTCCTTTTCATGTGGAAGAGCAGCGGCTCTACTCTGAGCTCCTCCCAGATGGGCAAACCCCCACCTCATCTCTGAGGGAGAGGCCAGCCACCCTTCGGTGTCCAGTCCAACACACACCGGCAACTAGTCCAACTTATTGCCGGCTATGCAGACCAAGCTCCTGCAACGGTTGAACAAGGATTGAATGGCCCATAGTAATGGGCCAGACACCCCATACTCCCAAAGCGCCTCCCACAGGACACTCCGAGGGACAAGGTCAAATGCCTTCTCTAGGTCCACAAAACACACGTAGACCGGTTGGGCAAACTCCCATGCACCCTCAAGTATCCTTGAAAAGGTAAAGAGCTGGTCCAGTTTTCCATGACCAGGACGAAAAGTGCATTATTGCTCCTGCGTCTGAGGTTCACCTAACAGACGAACTCTCCTTCCCAGCACCCTGGCATAGACTTTCCCAGGGAGGCTGAGGTGTGATCTCCTATAGTTGGAACACCCTCCGGTCCCCCATCTTGAAGATGGGAACCACCAATCCAGAGGTACCGCCCCTCATCTCCATGCAACATTGTAGAGGCAAGAGGCCAAGACAGCCCTAGAACAAACCTCGTCCACCCCAGGGGCCCTGCCACCACGGAGTTGTTTAACCCCTAGAGATAGACAAGTCGTCACCCTCATCCCCAGACTCTGCTTCTTCCATGGAAGACGTGCCAGTGGGATTAAGGAGGTCCTTGAAGTATTCCTTCCACCGCCTGAGAGCATTCTCAGCCGAAGTCAGCAGCACCCCACCCGCACTATACAGAGTGCAGGTAGAGCACAGTTTTCCCCTCCTGAGGCAGTCCGAAAGTCTTTTTCCATGGCCTCTCTGAAACTCTTCCCACACCTGAGTTTTTAGCTTCCGCCACTGACCAAGCCATGTTCCACTTGGCCTGTCCGGTACCTATCGGCTGCCTCAGAATAACTAACCAATCCCAATAGGATAGTGTATAAAAAGACGTTCCACAGTTAAATTATGTCTCCCATCATTTTCTCTTGTCATTATATTTTCACCATACTGTGTGGTTATGTTTTGTGTGTTATCTATTATCTCTGAATTTTCTTACTCCTGAAAATTCTGTATCCACCAGGCTCTGCTTATAACAACATGGGAATTTAGCCGGTCTTTTCTTTTCCCCATTTTTAGAGTTAAGCTCCACGCTCCAGGCTTAGGGGTCATTCACACCACTCTTCACATTCACACAGGCTTCCTGTGGGGTTTTAAATGTCATCTGACTGCTGACTGACGAGGTGTCAAAGATAAGAATAGTTCGATCTGTTGAGAGGATGGAGGAGGAATCAATAAGCTGAAGAAACAAGTGAGGAAAAGAAGATCATGATACAGAGTGGTATAAAAACAGAAGGATGGAGTCTGATGAACTGATGACCTGTACTCCATCTCAGACCTCATCTGCAAAAGGTATCTGGAGTCTATCACAGCACGTCAACGCTGTTTGGCTGCAGTAAACTCCTCCAATGCAAGCAGGAGGGACACACACTGTTCTGCCAGCGTCGAGCTAGCACAGGATTCAGTGACGTCTGCTTGGAAAACCCAAACAGAACGCATCTTCGCTGACAGCCTATCCTGCACTGCCTTTTGTTTTATGCCTTGTCCAAACAGCTTCCCACAGAGTTCGCTTGAGTGCCAGCGCACTGCTGTAAACATGCAGATGATGATTTAGCTTCAGACGTTGCACTCAAGACCCATCCGTCTATCCGTTCATCTTAACCGCAGTGCTGTTGCTTAACTTCTGGGAAAGTGTGAGCCAGGCTTTGTCTGCTGATTAATTCCAGACGATGTTTAGTGTCATAACCCTCCACCCTTGTATTGTTTGAGAGCCCTCTTCATTGTAAGAAAGCTCTCCTAGGAAGTTGATTTACTCGAACACAAAATTTATACATCAGGACAGCCTCGATTATCACATCGCCACGTTTCAGGTGACGTTTGCTAAATCAAGCTATTTTCTTTTCCAGAAAGGAGTACTTGAATATGTCTTTTTTTTTTTTTTAGGGTTTCAATTGTGATTTGTTATCTAGCACAAAGATAGAAATTACTAGTAAGATTGTAAAACCTGCAGCCTTGACACTATAGAACAACATTTAATGAGTCCCACTGACAGCAGAGCATGGCTCAGAAAGTGCCGATACCCTCGTTTTGAACTCTCTGATGGCTAATAAAAGACATTTTGCTGTATAAACATTCGGGTGACATGCTAACGCTCGTTAAAAAGCTCTTTACAGAAAGCATTAGAGGGCCATTCGGGTCAGTTTCAGTGCTCTTTACACCCATTTAGCTGATTGTCACTGCCTCCACGTGTGGTAGATCATTGAGGTTGACCCCCAATAAAAAAGGAAAAAAAAAAAACCCAGCTGATTAATAAATTAAATCTTTTTTAGTGACCATGTGTGAAATCGAGTATTGGTTACTTGCTCTTTACTCAGTTTTTGCAGTTTTCTCAGTTAGGGACTCCAAACATAATACACTCGTGACTCACTATATAAATAAAGTTTGTTTGGTAGCAACTGCACAGCTGTCTTACCCATAAAATAGGGTCTGCCTTTGCTTGCTACCTGTGCATGAGCACTTGTGAGCGTGCATGCTGGCGACAGACCCATCCAAAACAAGCCTAAGCTTTATTTCCCCAGGCTGGCTCTGCTCAGCTCAACACACAGGGAGCTAATCGATACTGATGCATGTGCAAAAAAAAAAAAACAGCTGGGGGAGTTGGAACGAGGCATCTCTGCCCTTGAAAATAGTCACATCTTTGTGGACTCACGCACTGTGAGCATGATTGATGTGAATATTAAAAGCGAAACTAACCTTGGGAACATTTAGCATTTAACATTCCAAGGCTGTAATGTGACTTGGAATAAGAGCAGCAGGAGACTTGGGTTTGGTTCCTGGATTAGAAACCATTAGCGAGGCCTGCGTGAGTCAAAGCTGCAGGGAGGGGATGAAAAATAGGTGGAATATTCCTTTAATGCAAGAGGGATTTTCTTATTCTTTGAGAAGGAGCAAATGGGGATTCAGTATGATGCTGGGATGTAAATTACCTAACAGAGCAACCTACATTGGCAAAAATAGGCAGAAGCAGGGCTGACTGGAGTGGGAAGGTCAGTCTGACACGGTGCAGCCTGAAGAAGAGTGGAGGACGGTTGCTGCAGGGAGGCGGGCGAGCTGATCACTGTGCAGCGAGAGAGCAGATGACGGGAAGTAAGTAAACACTGCCTAAGAACGAGGAAGCCATCTCTGCCCCCAGGTTAAAAAGTATCGAGTAAAGTCAAACACAAACACATGATCTATCCAACAATGTTTATTGAGTTCATTTTTTTTTTCTTTTTTATTTGACAGGTAAAGAGACTTGAAATACAGCTGAAATGCTCTCAACAACAACTGTAAATACGCCAACTGGCACAGCACTGACGTCTTGTTGTGGGTTTATGATCTGCAGGAGGTGTGGACAGCATTTAAAAGAAAAAAAAACCGCACATTATCATGAGCAACAAGGAAGAATTTGAAAAAGGATGCAGACATTTATGGATGTGTTTGGCTACACTGACAGCTAGCAGTTAAATCATTTTTATTCTGTGGACAAAGATATTGATGTTCAGCTTGTTTGAAAAGGGCTACCACCCTGTTTTAAAAGAAAAATCGTGCCACAACCCAAGTCATGTTTGTTGAGTGTAAAAGACGGGCAGCTGGTGAGCAGAGTCACACAGTTAAACTTTTTAAGGTTTCAGCTTTATCTCTTCCTAAATCGCAACACCAGCGTCAAAGTCGCACTGACTTAATTTGTACTCTCCTCAGATCATTAAGCTCTCCCCATAAGGCAACAAATCAGATACTTGTTTTGAAAATTTTCAAAACGAGACCTTCTGTGGTCCAATAGATTATTGTTGGACTCGTGTAGAGTAGCTTTCAGAATAATCCTCAGCACTGTCCCTCATCTGTCTGACCTCAACCAGATTCTCTTCATTGGCTGCCCCTCATGAACAAATCATTTAAATAGGTGGGTGAGGCTTCTGTGCGCCTCAGGTGACCACGTTAGGGATATCCGCTCTCACAGTTGGATAACAGGAGGCCCACAGAGGTCACTCACACAAAGGCTGATCTCCATATTTGAAACTGGCCATGTTAAATATGAACATCCACTATTTTTAATGTGTATACATAAAAGACAAGCATAACCGGCCTCCTTTTAAAGGCTCTGAAATGTCAAGTGCATTTTACATAATTTTCTAGGGTTAATTATTTTATATATACTTATTATTTCAGGCCGCCTTTGTCCAGTAATTAAAAATATCTACTTTACTATTGTGAGATTATAAATAGAGATAATATTGGAGGGACAAATGAAAGGCAAGCCGGCGTGTCAATGGAGCAACGTCACAGTAAAGTCATGTTCAAAGACAATGCCCTTTTCTCAGTCCCTGCTTGCACTTGCTTTTAGTTAGCAGTAGCGAGGCACAGTTTAATCAAAGGGTAACTGTGGATCGATTGCTGCTCTGTCACCAGGAATGGATATGAAGCTTTTATTACTTTGAAGTCGGTGTCCTTCTCTACCATCTCTTCAGCCCTGAGTTTATATTCTTACAAAGGGTTGTCAAAGTGCTGTTAATCACAGACAGAATCTGCTTGAGCTGTATGATACAGTTTTTCGTCAGGTGAGAACTTAAAAGTGGATAAGTGGAGCTGTGGTAACTGCAAAATGAGGCATTTCAGGGAAACATCTTTGTGGCGTAAACTGAATCCATAGCCTTTTGTTTCTTCCCATACAAAGTGAGTGCAGCATGTTCTCATACCCGTGGTGTCAAATACTGCCATTCTTATCAAAGCTGCTAACGTCTCAGACACACAAGGAGTCCTGTGGCACCTCTGCCATGGTGCACCGCAGTACTGCAATAGCAAGACAGGTTTCAACTAAAGGTTTGTGGAGGACATGGTGTTACAAATAAATGCACAGGTTACATTTTCAGTGTGCAGGGCTTTCTAAATATAGCCAGTCAGTATTTAGTATTGAATGAACGCAACTAAAACTTGTGACTTAACGTGTACTCACAATGGCTTCCCTGCACCTTGGCCAAACATAACTCTCTCCTACCCAGACCTCCCAGGCACTTGAGTTTATCTCAGCATCTCAAACATGGAAAGTATAAAAGATGGATTTGGCAAAGCTAATGTGCTTTAAACTTGTGTTCTTTCATGGCCAGCAGGGGAGCAATGACTCTGGGTACAAAAAACCTCTGATGGTAGGGGAATCTCTGGTAAAATACCCCAGACTTCTTCGCTTTCTTAATAACGTAAACGCTTCTAATGACGATGGGATCAATCGCTAGCTTTGGGTTGTCTTAAACAAATGGGGAAAGCGCTCGGCTTCATAACAGGATTTTACTAACCAGCGACAAAGTCACGGGGCTGCACCCAGTCTACAATGTGAGGTCCTGTCTCACAAGCTCCCAACACATGAGGTTAGTGATTTCAAGCATGTAGGTCACCTTTGTCCGTATAGATTTCATTACTTAACACAGTGATTGTCATGAAGACGGCTGTTATGGACTGTGTAATGGTTGATGATTATCACTGTTTGTTGAACACTGGTTTTGACTTGTGGTTGTTTCAGTCTGTTAAAAATGGTAGATGCAATAAGATGAAGGCTCATCCAGCACTTTTTTGGGGGGTCAATAATTTGTTCTATTTAATTCAGTTCTTTTGTTAATTATTTTTATTTGGTGTTGTTTTCAAAACCTTTTTCAAAATTACCTATTTGTAATTTTGAAGAGTACTACTGTGTCCATTTAATATCGCTGTGACCTTTGCACCAAGACACTGAGGCCAAAGGTCAACTTGTGAGCGTGTCTTCAGCTGTGTCTTAGAGAGCGGCAGTGTTTGAAACCTTGAGATGAGTCCCTGTAGGATCTATTCAATGATTCTGCTCAGCAAAACCAAGTAATTACAAGAAAACAGATTGATGAGTTTTCTTTTTTTCCCACAGCCAGAACAGATTTCTCATTTGGTTTATTTTGAATATCTGTGGAATTGGTTTGGCTTTTTTTTTTTTTTTTTCTTGGAAGAAATCTAATCTTTTTAATATTTATTACAGGTTTCAGCACTCTCGTGTGGGAGGAGCATGCTCCAAAAATAAAAGCCCCATATATTCCCCAATGAAACGCTAATGTGATTAAAACTGCGAGCTGTTGAGTGCATTAACGTCCAGTCACCGGTTTCTTCCGTGCAGTTGCTGGTTCTGAATTTTGAGACTTTGTTGTTGTTTGCACCAAAGAAACTGTATGAATACATTCTCTTATTCGTCCTTCTGTCTCGACGTGTTGGCGCACTCCACCGGGAAAACTCGGGTCACTTTTCCTCGTGATAAACCTCGTTACCAGATGTCCACAGACAAATAAAACTTTGTATTTCCACAGACATATTCATATATCTTTTATAAAATAAATCTTGTATTTCCAAGTGTACAATAATAAAATGATGCACTCTGCAGAAAAAAAGGTAACAGAAAACTCCATATATACACACAGTATACTGTTTTGGCAGACAAAAACATGGACAAGTTCAGTATTGTAAACAGCTCTTTACTCCCATTCACATGTGTTCGTCTACCATTTATTGACTTCTCCCGTCGGCTTGTTGTTCCTCCTGTCCCGTTACATTCATACAGTAAATCCAGAAAATTGTGCTTTAGGAAATCTCTTACAACAATCCGCGGCTTTTTTTCCTTCATATCTTTTCTTAACACCTGTTCTGCTGAGTAGAAGTGCACTGTCTCCAAACAGCTGAATGTCTTAAACAGTCTGGTGGCTGGTAGTTCACTCATCTCTCCTGGTTCAGTCAGGAGAAGAGTTGGGGTTAGACGAATGGCAGCAAACTTGTGCAGTGGCGTGGAGGATGTAGAGATCTGAGCTTGATGACTGGGAAGGTTTGGTGGCACATGTGCAGCAAATGCTCCATTAGTAATTTGCCAGTTATCTAGACTTGAATTAACTTGCAGTGAAGCCGTGTGGTGAACTGAGCTCGTGCCTGGAAAAGCAGCGTTTTACTGATGGCAGAAGTTAGAGAGGTTAAAGCTGCGCTTGGGATGCAGGAATGTTTGTGATGGAATGTGAAGAAACACTAGCGTGCACGGAGCAGTGATGTCTGGGTAAAGACACAGACTGGTGAAGGAGCAAAGCTTTGGGTTTTGAGCTCAGGAGGCAAGAACAGAGTGGAGGTCTGAAGGTGGGCGTCAGGTCTGCGCGTCTAGTTGTCCTCGTCCGTCAGCTCCTCCTCCGCGATGGCCTTCTCCGGGATGGCCTCAAGGCTGCATCTGCTCTTGGACTCAGAGCCGAAGGAACCGCTCACCGCGCTACCTTTAGTCAGTTTACAGGTGAGCGCGGCATAGTGGATCTGCTTGAGGTTCTCCTGGACTTCGCTTCGGGCATGCTTCAGTAGATCCGCCTGGCCCTGAGAGGTAAACACAGATCACAGAGTCAGACAGCAGCAAATTGGGTGTCAGGAAAAACTGTAGCTTGTAAAACTTCTTTCAGTTTAATTTGTGCAACGCTAATTCACTACACAAACATCTCAAGGGGTGTTACACTGTAAAATAAAGAAAACCATACAATATCAAAGAGCACCCCAAATATTTGATGGTATATTATTAGCATATATTTTCTATTCTCTATGAACAGCACTTGGGAACAGTGGGGTTAAAGACCTCTAGTTGAACCAGGCTCAGGGAGGAAGCTGCAGAGCTGATCGCTCTTACCTCTGTGTTTAGATTAATGTGTTGTAGAGTTGTGTCAGTGTCAGATTTAAGATGTTATTGGCTCCGAAAAGTTTATTACAAATGCTTTGTGAAGGTCACTGACTCACAGTCCATAAACATTCCAGTTTCACTAACGTCCCACAAAGTGTCCTCGTGCCTCTGCTGTGTAGTGACAAACGTAACGAATCATCCATCCGTCCATCTTTTTAAACGCTTGTCTAATTCAAGGTCACAGAGAGGGTGGAGCTTATCCCAGCTGTCATTGGGCGAGAGTCAGACCCTGAACAGGTCGCAGAGCTGAACACGTCTCCTGTATACTTTAATTTCACTGCAGTTGGTTTTATAAGCACAACATACAGTTGAGTTTTTAATGAAATTTGAAATGTTTTTCACACCTAGTTCTACCTGTAACTTTATTTTTCTTAAACATGTATTCACTGCTTCAACATTACCTGAACATCTGTGCAGTTCTAACACTGAAAGTCCACAGCAGGCTTAAATAGTTCATTTTAAGTTGGTTAAAACACAAGTTACATGAGGTTTCTTTTATACGTGAGAGCCTTTATCATTGTGGAACACGTCACTGTTAAAGCAGCATTTACGGCCGACTAGATCATTTTCCTGACCAACAATCAGACTTCCTCCCAGCAGCGTTTCTCTGTCGTCACTTCCTTTAAATGTCAGAGTAGCTGATGCTGCAGTCATCAACGTGCACTTTAGTTCAACTTGTCAGGCTGACTATGATCAAAACTTGATCTGCACTGTAACACCTTATTGATTAACAGTGATCAGCTCTGGTCCTGGTGCTGTGGCAGGGAACACACTCGGTGCTTTTAGCCATAAATCATGCAGCTCACTGTAGTGTATCTATTTATTCCTTTCCTTTGTTTCGTTTGTATACAGTCTACATGCCATTGTAGCAGGATAAAGGTTAAGTAAGCTGAGCGTATACAAGCAATCCCTGTGTCCTGAAAATCTCAAGACTCCTCTAAACACTTGCTGAAAGGCACTTTTTTTTTTCCCAACTAATGTCATGATGTCAAAAAGGATCAGAAGAAATGTAGCTTACAGCGAAGTGAGAGGATGAAGCGAGCAGGGCCCATTGTATGATAAATAAAGGTTATTATGCAAAGCTCCTCTAAGCAACGTGGTGGCATTGGCCTCCATTAATAAAACTGGCTTGACTTATAAGTGATGTGACTGAAAATCTCACCTTCAGAATGGTGATGTTCCACGTGAAGCTCTCCACAGCCTTGTGCAGCTTTCTGCCTTTCAAGCCTTCCTTCACAGCCAGGTCGTGGAGGTTCTCGTGAAATTCCATAGCTGCGAGAGAGAAACAGACGAGAATGAGTGTCGAGTCAGTGCGGTGTTTGTTTAGGAAAGAAGAACAGCTGCTGCGAGAGTGGAGTCTGGGATATGCGAGGCTTGCTAGGCTTGTTGTCACTGTGAGGAAACGCATGCAAGCAAAGACCCTGGCATGTACTGTCGACATTCACATTTCTCCAGCAGCAGAAAACTTCAGTCTGCGGAAGTACAGAGACTCTCCGGAGGTGGGAGAGCATTACTGTCTCCTCACTGCACGCATACGAGGTGATAATGGATCGCAGTGGCCACAGTTACATACATACCAGGTCTGGAAAGCAGGTGAGATTGTCCTGTAGCACAAACTCAAGCGCCTGCCATGAAAATATTAAGTCGTGTGGAAAGCAGACGTGATGGAAAATGTGCTCTGTTTTTCAGCTTTTCATTGACCGCGGAAGGAAAATGTATCCGACTTTTCTTGGGACTGCTTTGTTTTATTAGAATCCACACAGTGTTTATACATAGATTTTCACTGGGATGTCCCTGTCAGCGAGGGACTGTTTTATGCCTCTCTTCAGCATCATCAATGGGAAATCTATATCATGCAGTGACTAGTGTGCAAATCCTGGGTAAACCCTCCTAATACAGGGATGCTAAGGGACAGGAGTACAGATGAGGAGAAGGAAACAGTGAGGCGGGATAAAAGAGACCCAGAAACAGAGAGAGTGGGAGACGGACACGACGCTCTTTCACTGTGGATTAGCATCACGGCCTCCAACAGAGGAGGGATTTGTCTCCTGAGGAGCTTTCCCACCTCTTCCCTCCTCTCCTATTTTTCCCCCTCCTTCCTCTGCATGACTGAGTCCGACTAAGGACATGTTTAAAGTTGACTTTGCTTTGCAGGGCAGCAACAGGAAACTTCAGCCTGAGAACCATAAACCAAAGGCAGACAGAGCAGAGACTCCATGACTGCGTAACATCTCTGCACTGGAAACTCCACATACATTTCCGCTTGAATCTCTGATAACAGCTTGAGCCAGTCGTAGTTCCTGTCAGTGCTGTTGCCATGGAAACATGGTGTGCACGAGAGAGAGAGAGAGCGAGAGACAACAACCCCCCCCCCAACCCCATTTGTGTGAAATCTCCATTATAGGTGTGTGGTGCTGGGCTGTTTTGGAGCCACTCAACTGAGGATTTGCGTCTGTCACCAGACTTCTGGCATGAATACAACCTCAGGAAGCTGACGGGACTCAGTCAGTTGTGACACATTTATCATATTTGTAGCAGATGTCACGTCACCGCTCCCAAGTTGTTTTTTTGTATTTTCCCCACCATTTTTTGCTATAATCAAATGTGAAATGACATCTGTTTAATTCCAGGTCACTACTGTAACTACAGAGCTGCTGTTGCTGCGCACATGAACCATGACGGTGCTGAAGAAGGTGCACACACACACTTAACTTACACTGAAGGTTGCCTAGCAACGTTTTATGGAGTCTGGCAGGCAAGAAAGGGGAAAGCTCGTTCTTAGCAAAGCATTTGAGACTCTAATCTCTGAGGTAATGCTGCAAGACTGCAACTGTACAGTAAAGCCCGCTTCGAGAAGGCTGAGGCGTAATGTGAAGGATTGCAGCATGACCTGAATTTTTCAATAGGTTAAATTCATAATTCTTTCAGCAAGACAGGATCATATCTACTTATACCACACATGCCACTAAAACCTAATTTTATCAGACATGGAGTACAAATCCAGATTAAGCAATTATCCAGGTCTGGGTCACAGGGGCAGCAGTCTAAGCAGAGACACCTGACCTCCCTCTTCCCACTATATCCAACAGCACTTTCACAGGACACTGAGACGTTCCCAAGCCTGCCAAGAGACACAGAGCCTCCAGGATGTCCTGGAGTGCTCTAGGTAGGACGTGCCAGAAACGCATTGCATAGGTGGTGTCCGGGAGGCGTGAACTACATCTTTCAGTGTGGAGGAGCAGTGGCTCTGCTCTGAGCCCCCCCTCACTGAGCTCTTCGGCCTGTGTCTGTGCCCATACCCCTTTCAGAGTACACTACTCCCAGCTCGTGGCCACGGGTGAGGATAAAGTGTATATTGATCAGTAAATCTCAACTCATTCTTTACCACAATGGGCCAGTCCCCAGAGATGCTGCAACAATACAACAGCTTCTTGGTCAATTGCACTTTTTTCTGTTTGTTTAATATTGCTGAAATTAAGCCTTTTGGCTAAGAACTCACACAACTGTACTTGTATACAGTCGTGTGTCTGTATAACTGGAGTGATGATAAACTGTTGACTCTATGTATAAATGTTCAGAAATCTACATCATAAAGTAGAAAAGCTGACAAGCAGATAATTAGCCAGAAAATGAAAAGAATCAAAGTAATGGTTATTATATCCTTAAAATATCCACTGCTCTACAAACGGATTAAAGAAAGCTTAAAGGGACAAGATTGTTTTAGACAATTTGATTTTTGAGAATCTGTCATGTTATCTTGTAAAATAAACTTTGGCTCTTTGCTTTGTATTCTGCCAAATGTCACAGTGGCTCCACTTTGCACTGAATACTGTAATTTTGAACTTGGCATTTAAAAGAACATCTTCTGTGCTGATCATGTTAGTCTGCAGCAGCTTTGGCCATCCAGCTCCCCCAAATGTTAATTGGAACCTAAGTGAGTATCGGGTGAGAGAGGTGACATCCCTGTTTGAGCTGCAAACACCTGACTGAGTTCGCCGACACCACCTACGTCCATTTTTTTCTCTCTCTCTCCTCCTTCGTCTGAGCTGATGTGATGGATTATTCACAGCTTTAATAGCTGCTCCTGCTGAAACATTCTGCTTTCTGTAAAGGGGGAATTGGGTTTATACTGACCCAGTTTCTACTCAACAGACGCACAAAACCATGCTGCATGCACCGCTGGGATAGAATTATGTCAGTTTGGGATGGAAAATAAATCAATGTTCAAGTTCATCAGTTTGCCATCTGTTGTGTCCTAGTTTGCAATTGTTGGTTGTTTAATTTTCTCCAGTTGATTTTGGATAATCATATATAAATATGCTTTGAGATTTAAGTCCCCATCATGCTTCTCTGGAAGCTTTTGAAATAAAAAAAAAAAAATGCTTGTCTTCTTAAATTTTTACTCCCGTCTTACTCGTTTGTTGGACTATGGTTTCATTTAAAGTGTCCTAATATGTCCTTCCATACAGGAGGTTGGCCGCTGCACCCTGCCTACATTTTTGAGGCAGCTCATGGTTTTCACGTGTAATATATGCTGTTTCATGTCGTTCTGCGTTTCTATTGGTCGAAATGTATTCCACACAGGCCATGCAGTTCAATGCAGCTGAACCAGGAAACGCTCGCATTGGCTGCATTTGTCAGGTCGGACCGAGGAGCAACTTCTGAAGCCAAAACAGCGCCAATACCTCCAGTTCCCCTAGTGGCCACTTGAGGCTGGCTTTGAAAAGCAGTCAATTCTTGTCATGCTCTAAATTTGTAAAATGCAAGGAAACAAAAGCATCTTTGATCTGTACAGTCCCACGTAAAAAATCTCCAAAACATGTTTACAGTCGACCACTGTAGACAGTTTTCCACCCTCAAACAACTCTGAGGGTCCTTTTTTTTTTTTTAAAGGTATTCTGGAGGTGGAGGTGTGCCAGCTTTAATTAAAGAGTTTAACTGACTGTAGCGTATAACATTTAATCGACTAGTGAACTGTTCACATGCCACACTCAGTCTGTGTCTGCCTACAACACTTTACAATTTAACTGGATCATAATAGCTAGTTATCTGCTATGAGCCAGGCTGCACTAAAGAGGTGAGAGCTCAACAAGAGTGATGCGCTGTTCTTTACCACTAAAATGTGGTTAATTCAAAACTCAGTTTGGTAACCTGCGCAGGCATACTAGCATATTCAATTATATGATAATAGCCACTTTTTAAATCTCCTCTAAATCAGTAACAAATCAAGATCAAGCATCTGCCCCGGAACACAACAGAACTGATAATGAAATGCAATTTTGTGAGGTAAAAATGATCTAATAATGCCTGGCAGGCATCTTTTTCAGGCTTTTATCTTTTTAACTACTTTACATGGAAGATAAGCAACACAACAGCTGGCACATGTAATCTCACTGTGGTAAGCCGGTAACAGTAACGTCATAGTCTAAATTTGCAAACTGCAGACAAAGAAAAGCCAAAAAAGAGGGGAAAAAAAGGACGCCTTTTGATGTGTACAATGAAGGCCGTACAGATCACAGGGTGTTATTATGGCTGAGGGACACAAACAGGTCATGCATTTAGGACAGAAGCGGTTCTGAATTGTGCATGCTACAGTCCAATTTGGAGCCAAACAGAAAATGCTCTAAATAAAAATTCAAAGGCTTTGGGGGATCTTTCTGATGTCAGTAAGTTCAAGTACATCTTTAGCCCAAAGCCACTGGCTGGTAATTGTTAAGGTCTGGAAGGTGGTTGAAACGAAAAACACCAAAATGCCTTTGATTCACATTGCTTAAAAAGGCACAGTCGTCATCCTCTCTGATGCAGCAAGACAATAGACAATGAATATTTTATAAGTCACCCATCTGAAAGCCAATAAAGCTGAGCTGTGGTAATGATGGTCCATCTCTGCGCCCTTCCATTCTCACTAAGCGTTTCCAGCAGGCTTGCTCAATGTTAAATTAGCCCTCTAGACTACTTAGACAGGATTCATTGCGAGAAAGTGCTACAATATGAATCACATTAGCTTCAAAATTAAGAGGTTTTACCCATATTTTTGGTTCACTGCTGTAGCTGCTTCATGAAACAAGAACGGCCCTAAAATAAAAGGCAGTCCTCTTCAATCATTAACACAGACTCAAGAAGAAACCGTGCCTCCAGAGCCCATCTGTGTGCTGCATCTTAAATCCAGTGACCTATGAGGATGACCAAACTTGAATGGATTTGCTTTTCCCTTATTGACACAAAGTCGAAATGTTACAATCGGCTGGCAGGCCAAGGCTCCATAAAGGCATGGAGCTCTAACTGGTACTGAATGGCGTGTGTGTGGATAGATTGCCATCTATTAACTTCACACAGTCTTCCCCCATTTCACTCGTCACTCAGTCTCAAACCATGTAATTAGAATACAGGACAGAGGCTCTTACAGGTGTGAATTAAACACCTCTATTTGAATGGCAGCTTTTCAAAGAGAAACAGTGACTGGATCACATTAATGAACATGAATCAAATGGTAATTCCACTTATGCAAATAAGAAAATTCTAATTAATTCATATTGACTGATCCCACGTCACCTCTGTGGCTTCAGAGGAGACATGCGGCCACAGGCAAACACTCAGATGCTGATTAGTGGTGTCAGGAAATTCTGCCTTTTAAGGGTTTTCCTCCTCTCCTGTGTGACTGTATCTTACCTGCTTTTTGGGTTTGTAGGATTCTCTCGTACACCCCCTCTGAGCTCTCTAGCAGCGTCTTGCTGGTCTGGATTACCTGAAAGCACACAAACATATTTGCTCACATTTGCCTTTAGTTTCCACATCAGCAAAACTAGCATCTCACAACAAAGCAGGAAGCAGTCTGTCTGCTAGCAGGCAGTTTCTATCCAGGGAGTGCTTAGAAAACAAGTTGTTATTACAGGGGATGTGAGTGGGCCAGGCTGCTAAATTGCATTTTTGAAAGCCAAAATTAGAGGGTAGGAGACACAAGCAATTAGGTTGTTTATTAAAAGTTACTTTTCTTCCCTGAAACACCACCAGTGTCCTGTTTTAAATGAGAAAAATATATATGTGCAAATCTGACTTTGGTTGGAAAGTATTTTTTTCAAAGGAAGTGCTGATAATTAAGGTCATTTCAATTAAAAACATGTCAGTCATTCTCAAGCAGCAACACCATTACTGTGTTCTCTGTGAAGCTGCAGCTGCGACAGATGCTAAGTTTAGCTCCTCTGGTCTTATGCGCACCTCTAATTGAGTGCACAAACTCTGCTGACCTGCAGACTGTTGAAACTCTTGTGGCAATTCATTTACATATTAAATGCCAGCGTTGCTTCTTCCTAACAGTAAACAAAAAAAATAAAGAAATAACGAAAACATTTTTTTAACACAAGGAAGACGGCAGCAGCATGTTGTTTCAGGAGGTTAATGGTGCATATGTAGGCTGTCAGAGACGGGGGTAAATAAGCATGGAGTAAACAGGGTGCCTGGAAGACCATCTGGATCTTTTGCCACAATTATTTTAGTAATAGCTTCATTTTTTTCATCTGATGGGGATGCTATTTATACCCTAATGTTACTGCACTTTTGATTTCAATTAAGTGCCTGTAGGTTACTGGTGCGGCACGGTCGTAATTGACTTGTTCACTCCCGGTGTGACTTAAGCATATAGAGGTTGTGCTGCGAAGCCAGGCGGCCCGGCTCAGCTGCCAAGATGGAAATTAAGGAATGATGAACAATGTTTTATTGCAGAGATCGGAGAGACAAAGCCAAAAACAAGCATCACTGTGGCCCCAACATCAATCTTTTGAGCCTGCCAGCCAGATCCCAGAGAAGAGGGAAATCAGGGAGGCCCGTATAGAGAGCGATAGAGGGGAAAATATATAGTACTTAATCCAACAGAGGCTGTACTTCACTGCTCTGACAGTCTTACTGTAATGACGCAGTCCCACCTCGTCCTTAACTGGTGCTTAATCTGAACAAAACTTTGCACGAATATTATCACACATACACTGATGATTAACAGTTCTTTGGATTTTCATGTATATTATCTTCATCTCATCATCATCCTGCAATGCAATATTACGTATTCTGTTTGTGTCTGCTTCGCGTGTCATGTTCAGCATACGCCGACCATACGTTACTTAGCAGGCATCAAAATTTCTATCCGCAACTGAACTTTGTTGCCGAGTTACAAAAGATACGTAGGGAGAATTTGAAAAAGTGCGACAGGTCTGGTTTGTATTTAATAAAGCTGTCTCTTTAAACAAAATCAAAACTATGGTACATTTTACTACCATATATCTTCCTTCCAGAAGCACATTAGGCTTTTCTCATTTCTCTATTTGGTGCCTCGCAATCTTCTCTGTCCTCCTGCCTGTGACTCCAAAATCCATCACTGGACACCACATTGAAGGATGCCTTCATTTCTAACATACTTCTCAAGGACAGAGGAGAGAGGAGTAATACTCGAGGATGCACAGAAGCGATTTTACCATCAGAATGTAAAAGGCGTGGCACGCAGCTGACCTATACAAACACAGGTGACACGACGACACCACAAACAACTAGATCTTTGCACTCGCATGCTGTTTCAGTTATTTGCAATTTGGTTAATCGCCTGCATGATAGCCTACCTTGTCACATTGCACCATGGTGTGAATTGCATCATGTGATCACATATCTGAATCAATAAAATACAGCAGTAGCTGGACTACAACAAAATTTATGTTGCTGCTGTGCCAGCTTTGATGGCTGAGAGGCGAGGATGTCTCATTTTGTTGAATCCCCGTTGCCTCGATTATTCTCTCCTCGCATCTCTGGTAGGAGGGACTAAGATGCACGGGAAGGATACAAGGAAAGGAATCGAGGGTGTATAATCCATGAAATTAGAGAGCTTTGTTTGTTCCTACCGTTTTGGTCTTTTCAGATGTGTTAATAAGGAAAATATGAAATAATGCCAGCCTTATCCTTTATGAGCATGTCGACAGACTTGTCACGGCCTGAGCTGCTATTCTTTCTAACGCACTCTAAGAAAATAAGTGAGAACACAGCAGACGTTTTCTGAAGATAAATATGAACGTGCAGCCTTTTTCCCCCCGAAGCATGACTATGCAGAGTCATTGCCTGATACTGTGCTCAGTATGGGGGACAGACACCGTTGCACAAACCCATATGGTGACTCACCATGTTCTTCTACAGGCAGTCATGACTAAGTGACTGTGGCTGTTTGTCTCACTCTGCAGCTGCAGTTGCGGCACTTAGAGCTGCCTCACACACTGTGATTACTTTCCTGATGGGTAAAGAAATTACTGTCTTGGTGGCAGACACAGCAAATCAAGCGTCTTTAAAGGCATATTCTAGTAAGGTAAGTGGGTGGACTGCTCCCTATTTGCACACTAAACTGCATCCTCTAAATGTTATGGCCGTTGTTGTTATTATTATTATTACCACCCACATTAACAAAGACACAAATGGTCTTTTATTTTCAAGGTAACGTTAGTTCAATGATACATTTCTGCAAACTAAAACTAAAAAGAGAATATATATTGTGAACAACAACTTTAATGTTATTAAAAATATTGTGTTAATGAGTCTTGTTTGATGTATGCGGTTGAACTGCAGATAACAGACATCTTAGCAGAACCATTCTAGAACAAAGTTTATTCCCCAATAAAAGCCTAACATATGGGTTTTGAAGTCCCCTCGGTTCAGTGTTTCAAAGACTTTGTATTTTCTCCATCCACACTCTGTGCCCTTAGTTAATCTGTTGTGAGTACAAACAGAAATCGGACCATATTACCTAAGAGCTCGAGCTGGCATACTACCGAGTCTCTCCAGCTTTTTCTCTTAGCACACAAATGGGCAGCATTGAGACCCACATTCTATTTTTGCCAATCAGGAGCTGAAAGCCTGGCTACTCCCTGCGGTGGATTTTGACACACTACCAGAATTTCTAATTGTACTTATCCATACATTATTTAACATTATTTTAAGGTTGCACTCCCTCTTTTTCTTACGCGTATGCACTTGTCAGCTCATCTTTTGCCGCCACACCTTTCTGCTTGCCATCACTTCTGGCACTCTGCTGATGATCAAGGCCTGCAGCTTCACACCACTTAAGCCCTTGATCTTAATTTATTTGATTTTAGTCCCCAAACACCCGTCATTTTCTTCTTTCTTCCTCTCCAACTCAATTTTCCTGGCGCTCCTTCCATCAGGGCCAATTACCTAGCTTTCCGTTCTCATGTCTGAATAGAGCAGAGGGGTCACCTTAATCGGTCTGCATCAGAGTCCTTTTCCTATGTTCGTCCTTGAGTTGCAAGGTATGAAGCTTTTGCCATTTCCATTTTTTTAGTTTAATGCATAATGTATCATTTGGATAACAAATAATGCAAATGCACAGGTGTATTCTTTGAATCCAGAGTTGAACCTAAAGACAAAAGAGCCAAGAACTGTAGTTTCTCTAATGGCCACATGGGACTAGTAGGTAAGCCAGTGTTGTATTAACACGTCCACCTTTCCAGCAGTAAAAATCATATTTACAGCCTGGTTTAAAAAAAGATTTTGGACTTTCTTTTCTTGAATGTTCATACCTAATCTATGTGTTTATTAAGTTTTCAAATCAGAGACAAAATTGTTTCTCTTGTTGCTGTGCTTTTGCCTCCTTGTTCATGTTGTGCCAAGAATCAGTGTCAGAGAACATCGTGTTTTAAGGTTAATGGTGTAGCTGGGAATAGCCTCAATGGCATGTTGCATAACTTGTAAACATTGATTTTATTACTTAACAGAACTTCAGCCCTGTTACCTAACCATCTCTGTGTGTCCCCATTAGGTCAGTAAGCCCAGGTATTGATCTGATTGGCGTTGGTTTGCCTTGTTAGATCATCCCTTCCTGTTGATGGCAAAAGCATGCATGAGTGGAATGGGTTGCTGCCAAATACAAATTAAGTTTTCTTTTCTATGCACTGCAAAAGAACCACGAGTTTGGACAACAAAGACAGAACACACTTAGATCCAGACGACAAGAGATTAAATTATATCTGCTACTTTGTTTCTAGACATTATTTCAGGTCATGGAATTGAATGCCTCTCTCCTCTTTTTATTTACTGTCATTTTTGATATTCACTAGAGTTACTACTGTGTAAATAAAGTAAATGAATCATGCAAAAAACTGCTCACCATGTCATATGTGGTAACGACTTTCTTTAGGACCTCTGGTAGCAGGCCTTGAGGCTCTAAGTTGGGGTACTGCTCATTGAGGTTGAACACCAGAAGGGGGTTATTGTCAGGCCCAGTCAGTCGAGGGGAAAGGGCCAAGATGCACTGCTTCAGGTTAGCCACCGCTGAAAGGCCGCACAGCTCTTTAAAGGACGCTATGGCATTCTGCAGAGAATGGAGAAAGCGTAATTACAGTCTGGCTTGCATGAACTTATGCTGGTTTACACTGGCATGCCAAGCAAAACATGCATCAAATGGCATAAGCATTACAAAAAGTCTAAAAGGAAAGGAACCTAATATTCCAGCTTTCGAAAATATGCCCTTCATCTGCCCCACAACCGCACAGAACAGCACTTTCTCAAAGGAAACGCCTGGAAGCTCATTCATTACCTGTGGGAACTTTCATTTTGGCTCTTATAAGCCACTCATAAACACTCAATCCTTTTGGACTGACACCAGGTTCACAAAGACACACAGACACACACAGAGACACAAACACCCTAACCTTTCTGTGAAAGGCCAAATTTAAATCCTACATAAACAAGCAGAGGGAAAAACTGGCAGGAGGGCCAAGATGTGTTATAATCACAAGGCCAGTGGCTTGTTATCACACAACGACCGCAATATAAACAACGCTACCAAAATAAAACCTAATACAACGCCTGAAGAAACACAACCTGAGACCATCCACAGTGCAGAGACACTCGAGCAGTGTATTTCCTATGCAGCCCTTTGCATTTCTTTGAAAGCTTGAACAATGACATAAATGCCTCTTTTTCTGAAAAGAGGGATCACAGTAAGTCTGTCTGGACTGGAGTCCATTAAACACTGTGGGTTAAAGCTAAGCAGTTAAAACAAACAGCTTTATATTGTTTTTCCATCACTGGTACCATTAAAAAATGTGGTCCAGTTTACACAATAGAAGTTATGAATAACTTCTATAACATGGATCGTTAAAACATGGATCTCACCATTATGTTTGCTCGTTTCTCTCCATTCCTTGACACACATAAGGACTTGGTCAAATCTAATTCAGTCCAGGGTGGTGGTTTTTGTGTTTCCTTTCCAAAGATGAAGTCTTTTAAATCAACGGTCCCCAACCCCCGGGCCTCGGACCGGTACCGGTCCGTGAGTAATTTGGTACCGGGCCGCGAGAGTAGAGGCTCAGGTGTGAAATGTATGGTTTTCAGGGTTTTTATCGGTTTTCAGCGTTATTTTGTTTTCGTTTTTATCGTTAACTCGGTTTTCCTGGGTCTTTTCACCTGTGTTATGAATAAATCTTCTTTTTTTCGGTACCGGTACTAGTTTTATTTTGTTGTATTTATCCGCGACACCTTAAAGGCCGGTCCGTGAAAATATTGTCGGGCATAAACCGGTCCGTGCCGCAATAAAGGTTGGGGACCGCTGTTTTAAATTACTTTAGATGTCTTGTATTAAATCTAGTTATAATTAATAGATTGTGTTCAGTCTACTGTTCAGATGTGTTCAGACATAAACTTTCCATGCATATCCATGCAGTACAAAATATATCTTGGATGACACTGTTAATTCAGACCCACTCTAGTTAATCACACAAAAAAAGGGTGGGAAAAAAAAAAATCAATACTTCATGCCTTACCTGCATGTTTTCTCTGAGGTCTGTTGCCTCTCTCAGTGGCTGAATGGCTGTTTTGAAGACATCATCCAGAGCTTTGATCAATAGCACCCTCATGCTTGCATACTCTCTACTCCTCTTGCCTTTTCGTACAGACAGCCCCCTTTTGTGAGGTTTGCCGCCTCCTCTTCGATTGGTTATTGCCACATGAACAAACAATAAGGTATGTGGCAGCACTTCCCCTGTCAGAGACTGCAGCGGAACATGGCGGAAACCTGGCTGCAGACACTCAAACGGGATTGTGTATTGACCGATAAACTCATCGCCAATATAGTCGTCATCCAGCACCACAAAGCGCACCATTGCAAGTTCGGGGAGGTTTATCTGAAACTCGAAGCTCTCGTCAAACAGAGGGTTGTCCCCGTTTTGGTTGACCGTTTTAGTCCTTTGCTCAGCGCAGTCGGCGGGAATGCCGTGTATTTCGACATACACGTAGGGATCTACTACGTCTCCTTTGGCACCTGAGCCTTTGGGTTTTGGAAAGTTTTGTCCACTGATAATCTTGATGTGCAAGAGCTGTGGAGAAACACCAGGCACTGAATCTTTAGTGTTGGCACTGAAATATGAAACCTGCTCCCTCATGATCGCTGGACGCAGCACATAACCACAGTTCCCATTCTGACGGAACCAGCCAATGTTTAAATCCATCATCAGGCCAGGAGTCTGGTAGTTCATTGCTACAATCTGACAGCCACACTTCCAGAAATCTTGTGGATTCATGTTGCTGGAGTCAATCCGCATGGGACTAGGGTAAACCCGTGCTAGGAACTTCTTGTTATAGTTAACAAAGTCACCTGGGAATTCACTGGCACAGCGACTGGCAAAGACTTCATTGAAAGAGCACAGCTCCCAATGCTTCTGTTTTTGGAAAGATGTTGGAAAGTCTTTGAACTCCACAGACTTGCACAAAGTCACCAGATCAGAGAGCTCCTTGGACAGCTGAAATTTCTTGAGTGCAACTGTTTGTTGTTCAGCAGTCTCAATGCTCATCCTTTGAGACATCTCTGCCCCTTCATCCTCATCTGTCACCTCACCTTCTGAAGCAGTGCAATTTGTGCCCAACTTCTTACCCTTCAGTAGGATCTTCCCCTTCAGTTCATTAGGAGATGGAAGGTAACAGTCCTCAGGTTTTGGAGGATCTAGGTGGAGCTTGTCTCCAAGGATTTTCTTTAGGTGCTGGAACATGACTCTCTGTTGCTTCAAGGAACAGTGGTTTTCTAAGCACAGTATCAATGGAAACTCAGAGGCAACAAAGGCATATTTGTTAATGACGTCAATGACACTGCGAAAAACTATCTGTGAGGTCATTGTGTGACCAGTGTAAATTACAGGTTCATTATCAGGTCCGTCCCACACATCCAGCTCTACACTGCGGCAGCCCATCTTGAGAGCACGGATATAGCCTGTCACATCAGAGGGGCCTCTGAACTGATCTTCTATCAGGTAGGTGTTGTGTGATGCATTGATGTAGTAGTGGGACAAGGGTTGGTTCACGTCTTGGCAGACTGATTTATGTTCAGGGTCAAATATATGGCACTCTGAGGACATAAGATAGTTAGAGAACCCGTCCAAAGACAGCCAACCTTTGAGCTGGCCCTCTTTCGATGGCTCATATTTCTGAATTACGTCAAAGCTGGTCTCTTCGCTGACTTGTGCCATTCCCTGTTCTGCCTCCAGAAATATCATTAAGTCCTTGGTATCAAGAAATTCTTTATTACTGGAAAACTGAACAAAGAGAAAATATATTTCTGGTCTGGTACAAAGATCGTGAAAGACTTCAATGAACTCCTCTTTTGCCACATCCGAACCTGATTTGTCCTTAACTTTATGCAGCTCCTTGAATTTCAGTTCTATTTTCACATTTTTGAGTCCCGGATTCAACTTTTTGACTAACTGTACAGCAGTGCATATAGAAAGTTGCTTGCTGTTTGTAGTATCCTCCTCATCAAAAAGCTCACCTAACCACGATGAGCGCATGTTGTTCTGACTGCTCTCAATCATATTTAAGGTATGTTTCCCATAGGATATCAGGTACCTCAGCCCTGTGACCCACGTGTTGGCTACATCTGCAGTGTTCGCCACCAAGTCTAGGGACTCATAGTTCTCCCCAAAAATGACAGAGAAAGCACAGTCCTCCGAAATCTGATCATAGGTTCCATTAGTTCTAAAAGTATCTGTGTTTTTGCCTGTCCGAACCTCTTTGATAGATTTTACATCGATTTTAGCCTTGTCTACTTCCTTCTTTGAAGGCTCCCATCTCAAAGACTGCATGTCGGCGTCAAGGAGAAAGTAGCGATGGTAAATGCGCGAATTGGATCGCACTTTTTTGAGCTCAGACCCATCAACCATGGCACTGATGCAATCACTTGCGCTACTAATCTTCTTCTCAGTGGGCATGCTGCTGAATGAGACAGTCTTCTTTCTTTCCTTCCGCTGTTTTCCATCCTGCAGAGAAAAGGAAAAACACTGTGTATCAATAGAAATCTTTTCATTTAAAGTACAGGAAACAACAACAACAACAATGAAAATATGACAGTATGCAGTTATAATCAAGGTTTAACTTTAAAGGGGTAAGCCAGTCTAGGCTTACTTAAATCATATACTAAAAAAGTACTGTTCCGTGTGGATCACTATTTTGTTTTTTCCCCCAGGTTAATTTTAGAGTCATCAATCTCTCTAGCAGACCTGTAGCACAATCTCCACATTTTTTATTTCTTTCCAACTCAAGAAAAATCTAAATACAGCACCCAGCATGCTGCCCACTCTGACATACTGTTTGCCCAGATAGTCCTCCTTCTTGGTCCAACAGCAGCAACCTTGTTGGTTGACTTAAGGCACCTGTCGCTGTGTATTATACAGATACAACAAGGAATCTCCCTTAGGAGAGCATCACCCACACAAATCCAGTCATCTACAGCAGTCACACGTCTGACATTTTCAGTGAACCCTGCTCTTTCCATCGCAGCAGTTCCCTTCAGTACAACAGCATTTTACACTTGACATTATTGAAGTCATTTCACAATTTTAGAAAAACCCACACCCTTATTAATCATCCTGTGGCAGCATTGTTCAGCTATATGATGTAACTAGACTACGTTGCAATACATTCCAGTAGAAACATCAACCTTTATTTTCTTTTAATCTAACGACTGAATGAGTGAAATGCTATTGTTTTTAGAGGCACAAAGGGATTGGCTACTCATTATTACATCATGTATATAGAGGTCAAGATGCAGCAAAAGCAATGGACACTCCTGATAGTTCTCCCTGCTGCCGACAGCCCACTCTCAGTGAGATTGTTTATTAGTTTGTACAATTAAGATGTCTAAGTAGCTGGAATGATGAGGATGGAAGGCTGAAACAAAATCTTCTCTAACATAAAAACCATCTCTACAACCAAGCGTAGTAACAAACATCTTACATAACAGAAATGATCAAGCAAATCTGTCAGTAGGCGCTTCTGAGATGAAACACAGACCGAAACAATTATATAATGTAATTTTTTTTCCAAATTGATTCATCAGCATCTGTGTGTTGGAGTATAAAAAAAACAGACACTGACTCTTATCTTGTACCCCTGTAATGATCATGGATGGACCTTATTTTGCAGTCTGTTGCTTAAGGTCAGTTCTTGCCCTAACCTAAAATGGGAATTCCTTACATAATCCTTCTGATCTGGACAAAAAGGTGGATTTTAGGATAGTCATCAGTAGGCAGTAACCATAATACAGTCAGTATAAGGAGATAAAAATACTGCACACACCCAGTGTGTACCTATTGTAGTGCACACACCCAGTGCACTACAATAGGTATAGATTGCCAAAGCACCCTTGTCTTACCATTTAATGTTTCCTTAGAAAAAAAAACTGTTATGCAACAGTCTTTTTTTCAGTCAGGTGATCCACAATACTGCAAGCTGCAAGTGCAGCTTCATTTAGCCTTACATGGTTTTCAAAAGACAACATGATCATGATCAGATGGGCTATTTATAGCTACATTTATTTGTTTTATAGGGTACATATTAATCTCCATCACTTATCTCTGTTCATCTGTTTCTTTGCCAAGTCAAAGCACAGCACCAGATCAAGCTAGCTACAATTTCCCCGTAATGTTAGCAGTTACAAGAAAGATGGTGATCTTTCTTTCCCTGCTGACTTTTAGTCAGATTTAAAGGACCTTTATTTGGGATCCGTGGTCAAAAATTAAGGGCTGTAACTTCATTAGAGTAGAAAAGTTCCACAGGACCATATGTTAGAAAAGTATGGGTGTAAATATATATCATGAGCAAGACATTATAGCACCAGTAAGTACAAGCTGTATTCAGTACTTATCAACCTTATCTAACCCCCGCTCAGTCTGTTTAACATCACTGTGTGGTAACAAGGACTGTAAGCAAACACAGAAACATTATTTTCTTGGGTAAGCATCCAAAATACATGACCGTGCCACGCTATTAGTCATCCCTTCTTTGAATCCTCTGCAACAGAACAATACACAGCAGGACAATGGAGGTTCCGGTTTTGAGAAATATTCTGCATTGATCCTCATTTCATTATGTTTATTACAGATGGTTTCGTTTTTTTACTTTTATTACTTTATTAATTTTGTTGAGAGAAGGAAACCCGTGCTGCATTGTTAGGGCACGACAGTAGAACGCAAATGAGATATTAAACGTTTTGTTTGTGCTTCACAATGCTAAGATAATACCCTGGGTATTACCATCAGACACCCTGAAAAGAGAAGTTAATTCTAAGCCTGTATGTATGGTTTCAGTGTATGTTCGATATCTGTGTGTGTGTGTGTGTGTGTGTGTGTGTGTGTGTGTGTGTGTGTGTCGACAGCAAGATAGTGGGGGAGAGAACCAAGTAAGACTGCATATGTCCAACTGCTCAAAGATCCCATAGGAGTCTGAATTCCCTAACGGACGGAAAACTGCATTTTTTTTCTGGCTCAGCGAGCAGTTATGAACTGTCTGTGCAACTGAAGACATCACATGGGACCCATTACTCTTTGCTCTACTGTTCTACCTAAATCATCCACAACAACCATCACCTCAGTCTCACTGCAGCATAAATCACCTTTTAGCTCGGTGCCAGGACAGGCTTAAATATACAGTAACAAAAATTAAGTGAATGAAATGAATTTCATCTGAGTACAAATGTAACAAGCAGCCACAAATGTGCCCCTTTGTGATGGTGCATGGCCCTTATTTACTGCTAATTTATAAAATCACAGTCGTCAACAAGAATTCCTACAGTGTCTCAACTGTTAGGGGTCTTAGAAAGAAAACAGTATATTATATATATACCTTTACACAAAGCCAAACTGATGTACTGGACAGCTGATATTGGCCTCGCTCAGATATGGCCATATCAGGGTATATCGCTTTAGATATGCAACAAATATAAACAATGAGGAAAAATTACCCATTTCTTGCAAATAAATAAATAAGAAATTCAAGAGGAACTGTTTTTTGAAGATCGCCCTCCTTTCACAAAGCATTCCCAAATAGTTGTGGCTGATTTGTTACGTGGCAGACTTTGTCCAAACATAAAATGAGGTCTAGTCCAGAGGTCCAAAAAACTACTAACATTTTTGTTAGTAGTCGTCTTCAGATTTCCATGTGTCCTCTGCTTGCATAGCAACATCTAATCTCGCCCCTCTATACAATCTTCTCGTGCCTGGCAGCTCGAAATGCGTTCTTCAGTTTCAGTTGTTTGCCAGCTTCCAGATAACCAGATAACAGTAAAAGCAAGAGAAAGAAATATTGAATACAAAAATATTTGCATATTTTAGCTGAGCTAAGACTTGTGCAGCGCTAAGGGACTACAAGAGCTGCAGAGCTTCCTGACAAACTACCTGATGTAACTCATTGTTACCACCTGGGGGCAATGCTAAAAACTTGTTGGACGACTGGAACAGACTTGTTCCTGCTTGTGCACGCAACGTAAACCAAAGTGCACAAACACCAAAAACAAAACAATACACTGGGTTTTATTACGTAAAAAATTATTTTAACTAAGAAAAAGAAACATGAGATATTATATTGCAGTTAAACTGATATTAGCTCACTAATACACTATACAACAACAAACAACCACAATCTTCTAGTAATGAGAATTCGGTTTTATTAAAATTAGCAAATAGGGACTTTTTGTTCTCCAGCTGCACTGCTGTCAAATCCCAGGGGAGTTCAGACCTGGTGCAGACCCAGCTGTTTTTATGTACCATATGGTAAGAGTCTGTTGGTCACATGAAGTGTGAAAGAGGTAACACAAGATAAATCTAACAGCTCTGCCATTTCCTGAGTGGATATAAATGAAACTTGTGACTAAAACTTGTTTTTCACACGAGTTTTCCATGCTGAAATAAAAAAGGAATATGTATTTAAAAAGGCCAACCTGCTGTATCTTTCCCTTACAGTTTAACAGATTCAACTTTCATTTATGCAGGTGTTTGTCTTCTGTTTGTTTTTCTGTGCAGTGGTTCAAAATAAGAACTTTTTGGTTGGGTATTTCAACCATCCATTTCTTAATCTCTAAGAGGTTTTGTGTTGTGTAATCTAACTGACATGGAGCGGATTGATCAGCTGTGGCCTTTTTTGTCAGTTTGCTCAAAAGATGGCAGCCTGCAATAACTGTACTATCTACTCTTTTAGGGGCAAATAATAATCCATGCCATTGTCCAAGATTGACTCACCAGACAAGGAGATTAGTGGAAGAAGAAAATCTAAAATCCACCAACCAAGCATATCTTTTCATTTAAAATAGTGAATTACCTATTTTCTATCACATATTAATTTGCTACAGTTATAGATTGGCAAATGATATCTCTTAGACTAAGTAGAGTTTAAGTTAGATGATTAGGAAAAAGGTCAGGGTTAGAGAACAGACCTTCCTAGGATACAAGAGGGGTAATGTTTAACTCCCACAAAGTGTGAGTAAATCAGGACAGGGTGTCCACCACCTAGCATGTGAGAAGCTAACCAAAACAGTCATAATGAACTATACTAAGAATCTCTACCCTGTTAACGGGCACTCTGGTTATGCCCTCGACTTATTTAGGTCACAATCTGACACACATTTTATTTCCATCTTTTATTCCATCTTTATGGCTTCTCCAGCCAAGACATGATTACTAGCCAGTCAAATCAAGGAATATGATGGGGCTGATCAATTATGGAAAAAATATCTACTTGCAATTATATTGGCATGTTCTGAGATCAAGATTAATTAACACCATAGCTGGGTGTTTGACACAATCGTGCATTTGTTGAACTTTTAAGGAAAACTGGCATTTTTTATTTGCTTGTCCTTGCCGGGCTTCTCGAAAACAAAGTGTGTGCGAAGGGCTGAACTGGTTTTTACTACTCTTTGTAATCAAAGCTGATCTAAACCTGCCACATCCTGTAGGGGGATGTGTTTGAGGTTTAACGAAGAGCAAAGGCACATAGCTGTCAAAGAAAGATAAAAAGAAGATGCAAAACAACACATGATTACAAAAAAAACTAAATTTGAAAATTGTTTTATCTCAATTGTCTTCTTCTTCATAGTTGTTGGATGCTGCAATTATAAATGGATTTAAATTTTGTTTAAGCTCACATCCCTACACCAGGGCTCAAAGCATCCAAAGGAGGGTGACTGCTGTAGATTCAGTGCATGAAAGATCTACTGTGAGCTGAGCAGATCAGCTCAGCCTTGGATTTAATAAATGTTGAACAGTTAACATTACCAAACTGCTGCCACACAATGAGAGAAAAGACTTCTGAGCATACTAAGTTTATATAGGGATTGGCAGAGCTGTGAAAACAAGTAAAGGACAGATGACGCTCTAGCACATTAGCAGCTGCTGTGCATCCTGATTTTTACGATTACAGCGATGTGGACGGGTCATTGGCACATGGCAGTGGATCTTTAGAGTCAGTTATACTCATCAGCTGGTCCTGGCCAATCAGCTGAAAACCCACCAATTCTAGTCACCAGCCAATCCAGTGGGTGCATCTCAACACAGGATACTGTGTAGGTCATAACATGTAGTGCGGCTAATCAATATGCAACATCAAAAAGCAATTTATAATTTTAAAGTATTAAAAATATTTTTGGCCAATGGACTTTTTCCATCTACTAGTCTGCTTGGCTGCTGAGTCAAAAAGTGAATTTGGATACCGTTTAGGACTGTTTTGGTACATACAGCCACTTGCACAAAATAAACATACATAGGCTTTTATGACAGCACATTTTGGGTTGGGTTCAGGGCACTGTGCGGGCTACTCACATTCTCCCAAATACCAAAGTCATCTAACCATTGTTTTGTGAACCTTGTTTTTGTACACATGCAGGGTCATGCTGGAATGTCCAAAAATGTCCTGGTAAACTGAAGCATTAAGATCTCTCTTCACTGGAACCAAAAGGGCCAGCACAAACCCAGAAAAACAACCTCATACCACTATCCCTCCTGCTCCAAGCTTTACACTTGGAATGCTGCAGTAAGGCAGATGATGTTTTTCTAACATTCACCAAATGCAGACTGCATGATTTGTCAATTCACACAACATGTTTCCACTTTTCAAGTGTCTAGTGGCTGCGCGACTTACATCACTCTGTCAAATGTTTGGCGGTGCCTGTTGGCCATGATAACCCATCGCCATCAAGCTCCCAGTGCACAGTTTTTATGCTGATGTTAATACCAGAGGAGGTTAGGAAACTCCGCAGTTAATGAGCAAGCAGAGCACTGCAACTCCTCATTCCTCATTGGAACTTGGCGGTGTTTGATTTTATACACCAGTGGCAATGGGACTGAAAGAAACATATGAATTCAGTGATTAACAGGTGTAGCCTCACTTTTGTCCATATAATGTAGATTCACCCACTGTAGCAGAGACCCTTCTTATCTGCTAAACACAAACTACACCAATCAGAAACAGCTGTTAGGTGAAGTGAAAAGCATATTCATCTTGTTACAATGTAATGTTCTACAGCCCACAATCCAAAGGACTTGCTCTCCTGACAATCAACCAAAATGTGCAACAAAATCCACACAGTTAAAATGTTTCCTCAAATTTGACACTTAAGTCTTTTTATGGCAACATTTTCAGCACTGAAAAAGAAGAGGATACAATTAACAAGGAAAAAATTGCCTTGGGTGGGCTGAGTTAATTGCTTACCACCATTTTCTTCCAACTGTTCTCTATGGAGCTGTTCCAGGCTTTACATCATCAGCTCTCCAGGCAGAGAGCGAGCCTATCATCTTCTCAATATTAGATTGAGACATTAGTCACAGTTACAATAAATGAATCTGTTAATTCTGTGATATTAATAAGAATCTTTACTTATTAATAGTACAGAAAGTTAATATTCCACAGGGTTGATTCTTTACTAAGTTTTAGACAAAAGCTGTCACATTTTATTAAACTGTGTGAACTGTAAAGAGCCGTTGATAGCATTATCTGCAGTGCAATAACATTAAAAACAACAGTAACAAATATGCCTAAATGGGCATACTGATCACCTTATCTCATACCCTGATCAATCTTTCGTGACATTGTGAGGGCAGCCTGCGCAATCAATTGAATTACACAACAAGCGCTAGGACATAACACAGGAGTAACTTCTGTTCAATTTCCTGTAAGGCCCTCACAAAAAGTTAATTTGTTATGGTTCTTTTCAAAACGAGATAAGGAAGAAAAAAATGCAAGACTGAGTAATTAGTCAATTTCCTAATTGCTCATCAAAGTGATGACAATAAGCTAGTAATGAATTTAAACCAGTGAAAATCATACTGTAAATGATACCTGCCCTGTAGATATGAGCTGTTTGAAACGAGAAGCAATAGATTTCTTCTTCTTCTTATCATCAAATGCCCTTTTTCTAAGCCTTTACCCATGACCATGTAACCTTCTGCAACTGGTTTCTTGTTATCTTTATAGCTGGTATGAATTTATTGGACCTTGAGAGAAATGTCAGCCATCAACCAAACATAATTGAGTTTTGATTCATTACCAGTAATAGATCTCATTCCAAGGTCACCACAATATTTTCCATCAATATGTAGGACATTTCTTTAATCCATGAACACTGCGTGCGGCCTTTCATGCTACTCCGAATAAAAAGGGTCAAAGACCCCCTTTCCACAACACAGCATTTCTTTTCCTTTCTACAGTGGTAAACTGGAATTCACTAGAATTTGGACCTCCTTTCAGAGAGTTAACAACATAATGGCTTACAGTCAAAAGGGCAATCAGTACCCTATGGAGGGAAGAGAAGGCCGGGTTAATTCTCATAAGGAAATAATGACTCAGGGTTTCATCTTTGAGGCTTCTCCAGATTTCCGCAGAGAAGTTATGTCTCTTGCCTTGAAAAGAATTTCACCTCCAAACACCCTTTACGCCACAAAGGAAACTCAATACAGAGCTTTACACCTCATGTTTATCATATTTGACAATCTAGGATCTAAAATAATTCTGGTAAAACAGTCAACAGGACCAGTGATGGAAAAATAAACTGGAGCTGAGCGTGGGAGTGACACATGCTCAGAAACATTCCTTCATAGAAGTGGACCTTTCACCCTTCCTCCAGATCTCCTCTATTTGGCAAATATAAAGACTGGGCCATTTGCTACTCCTTTACACTGTATTGTTTATTGCAAAATCATAAGTTTCTTTAATTTACATTTCAAATTCACAATGTTTATAAATGTAAAAATGTGATACTGTTACAATGCAATCACCTAAGCTTCAAGATCTCAGTTGCTTCCAGTCAATATGAAAAATGGTGGCAAGAAGAAGTAGCCATAAATGCATAGGAGGAAACAAAGGTACCTGAAGGTACAGTCACTGCAGGTTGCATCGATGTAGTGTGCAGTTGCAGATGTCGGGCTTGTGGTTATGGCTCACTCACAGTGTAGATTTGATGCAGAAGTATGACTACCTCATTAGACCTCACGAGTAAAATCTTGGGTTATAACATATTGCTTTCTGAGATTCTACTTTGTTAAATAAATAATCTCTGATCCCATCTCAAACTGCTCCTTCCCCATCTCCTTACTTTGTCTGACTCAGCAACCACTCCAAAGAACGCACACATAAACACCACATGCGGTCTGCTGACTTAGTGAATTTTAGAAAGTTCAGTTGCTTCCTTCATTCCAACATGATTCTGAATTTATTACCATTTTATTGCAGTTGTTTCTAGTAAAAAAAAGAATTCATACGTTGCTCAAACACCTGCTTTAAATTTTCATTGTCAGGGTGCCATCTGACATTCATGTTCTGTATTCATTTAATGTATTGTGTTATTGTCTCATTTATGGTTAATATAAAATGTTCTATGCATAACATTTATGCATGTGTTTTCTGCAGTTTTCCCTGAGTCACTTTATACATCTGACTGAATTAATTCAAGTAGCTGATTAGGACTGTTGCGCTTACTTTAAGCACAACAATCTCACTGGAAGAGCAGTTAAAAGGCTCTGCTTACACCAGATCAATGCTATATTCTCCCACGTTAAGCTAATTTGCCTGCAAATTCAGTGGGTCTTATTCAGAGACCAATAAACAAACAGTCATCAGTCGGTCACCTCAGACATTAGGCAGCAATAACATCAAACCACTCCCACATACGTAACATAAAGACAGAAGAACAGCCCACATGCCCACATATTATCTTTTCTACAACCAGTCTGGTGGTTTGACAAATACTCCAAAGCAAAACCTAAACTGTTAAGAGATGCCCACACTGATTTTCTTTACTGACACACATTTTTCATTGCCACAAAAAGAAACCTGAACCTCTGACTGCAATAGGCAGATTGCAACTAAAATAATGATTCCAGAGTATATTATAAAAAAAGCTCTAGTCTAGCCCTGTTATTAATAGGGATGGGTACCGGTATCCGGTGCCATCTGACATAAACGGTAGTAACCAGACCAAAAAGCAGCGCACATTTCGGTGCTTTATTTCGGTGCTTTTTTCCCTAAGATGTCATACACTTTGGATTCTAGCCAATCATTTTACCTTTCCGAGGATAGTAGGCGGGCCCAGGTACATATGTTCTTTTAGAGCAGAGCTACAGATTAAAAACGCCCAAGGCGAAGCGGTCAAATTCTGGCTGTACTTCACAGCAAAAGATGCAAACTCAGCAGCCTGCAACAAGTGCTTTAAGGTGATACTGTGCAAAGGAGGTAACACCTCGAATCTGATGAAACACCTGGCGACGTATAGCATTTTGTTAAAAGCCGAGAAATGCACCGTATTTGATAGCTTGCTGTGAGACCTCACATCAAGAACATCTACTGCGGGTGTGGTGCCTGTTATCGGACCCGGAGTTAGCAACATCCCCCAAAAACCCGAAAAGTAGAGTCCTGGCCCCTAGCCCTGCCAGTGTAGCAGAAATGATGACAGATGATGACGGCAGCAGCAGCCGTTCTTCTCTGGGTCAGTAGCTTAATGTTGTTCGTGTATAATTTACGTTGAGTAGGCTAACCATGTTATTAAATTAATGCATGCAAGGTGAACTAGCAAACACCGTCGTAGTTACATGCGGCTGTCTTCTTGTTTGATGGCAGATACTCCCTTCACCCTGGCCAAAAAGGCTAAAATGACCAAAGAGGAAGTGGAAAACAGCTAAACATGAGAGGTTTTTGGACAAAGTTTATGTTTTTTCCATTGTTTAAGCACTGCTTCCAGCCAAGCGTGATGCCATAAATCCCCTATAGCTGCAGAAAAGGCTAACATTGTTGTCTTTTTACAAAAAAAAAAACAGCTGAACATGAGAGGTTTTTGGACCAATTTTGTGTTCTCCATTCTTTAAGCACCGGTTCGAGCACCGGTTCGAGCACCGTTTAAGCACCGGCACAGTTTCAAAAGTACCAGTTTGGTACTGGTATCGGATAAAACCTAAACGATACCCATCCCTAGTTATTAATGCTCTAAAAACATATATCAGTGACCATCTATAGAATAGCTGCTTTATAAATATCACATTTAGTTTTTGTTTGTTTATGACCTTTGGATTCCTGGATGGGTTAAGTGTGGATTAGATGAACAGGACACACGAGGAAGACACTGGGGAAAAAAAGACACCCTAAATTAAATTAATTGATTAATTAAATATTTTCCAATCGCATTTGTTGCCTCAATAACAAGTTTGAAGTCTCACTCTATACAACATAAAATTCATTTTGTCAATTAAGGTCCCCACTATAGTCAGAAAGGAGAAGGCAATGCTCACTGGACAACAGCTTGGAAATGACAAGTTGTTAGCCAAGTAGTGTCCATGATGTTTGTTTTAAAAAGCTAAGACGGCATCCAAGAACAACTGAACTAGTAACTAACTGTACTAACTGTAAGTAACTAACTAACTGTTCAGTCGACCATGCAGTTGATTTTTCTCCGTCATTACTTGGCCTTTTTGGAAGGCACCATATATTTTTCTATGCAGGGAAAACATTGTACATGGAGACCAACAAGTCTGCTAGAATACTCAGTTAATCTGCTGCAAATTTTATTGCAGGTAAGACAAAGTTAGCGAGCAAATGAGTGCATTTGCGTTGAACCTTTAGGTGCCAAAGTTGGATGTCAGACCTTCTCGGTACCCCTTTTTGTTTTAAGTACCACAGACAACCCGTTTGTTTGTTCTCCGAAGTCTTGGCAATTGGGGAAAAAGACAAAAAGAAAAAACAAACAAACACATTTTAACCGACAAATATAAAAAACAACGTAAAGTTAGACTTTTCTGCAGGATATGTCAGGTTTGGGTAGGTAAGCCTTCAGAGGGTTCACTGCAATTTTATCTGTGATAGTATTGGCTGTAGGGGAAAAAATTCACAAGAAGCTCCACACGAGGCTCCATAAATATATCATTATATACTCTGTGAGGAACTCTCCAGTCAGTTCCTCCAGCTGTAGAATAACTTCAACACAACCATTCACAACTGCAGAACTGCATGTCAGGTCCAGCATAGCAGCAAGTAAAACTAGCTCGACAAAAATGTTGGAAGTGGGTTGACAGGTCGTTTAAAAAAAATGAATAAATAAATCTTTAAAAGTATTTGATATATGAAGCTAAAATTCACAGCAATCATTATTAATTATCCATATTATCATTATCAACATATCATTATATATCCAAACTTTTGACCATACATTTTGTGGCAAATCTGAGATGGTCAAGCAGAAGAGGAAGCAGGAAATGTGGCGAAGCAAAGCAGGGCAAAGACGTGCAGTGAAGCCTGGGATTAACTATGATTTTAGATTGAAAAACTGGCAATTTTGTTTGGCTCTTTACACCACTTATAGACAAGTCTTGCAATGTTACAGCTCCAAGTAGACTGTAAAACTGTGAAACATCGAGAAATTCTCGCATTATTGATGGCAGGTCAACACTGCATTTCACATTTTGGTAAGAACTCCACCAGGCAATATGAAGCAAAACTGTCATGTCAGAGTTCAGTATAAAAAAAAAAAAAGACTGAAAAGCAGTGGCACATTCTCAGCATCTGATAAGGCGTCCATGATGAGGCAGCGCGATGCAAGCAAAATTGACACCATCCGTTAGCTGGAGACTGCATCATATTTCCACCTTCAGGAGTCGTATTACCATCACAACAGCTGAACTGATTCATCCGTGGACTCTCTTAAGGCTGAACAGAAGGCACTGAGAAAAACAGAGACCTGACTAACTTTGTTTCATTTCTAAAAGGACTACAAAAGGTTAATATGCAGAATCAATCCAACATATTAATGCACTACTTTTCTATTAATGTTATTGTCATACTAACATCAGTAACATAACTCAAAGTGAAAGTGATCAGAACTCAAGAACAATGTTATTGATAAACACTCCCAGAGAACAGCTGTTAAAGGTCCCTGCAGTCAGGATATTAGTTTGTGATTTTAATCACACAAAGCTTCCCAGTTTATAAAGTCAACATAAACACTAAATGTGATCTAATTACAATAACAGAAGACTCAGTGTAAACAGAGCTGGAGATAATATACACATTAATATCTTCTCACAGTTTATTTTTATGTGAGTATTAAATATTTACTGTGTAGAAGTTACAGTTACCCAAAGCGATCCACGTTAAAAGAACTAATGGGACAACAGAAAATAAAGCATGAAGTCTATAGCAGTGCTGCAAAAACGGTATTCATAATCAATTTATCTGAGGATTTTTTTCATTATTGAATCATTTGAAATTAAATTAATATATTACAGAGACAGTGCTTTCACTTGACAAAAGCAGCCTTGTTTTCCTGAATTAATGAAACAATTATCTCAAAAATTCCAAAACTCAAATTTTATTACTCCATTTTTTCTGAATGAACAAGACATGTTAAAATCCCAGAAAGCCTCTAATGCCCTGAAACCTTGATTTCATAAGCAATAAAGAGCAAACCCTTAATACACTTAGGGGTAATTCACTCAAAATTCATCCACAGAGTCTACGTGGTGTCCAATGATGTTGACTCAAGAGACAAAGGCACAAGTATATCCCAATATTTCAAGAGAAAACTACATTTACAAAAAAAAAAAAAAATCATGTGAGCCATCATTAACAATGAAATCAAGCTTTAAAGTCAACATAAGCTCTTTTAGGATTTTAAGATTTCCTGTTAATTCAGATAGCAAGTGTTTTTTTTGTTTTGTTTTTTAATGAAAAGCGCCGTCTTACGCTTCCATAGAAATTAAGAAGCCAAGTAGCAGCCAGGTGCAGCTAATCAAATACAATCAGTCAACAGCAAGAGTGACCAGGGGTTTTGGCAGTTTGTTGGTCTGGGGCATTCTGGTGTGTTTTAACACGCTGCCAAAATCTTCCTAGAAGAAGACCTCAGAGCAAATTCACCTCAAGGTCAGAACGTTCAAACTCAAGAGCTCTTCGGGCCTCTACAGGCCACATGCATGCATGTAAAATGTTAAGGTTAATAACAGTTACAGTTAGAAAAAGACTGACAGAAAATATGGCTCCTTTGCCAGGAGAAAGTATTTCTCTCTAAAAAGAACATAGCAGCACAGCTTAGCTTGCCTTTAGGTTGCATGTGAGCCAAGTCCAGACCTCATCTCAACTGAAATGAAGAGAGCTGTGCATTAACAAATGTCCACAAAACTTCAGTTTAGTTCTGCCAAACGTGGTTATACAAGCTACTGAGCCATGGGGTGTACTTAATTTTCACAGGACTACCTATCATCCTGTGTAAATGTGTTTGTGAAAAATATGCTTGACTGCATATTAAAGTATAAAATTAATGCCATCCATTACAAGGGCATAGAAGGACTTCTGCCGTTAATGTGGTAGAAATGTATTTGATGCCAAGTTTTTTGAGCTACCCCTGAAATAACTTGGTGAAGCAAACAGCATTTGTGCAAATCAGTGACACCCGACCTGGTAAATTAATAGGCAGTGATTCCGGTTAGTGCTTCTGCAAGTTGCCTTGCATACGTAAACACAACGGCTAGATGTGTGACGCACAGCAGGACATCAAGGACAGCTGTCAAAAAACCATCAATAAATTATACAATCAGCTGCCAGCGGCACTAGTTCAGACAAATGGATAAGACTCCAGCACGCACACCACATTATTCAAGTAACTTTTTGAAGAAGAAGAATAAATTCAGACTCCATTTGAGAAAAATCTCTTCTTGGCAGATTCAGGCTAAATGATGATGGGCCCGTCTGTCGTAACATTTCAGTAGTACATAGTAGCATGCATAATTAAAGTGACAATGCAACAGCAATAACACCACCACTTGCAACATCATATTTAAAAAGGAAAGCGTTTCGCCACCCGCTTTACTCAATCATGCCCTAAACAAGACTTCAGACCTTTTGTCTTTCTTTTTTTTCTAAACTACAGAATTTAAGGATTATATCAGTTGGTATTTTGCTCGGGGACTAGTAAGTTTGTTGAGACTCTTTTTCACACTGCATTTCCCTAATTAATTTTCATACTTATTTCTCTCTGGGCGTTTAAAATAGGACAAGCAGTGACTGTACACTTACACATTCCAGTGTGAGTACTCACATGGAAGAATGTATGGCTGTGCATTCAACAGTAATTATATAGCACAGTTAATTAGAGTGTAGAAGGGAAACACCAGGGGCCCGTTCTTCGTACGTCGCTTACTACATCCAAGATCAAATGACACATCCAAGATCAAATCATCGCGCTAACCGTGAGCTCGCTAATCCGGTTCCCCGAACATACCTGCTGTTGACGATTACTACAGCTGGACGCAGGAATGTGACATCACTGGGTGTCGTAAAAGGGGCTACGCATCGATAGTAGAAACATTGATCGGCAACCCGCTGATTGGTCGGCGAAAATGTCGAAGGGGCGTGCTCGGTATTTTCCGGCAGCAGAGCAAGAACTCATGAGTGAGGGATTACAGGAGTTTCAGAGTTTAATTAAAACGCAAGAGAACACTGCAAAGGCTGCAAAAGCAAGGAGAGAGGGCTGGCAGAAAGTTGCTGACAAATCAAACTCGTAGGTAATTTAATAATAATAATAATAATAATGGATTGGATTTATATAGCGCTTTCCAAGGCACCCAAAGCGCTTTACGATACCACTATTCATTCACTCCCACATTCACACACTGGTGGAGGCAGCTACGGTTGTAGCCAGGCTGCCATATCGCGCCATCGGCCCCTCTGGCCAACACCAGTAGGCGGTAGGGTAGATCTATCATATGACACTATATTGTCCAATATCATATGGCATTATATTATATTATAATATGTTATATTATATCCCCTTTCACATTAGAGCCACAACAGGACCCACAAGAACATGGGAACAAGTAAAAGTGGAATACAGGAGTATTCTACAGAATGGTAATATTTATCTCTTAGATTGCTTTGCGTCTCTTGGCAAGGTAATACTGGCCTGTAATACTCTGTTAGTTTGTTCATAACAGCAACCAAGAAAAGGGCAGAGGAAAAAAAGACAGGTGGTGGTCCTGCACCCCCTCGTCAACAAGTTGGTTAAGTAAATAATACCCTCACGGGAAAATCGATATCTCTCTATGAGCACACTGTCGCGCTGAGCTAAAGGATCCTGTCTATCCCGCAATATACGCTGAATTCTGAGGACTCTCCTTATCAATCTTGCACCTTCCGCAATGGGTTGGTCGCGTATACGGACAGGACATGGCTGCGACAGGCTTCCCAAATCCACCTTCGCTTTTATAGCCGTGGTCTCTCATCTTGATTACACGAAGTAATTTACAATTGCTACTCTGAAATATGAATTAAATCTGTAATAATCACATACATGTAATAGAATGTTAATAGTTCATTTCCCTTTTTTAGGAAATGACCTGTATGTATCTGTGTGACATCAATAAAAGGATCAAGTGCTGCATTATCTTTAGTTACATTGATAATATTTATTTATGGTGAAACAGTGGAAAAATATCGCTGTTGCTTTCGTATAAATGAAGCGGACATACCTGCGTGGCCGCGATCTAATCCTGTTTACATAAAGTAAACCTGCTCCCGAGCAGGTTTACGCTTACGGCTCTGTTGCTATGACAGCAAGTCCCGGATGAGCTTCGGGGAACCGACTGATCCAGGATCACGCGAAATCGTCAACAATCTAATCCGGCTAACCTACTTAGCGAGGTACGAAGAACGGGCCCCAGTGCTCAAAAGCTATTAATAAACATGGTAAACACTGATGACTGCAGTATGTTACAGCAGGTATAATAAGAGCATCCTTAATCTATATCTATCGATATTCGACTCAAGGAAATACTTTCACAACACTACAAGCCAAGTATTCAGAGAATTTACCAGCTAAGACTGACATTGAATGATGCCTCAGTCTTCAAGTTGTATAAAACCTGATCTTGAAATCTTAAAAGGTGTGCATAATGTAGCATGTGCATTGCATACCAGGAGCTGAGAAGAAACAGCAAGAGAGTGCTAGTATTATTTGTTAAATAGCGTGTGATAACACCAGTATTATCCAACAAGTTGTGTTTCAGTTTTGTGAAGTGAAATTCTAGTATTTTAATAGTCTGGTACTTAATACTAATTACCTGATATTTATGTGTGTGCATTACATCTGTACACTTCACTTGTATTTTTATTTTATTCCTATTTATTCTATTTATCCCCTTCGTATATTTTATTTATATATGTCTCTGTATTTATATATATATATATATATATATATATTATATATATATATATATATATATATATATATATATATATATATATATATATATATATATATATATATATATATATATATATATATATATGTATGTATGTGTGTGTGTGTGTGTGTGTGTGTATTCTGTAACTGTAACTTCTGTCGGTGCTGTGCTTTTGGAAACCGAATTTCCCAGAGGAACCCACCCGAGGGATTAATAAAGTTTTATCTTATCTTATCTCTTATCTTTATGCTAGCGGTCCCCAACCTTTTTTGTGCTACGGACCGGTTTATGCCTTTAAGGTGTTGCGGATAAATACAACAAAATAAAACCAGTACTGGTACCCAAAAAAGAAGATTTATTCATAACACACGGGAAAAGACCCAGGGAAACAGAGTTAACGATAAAAACGATTAAAAAAAAAAAAAAACGATAAAAACCCTGAAAACCATACATTTCACACCTGACCTTCAACTCTCGCCCGATACCAAGCGACTCGTGGCCTGGGGCTCGGGGACTGCTGCTTTATGGTACCTAACCTTAGCTATTATGTTGAGCTCATGGTCAAATATGTTACCTTTTGCCTCCAAAAACCAACATGGCAGAGACCAAAACTGATGGGTGACATCACAGTGGCTACATTCATCTTTTATATACAGTCTGTGCTCATCACTATAAGGAGGAAACTCTCTCCAAACAGTCTGCTTTTACACACCCAACCACTGCTAGAAAACATTCAGTGTTCTGCATCGACGTAATGTAAAGTGTTTGTGTAAATGTAGATCTTTAAAAATGGAAAAGCACCGCTGTATGAGTTGCCACTGAAACTAAGTCAGCAATCTGATACAATGATGAAGATCACCATGACGTAACTTGTTTGGACTCACAGCACGGCTGGTCCGCCATAATTAATGCCATATTGTTTTCCCTTTTAACAGAAGGACATCACAGTTTGTGTTCTTCTCATACCAGAGCTGTGAAAAAAACTGTTGTTTATAAAGCAAAGTAATGGAGTGATTCAACTTAATCGAAAGGATCTGAGGTGGGACATAGGGGTAAGAAAAGTGTAGCTACGAGATGCACTGCCACCCAAAAGCTTCACAGGTGAATGCTTAAAAAAGAAAAGAAAAAAAAAAGAAAATGGACTGGTCAAAGTAGTAGCCATATCCCAGTAGATAAACTGGGAGCAGCAGAAATAAACTTTTTGTTTTAAATTTCAAGCTGTCAAAGAAGAGTTGTTACTGAATGTGCGCATACATCTGTGAAGACACAACCTTCCAAACCAGGTATACAGAGTGTTTTCACTACAATCACAAGAACCAGTGCCTAAATGTTTTTACAGCACTCAAGCCCAATAAAAAGGGGGAAAAAATGCAGATGAAATGCCCTCAAACATTTTGTTTTGGTGTCATTGAGGGTCTCCTCACTCTTTGTTATATATAAACCACTATTGTGGATTTTATGTCGCAATCGTTTAAAGATGAAACCTACCACCACGTCACTGCGTCCACTTCAATATGTAAACCAGGACAGCTACAGATTACTGGATTTTTAACCTTTAAAAAAAAGGTTCACTGGCTTCATTTTCCAAGTTATTTAGGTTTTTTATAGCACAAAGACACATAACTACAAGTATTACATGTAGCTACAAGTAAGTACATTTTATCTGAAAGTGTTTCTTTTCTCAAATCCCTTCAAACCTTCAGAGGGTTTGAAACATCACTATAAAAAGAAACTTCATCTTTCATAAAGAGGATGTGGCCACCGGACAATGAAATCATAACAGTAAAAACTGTTTCCAATTATTAAGAAAACCTATAACCTAAAAATAACTCTAATCTCTCCTGCTGCATTATTTTCCACTGCACGAGTGACTTTTCATGTTTTTCCATTGCGTTCAGCTACGGCTAGGCTTTACAGACCAAATTCATATTGACATTTTATGTTTCAGTATTTTCAACAAAAGCAACTATGCGAAATGTCACAAACAAAACTCTGGTAAATATCTAGATAATATTTAAACAGTTGGTTTCTTTATTAAACAATTGCTGCCATTTTTAACAACTGTATTAGAACAGACTTGTGGTAGAACAATGGTAGTTTACCCTTGACTGGGTAAACTACCTCGTTTCAGTCTGTGATAGTTTTTTCTTCCTTCCACTCTGGGGCTGTGTGAGGCACAGATCCACTGATCTTACCAGGTAGAAAGCCAGCCCCAAGCAGAAAGAAGCACCGACCTGCACAGAAACTGAAGGCATGATCGAGCGTTGACATGGACGGCAGCAAAACCAATTTAAGCGGTCTACAAGAAATAAATAATATAGTTTAAGTATACAATATATGTAGAATATTTTCCCTGCATCAGCATGAGGCTCCACTGGAAAAAACAGGAATTTACTTTGCTAAAAATGAGACATGTTTATCTATAGGTTCCTCAATGGGTTAGTTTGTGCTACTCTCTGACTTTGATGACAAAATGTGTTAGTTCAGATTAACCAATAAATTCATTGATGCATCAGCTTTTGTCAACATTATGTAAAATAAGGTCCTACCATCTAGCTTCATACGTCTTAACTTTTATCCATTTAAAAAAAAAAAAGAAGAAAAAAAACAATCATTTTAAACATGACTACTGTCTTTCTAGAGCAACACACTGCAAAACTGCACCATTAGCAGGACTGTCATCCGTCTTACTTTTTACCTGAACTGTTTGCAACTTCTCATCACAGTGTAAGGGATGCTGCAGCCCTGATTAGTAACAGGGAGCTGGATAACATCTGAGACGCAGATGTTAACTGGCATTATGAAAAACAGGCAAGATCAGTTTAACTAATGGTATCAGAGTTGAAAAATTTAGTTCAGAGCTTGTGAACTCGTAACTCTGAACCCACATACAACTCTGCCAGCCTGCAACCCCCAATTCATCTACAGGCAAAAAGTTAAATGAACAAAACTATAAAAATGACAATGCTAAGTTGAGGTACCAACAATCATAAACAGCCCACTGAACAGTAGTCAGGTTTGGTAACATTCTATTTTTATTACAAGGTTCAGACATATTTTGTGGCTCCACACGGAATTTTGTTAGTCCAATAAACTTAAAGGTTGCCGACTCCTGGTCTAGTCAACGAATCCATCACAGACCTTCCGAGGGTTCCACAAACCCTCTCCGGTTCTCTAGAGCAGCGGTCCCCAACCCCCGGGCCTCGGACCGGTACCGGTCCGTGAGTCGTTTGGTACCGGGCCGCGAGAGTTGAGGCTCAGGTGTGAAATGTATGGTTTTCAGGGTTTTTATCGGTTTTCAGCGTTATTTTGTTATCGTTTTTATCGTTAACTCGGTTTTCCTGGGTCTTTTCACATGTGTTATGAATAAATCTTCTTTTTTTCGGTACCGGTACTAGTTTTATTTTGTTGTATTTATCCGCGACACCTTAAAGGCCAGTCCGTGAAAATAATGTCGGGCATAAACCGGTCCGTGGCGCAAAAAAGGTTGGGGACCGCTGCCATAGAGGTCCTGGCACATGAAAGTTTTCTGTCACTGGGATGATGAGCGACAGTCTGAGCATAGATTTGGGGTGGAGTATAGCATTATTCAGCAACCACCAAATTAAAAGCTCAACAAATGGTGTAATTTTGTCACCCAAGGACTTTGGCTTGACTCAGTATGTAATTTAGGAAGAACGGCCCCAACCATGCAGCTTTAAATGTGCACTGGCTTGTAACTCTTAACCACACACATGTATACACACCCACACTAATTATGTGACACTGAAACCTTTCTAGAAGTCAAGTTGTTAAGCACAGAGGTACTACAAGCTGTTACTATGACACCATGGTGGGTGATGTTCCAACCACATCCTCCCATCGCTTCAGAGAAAGAGTTTAACAAGAAGTGATTGTGTGAAACAAGCCGTCTCGTAAACGCTGGCCTACTCCTTCGCCACCAACATCTCAGTGCATTACTTGATCAGTCATACCTATCAGGAACAAAAACAAATACCTGCAAGAAAGGATTTCCTTGTAGTCAAGGGCACAGCTTGCTGCATTCTTGATTTACTGGATGTATTCCTCAGGATATTCAGAGAGAGTTTAGTCATCACGCAAGTGGAACAGTGAATGATTAGCATGTTGCAGTTTTATTTTCCATTCACAGACACATTTACGTATGCAACTTAAATTGTTTTTGTTTTTTTAAATAATTTCAGCTTTAAAAAGGGGAAATTTGGAAGATAAATTCCACTTTAGTTAGCTTTATTGTTAGTGGGGGTTTTCTCTTAATTTTTTTTAACCCATTGCTGATTAATATTTTCACTTCCTGTATGAACACAAATCTTTTTACCCAACTGACTTCTCCTAATGGCGGCCTACCGTAACATATGTTTTGTCTCCAACTTGTCGTAAGTTGTCTCTGCTGTGATTCACTAGATATTTATCCATCTGCGTACTGTGTTGCGAAGGAAATGCCACAAAACCATTTCAAACTACCTGAGGTACATTTCACATATTTCATTATGCTTTGTCATGAAGGCTACTGTTATACAATCTGATATGGCGGTTATTGAATTTAGGTCATTGAGCATTTAAGAAGGATTTCTCATCTGCATGGATAGCCTGGCACTGCACCATCATGTGGAAATCGCTGGACCAGTTAACTATAATTGGACAGTTGCATGAAGAGCATCGATCTCTGCCTCTCCTTGGACAAAATGTTCTCAGTTCAATCAAAAATATCTTAGAGAAAAAGTCAGAAATCTTTTCATATCTATTACATTTAAATAAACGTGTCTGAATTCAGGGCATTTCTTAACACGTGCCTTCAGATCTCTCGGGAACTAAGACGGACTCTTGCATAGTGAGAGATTACTTGGAATTTTGCACCATTGATTGATGTCGATATTATCCCCGTCAATCATCAGGTAACATCAAAGCTCAGCAGCTGCAATTTTCCAAGAATTTGCCTCCTTGCTGATCCTGTTGGCAAAAATGTGAGCACCTGATCCCTGCCCTGCATCCAGAGCAGAGGAACTTTCCTCAGGTATAACATCACAGATCGAAAACTGGGTGCTCATTTTGTGTTAATGCACAATTAGGACACAGACTTCACTCAAAAGCACGCTGCTCTCTGATAGGTGCCTCTGAATAAATTCCTCACATGGCTCATGCATTTTAAATCTGGCAGGCCCCTGAGGAAATAAAATCCCTGGTCTAACAGCTAATTTACTGACCTCTAGAAGCCAAACGTAAACACGCATTTTAATTAAAAAGGCACACATTTCTGAGATCTTTTGGGAGCCATTTTGAGTCTCTGCTAGGTTAACGTTTACCAGGCAGACAGTATAAATAATGTGAAGAACAGAGTAGTGAGCAGTTTGTTCAGTCTAGACAGCATCTCCAGTGCAGTCTTGTGACTCACATTGTGACAACGACAGTAGCAGTGGGGAAATTTACATTACAGAGCTGCTGACATTAGCTAAAGAAAATGTCTTGGGGCTTTCGACATAATGTGCAACGTGAGGAAGTGTCATCATCTTTGATACCCTTAAGCAATATTCACAACATCTACACCCATGAGGTGACTAAACCAAAAGACAAAGCTTTAGACTGAGAACCAAAATCAAATTACGAACCAGCAGATTAGACCTCTGTATGTGTCAAATGTTTAGTATTTGCATACCTCGCAGAAACATGCACACTTGTGCATTTCAGCAGCCATATTAGTATTCAGAATCAGCACCTGGAACATGTTAAGTCTTGCTCGCAGACTCTCGCTGACCACATGGCTCTCTCCCAGCAGCATTTTCTCGTGTTACCTTCTACATTATAAATACTATGATAACAGTGTGCAGGACTAATCTTAAAATTGATGCATAGGTGCAGGATTTTTCTGGCAAAAAACATGCCTTAAGGAAACAGTGACGTTTCTCTTTTTTTGGCGGGGGTGGGGGGTTCAAAAACATGTCGATCATACACAGAAATTCAGCATGATGAATTTGATTTATGGTGCATAAGTTGCAGATCATTTCTAATCAGACAATTCAGTGGTTGCTTTACAAATGAATTTACAGATAAAATGTGAGAAGTGGTTGAAAATGCAAACCCAGCCTTCTCAAGCCGCTCTTTGCACAGCTTGAGAAGATTGGCTTTGGTATTTTCTGCTCTACAACTCCTTCCAGTTGGAAACGGTGGCAGCGCTGGTAGTTGGAAGTGGACCAGAGGTGCGCAAGTAGACGACTATAAAGAATAGAATGAAGAAATTCAAATCGGGTATGGTTTTTGTTTTCTACGAGTGGAAGTGCAGAACTTTTTGATTACAACAAGCCACGTAAACAATGCAGGAATGTTCTTCTTGTCAGGCGTAGCTCGACATGCATCCTGACAACACTGGAGGAGCTGACTGTTTTATGATTCGTAATGTTAAAGCAGTCACACACAAAAGACCTCTCTGATTGACAGCCTCAGCAGACTGAGGCAAAACGATTTGTTTATATTTTGGAAAATGAGGTTCAGTGAATTAACTATCAACTTTTTTGTTGTTGTTGCTGTGTACCACCAGATGTACTGAAAAATAAAACAGGATTAGTAATTAGTGATTTTCAGGTAAGTTTGGAAGCGCTTTGGTGCAAGCCCAAATTCACTAGCTGCCAAGCTGAGGCATGTTTGGTTGAAGTAAGTTCAAGATAGTTCATTGTTATAAAGACATGTTTTTAACCTCAAGCAATGAAAGATGCTCCCAAAGTCAGTAAGTGACACTGAGTAACTACTATGATTACAATAATCTGTCTGATCTGCCATAATCAGACAGCACTAGGGAAACATAAAACATTTTTAGTCGTGCATAACATTTTATTAAGAGCACCAGCTACTATCATTACCCTTCCACTCTCTCATCCCCACTTTACCTCAGTCAGCTTTCATTTACGAGTATTTGTTGTTCTCCAATTTAATCTCTGTTATTGCACACATTAGTTTTCCCTCCTAAATTAGCACAGACAGCATATTACTTTGAACCACATGCTTCACCTAAACGTCTGTTTCTTCCCTTCTGGTAACTGTATCGTGGCTCTTCAGGCACAAGTGCTTTAGTAGCCAGAATTTCTTGACATACAAGCTAAAGTCAACATACACTCTGCTATAGACATTATATTTAAAGTACAGGATGTGCTTCCTATTACTGGCTCATATTGTGTGAAAATTTCACAGCAATCATGGTGCACAAAACCAAAGATGTACACAGAAGAGACTGCACAGTAACTTCCAACATCCAGTGTCCTGCGTAGATGTGCAACACACTGGCTCACCAGAATGAATGGTATAACACAGAGGCTTGAACTTCAGTGTTTACCTTGATAATGCTGCTCCTGCGTGGTATTTCAGATTTGGTGTCCAGACCGGCAGAGGTGTTGGCGTTGTCCACCCCGGTTTGGCTGCCAGGTGCGACGAGGGATCCCGAGCCGACCATATTTTCAGATATCCCACAGTCTCCATTCAAGACCGACACTTCGCAATGCGTCTTACCAGCTGCGTTGTCGCTGGGCACGGCAGTATCGTCGGGATTCAATGGAGGCAGGCTGCCGTCCTCTTCAAACTCCGCCATAGGCACTTCGAGCACACACACACGCTCCCTTTCTCTCTCACACACACACACAAGCTGACGAGCTGCTGGGTAACAAAGCCGTATGTTTCAGCCGTACTCCCAATTTCCTGCCTGGCCTATTGCCTCGATGTAACATTTACACCAAATCACGCCGTATCATCTCTCGGTGCAGATAGCTGACAGGTTCCTACAGAGAGAGGGGTTTTCTCCGTGCATTGTGCTCTGTGGAGAGAAACCACAGCGATTAGCATAATTAGGCAGCATGACAGTAGTAACAACAGCAACGTGAACAGTGGCAGCTTTTGTACAGAAGGCGTTCAGCAGTGCGCTGAAAGCGGATGTTAACTTGCAATCACTACAGGCTGTCATCACAAATGCAGCAAATACAGCCGGTTTTTCCCCATTTATGTGCATGCTTTCTTGTGCATTTCTGCACAAGTTCGCACACACAGCGACTCCATTACGGTCCATTTAACTGTAATAACAATAATAACAACCCCCCACACCAGCGTACCGGTGGTCGTTAAGGTAAATAACGTTAACAGAAACTTATCAGGTCAATTAACGTCTCCACTAAAGTCACGATTAGCTTCATGTGACGCTCGTCGGTTTTGTGTACTTGCCTTTTAAAGCGCCTGGTCCCACACTATCCATGAATGACCCGTCTTCTTTGAGCACAGCACCCTTGGCTGTCTTTCACTACTGTGTGCCGAGCAGCGCTTAGCTTAGCTACAGCTAACTCCACTCGCCTGCTAGCTGTTTGAAGTTAGTTTTCCCAGCCAACTAAAACCCTAAAAAGGAAGGAGAGAAATGCTTCCCCTGAATTTTTTTTCAGGTCAGACTTCAGCGGTTATTACGTTTTCTTAAAAGAAAAATGAGAAAGAAACGAAAACGTTGATTTCCCGTTAAATCACGCGCATACAGTAGTCTCCATGGAACAAAGTTGTGTATGTCTCGTGAACGCGCAGCAGGAGAAACAGGCCGAGCTGTCAATCAAACCCATAGACAAGGGCTGCCAAACATACGGCCTGCGGGCTCGTACCGGTCCGCCACAGGGTCCCGTTTGGTCCACTTGATGGTTTGGCAAAGTGTAAAAATTGCAGAATAAACCTTAATTACTCCTGTTAATCAATAACATGTACCACCGGTCCTTTTGTGGTGGTGCTGAAACTGAAAGATACAGAATGTATTTATAGATCTAGTCCAGTGATTTAATTCTTAAAGGTGTCAAATATGTTTTCAATGTTTTATTACTTTACGGTGTGATCTGTAAAATATAATGTACATGTACAGCCAACGAAATCACACTTATTTATCTCAAAAGACCTCACCTGCTCATCATTAGTGTTATAAATTACTCTCAGGAAATAAGAAAAATGATTAAGTACGAAGTAATACCCCTTGTTTTAAAGTTATAGAAATGTGGTTTTTAATGGTTTTTAAGGTTTTTAAAAATGTGAGCAAAATTTTTAAAAACCTTACCTGTGGCTGAGCTGAATAGTTCTCAAAGTTTTACTTCATGTCCAGAAGAGAATATTTGGACGTGTAATAATATTTACTTATTAAATGATTAAATATAAACAATTACAGAATGTTTTTACTGAGCTTACCCACTTAAGCTGAAATTAGGTTGCACTTTGACTAAAATAAGTTAGAAATCCGTGCTGTAGACTACCAGGAAATATTAGACCCACACACACACATCAATTACTTTCACTTTTCTACATAGCAAACAAGGCTGCGTGCCACACACTGTAAAATACCCACATGCCTTTCACATTACTCTCACATAGTTTAAGTGTTTTCTTGCTGACTTATGTCACATAAGTCAAAGCAAAAGTACGTGCAAAAAGGCCACAAAACCAACAGCACCACAAAGTCACCAAGAACATACAGAGAGTAAACTAAGGGTAACTGAACAGCATTTCAATTCCAGGTTTGTATAAACTTTTCAGCCATAAATGGATATAAATGTTGGATGTTACCTATCTGTCTGAGCTAAAATAAAGGTTACAACGTATTCCAAGGAGACACAACATACCATGCATGCAGTGCAAACCAACCCAAATCCTCTTTTTATGGTAACATTTGGATGATTGGAACAGAACTTTTATCATCGTTTCAGCCACGATAATCATTATGTCGAATAATTTGTGTCTTACATGGAATGTGGATGACACAGTGCATTTGTGTTTTCATTTTCGTCACAGGGAATTAAGACAATGTAAAGTTGGTTTTCCTCACTTTCACAGAAACTCCCTTGTGAGTGAACGTAGCTGATTATTGTAATAGCACAACGGCCACCTTCATTGGGCAAGTGTTTCGTGTTATGTCATACCCGGGGAACTATGTGCTAGAGTAGGTCCAACCACCTGGGAAGGGGCTCAGTGTGAATTGTAGAGGTGTTTTGGGGTCAAATGCATTTTCCATGCTTACACCTGCTGTGTCGCTTAGGTCATGTCAGAGCAATGAGAAAATGCAATTTTGATAATGTGGTTTAACAGTTAGAGCTCATTTTCACTTATCAAGTGAGAAAATAAGCCCTGTAGTTATACTGTTCCAGTCACCATTCATTCTACCTACAACATTTAACAAGGATAATACAAAAAACCCCACCAAAAAACATAAATAAGTCTTGCTGGTGTAGTTCTGCTTTCTTTTTCTTTAATTTTATTATATATTTCTGTATCATGTTATCTTCTTTTCAAGCATCATCTGTGAATAATGCATAAAAAGAAAGTAAACAACACGAAACAAAATAAAAGTCAACAGCAGCAAGAAGCAAGTGCACACAAAAGATTCTTGGGCAAATGTCATTAATCTCACAGTTTTATTCATCAGTTTCACATACAGGAAGTCCTTGAAGATACAGGAAATAGATGGATAACCAAAATATTGTCAAGCTGCTTTTAGGAAGAGCAAAGACAACGTTCCATGGAAAGCCTTTCTACAGCAGGGAATGCTGTTTTCTAACAATGACCTGGCAGGGTTGACTCTACACTTACTTTTGAAAGTAAACAGATTAATGCTTTGAAATATAAACTGCTTTCTCTGCATGACTGTAGGACATGTTCTGAATGACTAATGTTGTTGTTGTCCATCTGAGTGGTATTTATGATGAATCAAAAACAGCTCACATTATGTCTAATTTCCTTGTATTTATACGGACGGTGCTCGGAAGATGTACTAATCTGAAAGGTGAAGTAACGGCTCTTCCTACATAACAGTCTCATTGCACTATTGCGTCAGATTTCTTGTGAAAATATTCTCACAGTAACTACTCTTTGAAAGAAAGTAATCGGGTTTTAGGAGGGATGATTAAGCGATTTAAAATATTAGTCATGCATAGTCAACACAGACCTTAAATGTAATTCATAGAGCCTAAATTCATACCCTCCTTTACAAAAAGACACACAGAGTGAGTGATGAGGCTTAATGTTATTTTACATGGTTTAGTAGGCTTTGTTCATAGTCCACTGCCTCAGATGAAAGCAGCCAAAGCGAGTGTTGTGAAATACAAAAGCAGGAGGTGGGGTGAGTTGTACAACAGAGACATCTGCTGACTTATAATGGTACACTGTCTTTTTTTGTGCAGGGCAAAGTTTGTTCTGACTTGTCCTGTGACCATTCGCGTTTGCATTACAAAACACTTATAATAATAATAAAAACAAAACGTCTACCCATGCTGTTATGTTTTAAATATAAAAGAGCATTTTCCTTTTTCAACGTGGTCTTTTTGCACAAGTGTGTAAAACAGTTTAGTTGTCGGTGATTTTCCTTCGGCTGTGGTTCGGCTTAAAGCTTTTTTGGTGGTGCCTCCAAACAGTTCTCTGTGGTACCATGTAAGATGCTACCGTTGTCCCCTTGACAAGAGCTACTATTTGTAGTTAACTATTTGTTTTTAACCAATTTTCTCCTTAGTATAAGAAACAAAACAGTCGGGTACATTCAGTATTTTTTTAATTAATATTTATTCATACATTTGGAAATTGATTTTTACTGTATCCTTATTATTGAGTGTGTGTTCAGTATTTCATTTAGTTTCTTTGCTTTATTGATTGTTTGTTTAATTGTTTGTTTTAGGTCATCACTAGTTAATGAGAAAAATGTCATTTTTGCAGCTTTTTAAACTTCTTGATATTGCAGTGTCATCTTTAACCGTGGGAAATTCTCTGCTGACTTTCAGTACATTTTACAATAAAAATGAATGTGAAGGCATGAGCATATTGCATATTAATGTAAACTCAATAAATATGTGTATGTAAATATAATAAAGCTCTGATGACTGTTACATATGGGATCAATTTACTGAAGACTGTTCATATTCAGTCATTTAAAGACAGTTGAACTTCAGCATATGCAGAATATGCTATTTTTAATGTACTAATACTTATTGTATCAGTATGTGCTGAGTCAATATTTAAATGCACCATCTGGTGCTGCCAGCATCATTGGATTAACAATAACACTTTATTTAATGTTTGTTCCGACAAAATACTGCGATTCATTATGACTGTCTGTCCACAATCTGCAAAGTGTCTTTGATTAAAGGTGAAGTGTTAAAGAAATGTCTCCAGACAATAGAACAGATTTGTCTGTATTTATTTATTTTCCATGTTCTCTTTCATATGTCATTGGTATCTTATCTCATGTTACAGACAGAGAGCCAACAAAGAACATGTGAACAGTACTGGGCTGAAGCTCAGTTTGCAGACTCAACAGTTTAGCCTTTAGCCTATTGGAATGATCTCGGTGGTGCATGTGCATGAAGCAGGGCACCAAGCCTTCACCAGCTCATTACTGCATCCAGTGGTGTTTTTCAAGATTGGACAGTTGATGTAATGGTCTATATATGGACAGGGGTTGTCTAAAAATAAAGTAAAGCAATGATTAGCTCATTGTCTTCATTATCAGCAACACATTTTACCTGCCCAGTAATTAAACACCACATTTACTTACTGCAGAGTTTGTCCACACAGTTGTTAGGACAGGAGCCACATGGAGATCCCGGTGTGTAAGGCGCCCATCGCCTGAAGTTTCCTCTGTTAAATAAAAACAGTTTATTACAATTATTTCAGGCTTAATAACTGTAATTTCATGTAATTTAGACTCTATTTTTCGTTTTGTCTGAGCACATATGTCTGTATTTACATATATATTGATATTTGTACATGTAAATGCAAGTATGTGTACTTGCATATATCGTTTTTTCTGTATATGTCTGAAATAAAGATAAAGTGTGCTCCACCCTCAAACTTCAATTTATTTCCATTGCTGTTAAGATTGCTAACAAAGTGACATGTAAAATAAAGCCACTGTAGGCTTTACGGGTGTGAAAGGTGTCACCTACGCGCGATAATAATGGCAGCCATAGTAATAGATGTTGTTAGGGCACAGCGTTGCTCCACAGCCAACTTTGTATGAGCTGTTCCATATGACCTGATGAGAAAAACATAAAGCCGTTGGTTTTAGAGATACTCCAGTGTTGAAATAGCTACTGACTGCTCAAATATGAACATAAGTCATTTATGTTTGTCCTGTTTTAACATTGCTAATTCTTGACTGCCTGGAAACATTTGGGCACTACACTCTGCAAGTTAATTTGTATTTAAAGCACTACATTTGTTTTAGTTAAAAGAGACAAATTTATCTTCCTAAAAACGCAGTGCCTGTTTAAAAGTGATTAAACAACTGCTTTTTGAAATATAAAAATTTCATTTTTCTAAATAGGTTTGGATTCTCTTTTTGAAAGCAGGAAGGGCCACTCGTCTTGAACATACAATCCACCATAAAATGAATACTTAGTAATGAGAAAGACACAAACAGAGTCCTTCGTCATGACATCAAAAGCATCCTGCAGCTCAGATAGCAACATTATACTTTTATTCAACAACGATAAAACTAGAAGGAATTTTTGTACTTAATCATTTGGACTTCTCTTATCACTGTCTGCACTTTCTACTTAATTCATGTATTTTGCATAATGTGAGCCAGAGTTCTCATGTAGCGCTTCGATCAGCCAGTCATTAGGCAGTAGTTAAGTGCGTCATTTCTGAAGGGGCTGACCTTTGGGATTTTCATCATAACTGTCTGTAGTTTACTCAAAGTGGTGCAAAAATGTTTCTTGCAGCATGATAATGCTTCATGGCAAACAGCAAACGTGTCGGACAGACTTTATTAATGTGTCGAGTCGACCTTAGTGGGTGATTCACAATATAAATGTCTATCTGACAAAGCTGCAGATATCACTATATTATTACCGCATACTATTGTCAGTGTAGATCAAAATCATTAAGCAGCTACCAAGAACTGAGGCTACTTGAGAACAAAAGGCATCCCTGGTGTTAAAATGCTCTGTGATGTACTTTCGGGAGTAACTTTTCTTAGATAAGCTTATATTAGTTCAGTTCAAGAATAATATGTTCACTCAGTTGGAGTTGTGTTGTTTGGCCACCTGATCACTGCAAGCTTAAGATTCACGCTCTTTTGGGTATGTATTCACTTTGTTATTGTGTGAATGTTTTGCTGAGCAAAGATCTGTAAGACTGAAGCAAGACAGTAATAAATGGAGAAAACAACAACCCCAAAGATGCTGAAAAGCTGTATGAAATGAACAAAGTCGTTTCATTTGTCATTTGATCCACAGTTAACCCATTAAAGTCTCAATCACTAATCCATTGCCAAAAAAGGTCTCATTAAAAATGTTGTGTTTACGGAAGCGTCTGGTGAATAAAAATACGTGATATTAATTTGCATATATGAGTTTTAATTTGTATCATATTTGCTACATCAGCCATTCTTTTTGCAATTTATTCCTTTCGATGTACCATGCAACTTATTTCAGTTTTTTGGGGAGGAAATAAATCACACTGATGATGAAGAAGTCTTAAAAACTCACAAAGAGTCATGTAATCAAATTATGATGCACTTGGCTTTAATGGGTTAATAAAAAGAAGCAGCTATCAAACAGGTAAAAGAAAGCAGAAACCTTTCTGTATAAGCTGTTGTTACCTGTGTATAGTGACCAATAGATTTTCCATTGGTGGATCCAGTGGGGTAATTGTAGTGTTCTACCTCACTATGCCACGCATTGATGACATCAGTCCACGACTTAAGAGAAGATGAACAGAACAGATTCTCGCCCAAGTGATATCCTTTTTGACAGTGGGAAACATGGCAGCACTGATTATTTATTAGGATCTACAAATGCAGGCTTTCGTTTTCATTTCACAGTAGATGTCACGGCTGGGGCGGCAGTCGTGTGGAGGTGAGAAGGAGGATCCAAATAGCAGCCAGAGGTGGAGGTGCAAGTGAGTAATAACCAAGAAGCGGGCAGAACCGAAACATAAACCTAAACTGGGAAAACTAACACAAAAGGAGGACACGGGGCGAGGAGCAGAGAGACACGGTGAAACACGGAATAATGCTGAGTACACAGAAGATTCACAGAGAAACACAGACGACGCGACAAGAAGCACAGGCAGGCACAAACTATAAATACGCACACCAGGTAATCAGGAAAAGGCACACAGGAGGGGACACAGCTGGAACTAATGGGCATAACGAGACACAGACCTACAAAGTAAAACAGGAAACACACAGACTGTTTTACAACACAAAACTCAGGGACCCGTACAGAGCACAGAGGGAGACACAGGTAGGGAAAATAAACACGACAACCAAACCCCAAGAACTAATACAAAATCAGAATAAACTAGAAAATAATAATCATAAACTCAAAGCGCTGGGTCACCGACCCAGGACCATGACAGTAGATTTAATTTTTAGTAAAACAGGGTTCATTAAAAGCCTATAGATCATTATCTCCTCGTAGATAATATATTCTACTCTGTGTAATTTGTTATTAAAAGAAGGTATTAAGACTGAAGATAAGATAAAGTTCACTGTGATTCTGACCATCAATCACAGGTTTGCTCAGTTCAGAGGGAACCTTTAAATTGAGCCAGATTCAGATATGGAGATGTGGTGCAAGGTAACAAAGAAAAAGAAAGAAAGAAACAGAAGGAATAAAGGGAAGAGACATATACCATTGAGCAGGCGGGTGCTGGGTGCTCCATGATCCAGAATACACTGATCAACCCAAGCCTGAGCACTGGCTGCTACCTCCTCACTATAGCTCTATAAAAGAAAAAGAAAAAAAAACCATTATATTTTGAACATACACCAACAATCCCTAAGAAAAAAAAGTCATTCTCTGGTTAGATTTGTGCTGAAAAGCAGCCCATTTGTGCCTGGAAAAATTGGTGAACTAAGAATGCAAAGTTAGAAAATACATCCTATTCTAATGCTTCAAATATGAAATGGCTTTAACTGAAGTGCCCTTGCTATTTGACACAAGCCAGTTTGCTATTCTACCAAAAGTTCCAACGCAAACGTGCAATTTTTCTTTTTACTTCTCTGCTAAAGCCTCACACCTCTGCACCCAGCTCGTTTGGCAAGGACATGAAACAGCTTTATTCTCCTGCTTTCAGAACTTCTGGCTTGATTTCCTACACTGAATATGCTTTAATAAAAGAAACATCACATGTGATTAATATATAAATCATATTTTAGACTGATTAAATCTATCCATGAAATAAAATTGTCTAATGTATTTGAATATGTCAAACAGCTTCAATACATTTGCATACAATCCGAGTTGCTTGAATAGAACTGGAAAGAACTGGATAAAAACTGGAAGTTAGGATTGAGTCACCTCCTTATCATTAAACTATACAGTCCGGCTTTTATGATTTACAGGACTGTGGGTGAGGTGCAGTAAACCTCTCCCACTTTATCATTTTTCTCCCTCCTACAGGGAAGGAGGGAAAACAAATGCTGAGGATTGTGAGTAAACACTTGTGGAGCCACATTTACTGTTAGAGTTGAAAGCACGACTGACCATTATCAGCATGTCAGACGCCGAAGGCTGAACCGCTCTCCTGAACGCATTGTGCACGTCTACGATCTCAGCCTGAACCATTGCATTTTGTGGGCAAACGCCTGCAGGAGTGCGTGCGCACACACAGACACACACACACACACACACACACACACACATTAAAAATCAATGTGTAAACACCGGATTACAGACATAATAAGGAGTGGTATTTACTCCCGTGGTTTAATATCCATGATATGACTCACAAACATATCCTGGTTTAATTGCTCTAAAATGACTCGACATACAAAAAGAGTACACAGAGAGAACTGGGCCAAATGCATTAATCTTACTGGGAGACTTACTGGCACAGTTTCAGATGATGATTAAAATAAAATACTTTTGCAAACATGCCTAATGCATTTTTCACAGCGCTTACCTGGCTGTGGACACACCATGGAAGGTAGCATTTTAAAATGAAAAGAAAATTCAAGTTAATTTCTCATAAATGAAACAGACTAAAAATGCTAATTCTACTTGTTGTAGCTATTTTAATGCTGTTATTTGTTTCTTTTTTATCAGTTTCATTCACTGCTCTGTCAGGGAAGTTTATAGACAATTAACACTATAAAACCTTTGAGTCCCAGTTGTCCCCCAAAATATGACTAATAGTGGAGAACTGTATCCTTGTGCATCATTTGTCTTGCATGAAAAACTTAATTCAACAGTACCAAGTGAATGAAAATAAAGAATATTTTAGTCTAAACTCTGCTGAGGACTCACAGAACAAAAAAGAGGTTTTAAATTCTAAAATATACACTTTTCAGCCCATGCAAAATTCTTGCAGCATATGATAACATAGGTGACATTACTGTGTAGTAGAGAAGAAAGCTTTGCACTTCTACTCACCAAAACACATGCTGAGTGCACCTGATGCACTGCCACGATGTAAATGAGGAATGCTAGCATTTTCTCTGAGAACAAGAAAACAAAACAAAAATCATTTTTTTCTTTTTATCCATGATGCTTTTAAACATTGTTGCCATTTTTAATTTCTGTGTAGTTTTTGTAGCTTGCCATTCATCCATGAAATAAGTAAGATATTTCTTCCAAAACAAATCTGAGTGTCTATCTATCTATCTATCTATGCTATAGCTTTGGTTATATGATATATAACAGAAACTATAAAAATGCTTAGATCTTACATACCTGCTCCTAAGTCCTCAGGACGATGAGGTGAGTTGGCACTTTCCTCTGCCTCCTTATATAGATCCATGTCAAGTGCTCAGTACAGTGGATATTGTACAAAGACAAGTCTGTCACATTGCATTAAAGGGGCCCTTTCTTCATAAGAGTACACCTGACTGCGAGTAAATGGGGAATTGTTAAGCCCGAGGGTTTAGTGACTACCTGATGTATTGGCCTGTGTTTACACAGCATAGAGTGGAACGGTTTCTGAGGTCAAAGCAAATAAGGAATACTGATACTGATGGATTAGAAGATAAAGTTGTATGCTTTTATATAAAAAAGGATTAAAGCTGTACAGCTTGGGTGGGCTAAAGAGGTGCCCATAACTTGCACTTGCACAAAATGCAATACATTAAAAGATTAATTCACAACGGCATGCAGGAGTGGGAACCAGCAGATCATTAAGGCAAATTCAGTTGTACAATTCACAATGATATTATTTTAACCCAAAACTACAAGTGACAAAGACTGCTTTTTGTACTTTTAGTTTAGAGAGGGTTTGAAAAAAATCCTCTCTAAACTAAAAGTAAGTAAGTTTAAAAAGCTACACTAATCAATTTAAGATGAGATCAGTTTGTCAAACAGAAAAAGCATTTGCAAATGCAGAAACATGCAAAGTTCTTTAATTACCGTATTTCCCGGACTACAAAGCGCACCTGAATATTAGCCGCACAAGCTAAAATCAGGGGAAAATCCTGTTTTGTACATACATTAGCCGCACCTGACTAAAAGCCGCAGGTGTTTCAATATTGACTTATCATATGTAAGAGAATATGCACAAAGGGAATTGTCAGGAAAGAGATGGCTGTTTGGAGACACACCCCTTTTATTAATATTTTGAAAAACAAGTTATGGGTACATATTTGCACATGTAGTACATAACAGTAACCTACAGCACACCAGAAAAATAGATTCGGACTACCTTTTAGGCTCAGGTGCAGCGACACGGCTTTAACAAGAAGAAAAGTCAGTCATTCACCATCTTTCTCTTCTTCCTGCGCTCTAAAACCACCAAAGTCCTCTTCTCCAATGTCGGAAACGAACAGGCTCAGGATGGCTTCGTCATCCACTCTCCGCTTCTCTCCTTCGTTGTCACTTTCAAAACCAAACAAATCCTCGTTGTCAGTGTCGGAGTCGAACACCCTCAGAAGGGCCGTGGCGGTGTCCTCCTCTCCATCATGCAGCAGTCCAGCCCTTCAAAATCCGTTGGTGATCGTGGATGTTTTCGCACTTTTCCACGCTGTCAGAATCCACCGGTGGAGTTGGGCATAACTTGCTTTTCGCAAGTTTATCGCCGCTCGTCATCCACGCCTCCCGCTGAATGCGTAGCGCTACTTTGAAGTTTGTTTTTCGCGCTACTTCGTACGGCACTACGTTGCCTGGCGGACGGACATGTGACTAACATACCACTCTTGAACCCCGATCCTTCCGCCAGGCAACGTAGTGCCGTACAACAGCGGAACAAACAAAACAAATCGTCTTACGATATCACAAAAATCATGGACAATCCATAGAAAAGCCGCACCTGACTAAAAGCCGCAGGGTTCAAAGCTTGTGCAAAAAGTAGCGGCTTATAGCCCGACAATTACGGTATGTTTTTTTTTTCTCCTAATATTTTTCTGGGGATGAAATCAAGAATTTTTTTTGCAGTTTGTCTGCAAATAAACTGTGTGAAATGAGTAGCTTACACTGTTGTTTACACTGTTAGGGACTATACATAGGCAAAGTAGAAATGTTATCTTGGAGCAACATTTCTTACAGCATAGCACAATCTTTTTTGTCAGTTCTTCATTGCATGTTTGACTGTACAAAAAGCATTATGCTGCTATCACCCTTATGCTTAATGCATTACTTTTCTCTTTGTTATGCAGAACAACGAATTGCTGGACTCAGTAACACTGGTTACTTTTATCACTGAAACTGGGAGCACTTTTCAAAATGAAGTGTAATGCGTAAGAGAAAATAGGCTTTTTAAACAATTGGGTAAAACTAAGTGGCTGTTGCATGGGTAGAAGACAAACCTACCAAATTCAAGGTCCTGTATGGTAGAACAAGTGGCCTTTTGACTTTTAATATCATCATAAATGCTACACGATGTTAGCATCCTAAGGGGATTAATTAAGACAGGCAGGATGTATTTTTCTAGTTGATTTTATTTCAGTCTTTAGCAACCTATCATTATTAAAGTCAATAGCCTGTCCAAGGTACACCCTGGACGGACAATCATTCATACTTACATTCACACCTACAGCCTTTTAGAATCAGCAGTTAACATCCTGAGTGAACCTTCCCCATTGTCAGATGGAATAAAATCCAGCCACCTGCAACCCTAAGTTGAGTAAGAGAATATGCATGTAAGACAATGAGATGTATTAAGGTTAAGGTGGCATGACAGCTTACTGCTAAACATCTGGCTTCCCCTGGTGTCTGTGCATGTTTTCCTCATGCAAAAGTAATAATTAATCTTATGAGGTTTACTTTATGATAAATAGAAGTTAAATAAAAGGAAGGAGGATGTTTAAAATGTGCATATACATCAAATAAGCCAATCATTCACTGATTTTTGTAACTACTTATCCAATTCAGGATTAGTCCTGGTCCTGGTGTGTTTTTGTGTTCCACAAGAAAAGCTGCTCTCATTTATTAAATTTTTAGTTTAATAAATGCTGACGTGCTACAATCTGAAAATGTGGGTGTTTAGCATCATTACAGTCCTGTAAATCATCCGTTTGGTGTGGTGATGGTGCTAGAGCCCTGAGATAATCAGTTCAAATCACTGTTTATTTTGTACCAACTTTTGGATACCTTTTAAGAAACAGGTCATTTTGACAGGTTTGAAAACTGAATGTTACATAGCCTTATATAACAGATGTTTTGTTTGATGAAAAAAAAAAGTAGAACCTCCCACAGTATAATACTGCCTTTGAGCCCGGTTGTTTTGCAGCGACTTGCTTTTCGGCACAGTCACCAGTCTTTTATTTCTGTGGAGATGTGTGGAACTAGTTCTTGATAAAACTGGCACTGCATTAGCAGCAAAGAGGCACTGGCACTGCAGCATCTTAAGGACTTGTCCACACATTTCACACAGACAAGAAGACAAAGGGTCTTAAAAAAAAAAAAAAAAAAACCCCACTTATAGCAACATAGCTCTCTAACTTTTCAATTACATGTAGTTCTTGTTCTTTTGAGTTTGAGTGCACTTATTGAAGTCACTTTTGACAAATGGGTCTTCCGGATGAATGTAATTTAATATAATGATGGTCCCCACTACATTTCATAGGATTCCATAATAGCTACCCAGATTTTTCACTGAAAAATACAAAATGTCAACTCCATGGTGATTCGAAAGGAAAAGCCAAAATCATTCTTCTTTACCTTCACGGTCCTGTGGGTTTTTATACATTTTGTGATAATCCACCTGATGTAAATGTATAAAGCATGAATTAATGTGAATTAATTTAACATCTAATAGTTTCTAATGTTTTTCAGTGTGAACCAAAGTGGTGGACTGACTAAAATTCAGCACTGCCCTTCTGAAAGCTGTGACACCAACGTGGCTTTACGCTTTAAGTAATGAAATCAAGTTTGCTGCAAGTTCAAACAATGATGTAAGCTATCTTTAAAGAGTGAGATATGTGACGTATGGATACCCAGTTATACAAACTGTAAAGCAATTGTTCAGTCAGAAATACAAACTTCACTCAGTTTGCTCTCTGCTGTCAGTGGTGATAAGTATTCATACAATGATGGATTGAATGGGAGTAGTTCTTCCTGTACCACTGGCATTGTGTACATCCAGAAATGCATATATCCTTGAAACATAAGGTCTTCTCATGAGGTAAGAATAAAAGCACACCATTTAAAGTAATAGTAGCCATTACAGAACAGAAGCAGCTGCAGATGGACACCCTGGGCAGAAAACTGACAGCCTAATGAGGTGTGGCTCTGTGGAAATGTGCAAGAAAGGCTCAAGTCTTTCTTGATTTTAGAAGGAGAAAAAGGGCTGCTGAATGCTTTCACTCTGCAGAAAAGTCTGCACAGCCAACATGTAAGAAAAAAAAAAGAAAAACATGTAACATGTACATTTGTACATTTTTGACATATCTTACAACAGCCCACAGTGCACTGACTGAATATCTTACTGCAGGCTTCATCCATGTACATGAATATGTTTGTTTTTGAAAAAGATCTCTGGTGAGAGTGCTAATGCCTTTTCACTAATCTTAAGCATTTCAATACTTTAGCACATAAACCATGTTATAATTTAGTCATTTAGTACATTTGTCTTATGATATGGCTTCAGGAGTCTTGCAGTCAAAGAAAATGAAATTGTTGTCTGCATATCTATATTAAACAAAAGGTCAAATTTGAGTCAAGCTTGTCTGTACGTGTGTTGCTGGTGTGCTGTCTCTTTTGACAAATTAGGTCAAGTGTATGGCAAAACAGTCTGTAAACATAGCTGTGAAAAAGCATACAAAAAGAACAATTACACTATTGACACAAAATCCTTTACTTATCGAGCTAACAGTTTTATTGAGCTAAAGGGCAGAAGATATTTAATGACTACAGACACAATCCCAGAAATACAACTGACACACTGTACAAGCAGGTGAACACAGCCCCCAGATTATGTGCAATAATATATCAAGAACAAATGCACATCAAGAGCAATCACTCTGACAGAGAGAGCATTTTTGTGCCTTTAAAACTGACTTAAACTGTCGGCACAGGAGGCAGTTCTAATGATTTCAGGTTCTTCTGTGGAATAAGTGGCAGCATAATTTACAGGCTTTTCCCAAAATACTGTTCTGACTCTGGGGGCAAACATATGTAAAATATTGTGAGAACAAAGGCCATACTACTGACTGTGTTACACGTGCATTTATACAGATATGACAAAAACAAAACAAGACAAAAACCCAGCCCATGCTCAGACTGACGGTCAGAGGAGGTAAGTAACGAAGTACAATTACTTTATTACTGTATTAAGTTTTCAGGCATCTGCACTTTACTACCTTTATTTTTTCTGATAACTTTTTACTTTTACTCCCTTTTTTACACAATTTATTTTTTTTTAGCTGTCAAGTAATTTCAAATGCAGTATTTGTATTAGCTCGTCAATGTTTGTGTGCATTTGTCGCACAGTGTGTTGCTAGCTAAAGGTCCAGCTGCTGCATTTCACAGGGAGAGAAAGGAGTTAGAGCTAAATTCAAAAAGAGATGGAGAAAGAAAAAGAAAGACAGGACAGGAGAGGAGAGGAAGAGGAAGAGGAGAGATTATATTTAAAGGTTAGTGCTCAGACACACTTGATATACTGCAGATTTAAAGAGTACATGCAATGCGTTTTTTTAATCACAGATTGGATCAGTGTGTGATGTGTTTTGATAAATTATGTATTTTCATATTGTGAAACATCCTGCAGAACAAAGTATACTAAATTTCTGTCATTTAAATGTTGCATGAAACTACTCTGTAGTTTGTTTGGGATAAAGAGGTTAGCTTGCTGTCCTGTGGTGAATTTATAGTAAAGCAGTATGTTGGACTGGTGCACAGGGGCTATGGTCAGTGTTCAGTTACATCATGTGTAGACTAATTTGCATTTAAGATGATTATGCTTAGATTAAGTCACTAAATTCCACCTTTATGCCAACTGTATACAGTCTAGTATAAAGACAATATACGATATACTGTTAGTTTAGCAAATGCAAGTCAGCCAAGATAGCTCCTGACACTGCTGACATCTTGTTCAATTAAGTTGTGTAGAGCCACAAAGAGCAGCAGGTCAGCTGATCACAGCCTGTACACTAAGAAAATCTACTGAAGGTCACATTAGAAAAAAAAGAACTATTTGTGAGTTGTGAATCTGTTCCTCATGCTGAGCCTCTAGAATACAATCTGTTCTCCCACATACCAGATCTCACTTTCACTCCTCACTGTACTCATTTTCCTGTTTCCTGGAAAAGTCCGTCTACAATTTAGATAACAGAATATATATATATATATATATATAGATATATATATATATATCGTTCGGACTGGAGAAGTGTAGTCGGATGGTAACAAAGAGAGGGAAGGTAGTCAGAACTGAGGGGATTGAACTACCAGAAGGCAACATTGCAGACATAGAGGACAGTTACAAGTACCTGGGGATCCCGCAGGCAAATGGGAACCATGAAGAGGCCGCTAGAAAGGCTGCAACCACCAAGTACCTGCAGAGGGTCAGGCAAGTCCTGAGGAGTCAGCTGAATGGTAAGAACAAGATCCGGGCCATCAACACATACGCCCTGCCCGTGATCAGGTACCCTGCTGGGGTAATAGGCTGGCCAAAGGAGGAGATAGAAGCCACTGACATAAAGACAAGAAAGCTCCTGACCATGCATGGAGGGTTTCACCCCAAGTCCAGCACCCTGAGGCTGTACGCTAAGCGGAAGGAAGGGGGCCGGGGACTGGTGAGTGTCAGCACCACAGTCCAGGATGAGACAAGGAACATCCAAGAATACATTGGGAAGATGGCCCCAACTGACCGAGTGCTCAGTGAATACCTCAGGCAGCAGAAACCCAAGAAAGAGGAGGGAGACGAGGAACCATCATGGAAGGACAGGCCCCTGCACGGTATGTACCACCGGCAGATAGAGGAGGTGGCTGATATCCAGAAATCCCACCAGTGGCTGGACAAAGCTGGACTGAAAGACAGCACAGAGGCACTAATCATGGCAGCACAAGAACAAGCTCTGAGTACAAGATCCATAGAGGCTGGGGTCTATCACACCAGGCAAGACCCCAGGTGCAGGCTGTGTAAAGATGCCCCAGAGACAATCCAGCACATAACAGCAGGGTGCAAGATGCTAGCAGGCAAGGCATACATGGAACGCCATAACCAAGTGGCCGGCATAGTGTACAGGAACATCTGTGCCGAGTATAACCTGGAAGTCCCGAGGTCAAAATGGGAGATGCCCCCAAGGGTGGTGGAGAATGACCGAGCTAAGATCCTGTGGGACTTCCAGATACAGACGGACAAAATGGTGGTGGCTAACCAACCGGACATAGTGGTGGTAGACAAACAGAAGAAGACGGCCGTAGTGATCGATGTAGCGGTTCCGAATGACAGCAATATCAGGAAGAAGGAACACGAGAAGCTGGAGAAATACCAAGGGCTCAGAGAAGAGCTCGAGAGGATGTGGAGGGTGAAGGTAACGGTGGTCCCCGTGGTAATCGGAGCACTAGGTGCGGTGACTCACAAGCTAGGCGAGTGGCTCCAGCAGATCCCGGGAATAACATCGGAGATCTCTGTCCAGAAGAGCGCAGTCCTGGGAACAGCTAAGATACTGCGCAGGACCCTCAAGCTCCCAGGCCTCTGGTAGAGGACCCGAGCTTGAAGGATAAACCGCCCGCAGGGGCGTGCTGGGTGTGGTTATATATATATATATATATATCCCTTTCACTGTTTGTGTCCTACATAAAAGATTCAAGCTAAGCACATTCATTAGAATTTGAATTTAGATTTGATTAACATTTATAATCTACAAATTCTATCATTATATGAATATAGCACATTTACTCATTTACCTTTGCATAAAACTAGATGGTATATTACTCCTTTAAGGAGCTCATTTTTACTTTCTACTACTACTTTGCCTACTACTCTCAGTACATTTGGGAGCTTTTAGCCCATAACTTAGCATATGTAGCTTGCTATCGCCAGTGTGTGAATGTGTGTGTGAATGGGTGAATGACTGAATGTAGTGTAAAGCGCTTTGGGGTCCTATGGACTAGAAAAGTGCTATACAAATGCAGGCCATTTACCATTTACCATATCATGGCAGAAAATTTACATCAAATTTTTAATCACCATGCAATACCAAAAAATTCCTAGACCTTGCCTAAGCTTTCTTGTAAGCTTTCTTGTTTCAGGTTGTGTTGAAGAAGACAGGAGTTCATACCAACTATTAACTTTAAAACTCATGTGTTCATCTTATGTACTGAATTTAAGTTTGCATGCTTTGCAGTCTATTTTATATTTAAAACTCAATCAGTGGAAGGTCAAGTTAATTTATATAGTAGATTTAACCACGACAGCAACTGACCAAAGTGATGCAAGATGAAATCTCCAAGCACAGAGACAGAAGCATACAGGGAATTCTGCAGCCAGCAATAAAACATAAAGAACAGTGGTAAACAGGATCCCACTTCTTCAGATCTGGTACATTCATTAAGGTCAGATAACTGTAATCCGAGTTTTGTTTGGATGCAGGCTTTTCAAAGTGAAATTTAAATGGCAAGTTCTGATTTATAACGTTCAGACTGCTGAACACTCAGTGACTGGACTGACACACACACACACACACACATACCTTCTGACACCAAGTTACTTTTTGCACAATGCTCAGTCTTTTTCTTTTGCATATTTCTATTGCACTGTTGTGTCTGCACGGTCTTGTGTCTGTACTGTTCTGTTTGGTTTGGTGTTGCACTGTCTTTGTTTTGTTTCTTTGCTATTTTTGCACACTTGCACTTTATGTAGTTCTGTGTTGATTGTCTGTTATATGTCATATGTAGCACCGTGGTCTTGGAGGAACGTTGTCTCGTTTCACTGTGTTCTGTACCACTGCACATGGTTGGAATGACAATAAAGCCATTTGACTTGACTAGTGAAATTTAGATGGCAGTGTTAAAAATAAATAAATAACAAAAATTCACTTTACAGGGCAGAATTATGCCTAACTATATTTTTAATGTCTTTATACATATACGGAAATGAAGAGGGCACAATAAAAATCAAGGCCACATTAAAAGCCACGTTTATGTTCTTTACCATCCAACTAAACACAATGCCATCTTACACACTGAACACTAGGGGGCACTGTCACATCTCTATTTACAGAGGATATGGGAAGGCAGTTGATGACCAAAGACAGAACACAAATGAATGAAACCTTGAGTAATAACAATAGATCCAGTGATTGAACATTCCTATTATTTTACTGCAAAATGAGGGGACCTATTTATGTTCCTTCATTGATGTGTTTCGCTCCACTCATTTTCCCATCCAATCAGCTGTCTGTCTAAGTCCTCAGCCAGTCATGTAAGACTGATGCTTCCACAAACACAGCTTGCATAAACACTATGCTTGGCTGCTCACCTTTATAACTCGTTTCACTTTGTGTGTCCCATTTCCATCGTCCCACAGTTCTCCAGTGGAAAAAAACATTCTGCAGCATGACCTGTGTGTTCGTTTTAGTCATTAGGGTCAAGATTCCCACAAGTTACAGACATGCCTAACTGGCACCTAAACAATAAAACCACTAAAGTGTAAGGTCTGAAGATGGCATCATGTAAATGTCATCTTCTGTGTTGTTTTTTTACTTTTTGTTTTTTTAGCTGTTACACTAAGTTAAATCATGTTGACAATTACACCGTGGGTGATCATTAGTGCCATTCAAGTCTCAGTGCCAGTCGAAGCGGCTCCAGCATTTTGGCATCTGTTTGATTTCATTCAGTTAAAACAGCTGGAAAACCAGTCAAATTTATGCCAAAAATTAACAATTAAACTTTCTTTTATGCTGTGATTTCAGCTCTAAGCCTCCCAGTGTTTGAAAGATATGATTTACCAGAACAACCCCTCACACCGTTTTAGTCTGGAGGTGAAAAATGCCCTTCCAAAATCAGACTCCCATTTCCCAGATTAAGATATGGGTGTTGGCAGTATCTCTGTGTGCTTTCGAGAAGGGAGCTTAAAGGGCAAACAAAGGCAGGACATCTCCATTTTTAAGAGAGACATGTCATTAATTTGCAGCCTGGAGGCTGATTTTCTTTGAAACATCTTAGCAATATGATTAGTGCTTCCTAACAAATGAGCAAGTAAATCACCTCTCAGGCTAAACGTGACATTGACAAGAGCCCAATGTCATGACCGCACTGTATAGGACTGGGAGCATAGTTTGTTAGATCCATCCATCCATCCATCCTCATCCGCTTTGTCCGGGGCCGGGTCGCGGGGGCAGCAGCCTAAGCAAAGAGGCCCAGACCTCCCTCTCCCCAGCCACCTCCTCCAGCTTATCCGGGGGAATACCAAGGCGTTCCCAGGCCAGCCGAGAGATATAATCTCTCCAGCATGTCCTGGGTCTGCCCCGGGGCCTCCTCCCGGTGGGACATGCCTGGAACACCTCACCCAGGAGGCGCCCGGGGGGCATCCTTGTCAGATGCCCGAACCACCTCAACTGGCTCCTTTCGATGTGGAGCAGCAGCTGCTCTACTCTGAGCCCCTCCCGGATGGCCGAACTTCTCACCCTATCTCTAAGGGAGAGGCCAGCCACCCTTCGGAGGAAGCTCATTTCCGCCGCTTGTATCCGCGATCTCGTTCTTTCGGTCACTACCCACAGCTCGTGGCCATAGGTGAGGGTAGGGACGTAGATCGACCGGTAAATTGAGAGCTTCGCTTTTACACTCAGCTCCCTCTTCACCACGACGGACCGGTGCAGCGTCCGCATTACTGCAGCTACAGCCCCAATCCGTCTGTCGATCTCCGGCTCCCTTCTCCCATCACTCGCGAACAAGACCCCGAGATACTTGAACTCCTCCACTTGTGGCAGGAACTCATCCCCGACCCGGAGTGGGCACTCCACCCTTTTCCGGCTGAGAACCATGGCCTCAGATTTGGAGGTGCTGATCCTCATTCTCGCTGCTTCACACTCGGCAGTTTGTTAGATACTTTACAGAATATCTAAAAATGACTTCTTACTGTTGTCATAAATTTTTACATTTATTTGACAGCAAACTTTGATTGGTGCTTTCTTTCTAATGAAAGCCTCACTGTATATGCAGATTAATAAAACTAAAGTGTGCAGCATGTTAGCATCTCTGTCAGGCACTATTGTCAGGTGTTGTGAGCTAAATGTTAACTGTGTGCTCACCATGACGGTGCTAACATGTTTGATGTTTAACAGGTTAGTAACAGTGCTTATGACGACTCTCTCTCGGGTTAATGTGTTTTCATTTTGCTGTCTTGGTCTATTCAAACACATTTATTACATAGCTGGTATAAAAGAGTTATTTGGATTGTAAACAGTATCAGAATCCATCCAACATCCGGTAAAAATATTCCACTTTTAACCTGAGCTGTGATTTAACAGACAGGAGACAAGCATGGCTTAAAAACAGCATAATATTTTTTTGTCTAATACCCGAGAGCTGCTGTGGAAACAGCTCTCTTTGTCCAAAGCTTTCTCCACAACCTTGAGAAACAAATGCAAAACTCAGTTAAATGAGTGGCCTGTGTAAAAAATCTTCATTCGGCAGGTATTCTGAATAAGTGACCTCAACACCTTGTTCTCGAATTCAACCAAATGTATTTCGCTAAATTGAAAAAATCGCTCTTGCTGTCTCGTCCTCATTCGTGAGTGACAATAACTGCAGTAAAGGTGAACGTGTTTTTGTCAGTATTTATATTAAGCTTCAACGTGAACTTTATTAAGTTAATTACGGTAAGAAAATAAAGCGACAATAATCATACTTATTGTAAGCCTACATATCAAATAGGAATTTTAACATGAATGCACGCCATAAAAATATAACTGACATTATATTTGATCTGATTGTTCTCTCATTAAATTTGCACACTTCTGTTAGTGCGATATGAATGTGCTGCTGTAGTGCCTGACTCAACAAGATTGTGTTATCTTAAATTAAACACAGCAAGTTTTGTGCAGACAGGAAATGATGATTGCTACATTAGATGTTTTTTCTTACCCTAGCTAACGGTTCCAACTTGACTTTTATCTAATACTCTATACTTGAAGATGACAATCTTTCACCCCACCCCAAGTTTCACACCACATCTGTCCTCAGGGCTTGATAGAACTGTTAGATAGGTAGTTATAATTTCCTCATTAGTCCCGACAATGTTTCCTCTTAATGCATAAAAACTGTTTAGTAGTTTCTCCCCTTCTGCTACAAAGCCAAGATGATGACCATTGACGGTAAGGATTTTACAGTATTTCACATTCAGCTTTTTGCCAGTTATAAACGTTTAAATAGTGCTGTGTAAACAGCACGCAGCGCTGTGTCAGCGCACTAAAAATAGCAAGTTCAAGTACAGAATTACGCAATTTGAACACCATCGTTGTTTCTAAAATTGCCCTTCCTCAGCGACTGCTAACTTGATCGTGGAGTTATTTTAGTTGTTAAAGCAGGAATATCAGATATTAGAGTGAAGCAGAACTTTAAGACTGCGGTCCAGACAATGAAAGCAATTATCCAAAAAGGCTCGATAAAAATCTACACTTGCCTCTCTTTTAGAATAGATTTTGATCTGAATGACACTTCCTGGAAAAATACAGATATTAAATTACTGACAAACCGAAACTATCAAATCTGTCAGCAGATTGTTTCTGTCAATAAATGTTTTGCATTGCAGAGGCAATGCTCAGACAGACGGTCCCAGCATGAATCAACAGTGTTGTTGTTGTGGAAATCATGGTTTATGTATCTAAGAGCTCCTGTTTCCCAGACAGGGGTCAAACATACTAGCTAGCTTAAATAATAAATACAGAGCTCTAACAGGTTCTGACCCAGACAAGTGAAATGCTGAGAATCAAACACACACACACACACACACACACACACACATCCATATTCAACAAATCAACCGTTGCAGCCCTATTTCAGTCAAACTTATCACCAGCTCCCAAAACTCTTCAGTCATTCCCACAGCATGCAGGTTTGAATATATCGACTATGTGGCACAGCATTCGACTGGTTTCCTTCTACTTCCCTCTCCCAACGAAATATTGATCACTTTTTCTGTCTGCCCTCGTCTCTTAAGTCTTTTACTTTCTAAACAACACCCACCACCCTTCCTCCTCCCCCTCCCCCTACTCCTCCCCCCTCTCTCTAACTCTGGTATTTCCCAATGAAGACCCCCCTCCCCGCTTCCCCTCTGTCATTCCCCCTCCCTCTTTCCCTTTCCTCTCCCTCCCATCTCTTCTCCCCCGTCCTCTCCTCAGATGGATTCTTCAGTCAGTCGTGTGGAACTGGTGCGGCTGCCGGAGAGACAGACATTGAGGCAGAGAGGCTGCTCTGAACAGACGCTGGGTCAGAGCGCTCAGTTGCTTCAGACAATCACAGGGGAGCGAGAGAAAGACCCAGGAAAAGAGAGAGAGCACTATATAGAAAGATAGGTTGAAAAGGAAAGGAGAGACAGGAGAGGGAGGTAAATATGTGACAGGATGTGGTTTCCCTGTGCTTGCAAAACATTGGTATACAACAGTCATACTTTGAGCATGACCTAAGCACAGTGAGCGTGCAAGTGTGTTTGAGCTCTAATAGGTGGTGAAGAGGAAGACGAAGCAAACCGCTGGAGCTGCTGCTGCTGAGCCCACAGAATCAACGCTCTTGTTTCTCTGCTGCCTGCCTGCCTGCCTGCCCGGAGGATTGTGGTTCCTTTAAACCAACCAGCTCCGCGGCAGCCTTTGACAGCTTGTCGGACAGGACCTGAACCCATCCTGCGTTTGAGCTTTTCTCCCCCCCTCGAAGTAGAATGCGATTCTCTGCAGGAAGCACTGGTCCAGTTGCTGCGTTTGTGTCCAAGCAGTGAACTTTTCAAGCAAATTGTGAAAGAGGTAAGTTTGTTTTGTGTTTCCATGCTCCTGAGCATGTGAATGAATTTGAACTTTCAAGCAGATGTGTTACTGTACGCACGCCCGTGTCTCTGGACAGCAGCCACTGTAAACTTGGACTGCATGGTAGCAGTTGTTTACTGCTGAGATTTCATTCATTAGATCTTGCCGCACGCCACAAGTCTGACTTTTGAGCAGTGTATTAAGCAACAAGCTATAAATTTACTGCTGCCAAACACACGTGCACTCATTTGAATGTATTCATTCACTATCAGTGCCGGGTAAAAGTATTGTACTACACATCACCTAATGCTTTTAAAAAGTAATCCATTATGGATCTACTCTGTAAAAAGTACCGTGTCTTGCAAACCATGCTTTACTTTTTCTTTATCTGGCAGTTAACAATATGATGTTAAACTGTACATGACAGATATCAGCACAACTCCCTATCACAATAAGAGTACTTGTCTTTAAATCTTTAAGTAATATCACAAAGCTGTTAACAAGGTTACTAAGTTATCAGCCAATAGAGCGCAGAAACATGTAATTTTAACAGTGATTCTACTGCAGAGGCAGCATTTCCTCTTCTTTGTACACTGGTACAAACCTCTTCACCGCTGCTTTTTTTTACTTGTTGAAAATCAAGTTTTGGCTCCTTGGTTGGGTTCGGCACATGATCAGCTTGAAAATCGCTGCTGATCCAGTGTTCTAGCTTCATGTTAACACGTTACCTGTTGCAGCTGCTTGTAAACATTTGATGTTTTGTTCACAGAAGTACATAGCTCCTTCTGTCATGCATAGATGTGGTTTGCACCGACCTGACGGTTACACTCATGGTTAGTAAGAAATGTACATCTCCCCCTCAGAAGTCGTATGACTTCCCCGAAATTATTGTCTCATATCCCTGAGAGTAACTGAGGTCAAGTAACTGTTGTGCAAATGTAGATGAAAAGCATGCTTCATCTTTTTCTTTTTAGATACTTAAAAAACTTCTATAATGCAAGTGACACGACTGATTGTCACTGATTTTAGGAATTATGAGTTTGCCAACAAAAGTAATGTGAATGTGTTACATTGCATCCCCACACCTGTTTATTACTCTATTAATAAACCCTTTATTTAAACATTCACATCAATAGGTCATGCTGTTTTTAAGTTGCACTGCATGTATGATGGATGGTACAGAGTTGTGCTGGGAATGCCAACTATCTCAACCAGGATCCAATCACAGACCAAACCCTGACAGTGCCTTCTATAATAGTGAGGAGAAATTCAAGCAAGTGCGTGATTTGTGTGCTACTGTACTGCACTGTGTCAAGGGAGTGGGTTTCCCCATGTGTTGTGTTGTGCAGCATGCGTGCTGGTAAATCCATGTCTGTCAGCACATGTGGATGTTTACATGCCCAGACTATGTGATCCACTACATGCATGTGTGCATGTATGAGAGGAGGCGGTTTAAAGGGAAAAAACAAGCTGAGGGATGGCAGGAGGTAAAGGAAGGGTGGGGGTTGAGGGAAGGGTGGCAGGGTGAAGGAAGATGAGGGCATGAGAGACAGGAAAAGCTGGGGGGGTGAGGAAAAATCGCTGTGTGTGTGTGTGTGTGTGTGTGTGTGTGTGTGTGTGTGTGTGTGTGTGTGTGAGAGAGAGAGAGAGAGAGAGAGAGAGAGAGAGAGAGAGACAGAAAGTGAGTGAACTGCTGTTAATTAGTTCCAGCTGGTGAGTTGCGGAACGTCGGGGTGTGTTAACGCTACAGCGATGGTGGGTCAGGAGTTCTCTCCGTCTCAGGCTGTCTGTCTCACACACACACACACACACACACACACACACACACACACACACACACACACACACACACACAAACAGCATTTTTATTGTTGTGATGACCCTCATTGCTGCTAGCTTAAACCTAATTCTACCCTCAAACAGCCCTTTAAGTATTTGAGGGCCTGCCAAAATATTCCCCTCTGATGCTTTTACAGTAAAATTTTAAAGAAACGTGTGCACCTACACACAAAAGACATACACACATTACAGTTTTTTACAGACGCTAGGACACATTTCTCAATACTTAGGTCACGTTTGCAAAACTCCTCACACAGTGAGCACAACAGAAGTCTATGTGGGCTAAACTGAGGACCAGTTATCATTGTTTTGGCACAAAATGCATTCAATGACTACATCTCTCAAATTTCATGAATTATCTTCTCACTCAGACACAACAACTGCCAAAAATCTTTGTACGTACAGGACATTTTGCATGTGCTTACATACTGTTTTCAAAACTGTTAAACTTATGGCCAAAACAATAACACAATGCAAAACTTGAAAAGACAGCAAAATCCAACAGCAATATTTTATTGAAACATATTTTAAATCTAAAAATGCAGTTTAACCAGCCACAGCTTATTCTCATTGGAGATGAACATCTACACAGGTGTTACTCCTTCAATTTTTCAACTCCTTCAATTCTGGCATGCCAGAAGATTATTTCCTAGGTGTATTGCCCTAGCTGACATAAGATGTGATGTGGATGAGAACCTGTGGCCAAATGGAGGAGACCGAGTAGATTAGCATTACTATTGTATGTGTATCAGTGGATGGTGTGTATACAAATTCTTGTATTTTGGGATTACTTAGTGCAAAAAAATAAAAATACATAAACAAATATTAACGAATTCTGCATGATGTCTGATTCATTCCAGTAACATATATTGAAATTATAAACAGAGATGTGTCCTTGTTTTACACAAGAAAACACTGTGTAGTGTTTTTTAGGTCATTGTTTTGTGGGTGACAAAGTGTGTTTGTCGGCTGTCAACCTTTGCTAGTGTTCTGGAAGAATGAGTTTATTTGAGACCTGAATGAAGTGTTTTGGTAGTTGTAGTGCATTTTGAATGTGAAATGAACTGCTTTGCCAAGCTGACGGTCAGTTAGGAGGATTGTGTGAAGTGTTTTGCAAAAGTGACCTAAGTATTGGGAAATGTGTCCTAGCGTCTGTAAAAAACTGTAACACTGACTTAAAGACATTTAAGTCTAAGCCATGATAATTTATTGAGAAAGATCACAAAGTATGTAAACAGAAGGAAACTATAACCACGCAACAGCCATGTGGTCTGTCATCACACTGTGCACATCAAAGTGTACATGTATTAACATGCATTGAACACATGCTGTGCTGCACATGTGAGCATTCATACATACATATGACTTGAGAATATGAACACACGTGCAGCGAACACTGTTAACACAAACACACACACAAAGGAAAAAAAGTTCGCCAGAGAAACCCCATGTGGCTTTCGCTCACATTGACCATTCTGCGGACTGGTTTTTGGAAATGTGGAAGCGTTTGTGGTTTGGAATTCACCCTGCTGTAATATGACATTGAAAATAGCACAATTTCTTAGGGCAAAAGGTGAAGTAACCACATGTCCAAATGGTTAATTCACTGAAATTACAAGAAACATTCTCTCTGTACCACTAGTGATAGTAACTGTATATGCAGATAATTCTGGTTTAATTTGTACAAATATCTACATCTAGTCTTTGTACATTAGATATTAATTTGTATTACTCACACCATTAGAAAACCCCCCACAAAGATTTCTGAAGTTTTGCCACAGTAGCCAGCTTTATTGATTAGTTGCCAGTAATAAAACAATGTATGGTTTGCCAGGCTATGAAAAATCCCTCTGGCTGGTGTTCACCCTCTTGCATGACATTTACGGTGCCTTTGTTTTCTTTCTTAGTACAATTCACACATGCGCACATGTAATCATTCCTCCTGCTCGTATGTCCCCACTCTGTGTTAAAAATGCTTTCTAAAGTTCATTTGAATTTAATATCAGGCTTCAGCAGGTCAAGTTTGTTAACAATGTGCAAATATATACATATAAAACCTCTTCCTTCAACATTTACACCTGCAGCTATGATTGATTATTGTTTTTAAAAAGCCTTTATAAATGATTTATTAACATTTAGAAATGCAAATAACTTGCTAACCTTTGGTGACAGCTTATTAGAGTGTGTCTAATGACTCTTTATTAATGACTTTGACAACATTTATACTACTGAAATGATTTTTTTTTAAATGGCAGATTCATTAACCTTTATTGATGACTTGCTAACATTTATAACGACAGATTTATGACTTTAGTAATGATTTATTATTATTACCTGAAGAAATTGCAAACCTTTTGTACATGAAACTCAAACTCAAACTTCACCACTCTGTGGATGATTGCTTAGGAAGGTTTTTGCTCAACATAAAACTGCAAAGAATTTGGGAATATCATCATCTGCATTACATAAAGTAACTTACACAGTTCAGAGAATTGATTGTAGTATCTATATGCTTAAAACCAATACTGAATTGCAGATATCTCTATTTTCTTTTAAATGCAGGCACTACTATAGTGGAAATGACTACACTGGATTAGGAACACATCCGAAACCAGTGTCAATAAACACTGCAGTTAAAAATCCACCATGCAAGGAAAAAATATATAAATAAGACTGCAGTCTTTTCTGGGGCACAGCTCACTTTGCTTCAGCTATTAACAATCAATTGATTGTTAAAGCTAAAAGGCTAATGATAATGTTTGCTGGAAAGGTTAATAATTTAACAGACAACTGTTCAAAAGTGTTGCTGATACACAAGCTTTACTGAGCTCACAAAATTCCTCATAAAATGTCCATTGGTTGTTTTGAATGTCAACTACTGTTTACGTGTTTAGCTGCTAGTGAGGGGAGGGGATATAAGGCTGCCTGTACCTCCCCTCACTAGCAGCTGAACACATGAACAGTAGCTGCAAATGAGTAACTAATCCGAAAGTAGTTTTAGTATTACTGGGGATACTGGTGCTCAAGTATTTATAACCTCAGTATCAGGTTTTTTGATTAATGCTGTCACGGCTGGCGGAGGGAGCCGTGTGGTGTGGAGGAAAAGGAGGACCCAAAATGCAGCAAACTGATGATACGAGTGACGTTTTATTTACAGGGTGGTAGTGGCAAAAACAGGCAATGAAGCACGAGTAATTACAAACGGAAACCTAAACTGGGAGAAACTAAGTGACAAACCTGGGACCATACAAAGGGGTGCGGGGCAGAGAGACGCAGAGACAGGAACACCATAGAACGCAGATGAATGTAGATTAACGCAGATGAATGTAGATTAACGCAGTGATACATGGATGAACGCAGACGAGCCGACAACAAACACAGACCGACACCCACTAAATATACACACACAAGGTAATCAGGTAATCGCACACAGGAGGGAAGAACAGCTGATCTGAATACACATGATGACTGGAGGACACAAGCTGAACACAATGACAACAGACACAGACTTTCAGAACAAAACAGGAAATCTAGAACCCGAACCGGACACAAGGGGGGAGGACACAGAATAACTAGACAGAGGGAAATAATCACAAAACAAAACGCTGGGTCAACGACCCAGGACCATGACAGTACCCCCCCTCCAAGGGCTGGCTCCAGACAGCCCAAAACAAAAACAGACGACCAACCCAGGGCGGGCGGCGGGGGCCCAGGACGGAGGGACCAACACCGAACAAAACAAGCTCCAGCGAACCGAGGGAATTGTCCAAAACAAAAACACATGCTGGAGTACGAGAACAAAACACAGTTCAGGAGGCCGGCCCGGAGGCTGACAACTCAGAAGTCCCGGACAGTTCATCTTCTGAGGCCGGCCACGTTGGCGACGCAGATCCATAAGCCGACCGAGCGGAAGGCAGCGGTGGCGGAGTGGAGGCAGTTCAGGGGGCCGACCGTGCACACGGCAGCGGCGGCAACAGGGAAACCGCTCAGGGGGCCGACCGTGCGGACGGCAGCGGCGGCGATGACACAAGTCAGGCGGCCGACCGTGCGGACGGCGGCAACGGCGGCGATGACACAAGTCTGGAGGCCGACCGCGCGGAAGGCAGCGGCGGCGTCTAGGAGGTCGTCCATGTTGACGATGACGCTCCACCAGCGGCCTGGCAGATGACCGCCGATGTCGAGGCGGCAGTTTGGGACCCGAAGGTGGCGAGACCGAAGCAGCGGCTGGACCAGACGAGACCGAAGCAGCGGCTGGACCAGACGAGACCGCTGATGAGGATGCTGGAGCCGGACCAGGCGATGCTGACGAGGATGCTGGAGCCGGACCAGGCGAGGCTGAAGACACGAAGGCCGGAGCCGGACCAGGCGTGGGTGAAGCAGTAGCCGGACCAGGCGACGGCGTGGGTGAAGCAGTAGCCGGACCAGGCGACGGCGTGGGTGAAGACACAGAGGCCGCAGCTGGCGAGGATGGAGACACAGAGGCTGCAGCTGGTGGCGATGATGGGTCTTGGGGCTGGACGGGCTCCTCGGGCCCCCCAGCTGACGAGACAGGAGGCTGGCTAGGTTCTCCTGAACCTCCAGCAGGCGAGTCTTGAGGCTGGACGGGCTCCTCGGGCCCCCCAGCAGGCGAAGCAGGAGGCTGGACGGGCTCCTCGGGCCCCCCAGCAGGCGAAGCAGGAGGCTGGACGGGCTCCTCGGGCCCCCCAGCGAAAACTGTCTCTGGACCAGTGGGCACCGGGGCCCCTGGAACACACAGGTCAGAACCAGCAGGCGCACGGGCCTCTGGCAGGCACAGAACAGAACCAGCAGGCGCACGGGCCTCTGGCAGGCACAGAACAGAACCAGCAGGCGCACGGGCCTCTGGCAGGTACGGGTCAGATCCAGCAGGCGCACGGGCCTCTGGCAGGCACAGAACAGAACCAGCAGGCGCACGGGCCTCTGGCAGGTACGGGTCAGATCCAGCAGGCGCACGGGCCTCTGGCAAACACAAGGCAGACTGCAGCTGCACAGAGCATTGACCCAGCTCAGGCAGCGACAGCCGGATGCAGTCCTCAGCTGGCTTCTTAATCTCCAGGGGTCCAGAGTCGGCCGGGGGCTGGGACCCAGCCTCTGGGGAGGCCCTGGAGTGCGTCACAGTCTCTGGGCTGGCCAGCTGTTGCGGACTGACAACTGCGTTATGTGGTGTGTCTCTCTGCTTGACATGAACAGGTGTAAAACAGCGCTTTTCCGGTTGGACGGACTGGACTTGTAGTACAGGCGGAGCTGGTGAAGATGGTGGCTGAATAGGTGGCTGAGCTGGTAATAACGCTGATGAGTCTCTTGCCAACTGAGCTATTGACTGAGCCACGGATTGTAACAAGGTGTCTAATAGGTCTGGCTGTGACTGTAATGGAGGTGGAGATTGAGTGGCTAACTGAGGTAGCGGCTGCAGGGCAGCTAACCGAGCTACCGGCTGGGCAGCTGGCTCAACAAACACAGCCCCGGAATAAACAGTCATGCGAGCTGGCGAAACAGACGGAGTGTCTTTTCCACTCACCACAGCCGGCAGTTCCGAAGTCCCAACCTCCGGCTGTGGGGCGACGCGCCGACGGCGCGATCGTTGCTTCCTCCCGGGCAAAACCTCCGGCGGGCCGGGCAAAACCTCCGGCGGGCCGGGCAAAACCTCCGGCGGGCCGGGCAAAATCTTCACCGCCGGGCTGGGTTGGGAAGCGGTAGCGGCTGGAGGGTGGAGGTGAAGTTCGTTAAGGATGAAGTCCTGTGCGAGCGGGTGAAGAGAGTCGAGTAGCCAGCAGTGAGCAGACATCAGCTGCTGTAGCCTAGCTTCTACAGCGTGGTGAAGCTCTTCCTCCTCATGCTCCAGCCACAGGTTGACCAACCTGGAGACGCTGTCGATCACTTCCTCCCGAAACTCCTGGGACGGTGCGGATGCTGCTGGGTCCATGTTTGGTCGGCTCGTACTGTCACGGCTGGCGGAGGGAGCCGTGTGGTGTGGAGGAAAAGGAGGACCCAAAATGCAGCAAACTGATGATACGAGTGACGTTTTATTTACAGGGTGGTAGTGGCAAAAACAGGCAATGAAGCACGAGTAATTACAAACGGAAACCTAAACTGGGAGAAACTAAGTGACAAACCTGGGACCATACAAAGGGGTGCGGGGCAGAGAGACGCAGAGACAGGAACACCATAGAACGCAGATGAATGTAGATTAACGCAGATGAATGTAGATTAACGCAGTGATACATGGATGAACGCAGACGAGCCGACAACAAACACAGACCGACACCCACTAAATATACACACACAAGGTAATCAGGTAATCGCACACAGGAGGGAAGAACAGCTGATCTGAATACACATGATGACTGGAGGACACAAGCTGAACACAATGACAACAGACACAGACTTTCAGAACAAAACAGGAAATCTAGAACCCGAACCGGACACAAGGGGGGAGGACACAGAATAACTAGACAGAGGGAAATAATCACAAAACAAAACGCTGGGTCAACGACCCAGGACCATGACAAATGCTTAGTGCAGCGTTAATGCTAATCGATATATACAGGTTTTGGAGCAACAGATTATATAATCCAATGTATTCTTCTTGTGTTCCAGCAGCATTGCAACAGTAGACTACATCAAAACTAGCACAATTGGTATTGCCATTCATCAAATGCTTACGAAGTATTGTTTAAAGAAATGAGTTGCAGTTGTAAGCACGGCTCTGTAGCAGCTTCAAAAATATCTTCAGCAAACATTTGACATGTTGTTTTTGTACTATTTTTGGTAAAATCAGGTGAACAAATCAGTCTGATATTGTATTCTTGAATGTTCATCACTGAACCATTTAAACCTGTTTTCTACAGCACACAGTAGCAGTTATATATTTTTTCAGATGTTTTTTCATCCTCTCTCTCAGCCAGCAGTTTGTGTATTTCCTAAAGCTGTGTTGATTTTCTTTCACTCCAGTCTTTTAGCAAACATGTTTTAATCAACTTATGTTTGCTATCTGATCCGGGCACAGTCTATCCCCCTGTGGGGTGTGAAATTTGATTAAGGTAATTGGCAAACGTTGGTTGGTACAAACCATAATGTGCACACTCCTCTGCACTGAGTATGTATGACAGAATAAACCATCTATCTATCTATCTATCTATCTATCTATCTATCTATCTATCTATCTATCTATCTATCTATCTATCTATCTATCTATCTATCTATCTATCTATCTATCTATCTATCTATCTATCTATCTATATGTACAATTGGATTTGGATTGTGAAAAACAGTAAATATTCGCTATGCTTGAGGGTGACTAACAACCCTAATATCAATATTATATGCATTCAGAAGGAGAAAATGGATACTAGGGGATATTTAATGTATAATTGCAGAAATTTCCATGACAATGCGTATTTAGGACTCAAACTGATGTCATTTGTTAAACAAGAATTCATAATTGGCATAATTTTAATTGAATGATTAAACAGTAAACATCATGTGCTGCTAGATAAGGCAGGAGGTTTTGAAGTCCTCATGATTGAATCACACTGCAGGTGTCTGCGTCCTGTTTTGGCTACGACACGACCGCCGGAACTAATTGCGTCCACTGAGCCAATCCTTGTGATTCCACTAGATGCACCGCAGCACATTTCAGAAACATCCCACAAGCGCTTCTTTGCTCTGCATCACTTATACTAAGCACCAAGGTTATTTTTGATGGAAGCTTCGTCATGCTGCATAGAGCTTATGACGAGGGCAGGAAGTCAGACAGAGGGATGGTACAATCCGATCAGTTTTTGAAATAAAAAATAAAAAAACAATCGCTATCCAGACTAAATGCTCGACTTCTGAAACACCCCCTTTGTGCTTGGAAGGCAGGCGATTATCAGACAAAACTGTTTTGGAGGTACAATGTCACCGACTCTCTATTAGGGTATTCACAGGGTCAGGAAGTCATCGCAGTGTATTCTCATCCCCAGCTGTAATATAATACTGTTTAAACAGAAACTACCCGCATCTCTGCATTATGCAAATGGTGTTCTTAGGCCTCATTGCCCTGATGCATCAGCAGCGATAATATTGGCCACTAAGAGATGAAGAGGCATGGTGGTGGTAGGTTTGTCAGTGAGGGATTTCAGTGTTTTGTACTGCTTTTCTTTATGCTGTTTTTTGTTTTTAATTTTACGCCAGGCTAAGTTAGGATTTGGAACTAAATTGTTTGGTTAGATTTAGGAAAGCACACCTGTGCACTGAAAAATGCACTGAAATGATGAGTTGAGAGTGACAGAACTGCCTCACTCAAGCCTTAACCAGGTGCATTAAGCTCTGACACCAGCGAACTCCTTTTTTCTGTAAATGAGCAAGGCTAACTGGTGCACCAGGAATGAGACTAGGCTGGCCATCCTGACTGCTCCTGACAGCCTTTGTTGGAGCTCATATCCTTTCTGTCTGAAATGCTCGGTTACAAGATTTTGGGCAAAGATTATTTTCCCTCACTCGGCTGCAATATGACAGTGATCGTGCTTTTGAAGATACAAAGTTATTCAAGCCTCTGGCTTTTTTCTAGACCTGAGACAGCATATTAGGATAAATCCTCCAGGCAAGACGGCAAACACCAGAGAGCCAGTGTTCAGCCAGTTGTGTAGCTTACCCTCAAAGCACAGAAAAAGAAAACAACACCCCTCTTGATATTTCTATAAGGCAAATTGACTTCTGTTGTAATGGGTGGTCAAGAAAATTGCAGCAGTATTGATTGGTTAATGTCCAACACGGACATGTCGATAGGGTGTCTGAAAATCTCAGAACTTAGCTCCGGCTGGCTTTAATAAAAAATGACCTGCCTGGAGCAAGTTCACAGAAAGCAATGAGTCACTCACAGGAAATCTCTTCAAACCCCTCCGTGTTTTAGGGGGCAACCAGCAAGTTTTCTCTGTTTAACAGGATATTCTTCTCTCGTTTTTCTTGAAATGACAAGCTTTCTTTCACCATGTTTCTTTGGCTACAGCGCAAAAACAACCAAGACAGGTTTTTGTGCAGGTTGACTTGAAATAATGTTTTGCTTTTCACTTGTGAGAAATGTACAAATCCCACTGTGGATAGATTATGCATGACAAATCAAACTCATGACTGTCAAAAACATGTGGGAGGAGAGGAGGGAAACAGGTGGAAAGAGGAGACCAGGAAACAGGGAATCAGTCCAGGTGATGAGGTGGGCTGAGAGCTTATAGCAGCCACAACAAGAGAAGAAAGAGAGAATCTGACAATAAAAAAAGCGAGAGGTTGGGACAGATTGGTGCCTATTCTTCTCCTGAGAAGGGAATAGTCATAGAGGGGTTGGTTCCCATGGCAATAGCTCCCTCGATGAATGTGTTTGTGGGGATATGTGTGTGTGTGTGTGGATGGGCTGTAACCGGGCCTTGAGACCATAAGGAGAGGTTGGCCAAGGCTGTAGTAAACCACATAGATGCTATGGGCCTTGAAACGGCTGAGATTCTTAGACCGCGTTGCTTATTTGATGATTTTCTCTGCCTAAACCCGTTACCCTCTATCTTCCATTTTTACTTTGTGCCGCGCACTTGCCATTATGTATCGTCCTTGGGCATTCACAGGAAATATAAATTCAATGAGTTGGAAGAAGTAAAATGTCTCTTTTAGTAACCATGGCCATCTTTTTGAGAGTAAGTAAAGGTTTGATTTGGAAACATTTCCAATTTGAAGCTTTTTTGTAAGATTCAGTGTTCTCTGAATGTTACTCATCACTTTAATCAGTTTAATTTTTGAAACCAGTTTGTTCTATCTTCTGCAGCTATTGTAACACACTGCAGCATCTCCTTAGTTCAGTACTGACGATTTCCATCACTGTTTTTACCAGTTACTAATTAGAAATGCAGCTGCACATAAATGTAATGCACCTTCATGATGGTAACTTGTGATTATCTACATCCGTAGTAGTCACCAGTGTTCCCTAAAACTGTTTTTAATAATGTAAATAGTATATAGTATATTATTTTATTCTATTCTGTACAGCTGTGTACTGTATTTATTCTTATTGTATTCTAATTTTTGCGTCATAACTTTTGCACTGTCCACTTCCTGCTGTGACAAAACAAATTTCCCACGTGTGGGACTAATAAAGGTTATCTTATCTTATCTTATCTTATCTTATCTTATCTTATCTTATCTTAAAATAATATAACTCACCTTCTCTGTCAAGCTGTGCAGTTTTACCCAGAATAATTTAGAATTTATGGGAAAATAACCCAGATGTTTCTGGGGATATAACAGAACTTTCCTCTGAATGCAATATATATTGTAGATTGCAGGTCCGCCATAGGGTGCCAGTTTAATGTTATCTAAACTCATTCAAATGTAACTACAGCATTCATAGTTGAAATGTAGCTACATAATGCAGTAAAAAAAAGGAATTTCCCTCAGATGCTAGGCAAGATGTTACTACTGTTGGTGCTTTAAGAGAACTACAGTAAAAGAATTACTGACCAAAGAATGAACATAATCAGTACTAAAACATACTCATTTATCTCAAAGTCAGATACCCAGTATCATGGTGAACATAAATATCAACGATCAGCAAAAATATCAACTCGTGCATTATGATCCAACTTTTCACTGTTCATTTTTATGCTTGCTATGATCCAGTTCTGCTTTTACTAACATAGGCTGAAAGACACTGAGATGCTTGCTTGCGAGCCAGATTGTGTTTTTCTCTGCTTGTTTTCATGCATGATTCCCAAAACACTTTTAAAGATGGATGATGATAAGACCTTTCATAATATACCAATAACGACATTGTGACTTTGCAAACAGTGAAAGAGCAAGTATCAACTTTTGTGGTCATACTAAAATCCCAAAAACTGCAGTTCCTTGATCAGCCACTTGAGGCTTGCTCCAAAAGCGAGTCAATCCCACCATTTTAAAATACCCAACTTTACAGCATGAACAGCACGTTTACAGCCTGTTACAGAAACGCGTCTTTGGATTCCATGTGAATTTTCTCCTCTGCCTCATAATTGGTTAATATTTTTATGTTTAAAAATAATAATAAATTCACCCATTTGGATTTTGTAACGGCTTTTAAGTAGGAGGGGCCATGATTGTGGTGACTGAGATGTGTGCTGAGACTGTGTGTGTTGACTGTGGCTCAGTGCTGTCTGCTAGGCCTCATCATCCACCAATTCAGATCGCTAAACCTGACCTCTCAACCGTTTTTGTATCTTCTGGTTCATATTTAAGTAAAATAATTGGTTACGTTTTATGCCTTAATGTGTGGTGCCGCCCATCCAAAGTGCTTCAGTGTCAGTGAGTGTCGAAATGTATACATGTAGTTCATCGATCTAGTTGCTAGCGTTAGCGCTACCCTTTCTGGTCAATATAATAAAAACAAGCCAGCACGGCAGAAATGAAACGAGGCTTTAGTATGTAGAGTCAACAAGGAATCTGTGCCACTATGGTGGCTATGTGCGGCTTTTATATACACACTATGGAAAAGGAAACACAGCTTAAAATAAGTGATGCATGCAAGTCCACCTTGTATAGTGCTCTATATACATCTAAGGAAGTATTTTGAAAGCTGAACATTGCAGCAGAGCCTAGTTCTAGCTTTCTGCCTGTCTGTCTGTCTCTTGCTGTGCTTTACGTGGGCTCTGGAACATGATAAAAAGACAAAAACGGGAAGCAAAATTTACTGTTACTGTACACTTTCGCTGAACACACAATCTGGTTTCTAAGGCACCGAATGAACACATATCTACCATAACCATGATACTACAGGGGATGTAAACGCTTTTAACCTGATTCTCTGAATAACCTGGTTACTTAGTGCATGTAAACGCACTTAGTGTAGGTCGTTCTCTTGAAAGGACCGTGTCATTACAAAAGGTCACAGCGTTAACATCCTGCCTGAGTGTCCGTTGTCTTTTTTCTTTCTTCTTTTCCATCCTCTCTGTTTTCCCACAGTTGAAGATTCAGGGTGGCAAGGGCAAAAGAGGAAAGAAAGGGAAGAGTAGGGGATTTCCAACAAAAGTGTGCAAACCTTCTCAGGCTTTTAGCTCATGCTGTCACCCGAAGCAGCAGAAATGAGACAGAAACTCAGAGGGTTAGTGAAGGACGTTTTTGAGGCCGAGTTATTGGAAAAATCAGTTGCTAATCTGGTGATTTCTCCATGAACAAGGCTTTTTGTAAGAGTCTGTTCCCAAAAAAACACTCGTGAAAGTCATGTTAAATTTAGGCAACTGGTGCTTTCACAACTAAGTTGTTTAGTTCAATCAATATTACCAGTGTCGACTAGTTCATTTAGACCGATGCCAGCCAGTCACTGGTGGAGACTAGAGCCAGGGTCAGAGAGGGTCAGGAAGGGTTTTGGTCTAGCTAGTAAACTCGTGAGTCACATAAGACTGTTGTATAAAAGTAATGCAGAGAAACTGCAGGATTGTGAGATTTTTCAGCAATAGCATGCTGGCAAATGTGAATCTGCTGATGGTGAACTGTTACAAAATCATTATTCAAATATGTAGTCTAGCCCGGAAGTATGGTTAATGCGGTAACCATGGTAACACGTATACGTGGCAGCATATGGTAAAGGGGTTTTCCCAAATATACCAAAGACTGGCAGTGACTTAAGTCAGTGTGCTGAGAGTGTATGTCATCAGTTTTTTAACAGATCACCAACTAAAGGTGAGTGAAATTTAACCATCCAGCAGTTATTATTCTATGGTATTCACTGTTTATACATGATGATATAATTATAAATGGGGTCCAGGTGCAGTCTCAGCTAAAAATTGGACAAAATTAATCGTCACTTCAAACGTACAACTTTGTTTTTTTATAAAGAGAGAACAAAAAGGCGACTCGTGAAAGTCAACCACTTGTGCAAAACCACGCTGAAATTATGACAACAGCAGTTGTTGGTAGTTGAGCAAAAGTCTCTTTGTTTAGCTTAAAGATGTCACACCCACTGAGCCGTACTCACCTTCTTTTTGCTTCCACCTAACAGAGTCACCGCCATTTAAGTGTTTAAGAGTATATCCATCACAATATGTTTTTAAAGCCACAAGCAACCATATTTTAATAAAAGTGTGCAGTGCAAAGTTAAGATAATGTTAGCAAGAACTACAAGTTATTAGTTTTTAGGCTCAACAACTTGGATATAGGGAGTGTCTGAGGATAAGAGACAGAGACACATCATATAGCTTATTCATTTCCAGCCTGAAGACAAAGTTGACAGTTGAGCATGTTCAGGTAAAGCGGTAAATCATTTAATTGGATCAGAGATGCTGGTGTTAGCATAGTGTATGGCAGAAAGACACAGAAACAGGCTAACAAAGTATTCATTTCTCTTGTAAAGTTGGGCATTTTGTCACAGGAGATTGGAACCAGCCTTAAGCGGCCATTCAAGGGGCTGCACTTCCACATTGGTTTGTTCCAACACTGTTTTCTGGACTTTTTGGACAACAAGCAAATGCATTTTTCTCAAAATAAGTCATTACGAGGGGTTGATTGTCAAGAAAGCATAGACATGAGTCACTCAATGCATTTCGGCCAACAACCAGTGCTGTTTTTCCTCATGTGAGGCCGGTCTTGTCCGCTCATTTTCATGGCGGTCTCTCTAACCACTCAGCCTTGTAGAGCTCTTGGCAGTACTCCTCACAATACCCATGGATGATACTGGATCAGCAGTACCCATCACCATACACAGTCAAGCGCCCCTTTACTTGTCAGATTGTAAAAGATCAAAAGTCAGAAGAAGCCAAAGAGGGTGAGGGAGACAAAGCGAGAGAGAGAGTGAGAAAAGAAGAGAGTAGGCTTAAAAGGGAGACTACACAGGGAAGAACACACGAACACAGTGTCCTAATTAATGTCTTCTTGCATTAATCCACTCTGAAGCTTTCCATGCTTCTGGGTTTGATCTCAGCAATGTTACTATCAAAGCCTTGTAACACGGTCCTGTAATGTGGGGAAGGTCTCAGTCAGACAGCATTAAGTAACTCATTTGGTATTGTGAAGCCTGTAAGCTGAAGACGGGGTTTTGTGCGATCATCGTCCACACTGATGTGCAATTTCCTAATTATGAAACTGGAATGTAAAGCTTCTCAATCCAATATTTTCATTAACAGAAGATTAATAATGTTCATATTCTGAAGGCTGTTGGATGTATTGACAAATTTACAAAGACTTATTGTCTTTGTACATTTCAGGAGGCTTTCTGGGCACCTTTTAGACTATTTCATTGTTTTGGTTTTACAGATAGAAGATTTTCAATTGTTCCATAATGTTCTCAATTACCAACCATACACAGTACCAAATCCAAGACATATACAAGGATAACAATTAGAATTTGGTAGAAAGTGAGGCTGTTTTCATAAGTAAAAGGTTTTGATCGCCACCTTTTAGCGTGTTATCCATTTTTAGTTGACTCTGCAGCGAGAGTCAACTAAAAGCCCGTAGACTTACCCAGTCTACGGGCTACTCTTCAATGAATGCTTCGTAAATGCAGTTTATAGTTTAAAATCCTTCTGCTGAAGTTCTGAATGATCAGGTCCCATCATATCTCAAAAACCTCATATTATACTTAAATGCTCTCGGACGGCAACTTTCTTGTGCCTTCAGCTGTGAGGCGCCTCTTCTGGGGGCTCAACTATCAGTTTGGGAGACAAACATCCTCTCTACATTAGGCCACCGTAATCCATTCCTGAATTTTGCTACCACAGACTGAAGCTGCTTTTCTGCTCTCTCTTCTAATGTGTTTAACTTTTGTCTGTGTTGTTTTGTCTTGCTTTGTGTTTGGCTTGTTTGTTGGTGTTTCTGCCTTCTCTATGCTTCTTATTCCATACTCTTTCAGCCAACCAAGTGCTTTCTTCCCAGTGATTTGTCATTTACTGTAGGTTCTCCTTCTAATACTGTGGGGTCCTACCCTACGACAGTAAGCAAGTAGAATTGACTTTTGAGAGAGACCAAAACAAAGCTAAAAGAACAGTGAAGTTCATGGCTGTAGACTTTCATTTGGTGGCCAGATGTTTAGCTTTTCAGAATCCTTACTATTTCAATAAGTAAATAATACTACTACTAATAATAATAATTTAATAATAATAATAATAACAACAATGTGCAATAATCAAATGCTAAATTTACAGTCATAAAAAAATAATAATATGTGCCTGGTGATAATATATCTGTGGAGATTTCCAGCCCTTAAGTGTCTGAAAATCAATTTGTTTAGGTCTAATAATGTGCCAAATCCTAAGAGACAACAGGCGATGAACTCAAGGGATCAATGTGAGCACAGAAAGAAAGGCAGACCTTTGGACTGAATCATTGTTGTTGATTGACAGATGGGGAAAAAAAGCAGCAGGACAAGGGAAACGTCTCCCCTCATGTTGTCTATCGCATTCAGCACAATACAAAGTGCTATGGGATGTTTTTGTTGTAAGGGCCAAAACTAAGTGCATCACAGCCACAACAAAGCATCTGAATGTCAATCTTGGCTTATGAGAAGGGAATCTTATCGAATAAAACCTCTTATCAAATAAAACCTCAAAATGCCATTAGCAAGAGAAAAAAGATGGAGCAAAATGGCAAAAGGATCGTTGCTAATTCAGCAAAAGGGAAATCAATGGCCCTCTTCCTGTCTTTTTTTTCTTTACCATAACTACCCAGTATCTGTCAGCCCTGTAAAGCATCCCTAACTCTCTGTTTCAGAGGGGGGGCAATTTCAGTGCTACAACTGGCCAGAGCTTCAACCTCAGATGAGAGTTTCCTGGCAAGAAAGTGCCTCAAAAATGATAAATAAGTCACATTTCCTCCATCGGTTCAACTCTAAAAATACTCCCATTTGGCTTCACCTCACACTGCCTCCTCTCTGGGCTCAAGGAGCTATGCAAATACGAGTTCCTCCAGTTTTTACTTTGTTTTCCTCTAACACCCCTCCCACAACCCCCCACAACCCATCCCCTTTCCTCCACATCCCATTGTTCTGACTACTTCTTCTCCATCTCGTGTAGACTACATGACAGAGCCTCGCCTTCCCTCTTGTTGTTCCTTCTCTCTCCAGGGTAGAGGGAGAAATGATAAAAGCTATTTACAAGTAACTGTAGGCAACAGTAGGAATCCAACACTTGGGAAAAAAGATCTTTTCTCTTTTTTTAAACTTTGTTTTCTTTGATGGCAGAGTCATTTGTGATGCTGCGCGATGAACTGTAGCACTGTGTAGTGCAGTCCTGAGTGACAATTTAAGGGGAGACTGAAGCGCTTTTAGAGACTTTGACTGTGCCATCTTCTGCAGATTGTGCTTGGCTTTTGTGTTCTTGAAACGGAAGCAAGACACTAGTCCTGCTTGGCACGTGCTGAGTGGGAAACAGATAATGCCTCAGTACATAAGAAACATGCTGCAACTATTTAGAAGGCTTCTGAAGCTTTCACTGTACAAAACAAGAGGACAACCCCCCCCCCCCCCCCCCCCCCCCCCCCCCCCCCCCAAACATGGATACTGTTTTCTGGGCTAAAGCTGATTGACCAGTTTCTAAAGATTTCACCTTTATGTCTAAATCTGGTTGAGAGTAAAATGCAATATTTTCAGGATATTAAAAGAGAGTCAATTCAGTATAATTTCAACCATTCACTAACATCACCCTCTGTGCATTCCTCTTGATTACAGGTGTAAAAATGTCTACATTAGTAACATTATCACAGCAGTTTGTAAAAACCTGTTCATGCTATTTATCTACTTTCATACACATTTTGTACTCATTATGTGTTGCATGGGGATCTTTTCTCAACCTTTTGTTCTTGCGTGTTAGGTTAGCTGGTTAGCACCATTTCTTTAGAGCTGGACAGTTTGGGGTCTAAATCTGCTGGACATCTGACATGTTTGCAAAAGTATCAAGGAAAAAAAAGTGTCCTTTCACTTTTCAAGCAAACGTAGGCATTCAGGGATCCAGTGAAGTCATCCTTAGCGTCTTTGCATTGCTGGGTTGGTAGCTGTGTGCTTGTGTTCTGGTATTAGCTATAAATCCATCAGCTTGTGGTCCATTTCTGAGCGCTATTACAAGGCCTGGAGAAATATGACTGTTATACACGTTGAGATTTATAAAGCCCAACAAAGACGTCCATGTCGGTGCCACTGGAAACACTGGCACGACAGCCGTGATGAATCTCACTCTTTCTCTCTGTTTCCATCTTGTATGCTGATCATCCTTTTTCTATTCAGCCGACTTTAATTGCACGCTCTCTTTTTTCTCTGGACTCTACTTGCCATGCATTACCCGCTGCCCCCCCACCACCCAAACCCCTTTTATGCGAACAATCTCCAACCCGGCCACCCCTGTTTCCTCTTTCTGCCTTGATTGATTCTCACCTTTTCATTCTTGCCGTTCACCTCATTAACAGAGCCCCGTCTGCAGCTGGTTCCTTTTTTTGCCTCCCACTCCTTCCTACGTCGGAACCCCCGTGCCCCTCCTCATTTCCTGTCCTGTTGTCTCTGAAGCAACGGTCAACTCCGATTCTGCCAAACCCCTTCGATGTGCTGTAATTAGTACAGAGAATAATGGAGTAATAGAGAGGGATCTTCATTAGGTAAGGTGGAATAAGAGGGCGCCACTGCCATCCATCTGTCCATCTGTCCATCCATCCATCCGTTCTTGAGTTTAATCAGTGGAACACAATGAAATGTCACCTATTCCCAGATGAAGCCACTGGAGAGAGGCAGTGGTGCTGGCACAAAGCATTTGGGACACGGTGGCATCTGTAGTACTGGCCCTTTAAGGCCTCTCACTCTCTGGTTGTTGCTAATTTGGCCTCCCTAGGAATCAGGTTGTAAGAATATTTATTTATTCATGTTAATGTACAGAGGTTTACCAAACACGCTGTCCTTTATTAGTTTTCCGTCTGAAGAATCTTTGCTTTCCTGCGCGTGTGTATACATGTCCATGTGCATGTCTGGTCCTTGCTTAGGGATGCTCACTGATATCAATAAGTGTGTTATTTAAACACTTTGTACACTATCAGGTACTAGTACTACAATGGAGGTTTTCCATTATCTGTTTCTAAACAGTTGAGATCCTGTGTAAAATGTTAATATAAACTGAATGCAGTGATTTGCAAATCTCATAAAGCTGTTTGTTATTCACAAACATTTTTTTTTAATGTTGAAACTGATACATTTGACTATTTCATGAAATAGTAAAGCTATATCATATAGAATGGCCACACACTAGGCATTCACTACAGATAAATAATTATCACCTAAAATTAGAATAAAGAATCAGTGATGCACAAGAACTACACATTCTTCACACTGACATGGTTAGAAAGTCTATTTGTTATTTAAACAGCTTTATTTTAAACCCTGGCTCGTTGAGGACCTGTGAGACTGTACCTGACCACTTACTTAGGTTTGCCAAAAATCCACAACGTAATCCACAATATTTACCAATGAGATACACAAACCTCTGCGCAGTAATCACTGCTATTGATCCGTGCATTGTAACAGATCCATTAAAGTGATTTTGCCCTACTCGGTCATAGAAATTTAAACTAATGCTCCTTTCACATGCATAGCTGGAAAATGTGATCACATATGCACTGATATGGTTAGGAGATTTGTTTGTTATTTAGACAGCTTTATTCACTTCTGTAGGTCTGCACCCAGGGGTTTGTCCTCTTTACTGTGAAGAGGTTAGTACTCAGTGAAATCTTAACTTTTTTGTAATTTCCCAGATGTAGTCTTCTTCTTTTGGGTGACCACCAGAGTGAATCGTCTGCATTTGTTTGGCATTGGCCATTCAAACGTGTGTGATCATTTAAACACATGAAACAAAAACAATCATAAAATGAGCGGTAAATCAAATTTGTACTACAAATTTATCTAATGTAGCAAAAAAGGTCAATAACTGGACTACCATACGACACTTAACCCCGACCTTCCTGTTTCATTCAGTAAAAAAAGACCAAATTACACATCTTTTATTTTTATCTGCTGACATTTTTACATCTGGAGGAATTTTAAAAAGTTGAGCAGCTTTAACAACTTTTTAATTTCATTGGATCAAAACAGTTACCTCGTCTGCAAATTAATCAATCAATGGAAACAGCTTTATTTAATAGGGTGGTCAACAAGGAATTAAAACTCTCAATTGAAACTCACAGCAGATATGAACACAACAAAATTATACCCATTTTGATTAAAGTAGCAAGAGCCAACATTGTACTTTTGGCCATTTGCAAAGCTTGGAAAGCCAAGTTATGGTTTGTAGCTATATATTGTTATTGTATTTTATTGTTTTTGACCACTGGTGCACAAAATCCTGTGCACGGGTGTTGTTGTTTTTTTTTTTTTTTTTTTTTTTGTTTTTTAGGGGGGGGGGGGGGGGGGTTACAGTTAGTTTTACAGTTCACATAATTTGCTATTATAATTTTTCAAATAAGCAATAAGTTGCAGTTTAAAATCCATCCGTAGTTCCCGTTCAATTTGTTTCCATAGCACAAAGCAAAAGATAAACCTCTCTTGCAACTGTAGCTCGGTTAGCAAGATGGAAAACAGAACACTTATATCTCAGAAGTCTTTGAGTCTTTGAGTTATTTGACTTACTTTGAGTAAGTCTTTGAATTATTATGAACTTGTGAGTGACAGAAACATCACAATGGAATGCTAATTGTTCCCCAGTGATCACAAGAGCCTGTCAGCTGTTAAGAGCTCTACTTTAAATTTGAATAAGTCTTCGCTAGTTTTTTTTTTTTTTTTATAATCTATTTTAAATCATGCTTTTTATTGTTTTTGTTTTTTGCAATGCAATGTCTACTTTTTAGCTCAGCTAAAGAAGCACTTTGTCCATTTTTTTGTAGGGTCTTTGTAAAGAGTGACCTAAAAACTGTGGAGCCATGGGCTGCGGGTTACGCAAGATGAAACCAGTTTCAGAGGAGAACAGTCCAGGGAAGATTTACTCCACCCTGAAGAGGCCACAGGTGGAGACCAAGGTGGGCATGGCCTACACATACCGCTACCTGGACTTCCTCATCGGCAAAGACGGTAAGACGGACAACCTTCTTTTAAATGTGTTCAAAGAAACCTTCGATCCTTTTAATTTCAGAAACCACAGCTAGAGTGCAACCCACAATATTTACCACTGAGGTACACAAATCTCTGTGCAACAATCACTGCTATTGATCAGTGTATTGTAACTGATATGTTAATGTTTTTTTTGTGCTGCTGGGCCATAACAATCTAATCTTTCACATGCACAGCTGAAATTATATGACTAGCTCAAGGCTTTTGCTGCATCATATCTCTGCATAGTAAGGGATCAGCGTGCCTCACACGTTTTCCAAGGGATTACCTGCAACAAAATACACCATTCTGTGCTCTATGTGTGATTTTCTTTACCTCCAGTACAATTAATCTGTCTAGTCCCCTTCTAAAAATAGTACAATATCAAACAGCCAGTAATAAATAAAATATATTAAGGCACAGAAGAAATCTATCACTCGTGGAATAAAAGCTGTAATTTTCATCAGCATTTTCTTGTAATGACAGTGTTAATTAGTGCTTGTTCCCTGTATAGCAACATCCATTATAATTTCTTTTCTGACAATTAGTCAGTCATGCTTTCACGTCATGCTAATGATATAGAACTTTCCAGACCAATCCATGTCAAACTTCCTGCTGGCGACCATCAATTATGGGAGGTAGGGTCCAAGCTGCTAGCAGGGGATGCAAACAAAGTAAAAGGTGGCCTGCTGCAGTGATGGACTTTTTTGTTCAAGGTCACAAAGCTGTTTCTCTTCAGCTAGTTTTACTGTGATTTTACAATGATTCAGCTGCCCTGAATGTCTGTGCTCTCCGACCTGCCTGGTGGGCTGGAAAGAAAGTGGACATGCTAACGATGAAGATTACGCCTAAAGTCAAACTGAGACTGCTTGAGCCATGGAAAGAAATATGGAAATGATTCATTTGTTTTTACAGGGTAGAATCCATATACCGATGCCCACATATTCACATAGATTCAGGCAGAAATCCCCCCGCCTCTACTTCCTGTCCTAAATGAAGGTTGGTGCTGTTTCCTGAGATGCAGAGACCAAACTTCATGGTTTGGCTATTACATTGTATGTTTTGTAATGCATGTGAGGAGCACACATCTTCACTTTTGTTATGGCACGAAACGTCTACTAATAAGATGATTTGTGTGAAAACTGCTTGGATTTCAAGTAAGCGGCACAGAATTCTAGGTACAGTATTTTAAATTGAACTAGTTTTAAGCAATGAGATTACACCAGCTGCAGCTGTGGTGAGAGTACTCACACCACATCCATCTTTGACCTATCTGGTTTAACTTAACCTAAGTTAAATCAGATAAAGATAAACATTATAGGGAGTCTAAAGTGCAGGGAATGACGGCACAGGTGTCAGACTAAACCGGTCTTTAAAGTGTGTTAACAGAATCTGTCCACAGGCAGGCAGAAGGACAGAAGGACACATAGACACAATGCCACTACACTCCAAACTGCCTCTGTGGTAGTTCCCACTGCAGCAGGTGTCTCCTGAGCTGCATTTTGCTGGCATGAATCACACAGACTCACGAGATAAAGAAAATATGTGCTTAGTTACGGTGGCTGCTAAAAAACTCATTTTTACACACTTTGTTCTTCTGTTTGCGTGCTTGGTGCAAACACGTAGGCACACACACACACACACACACACACACACACACACACACACACAATGCATATATAAATACATATATTGATATATATGTTATGGTCATCTGAGGAGACAGCATTAGTAGTCTGCACGCACACGGACAAGATTTTGGTCCTAATTAAGTGTGCAATACTAATCAAAGCATGCTAACATAACCATTATTCTTCATGCTGTTGTTACAGGAAAGTAATTTTGCTAATGCCCCCCAAAAGCAGAGCTCCCTCCTCTTTTTCAACTGCAAGGCGTACTTTTCATTTTTCAAAGACTCAGCTTTGCTTCCAGTTCACTCCCATGACATTTTGCAGCTTGCCCGCAGAATCAAAACAAAGAAACCGCACTGAAGCATACACACACCTCGGGCCGTTTAGAAGACTAATCCCACATTATTATTAGGCTATTAGTCATAACCTGGATGATACTTTTAAAAACAGATAAAACATAGGCAAATGGGTATTGTGCTTTCAATGATTAGAATCCAACTGTCAGACTCTGTGTAAACACACTCAGCTCACTGGTTTCTGTGTTGCTGGAAAAGACATTCATTTACAAAGTGTAAACTTACCTGCCGACCTGTAGCTACTGAATAGACAGACGCTGACTCCAACGTTCAGGTGAAGGTTAATTTAACATTATATCTAGAATTAGGATTAGAATAAGGTCACACGCATAATGGAGGTCATAAAGGTTAAGGTGAGCTAATGGGGAATGAATGTGCGCAGGGACAAGGCTGTGCGTTAGTGTGTATGTGTATGTACTAGGCCAGCGGAGAGTCAGGGTGCTATATATAGCTATCACTCTGTTATTTCTGCCCCTGACAGTTATAGCTAAAATGATTGCGGGAGGTGAGTTTTGGTGGGGTGGCGGTTGTTGCAGTGGAGGCGGGGGGATGGTACGGGAAGCAGGGAGATGTAGTGTGCAACGTGTTCGTCCTGGCAGTTGATTAGTCTCCATTAGTTTGTCAGGCGGACTGGACTGGATGGATGAAGGAGCCGGGGAATGTGGGCGTCCGGGGGGCAGGGAGGCTTTCTATCCTCCGTCATATGGGACCTGACATGAGGGTGGGGCTTGAAGGGGTAGCGGGAGGTGGATGGGTGCCTCCCTTTTGTTGAACTGCGTGCGTTTGTCATTGGTTCATGGCCACATTATTATCTTCAAGTATGCTCTTTAATGATGGGGGTTGGTACTTACTGTAATCAGTTTTGTCTTGCCTTATCGCTCTGTCACTGTCAGTGCGCCTCTGTCTATGTTTCTGCCTTTGTTCATCTCTTAAAATATATGTGTGTGTGTGTGTGTGTGTGTGTGTGTGTGTGTGTGTGTGTGTGTGTGTGTGTGTGTGTGTGTCTGCCGAGTTGAGCTAGGAACACATTGCATTTGAGAAATAATCCTGGGAGCACGGTCGAGTGTCTGAATCACTTCATGCATCAGCAGATTTTCAGGCTGAAGGGTTAGTGTGTTACTCATGGCTGTAATTACCTTGTAGCATGTATGTAAGTGTAGGCAATGATTCATGTGTCTGGCCTTTTCTCCAGGAAACCTGTAAAATATTTAAGGCAGAGTCAAAGATTATGAATATGAAAATAGTCTGTGGTAGAGCTGTAGGGCAGGGACATAACTATGGATACTTACATTGTCAGCGCCAACAGAACATTTGTTACACTACATCTTTAGGTAATTACACATACTTTTCTTAATTAATCACTTATGACTCTTAAAATTAACTGTCTTTACTGCTCTTAAAAGGTACCCTGTGGAGTTTTCTGATGTGGGTTTCATTCCAACCCAGTATTGTACCAAAGCATGTACCAGCCCCGCCGGTCCTGTAAGGCATGCTGTAGTCTTTTTCACATGTGAATGTCTGGTGAGTCAGGTTCAAACCACGGCTAAAGAGCAGATAGTATGAAAGGAAAACGTCTGTTTGTTTTGGGCAGCGGCTACAGCGTGCAGGGGCGGGACACATTGGGCCCACTATGAATTCTCTAGACAATTACCTCGTCTGCATTTTGCACATACTTTCACTTTTTATACAATTACTGGTGAATTACTGTTTTACCGTAACTCCTTATGCTGACCATAATTCTTGGTTTGTGTAATGTATTGATTTGTGAAGCCAGCAACAAATTAAAAAGAAAAAACAATCCATCATCTCAGACTATGTGGAGATCAAACCGTCAACCCTCCAATTAGTGGACAACCCGACCTTCCACCTGAGCCACAGACACACAGACAACAATCTTGTGTTGCAAATGTATCTCTTGTGCAGTAAAAGCACTGATTATGTTTTTTTCATGAAACACTTTAAAACATTGGTTTACGATCGCCGGCTTGTCGGTTTCTCTTCCATGGTTTTGTTGTCTCGTTCCGGCGTTCGGTAGCATGTGACTGCCACTTGTTAATCAGCAGAAGAGTGAGACCATTACAATCAATGTGCACCGCATCTGCTGGATACTCACGCACAAACAAAAGAGATAAACGTTGACTTCAGTGTTACAAGTGGCCAAAATACTTGAACTCATAAGCGATTAAAGCCGCAACTGTGCTGCACTGCTCTGTCAAAATAGAACCAAAAAACCACCAACGTGTTTAACCAGGAGTCATTTATTATTTCCTGTTTGACCTCAGTTCACCTTCTTTGTCGCAGTACCTTACTGTGATCGTTTTTAAAGCAGCAGAATCAAGAATCCCGAGAAGTGCGTGCCATTTTTACCTCCCTTTCAGCTCAGTGTTACTGTAACTTTTAAGTGGCACCCTATAATGATCCCCCTGTGAGCGTTCCTCTTGTTATCTTTTGATGTCGGAAGCCGAAACTTTAAACTCAGAGTCAAATTCAGATCGTGCTGGCCTGTGCTTATCTGCTTTATCTGTGGTGTTCTTTTACTGTCACAGTTTACATAAAAGCTGATTTATATGTACTGTGATTTCATTAAATATGGCCTATCATTGTGTTTCACAGCTCTACAGTTTTATCCTATTAGAGTAGCTTTGCATTAACAACATGCACCTTGTTTACCCATTAGAACTAAAACAGCTGTCTGAAACAAGTTGTTTTACTTTTGCTTCCTCCTCATATGGGCCGCGTTGCTTCTGATTGGTTGCCCCTCATAAACAACATGTTTGAATAGTAGGTAGTTGGTGGTTCAGTGCCCACAGGCTGTATACACACAGAGACAACGGGAAGAAAAACTGTGCATTCACCGTTGTAACAGTGTACTTATAACTGCAGCACAGGCCTCAGGCTGCTCTTAAAAGCTGTTTCAGTCAGTTTTTTCTACTCTTGGCGCTCAGTGACATCATTGAGAGTAGATATCTTTAATATGGTCATCCTACAGTTCTGGCGTGTAAGCATCACCCACCACATGTTATAACATTTTGCTTGTGAGGGGAGAGCACTACAAAACACTGTGAAAGTCAAGTGGTGATTCAGAAACCATTATCACTGTCTGTGTGAACAAATCTGACATAAGACAAAACCTTTCTTGTGGAATAAATGTGGCAAAGACATCGGCCTCTGTGTCGCTTTTATTTTAACCTCTCTCTTCTCGAGTAAGGCCATATGCCCTCATGATGTTGAGTTTGCATTACTATGACTACTGCTCTGTGAATAATGTTTATAGTAATTGCTTGCCACGGTGTTAGATCATAGTTTTCTGCAACTCCCGCCCCAATGGCCCCTCAGGCTACTAACTGGCTACCAAATGTATGAAAATAACACCTTCTACTGCAGAAAAACGGTGATGAAAGAAAGAGTAAATCAGTGGAAAGCTCTACGTAATAAAAGCTCAGCACTAAACAGGAGCGTGATGAGTTGCTGCTGCTGCCTCATGTTTCTTTATCATTTTAAAGCATGCATTCAGCTTCACGGTCACTCTGCTGATAGCATTCAATCGCCTCTGAAAGACCTGGCAAAAAAACAAAAACAGAGAGTCTGTTTGATATTGAGATCATGACCCCACGGGGAACTGAGAGAAAGCTCGCGTTAGATGGCGTGGAAAGGAGCCATTTGACTGTGAATACAAGCGAACACACTCAGGGATGCGTGGCACGAATCTTATTTCCCAAAATGTGATTTTTGAAATGTTAAAAACATCAGGAGGAATGAAAGATTGAAAACATGCTCAATATGTTGCAGCTTTGTGGCATGTGGTCGGGAAATACTGGAGAAATAAAGATGTCGTCCTTGAAATCAAAACTGGTGAACAGGCATAAGACCATAACACGCACACACACACACACACACACAAAGGACTAGACACACCGTTTGATATCATCTCGGGAATGAGACACATCATTTATATGCAAAACCCCTGGAGCCCTGAGTCCCCTTGTTAATATGAGCTGTAGCTGTGGCGGCAGGTGAGTGACACACAGGAGTAGCTCCCTCCCGTCACTCCACTCAGATATAAGACAGAGCTGTGGGAGAGGTCAGCAGGAACGCTGCATGCCGGAGTGGCTTTCCGAGGGGAGATTAGTCCTTGGATGGCGGGGGAGCCTGGATTTATCCCCTGGCTCCCCAGCTTGAGAGGTGGAATTGAATCGCAGCTATTGGAGGGGAGAATGACATTGAAGACAGAATTCACGGTCATCTGGTTTTTACATTATATTTCCATTATATTCCCAGTGCTCAGAGTGTGGCTGTACAGCTGAAATCCAAATTGTAAATTAGATGCGGCCCAAAGTGAATTGAATCGGAAATGTATTTCTGATGGTCTGAGAAATCAAAAGGGGCAAGTGGTGATTATGTTAGGAAAATAGTGAATTTATAATCTGGACCTCCTTAAGAACAGTTCGTCTATCTCACACTGAGAGCTCCTGATGAAGGTATTCAGCGTGATTAGTGGAAAATCGTGGAATCTTCCATGAACCGCCGGCCAAACCAGCAGTGCAAATTCAGGCTTGTGTCACAGCGTCTTCTCTCTTCCTCCATCCATAGTAAGTGGCACACTTAGTGGGTGCTGCTTGTATTGTTTCGAGCCACTCAGGCAGCAAAATGCCAAGCCATCGTTTGCTGAGACAAAGATGTCAGAGCAGCATTTTAGGCGCGTGTGACAGAGCCGGAGCTCAGCAGGTTCCATTCGTTAAGCTTCAACCAGCTGCAACTGCTGACAAAGTTTTCAGCAACAGGAAACGCAGATTTCTGCCTGGTTCCTTCCTCTTTCTTCCCCCACCCCTCGCCCTCCCTCCCTGCTCAGCAGTATGTTTAAGATTAGCTTTTCTGGTAATGCTGCATACTCTGTGCAGGCTGCTACGTGTGTTTGAAGGCTTTGTTGTAGTTAACCCAGATCAGCTTCAGGTACATGATGTGTGTGTCTTCTATTTCTCTCCCTCTGCACACACATACACACATTATATATATATATATATATATATATATATATATATATATATATATATATATATACATACATATATATATATATATATATATATATATATATATATATATATATATATACATATATATATATATATATATTAGGGGTGCAACGATACACAAAATTCACGGTTCGGTTCGGTTCGGTTCGGTTCGATACTTTGGTGTCACGGTTCGATATTTTTTCGATACAAAAAAATGTTCATGCCTTTTTAATTTGTCATTTATTAAAATTATAAATATATATTTTAACTCAAAAGTACAGTTTTTAAATTTAACCCTAACCCTTGTGCGTGTTTTTTATTTTGACAGCGAATGCGCACCTGCGGACCACTTATGTGCAGCCCTGGTTATTTAGCTCGTCATATTGCAGCCACAGAAATTCTTTTGTCCATGAAACCATAAAGCTGCACTTTCTTTTTGCCTTATAGTCTCATTTGTCATAACTTCTCCGTTTTGTGGTAAGCTTTTCTTTGGCTGTCACTTCTTCACCCCGACCTGTCTTATTTGGCTCAGCAGAACTAAAATATATATACTGCTACTTTTACACACGGACTCACATAAGCTCAGCGATTCTCTGCGCGATCAACCTCTCACATGTTTAAGCTTGCTGCGGGAGATTTCACTTGTCATGTTTGCATAGTAAGCTAACAATTAATAAGACGATGTCAGAGGAATTGGTGCACAAATTATCATCACTCACAGATCAGTGCTGTCATTGCAAAGTGAAAGCAAAAAAACAAGCGCAAATTCAAACGCGATTTCAATATGTCACATATTGACAGTGGCTCACCGATGCCAATGACATAATTACCCAGCTACATTTCTGAAAGAATGCAAAAGCATTGACATATATTTTTCCTACAATAGCCCGACGGGCAGGGAAGAGATAGATTTTTGTAGCCCGACTGGAAAGATCGCTAGCTCCAGGACGTCAGGCTAGCGATTTTGCAAGCCCTGTATCTGATTGAGGAATCACTCATCTTTGGAAAAGAGAGTTTATTACAGAGAAATGGCTCTTTCCAAAATAAAAGCTATACTATCCGCTTCTTCTGGGCTATATTCTCAGCAGCATAAGGAGAATCACGTGCTAACAGCTGTCTAAATGACTCGGCTAAAGTTAGTAGCATGCTTGTTGTTTTTGTCTTTGCACTAGGATGATGTCGGCGTAAATGTGCAGTCATATTCGTTGTGTTCCCACTAGTGCTTTCAGGTTAATCTCGTTGAAATGACCTTAACGCCACAACACGGCAAATCTCCGTTAACGAGCTACCGCCGATCGCTCCGTGCATGGGCCTAGACGGCCAACACGTTAACGAGCTAACTGCGCTAACACACTAGTTCACACCAATGTAATTAAGCATTGCATGGCACATCCAACATACTGTTTTACTTTAGTCCATGACTCGCTTACCTTCAGGGTCATACGTCACATGAAAACCAAAATAATTCCAAACGCCAGATCTGAATGAGAGTGGGGGAGGTCCATCTTGCAAGGAGAGCTTAACTTCTGTCTCGCTAGCTTGCCCTGCGCTCTTCCTCCTGACTATGCTGTCTGTGTTGAGCGCTCAGTGGATCTGCGCTCGACAGTGCAGCCTAGGCGGAGTAGTCGAACGCAGATTCACTGAGCGCTCAACACAGACAGCATCGTCAGAAGGAAAGTTGATAAAATAAATTACAAATGTTGTATTGTTCGATACATATGCGTACCGAACCGAAAGCACTGTATCGAACGGTTCAATATCGATACGAATATCGTTGCACCCCTAATATATATATATATATATATATATATATATATATATATATATATATATATATGAACTCTGCCTCCTGACATCTGACCCACGTTAAACTCATGGACTGAACATACACACACCCACAATGGACAACTGTACCCTCAAACACAATAATAACATGGACTGAACCACCACTCACAACCACTAGCACTTTATATAGCCTCTGTAGAAACTATCTACACCCTCACTTATCTTAACTGCACTACTGTATAGCTCTGTGTAAATAATCATTCTGTACATTCGATAATCTTTAATCCTACAACTGTTTACAACTTGCATAGTTCCCATTTCTGTATAGCTGTATATCCCAGATTCTGTAAAGTTATTTATTTCATATTCTGTATAGTTTTTCATATTTATATCCTGTTCATATCCTGTACATAGCTTGTACTCACTACAGCCTGTACATACTTATAGTTATAGAATATTCACAACATACTTCATACCGTGTACATTATAACATACCATAATAGACCCATTTCTGTAATATACTCACATATCTATATTATTGCTAATATATATTGTAATATATCTATATCACTAAAGCACTTCTGGATGGATGCAAACTGCATTTCGTTGCCCTGTACCTGTGCATGTGCAATGACAATAAAGTTGAATTCTATTCTATTCTATTCTATATATATATACAAAATATTCTGCACCTGTTTTGAATCAGATTTTTCGAGCCTGCTCATTGAGTGTGTTACAGGTTTCTCAGCTGGCAGTTCTTATTGTGGGAGATGGGAGGGTAGCGAATAAAATGGGAGGTCAGAGGGCCAGAGAATAACAGAAAAAACTAAATGGAAGCAGGTGTACCATGGCAAGTGAGATTTAGAGAGGCATTTTAAAGTTTAAAAAAGCTGCAGAGGCATCTGGATTTTTTTTAATCTAAAAATCCCAGAAGATTTATGAGATTCCAGTCATAACTGCGCTTTCTAAAAGGCCTTGTTATCAAGACTTTTCCCAGTGCTATGGCAAAATAACATATCCTGGGGCTCTTTGGGTTTTATTTTTGAGATATTAATTCTGCATGTGGGTGGGGAACCTGTGTGCGTCATCAGATGAGCAAGTGACTGTGAGCGTCTTGAAAAGAGAGGAAATGAGGGGAAGAGATAGAATCTGAGATAGGGACTGTGGGTGGTGTTTGAGGCTCCTATATGTATGTTTTTGTACATATACACATGTTGTTGGGTGACATATCTGTTCAGAGCCTCTGTGTCTTGGTCCACGTCGGGTTGTCTCGCATTTAGCTGTGTTTGCACGCGGCACAGTTTTGTCGAGGCTTCCTGTTTATTGCTTCTTCTAACGCGGCCTCTGCTGTTTTCCTGCCTGCCTGACAGACAATACGCCCGAGCGCCCCCTCAAAGCTTTATTGGCTCTTATTGCCCTCTCTCTCAGATCCAATATGCCAGTATTGATTGTGTTGAAATGCAATCAGGGTCTCCACAGCAGAGGAGCAAACAATCTAAATTTAACAAAACACCTCCACTGGTCTCTGGCCTGGCCCTGGTAGCACCTCCCGAAGAGGAACAAATGTATTTATGTGTGTGAAAAAAAATAAAAAGGGGCTCTTTCATGCAGCTACAGCTATTGTTAGACAGTGAGGAGCCTTTGAAGCCACACAAGCAGAATGTACAGGAAGTGACCTTAGCCTTGACCTCAGTTCCTGCCTACTTGCAACAACAGAGCGTTGCCCAGGCCAAACATGTTGTTATTCTCTCAGATCTCAGATGATAGCTATTGTATAGATGCTTAGACAAATTAGACAAGTTATCATTGTGAAAAAGTAAAGATATTGGCACTAATGATCTGAAATAAAAAAGGTTGATTTTATCTTAAGGAATGCTTATGCATTTCTCCAGTGGCTGCGAGATGATTTAATGAGCTCAAGAGGTCGGACAATTTTCTCAGCTCATGAAGGAGTCACGTGATCTCTCAGCCAAAGTGAAAACAAACAATCATCAAAATCTGAGTGATGATTTTTCTTCCAGCAGCGAGTATTTGCTCAGTGACATTACAAAGCACGGTCTCACCATTTCCGTTCTTTTTCTTAGGAAAGTGAAAATACAGCAAACACTGTGAATCACTATGATTTTTCAGCTTTATATTGAAAATCTCAGCTTTCTTCCAGCTGACATAGAAACAGTTTCAAACTTGCTTTCAGTTCAACACTGTGTCCTTCACATCAGCTTGGAATGGCTTCAGCTTTAAATAAAGTGTTGAACATTTGTTATTTTCTGTTTAATGCCATGAATGTATTTTGGAAAGCAAGCAGCTAACCGAAATTCCGATTTTGAAACAAAAATTACTTATGACATTGACGGGAGCCAGCCTGCTTTTCACTGCCATCAATCACTGTATTAGAAAAGGTGTCATTTTCTGGTAGCACTTATCTGAAAATGAAATGAAAGTCTTCAGTTTTGTGATAATAGACACTGACAGGAAAACAAAGGTTGTTTTTTTCCTTCTTAGATGAGGTGTAGGTGCTGGAGCTTTTCCATCAAAAATGGAGACAGCAACACAGCACAGCGTATGTCTGGTGTTTGCTTTGGCATCAAGATAAAATTGCAATTAAGAAGCACCTTCACTTCTTGATGTCTTCAAGAGTACAGAGACTCAAAACAGCCAAATAAAGGTAAATAAACCAATGACTCTAAAAGCATATGTCAATAAAAACAGAAAACAAGAAATAAAGAGGGAAATTATACGACTAAAAAAGAGTAATACAAAGAAAAGAAACCATAAATAAGCATTTATTTTCATATTTTGGCATTTTGGCACAGTAGTTTATGTAGTGATGAATATATTTATTTCTAAATGTATTTTTCATTTTGGTAGTTGTGGCCCTCCATAGAAACAGACATTCATTAATGTACTTAACGACTGTCTGCTGGACGTAGCACAATACTCGTCCCCTCAATCCAACTTCTGGGCTTGGTTTGTGCGAGTGCTGAATCACCCGCATGGATGAAAGACAATGATTTTGACATATCCCGACAGTTCCACTGTAAATGGTTGTGGAAGTCTGTCTCCTTCTGCCAGATGTTTTCCCACTCCCATTAACCAACTTCAGCTAAAACATCCGTATCTTCTGAAGTCGTCTTGACCCTTCCCAGCGGACGTGTTAGGATTTGGAAAGCAAACGTTTTTCAAAAGCTTGTTTGAAGTTTTTACTCGTTAGAAAGAATTGGCAGAAGCAGTGCATGTTTCTGTAGCACCGCCCCTCTGCGAGACAGTTTACTCTGAAATCAGTTCTCCAGTAAGGCCTTCACTACTCATGACATCAATAAGTGAAAAAAAGCAGCTGCTTTATTTAAGTGTATTTGACAAACGGGGCGAGAACTTCACGGAAAATGTTTGCGGAGCAAAGCTGAATTGAATCTTTGCAAAGCTGATGAGAGACGGTGCCGTGAGTTACCTATCTGCGGGTACGGTGCGCTCGCAGGCCTTTAATGTGATTTCACTCTTGCCGGCACAGAGTAACAATTTGCCCGAAGCCACCGTCAAATAGGAATTGAGATGCTTCAGACCTGCTTATGTTTTCAACCCATCACATCAATGGGTGGCATTCGAAAACAGGGTGCTGATTGGGGTCGACTTGTGTGCACGTTACAGTTTGATTGCACTCACACCCACGTGGGATGCAGGGAGCGATTTGTCGGTGTGATGAATTTGCAGTCACGGGAGAGGGACGAGGGGAAAGCAATCAGAGTTCATCATCCCCAGCTGCAACATGGATGTATAATTCTGTGTTCTTCTGTGACTGAGGGCAAAAGCACACTGATTAGGTAGAGTTTACTGTATGATGATATGTGTAAACATGCTGTGCAGACACTATCACGGGCAGGGGAATGAAGGTTGCGCTCGTCACCTTTGTGCAGTTTTACCTGCGGTAGGTTTGCAGCTGAATGTCAGTTGAACGATTTACGATAATGTTCTGTATTTTTTTAAATTAAACCTCGGTTTTAAAACCATTTTGTCCAGGTTTTATGTCCACATGCACCACAGCTGTGAAAATATGTCTCATTATGTTCCTATCAAGCCGCAAAATTTATAAAAAAACCTAGAAAAATCAAATAAAGTACTAAGTATGTTGAGTGCAGGCACTGTGTTTGCTTCTTTTGACTCCTAAAAACAGAGCACGACGACTCCATCTTTCTGGACTATTACAATGTAAGGCTGCCATTTGAACGCACTGGCTTTTTGCATCCCCTTTTCAGCCCATTGTTAGAAACACAGACAAAAGACACAGACAGGTGTCAGAGTCACAGTAGGTGGTTAATTATGAAATAGATATCACACATGTATGCTCGCTCCATCATAATTATGTACGCGTCTCATATTTCGTGGATGTCTGGCTCCTCTGGTCCACCATTGTTTGCAGGGATTCAAATGACAGTGGTGGGATGCAGGTTCATATGAGGAGAGGCCACCTGTTGTACGGCAGGGCCCCCATCTGGAGGGAGATTAAGGTGCGGTTGCGGGGGTTGTCTATAATTTGACTTAATTATTTCTGTAGAGACGGGTGATGGATTAGCACTGTGTTCCTATTAGCATACGCCTGGTCTCTGGTTCCCAATGGCCCTCCAGTGCAGCCCAGTGAAAATCTCAATTGTCTAAAACCATCCATCCATATACCTCCACCTCAAAGTCTGAATGAGGATTAAATGATATATTGTCTAGTTGTTATATAAGGCTGGAACTACCTTTCTTTGGCCTGTAGTGAAGCTTTGATTTGAACTGAAATGTCTCAAGAACTCTTGAATAAATTGGTACGGACATTCATGGCCATCACAAGATGAATTACAACAACTTCGGCCATATTAAAATCCTCAAAGCTCACAGATACATTCGGTGTTGTTGAGCTGCATTTAGCTGCAGTCTTAGCTGCTACGCATATAGTGATTTAGCTAAAATGTGTACCACATGCATCAATGAATACTACAATAATGTAATTTGTGAGACAGTTAAATCATAAGCTCTTTTGACACAGCTGCACTAACATGCATGTGCAGGATGAAGTGCCTTCCAGGCTGCCTTAACGTCCAACAGATTTGAACTGTCTTTGTTTCTCCTTGCCTCGTGTTGTTCTCCTCCAAGTTTATTTTGCCAGGCTGTGAGGTGCCAGCACTGAATGATGATAGCAGAAGCAAAGCATGATTCAGATAAGATAGATGGCTGTGGCTCAGGTGGCAGAGCAGAGGGGTGTACTAAGAAGCAAGTTTGCTCTGCAACCTCAGATACTGGCTATAAAGTTTCTTTGTAAAACGTTCTCTTTCAGTTCGGTGCACGCTCACATAAAACACGAATCTGATGCACCTCTTCTGTCACACAAAATTGATCAATCAAGTGCTGCTAAACACAGACTAATAGGTCATAGAGAGTTATGAGGAAAATGAAAAAAATATTATGTTAAACTGTAATACATGCAAGAGCGGATCACAGCAAAAAAACATTCTTAATTCTTGATGTATGTATTGTATGTCTCAGTGGAGTCTCGGTGCTGCAGTTCTTTCCTAATGTTACGTGTAAAACTGAAAGTCTAAATAAAACTGGGTTATGTGTTGAGGGACAGCATACCTCACTAACCCAATGCTTTTATTTCATAGTCTACCCCTCAGGTTGGGCATAAATGTCTGGGCTTTGAAGTTCCATCCCAGCTCCGCCACATGCCAGTGTATGTAGTGTTCAGTGAACCTCAAGTCTTCTCCACTCAGAGCATCAGATAATGCTGTTCTGTCAGATCCTGTTGGTGTTGCAGAGATGTGGACAAGGGGTCTTTGTCAGTGGTGTCTTAATAATATGGGTGCTGACAGACAATGTTGCTCTTTTAAAGAGCGGCAACGTTTGCATTTGGAATACGGAGCTCACAAGTTTGTCAGTCAGCAGACTGCGGTTCATGCCCCATTTGGGAGCTTGGTGTTTTCTACTTTGTTTTCTACTTTCAGCTGCTGGTTAGGCTTAAACACTGATAAGGAGAAGTAGAAAAAGTTAGGAATTTGGGTTAAACGGCGCCCCTTACATTAGAGCTATGCACTTAAAATTGATGCTTTACTGTGCCTTTAAATTTGGTCCAAAAGACATCATCACAGTCATCCATTCATGACAAAAGGGGAGTGAGACATCGGTCTCACTGTGGCCGGTGCATCACAGCACATCGGCCAGTGGGCATCACTTTATCTCTCTAAGACTTTAGTGGCTTTGACAGAATTTGTATTTGGTGCTGTGAGGATTTGAACGGACTGCTGTGTGAATGCTTTATAGAATAGAAAAGGTGCTGTTTCAGTGCAGACAGTCTTATCATATATAAGTATAGAATAAGCGTTTAGCATGTTTCATTTTTACCATATGAAAATAAATTCATCTCATTAAATGCCTGCAAACTATGGTGTTCCTATCAGCCTCAACTGTGCTTGTGCTAATTAGCAAGTGCCAGCTTTTTAATATTCAAATCTACAGTAAGCATGGCAGGATAGTACCTAGTAAATAGGTAGCTTAGCACAGTCACTGTTACTATGTTAGCTGTGTGAATGTTAGCATTTAGCTCAATAGAAAATGATAGTTTTCTAAGTACAGCACCTCACTGAGCCGCTGAAGATGCATCAAGTAGTATCTCATTAGTTGTTAAAGGTTGGATATTGATCAGTGATGGCATTCAAGCTTAATAAATGGATGTTATCTCTCTGCCAGGAAATTAAATTTACTGAATTTTTAGTGTCAGTATAAGCAAATCATGTAACATTTGAAGAATAAGTAACTGTTGTGACAAAGAGAAAAGAAAATTAAGCAAAGTCCACCTTGGCAGTCAAACAGCAATTTGGCTTGCTTGGTGCTGCAGGTTTATCGTGCCAACTTTACAACTCAATTTACTTTGAGAGGGTTACCTGACCTGCATCTTTCTATAATGTAAATCACTTGGCTTTTAACCAGAACCACTTCATCTTTGTATTTCGGTTGGATTATTATACATTAATGTACGGTCTGAAGGCAGATTAAGAATAACAGGAAGAAGACGGGCGTCTCAGGTCGAAAGTGGGTTGAGTGTTTCGAGACTCGGACAGAAAAAAGCTCGGATGCAACTTTAAACTGCTCTGTTCTGCAACAAGCAGGTCACCAGAGCCCTTGTACAGTTTCACAGTCAAGAGCAATATGCAAGCCTGAAACCATTTCACACTTTGTTGTTATTTTTAGACTGACTCCGCGACTTGTAAGTGTGGAACAGACTAACGGTTGGCGGAGCCTGTTTTTACGTTTCACTGATGTTACGGCACCTTTTATCTGGTTTTTAGTGGTACTTTTTGTCCATTTCAGGTATATTTACATTGACCAGTGTTTCCACTCTTCACCCCTCCACTCCAACAGGAAATGATTTCAGTTGTAGTTACTAACCCATGAGCTGTAGCAGAAGCGTAGCTGAGATGTCAGAGGTGAGAGAAAAATGTGACAAGTGCGTTTCTACAGGTGGAAATTCCCAGATGTTTCCCCAAATCAAGATCACAGCACATCTAGCATCAAATTGTGATGTCCCTAAAGCTACCTTTGACACTCCTACTCATACCTGCGGTACTTGTCGCAGCTCTACATTGACACTGAACCTCTCCCAGCCAGGTAGTTTGGACAGGCTTTCTCCTAGCAGAGTATCTGAAGTGACATGTCGGGTTCTTCTCCCGTCAGGGCCTGAGTAGTAATTGAGGAGGCAAAAACAGCTCTTGCTGCAGACATTTCAATGGTTGAGCTGGAGGAATGTCAAGGGCTTGCTGTAAGAGTGTTTTTGTGTGTGTGTGTGTGTGTGTGTGTGTGTGTGTGTGTGTGTGTGTGTGTGCGCACTCACCAAGTGCTTCATTTTTTCCCCAGTGCCCATCTTTACTCCTGTGTTATGGTGTTACATCAGCAACGTTACTACTATTTATCAGCTGTAGTTAGTTCATAGATAAGATTTAAGACCTGTTCTCCACGGTATGTGACAGCTTAAATTGTGCAAACAAAATATAAAATAGTAAAAAGTTAACACATGGAAAGAGGCAGTTCAGAATACTTTAAATAATACACTAACAGAAGCAGCAATAAAGTGAAAAGATTAACCAATCAAAATCTTTCAGAAGTCCAGAAAGGGCGACATAAACTTAAGAGAAGAAGAAGCCAAAATGGGTAGTAAAGGTCAAGTTTCAACCTGGAATTAAAAGATGGCCATGATGGGAATGTGGCAAATGTCCTCTGGAAGTTTGTTCCACCTCTAAATGCCACTTCTCCGTGTTTATCTTGCACTCAGGGAGTAGTTCACAGCCCCTCTACCTGGTGACCAGAGAGGCTGAGAGGATTATCTGACAGTTGCCACTGACAGACTTTTAGACAAGCAGCAGGAAAAACAAGGGGTGGTGTGTGTGCATAATGACTACTTATGCATTTTATATGGAACGGTAAATGGACTGCATTTCCATATAGGGCTTTTATTCAAAGCTCTTTACAATTTGCCTCTCATTCAAGAAATTACCGCAGGGGGACAGCATGGGTCACGTCAGCCGCCAGTATATGAAAAGAAATGGTAAATTGTCCGCTTGCACATCCCTAGAGTATATTTAAGGACCAAAGATTAAATGTCCCTAAGAGCTAAAAGACTAGAATTACTGCACTGTGGTTGCACGCATCTGCCAACCAGTCAAGTAGCACTTTACATTAATGTCAATCCTGACTCGTATAACATTATAGGTAGTAACCAAAGATTAGCGTCGCATGTCCCCTTTTGTTTATGAGTTATGAGTTTGAGCGATGTAATAGAAGTGTTTTGGTAGAACACTATTAACTATTAAATGCATAGACAGAATATAAAAGACTGAACTGTAAAATTAATGGAGGAGCACTTTAAATCTGCACTGAGATGGCAACTTCTCTCATTAAAAAAATTAAAAACATATGTAAGCTTATATCTGTATATAAAAATCTATGAGACAACAATGCTACACTCTAATTATCTGTGGCCTTAATAAACATTTTTCTGATGAGTTTGTGGTCTGAGTGACCAGACTGCAATCTTATTGCATGTAGCATGATGTGCATTTTACAATCTTTGGGCCTCATTAGAGTAAAAATGGAGAATAAGGCAGGATGTGCTTCCGAACGGGGCGTTCTTTGACAAGTCGCTGCAGTGTGAGTGTACTACATCCCTCAGTTTTAAAAGTGGAACCTCACAAATCAGTGGTTGACAACACAGCGGCTATGTCCATTGCTCATATTGGGTGTGAATTTTTTTTAATGGTTTCAGAAATTTTTCTATAAAAAATATATCATTTTGGTCATAATTACTACACGGCCAAAACAACGTCTTTCTTTTCTTTTTCCTTCTTGATCTTTGAACCTTGATTCATCCTTTAGTCCAAACTTACCAGTGATTCGGATTCATTAATCATTCATGACCTCCCCTAAGTATTTTTATTTTAGGAATTTACATACAAAGAAAGAGCAGAATGTGAGGTTTTTAAAACTATTGCGCGATGGAAAAACACCGATTGCTGTAATATTTAGACACTGCTTGGTAGAGTGTTAATGATTACATTCAAAAACCTTTGACTCACAAGCACATGGTGAGATTTTCAAGCATACTGTTGCTTACTGGCCTGAGGAATCTGGGGGTAACCCTACAATTAGTCATTGAGCTGTTCTGCGTGCTGAGACATAATGCTGATGTTGCTTTTAAGATGCAGCTGCAACTTTTGTGACTGTGATTATAAGCTGTGCGACTTTGATAAATGCCAATGCAGACTGCCATGAAGCAAAACAAGTTTCACCTGAGCAACATGCACCTCTTCACGAAAATTGAAAAACATCAGAGAAGCAAATTGCAACTTTGTAGTAAACATTTTATGCTTTTTATTTCTTTTGGTAATTTTTATTTTTATGTTGAACCTGATTAAACTTTCAAATAATAAGGTCAGGGTGTGCAAAATCTTGTCCCTGTGAACCAAAATCTCAGATGTCAGTTTTTTCAATAAACTTTTTAGTTCAGGGACGGTGCCAAGCAGTAGACAGCTGGCTTAATGGGAAGGGAAAGGGAGCTAAACCGAGAAGCTGAACTGAGCATAATAGGTTAACTACCTGGCCTAAGCCAAATGGCAGTTTTTTCTGGTGCAAGCTGCAATTCAAGTGCCATAGTGCACACTGTTTTCTCTATTGTAGACCATTAGGTCAGGTGCTGAGTAGGATAGTAGTGGCTTGTGGTAGAACTTATGGCAGTTTTTAGCTAGAGGGACATCACTCCACCTTGCTGTTGCCCATTTTAAATACAAAGTGCTGTTACTGGCCAGCAGATGCAGTTCCAAGTGTAGATGAATTGCTTACTTTTACTTGAATGTTTGCTTTCCCACTGGCAGCATACACACCAACCAGACTCTTACAGGCATAACGGTGAAAAATCCTCAGGAGCATTTTATCATACAAGACAATAAGGAGCTGATTTTCTCCTTACCAGCAGTGAATTTGGTTTTTTTTGGCTGACAGGTGACAACAGCAATAACAACAATTGTTTGCCCTGGTTGCAGCCTTCAGAGCAAATTATGCACCACAATCAGCAGCTCCAAGCATCTAATGGCAGACCCACGGTGCCACCAAAACATCCCAAGCCTGTCAGAGAGCTTAATCATCGCAGAACCTCATGTTTTAAAATTCAAATTTGCAGTCTTTTGCATTGCTAATGGAAGAACACCCCACACCCCACCCCCACCCCCAATCAAGCCGGGACGTCTTGGGAGAAAATGCTTCAAATGCAATTTGACAGGAGGCTAATGTCAGGGTGTACTGTACGGAAAAAGCCCACAACTTGTAGTTAGCAGAGAACAGGAAGCGAGAGTGGTGTGTGGCGCCTGAGTGGCGCGCTGTTGAGAACGCAGCAGTGGAGCCGTCGTGGACTTTGATCAACAACCTGCTCATTTACCGCAGCTTGTCTCTCAAGCAACGTCTCCAGGCAACTGAGGGCTGTCAGCGGAGGAGGTGGCGTCGTGCGGACAAAACGCACTCTGGAGGCCTCCTGTCAGCCAGAGGATTGGTGATGGAGGCACACTTGAGTTCCTCAGAGAAAGGGAGCGAGAGATGGAGAATGAAAGAGAGAGAAAAGATGCAGACCTTTTTCCTTTTCTATATAGAAACCTTATTACTGGCAGAACAAATTACAGGTAGTTATCCTCCGATCAAGAGATTCCATGCTTTCTCATTAAGCCGTACAGCATTCAAGTCATTTAGCGAAGGGAACAGTAGATGAATTTCACTTGGTTTTACCCCCATCTCCAGTAAAAGCTTCTCCTGGCGCTCTGGATACAGAGAAATGCTTATGTATTTAGACATTCGCCCAAATAGCCTTAAATGCTGTGTCTAGACAAAGAAAAGCAATTGCATTAACATGTAGCTGGCCATCCAGGCTATTTGTTTTTATGTTTATTTACCCAGAAACCTCTGCTGTGTGCTCTTATCCAGCAGCGCCCTTCACACTCACTTCGTTACGGACATTAAGACCTAGGATTGGTCCAGAACAACCGTAGTCTGGTGCCAGTCAGCAAAACTACCAGGGAAGCTGGCCGTTAAGAACCTTGCTCAAGGGCATCTTAACAGAAAAAAAACATGTCTAGTTTGTTTTCTACTTTGAGATTTTCCTCGCTCCTCCGGCCAAGACTTTGAATTTTTCCCCAGGGCAGATGCTCCACCAATTTTTCATTTACCATTTTCCTCCTGTTTATTCTGTGTGGTTTGATTTTTGAGCACCACAAACTGCAGGAGTCAGGATTTGAAGGAAGAAAAGTGCAGGAGAGTTTTTGCCAGTGTTTGAAATTTCAGCTATTTTTTTTTTGCATTCACTCTCATGATTAACAGTATATAATCCAAATTTGTCATAATGAACAAGTGTGTTAATTAAAAGCAAAGGTCAAAGGAAAACAACTTGATTTTCATTCCGGGAATGATTTCATTAGAGCAGGAACTCATTTCTCGAATAATGCCAGACTGATATGAGTGATATGAAAAATCAATAGCTCCCTGAAAACATGATTAACTCCTGTTTGTTTTCAGTGTAATCGTTATGCTTGAACTGGTTTAATAAAGAGCTTCATGGCTTTGGGATTCAGCACCTAGAAGCAGTTCAGCCCCACATTATTAGCGCATCTATGTCCACTCGCAGCATCTAGGAAGCGAATTATTCTGTTCTGCATGCAGGTGTGATCCCATCAGTTGTGTTACTGTGAGAGTGTGAGGCGGGAGAGCGCAGGAGGTGCAAAAGCACAGACAGAGAGTGCGTCTGGTGTCTAGAAATTCTCTGTAATATAATGTGATTTTATTAGAATAACTGCGCTCCGACGTTCAGTATGTGGTCTGCTGATTAGGTGCTTCTGATTGATTCTGCGCACGTGAGCAGAAGCAGCTCAGTGATTAAGTGAGTGGTTAAGGGGCTAATAGCAATACAAAGCAGGTAAGAAAGAATGAGCTGGTAAAAGAATTAACAAGCGAGCGTAAGTAGTGATTCAAACCAGGAACTGTGCTGCCGGGCAGTGTTGCCTCAGGTAGCAAATCCACAGAGTGCGACTGGCTTTGAAGACTTTTCAGATGACAAAACACAACACAGTGGTTTATAATGCTGTGAGGAGGGATTCTACAAATTATTACTGCTCTTTTTTTTGGCTTCTTTACCAATTCAATGCAGGATTCACTGAATAAATAAATCTGTCTGCAACCACAGACAGACAGACGATCTAAACCTACCACACTGTTTCTCAGGTTTTGGCCTCCAGCTGCACTACAGCAACACTTTTTCACCAAAAAACAGTGTTTGCAGAGTGGAAGCTTCTGGAAATGCAGGCGTAACATTTTAGTAAGAAAATTAATTGAGCCTTAGCAATAAACCCAGCATGCTCTGTGTCTATGTGGTAAAAAAGTTAAGACAATAATGAACCTTTTATTGTAATCATCCGTTATATAGTCAATATAGTTTATCACCCGAGATAGGTGCTGTTATTTACTTGCATTTGTGGATTTCTGTATGTCAGCAGCAGTCCTGGAACTGCTGTTTACCAAGTTATGTGAGCTGCAGTTTTATGTCTTTTGGCATGAACAGAAAGATGTTCATGAAAACAGCACAATGAGTCCTCTGTATTTAAACACAAAGAGAACAGAGGTTTATTCAGAGTCAGCAGAGTAACTGGGCTGTACGAAGCCATCACGCTGCCATATGTTGTCTGTGATGTGCCGTATTGTTGTTTGTCAAATTAAAGAGGATAAAGGAGATTTACCAAGAACTGTTTAGGTGTTTAAGTGAGGACAGGTGGTCTTTTTAGTAGTTTCAGATGTGGCCAGTTATGTAGAACACAGTCCAAGAGTCCAAACAAGTAACTGAAACCAGGAATGCTGTTGCTGCAGGAATGGTGACAGAACCAGCAGGTTTTAAGTTGTTCAGCACCATACAAAGGCAGTTTATGTTGGGCTTTCCTTTGTTTCTGGAACTCTACTGGAGGAATGACACTAATTTTACGAAAGTTATTCCCTCATTTGACATATTGATGTTAGTGGAGAGTGATATCTAACAAACATATTCATCATCCCATTTATTGAGCACCTTGTGGCCTATGGATGAGGAAATTGTGATTGTAGAAGAGACCACCCTCATCAGGATAGAAATTTTTCATCATCATTGAATGAAGGTGATCACTCACAACAACTCTGTATTGATTTGCACTGACCCTGCAAACCCATCCATCCATTTACTTAAGTGCCAGTTAGTATGGCGAGGGGACTGGAGTCTATCCCAGCTCATTTTGCGCAAGCGATGGTACACCCTGCACATGTCTTCCACAAGCAGCCAATTCAGAATCACCAATTAAGCCGTCACGCGTGTCTTTGGACTGTGGAAGAAAGGTGGAGCAGCAACTACATGGACGATGCAGACGACACACCAACCCGGTCTGCTCGCTACAGGGGTCAAAAGTTCAGATTTTTCCTTTAATTTGTCAACCATCCACATGTAAACCAGTGAGAAGGCGAGAAAGTGAGTGAGTGAGTTAAACTGCAGTCATTAGGTGGAAGGAGCAAGAGCAAGTGTGAGATTATATGTGTGCGCACCATAAGTGAGTAAGCATGTAAGTCAAAGGGGAATGGAGTGAATACAGTAGGTTTGTGTGTGTGTGTGTGTGTGTGTGTGAGAGAGAGAGAGAGAGAGAGAGAGAAAAGAACGAGGGGGAGAGAGCGAGGCACCAGCAGGCCCAGTGACTTTCCCAGTGACTCATTAGGTAGGTAATTAAGGCACAAAGCTTTGGCCCCAGGGCCTCACCGAGCTGCACTCTGAGCTGAGACTGCTAATGACGGCGTCCTGGACGAGAAAGAGAGCGAGAGAAAGAGAGAGAGACATAAGATGGGGAGAGAAGCATGGATTAGTCCACACAGCAGGAGCCCTGGCTGCTCCTTACATCCTCACAGACAGAGAGGTGAAAAGGCAGAGGGGTCGATAGTGTTCACACCCTGCAGGGATGTAATGGACAGTAAATCCAACTTAACTCTGTCTCTTTTCGTTTACACAATAATGTACAGTTTACTCTCCTTTGGAGGCCACACAATGAAATGTAACACGGATCTTTAAAGCTGAAAATGTATAAGATCTACATTTTTAAGGATGGCTTTGTTAATTTCTTTATCATGTTTAGTGGTAATTACCAGATGTTGGTGTAAATCAAAGATGGTTCACACAGTGAACGTATCTGCTAAACATCTGGAAAGAACAAGTCTGAGACAGTGCTGGAATTATGGGGGAGTCGGGGAAGAGCACACCCCTCAAGAGAGAGCTGAGTTTTCCCTAAAAGCAACTGAATTTCAAGTTGGAGAGCTTTCAAGACAATCAATATGTTCAATAAATAAAGTATCAACAAAATATCAGGATCAGATTTTCATGCAATTTTAAATGTGCCTATGCCACTTTGTCCCTTTCAGTGCAGCTAATTTTTTTTAATGTCATTAATGAGCGTAACACAATCAGTCTGGACATCTGTGCAGTGTTTTTATGCATCGCAGCTCAGGAGCTGCTTCATGCACCGTTCTGTGTGTCTGTGCATAATAATGGTGTCAGATTGGCTCTGCTTAAAGACTAAAGTCTACTAAAGCACATCTCCTCAAACAGCTGACAAAAGTATCCCTTCTGTCTATCAGTGCACCCTGAGCCACTGTACTTTGATCAAGTTAAACTCAGCTTTATGTCAGTCACAGAAAAAGAAATTGAAAAAATAGAGTCAATAAAATATCTTTGTGGGGATTTTTTGTTTTGTTTTTAATTAAACTACTGTCTGAATTTCTCTGTGATTCATACAGGTTATTAATGATCCATGACTGATGACCTTTTTATTTTTATCTTACAAAGCAGTAAACTCTAATAAACTCCCAACTGTCTGCCTTTTTTTTTTTTTTTTTTTTTTTTTTTTTTTAATAAATAGGACAGGGGGAATGAATGAGAGAGAGAGGGGGAGAGAAAGAAAGAAAACCAAAGGGGAGAAGAGACGGTGAGAAGGGGGGGGAAGAGAGACAAAAAAAAAAAAAAAACTCCTGGGTCACCTGTATGGAGAAAAAAAAACAAACAAACAAACAAACAAAAACAAACAGAGGAGACAGCAAACAACAAAGAGCAACATAATAATAGAGAAAACAAAGCACCATCACAATAAACTAGCTAGTCATAGATATCAGTATTTACTAAGTAATAAACGATATTGTGCAGCACGCAAGATAGACAGCGCACAGTGTGCTTTGAGGCAGCAGCCAAGAAAGCTTTAGTCCGCGTCTGTGAATACCCATGTGTGCATACCTGTGTGGATCAGCACGCTTGCATTCCAAAGGTTTCTCCATGTAATGATCTGCTAGGGAGTGTGGGGGGGCCACAGCCCCGTCCTCCAGGGTGTGAAGCGGGTATGGAGGAGATCAAAACTCCAGACATCCAGAGGCCCCCAGAACACAAGAGACCATGGAAGACCAACAGAGGGGCAGCCGCGCCACTGTCCCAGTAAGAGCTGAGGAGAGTCCCAGATGAGGGCTCGCCCAGCAGCCGCGGAGCAGAAGTCAGGGGGAGTTGCAGTGACGCGCCTGTGAGCTCCGCCGGCCCCCAGCTGCGCCTGAGTGACCGAGCCCTAGGCCGAGAGGCCGGGGGCACCCCACCTCCAAAGGGGCCCGAGCGAGCCCCAGGCCCCAGGCCCCGACAAGCGGCCGCCAAGGAGTGAGCCGGTGTGTACCCGGACGCCCACCCCCAGACACAAAGAACCACCAACTGTCTGCCTTGCCAGAGAAGTTTATAAAATATTGACTATGCCCACCGACTTCTTTGTTTTTGTTACTACACCAGAATTTTAAACCCTGTGTGGGTGCGATGGTGGTCAGATACTAACCAACGTAAGGCAATGTTTCTGCTTTCTAGTCACAGTGTGGAACTGTGATCGAGCTTAAATATTAAAAACTACCTAAAAAGATTATAGATTTATGATTACATCCTGTGATATTTTAATTTAAGTGACTTCTCCCAACTCTTTAGTGTTGGGAAACTGAAGGTAGGTCTTGCAAAGTCTATTACAATAACTGCTTAACCTGTTAACTGTGATTTAAGCTTGAAAGCTGAAAATCCAAGAAGCTTACCAAACATTAGCACAATCTTTTTGTACTCTGTCACAAAATTCAAAAAGGTTTTCAGGCTCACCTTCCACCACCCTCATCTAGTGATAAAATAGTTTCCTAGTGTTTCTTTTAACTGTGTTTTTATTTTATTTGTAGTAGTTTCATCATATTCCTCTAAAATATGCATAGCTCGTGACTTTGTGGTTACTTACAATTTTCCCAATGTGTGCAGCACAGGTGGTAGAAAAGGGTGACAGATTAACCTGCAGTCGACCCATAATGACAGCCTTCGCTGCTTTCTTCACAGAAATAGTTTGGAGCTAGACTTTAAGGCTTTAAGTGTTTCCTGCAATTCACTTCAATTTTTTTATAGTGCCAGTTCACAACAACAACAGTAATCTGAAGGAGCTTTGTATCGTAAGGTAAAGACTCTACAGTGTTTGAGAGAGAGCCTCAATGATCGGATAATCCCCCGTGAGCAAACACAGTGACAGCAGGGAGGAAGAAATCCATTTTAACAGGAAGAGACCTCCAGCAGATCCAGCATTAGCGAGGAGCAGACATGTGCCCTGACTGAAAACGCCAAAGGAATGAAAAGACAGGAGTGAAGGAGACATGCATCAGAGGTTACCTAGAAGTCTGGTTTGAAAGGCTTCAGATGTTTCAGAGTCACCTTATCCAGCCATAAATATGAGTTTTAGCAAAAATGTCTAATCCTAAAAGTGGAGTTGGAGGTTATGCTGTTAATAGGCTACAAAAATTCAAATTTCTGCACAGTCTCACATAAAATGGGGCAGCTGGTCAACCTTATGGGATGGGCGTACCAATTACTGGTTTATTAACACTCAAAAGTGGCTCAACCACAGTAACAGACACACTGCAAGCAATGAAGTAAAGGCTGGAAAGAAAAAGAGGAGGCTAAATAAAATGATTTTAGCATTCAGTAGATGATTATTGTCTGAACAAAAGAAATTGATCCAGTACAATGACAAACAGGGATTATTGTTATTGGAGCTGTTCCTCGTTTCAGGCTTATAAGGGGCCATAGAAGTTCTGCGCTAGAGATTTAAGTTTGATAATTATGCCACACAGGCCTGTCCGCAGTGGGATTTCGTATTTTATATTCTCCTTGAGAATGCTTTAATTCCATAGGCTTTTTGGACTGTGCACAACTTGTGACTTACAATGAACAGCAAATATTGGTTTTGGCCATGCTAGCCAAGTTGAGGTCTTATCGCTCGCTGTTTTTTTCATTTCACTATCACACTGCTGGTACCTTCTCCTGCCTTGAACCACTATCTGGACATTAAGGACAAGAAATGAGAGGAAAATACAGAATATAGACTCTCAATTGTAGAGGCAGAGAAAGAGGTTAAGAGCAGAAGAGACCCTTCAAAGATTTTGCTCTTCTTAACGCAGTAGGGAATGGATGGCGGGGGTTTTTGTAGGAGGGGAAGCAGCAGAGAGCAGTGGTGGTAAAAGCGAGATAGAGAGAGCGAAGGAGAGTAGATGGTAGTGGGGTAGATTCCCTGGCGAGAGCAGAGGCAGAAAAATGGGCTAAATGTACAGAGGACGCAAGCAGAGAAAACTTCCCCCTCCTGTGGGAGAGGGATGAGAGAAAGCAGAGCAGGGGGAGAGCAGGGAAAAATAAAAGAGGCGGCAGACAGAGGAGTTGCTGGCATTTCCATTTTGAGCTCGTATGAAGGCTAATGACTCAAGGCGGACTGCTGAGGCTGAGAGAGGGTGCTGCAGGTGGTCCTCACAGGACTGGAGCGCTCCTGAGGAGACTAAGGCCATTTTAATTGGACACTGAATAACGATATGACTACTTCACAGAGAGAATAGCAGGGTGGTGCCTTCAGTTCCAAAAGGCCAATTACAGTATATTCATGTTGCTTAGCTTTTATTAAGACTTTATGAGAGAGCACAGACTTGTAAGAGCTTATAATTCTGCTTGGGAAACACATGTTGCAGCACTACATGGTGGTTTCTTTGGAACAGAAAATAACTAAATAACGCTCCTAAAAACAAAGTGTCTCCCTGCTGTGTTGTCGAATGTACACAAAGCCATATATGCATAGATAAAAAGAGCCACACAGTCACCTCTTGAGTTATAGCTGGGTAGCCAAAAACAAGGATTTCTGGAGATTTTTATTTTGCAGTTTGAGTTCAGAAAACAATTCAGAAAACAATTTGTTAAATGTCAGTCATATGTGAGATTGTTTTCTTGATTGAAAAACTATTAGTTATGCTTTAAAAAGGACAAAGTTTTAAATCAGCAATATATATACGTTTTGGGGTTTTTTTGGCCGGGGGGCGGGGCTGTCTCAGCTTCCACAGGGTGAGAGGCAGGGTGTACCCTGGACAGGTCGGCAGTCTGCTGTTGCAGGGCTAACAGAGCAACAGATGATCATTCACATTCATATCCACACCTATGGGCAATTTAGACTCACCAACTAACCTAAGCCATTAAATGCATTTCAGTGGACTGTGGGAGGAAGTCAGAGTACCCAGAGAAAACCCCCCCACACACAGGAGAACATGCAAACTACACACAGAAAGGTCCTGGCCAGATGCTGGATTCAAGCCCAGGACCTTGTTGCTGTGAGGCAACATTACTGCAGTACTCCAGGTGTCCCAAAGAGGACAACATAACAAAGGACTTTACTTTGGAAAAAACAAGCAAACTAATTTTTAATATTATTCACGTTTTATTATCCATCTAATCACCCGCTGAGAGTTTACGCCTCTAATTAGGCCTTGCTTTTTCAACGAATGATATAACAAGAGTCCTTCATTAATTTGTGCTGGAAATGTTGTCCTAACTTTCATTTAGACTTGCTAATGCAGACTCCTTAACTCTCATTCAGGAAAGAGGCAGAAACATGTGTAGAGGACACACAAACTTCCAAAAGTCCCAGTTGGCAAAATATAGTACGTTGTTTGTGGTGTGATTTTTACTTGTGCAAGACTAAGTTCACAGTTATCACTCTGTAGTTATTATAAAAGACTAATCTAATGCAAATTCAACTTTAGAGTAGACAGTAGTAACTGATGCACTGAAGGACTGTGATCCATGACCGAAGAAGAATGTAGGACAGGGGTGTAAAGCTGGGTGACCAGTAACCCCCTGAGATGCCTTATTATTGATGCCATTTTGGACAAATTTTATCGGTCTTTGTCTTTAGGTCTGAGAAAGTAGATCCCAATATTTTAATTGCAGCTGCGATAAAAATGAAGCTAAAACCAATTTTAAATTTCTGGGCTGAAAAACCCAAACAGTCAACTTCATTGTTGCTATGAAAATATTCATTACAGGTACATTACATGAAACAACACTGAGAATCACCAGGTGCCACCCTGTCTGTGTTAACGGGTACTAAGCAACGCTGATGTCGTACCAGGAATATATTCCCCCCGTCCCCAGTGGCACAGCGGCATTTTCAATGACTTCTTTTCATTGGAAAGAAAATAAAGACACTCTGTCCTCTGCAATTCTATCCACCAGTATGAACACATCAGCCACTAATTGAGCTGTTAGTATTAGCAGAAACAAACAATTCTCTAATCATGATGATATGAGTCAATATCACCGAATGAGAGATGTGACAGATAGGAGCAGCAGGATCAAAAATCAGTTGCAGTGGGTGGATAATATATGCTGGGTTATTTTCTCCCCCATGCAAATGTGGTTGAACCATTTCTCCCAGAGGCGGTGCGTGACGTGTGTGAGCGCACAGCCTCGGCACTCCAATCTTTCAGCTTATTAATTTCATATTTACTCATTTATTTTTAAATGTGGTGAGTGATGGAAATGCGGCAGGCTCCAGCTCAGAGGTGCTTACATGGCAGATGGGTTTATAAGGGGAAGTGAGCCAGTGTCAGAGGCAGGGATTCAATTCAAAGTTGACAGATTAATTTTTTCATTTTTTAACTTTTATTATTCCCAGGAAGTCACATTTATGTATGGAAAGTAGAATAAGGATACATGTGTTGTGCTGTGCTCGGGACTCAATACAGAAGAAACATTTATCCAGTCTAGGATTTAGTGCCCTGCTCAAGAGCATACTGACAAAATCTTGGAGGTAGAGGAAAGTGTTTCTAATTCTGCACAAGCAAACAAAGCCTTACCTACATGCATCCTGGATAAACCATGAACAGAACACAACAGAGTTTAAATATGCAGTCAACCATCCGAAACAACAGACGGTGCACAGGAGAGGTGGAGAGCTGAGTATATGCAGGGTGGAGTTGGTGGAGATGAGTGTCGGCGGTGACTTGTTTAAGGAGGATAGCAGCAAGCGTGAAATGCAAGGTTTACAAGATGGTAAGCAAGGAGCTGAAAAGTGTTCAAACCAAAGCGTTTCAGAGGCAGTCATATTTCTCAAAGATAGTATTGAACTGAAGCGACCTGTTTAATTTGGTTTGTGCAAAACTGCCAAAAACTTCAGTGGGCAACATCGTGAGTCAATTCCCGTAATTGGTTAAAATGACTTCATCTTTTAAAATAGCATGTTTACAATGTTGGTACCAAATCTGAGTTTAGTCCCCATAGCTAATTTTTCCTTCATGAGAGCTATATGGGGATGAATCATTTTCTTCTGATTTTTTTCCCCCCTAAAATTCATCCGTTTGGATATTGTTAAAGCCTAGAATTAGGAATGCGGCTGCTTTAACTGACGGAAGTGGGGGCAGAGGTAGCTCAGAAGATAAAGTGGTTGTGATCGGAAGGTCGGGGGCTTGAATCTACCGAACGGCTACTCTGAGGTACCTCTGAGCAAGGTATCGTGCCTACACGCTGCTCCCCGAGCGCTGCACTGGTGGCTGCCCACTGCTTCACTGGGTGAATGGGTTAAATACAGAGGAGTAATTTCCCTATGGGGACTAACACATACACACACACATTGGAAATGCTGACAGGCTGCTGTAGCTGATAGCTGCTTGCTAAATCTGATCTCTGCTAAGTCTGCGTCATCAAATTGGGCCATTTGTGCTGTTGGTACCTTTTGGTGGATTTCTGACAGAGTTATTTGATAGTACAACATGACTTCATGGCTTCCTGTGACGTCTAGACTGTCCAAAAAGTATGTGCTCTAGTTTTGGTCAGTGAAAGTCCCATATTTTACTTCCATAATGTGCTAGTTAGCACTATATCTTGATGCATGCTCAAAACATGCACGTTCCTGAAAATAATACATCAAAATGAACGGAATCAACTCTCTGGGACTACTTAGCACTAATTAGCAAATGTACAGATCTGTAAGTTTCACCTATGCCGTTTAAGCAACCTGCTAACTGCTCATTAGCATCAGCTGAAATGTTAGCACTCTGTTGTCTCGTCTAAAAATGGTCATTTATGGGTCCAAAAATAATTGCACATATTGAACGCGATGCTAACGATAAAGTTTCAAAACATGTAGTCCAAAAACAAATGAGGGATGTCGCACTACAAATACACTTTACACACAGTCTATGATCATATTGGGTTGTAACAATGACTGTGTTTTCTACAGTCATTGTGTTGTAATCACAATGAGTAGAAAGTAGATTTCTTTTTAGGTTACTAATCCAATTGAAAGCTGTAAATGTTTAGATATGTGTTTAAGAAGATGCATATTCACTACATAAAGTCTGCTATGTAATGGCATGACTTTGTATATCTTACACAGACGGTAACATTGCTTTCTGGGACAATCAAATATGTGTGAGGTTGCCTTTAGGTGGTTTGTAATGTGAATACTGTGTTTTGTTGTTGGAGTCAAAACTATTACTACAAAAGGTAAAAATGGATAAATAAATAAATAAATAAATCTGTCTGTGTGTCCAGAGTTGTAAAAACCTGTCTTGCTATGCCACATGCTTTCAGACGCATGCCTCTGTCTCTAATCCTGGATTGCATTTTCCAACAAGCCGTCCAACCACATCATTATATTGGCTATTTGTGCTTATCATGGGCTTTTCTAAAATTACATAAGAGTGTTTCCACCGCAATAGTAAAAGGTCTGCCTGAGGTGGTAGGTGAGGTGAGGTAGTTATGGCACAAACACTGGGGTTTGACTCATATGTTGAACTATTTTTAATGTTTATTGGATGGCAATTTTTTCACTCTCTGTTTGGTTAAGGTTGGACACTGAAAGGAGCTGATTAGGAAAATATGATGGTTTTACAATGTTAAATACATGTTGGAAAGTTCACTTTTAAGGCACCACTATATTTGATCCAATCTCAGGGTGATAACACCAGCACATAAACAACTGTGGTTGATGATGTCGAGCAGGTCATCTAGTAAATCAGAAGGTTGGTGTTTTGATTCCACCAGCTCTTCCAGTCAGCATGTCAAAGGGGTGATGATATTGAAACCCAAATTGCCACTGATGCCAGCATTTTGAAGGGCGAGCAACACTAGAAAAATGCTATAAAACACCAGTCCCAGTAGGTCATCTGGGTCATATTCAGGGAAAGGACACATTAATCTTTTCTTGTCGTAGCCTCTTGCACTGATATGAGCAAATATTTAGTCTGAATGCACAATGAATGTTGCTGAGAAAAATTGGAAGGCATTACCATCCAATCGCCCAAACTACCTTAAGTAGATGCTAAGGAGGTGTATGATGCATACTTAAAAGGTAATTGAATGCATCTCAGTAAGTGGGATGCAGAGGTTGCTACTTCCAGGTTATTGACACTGTGATAATAGCATTTAAATAATCAAATTGAAATTTGCATATGTATTAACTTTTAAAAGATGCGACAGAGAGCGGCTCCAGCATTCCTGCATCCCCGTCCGTGAGGTGTTGCATGTTGTGATGATCTTGGCAAACGCTGAACATCACGGTTCGTGTTGCTTAGATCTCCTTCGGAGCCCTTTCCCGTTCGTCATCCAGGCTGTCATTTTTTGTGTGACTGGCAAACAGCTTCAGTCACATCTCTAACACATGGGCTGAACTCTTTTATGGGTCTGTGGATTGGCAGGACAGGAAAACACAGACAGATGCGATCAGATTTGTTGGTGTAAATATAAGTCTTTTAAGCCATATCTGGATCTTTTCCAGACATGGAACATGTGAAATGGGGGCTTCTGCCAGTTCCAAGTGATGAGTCAGTTAAATATGTGTGGCCAAGTGTGGAAGGTCAGCATCACAGGAACACTGTAAGTGGAACGGGTGTTTATTATTTACTCTGTTCCTCAGCTGAACTCTCTCATTTACGCATATTCAAACTGTTTACATCTTCACTATGAACTCTGCTGAACTCACTCACACACACACACACACACACACACACACACACACACACACACACACACACACACACACACACACGCAGTCTATCATAGTTAGTTCCAATTGTTTCTTCCTTATTACTTGTGTTAATTGCATTTTCTTTATAACTGATATTCTGTTTCATCTGTGAGTTTGTCATTCTGAGGCTTCAGTCCATTCCTACGCCTTACTCATTACAGGACCTCTTTCTCGATTTAATTTGAATGCCTATAGAATAATTTTTTTGATATGTATAGTGCACTATGAGAATAAATGACAAGCAATATGCAATAAGTTTTAAGAGGTCAGCGAAATGGTGGCAATATAATCACATGCCGCCCGACCAGAAGGCAGATGTTTGAGTTCTGTCTGGGAGAGCTATTTTTACATGTTCAATTAACTTTGGCTTTTGACATATCTTCTTCTCTCACTCTTTTCTTGGCTTCAGGCTACAAAACTATTTGATTAGGTTCAGCAAAATATATTGTTTGTGATTAAAATATACCCATTCATAATGTCTGTGCAGTTCAGATTTCTCCCATTGCTGCAAACTTCTCTGAAATGTTCCTTCAGCAGTGAAGTGTCCCTTGACAGCAACTACACCAGCAGCACACATTTGCCTGCAGTCTCATCCTGTCTATCACAGACATTTAGGGACCTCATGAAGTATATCAGACGACAAGGCAAAATTTAACTAAAGGGAGACCCTGTGCATTACTCTCACACTTAAGGGTCCTCATCATGATGTGGGGAACAGAGAGTGTGAACAGTTTAACGTTTAAAAGTTTAACATTTTTACATCATTTTGCACTGTAATGAGTAAATGGCCAAATCCATTGAACTTGAGACGCAGCAGCAGAAAAGAAATTCTATAAGCTTCATTAAGTAGCTTTTGTAAAGGTTTATGCTATAATCTAGCAGTTATTAAAATAATTATCCACCAACTACATATAAAATATGGATCAAGGCGACATTACCCACCGGTTTTCTGGACTTTACATATTGAAGCCTCAAATATAGCTCAAAGTGACGATATTTAGATGAGAGGATATAGTGCTACGTTAACGCTTGTAAGCAGTAATCACAATATAAATAAAATACAAAAATGTAATACAACAAAATTTCAGCACACACCTCACATTAGGTCATAATATTTGCCAGATGATTCCATCAAAATGCTCCAAAAAAGCACCAGTCCAGTGGAATAAATAACATAAATAAATACGAAATAGAAAAAAAAAAAATTTCAACACTTCACCTTTTTGAATTAAAATTTTGCTTCAAACATGTTTATTTCGGCTGTAAAGTGAAACATTTTAACATGGGAGTCTATGGGGATTGAGTTACTTTTGGTGCCACCCCAAGTGGCCACTGCAGGAACTGCAGTTTGTGACACTTGTGTATGGACTTCATGTACCAGCCCTGGAGGCTGCATCATGGATATGTTGGAAAGCTTCCAACATCGTAAACTTTTAACTTCAGTCAGAATGTTTAATAAGTAAGAAATACACCATGACTCGATTAATTTTATGGGCCTTTTCCACAGTTTTTAATTTTAAATGGCTTCAGTTTTTCCCTCATCTGCCTGTAATGCTCAGAGGATCACTGCAAAACTCTGATATTAATAAGTAGTCATACTCATGCAGCACTAAGTTATGCTTAACCACGATCTGTCACGCACAGCAAATGGTGAGTAAATGATTTTGCATCTTCCTGTTATCCAGAGGACACAGCCATCATTCCCCATCCATACATACATTCACGCCTTTCCTTTGTCTCCTTCTCTGTGTTTAATGGCAGTCTCTATCTGACAGCTTTGTGCTTACACAATTTTCCAGAAAACCAATTTGTTGGTTGTCAGCCAGAAGCTCTTTTTTTTCTCATTATTTGTCACAAAGCGATTTGTTCCTGTTAGTTTAGGGCTCTTCTCTGTTGATATGTGCAAGAATTTTCTTCCAGGGTAAACAAAAAGATGGAGTGAAGTAATTGGCTGCCAGTTTGCATGTAAGGTTTACCAGATTCGTTGTCTGACCGACCACAGACTCCTTCAAAAAGGCCGGAATATTTGCAGTACAAAAACAACACCGACACTTGCATAGAGGAGTTATAAGGTGGCTAATTTACTCTCATCTACGCAAACAAAGCGATTCTCCTTGGCTAACATGATTTTAGGGCAGAGTAAACATCCTTACAACAGCAAGAAATTCAGAGAAACTCAGCACTGGGCATCATATTGCTTTGGGGACAGCATGATAAATAAAATTTGGTCTGATAAATAAATGTAGAGTCTCTGTATTTAAAGGCCTCTGGTTGAGATTATTAGCAGCTCACACAGTGATTAAGGCCAACTTAAGAAGTTGCCAGTGGCAGTGTTCACACTGCCTAATTGAAACCATTCCTTATTTACTCTTCTCAAATAAGGGGATCAGAGAGCAAGCAAAGTTGGTTTCATTTTCCACATATCTAGCACCTCATGAACCACGTGCACACACAGTAGCATTCCTCCGGGGAAAGGACAGGGTGTTCGTGTTGCACCAAAATGAAAAGGGAAGGAATGAAAAAGCAAAATCACAGATCACAGAAGGATTAATTCCATTTCTGAAGGCAGTCAGCAGTGGAGGAAAGCAGCGAGAGAGGAGGAGGGGAAAATACGTTTCGCCCATTTGCAATGGCGGCCTATTTCTTTGTGTTAATTCCTCCACGCCTTTTAACTTCTAAAGCTCCTGCATTGTGGCACAGTAGGACAGAGCGTGATTGAGAAATTTGGAGGAGTATTTTTAGCCGAAGCATTCTTTTTCCCTGGAGGAACAGCATGTGATTTTTTTCTCCCTTTCCTCGTCTTTTTCTTCATCATCATCTTCTTCTTCTACTTTAGCCGTTCCACAATGAATCTCTGGATTTGTACCCAGAAGGAAGAGTTGCGGTTTGGACTGAATCAGCTCTGTATCTACATCACAGGAGCTGCTGTCTGATTGGCACGAGCACGGTTGTTCCACAAATCCCTTGTGCCTCTGTTGCAAACCTGATGATATAGCGTAGCCAGCTTAAAGCACAACACATCATTGTTGTTATAGCATGCAGTGTCACATGCGTGAGCTTTAGATGACTTTGTCTGCAAAGTGCAAAGAGAGGGCAGCAATGGATCGCATGTAATTGGGATTACATTATAAAATTATTAAGAAAATACAATCATCCCAGAATACATTTGAGCACATAATTAGATTATAGCTACACAAATAAGATTGCATAAGGATTTCATACTGTAAGCTCACAAAAAGCACATCCTGAAATATTGCATATATGTACCACAGTGCTGGTGTTATAAAAGTGTTTTGGGTTGGTGAAATAAATGCTGAATAAGCAGGCATTGCATTGTGTTGGTATTGAAAATGTTTTTTTGTTTTTTAATATCCAAAAGTACAAAAAAATATAGAAATCACATTAAACGTTTGAAGGGGTGATGTCATCCAGCAGCACCAGCTCTAATTGCTTTTGTTATTGTGATAACAAAATATATTTTTTATTCACACACATGCAGGAGGTATGTCATAATTCACTGCTTCACAAGCATTCACACAATAACAACACTGACTGTGTATGACAGTGTGAGTGTCACGAGTTTAAATGCGCGGTGACTGACTGACTGACCCTAATCTGGCTCCTTGTGTCCTTGTGTTGAACTGTGAGAATATATAAGAAAAAAAATCCCTGCATCTTGAGCACAAGGAATTCAATACACAGAGAGAGGCTGGAGTATTGAATAGACTATTAGTGTTTGTGGATATTTTTAGCCTTTGCTCCTTTGATGTTCAGGAACATCAGAGCAGTTTCTACACATGAACTTTGGACAACAACGAGATAATCAGGTCAGGATATTTTCAATTGTTGTCGAGTCTTTCATGCAGCACGGAGCAGGAAGTCGTTCACTCAGAGGATATTCTCTGTGTAGTTTAGAGCGTGCTGGAGGCAGGACGTGACGGTCACACTGCAAGTAGGGAGCTGGCAGATTAAAGACTGGCTATGTCAGACTCAACTGTGATGGGCATGTTCTCACATGCACGTTTGTCTAGTGATGTCTTAAAAAGCTCAGAGCCGCATGATTACAAAAAAATAGAATGTGCATTGTATAGTTTGGGGTTTTCTGATGTTTTCAGTGAAAGTGACAGCCAGTCTCGCCCCCAGCGTTCCTGTAGCATGGACCAGATAACTTTAAAATGACAAAAAATAATAATAAAATTAAAAACAAAGTGTTAGCAAAAGGCTAATGAATAGGCAAGTTTAATCATTTGCTGATTTAGTAGTAATAATGCTAACTCCATATGGCTTTTGAACCCTGATTTATCACTCTTCTCTACACCTTCTTTGCCTCCTCTGATAACTCTTCTTGTTGTTAAAGTTTCCACAGTTACTCTACCATCTGCCACTTCAGCTACATGGGCAAGTTACCTATAGCTACTGGGGAAAACAAAAGCGCTATCCTTTTCCTGTTTTGGTAGTGCAGTCAAGCCTTAATTTTCCTGAGAGATTTCGCACACGGTGGCAGACAGAACCGCATAATGAAAGCAAGGCTTGCAGGGAGCCAGTCTAAATGCTGATTATGCCATTATTTCATAGCCACTACACTGTGCAATCAAACTTTACTTGATAAGTTAAGCAAAAAAGCACGCTGATTACCTCTCTAAAGATGATTCATTCTTTTCATGAACTGTACTGGGATCATTTGAAAGGCTTGTTAGCATTGCTGACTCTACCTGAGACCAAACACAAAAAAACAGCACTGCTGGCATCGTCAGTCAGGTGAACCCACACTCGCCCTCGCTCTGACCTCCCATTGAACTTTAGCAGACTGACTTTTCCCATGGATCTGAACCTTTCGTTCTGTGTAGTTTCATTGACTCTAATTAGCCAAAGTGACATTTCCCATGTCTTGTGACAGCTTGTAAAGACAACCAGACCTCCTCATCCTCCTTTTTTCGTCTCTTCCCTCCGCGGTCTCTCGTTCTGCACCCAGCTCTTTATCTTGGCTCGCCCCCACTCACCCCAGCTGTTTAGCCTGCAGTAAATGTTGCCCCATACAGCGTACTGCTGTGATCCGAGCCATCATCCATCCAGGCCCAGGCCCCATCTTTACGTCTTTATGACTTTCTTGTTATGTGGTCACTGCTGCTGTGACTCTCCATCATTCCTCTTCTTCATCCAGATATTAAGCTCTATTTTCTAATGCAATTACTTTCATTCCTGAACTAAACCACTCTCTCTTCCCACACTCATTACCATACATCCAAATTGGCAATGTTGTCTGACAGAAGCTGTGTGTGGCTTGTTGTATTACAGCTGGTTGCTCCCTGAGTGAAACCATTGACAGCTGCTGTCTGCTGCAGGTTTTTGTCCCTCAAGTGTATGTCTGGGGTCCTTGCTGGAAGAAAAATAATGCTGAGAAGGAGCTTTTAGCAGCAGCACTGGCCTTAACTTTCTTTTTTTAGAAGCTCAGTGATTGCTGCTCATTAATGTCGGGGCTCCATCCTCTCTTCTTGGACAGTTAAGTTGAGCTAAGAGCAACTCCGAGTGTCAGAACATAGAGGGCTGCTGTGATACAGAGCCATAGCAATCAGCTCTGACTGGATTTTGTTTAACTCACAGATTGTGGAGCTGGAGCAAAAAGCTAACTGCCAAGAAAATGGAAATGACTCTTAAATCAGTATCTGAAGACAATATCTGTTATGCTTTCTGGTATAATTGTCAATAGATTTGTAATTGTAGGCAGGTCTATCTGGACTAGAAACTTTGTACAGTGACGAAGAGCTCAAGTGAGAGAAAAAAGGGTGAATCAAAAGGAGCTAACAGCCGTGACAAAGGATGGTAATTTCTGTCATTAGGTTGTGTGACAGAAATGGTTCAAACTCCAAGAACTGCAGTGAGAAATATTTCTCAGTACCTCCATTAGTATATTTTTTAACCCCTTAAAGCCTCAACTGTAAAATAATTGCCATAAAAATGCAAAAAATGGAAAGTTTATTGCAGCGTCTGACAAATTTCTTTAAGAAATTAATTACATTTTAATTACTATGTTTGACTTTCAATTTGTTACAGATTTTTTAATTGTTCAAAAGTGTATTGTGAAATTTATTTAGATTTTTCAAGAGAAAAAATTAGAGGAAGTAGAAGTCCCAAAACCTCAAAAAACTGTATGGATTAAATATGATAGCCCAGGCGTTAAGGGGTAAACGCCCTTGTGACCTTAGACATTTCTTTGTTCTCTACACACTGAGCTGCATGAAGGCTAGAATAAGTGTTACAAGTGTGCATGTCATAGTTGATGAAGAAAATGGACCTAAATGAATGCACAGGCAGAATGGGTGAGGTTAAAACATGCTGCTATACTTTGTATGCCGGGATCCAGAAAAATAGTCAGCGATGGGTGAGTGTGACGAAAGAAAGAGCAAGAGCAGGTGATTCATAATGGAGGAAAGTCTGAGGACATTGAGTAGAAAGGTAGAGAAGAGCCAAATATGGAAAGGTTGAAAAAGGCCAAGAGACTAAATGGGGGGAAAGGAAAGCATCTGTCACTGTGACAGTCAGTGTCAAAAAGTTGCTATTGCAAGTCTTTCTGTTAATGGCTTAAAATTAATCATTGCCTCAAAAATGTACATATACCTTGTGTTACGATCAGTCCATGAGGGAAATCTGATTTTGTGTAATTTCAAATTGCATTCTGTGTAAATTCCTGTGTGAAAATGTGCACTAAAAGGATTTGTGAACAAATAAGTAAATTTAATTTACTTCATACTAGAGGAAATTTAGTTCATCTTTGTCGTTTTTGCCAGGAGAAAAACCCACTCTTGCAACAGCAGTGATTGCTTTGGAGAGTCTGTAATTTGTTCAGAGTAAACAGAAGAATGGCTGAATTATGAACATAGGCAGTGGTGGCTGACAGGAAAACACAGAAAACTTAAATGAACACAAATACTCCTGATTGCTTTGTTTGACAAACAAATGACACTTAACCTTCATGAGAACTTTTCTGCAGCTATCACTAAGCTGTAAGCTCTCACATTAAACCTGTTCCACATGCAAACATCTTTCTCTAACACACTTCTTCCCCACTTCTTTTCTCAGGTGGGACCTCCACTCTGCGCCTCTCATCAGTGCGAGAGCTGCCAGGTCAGCTGCAGGAGCTTTACCAGCAGGGTTTCATTCTGGCTGCTGTTCATCCATTCATCCATCCCTGTGGTCCAGAGTCTAACAGCCCACAGTACCAGCTCTACAGGGCCATACTGGTCCGATTAAATGACGGGTAAGAGAGTCATTTAAATGTGTAACTGGCTGAGCTAAGACTATTGTTACATAGGAGAGAGTTCAAATATTAATTCCTACTCAACCAACATACAGTTTTCTTCATGTCCCGAAAAGATGGCACACTGTCAGTAAAGTGTTTGTGTTAAAATTGCAAATACAGATATTTGAAAGAGGATGTAAAAAAGTAAACATATTTCAATATTTTAATGTTTACTACTTTAAAGTTTTCTGAAGTAAAACAAAATACTGAAAAAAAGGTTTTGGGGGGCGTTTTTTGGACAAGAATCGGCCTACCATTAAACTGAGGGCTCTTATTAAAAGTATTTTACCAAACAAAGACTGGGGTCTGGCCCCGAGGCAATCATCTTTCATGGGCCTTAGACATCTTAGCCACACTTGTGGGAATAAGACCTTTGTTTGCACAAAATGATGAAGCCATTATAGTCACTTAAGAAAGCCTGTTAAGATTACTAATGTACCTTAATTGGTGTCATTATGCAGAAAAACACTTAGTGGGAATCAGGTTTTGATTCATCTTCTGCAAAAATGGTAGCTTGGCTTGTTGGTGGCAGACATCGGGGTCTACATAATGGTTATGTTTACGGCTATTGTGTTATAGTTCAGAAATTACTTCTTTTTTTGGAATGCATAATAGTAAAAAGATTTTCATCATTGTAATCTGAAAACACACTGTGGAGGCTCATATTCATTGTACAACCTTCCAGTGTTGCTATATTGACAGCACAGCATCACAACATCTGTTTGCGGCTCTGCAAGCTGTCACATGGGATTTTTCAGCACTCAAGCCAAAACTGGCTGCATGGCCCAAAGTCACCACTGCCCCCTACATCTGCCCTCCAGCCCCGTGCCTGAGCCCCGCCTTTTTTTTCCTGATAACTGTGGGTGTGGGCGCACATTTCAGTTGAGGCAGGACGCCAGGGAGCTGGTCCAATGGTGGTTGAAGGACATAAAGGAGCAGTGAATGACAGCACGGGGTGATGGTTACTTTCGGACCGGTCCGATTTCTTCTTAATATCGCTTGTCCTGTAAATAGAAGAACACAGAGTTTTGACTGGATTTGATGGCCCCAAGGGTCATGAAATGTGATCAGTTTATTCAGGACCACAAACTGTGAAGTCAGTTAAAATAAAAACATGACAATCCAAAAGACAAAATCTATGAAGAGAATGTTTTTTTCCTTTTTCTGGCAGCAGTGACATGCAGACAGGTTGAAGCCCCAGTGGCTGCTGTGTCTGGCTCTGAAGCCCAGCTAAGAATTCAGGCCTGTTTACCAAAAACTGTCCACTGGCTGCAGGGCATGAATGTGTGTGAGTGTGTACGGGTTGACAGACAGCACTTGATCCTTTCGCCTGTTTTTTGGATTGTTTGTTGAGCCCCATTGACTTGCTGTCTTTACATTTGCGTCTCTACTAAAGTGTCTTGATATAAATGTATGTGCGTGACACTCGGGATAAAGATGACTCTCTGATCTACCTGAGCTGCATCAAATTCAGAAAAATCAAATTCCTCACAGCTTAAAGGAACATTACATCCAAAATCAAATTATGCACTTTACGTCCTGCAGTACTATTTATCTTGATTATTTGGATATGAGTTATCCAGGTTGTAGAAGTCTCTGCCTTTCCCAGGAATGCAATAGAGCTGCGCACATCTTGCAAGTACTGGGTTGGACCCCCTTTTGCCTTCAGGCCTACCTTATTTCTTTGTGGCATAGATTCAATAAGGTGCTGGAAGGATTCCTCTGACATTTTGGTCCAAATTCACATGATAGCAACACACGGCTGCTGTATATCTGTTGGCTGCATCCATCAGCGTAACTTTGTGCTGAACATTGAGGGGGGGAGGGGTCAAGATCGCAGTCATAACCCCCCTGGAAATTACACCCTGGCTGCACCTCCAGGATGCAAATCTACTGGTCCATCACACCTCAAAGGTCCTACTGCATTGACATCTGGTGACTGTGGAGGTCAAGTGAGTACAGTCAACCCATCATCAAGAAACCAATTTAATATGATCTGAGCCTTGTCTCCATCTTACCTCGTGTTGAAAGTGTGGACTTTAAACTACAGTATTACCAGTTTTTATTCCTAACAGTGCAGGTTTTATTGACAATGTGTTGCGTAACACACAAAAATAGATTGCAGCCAACAAAATAACCACGTTTGCCATGTTTACACCTTACTGTGAATAACACAGAAATTGGTGGATTCCAGATGGTGGATTCAAACACAGGACCTTCTTTGAGGCAACAATGCTAACCACTGTGCAAATCAATCTGAGAAACTGAAGAAGTAGTTGCTAAAAAAGCTATCATGTTCAGATCATTTATTATTTCCTGTTTGTTTTAAAGCAGTTACACTCTAAATCCCTCATAAATACTTCAGCTCATCCCTGCATGATGGTGCCACTAAAGAGCTCCATTGTGTCTCCTGTGGCTGCTTGTGAGTCACAGTTGACATGCAGACCTGGATCTCACACAGATGGAGCAGAAAAGACAGTTGGAGGCATTTGAGATATAATCTAGTTGTCACATTGTTTTTAATTCCTGTGTCACACGAAACAATGTAAATATATAAAAAGCACCAAAGTTCAGAGAAAAAAATTAGCTAAATTTGGAGTGAGCTGTTCCTTTAAACCACATTCCTAAAGACTGACAAACTGTTCCTGCAGATCTTTACTTGATGAGCAAAAATGCAACACCACAGTCACTAATCTACAGTGACATTTCAGTCATTTAGCAACTCTTTCACCCACAGCGACAATGCAATAACTGCAGAAAACCAATACCCAATATTACAAGCAACCAAGAATAAGGAGTGTAATAATAAGAGCTGCTGTGCCCCAACAGTTGTTCCACAACCACAGAGTGATCATATAAGAAAAACTATAAAACTAAAGGGAGGCTTACTCTGACAGGAATACTGATGTTCAAAGAAATAAATATTTGAAAACAGAAACAGGCATGCAACCAGGAAGGTGACAAAGTTTCAATAAAACAACATGAAATGAAACTTTGTTTATCCTTATGGAAAATAAAACAGAAAGAAAATAAACAAGCAAACTAAGCATTGCACAAAACAGAACAAAAGATAAATAATGCAGCTCAAAAAAAGTCACAAATGAGAAGTAAACAAATTAGTTTGTGCAATTGTATGCTGATGATCATTTAAATTCATCGGAGGAGGGAGCCAGTCTTAAGTTACCTCTTTCTTTTTCCTCATCCCTGCTAGTGTTTGCTGCAGATATCAGGCTTGTTTTTCTCCCTTCAGCGAAAAACAAAACAAAAAAGAAAAACCCTCCACTGATTTTTCTTGTTGTACAGTATGAGAAACAGCCTCCACAGTGTGGGATAATTCATCACAGCAAGCATGACAACTTAATTTGGGTTTGTCAGACTTTCTGTTTTATCTTTATTTACAGTAATTTTGGCAGAGTTGAGCAGTGCACGTCGTTACGATATGCCCTGCTTACTGTCACTCACCTGACAGCCGCTGGGAGACAGTGACGTCTCTGCCAGAAAAAGGGAAAAACATTTTTAAAAGACTTAGTTGCTATACGGTCATCTGAGGCATGCTTGCTCTGGAAATAATGAATGGAGAGGAGAGTTCGAGAGAGCGTTTACAGTAGGATGCTCGTCAGAGCCTGTCAAACAAACTCGTTTCTATAACGATTACCAAAACAATGACATATTTTCTGATGTGTCACATCTGTGTTAAAGGTGCAGGTGAGAGAGTGAATGAATGAAATGCTTTAATTATTTGTTAACTCAAGTTCTAACTGAGGTGACACCTAAGAGAATGGATAATTGGAGATTTCAACATGGAAATCTACAGGAATTGATTTTATTGACTAATTTACTGATTTTATTTTTGGAATGGATCCCAAGTGGCTGCTTCAGGAACTGCAGATTTTGGCACCTCCATTTGGCGTCATTTTTCTGAATCATTGTTTAGCACTTGTTAAAACCACAGTGATAACCATATATATTAGGCTTATACTGAAGTGCATTGCATATGACATTTGTATCTCATAATAAAGATCCTTCCTATCAAAAGGATTGCAAAATAGAACTGAGTTATTCATTTTAAACCTGATGATTAGAGATGCTTTATTTTCTGTTTATGCAGAAAATAAAGCTGACTTTTACTCTGCTAACACCAAATGCATGGATTATATTACAATTACACATTAAAGAAAATTAATGAAATGCCCCTATATGATGCTGTGAAACCTTCACAAGCCAAAAAAAATCACAAGTTGAATCTTATTGAAATAAAGGTCAACACGGTAGCATCTGCAGATTTGTCAAAAATCATATTTATTCAAATTAGTTTCAGTCCTTTTCCCCCCTGGACACCCATGCCCCACCTGCAGGGGTTTGGTGTAGTTAGAATGCATGGCACCTTATCTTCCCTCCCTTCTGTGTCCATTAGTAATCACCTCCGATGCTGTTGTATAGAACACTTCAGGCTCACTTTTGGCATGCACAGATATTTGTGCACATGGTCTCTGCTCCCCTTTGCTCTGGAAAACTGGACAGCAAAAATATTGACTCATTGAGTGAAAGGGCAGCAGCTGAATAGACTGCATTTCTTGTATTTTTTTTTCTTAAAGACATGCTTGCCTTGCTCCTGTGAAAAGGGACACCATAAGGGGGAAGAGGAATGAAAGAGAATCACAGCTGGATAGAAAGAAAAAGAGAGAAAGAAGGCTGAATGCTGTTTAAAAAAAAAAGGAGAGACAGAGATTGAGTGAAAAGGGCAGGGAAGTTTACCATCCTTTGATGGCCTCAACCGAATGCAAGGCCCAGGCTTTATCTGCAGTGTCTGTCACCGTGGAGACAGCTGCTCACATCAGCACCAGCCCAAGGGAATCCAAAACTCCACCAGGGGATCAGGGAAGAGAAATCAGCAAAACCAGAAAGGAGAACATCTCCTCTGCTGTTCGCTTTCCCTGTCAGGCCCAGGGATCAAAAGAAGAAGAAGAAGGTGGGGAGGGGTGCAGGGGTTGGGGGGATGTGGAGGGTTACAATGAAAACATGTCAGCAGGCAGCCATTCATCCATCACTCCAAAATGAACAGCTTTTTGTGACTATACAGAAAACAAAGTGAAAGTCAAAATAGAGGAGCTGACTGGTGTACAGCAGCTATATTTATATTTGACATGCACAGTATGTCTGCAGACACAATCCCAGTTAAGTCTCTACAGTATTAACCTCAGTGTGAAAGGCTCAGTCAACAAGGCAATTCAAATGGACGGGGTGATGCTGTGGGAATTTAACAGAGAGCTTGTGTACATTCACCGTTATGTCATCTACACATGTTCAGATGCAGTCACCTGACTGACATCTTGTTGGGGGGGGTAAAACTTTAAAAACCCTATATTTTAATTTGTCACTGGTGGTGTTCAAGCCCATTACATCCTGCAATGGGAAAGAAGAAGAAATGCATACAAAATGGATTGCACCGTTTGAAAATTTAAAATGTCAACTGTCAAATTTTCCAGTGTTCAATTTGGTCACGATGGAATAGGGTTACAGTTCAGCAGGCAATGTCTGATGGGATATATTCATCATTATTGGGTAATTGCAAAGAGCTCCTGTGTGCTTGCAGGGAAAGTGAGAGATGAAAGAGAGAGGGATTGAGAGGGAGGATAAGGATGGACAGTGTGCAAGAGGGATGGAGAAGGAGGAAAATAAAGAGGTACGGTCTGAAAACCATTACGGGGGGATTCGCTCTGGTGAAATTATTCACGAACCTGTGAAAATGTGACATTAGAAGAGTTGTGCTGTATTATTAAAGCACCACAGTGGCAGAGTGCTAAACATGGGTTCAGATGCACCCTGACTGTGTCGTCATAGCAATAGATGAGTTGGGGTGGGAGAGGACTGACACGACTTTGTTTCTGATGCAAAAAGGCCAGAAGGAAATTCATATTTTGAGTCATTCGCTGACTTTGCCGTGGAATGCTTTTATGCACCCTTGACTTCCTTTCTGCCGTGTGAGTGAAAAGCTTTTTTTGCATACAGAGAGTGCAGTTTAACTATTCTCAAGCCATTTCCTCAATTGGGTGATATTAAAGTAATGACTTAAAGCATTTTACTGAATGCACACATGCTTACTTAGTGTAAGTGAAAGTATGTTTTAGCTATATATTTCTATGAAATATAATACAGGAGGTGAGAGGTTGTGATTTCAGCAATGGTATCAGTTTTTGTGGGCAAGTAAAAGAGGGGATAAGTCATTTGCTGAGAGGTTTTCAGGTTGCTGGAGGCAAGTTTGGCCCACAAGTTGAAGAATATCCATCCAATGCTGTAATCAGGTTTTGACAGCTCTCGTGGTTAGTATGTCCACCACTTTGGTTAACAGTGAAGCCACAGCTCCCCCTTAACAAAAGAACTGAGTTGTTAAGTGTCCCGCTGTGGCTCATGAGGTAGAGCTGGTCATATACTAACCAGTCGTTCAGTCAGCAGCTCCCTCAGTGCCACTGAGCAAGATATTGAACCCACAAATAATGTGTAAATAGGTCAATGTGGCTTGTGTGGTTTGCAGCAAAAAGCACTCTGAGCAGTCATTACATTAGAATTAGATTTAGAAGAGTGCTCTGTAAGAACCAGTCCATCTACCTTTATTGTAAAATGTATATTTTGGGTGTCAGCATCTGTGAGAAGGGCACAAGATGTTTGTTACTGGTACCTTTCTGGTTTGTCTTTGTTGTCACTCGATCATCATTTACTAGGCTTTTGTTGGGACTAAAGAGTCCTTGTGCAGAGCAGAAAATATACAACATTTGCAAAAGTGAAACCTTGAAAACACTGATTAACACCTGGTGATGATTTATCATTTGCTTTGCTTTAAATGCATCCATATTTAGTGCAGCTTGGGGCTGCTGTGGTTAGCAGTGTCATCTCACAGCGAGAAGGTCCTGGCTTTGGATCCACCAGCTGGCTGGGGCGTTTCTGGGTGAAGTTTGCACTCTCTCCCCATGTCTGGATACTCCAGCTTCCTCCTACAATCCAAAGACATGCATGTTAGGTGAAATGGTGAGCCCAAGTTGTATCCTCTCCCTGTGATACCTCTGCAGGAGATTCGCGACCTGTCCTTGGTGTACCTTTCCTCTTGCCCTATGACATCTGAGATAGGCTCCTTCCCAAATGCATCTTTAAATTGGATAAGTGGAAGAAAATGGATGGGTGGATGGATGTGTCAGTATTTATAAACAATGACAAGTGCAAGGCCTTCTGCTACACTAGAAAATTTGCCTGTTTTCCCAAGTGGTTAAGTCATCAGATGATTTCCAGTGGGCTCTCAGACTGGATGTTGCAATACCTAACTCTTTATTGAGCAACACTCAGGGGTAAATAGTCTGTTTTTGGTTTATGGGGAGACAGCTATGATCTCAGCTATTACCAAAGAAGTAACCGGTTATTGCCAGGAATTACCAATCGCTAACCAAATATCTTCTTCTTCTTAATCGAGCTGTGAGTCGCCAAAAGTTATCTTCAGAGCGTTGTTCTGAGAATAATATTTTGAATAATAGACAACAACTAAACTTGTTTTGGACATTTTTTCAGTTTGGTGTCCACTGGAAAACAATAATGTATCAACAGAATCACTTTTCATACTTCAGTGAACAAAGTGTAATTGGAAACCACAGATTTACAGATGATGTTGCCACTACAATGCTAAAACAAATCCCAAAGCAAGCCATTAACAGGTAATATGCAATTAGTTTCCATGTGAACGTTCAGCTCCAGTGGGAGTGATTAGTCTAACAAAAGATGTTCTATGGAGAAACAAAGCATGTGACCCGTCTGTGGCAAGAGACGAGAGAGGATGGAGTGGAGCAGGTGTACTCACACAGGAGGGAGCTCCACATAGGTGGGCAGGCATTTGACACCCGTCTAACCACACGAGGCTTTAGGGGTTGACAGCCGGTGCTGCAAGCTGCATGAAAAGTCACCGTTTCACACAGTGAAGATGGACTGCAGGTGATGCAGCTGCTATTTTTAACCCAAGGCCTCCCTCCAGGACTGAGAGCTCAGTTTGAATTGTTTCCCCTGCCCTTTCCTTCTCTCTGCTTGCAGAAGTCTCTTCCATGAACGTTTAGTATTATTTTCCAAACCTCCTCCATAGAAAACATTTAATAGCACAAAAGTAAAGGAAATGATTGCGCTTCAGAGTGATTTATTTATTTTAAAGTCTTTTAGAGGGACTGAATCACTTTTGTTTGAATGGCAAATGATCGGACGTTGTTTTAATTTTTCTTCAACAGCCAGTAAAGTGAAGGACACTTTGTTTCATGCTTTGAAACTTCTGTCACATAACTGCACAATAAACCTCTGGGTGTTTTCTCAAAGCATGTTTCATAAGGTCGAAAATGTGAAATCACATTTTAAAAACTGAGACTGTAACAAAACAAATGCTTCCCTCTCTGCTGCACCGTGTAAACTCTACTAGCTGACAGCATCTCTGTCTCCATTTCTCTGTTTTGTTTCCTGAAGAAGTGCCTGAAGCCCAGCCGAGCTGGTTGGTTCAGATTTATGTCGCAACCAACAGGGGATACATGTACCTTTTCTGGCAGTGCCACCAGGCTTTTGCCGTTGTGCCTTTGATTGTTATGACGCTGCAAAAAAAAGAAGAAGAAGAAGCTCCCAGCTCGTCGTAATGAATGTTTCACAGAGTGTGTGAAATTTTTGCTTAACAAGTCAGCCGGCCCAGTTTCTGCTCTGCTGTATGCTGCGGCAGCAGTATACACTGAGCGATGGGTGTCAGTGACAGCAAAGTATGTGCGTTCCCTGCTTGTTTTTTTTTTAATCGATCAAGTGAAGTGACTCAGTAATCCCTCATACTCTGAGGTCTAATATGCAAATAGGCCTGGATTTAAAGTGAAAATGCAATACAATATTTTACTTTACATGCTCGATGTTTTTGACAAGGAAGAAAAAAATAGCTTGAAAATGAGAGTGAAATGAAAAAATATATATATAAATGAGCTCTTGGTTTCCCAGTAACTATAAAAGTGTCTTTTATGCCAAAAAAATCTGACAGTTTGGGCTTTAAAGGGGTGCTATTATGTTCATTTTCAGCTCTGTATTTTATTCTGGGGCTCTACTGGTGAAACCTTTCATGATTCACAGCTCAAAAATAAGTGCGATTTTCATTTTTTACTGGCCATTTATGCAGACTCTCAGTACATTTTCTGGCTGAAACAGCCTCAGCTTCTGTCCCTTTAAGCCTATGTGCACTTAAAGTTCGCTTCTGCTATCTCAGACGAAGTTAGCAGTTCCCTACTCAATCCTGAAATTCCCACCAACTTGTTTTGGAAATTTCAGAAAAATAAGGACATTCGCGATAATGTCAGCTTGGAAAAAACACAGTTTGACAAAGCTCTATAGATGTCATTTGTTCAGAGACTGCAGTTGCCATTTAATTTGTAATTTTCATGTAAGTATGACCCCGAGACAAACTGGCGACTGGGATAGGCTCCAGCCGGCCAAACATTAAAGAAGTATTTTGTCATTTTGTAAATGGGTTTATTTTCTTTTTTTGCTTAGGGTTAAATAAAACTATCTATGCCACTCATCTGTGAGCTGAAGGGCCAGGTGATGGCTAGTTCACCAGGGGAAAGTGCAGGGAGCATAAAATAATCCACCAACAAGCATATCTTAATACAAATTCACATTTATTAAATTACCTGAAGAAAACAACTATTTGTGGTCTGTTTGCATTGAAAATATATTCTGACGTATTTCTTAGCACATCTCACCAAAAACTACTCCTTTTGATACATCCAGTGGAGCCGTGGCAGGAAAATCACTGCGATAAAGCATAAGGATCACACAGCGACACACAAAGAGGATGAGACACGTACGCTCACTCAGAGCCTGAACTGAGAAGTTGCAAGGGCAGCCCCTAATACACACAGCAGCTTGCATGCATGCATCTTTTACCCTCCTGCACATCAGGTGTCCGTGTAAAGCCAGAGCTCATGCAGAGCACAGACGTACAGCCCTTGCACGCAAACACGTACTGTATGTGCACACTGACTCAGCTGCACCCTGAGCAAAACTGTGTGTGGGGCTTCTTCGCCTTGTCAACAGGATGAGAAGCTGGGAGATAGAAGCTGGGGCATTAGTCTCTTTGGGGCTGGCTCTGGGATTTCCTGCAGAGGACAAAGTAGGAAAATACAATATCATATAAATAGATTCTCTGCGCTCAAAATACTGATATGGCTTCAAAGGGGAGGGCTGCAGGGGGGAGGGGGGGCAGATGAGATTTGCATTGAAATTTCTGCCTACTGTGTGTGTTTTCTTTCATCCATGTAGATCTTTGCCTCACTTAAGTGTTATTGTATTTTTCTTTTACCTCCCACTGGGCAACAATAGCATTAACAAAGCTTCTTGATGCAGCATAATTTGTTGATAGAGGGTTCTTTGTATTTGATTCCTGGGTCTGTCAATAGCACCCTGTTTGTGACTGTAATTTTATCATTTTAAGCTGGCTGTGAAGGTGGGTTTCCATCGGTGGCTTTATGTATTCTGAGCATTTGCTCAACAGGCCGGTTCACTGGAAGGCTGAAATTCATTGTCACCCCAACTGTGTTGCATGCAGGGTGGAAAGGAGCCAGCCAGTCAGCCCACCATGCAAACTACAGCTGGAAGAGTGCCTGTCTGCTGAGCAGGTGCCCACCCCAGAGCTCATCCAGGGCTACGTCAAGAAGGTAGGTCTGTTTTACAAATGCCAAGCTGAATGTCTTGTTAGGTTGTGCCCAGCTGGAAAGAGGATAGCAAGAGATAGGGAGGGATGATTGCAGAGAAATTGCGGTGGCTTTTACTCCAAGCAGATGAATGTAGTTGGTGGTTTCTCTAGACGTCATTATTTCTGCCACCAAACCTTAAATTGCTTTATTCAGCATGTCACCTTGTCTGAAGAGCCAGAGAACACAACACTTAAATGCCTACAGCTCTGCCAGCAAGCAATCATGTTGTAATCTTTTAATAACACCTTGTCACCGAATGTTTGGAGCAAAGTTGCCAATGAAGAGGAGTGACAAAGTTTGACATAATTGCAACCTTACACCTTGATAAAACGCGGACAGTAGCAAGATGGAAATATTCCACAAATTAATAGCAACATTACAACTTTCATTCTGTTTCATTCTTTCATTCAGTCATATCTGCAGTGTTGAATTGTTATTGGTAAAATACAGTAGAGCCAAATGGATATTGGATACCGATGTTTGGTGATTTAAATGTGAGATAAATGGGCTGATATTTTGTTTTTGATAAGGGGAGTTTCACACAAACAGATTTCCCTGATGTTTGCTATGTGTTGCTCTTTTTTAGCAGCCAGTAGGTGCTCTTTCTATACTCTCAACATCATGTCCACATTCTGCAATCCTGTCTGTTTTTCTTTCGCGAAAAAAATCACATTTCTGCTCTGATGTTCAACAATTTTTGCCATGAGTATGATGGCAAATTATCTACAAAGAAAACTAGTTGTTCTGCAAATGGTGACTAAATAGTACAAGATCCACAGTCTTTGCAAAATATTATAGTTTAGGATTATTAACTAAAAGCTGTGACACATAGAGAGGGCACCAGACCTACAGTAAGTAATTCCGTCTAGTATGAGCATTAGTCAGATTAAAGAATGGTAAAAAAAATCTACCTAAACCCAAGATAATTATTTTATAAAAGAGGGATCTGATCAAAGGTTACCCGAGCATCTCCAGCCTCGACCCACATAATTAGATCCAATCCAAAATGAGATTAGCTGACCCAAATACTGACAGACCACCAACAATTAGCAAATAATGAGCAGCAATAGAGTCATTTTACCTGCACCTCCATCTCACCTCAGAAGAACAGATTCTTCTCCTGCTTGCTAATTTTGTTTTACATTGTTTGGTATAAAATACAGAGTAGCTGGACCGATTCAGTGTTAAACAGCTGATGTATTAAAATAGTAACAGCGTAATCGGCAGCTGTCTTAATTAGTTGGATAATTGCACCACATAACCATAATTGTAAGATTTGTTTGTTTGTTTTTTAGTTTGTTTTTTAAATTAATGTCAAAGTTTAAAATCATTGTTACATTGTTGTTAGAGTTGTATTAAGCTCACTTCCTATATAAAACAATTTTTCACCACTTCAAGCAAAAACACACTATTAAGACCAACAAGGCGATGAAGGAGAAGACACATGCAGTAAATGTAAGCAAATAATTGAACAGAGCACCACTGGTGCACTTGCTAGCTGCACTTTGTTCATTTTTGTTCAAAATGAATGGTGAATGGACTTTATTGATGGGGTTACAGGGTGGAAAAGCAGGGCGTTTAAGCAGCTGGTTTAAAAGCTTAACCCAACATACAATGTCCCTGGTGGAGAATATTTTTCAGCTTTATTATGTGACAATAGTGTGCAGCTTCTGATTAGTTACAAGGTTCTCTTAGTCTAGTTTCTGTTAAACTAAAATGTTCATGAGTTATTTTATACTTAAAATGACTTCAAATACATTTGTGCTTATGTTTGACTTACGCTGTGTCACTGTTGCACTCTAAAGCTGCTGCTGCCACCTTGTTTCAATAGTTTCACACTTCAAACTTGAAAGAGCGTCATTTCCACTGAGTTCAGTGGAAAATAAGGATGGAAAATACTCTTTATTTACTTACACTTAGAAAAGCTGCTGTCAGTAAGCATCAATGAAATGAAATTGTTATCAGAAATATCATTGAAATATTCTGGTAGAATTTTATGTGACACCTGGCGTAAGCACCTGCTGTCTCATAAATTATTTTCTTACAGTAATAAAGGAGCAAACCCAAATTATTAGAACCAGAGTTGTACATAAAAAGTTCTTTTTATTCATTTATTTATTTAGTGAACGTGATGGTTTTTTTTAATGAGAACTTGGTATCAAACTGTGGTCTCATTCTTTGAATCTTAGTCAAAATCCACTCTATTTACAGTTGTCTTTTGCTCTCCACTTATTCTCTGATTGGTTCTGTAGCTGCTAGCTTGTCCACGAGCTAGTTGCAAACAAGCTAGCACTTCAGTGGGTTTTGGTGTTTATGATTTGTGGTATTGATAATCCTCTGCTGGTCCTCATGTTGAGATATGAAGCAGAATAAATGTATTCTGTATTTTAAAGTTATCGTATAACTTTAAAATACAGAATATTGCCCCCGTGTCTCAGTGAAGCTGCACATATCTATCTGTGATAAAAGCCGTGTTTCCCTCATGGTTCACGTCTAATGTTAATTAGCAAACCAAGCAGCTTGCATAGATGTATTTCCCATAGAGAAGATGAAAGCACCAAACAGGAGCCAGAGATTCGAAATCACTGATTTAATAATGAATTGGCTGTGTATCATATGTCACTGTTGTGAATACATTGCTGCTGAAAGCCTGCTTGAAATGGCACTTCAGATGATATATACGACACACCCTCCTCTTTTGCAGGCTGGAAATGCTGTGTCATCATGATTCAACTCTCCTGCCTAATCTATATATTACCAGCCCCGATGCCGGCCTTTTGAGCCCCGCTTCTGAACCTTTCTCTGCATTTTGCCCTTCGATTAGTCATGCAACTGCAGTCCTGTAGGACCTCATTACAGTTGGTTATCATTTTAATCTACTGAGCGGCTACACGCCTGCTGAAGTAGGAGCAGGAGGCCATGCTACAAATCTATTAAAAGGAGAGTGGACATGGATGAGTGGTAGAGAAAGGAGCAAAGAGGGCAGTTTTCTTGAGATACTCTCTTGGATTCTATTGCTGCCTCCATTTTCCTTTCTTCAACTTTCATATTCAGTCCTTTTTCTTCCGTTCTGTCTCAGTCTCTGTCATTATCCCTTTAGCCTCTGTCATTTCTACCCTCACTCTGTCTGCGCTCTCTATCTCTCTCTCCGGGGTTTTCATCTTGACCTTCAGACACCTCCTCCTGGTGCCACTTTAATAACTTACGGGGGAAATAGAAAATGTGGTCTCAAGTCAAAATTGAAATGGGATTTTCACTACAGGCTGTTGATATTCTGGTGGCAGTATCAGGGAAGCTACTTCCTGAATATTTTTTCATCAAGTTTGTGCTCAGCATCATTTCTGCTAATGAAGAGAAATGATGTGATTTCGACCTCAAATCCTCATTTTCTTGACCTGAGGTGGCTCCATCTGGGCCAGAGTGACTTGTGTGTTCATTTAAAATGAGAAGTTCAGAGGAATGCTGATTTTTAATTTTATTCTCCATTTACTCTTTTATCCCCAGCAGTATATGCAGGACACGACTCCTGAATTAGCAATTGTTCTCATTTTCAGAAATAACATTAACCCTTCTTTGATGTGGCCAAACAAGCAGTCTTGTAGTTGCAGTAACTCTCAAACCACTTCTTCTTTTTATCTAAAAAAAATCAAACTACTCTCATTAGTAGACAGTGATATTCCAATAAGTTCAGTTTTCTTATGAAATGCCTTGAAACTGAGTAAAACAAAGACATTTACACACAGGCATTAAGGTGCAGTTTTTAGGTTTAAGCTGTCAAACTGCTTTCTCTGTGTTTAAGTAAATGTAAAGTCTAATTACAAAGTAACTATTCATAATTATGCTCAATAACTGTTAGACGTTAAAGCTCATTTGTTTTCTAAACAAAGAAAAACTAACACTTGAAGACTGGACAGTTTTTGACAGAAACACATTTTCACCATTATTAACATATAAACATACAGTAACGGTCAAAAGTTGGGAGACATTTTAAGGGGTTTTCATCACATTTTGCATTGTAGATCATTGCTGAAGATACAAATAGGTTTGTGGAAGCTGCAGAAAGGTGTCAAAATAGATTCCATTAATGACTTTGAACACTTTCGGCTCACCTGGAGTTTTTTCAAAAGTTTTAAAAGAGTTTCCAAACTTTTTCCACTCTTTAGTTCATCTCATGCCAGAACAGTTGAAGCTGCGCTGAAGTTGGGTAACTGTCGAGGTCAGAACATCTGATGAAGCAGCCCATCACTGTCCTTCTCAGTTAAACATCTCTTACAGAGCCTTAAGGTGCATTTAGGTCTTCCTCAGTAGTGGCTCCTTTGAAGCAGTTGAGCCTTAAAGGCCCGATTCACACAGACTCCTCCCAGCAGCTGGTGCTGATGATGAGTTCCTCCTGCGTGAACTTATGAAGCATTGACTCTAATTTGAGACATTGTTAATTGGCAATTTGTGATGCTGGTAACTCGCTGGACTGACCTTCATGTCATAAACTAATGATGCACTGTTGTTTCTCTACTCATCCAAGTTCTTTCCATTATTGCTGGATTGCTGCTGTAGTTAACATAACTGTAACCTGTGATCTTCTGACTTTGCATCTGTTTACATTGTCAGGTTTTTTTTTTTATTGTGTCAGAATGTGCAGCACAGGACACTGAAGGCATTCAAACAAAAATGAAGCATTTATTCAAACTGTAAACAGAATGATAAACTAACAAAATACCCCAAACCCACAAGAGATCATAGAGCACACAGAGAAACATGAAAGCACAGCAATATAGGGGCAAGTCGATACACAGAGGACTTAATAGACAAGAGACAGGTGAGCGAAATAAGACTCAGGTGCAGACAATCAAAACAATCAGGAGGAAATAAAATGTAAGACAAACAAAAGCGATGACACAAGGAAACACAAAAACTGAAACTAATGATGAGAACAATCACAATAGAGCAAGGAACCAAGGACTCGCGGTACACTTGGAACAATAGTGAAACCAAACAGGAGCCAAAAGCTAAAAAAAAAAAAAATCCCCGAGATCAAATCAGTATTTATGATATGTTGTCTTACTGTAGGGTCTTTACCTCACAATATAAATTAGCCCTGAGGTGACTGCTGTTGTGATTTGGTGCTAACCCCAGCAACACTGTATACACCTTAAAAGTGGTGGTATGGCTTTGTACAGATTAACATTTGTGTTCAAAGCACTTGTGTTGTTAGAAAAAGACAAAGATTGTATATGCATATGAGGAGCAGAAATGAAGAGCAGCTGGACTGCAACACAAAGGAGGGAAAAAGACAAATAATTGATATAAGGATGCAATGCAAGCAAATGTTTGCAGTTTTGATTTTCTAGTGAATGGAAACTACTCTTTTTTCACTCTTTTTGACATTATTTGTGCATGCATTGCTTTGGCTCTGCTGTTGTTGTGTGAACGCACTGTTTGTGACTCTCATTTTGTCATTTATCTTTGTGGTTATCTGCAGTCTTAACAAAAGTCCCGATGCTGGTGGTCTATTGTCAAGATGTCTCTTGAGAAAGAAATCTAATCTGAATGGTTCTACATTGTCAAGCAAGGGGTGTAATGAAATGATGATGATAACAATAATAATGGCACCAAAAATAAATTCAATCATTACAGCCTGCTGTTTGAATCTACTGTTCTATCAACTGCACCAACATTATACAGTCAGAGCCATTCATTTCTCTCTTTGACTGCCTGCATTACCATTAAATGAGATACACCAGTTGCTCCCTTTTATCTCAGCAATTCCATTTCAACATATTGGTATGGGGAATATGATGTGGAAGCACACAGAGAGCATTCAGCTGATATTAAACAATATGGCTGGAAACAATGTGACTGTTTTCCAATTTAATTTCATAGTGAATAACCTGCAATTAGATTTTTATTTTCTTCCCTCAATGTTACTCGAGATAGAGATGGGTGCCGCCTTGGCTTGGAGAGGGGGTTGGTTGGTGGACCAGGGCAGAAATGGAGAATGGCATCATTAACATTCCCTGACAGTTAACGTTTCAATCTCGCTCTGTAGCAGAACCCCAATATTGACATAAAAGGCCAGACAACAACAAGACAGAGAAAACAATAGAGCGCTGAATCTGGGATGTGGCCCAGGTCTGAGTACAGGGTTGTGGCTGTTCCAATCTAATCAAAACTGTGATTGGAGACGCTGCCGGAAAGGAATAAAGAGAAGTGAAGGGAAAACTAAAATTTAACAGATGCAAACAACTCCATGAAGCCGTGGAAAGAAAAAAACTATCAATTCAAGTTATCTGATTTCAAACCAACTCCTGAAGTTTAGTTTCAGCTCTCTTGGGAAAGATTTGTTTGGGGCTCTCCTTGTTCTTAATCTGGATCCTGATCACTGGATACTGTTCAAGACATTTCAAGGGCTAAAACAACTATTTTTGCCACTAATTAGTCTGCAGATAACTTAATTGATCAGCTGACTCATGTTGTAGCTTCCAAAATGTCAATAAAATTACAAGTGGACATCTTCATCTTGCATGTTAAACATTAGAATAATTAGCCTGCTGACTTAGCCTCTGGCAGCAATGGTCATTTTTCAAGGTTTCATTTCGAGTCATGACTAAAAATAAAAGTCTGATAAAATTCGATCTTCCTCAGAAGAGTTGTCTTCAGCTGATGATTATAAGATCTCATTTTGGCAGCTACTCTGCATCACCAATAGTAGATAAACAGTTTCTGTGATGAGATGTAACCAAAAATTATGTCCTGTGATCACAAATACAGAGATAACTTCAGATTTGGTACCACCAGGGTTCCAGAACCTCAAAAAGATAATGTTTTATTATGTAAAGTAAAGTAAGTATAAAGTGTGCGTGTTAGTCCCCATAGGGAAATAGTTCCTCTGCATTTAACCCATTCACCCAGTGAAGCAGTGGGCAGCCACCAGTGCAGCGCCCGGGGAGCAGTGTGTAGGGACGGTACCTTGCTCAGGGGTACCTCAGGGTAGCCGTTCAGTGGAGTCGAACCCCCGACCTTCCGATCATGGGGCCACCACTCTACCTACTGAGCTATCCCTGCCTAATGATTACATGTTGTTGCCTTAATAATACTGATATAAATCAGCATCTGATTTATTTTCTGTCAAATCACTGATTGTTTTTACTTGAATTTAACCAAAAATAAGGCACTGTAAATCATTTGTTGTCATCATTCTGGCTTTTAATATTTTTTCTTCATTGTCCTTGCTCCCAACAGCAGATACAGGATGCCGCTGACCAAGGGGTGATGTTTGTAGGATTTGTCCAGGAACCATACGGAGCCCCGTGTACCAGGATCAGAGAACCCGACACCCCCTCTCTGTCTCTGCACTCCAGCCCCTGCTCTGTGCTTGACTCCCTGGGAAGCTGTAGCCCCTCAAACCCCTCAAGCCCCACCAATCATGCAGAACCTCAAGCTGGAGCTGACGTGGTGGAGAAGGAAGGGAATGACGAAGCCTCTGGCAAGGCTGGAGAAGAAGAACCAAGTGGGAAGAAGAATCAAAGTGAGAACACTGGGAATGAATCAGGGCCAGGGGTGGAGGAGGTCTCACCTGCAGCATCTCCTGTGTCAGAACAAAGTGAGGCACTGACAGAGGAGGATTCAGCATCTCATAATAATAACAAAGACAGCAGCACGGACACAAAGGAGAGGCCAAGATACCGGCTGCGGAGAGGTGACGGTAAGTGTTCTCCATGGTTACCGTCATGCGCTGAAGCTAAGAGGAAAAAGATGTGTTAAGGAAAAATCATGTAAATGAGGACTTCAGAGCTGTGAAAAATAAATGAATCTGGGGAAAGAGTGCAGAAATGTGATGATAAGACCTGAAACCTTTTTTATTTTTCCACAGAGATGCAAAGATGTCTGTTTTTTTCAAGTAGTGAATTGGTTCTGACAAACTGGCGATATATATCACTACATGATGAGAACACTTTGGGAAAGCAGGGACACATGAGTACCACTTTATGGAAGTAGCATCACTGCACTCAATCATCAAGGAGAACACAAAAGACCTATTGATTAGAACCAGTTCTAAAGGTTCTCCTCCATCAGGAGGTCAACATGTTATCTTCAAGCCCGACAGCACTGACACAACTCAGATTAACAGACTACAGAGGCGACTGGCTCACAAAAATGTTACCGGCAAATCAGTAGCCCTATTTTAAACAAAATATATCTGTAATAACAACTTTATATCCAAAAATCACACATAAAGTTTCAAGAGTTTTCTTGAGTAATGAGGATACAACTATCTTTTCTAAAAAGAGGTGATAGGCATTTTTAAAAATGTAATACTCACAAAGTCCTGGCATATAAAACAAAAAGCTTCAGCACAGCTGCACATCATTTTAGTCAGTTGAATAAATAAACAGTTTTGTTGTGTGAATAGACCCCTTTAACTAAATAGGACTAATTGGTCCACTGGGGGAACAATAATTAAAGGTCAAAATTTCAAAACTTCACAAAGCTTTCACACTTGACAAGACTCTTAAGTCCAAATGACACGAGACCCACCACACAGCTATCCCTACAAATTACACAGAAAAGCCTAATGAGGGAATGATAATTAAGATAATTAAAGGTCAAAACTTCAAACTGTGAAACGCCGTAGCTGCTACTATGTTGATATAACCCGGGCTACTTCACTATGACTCATTTCATATTGCAAATGCTGGATGAATGATATTGAAGCGTTTATCACTTCCCAGTAATTGGCTAAAAACACGTACTTTGCGGGTTCGTGTTTATTCCTGTTCACATCTAATTTCTGGCCCTATATACTTGGGAATTTACTAGAGTAGCTGTGCATGATTAACATTTCAAAATAATCTACATTATTGTTGTCCTCAATTCAAATTCTCTAGTTTTTTGTTTTAAGCATTTAGCTAGACAAGTGATTAAAAAACATTCTTATTGACAATTGAAGACACTCAAAATGTAAAGTCACTTGAGTAAATGGCTTATCCTCTCTCTGAAACAAGCCATTTAAGTTCCCTTACCCCTCTCTTTAAGCCAGCCTTCCTCTGGACAGCTGCTGCTTTCAAACACATTTGAGACTCAATTGCATCTTTGATCTTGTTTAATATGAGCATCCACCACTGTAACAGTATGTAAATGACAGAAAACACATGAAAGCATACTAGGTCTCCTTTAATCAAACTATAATTGATAACCAGCTCTGCCACATTAGTTACGGGCTAAATCCTGCTGTCACTGGGACCGACTAAACCGAAGCTTCTTTTGTCACACAGTTTCTAGTCTTAGGCTATTATCTGTCTACATGTCTGTATGGCTTCATGTTTTGATTTTATCTACCTTTTGGCTGTTTAACTGAAGAATAGCATTGTGTCGTACATCCCTCCTGAAACACTTGGCAACTGCGGAGGTGTCATTTCTTGTGATTGCCTCAATGTTACACAACAGTGTGCTGCCTTGGGATGCAATCCTCTCTATCTGTTACACAAAAAGGAGTCATCTTGTTTACGAATTCACACTCATGCTTAACCGATGAAGTGGAGTTCTGAAGTTCTGGGAGGTGCACATTTCATGACTCGACTGATGTCTTTCCAGAAAGTGAGCAAAGCACAGCTACACCTATGAGCTCCCCCTTTCCTGTATGTTGAAATCAGCACAGACATTTATAGTTTCGGCTTTATTTGAGCATTTCAGATTAACAGATGGAGACACCCACCGCTATCACCCCCTACAGTCTCTCATCCCTCCACAGAACCTATTTGTGATATGTGTCGGCGCAATGTGCAAACTGTGCATTAGACACACGTCCCAGTGGGAGTGTTAATGCATATACTGCATTTCAGTATGCACAGTATGCAGCATGTTTAGGTTCAAAGCACCTAATAAGAGGTGTTGAATAATAAATGCACTCATTGATATGGAAGATTTTGCTTTTGTCTGCATGTATTTTTATCTATATGTGTTTGCGGTAACACACACTTGGCATCGCAGCAAACCACAGCCCACTGGTCCATCTGGGCCTCCATGTAGTGCATTTTGCAGTGAGATAATCCCCCACTGCCTCGTCCTCTACCTCCCTCAGCTTCACAGCTCTCTCTCTATCCCCACCTCCATCGCCCTGAATCTCTGCGGCAACGCCAGCAGCGCCGGCGTAGCAGCCAGCCGGGGTGTTAGGGGAGCCTGCCAAGCTCCCTTGTCGCTCTTTACTAATGCCCAGTCTGCTGAGGAGGCCCAAGAGTCTCTGCTTGTGCTGGCTTGTCCATGCTAATCCTCAGATCTCGGGGTGAACGCTGTGCAAGTGTTGGCAGTGAAGATGGCAAACGTCTGTGGATTATGATTGAAAGAGGAACACCCTCCCTCAGACCAAAGCTCTGGATAGAAACTGAGCCTGTAAGTTTGAAGACTGAAATGGTTTAGTGGAAGAGCAAATGGAAAGCGTATCATGATGGCAACAGCTGAATGACAACTGTGGCTTCTGAAAGTAACTTTTGAATTCAACAGTTATTTTTTTAAGTTATCTTTTCCTGCACTAATTAATCCTGGTCAATAAAGTACGATATGGTTATGTATGTGCATTTGAAAGCACTTAACGCAATCTGCAAGTAGATGCAGGTCTGCTGGGGTCTGAATGATATAAATTTAGATGTTATAGAGGGTGAACAAAAAGCTCAGTGCTAACATCTGTGTACTCTCCAGTTTCCCTCATCTATAAAAGCAAAACTCCCAGGGCAACAAATGTGCATTAGTCCTTCAAGCAGACATCAAACTGATTAGAAATTGTAGCTGTCCATATTCACATCAACACTGGAGTATAATTGCAGCCTTATTTACATTGATGGGTAAAGAAGGTTTTGTTTTGTTTACATACTTTAAAATTCAATGGTGACAAAAGGTGAATGTTAAGTATTTATTGTTCTTCAGTATTTAAGGAAAATGACTTTTTACAACCTTAGCTCAAAGTCAATCTCGATGTCCTTCCCCCACTGACTTTTCTGGTTGTAAAAAAGACAATACCTATAAATACTGTAAAACTGACAGTGATTGTGTTTTAGATAAAATAGGAGAGCAACACATGGATGCCATTTTTTTAACCGAAATTTACCCTGATCGGTGGAATCTGCTGTCAGCTGTTTAAATGCCTGAGATATCTTAAGTTAAATAAAACTACAAATGTGTACATGAAATTCTAATTCTGACACATACAAGTCTGAAATCTTCATAATGCGTACAGAAGGAGTCTTTCAGCTGCTCGGTTTTCATCACTGAGATCAGCATTATCTCTGCTCTGATGGGATCAGTGTCCAGCTTTTCAGATTTAATGATGACATGCGGAGTTGGAAAGCTGCGCTGCTAAGATCACGCCAGTGCCGCTGCCACCGACCTCGTTATTTGAACAGTAGAGCTGCCATGAGATGAGCCTTTGAAGCAGCATGCTTTCAAACTCCCAACCACATTCATGCGCTTGTTTTCTTCTTAGCTGGCCCCGTCAGCTGCAACAAAAACAGTCGAGTTAGCTGCACAAACTTTATTCTGAAAGGCCTAGTTGTTGCCTGTTGATGTAATGCGTTCATGTGATTAGGTTCAAAGGACTTAGTCATGCTCTCTGTATCTGTGTGTTTCAGAGATCGTTTATTAGGGGATTAATTACATTTTTACTGCCCAGCAGCAGAAAAAAGTGACACAGGATGTATCTGAAACATTAAGAAAAATTATGGACTAGGTGCATTTATTTGCCCATAAGGTGACTTTTCTGGCTTGAAAGTCTTGTTCTCGGCCTGAATCCAAAAAGCAAATGATAGTCCTGCTATTGTTTTTTATTGTGTGTCATTTACAGGCCACTGAGCACAAGTGCTCGGTCCTGCTGGCTTCAGGAGGAACTTGGCAGGAGATGTGTTTTAGAGATTGATGTTGGTTAGTTTCTTGAAAGATTGCTTAACCTTGTGTTCTTCCTTCAGAAAGTAACTGCTCCCATGCAGTTTACACAAGGAGGATTACAGAGTGTGTGTGTGTGTGTGTGTGTGTGTGCGTGTAGTGTATTATTTTCCTTGTCGTGTAACTGGTATGTCAATGTAACTACCACAAAAGCAAGTAAATGATTATAGAATAGAATAGAATAGAATAGAATAATCCTTTAATTGTCCCACAAGGGGAAATTTGGGTGTAACAGCAGCAAGAAAGACACATATACAAACAAACAGTACACAAGACACAGAACAGAAACATACACAATTTTACATATTTACATCAAGGACAATGGTTACCAAAAACAGAGTACTGTACCGTTATTAAATTAAATAAAATTAAATACAGATAAGAGGAAAGCCCTGCTTATAGTGTGAATCGGTTGATAAAATAGTGCCAAGTTACAGCGCTGATGTAAACATCTATGTTTGTTGGGAGCAGTTTTGATTGTACAGTCTGACAGCTGCAGGAAGGAAGGACCTGCGGAAACGCTCCTTCATGCATCGAGGATGCAGCAGTCTGCCACTGAAGGAGATCTGCAGTTCAGCAACATTTACATGCATGGGGTGGGAGACTCTGTCCACCAGAGATGTTATTTTGGCCAGAGTCCTTCTGTCTCCCACCACCTGCACTGGGTCCAGGGTGCATCCCAGAACAGAGCTGGCCTTCCTGATGAGTTTATCCAACCTCTTCCTCTCAGCTGCCGATAAACTGCTGCTCCAACAAACAACACTGTAAAAAATGACAGATGCCACCACAGAGTCATAGAAGGTCTTTAAAAGCGCTCCCTGGACTCCAAATGACCTCTGCCGCCTCAGCAGGTAGAGTCTGCTCTGACCCTTCCTGTAAAGAGCATCAGTGTTGAGTCCACTATCTCAATGTCCACTCCCTGGATGTTCACCACGCTGACATTGAGAACAGTGTGGGTATGCGTCTCTGGAAATCCACCACCAACTCCTTGGTTTTCCAGTCAGAAATTATACGTTTCTGACTGGCATTTAAAATAAAATTTGCCTAGTGCAATCCGGCTGGTCCAAAAATCAGCCATATTCACAATCTTTATGATGCACTGTAGCAATATAACTAACTATAACTAAAAGTAAAAGCCTCATGCAACAATGATGCTTCGAATGCTTTGTCATGGGTGTAACTGCCACGTGTCTCCACATAATAGTTTCTGAAAAACTCAAGAATCCCAGATGAAAGCCTGGATTCCAGTTTGAGCTACTGTCATCCACCATGATGGACATCTGAAGTCAGTGTTCTTATGTTATATTCTGGTACATTATTCCCTGCCGTGTCCTGCTAAATAGGCAAGGCTCTTAATTCTGTGTGGTTTTTGTGTATTTCCACTGAATAGAGCACTGCTTAAAAAGACTCTTAGAGGCTCAGAAAATGAGGTCCCTACCGTTCTGCCTGAATTATGGTAGCCTTGAAGCCATAATTGTAGCATACTTAGACAGTAATAAACTATAATGCATTTAAAAAAAAACAGTTATTACACAGAAAATGACTAATACTGTGAGACAGACAGACTGGCTCTTATATTATGTCAAGCTGTTATAAATGACACATGTAACTACTTTCTACAACACTGCCATCAACAGAAATGAAGTAATCTGTGTTGAATATGGTTTTAATGTTAGTTATCTAATTATGCTGCGGTTACAAAAATTTAGAGCAGTAACCCAAAGCGATTTTAAATCACTAAGTTATATGACAGAATTTTTCATTCATTCAATTTTTCAAATCTTCATGGCCTGCCTGAAGCTCACAGAGATACAGAAAGAATTGATGGGTCAAACTACAGTGATGCACCATCTCAGGCTCGTGCACATAAACTGTAAAGCAGTTAATCCCATGCAGCCCTCCACAAAACCATTCACACTAAGAAATTGTGTTGTTTTGGCAAATCAGAGGTGTGCTGAATGGGAAGTCACTTTGTGGTCACATGTTGTCCAAGATTTCTTTGCCATATTGTCCTCGTTGTAGCACGGGTAACATGAGGGGAGGGTGTGTGAGTGCACTGCTGCTGATTTGACTTTTCTCAGGAGTGACAAATGACAAGATTTAGAGAATTTGGTGGCCAGCTGTCAGATCAGTCAGAGGAGCCAGACAAGAAATGGTTATAAATTATTCATTCTTCCTGGGTGTCTGTCGGACGGATGGACAGACAGAAGAACCAAAGCCACTGAGCCATGACTCCCCCCTACCGCCATCATCCCACCCCAAGTGCGTGTGTGGCTGGGTGGGTGGCACTGCCGCACATTCTGCTCATCCATCTGGTTCACTTGGGGAATGACAGCGTGATATTTGCATTGGAAAGAAAGGGGAAAATGTTACCAGGCTAGATTTGAAATGCTTTCGGCCCGATTCGAACCCCCGCTCACATCTCATGTTCTGTGTTTTTTTCAAAGCTAAGCAGAGCAAATATTTCACTCACGCACATCACAACAAATAAGGCTCTTTACACTTTGATTTAGTATGATATGAGCAAGGAGCAGTGACATACGTACTGTGGGCAAATTTCCAAGCCTGTTTCTCTCTCCAGAGGCCCACTGCATTATGCATATTTCTGCTTGATGTAAACAACAGCTAGCTGCAGCGCTTTTAATGTATTATTCAAGGTTATACTATGAATTAACTTGGTTACAATGAAACGCTCCCTTTTAAGTTCTGCATCAGCAGAGTTACATCACTTTTGGAAAACATTAAAAAGAAGAGGAGGATAAATTGTAGCTTTAAAATGCTTTTGATTCAACTCACGTTTGTTTTTGGAGAAGCAGCATCCTTGGAAAAGATTTCCAGCGTATTTGTGAGTCCAGCTTGGGGCATCATAAATCTCTGCTTGTATTACTTTCTCATTTCTCGTCTATTTCGCACCTGTCAGGTGGAGCCTTTGTTCCAGATATGGTAATGTTTACATTTTATACCACAGTGTTTTGCATACAGATTTATTCTACACACCGGGTCGCAGGACAACACAAATCTAACACAAAACAATGCAGAAAGAAACATGCACATTTTCCTGAAAAATACTATTTTCACACAAGTTATGTATCAGATTCTTAAAATCTTCTTGACCACCACAAAATGAATGTAACTTTAACTTTTACTTTTATGTGCACTCCAGTTTTGTTGTTGCTTACGGTCATAATCTTGGCTTGTTGAAACAAAAGTAGCACCAAAAAAAGGCCTTAAAATTTTAATTGTTGACAATTCAGGGTGATGTTTATTGAAAAGTCTTTTTGATTCAATGTGACACATCAGTGCTGGCTCATTTTTTTGAGCTCAGCTTTTGTATTTTATCTTTTTAAAGACCAACGCAAACCCTCCCCTCTACTGTATTGTTTATTTAGTAATAGACAGCTTCATGTGGAGAAGTTTCATCTTTTCAGTCTCACATTTTTTCCCCAGGAAATGAAAATAAACTTGCTGAAAAACATGAAAGCACACAAATTGTTATTTGCCTTTGATGGCTGGTGACCATGAACACTGGAGCCAGCTTTTCTTGGCCAAGAAGCTTGTTGACTGTCCACGCATTGGCAGAGTTTCCTTGATAGTTGTTCTCATAGGAAATAAATGTACTTCCAATTTATTTTAACTGTTTTTTTTTAGTTTTGAAAAGTCTCAGGAAATAGAAATTTTCCAAAGTAGTCATTAAAGATTGAGAAGAAATGCTTCATTTCTACATCCTTTTATAGCTGAATACAGCAGACAGTCCTTTGCTTTACAGCAACAAAACAGGGCTGTTTCTCAGGCAGCCATTTACGCAGATATTTCGTATAACTTCTGGCAGCTGAAGAGAAGGAAAGTCCTCCTACAGACAGTGCCAAACTACATTTTGGATTGCAGCCAATGTACAGCATTGATTCAGTAATAATACAGTAAATTCTGGGGCTTCCATAAAGGCTACATCTGTATTGTCATAAACCTTTGTGAGTTAAAACCAATAAAACTGTGACTGGTTTTGTTTTATGTCTTGCCTAAACAGGGGTCGATCTGCTGGCGCTGTACAACCACCCACCGGTCCGAGAGGGCCAGGTGAAGTACTACACTGTCAAGGTGCCTCTGCGAGTTCAAAATTGTGACGAAGGGGTCAAAGGGGTGGAGGCCAACTGGTTGGATCACATGACCCAGCACTTCAACAACGGAGCCTCGCTGGTCGATGGATATTTCCACCTGGGCAACATGAATGGTAAGCAGGCTTGACTCGCTGTTCCTGCAGCATATACATGCTTTCTAAGAAAAATTATTTTTGGAGAAAATATTCAGTGTGGGTTTTATTTTTGTTCCACACACTGTGATTTTGGGTAAACGCCACATACACACAAGCAGAATGATGGGTTTGAAATGTAAAAACACTTGAATAATGCATTCATATTCCCTTAAATATCAAAAGAGTCTTTATCGTTGCTTGGCTTCTTGGCTTCAGCAGAATAACTCTTCCACTGGCATGCTCAAAGCTATTACAGTTATTAAATATAAAAAAGTTTCCCAAATTACCCCTTTTCCTTTCACTGTATTGCCAGTAAAAATGTGAATGTCAGGCAGAAGCTCAGTTCACTTCAACCTCTATAAAATGAAAAGACTGTGACAGGTAATGATGCACCTTGCCCTGTATGGCATTAATTATGCATTAGCTAACATTTATTTTCTTCCAGAAAGCAATGAAATTATATTTGATTAACACTAGTAAATTGCTCTTGTACTTTTTCTCCTTCTGTGTCAAGAAGTGGTGCAATCCTGTAGGATGGAAACTTCACATAGACGCTATGTGACAACTGCAGAAGAAATCACTATTGTGTTTGAAATTCTGACCCCAATTAAGGATTATTATTATTTTTTATAAACGTTTGATAAAAGATCACTGGCTATACTCATAATGAGTTCACAGACAATTCTGAAGTCTTTTTGCACAGCTTTTACCTATTTTATGCCATTTTTCTGTCCTCTCTATGACACAAGCAACACAACTGTCTTTGCCAGTCTTATTATTCCAGTCACCTTCCACCAAGTTAGCTCAGTGTACTGCACAATGATATACTGTATTGTGAAAAGTATATGAGTAAATGGTACGACAATACAAAGAACTATTGACTTATGACGCAAACAATTTGGATTATCAGAAAAAAAAGTTGTGCTCTTAATCACATTAGAAATTATATCTTAAGGCAACCAGTAAGATAACCAGTAGGGAAAACTGTGCATTCCCCAACCATTCCTCAAGTGGTTGCTGGAGGTTGCTGGCTGGTTGCTAGGTGAAATTGGTTGAAAAGAGGGTGTTGCTCTAAAAGCCCCCCACATGGTTGGTTTGCCCTAGGTTGCTTTGGTTGCTAGCAGACTGCTGCAGATGCTAGCAGCTGTTCTCCATAGCCCATAACTACTACTCAACAAGTAGTTGGCAAGAGTTTTTGCAGAAAAATTGACTTGAATAATGAGTTTAATTAATTACAGTTGAGATTATCTATAAAACACAGGGAAACGGTAGCTGGGTGAAACACTAGCAAACACACTAGGATGTTGAGCTTGATTATACGTGTTTAACATTGGCATTGTAAGCATTCTACATGATTTTGTAGAATCTGTTTTTAAGTGACCAGAGTTTTGGTAACAGATCCTTCGCCCAAAGACTAAATCAGAAAACTAGCTGAAATTATGCTTATTTTCCTCGTTCTATCATAATATTAGAAAAAATCTCAACGTTTAAACTCTGCATCACATTGTAGCACACATTGAACTCTTTGAAATACTTTTTCTACACATGAATGAAGATGAGATACATCGTATGGCTAACATTAGCTGCTGGTCAGCACTGTGAAATGCTAGAGGCCTTGAAGTAAATTAAGACACTGCATCACTGCAGTTCCATCAGTGTGATATCTCTGACATAATCTTCATACATTTGGAAGATGTAAGTCACGAAGCTGGTATCCTCTTCTAAACTATTTCCTGTTTGGGTTTTCCTCTTCCATCAGACCCCAGCGGCTCTGTGCTTTACTCTGACACTGGAGAAAAAAGCCAGCCAGAGTAAATAAGAGTCATAATTCATTAATCTGGGAAAGTGAACGCCTCAGTAACTCTGAAACACAGATAATTAACCTGATAACAAATTAGTGCCTCCTTGCATATTTTATGTCCTGAGAATGGAGTAATGAAGTGTATTATTATGATTCAATGTTTTCTGCCTGTTAGGGTCCTCTAACATATTTTGCGTTTTTCTCGTGCTGCTAAGATATGCATCTCTTGAACAGTGAATTTACTCGTTAGGATAGAAAGCATATCAGCTGCGCGCTCTACCTTCACTGCCTCACAGCTTATGCTCAACCACTTTGGAAAACAGACAACTTTATAGAGGTGAATGCTGTACTTTTTGGATTTTGGTCTCTTGAGAGCAGCTGGCAGTATGACATCAAAGCAGCACCCGTTTGTTGTTAGCAGCTAATTACATCAAACAGCCGTGCAGCTTAGGGCTTTAGAATTGGTATCCATTCCTGCCGTCTCCATATTTAGCAACTTCTTTGAAAAGAGTTTCTGAATTCAGAACGAGACAGTCTACGTGTTGCAGGGGACCATCTCAACCTCATTAACAACGTGTAAATGTTTGACAGCAATACAATAAAGGAGACGGACTGACAGATATGTGGTTGGATGGGAGGATATAGTGACAGTGACAGCCTTATTTACAGCCTCGAGACAGAGCGGCTAGGTTGTCATGTGTGTCTAATGAGTATAATTATTCTATTTTTTTAAGACTGACCTTTTGCCCTGTTTTTTTTTTTCACTTTAATTTTGTTGTGCCGCTTTGAATTCTACATCTTTTATTACTTTAATAATACTGAGCTGGCTTAGTTTGTATTAGCTTCATTATAAAATGTCTCACTGAATCAGGGAACGACATCCAGGGTTGAAATATGGAATCAAGTTTTTTATTTCATTTTTCATTTTTTTACTTAACCTTTATTTGTACAGTTGATCTCTCTTGTAAATGAGACACTGAGTCTCATTAAGAGCTGTTCCCACATGGGTCTCTAATGGTCATTTGAGGCTGCATCTATTGCAAGGGATCCCCAATAGACTCACATGTTAATATACTCACCTTTACAGCAGAAATGAAGCGCAAGGTGCACAAAGTCAGGCATTGGTTGCTGCACAGGTGGTGGAGGAGGCCATGCATAAGTAAAACTGCAGCCCTCTTGGTCAGGTCGCTCTTGAAAAAGCGATTTTCAGTCTCAATGAGACTTCTACCTGGATATATAAATTATATATATGGAGGGAGATCATTTGAGTGACAAGTGGATGTTTTCATAACTTGTTCAGGGTTCATTTATTCTGAAATATACTCAAAGCAGTTGATGAGTTTTTCTTGTACACACATTTTATTTTAAGTCAGTATTTTTTTTAACTCTAAATTCACATCACATATCAGAGTAACCAAGCTAAGAAGAGCTAGTAGTAGCTGACAACTCCCTAGCTCTGCTTTAGGCTTAAAAAATGTCCAGTGGCAGTGTCGAGCTAGTTGTGGGCATATTGTATATAGAGTTTATAGTTAGAATCCTGATGATTTGTTTATGCCCTGTGTTTTCCTTGATGTTGAAATCTTATTTTTATAGTAATGTCTCACCTGGATCGGTGGATGTTTTTACCTGTTTTTTAGCACTATTAAGGCAACATATAAGCTAGACTTGTGACATTTTTTAACTTCACTTGGTAATTTTATAAATACTGAAAACTACTCAGCTATAGTTTGTTCACACAGAACTGAAGCTAGTAGTGCTGTAACTGCCAGAGACCTTAAAATATCAGCAGTGACATAAGTGACCGTTAGTGACATTAAGCTGGCAGGCACTGGGTTAAACTCACCTCAACTTTAAGGCGTGCGATTGAAAGGACTAATAGAAATGAAGAATATTGCTAAATACATAGCGAGTTATCCATGCAGCCAGAACCTGCCATATCTAGTAACCAGCTTTCAGCTACAAAGTGATGTGCACATGTGCAATGGGTCTCACTTGTTGACGGGGCTTTAGAATAGTGACACTGAGCACATTACCATACTGATGTTAGCATGCAGTTGGCACAACTGCATGAAGAGCAGCTAGCATGCATAACGTTCTTACAATATTTTCAAGTTAGCTTTCAGAGACGTTGTAGTGAAAGCTTATAGCCTTTATCTGTTTCAACCAAGTAAGGTTCATAATATCTTATAGTAAATTTGTGGTTTTAGCATGAAGTCAAACGCTAACCTACTGTTATTCAGGAAGTGATCCTGTAATTAATCTACATATTAATATAAATCATTTGTTAATCAAAGCTGCTGCCAGTTGTGTTTGCATTTGAAGTAAATTCATTGATTCAATTAAGAAAACAGAGTAATCCCACAGCTATCATTCTGGAAAGTTTCTTCACAAGATGCCTTGTTTTCATCCTCTCTACCTGTTTGTTATTATTCATAACATGAATTGATTTGCAGCCAACAGAAAAATGACCTGCTAATGACAAAGTTTTCCCCCCAGGATTTTTTCAGCAGCTGTGTGATTATGCATGTCCATTAACATTTGACACAGAACCCTTATTTATAAGCACTGCCAGAAGAAAGGCTTTAAACAGCCACGGGTTCATTATACTTAGGTTATTTTTGTTCCCCTTGTGATGTGTATATTAATTGACAGGGAGCTTTTGACCCCTGCTTTACGCGTGTGGGGAGAGCAAGTCCCTAATAATTCGCATACAGTGTGCAGTTATATTTTGTGAGGTCTTTATGCCACCACAATATAAAAATACATCATTCAAATTGGATATTCCCAAATTAGTTCCAAAGTCTGTTTGTGTTAGACAGATAAGTCCTTTCTTTCAGAAAATCTATAACTCAGACAGCTCCTTACAAAATAGCCTGAATAAAATGAGATTGGGATTGTTACAAAGTTACAAAGTCAAGCTCTGGCAACTGAAGAGCATCTGCCGTGCTTACAGGCAAATAGCCTGAAGGCATTTTTTACCCTGGGGGAAAAATGCTCAGAGCATCAGCTTAAAATCTCACAAATGTGCCTGATTGGAAACTTCAGAGCAGTGGTAATGCTGTGTAATCCACAGCAGATTATAAATGACAAGTTGACATTTTTGAAAGTACAACGTGAATTTCATTTTGATATTTTTTCAGTAAAACACAGCTGTGCTTGGAGTAATGACCCATACCAAGAAAACCATGCATAACAAGTATTTATCATCAGCTCCCAAAAGAGCAAAACTAAATTATGGTGAAATAAGGAGTTATGGACAATGAGACTGGCCAGGAGTCAACATTATACAAAGGTTTCTAGAGTGTTTATCAGATTATATATTAAATGATTATTTAGTAAGCCTGGCACAGATGAAACCATCTGTCAAACGCTGGTGGAAAACCAGTAATCAGGTCAGATTACTGGTCAGTAACCAGTAATCATAGAAATCCCCAGTATTTCTCATTTTTGTCTATCATTGTGTTCCAGTTCTGTACTTCTATTAGTACACTTTAACTACTTTGTATTGACAGCATGCATATAGACCAAGTAATGCCAAAAAAATGACCCTCATCTTTTTGACCATTGTCACCCATACATGGGTGAGGAAATATCATTGGCTTTTGATTGGCTCATTGGGTACTTTGAGGTACTTTAGTATATTTCATGTAATCAACGTGAACACGTGTATGCACTAAAAATATAGTGAAATGGGGCAAGATACATGTCTTAGTAACAAGAGAGTCCTTGTGGATTATTTTGAAGCAAGGAGATCCGTAACTTAAATTCCAAGAGTTACTGGGACGTGAAACCACAAGAGTAGACTGTTGTTGACTTTGCCCCAAAAAAAGGTTTGAAATTACTTTTCCCAGTATATGCTCAGTCACCTGACATTCATCCAAGCAGAGGTCATAAAAAGGTTGGACGACCGCTGTGCAGTGGCGTGTCTAGAAAATTTTTGTTGGGGGGGCCAGGTAGGGGCACAGATTTGGAGAAGGGTGGCAGATTTAATTGGCAGATAATGTTTAAAAAAAAAATTCTACCAACCCTTAACCATAATTCAATAATCCTATAAACCTAATAACCAAATGCACTTTTAACTCTTATTAGAATGAGATTTTAACCACTACGGTGCAAAGTTTTTAGATACTGCGTTGATAAAGTACAAGAGATACAATCAGTGCTTTGTCAGTGTTTATTCAGCATTCAAGGACAGCAATATTTGCATAGTATTTTTACTGACATATAGTGCACATATGTTTTGGGCAAAAACATTTTTGAAAATTAAAATACGAACATTTGTAACAAACAATTGACAAATTAGCCAATGCAAAACTTTATCTGCCTGTTAAAAAAAGAAGATAATCTTCTCACAAACTGGTGTTTGATTTTGAAACAGGAAAAAAGTGGGGAAACAAATGAAAAGACTAACATTTGAATAAAACCTGAAAGCAAGTAAATACTTTCTATGCTGCCTTATGGTAAACTTTGGTAATATTGATAAAGAACAACACTGGCTGATGATGAAATACAGTCAGCTGGCATGGTGACACTGCCAGTATTAACCTGCAGGGCTGGACTGGGACAAAAAAATTGGGCATTTTTACTACCAGGTATTAAAGCCATAAAGCCTTTGAATGAAAACAAATGCTGTTGTGACAGTGATGTACAGTCTTGTTGGTATATGTATGATTTCTATACATTTTACGTCAGATAAAAACTTTGGTTGTAAGATTTAGATAATTATTTAATAAAAACTAGGTATTTTAAATGAGAATAAGAAAGAAAAGTATTTCTTTGTGCCCACCTTTCCCTGTTAATGCCCTACCTGGCCCCCTGGCAAAACTTTGCTAGACCCGCTCCTGCACAGTTACCAGCTGTCAGCTACATAAAAAAGGATCCTGGTGTTATTTGTCTCTCAGAAACAGTTCATAACTTCAACTCATTCATGTCACCTAAAAGTTAAACCTGTTTCTCCATCACCTGTTCAGCTCTGATGGTTCAGTAAGGACATCTCCTGGTTTCATCTTCATGTTTCCCTCTCACCACATATCTAAACAGACATCATGACCAGCAGCTTTACAGCTGTGGCTCCAGCAAACATCAGCTGATACTAGAAATTAATATTAAATACATTCTAACAACAGCTGATCAAGCTTAAACGTGCTGCTGTTGTTTAGCGCAATATCCGCTGGTTTCCTCTTTCTGGCGCAAAGTGGGCGATAAACAAACAAGAGAGAAAAGCCGATCAGCTGATCATTGATCAGTTTCATGATTGAAGTAGCAACAGGAGAGGGAGGGGAGAGAATGAGAGAAGAAGAGCCAGCTGTGCAGCGTAAGGACAGAATAAATCCAGCTTTGTGTCTTTTTTCCATTCTAGCTAAAGTCCGGGACAAACTGCGTCTCTTCTCAGCTCAATATGAAACGCGTAATATTTTCTCTGAATGAGGGACCATTCCATTTTTTAAGGAGCCGTTGGCAACTCTACTAACTAACCTTATGAATAAAATAAAGTTCACTATCAGTAACATCATAGCACCCACCCAGCTGTATAAAAACTCCGTCAAACTGGCTAGAACGCAGTATGAGTTATTGCAACTGACAGTAAAAAGTCAGCAACATGAAAATAAACTCCACCTAAACTTGGTTTATATCTGACCCAGATAGACTGCAGGTCATAACTTCTTACCTGAAGTTCAGTTCACCTGACACTCGGACTGGTGGCTGCTTCGGGTCTCTCCTCCTGCCTCCCCTTCCCTCATCCACCTGTTGCCTCTGTGGAAGCCCCGTCATAGCCACCACCAAACAACGGAGTTATTTCTACACATCGACCTGCATCTGGCCAATCCACCACCTCTCATTGTTCATGCCATTACAAAAAAAATAAAAAAATAAGTCACTGGGGATATGCCCGGTATGCCCGATGGCCAGTCCAGCTATGTTAACCTGCAACCAAATCTGCAGCTCCATACAGCAATGTTACGACTTAGATTATATCTTATAACTCATAACTCTTATGTTAGCTCCCCTCAGTAGCATACTGTCTGAAATATTCCACGGCTGCAATAATTCTTTAAGTGTTATTTTTTCCTTGGTATTCTAATTTCACCGAAGTTTACTAAACTCAACAAACTTGATATTACTTACCGGGACATTTATTCTGTCCTCATTTTCTTTCACCGAAAAATTGTTTCCTGCAGTGCCGTCTTTCGCGCTTGGCTCTCCTACCTTTGCTAACGTGATGCGCATAGCGCAGAAGCGATGCTGCATTCACTTACACTCGGATATCTGAGCGTCACCGTGAAAACATAATCGGACATTTGATATTTGATTGAATTTTATTGTTTTGCCTTTGGGGTGGCACCTGGGGTGGCCAGTCTGGTTTGGGGGGTGGCCTGTGCCCCCCCAGGCCACCCCGCTGGACACGCCATTGCCGCCGTGTGTGACTTACAGAATTGTCATGTAGATTTTTATCTATGATTTTATCATCTATCGCTCTTATAATGTTTGTGGTCTTTTTAAATTGATGACACTTTCATATTGTGGTAGAAGTAGCTCATGATTATTTTGTGATACACTAGTTTGATTGTGTGGTTGTATGGTTGGATAATTAATGATTTAATACATTTTCAAACCACAGAATATTGATAAAATATCTTAGTACATAGCATTAATAAGGCTTTCATATCTCTGAATTGTTTACCTATATGTATAGTTCCAATTCACGGATCTTCATGCATTCAAAATTCTCATATTTAGACAAGTTTAACAATTAATCAGTACCATTAATGTGGTTTCTCTGTTTTGTAGTTCAAAGACCTTCTGCTTTTTGCATGGAGCAATAAACCCGTGTATACTTATAAAAGTACAGGTTTGACGTTGAGCATGTTAACCAACCTGTTTCACTGATTGTTGAGACGGACTTTATAAATCATGTTTCTTCAGGCCTTGTGTTCTAAGTGCTATGTTACCTTGACAGTCAGGTCGGTCCAAAGGGATGCGCACTGTGTCCCCATGCTACTTCTAAAGAAGGGTTTCCATGGTGAAGCCGGATGAGAAAGCATTAAGTGGCATTGTTTGCATACGCATGTGTATGTGTGTGCATCAATGAATCGCTCAGCTGGTGAAAGTGCTGGCCGGTGTGGCAGCAGTGTTTGTGGAGACCTCGCCTGATCACAAGGTCGGATATATTATAGCTGTATTAAATTTACAGATTCTAAGCTGCATACAGCTCCAATCTTATGACGTGCATTAAAGATTCATTCACACTGGGGAGCTTGCTGCAAACAGAAACACACATAAGCCTATATCTGCACAAACGCATGCATAAACACAGCATACAAATTTGCACTACCTCCCAGCTGGAACCAAGGTGGGGGGGGGGCTGAGTTTGTTTACTAAAGAAATGACAGTAATGGTGTTGACGAGGAGTTTGCTTTTGTTACTTGTATAGCTTAAGCTATCTCTAGAGCCACAATGAGGATTTGTCACCCGGTTGTGAGACACTGAGCTATTCATATGCATGACAGTCAACCTTTACTGCTTTCTAAATTTGGGCAAAGCCAACAGAGGCAGAAAAAAGGGAGAGAGACAGAGAAAGTGAGAGGCAGTGAAGATGAAATTCCAATAAGTTTCTTTTTTAAATCAAACTGTGAAAGAAACTCAGAAAAGAAAAAGAACTGGTGTTTGTGGGTGTGTTGGCACAGGATACATGCATGTATTTCAATACAGTTTCATTTAACTGTATGTAGGTTTTGACAGAAAATCTCAGATTCACACATTTGGGAGCACTTCAGTGTCTTTGGGCATGAGACCAAATACGAATGCACTCAGATGGCTCATGCTTCACACAAGGATTCACTATCACACAGACTGGTTTGATTGAAGAGTAGATTTTTAAAGGAGTTGCATTAAACTTGTTCATCATGACCTGCAAGTGTCTAAAATGACTTGATTGGATTATCCTTTTGTATGTGTCAATATCACAGCAGGCACACAGGTAACAAATAGTCTGACAGTAGTGAGGAAGCACAAATGTTGCTGATGTTTACGGTGGTTTCTGTGAGAAATGCTGTCTCCCACATCAGCTTTAGTCACAAAAATGCAGTTGCATAATTGCCTGTTTTCACGCATGTAATTCCCAAAAGGATGGAGAATCAATCCATTCCACAGCTGTCAGAAAAGAAAAATGGCCACTTTCAGAATTTCTCTTTAGCTGGGTCCAAAAGAGCATTTACAGAGTCTCTGAATAACTCCCATTTGGCTTTATTAGCATAGCAAAAGATGGAAACGAAGGGATGATATTACCGATCACAAATTCATATTTCATATAAAATACACATTATTGTATAAATAAAGTTGTTGTATTCTTACCCATATGTAGTTGTGACCCATGTATCCGACACTCTATGGCATTCCAGTCACTAAGCTGCCCACCCTCTGTTCCCTCCTCACCAGCTGAAGTCTGCCTGGTAACCCAAAGGTGCAGACCTGCCAGCTGTCATGCATCTGGCTCTATGGGGAAGAGCCACATCCAATCCGCACGCATTAGACACTGAAATCCCTTTCTCCAGTTGTCCCTCGCTGCGAATGTCCACTCGTCCTGTTTGAAATATGGATAAGCTGTCAGCGGTTTGTCTCCAACTCTCTGAGGCGGCACCTGGCATGCATGTTTAAATCATGTCAGCAGACATGACCTGGGGCATGGTCACTTTCCAGCTCGCCAGCAGTAAAGTGGGCTCACTCACATTCACTGGTTTGGCTAATAGCGCTGAGAAAGGTTAAATATTCACAATATGAATTTTTAATGTAATAATAGCAACTAGATTAAATGTATTAATAAATACATTTGGAGTCAGAGATACAATTCAGCTGTTTGTAAACGGGCTGGTTCCACAATACACACCAGCACTACTGTTCTACTCCTAAGTGCTTTTCTATCTAACATTCACACGAACACATCAGAGGCTTGGAGTTCAGCGTCTGGGCATGCTGGAGTGGAGCAGTCAGCGATCGAACAACCAGCCTAATTAGTAGATGACCTGCGCTACCTCCTGAGCTACAGCCACCATTGTAAACTACAAACATGTCCACCAATATGTCTTAGACAACTCCTACAGCTCAATTAACATCTCAGCTATTGATTCACTTGTTCGACCTGTTCCAAATAGTTGCTTTGTTGTCAACAGATCATAAATTATGCAACATTTTAGCTGTTTACAGTTTATAATTGAGTCAGCTAAGAAACACCACATCTAGGAATAGCTATATGTAGGGGCGAGAAAAAAAAGCAGTCAACAGAGGCAGAAAAAAGGGAGAGAGACAGAGAAAGTGAGAGGCAGTGAAGATGAAATTCCAATAAGTTTCTTTTTTTAATCAAACTGTGAAAGAAACTCAGAAAAGAAAAAGAATTGGTGTTTGTGGGTGTGTTGGCACAGGATACATGCATGTATTTCAATACAGTTTCATGTAACTGTATGTAGGTTTTGACAGAAAATCTCAGAGTTCCAGCGAGGAAACGGATTCACACATTTGGGAGCACTTCAGTGTCTTTGGGCATGAGACCAAATACGAATGCACTCAGATGGCTCATGCTTCACACAAGGATTCACTATCACACACACTGGTTTGATTGAAGAGTAGATTTTTAAAGGAGTTGCATTAAACTTGTTCATCATAACGTACGGCATAACAACATGGTATGCAGGGTGTTCAGCTGCGGACAGGAAAGTACTGCAGAGGGTCACCAACACAGCCCAGAAGATCACTGGCTGCTCTCTGCCCAGCCTGGAGGTCACTGCAAACTCTCGGTACCTCAGCAGAGCTGACAATATCATCAAGGACCACTCTCACCTCAGCAATCAACTGTTTTACCTATTACCGTCAGGCCGACGGTACAGGTCACATAAAACCAGGACAAACAGATTCAGGGATAGCTTCTTTCCCAGAGCTATCACCGTAGTAAATAAGCACAAAAACAATTGAACCTGCTTAGCTATACCATACCGTCACTGCCATTATATTATGCTGCTATTCATACTGTCATTATATTAATGCTGCTATCCTGTATATATCGTACTTACTATTGTTTGAGTACTTGCGATTGTTTTATTGTACTTTTTATATTTTACATTTATATTTACTATTGAATCTTGCACCAAGGGAGTGGCACTCCAATTTCGTTGTACTCTGTACAATGACAATAAAGGCTATTCTATTCTATAAGGAATAGCTATATGTAGGAGCGAAAAAAAAGCAGTCAAGGCTACAGAGACTCTCAGAACCACATCATTGGTTTGTGCCTCTGAAAATTCACTGTACACTAACTGATCAGAAGCAGCAAGCAAACAGATAAAATGTCATCAACACCCTGATGTAAAATGTTTTCCACTTTTTATCATTTTCCACCTGAAAAATTGACACAAGTTACATTGCTCTGCTACCACAGTGAAAACTGTCTTTATATTACTAATATGTTTAACTACTAATTTAACCAACTATGTCTTGATAGACTGATACAAAAATACACAAATATTAATTAATTTACTTCTTTTTAAAGTGTATCCATCATCAGTTGAAAAATGAAGACGTTAGGATACGTTGGCGTGGACAAACATGTGGATTTGTCCAAAGGGGACATAGAGTTGGAGTCAACTATGGTTCCGCTCCACTCAGAGTCCCAGTGAACCACAACGGTTGAAACGGCTTGCACATGAAACAAAAGAATGCCTTCTGCCAAAAAGAAATAAAATCTGATGTCTAACAGATGTGATAGACTACAAAACTCAGGCCTATTTCTAGTCTTCTGTTTAGTGTGCATATTGAATTGTATGGAAACAAATGATAAATGGAACGTAGGGTTAGAACATTTTTTTTAATATAACAAACAAAACCTTTAATGAGTCTGTTAATTTCAGGTTATGACCTTATACGTCTCACCCTGTTGTTTTCTAGATAGTAACTCCTTTTTGTGTTTGCAGCAGTGATGCACATGAGTTTATTGGAAAAACATCCAGAGTGCTTTCTGTTCCACTGTTTGCTTGATTTAATCATCGTGTGTCTGAAATCAATCCACAAGAGCAGGTTTGTGTACATGTCGATGAATATTAGGAACAAGCAGCTTCCGAAGTGACTTGATGCAGGCGAGGACCTCGCATCTACATACAAACACCTGTGCAGGCAAACACTAAACACTCAGCACTTTAAGTTTCAGTCTGTGTGTGTCAGCACTGTCTACACCCACTAGGTGCCTGCTGTTGATCCTCTCCTGTATCATTTGGATGCTGGTATCGGCTGGTGCGTTTCACTCGCTGTCACCTTGCCACTCCAGCTATCTGACTCTCCCCTGCCATTTGCTTCTTTGTCTTTTAGCCCCGACACTGTCTCTCTCTGTTTTTAGTGCAGCTGTATTTGCATGTCTCGCCCCACGACCTTGAGTGTGTGAGTCACAAGGGGATGGAGAACAATTTTACTGAGGCTGCACTGTGGTTTTTTGCAAGTGTAAACAACTTATTCTCAGTCGGCCCGCTGGCTGCTCAGCTCAGCTCTCAGTCAATAGGCACAAGATAATGTTTATTCGTGCACGCAACCAGCGCATTCCCCTGATGGACTCAACGCCCCCAGCAACCAGCTCCTTCTCTTCCACTTCCCTGGTTCTCGCTCTCTTTCTCTCCTCTGCCAAGAGTCTGTTTGCATTATCACCAGAGACAGGCTGCTCCCTGTAGAGCAACGAGACAGAAACCCTGTCGATCTCACCTGAATGATCCCTGTTGCATTTGCAGAGAACCGACATCAGTCCGTAGTGTGTTACACCTTCCAGAAAGGTTTCTTTGCAGTAATATGCCAAGCAGGACGGGCCAAAGAATTAAATAAAGTGCAGGAATGGGGAAAGAAGGGGGATGATGGAGGGAACAGAGGAAGAGCAAAGGCAAAGTGGCAGGAGGGGGTTAACACTGACCACGTCTGCATTTGAAAGATGTCTTCAATTGTGCATGCATGGGTCCAGAATGGGTTTTGAGGGTGGTGGAAATAAAAGAGAATGTCATTCTCCACTCTATCTCTCCCTGTGTCTTGCTTACTTCCTTCTTCTTTTTCTATCTCCTTGTCCCCGCCTTTCTCCACAGGCTCTCCAGCCACCTCTCATCCCCCTATTATTAGGGCCCAGTAATGAAATGTGGAGTGTCTCGTATTGGTGCCTGGGCCCCAGCAAACTATATTAGTGTGTAAATGGTGTGAGAGTAATGAGAAAGCTCTCAGGCCTGCTGGGAAGACTGGACCACGAGGCTCGTGTTTTGTCTGTGTGTGTATGTGCGCCTGGATGTAATGTGCATGTGCATCAAGTGAATAACAAGAGACGTTGGGTGGAGAGGGGTCCTGGCTCATGGGGGCCAGAGTGGTGTTTCTTTCTCAGATGCCAATCCTGCAATTGTTAGCCTCCAACAGAAGAGAAGCTTGGAAAATCTATTTGGTCAGGAGCACACAATCTGAAAAGTGGCCTAAAGCATCAATGTCAGTGTCTCTATGTGATTCATTCAGTTTAAGTCTTTTTAAGGTGAATAATGCAGGCTTAGCAAAAGGATTTATGCTTTGTACCTTAACACCCGGCTTCATTAAATTGGTTGCTACATTTTGCCATCGCTAAAATCTGTCCACCTTTCTTAAAGCAGCGTTTCTCAGTCCTCTGGACACCAAGTACATCTAGTTTTTAATCCTATTTTAGCTATAATTAGCCTCTGTTTAACCGTCAAGCATTAAGACCAGCAGGCTCTGGATCCTCGTAACGTTTCATCTTCTTTTTTAACGTCCCAGAAGGGGAATACCTGCTCCTTTCTTCAGCACTGTCTCCTTGCATAATGCATAAGTGCCTAATGCTCATACAAATGGCTAGGACCACTGGCTATGTAATAAAGGGTTGTGTGTGAATGTGTCTGGCTGATATCATTCCATTTCCGCTGGCCTGGAGGCCCTGACGGAGAAGAGACAAGACAGACACGCTCCATCCAGTAAATACTCTTTTCATGGCTTTACTTTTTTCCCCTTCTCTTTAGATTTGCTGCCTAAGTCAGTGGAAAGTGTCTTCATCTTCCAGGAGGCGAGCGAAGGTGAGCCGAACGCGGCCACCCCGGCATACGATGCCATCGTTGTGGAGCAGTGGACCGTCATCGATGTGAGTGGAGGGATTTTTGCTTTGTCCTAGGTTATGTTCTGTCTGTCACTAGTAGAGGGGGATTTATGCTCTTGTACATTTCATACATGTGACTGTTTTGGAATTGGAGATTTTGATATTTTAAAGGATGTACAGTCACACATTGAAAGCCAGAGTCCAGTCTGTGCCCCCCTCTCTAAGAGTATAGTCCTTTAGCAATGAAGTCAGTTATCGCTTAGATATCGTGGCCCTTCAGCCAACCGTTTCCTTACAACCCAAAGGCAAATCGGACAAATCTCAATTTATGGGACATGTGTCGCAGTCGCTCCCCTTATCAGGAGCAAACAAGCCTTTATCTACGTGATGATTAGTGTCTCTCCTCAACAAGTTCCGAGCTGGAAATTCATTCCTGTCTGGAGTGGAAGGATTTGTGGCCATTTCGTTGCCTTTCATCTGTATGTATGTGTGTGTCTGCATGTATACATGCTTGCGCATGCAGCTGAGTGTGGACGAGCTCGGTTTTGTGTGTCTGTGTTTTCAGATGCTATCTCTGTAATTGAATTTAGACTTTTTGCAGCCGGTAGCTGTCCAAGTGTGAAAGGAGACTTTTGTCCCCCAAATGTGGCTCTCTGATTGACCAGCCCAGCACCGATGGCCATATGTGCCACTAAAAAGACTCCTGCAGTCATCTGGCAGGAGCAGTACAGCCTCCCCTCGTCTGGGTGAATGGTAATACTGTTACAGCTTAATGGCTTTCAAGACTTCCTCAGACACATTAACCGAGAATGATGCCAAACTAACGCCCAGTTTTCCAGGAGATCCAATCAGCTCCTCCACTGGGACTTTATCAAAAACCGTTTCACCCCACCGATCTGCACCATGCCAAATCAGATTGACAACACACTCTGTCAGGGCGATCAGGGCTGCACATCATCCCCATTATTTGTGATAACTGCCGAAAATTGATATGCAAAGTATCCTCACAGCTCATTATTGTTTCGGTGCCAGGATAATTAAAATGAAAAAAAAAAAAGGCTGAATGTTGATTGAAGGTGTTTTTCTTCTTCTTTATATACGTCACTTTCTTTTCCCCTCAGTGCTTAACATACTTATTTATCCAAAATGCTGACAGGTTGTAGGATTTATGAAGCTCAGAGAAAAAGAGTGATAAAACAAATCACTTCAGTGAGGGCATGTGACCATTTATATTGTCATTAAGTAGGAGTGTATCATCTCAGGAATGTCAGTGCTCATCAGTGAAGGGATAAAAATGTCTTTAGTTTCACTTATGAACGAGCTGAATCTGGATGTGAGTTGGATGTGAAAAGTGCTGAGCTTTTAATGCTATATCTCAACCAAAGTGCAAAATAGTGCTATAGTAGACCCTTTTTTCTACACCATTAAAAGTAGAAAAACGAGTCTACTATAGTAAATGTAATAATAACAAAAGTCATACAATTTTAAAAATAATTGGTAAACATATTTTCAGCATTTTCTCATTCAAAAGCATCAAATACTGCCACTGTCAGATGTTACAGAGATACCCACAAGATTTTCTTTGGCATTGTGGCTCTCTCACCGGGCAGCAGCGTTGGACATCGAGTGTGGAAACGCGCTCATTAAGAGGATGGAAAGGCAATAAGTTAGATTTTTGTGAGCCAGGGTGATTGATAAAATGTTAATTTCAGCATCCAGAAATTATTTAAAAAAAAATTTAAAAAGTAATAATAAAAATGAAATATTCAGTCATTTGTTACACACCCAGTTTTGCCCTCCCTGAAAGCTCAAAGTCACTGTTTAGTTCAGCTGGAGCAAAGATGCTACAAAGAGCGCATTTGGCCAACAGGATCTATAAAAGAGAAGCAAAAGTCATAGAAGGTTTCAGTAGGTGGACTTGCTGAAGGATCATTAACAGATGCCTGCAGATGACTTTGTCTCCGAGGGTCTCTCACCCAGCTGTGTGTGACGGAGGTGATAGTTGGTTATCAGCTTTGACTCTACAGTGCTCATCCCGTGGCTACTGTACAGGCCTCTCCTGGTTCCCCCATCCATATGCAGGTGCAGGCATCCTGCAGTGGAGACTGCAAAGTGACAGGGATCAAAAAAGCCACAATAGGAAATTAGGCAATCTATTCAAAAACTATGGGGCCTAACTGCCTATTGGAACTTAGCTCTTTTTTTTTTAGTTATTTGTTTTTAATTAGATTTTTATTATGTTGTTAAAATAGCCGGAACAATGACACTAAGAGGCTACCAATTAAATGACAAGAAAATGTTTGTCTTATAAGGACATTCATTTAGTTTAATGCAGTTTTAATAAGAAATTATTTGACAAAAACAGCTGTGAGAGACAAACAAATATTCATAGGGCAAAATATTCTGACTTCAAAGCAAATTAAAGGAAAGAGAAGAAAACAACCAAGAACAATAAATGTCAAACTGACAAACTAAGACGTAAGTGCTATGGGAACAGTTTCTGTTAAATGACAGCAGAGCAGCGCCTTGAGGGAAACGGCACAAAAAACAACAAAATGCATCCAGTGACAATCAAGAGAAATAAATTGAAAGCATGCGTAAAGTGGGTGAAGCATGTAGATGTGCATAAAAATGCCATCAGTGCTAAAAAGCTCCTGCAGACATTTCCTTTAGCAAACAGATTTTGGTCAGGTGTCTGATGCATACTTGTTTCAATATGAGCAAAAAAAAAACCACTCAAATATGAAACATATGGATTGTGGTGAAGTGTCTGAAAAGGAATAACTCATCAAGAGTCTCTGGTATGAAACTCCAATTAGGCCCAGTTTCTCATCTCTCATGTCCTATGGGAAAATCAATACAGACACTGCCTCGAAACTAATGTAGTGAAAGCCCTCCTTTCTTTCACTGAGCTTCACAGGAGCAATAACCAAAGAAAACATGTGCATCTGCACACTTCAGTCAAGGTTGGTCTTAATATGTTTGCTCGCCATGAGTCACTGCAGGAGAATTTATTTATCAAGAGGAACAAAGTGCATTAGTGTTGTGCTTCAGTCTTTCTGTATATAGATAAAGCAGGCAAAGAGAACCAGAGCCACAAAAACACCTGTGCGTGTGTGTGTGTGTGTGTGTGTGTGTGTGTGTGTGTGTGTGTGTGTGTGTGTGTGTGTGTGTGTGTGTGTGTTTTATTAAAAGATGAAGTGATATTCAGCTTAGTGGACCTGATGTGTATGAGGAGTGTGATGTTGCTGAAAACCTTTCATACCTCTTAAAATGTTTTTTTAAATAGCCCCATTATCCACTTCAGCTTAGCTGGACACAGTGGTAGGTCTATTATGATGCATGCATGTTGTGCAACAAGTGATATTTTAAATTCTCAACATGGTACAAAGATTTTATGGATAGCTCTAAGATGCTATGGGGGAAATATTTGTTAGATAGTACATGGAAAAATGTTCTATCTAGCCCAAAGGTTAAGCCTTTACAAAATATCGTATTTATATTAAATATGGAAACTGAAGTGGGGAAACAGAAATGGGACATGTGATGCAGCTGCATTTTTTTCCTTATATCCTCCCTACCTTTTTTTAAATTCAGGTCCAGCAGTTTGCAGTTATATGATTATTGCCCAATGCGCAGTCACATGACCCAAACGTGCAGGTTTTTTGTGGTTCTACAAAAGCACAGAAAACTATTTACACCTCTTTAAAAGGAAAACTATGACTTGAAAGGTCTGAAATCAATATGAAGCCACAATAACTGACATTCGTCTTGAAAGGGTCATTCTTAAAGGGTCAATTTACCCAGATCCCAAAAGAACACATTGACCTTTTTCACTGGTATCCAATCATGCACATAATGTTGGTTTTATATGCTTTGCTAGTATGTGGTGCAATTCAATGAAGGTGAAAGAATTTGAACAGTACAATTTCTCCAAAGGTCCAACTATCAACATAGAAAATTGAAATTACACTTCATGGTCACATACAGTACACTGGAGCTATAAGAGAAAATGTGTTTTTGCTGCTGACCCTTTGAAATACCTCTTAGCAGAGCAATAACATTGGCACGGATGTTTGCTACTCTAATTAGGTGCAGCAGAGATGCAGAATGGCTCTGCTACTCCACCTATAATCACAGCAAAATAAATAAATAAACCTTTCGAAGGAATTATTACTTCTGTGCAGGGGTTTTCAGCGTTTCATACATAACTTAGAAAAATGATAAGAGGCTCTCTGGTTACCATGAGAAACTTCCTTCTTTATGGATATTATTAGTACTGCAAGAAGATAAAACACAACTGTGTTCAGTGGCTTTGCTAAATAATTTGAAGCTGAAAGAGCTCGTTTTTCACAGAAATAGTTGTATATAAAACTGTAACTATATGTGTTTTCATCCCAGTTCCTTCCTACAGGTATTTATTGGTAATTATTGGATCTATGCCCAGTTAGTAATTTCTACATGTTTAGACAATTTCTTCCATTTTGAGGTGTAAAACAGGAGATGGTCTCTGTGTTCAGTAAACCTGTAAAATCTAAGTCGAATGAAAAACAAGTTATATTCTCTGTCTTTCTTTTTTATGGACCACAGGGTGCTGCAGACATTAGCACTGCTCTGTTTCCTTCAGCTAATTCTGTCTCGCAGTCCAAACGCATGCTTGTTAAGTTAATTGGTGACTCTAGGTTGGCTGTAGATCCAGATGTGAGGTGGATAAAGCTGTTAGTTGTCCTTACAACCAGACTATGCTGTACAAGCACCCTATCAAAAGATGATTGTTTACCGCTATATTAAGGTATAATGTAACATCTCTGACCAGATATTCAAAACTAGTCTTTGTAAGGTACAAATTAGAGTACAAATGAGCAAGCACAAATGGCAGTGCCATAGAGTGACAGGCTGTACCACCAACAGTATAGTAAGAAACTTTATTTTTGTTTGATTGATTTGACCATTAATTACAGGGGGGGCGGTTTGATTCCCCCCCCCTCCTGCCTGCCTGATTGTCCTTGGGCAAACCGATGAACCTTGAGCCACTTCCCACTGCAGGTCAAATACCTCCCAGTGGGACGACTCATTTTGAAACTCTTTGTCAAACTTATCTAAGGTTTAAAAGCACTATATTTGTGCAGCGTTTTTACCATCTTATGTGTCTGACTTAAGATTTTAAAAGGATCAAAAAACAGATTTTTAAAAGCTGGGTTTTGTTTTATTTTTTCAAGAAAAGAAAGCAATCTCGAGCACATACCATTTGTAAACAGTTTTTGTTATTCCTTTTGAAAACTATGGATATCATGGTACAACTGCCACTGAGTAAAATGTTCTCTTCGCCACTTCAAACACTGATATTGCCTGCTTGCTCACGCCTTGATCCCAACAACTCCTAACCCAAAAGACAAACCAGAAAATCTGCAGGGGGACTTTAGAGAAAGTGTCTCCTCCTACAGAAAAACATTAAAAGTTAATATCAGTGAAGTTCAAATTCTAGGAATGGCAGTCCAAAGTCAAAGGAAGCGAAAAGGAGCTTAAGAGCGCCAACATTGTTGTCACTCATTCCAAGAATTCACTTGCATCCCTGGCTTTGAAGAGCAGCGCTTCACAGACTCCAGAAACTAAATGATGTCTAAAATGGGATTAGGGCCCCACATCACAGCATCAGTATGGCAGTGAGGAATCTTTGAAGAAATGGTTTTAACACATCTCAGAAACACACACAAACACACACCTATTGTGTCTGTGCTCAGTCACTCCTATCGTCTGGCAATCAGGTGCACACAAAATCCCTCTCCACCGAGTTCAATAGTTTACGTTTCACATTTTATTTGTTCCGCTCGTGGTCATGGACTTTATTTCGATGGCCCTAGAAACAAAGGATACAAATTATAAAATTACATATTAAAAACATCTGATTTGGTTTATGTTCTGCGAGAGCTGTGGCCTGTGGCCTGGATGTGTACACGTACTTCAGAGAGACGATCGTTAATGTGAATCACCTCTCCATGATATCTCTATTTCCTCAGACTGAGGTGAGAGAAGAGCTGACCTACATAGAAGGAGAGTAATTTGCACTGTTCCTGCAAGTGAGAGGTCGCACCCGCTCCGTCAGGCAATGTGTCGATGATGCTGATAGCTGCAGGACAGAGGGAGAGGTTTAGGCTTATAGGGTGCAGTTTCTGTAAGGTATACAAACAGTAACATGTACCATGTAACAAAATGATAGCATTACTAAATGCACCAAATACTATTTCAACATCTTTGTATTTTTACTTCACTGTTTGTATTGCCTGGAGACTAACCAATGATCTCCTTGCTTCCATGAAACACCTCTCTCCCTTTAAATTTCTCGGATGGTTTCCTTCCAATACATTTCGTATCTCTGTAAGCCCCCAAAATGAAGGACTCAGTTGTAGAGTTTTCTTTTTCTTTTTTACTTACCAATTAATGGTCTCTGTCACATTGAAGGGTTATGGAAAACTTAAATCTAGCAATTAGTTTCATCGATGCACGATGAAACTAAAATCAAGCACATTTTGTTCAGGTCAGCTTAGCCGCAATCCCAGCAGATTTACTCATCTCAGTGACAGCCCAGCTCAGCTGAAGGCTCAGTTTATACCCTTCTACACACCCAGTCTATACTTCTCTGTAGTCAAGTCAAGACACATTTATTTGTACAACGCTATCCAGATAATCCAGTGTACCTTCCAGAGAGATGAAGTGGAAAACAAAGAGACATTTAAAACATCTATGCATGTCACGATATGTCACTGTCACATGTCACATGCACTGCAAGAGCTTCTTCCCCCGCAGTCAGAGCCCTCAACTCACTACCACCACAAGACTGATATACACATACCTCTACAAACACGCTACAATACTCACCAAAAGACTCAAAAACAACAAAAACTTTCACAAATCCACTACAAACTGGACCTGGGAACAATATGCTTATTTGCACACTCAGTCACATAGTTACTGAACATACATCTAAATTATACTATATTTGCACATTTTGCATCTTGCACATGTCTTCGTCCTGTCTCGTGTACAATATCCTGACAATAACTTGAACCTGGTATTTAATGCCTACTGCACAATCCACTCTGTATTGTCTCTGTCCTGTCTTTGTTTATTGTACAGTTAGTATTGCATAGTTATTATTATAGTATTGTATAATTAGTAATTAGTACGTTTTGATCCCTTCATTTTACCAAAATTTAGCATGTTATTTATTTGTAATTCCTAGTTTTATATCTCTTGGAGATATATCGTTTATATACTTAGAAACCATGGGGGGCTTGGGGTGAAACAGCACACTGGTTCGGTACGTTGTATACTGTGTATACTTTGTATACTCTTGTATTGACAATAAAGCTCTTGAATCTTGAATTTTGAAAATAATCATGATAGAAAAACAACAACAACAATTAAAAGTAAAAAAAAAAAACAAGACTCGAGTTGCTTCTCATGCTCACAGATGGCTAGTCATATATATCTGGTGCGCTAATGTCTGCTGTAGCCCAGGTTGTTTCTGCTGCACCCTTTAAAAAAGCAATGTCAAAGTGGTGATTAAACTGTGGGAGAACCCCGTCCTCTATGTTGTGTCCCTGGGACAGCTGTTATACTCTGCCTTGTAATGACTAAATCTTCAGACCATATGTGAACACGGGGAACCATCCACTAGACACGAAAACAAATCGAGGATTAAGTTGCAGAGGAAGTTGGTTCATTGATCAGCAACTTCAAATAACACATTTTAAGCCCAGATTTAAATTAAATAACAGTTTAGCTTTCAGGTGTTTGTTCCACATGTTGGAGCCATAAAAACTAAAAGGCTCTAATTCTGAGAATATATAGAAATGTAATTAGGTGCAAGTCCATTTAGTGCAGACTTATTTTTAAAATCTGTCTTTTGAGAGACAGGACATCGATCCAGAGATTTGGGAAATGGAGCAAAGTGCTCGATCTTTTAGAAGCTTGTTGAAATTCTACCTGTGTGGAGGTATGTAACAACGACAGGAGAGGTCTCAGTGTCTCACTCCAACAACTTTATTAACTGACAGAACTTCACATATAGTCAGCGCCAAAATCTCCACCCCCACACTTCCCTTCAACTTGTGTGTGAATGGAGCCACCTGGTGGTCCGCCACACATACCCCCCCTTGAACACACAGTCAGGTCTCCATTCAGTCCAGGACCCTGGGTCTAAGCAAACGACCCGCACGACTGAACCTGGGAGGGAGAGAACAGGCAGAGGAAGGTCCATCCTGTGAACGAGGCTGGTGAAGGCGAGCAGGAAAGGCAGGAGGAGGCTCAAACGTTGGTGGTCCGGGGGTAGTCCTGGGGGGAAAACCAGAGACTGTCAACCCCAGCGCAGGAGGTCGGCCATGGCGAGGGGCCTGGGCCGGCACTACATCACTGTCCGGAAGAACATGTGCTGGTTTAAGTCTGTCAACACACACAGTCTCCCTTCGACCCCCAAAATCCAAAACAAAATGTTTCTGGCCCGGTTCAATAACCCTGAACGGGCCGTCATACAGCGGCCGCAGCGGTGTCCTGTGGGCATCGTGCCTGACAAAAACAAACTTAGCAGTCTCTAAAGTCTTTGGAACAAAGGTGTCAGGCACGCAATGGTGCACCGGACCAGGAACCCGAAGCGAGTGCAAAAGCGGGGTGAGAGAGAGCACCGATGGATCGAAGCAGGGAGGAGGATTTTCAGGCAAGAATTCTCCAGGCACGCGGAGGGGCTGACCAAACACTAGCTCAGCTGGGGAAGCGCCGAGATCCTCCTTAACCGCAGAGCGCAGCCCAAGCAAAACCCACGGGAGGCGGTCAACCCAATTGCCATCCTTTAAGGAGGCGCGAAAGGCAGCCTTCAGCGACCGGTGGAACCGTTCACACATCCCATTAGCCTGCGGGTTGTATGCGGTTGTGCGGTGGACTTTAGCCCCCAGTCCATCAGCCATGGCCGACCAAAGCTCGGAAATGAACTGGGGGCCTCTGTCTGACGTAATGTCCGCGGGTGGGCCGAAACGCGAGACCCAGGTCGACAAAAACGCCTTGGCCACCACTGCTGCGGTAGTGGACGCCAGGGGGACCGCCTCCGGCCACCTGGTGGTCCGGTCAACAACAGTCAAAAGGTGCGTAAAACCTTGTGACTGCGGCAAGGGACCCACCAGATCGACATGCACATGATCGAAACGTTTGCCGGGTATGAAGAACGGCTCCAGGGGCGCCTTGGTGTGTTTATGAACCTTCGCGCGCTGGCAGGGAATGCACGCCCATTCCTTAACAGATTTGCGAAGGCCTGGCCAAACAAATTTAGAGCTGACCAGTTTAACAGAGGCCCGGACCCCTGGATGAGAGAGAGCATGTACCGAGTCAAAAACTTGACGACGCCAGGAAGCGGGAACCACAGGGCGAGGGCGGCCGGTGGAAACGTCACAGACGAGGAGGGGACCACCGTCCTGCACGGGTCTGTCCTCCAGTATGAGGCCCGTCTGGGTGGATTTAAGCGCGAGGATGTCAGGGTCACCGCTCTGATCGGCAGCCATGGCGGAGTAGTCTATGCCGAGAAAGACGGGAGAAACCAGCGCACGGGACAAACAGTCAGCCACATGATTGGATTTACCAGCCACGTGCCGAATGTCCGTGGTAAACTCAGAAATGGCTGCCAACTGGCGCTGCTGGCGTGCACTCCATGGATCGGAAACCTTGGACATGGCAAACGTCAAGGGTTTGTGGTCCACGTATGCGGTAAAGTGACGACCCTCGAGAAAAAACCGGAAATGACGAGACGCCAGGTAGATGAGCTGTAAACAAGTTTTACTGTGTCAGCTTTAGACACACTATTTAAGCCTGTTGAGAGTCACAGTGCATGTACAAGCCACTTTGCAACACATGTCAACCCCAGCTACTACATTTTAGTGTAGTTTCGATCCATGTCACATCTGTTTCTACTGATGCCTGCTGACTGTACTGTACTGTTCTTTACTGTGGGTCTATTTCGGTACGGCAGGTAGATGTGCTCCTGTGTGAAAGGGAGGTCCTAGAGCTGAAAATGCTGCCAAATAATGCAGATAGAAATCTGTTGCCTGTACTGTTCCTAACTTAACTACAACTTCATAAAAAGTGGCTCCACATCAACCAGCCATAGCAGCGAAAGCTTCTCAGGTGATTATATATTCAGGCCGTACAAATTTGGTTCAGTTAGTTATTTCTTTCTTTTGGGGAACCATGCACAAAAGCAGTATCTTCTGTTTCAGATTTACCAATTAGCTCAATAACCTGAATTCAGTTCAGTTTTATTTATACAGCACCAAATCACAACAACAGTCGCCTCAAGGTGCACAACAGCACTCCCTCATTTAATCTTCCCAACTGCGATATCATAAATAATAATTAGTTAAATATCAAATAAATTTTAAGTACTTTCTACCCAAGCGTAGAGCTGCCACCCAGGCAAAAGAAAAATAGAGCTATATCACATTATAACGTGAAAAGTTTATTGTTCTAACAAAATACTTTTCATTTTTGTACAACATAATATCACGTTATTACAATATACATAATTATCATGTTCGTACAATCTAATATTTATATTGTAAGAACGTGAAAGGTTTTTTGTTATAACGTGATAATTATGTATATTGTAATAATAACGATATTATGTTGTACAAACATGAAAAGTAGATTTTTAGAACAATAAACTTTTCATGTTATAATGTGATATAGCTCTGTTTATCTTTTGCCTGGGTGGCAGCTCTACGCTTCCGTAACTTTCAGTAAATTTCACTGATAACAAATAATTTCACTTTCACATTTTTAATTGTGGGATTTTCCTTGTAATACCAGATTTGTCTCTCACCTCTGCCAATCTATTGTAGCATGAAGGGGTGATGAGAATAGAAAAAAGCATTATAGGAAAATAGGTGTCAAGTTCAAAGTGTCTGAAGTATCTGAAATGAATCCCTTCTGATGTGTTTGTACGTGTCTGAGTTAAGTCAAAACCTTCACTGTTTGTTCCTTTCCTCTCCAGTTGTCTAACTGAAGAGAAAAACAGCCTTTCCTATCACAGTTGTTCTCTTGACCTCTCTTTTTTATAACATAAAATAATTGAATCTGCTTCTTTTAAAGCTGATGGCTTTTCTGATCTTAGACTGATTTTTAATTGTCGGCTCCAACCATCAAATGGCCATATTTTCTGTGTCTTCTAAAGTGCATAATAAAAGCCCTCACTGACATATGATGAACACTAACATCTGCACCAGCTGATCCTTTGTTTGCCCAACCACCTCATCATGTGTTATCAGGTTACATGGCCTAGTCTTGACTCAAAAGTAGGCTAATGCCTTATAAAAGCCAAAGATTGAATGCACTCTGTAAGCTTTATTATTGTTGCAGTAATCCAGTTTTAAGCTCAGGAAAGGTTCCCCGAGGGACAAGGGAGGAAAGGAAGAAATACAATTATAAAAGTAAATGCACATAAATGATAACGGTAGAGTAATGGCAAATAAAATCAATTAGATAATATTAAAAATATCTTGTTTACCAATGACAGATAGTATTGTTAAAGACTGTGTTGCACAGTCACAAGTAGTACTAAATGGATCTACTGATTATATTCTTTCATAAATGTATGTTTTGAAGGTCAAAACTGAGGCTTTAACCTCAGGAAAAATTAAAAGTTGAACATTAGTGTAAAAGTGAACATGAAACATGATTTTCTGTCTGTTAAAACTGCATCTTATACCACACCCCTAAAGTCATTAAGTTGCCTTTGTAGGTCTTGAAAATGGGTCATTATCTCTCAGTCATCTATGTTGCCCCAGCTGCGTCACCAATGCCCCAAAACACCCTGTTTGTAAAGGTGAAATACATCTAACAAAGCAGCATTATGTGGTGCCTGAAAACACACCGGACATGTGACGTTCCTTAATAATTCCACTTTGTGTATGCTCAAACATAACAAAGTGGACACAATGTGCCTGTTTTATTAGCACCAATGGGTCTGTCTGTAGACGTACACTTTCTAATGTCACAATGCGTTTTTATGATTTGAATTTTTTGAAGTCTTTAAGGACCTCTTGCCTCTACTGGAGGAGCATGGTTGCATGGTAGCTTTTCCATTAGCAAGCTGACAAATTGGACATGAAAAGCATCTAAGACCAGCACTCAATACGCTGCTATTCAGTGTTTTAACACTGAAGACAATACCTTTAAAAGTCAGCTAAAAATATTGAATATTTTACTTTTGCGATGAAGGCTGCTGACACTCAGAAAAGGTTGTTACAGGGCTTTAAAAAGTGGATGCTGAATCTTCTGTTGCTGTGACAACACACCGGGTTGAACGAACCTATCAGGAGCTGCAGAATCTGAATGTCTTTTTATTAAATGGTATTTGCTTCATTATTACTGGACTGAGTCTGCAAGCCTTTTGACCTCGATTGCCTTCAAATATAGTCAGAGACGGTGAAAAACAGAATTATGGGCTGTTATGTTGTTCAGAGTCAAGGGTTTAAAGAAAAAACAGCCGAGCTGTGTTTTCGTACCACTGATTCACAGAGTGCACGTTAAACATCGAGCTGATGTGAACCCTCGTCTGCTGCAGGCCCGAAAAAATACTTTGTCTAAAGGTCTATGTTCACAAAAACTGGGTAGTATATCCCCGTGCCTTGTCTGAGAGTGGTAGAGGGGAGGTTAAACAGCAAGAAACCAGCTTTTAAAGGCTGAGAAAGAGAAGGACAGAGTCCTTCATTCCTACTAAGATAGCCCAGCTACCCTATTACAGGATAAGGCGGAAATGTTTTTAGAAAAAAATGGATTTAATTTTAACTAGCTTTGACCATGGCGGTTAAAATACTTCTTCTCTGTCCTCTGACTGTGTGGCCCTCCTTTATAGTCACACTCAGATAACATCGAAGGCAAAGATGGCGGTGTGATTGCTTTGTTTTTCAGCCTCACAGGTTGGTGCTGGAGTGCTGATGCAGCGAGGTGGCCCTGCATAATAAGTCAGGGAGAGCAAGAGCCACACTCCAGGGACTGTGATTAACTTTCACCCACTCCAAAGAACAGCAAGTCATTACAGAAAAATTATTTCTCAATTTACTTTCTGGGCAGGCTTTGAAAGAGAGCCTGTTTCTGGGAGTGGTTCCAACATAAACCACCGAAAAATGTAGATGCACCGCTCCCTGTAGGAACTTAGAAAGTAATGCTTGTGTAAATAATGTCTGGAGCTGTGTCTTGTATCCGAACGATTAGCTCTTTATAACCTACAGCTTGATGTGTGGCTGCTTTAGGTCTGTTTGTGCATGTTGCTTCACTCTGATCAATAAGAATCTCTGGAAGAAAAATGCAGAGTTGCATAATGGGATGGGTTTAAGTGTTTTTGCTTGAAGTCTGTCTCGTAGAAAACAATGAGCATTGTGTGCTGATCAGTCTTTTTGTCAGTGATGTGCTCATTCTTCTGTATGATTACCATGAAATCCAGTCGCAGTCAGCAGAGGGTAGTAGTGATATAGTCACAGCAGCTGGAATAGTTATGTAAATTATCCAAGTTTCTAGATGTGGAATTATAATTAATCAGCTGAAGTTATATACACAGACTGCATTAGTCGAGGTAGTGGTAGAGGCATTAAAAGTATCAAAGTAATAAACTATCGAAACACTTGAGCTGAGTATTTTTAGTTATACACAGTGTGCATTAAAACAACAAATGCTGGCCATAAAAGCTAGTCAAATAATAGCATTTCAGCTGTAGCAGCTGTATTAATACTAATAGTAGTTCATGTAATAGTGGTTGTTCACATTTAGGGGATGTGGCACAGCAGAATTGGTTATCTAGTAATCTCAAAGTTGGTAGTTTGATGCCTGGCTGCCCTTGAGAAAGACACTGAATCCCAAATTGCTCCTGTTGTATCCACTGGTGTATTAGTGTAAGCGTGTGAAAGAAAGTGCTGCATGAATGTCTGTCTAAACGGGTGAACGTGGCTTATACGAAAAAAGCACTTTGAGTGTTTAGAATAGCGAAGCAGCAAGTAAGTGCCAGTCCATTTATCATTCTCATGGTTGTTTCTTTTATTCATATTTGTGTGCGATTATCGCACAATAAGTTAGTGTTTCATGGTGTGTTAGCATTGTGATCCCTTAAAAGCTGACCTGTTACTTGAAACCAGCCTGTACTTTTGGCTCAAGGGGATTACTTTTACTTACTCTGACCTCATTATTTAATAACCTGGCTATGTTTAATGTGAGTGTCCACATTAAACATTGGAGAGAAAATTTGAAAGCTCAGTAGATCACATTTAAGCGTTGGTCACATTTAAGAGTTATTTCCCAAAATATGAATGCTACAAAACAAAATCAAATTCTTACAGTAAATATGTCGTGACGATAATGTCTTCTGCACAGTGGTCACTTTTTACTGTGTATACATGTGTGTTACATCATTATATAATGTAACCATTGTATGCCACCGCTCAGAGAAATAGACCCAAAAGCAGAACAGAAAACAGGCAGGATAAAAATAAAGTCAAGTACGCCAGGTAAAAGTCTCTTACAGGGTGAAAAGCAAGCTGGCAGCCAAGAAAAAAGAGGCAATATGAGCAGAAAAAGTTAAAAAAAAAATACAAACAGATGAGGAAAAAAATTGCCATGCTGAGGGAAGGTGCATAAATACAATCTAACAAAGGAGGGAAATGTTGCCAGTGTATATGCAGGGACTAATGAGGGTGAACAGAAAGGTGGGAAAGTGTGGAAGGTAGGAGTGTCAGGCCTGAAATGACATGTGAGTCAATTCATGATAACAGGCAAATAGACATAAATGAACAACATAACAGCAAATCAGGACAATTACACATGAAGTAGACAACTGATAAGAGCAGAAGAACTAATATTATGAGTCCTCTCATTCACTACAACTAAGTGTGACTGTTGCGATTACTTACATCACAGTTATTTTGTGAATGCAGAAAAATGCAATCATATCTACACAGCCTACAAACCCATTATACAACATAAATGTCTTAAACATGCATCATTTAAAGGCCATCAGGGGGGAAATTCTCTGGTTTAAAAAAACTGGTTATATAGAGGTCTGTGAAGTAAACAACCTTACCGGCTCCCTTGTCTGTGTCTACCTCAGTTTCTCAATAAGCTCTACTCCTCACTTTGGGACTTCATATGACGGTGGCCATTTCCATCTTTTATATACAGTTTATGGCTGTAATCTCTGTTTCTTTAAAGCCTCTCAACTCTCTCATGCCATACAACCAAAAAAGTTTAGTTCCAAGACTACGTTTTTAATATTTATGTTACATGCAGACGTCTGTGAGAATTCAAATAAGAAATAAGAAAAGTGTGTGGCCTCTAGATTGCCAACTCGATCTATTATCATAAAAAATAATTCATCACCAGACAAACACTATCACCGGCAACATTGCAGTGGACAACTATATACAATCCCTGCTACAAAGCAGGGGTAATTAAAATAGACTGCCTTCAGAAAATGGCATGATTAACATAGCTCATTGATTTGTTTTTGTACTATTACCAAACAAAGGAAGAGTTTTTAAAAAACGGCTGGTCTGCCTCTGGTTTGGATTTCACTGTGAAGCCTATATTCATGAATTTGCGGCAGCTCGTTCAGTGAGAAAGGGACGCTCGTCTGGCACAACATCTCTGTGACGGAGGCTGAAGAAAAATTTTGCTGGTGCAGCTTTAAATAGAGAAGAGCCTCATCTTTCTCATTACCATGACGTCTAATGCAGCATGTGTAGGTGTGAAATATTCTCAGGTCTCTTGTACAGATGATCGCTGCACTATGAATAGACCCTGTGGAGTTCTGTGGTGTAGTTTATTCATGTTCGCTGCCTTCTTGACTCATATCAGACCTCACACTGCACCACTGAGCTTAACAGTCTGGAAATGATGAACTGTAACGGCTTGAATGCTCTTTTGTTTTATTTTTGCCTTTCAAGTGATCTTAATTATACATAGCCCCTAATTTCTAGGAGTCCTGGTGAAGATGGGGTCTTTCTTTGAGGTGTTTAAATAAGTAGTAAATCTGTTGGTGTGTGTGTGTGTGTGTTTTGCATGTGTGTGTGTGTGCGCGCGTGCAAATGCATTTGTTGTTGAAGGTGTAAAAAATCTGTCTGACACGCGTTGCGGTTTTTCATTTTTAGAAGACGTCTAACATGGCACGATGGCAAACCACACACACTTCCTCTCACAAAAGCGTGTGTCCATGAATTTGTGCATGTGTGTAGGTGCGTGTGTTTTCAACGTAGCGTTGAGAATAGAGCAGGGCGATATGGCCAAAAATATTTATCACGATATATATTTGAAAATTTGCGATAACGATATAACCGACGATATAATTGATGCGAGACAAAATACAACTCCACAACATTACTAGCGCAAAAAGACAACCTTCCATTTATTTTCACTTAAACAAGAAGCTGGTTTTTATGTACATTAAAGCTTTATAAAAATGTAACAGTGCAAATGCAAATTCCTTGCTGAAAGTTTAACCAAAAGGCATTTCCAGTAGAAATGGGCTGACATATCCTGAGCATAACCATGTATAATATCCACTGAAGTTAAAAAGAGGTGCTTTGCAACATTAAACTGCAGTGTGCAGTACGCATTTTTCGGACCATAAGGTGCACAGGATTATAAGGCACATTAAGCGAAACAAAGCAGTCAGATAAATCAAACTTGATTAAACTCATTCTTCTTGCTTCCTCCACTTCTGTACCATTGATTCATTAATGTTGAATTCTCTGGCAGCTGCTCTATTCCCATGTTGCAGTATATTAATGACTAACCTCATATTGTGGATGGATTATCTCAGTTGTTCTCCTGACTGAAGTTTGGTCCGTTTACAGCATCCTGCCATGCGATTGCATTTGTCTCTAACCATGAAGAACCTTAACGTTAACTTTTATAAGTGGAAAAGTGTTAGTGTTCGTCCTCCAGCTTCACTGTTTATGTTATGCTAATATAGCTGTGTCGCTAGCGATCACGTAGCACATCATTATATACCAGCTAGCCCAACTTCAGTAACCCTACAAACGTCACTGCTGTTTAGTTTCCTGTCTTCATTTATGTTGGAAGTGATAGCAGAGCTGTACGTTTGATTTTTTTCAGAAATCTCTCAGTCAGAACATGCAATATCATGCTTAGGTAACTAGCAAAACTAGCGAGCTAACTTCCGCTAGCTTCCTGCTAACTTCTAACTCCGTTAAATGTAATAACTTTTGTTTTCATGGATGCCTGGAAGTTAAACTTTATAGTTACACCTGGTAAAGCAGCAATGCTGATCGTTTTATTAAAGATGAAAGAATTTAGACAGTTTTTAACGCTCAGTGATGCTGCAGTGTTGTTTGACCTGAAGTATACGGAGTTTAGGACCCAGATTACTCCCAGATTTAAGAGCATCTTAGTCCGACAAATACGACAATAACGACGGCCGTTTGCATGTTCTGCAAAAAAATGTGCTTTGTCGTGTATCTGACGGACAAACACCAAATCAGTTTCACATCACTGAAGTTGCACCATTTTTACAAACCAATTCTGGTTCATCTGTTTCACTCAACAATCGGCCATGTGCGTATGAAAACAAAGGCACTGCGCATGCGCGTTTTACTCCCATTCTATCGCGATATTTCATTTTCCTATCGTTGCCTAACATTATACCGGTATTACCGTGAACGGTATAATATGGCCCAGCCCTAGTTGAGAACGTTAACGTTGAATAATGTGCCCCCCACCCCGAGCCTAAATAAGCTCCTGTGTTTGATTTAGATCCATCACTCAGACAACATGGATATGGTTCATTTAATTGTATTTTAATAGCTCAAATGGTATTAAAATGTTTTCACAAAGTGAGCAGTGTCACATGAGTAGTGTGTTTGCTCAAGGACTTACAGTGCTGACAAATACCTGTTGGGAATAGAGATGGTTGCAATGTTGACTCATGGCAGCCGGGGAGTTTCTGTAGCACTTGATTTATGTCTCAGTTTTTATTCTTTCCTGTGTCCGCTGCGGTTGAAAACCACCTTTCAGACATACATGGTATGAAAGCCATCATATCTGAGAGGGAGGCAGTTTTTCTAAATGAGACTTGAGTTCTAAGCAAAGCTGACAGCTCTTGATTGCATTTCATAGCTTGATGCTTCACAGCTGTAATCACAGTTGCACTCTGGAATATAATATGCTCGCTTATGTGGCGTTTAAGGGATAAAAGATCAGGATTATGTGCATTTTTAGGGCTGTTTGAGTTGATTGTAAGTTGTAATGGGCATCTTATTTTCTCCACAGGGTTTGCAGGTCAAGGCTGATTATGTTCCTCTGCTTCAGTCTCTGGCCACATATGGATGGAGGCTTACTTGTGTGCTACCAACTCCTGTAATCAAGACTAACAGGTAATCCCATTGTCTGACTATTAAAGGGGGATCAAGTAATCTGTGACATCTAATGACCTCTGTTGGCAGCCAGGAGGAACTGCAGCAACTATAATGATGAATATTGCTTTAAGTCCATTTACAAGTGTGAACTAGAGCTGCAGGATTTCAGTGTGTTCCAAGAGGTTAATACTTACAACTACATGTGTGTATATATTGGAATCTAAAATCTGTTTCGAGAGTTCTACACATTAGAAAATAAACACTGAATCCCATTTCCCTAATATAACCGTGTCCAAAACGCTTTATTTCACCCCATATGTGTGCATAAATCTCATGGAACAGGACTCCAACCTGGCCCACTGGACAGCTTTAGAAAATGTGAAGGAGGGGATTGATTTTGAACTTTTAACTGTATTTTAACTGTTTTATAACTTTTCCTACTAATAAAGTTTAATATCCCTGCCATAGGGATACATCTAGCAACAGGTTGTCTCCCTTAAACGACACACTCATTAAAAGAGTGCAGGCTTATGTTGAAGGTGTATATAAAACAAGTAGTTACAGCATTTTTGCTCTTTTTGCTTCATTGAGGTGAAGCTGATCATAACTTTTGCATGAATAACTAGATTAATTTCAGTAGGTAGCAAAGTAGTAACATAATATCTCACGTGTAACAAAAGAAACATCAAATGGAAATCTGGGTCTTGTGTAAAAAGCTTATCGTACAAGTTAAAATTCACATCTAAAGTTATAAACTTGTAGTTATATGCTACATTCCTGTGAAAGCTGGCACATGGTGCGATATATAATATGCGCAAGTTATTGTACAAAGAAATATGACAGTTCTGGCAGAAATTGACCTAAATCTCTGCTAATGTAGGCTGAGCTTTGAGCAGCGCAGCAGCTGCAGCTCTGACTGTTGATGGAAAATCTCTTCACAGAAATGTAACGGTTCCTCATCTAAGCCTGTGCTGACTCATCACTCATCGCTGCTGTATGAGTGTACATCCGCTTTTGGTCAAAGGCCTCGCATGCTCTCAGTCACACTGAAGGCTTCACTTCAAAACAGAGTTTGTTCCACAACACGCAGAGGATGATTTGTGCCGTTTGTGACATCCAATTCCTGAATGTTTTAGTCGTTTATATTTTTAACATTGTTGTAACACAATTTTTAGTTTGTGTGCAACAGACGTTAAAGATGACTCAGTTCACACATAACATTGTGAAGACATGAAGCCAATATAACTCAGCATTTCCTGTAAATTATCTACCTGTTCCAATCATTTGATTGCATTTTATTTAACAAGCTACCAATAATTGGCATTGTTTGTGTGTTAACCTCTGATGTGAAAGACAAGAATTCTCAGCCTCCTAATTTAGACATTTTCTTAGCATTACCTGATTATTTATATCTCCCACTGTGGTTTGTAGCGCTAGAGAAAGCATATGACAGGGTGCCCCAAGAGAGGAACTTTGCAACAGTAGCAGAAAAGTATGTGAGGACGGTGCACAACATACATGAGGACAGGGACTCAGAGCCATCAGGAATCTTCTTCTTTGCAGTGGTGATGGACAGGCTGACAGATGAGGTCAGGCAGCAGTCTCTGTGGACTCTGATGTTCACAAGCAACTTTGTGATCAATAGTGAGAGTAGGGAAGAGGTGGAAGAGAGCCTGGAGAGGTGGAGGTATGCTCTGGATAGAAGTCAGTAGAAGTAAGACGGATATGTGTGCGAATGAGAGAGACAGGTGTAACAGTGAAGATGCAAGAAACAGATGTAGTGATGGTAGACGAGTTTAAATGTCTGGGTCAACAATCCGAAGCAATGAAGTGAAGAAGAGAGGGCAGGGTGGAGTGGATAGGTGTGAGCAGGGCAGCAGCAAGTGGGACACGGTTGGGGCACAATCTGGTCTTGAGGCCTGCTATAATATATGGTTTAGAGATAATGGCACTTACAAGAAGACAGGAGGCAGAGCTGAAAATTTTAACATTTTCATTGTGAGAGACCAGAATGGACAGGATTAGCAATGAAAAGATCAGAGAGACAGCTCAGGCTGAGTGATTTGAAGACAAAGTTAGAGAGGTGAGGCTCAGAGGAGGGATAGTGGATATATTAGACTAATCTGCCAGGCCGGTAAGAAAAGAGGAGGACCACAGAGAAGATTCATGGATGTAGTGAAAAAGGACATGCGGAGGGTTGGTGTGACAGAAAATGAGCCTAGGTGTAGGGTGAGATGGAGGCAGATGATCCACTCTGGTGAACCATAAAGGAACCAGCCGAAAAAACCCAACCAAAGGAATACAAGGTGCACGAGTCCCCTGATATTACAAAAGTGTGTATGAGTTAGTCCCATGTGGTCACAACTGATATTTCTTATTTTTACATGTCAGTTTGTGTGATGAACAGCTCAGCAGTGTCCCTATGCTTTGTCATTTTTGATATACAAAAAGCTTCAAATGCTTGCAGATCACATGCAACATGTGCCAGAAATATCTTGATATAGTACACGCAGCCCCAAAATGCCATGTAACACTAACCTCAGCACAATGTCTCTGTGGTGCTACAATAAAACACATCCGCTAAAGTAATCTTTTTGAATCATGAGCCATGTCCAGATGCAGGGACAGGACACAACGTGTCACATAGTGTCAGGTAGGGATCTCACTGCATTTAGATGCTTCCCATCCCAGCTGATGAATTTTCATTCAAGTAAGGGCTCCATCTTGGGTAAAAAGTTTTAGTCCAGATTCTCTCTTTCTGTCATGCCCCTCAGCACCGAAAAGAAGTGGAAGAAATACGAAAAAGACTCCAGATCACGCCATCTTGATTTGTCAAACTTAGACTGCTGGCATCTAATTTATGCACCCATTTAAATTTAGAAAGCAATTTAATGCAGAGCAAGAGCTGCAGATAACTTACAGAAGAATCGCTTAAGAATAATCTCTCTGCACCCAGTATGAGGTTCAGTATGGGCTTGAGGAATGACGTCAGCTGACAGTAATTCTTTTAATGTGTATACAGACACGAAGCATCGTTTTAAGATCGGCTTTGAATAATGTGAAGCTGTCCTTTCGTAATATAGGGTACTTTGATGTATGCAGTAATTCTATGAGTGCAGTTACCGATTGTTTGCTCTGCCCCCACCTCAGCTGGTCATGTTTGCTGTTGCTACACTGCATCGCTGATTAATTACCTCTATTTTTTCATCCTGTGTTTTTTTCCTACGGCCCCCTCTCTCCTCTCTTTCAAAATGCCACAACACAACAGCACAACATGGCTAATTAATCAGAGTCGGCCTAGATACAGTACAAGACAGCGCTCATTTCTCTCCCTGCCTGAAAAACATTTTGCGCTCCAAAATAATGGTTGATGATCTATTTCAGATTAGCAGTAGTCATTACACTTGTTTTTGTGCTGTCGACTCCTCCATTTTTAAACGCAAAATTTGCAAATGCATGCTTTGCATAGTGTGAGGGTTTCCAGGCTGCACTTCATCTGGAGGGTTCAGATAAGTGTCACTGATCTCAGCAGCGTCTGAAATTAATGCTAACTGGTGCTCAGCGGCTTCTCCACACAACATTAATTCATGTAGTTGTCTCAGAGCATGCGTTCATGTTCTCCACATTCAATTAATGTAGATGGTAATTACATTTTAAAGCCATTAACTACAGTGACTGCAAATTTCTCTACATTAACTGGGGGGACAACAACAAGGGAGACAAAGAAGGTTCTGACGAACTTGTTCGTTATTGCAGGTATCCAAACGTATTAAAAGCTTAATATCGGGAATAGTGTGTGTGTTTTACACAGTGTGTTAATTTTGTGGAGCAAAAGTTTGCTCCACTGGTGTTTGATTGCATGTGTCAGGTTTTTTTTGTTCTTTTTTTATTTCAAGAGGCAATTTCCAGCTGAGTTCTGTAGCGGGCTTTTCCCCCTTACAGATGAAGCCACCAGCAGGTACATTTACACATAAAAAAAAGGCACAGGCTATTGCTGTTCTGTATAGCTTCAGGTTATAATGGTGCAGCTGACACTGACAGCCAAAAGTAGGTTCAGTAAAGGCCTGTGATTTTCTAAGCCATCCACTCCTTTCTAACTTAATGGGCTGGGGCTTTTTGCTGGAAACTCCAGCTAGTTTTCAGCTTTGATTCACCAGTAAGCCATTCAGCATTCTTGACAGCTTAGAAAATAGCTTATGTATAAATGGTGGAAGGAAAGAGGTAATGGAAAAAAAAGAGGTTGTGGTAGGCTTTGGATGGTTTAGATAGTAAGCCTTCTGCTAAAGGAGCCTCAAGTCTATTTGATGTTGGGAAGGGGGAGATTTGTAGCAGGCTCCTAAGGTTCTGCAGTGATCATAAACCTGCCATCTTTCTTCAAGTGCAAAGTTGAGCAGGCGGCTTAAGTTTAGAAAGCATCCGACTTTTATGCGCATGTGTTATTGAACCTGTGGCAGATATTATCACGGGACATATCTCCTTTTAAGCCATATCCAATCATAGCAAGAGAAAATGGATTGAATAACACAGAAACAAACAATAAAACTGTCACAAAACAGGCTGTCACATGAGATAAGAGTTAGTACTGAGCGGGCAGCTATTTACTGAGAGCACAATGGGCTGAGAAAAGGGATGCACATGACAAAATATGAGCAGACTGGAGAGTGAATGTGTGAGACAGGAAGCCCACTCAGAAACAAATCTGCATTTCCTGCCACAATTAATCTGTCAGTACTGTGCGAGTACTTCTGCAGATTATCCTTCTCAGAACACAGGAGTGAGACATGTGCATGGGAAGAAGGATTATGTCGGGGGAATACAGAAATAGAGAAGAAGTGCGTGTTTAGAGCAGCAGAACATGTTCATAAGTTGCAAAAAGGCAGGCTGTCTGCTTCCATGTGAGCTGCTTTTCTGCATCTTTCAAAGGCAAAGTGGAGAAATGATACTTACAGATGACAGCAGGGAAGAGGTTGGGCTACAAATGTGTGCCTATATCCTTAAATGTCAGATAAGAGTGTGAAGCATGAGCAGTGGCCGGCAGTTAATTTGACTATCTTGATGAATGGTCAGAAAGAGTGCGTGTTATCTCAGCATTTTACTCCAATCAGTTGTGCATATTTATCTTGGATTAAGAAAGCACTTTTTCAAGCACTCAGAAAGAAGAAAAATATTGAAATAAGAAAAATCTGTCTGTGCGTTGCAGAATTTCTAATTGTTTAAACGTTGATAAGTAAAATGTTTTTTAAAAAATCATGTCTTGTTGAAGATCCAACAATTTCAGCTGATGGTCTGTTCTCTTTCCCTTTCTCTTTTTGACCCCGTGTCCTTTAGTGATGGAAGTCTGTCCACCAAACAGATTGTTTTCCTGCAGAGGCCCGTTTTAGGCCGAAAGAGGAGGGAATCAAAGGTACGTGACCTCACATTCCTCTTTGTATCTCTTGGATATCGTGGGATCTCCCACTAGTCGTTCTGTCACCTGCTCTTCATACATCCAAGGTCAACATCACCTTTTGCTACCTCCAATTCCACAATTTTTGTTTTAGCTGGCCAACACACAGCACTGGATAAATGTGAACCAGCACCTCTTTGTTTTAGATATAAAGCGCTCTCTAGCAACAGACAAGTGTGTTGTTTTGGGGAATGAGGCTTATAATTCTTTCTTGGCTAGCCTAAATAACAGTGATAACCTTTAAAGCTAACCTTTGTCTGCAGTGGAATGAATCTATGCTGATGCTTTCTGTGACCCGAATTTAAACTGGCATCACAGCAGCAAATTTAACAGAAGAGTCAGGGATTTGCTTTCTTTTTTGCTTTTTCTGTGCAGTTTATCACTATCCCTGCAGTGTGTGTGAACCCTTCAGAAGTTGTTCAAGTAATTGAGGACATATTGCATTCAATTTTTGCCTATTTGTTTGGTCAGTCCGAAGGCCTCAAGGCCACCAGTAATTCCCCTCACAATAGCCTCAATTTCCTTCTCTGCATCAATGAGACTCGTCTGAATTAGCTAGTTATCCCAGCGCTATATTAGATCTACAGTGATCCATTCTTAATTAAGTCTGCCTACACTGCTTTGTGGCCAAAAGCATATTTGCAGAGTTACAATGCATTCCACTAACATACTAATGTAAATGTTTCAGAAATTAATCTTCAAGCCCCGAAGCAAGTCCAACAAGAACTGCATCAAAGATAGTGCAAAAAATAAGAAGAAAAAGAAAACAAAAGTTGAGAAGGAAACAGAAGATTCCAAGCCTCTTGATGACAGAGAGAAGGTCGAAAAGGAAGAAGATAAGAGTAGGGATGAAAAGGCGAACACAGCAGAGGGAGAGACAGCAAGAGAAAGTGAGACAATGACAGAGAGAGAGGCAAGGTGTGAGGAGGATAGAAAAAATGATGATGGTATTGAAATCAGTATGGAGACTGTCACAAAGAAAGATGGAGGAGCATCGACAACAGACAAAGAAGCAGAAAATGGCACTGAAGAAGAAGCACTGGATGGAGAAGGATCAAAAGTGAACGGAGAGCCTTCTGAAAACAGAGAGTTCAAGGAAGTGATGAAAACCATTGCAACTGTCGAGAGCAAGACCAAAGAAAAGGAGGACGAGGGCAGAGCGGAAGTTGAAGTTGTGATAGAAAATGGGGTAGAGACAGATGAGGAGAAAGATGAAGGTGGAGATAATGCAGTCAGATGCAAAACGGAAGAATCAGTACACACGGAAATCATTGCCAAGGAGATTGTGGTTGATCCACAGGCCACATGTCAAAGCCCAGAGGAGACTCAAGAGTAGCCCCAGTTGTTAAAGTTAAGATTCATTCCCCACCCTACCAGTCCCCATTCCTAAGAACTGGTTCCCAGTGTTGTCCCTAATCCAAATTAATGGGGCTTTGGTCCCCATCGCTGCAGCATTCTCCAAACCTCCCATTGCTCATTGATGATACCCCCCACATCCTAACTCAGTGTAGCTTGGAAAGAACTTCATTTAAAACCACACATACTGAATGTATATACTATCTAAAACAGGAAATGCTGATGCGTGGTAGTCAGGGTGGCGTCGCTGGATGAGGAAGACCAGAGCACTGAGGAGGATGCCAAAATCAGAGCATGTGCAGAATGAAGCTAACATTTAAAGGCCTGGTCACCCAGCATTTAAAATGTTTTCTAATGTGGATTCATTTTGATTACTGGATTTATTGTTTGCGAGGAGTGTTGCTGTTGACCAAATTGCTAAGAGTAAGATCAAACACTGTCTTGGACTCACTGCTAAAGGCGTTCCCCAAAGAAGCTTATTGGTAGCTATCCGTCTAAATTTACATGAATTTAGCCTCATCTATCAGACTGTAACCTGCTCCTGATAAATTGAATGGTTTGTTGACAGTTTTAGTGAAGCAGTTTATAATGTAAATGCACCTTTTGAAAAAACTAAATGAACTTCTTTCTTATTGACAGCCAACCTAAGTTATATTTAGAATAGCTGCTAGCTTAAGAGCTTTTTTTACGCTCCCAGTAATGGTTTAAAATGCTGACAGCAAAACAACAGGGAGCAGACAGCCCAGACGATCTTATATTAAAGATGAAAGACGAAATGAAAGAAGCTGATTTAGGTAATGTGACTTAACTAATGCATTTAGCTAACAATCTAGCAGCTTCTCAACAAGAACTGCTGCTACTGCATGTTGCTAATCTTCTAAAATCAGGTATTCAAAAAGGAATAGATTCACTTTTTTGTGTTACTTCCTGGTGTTCCCAGGCCTTTGACAAGGCCAGGGGCTTTGCATTATTATTCTTGTTGCAGCCCACTTGCAACTTTTCAATAGGGTTAAATAGCTAGCCTAAATGATGTTGTTTTACACAAACACAAATACATATAAAAGTAAGTCCTAACAGAGAGAAAACAGAGCATGGTAAGCTTTTCCTGTCTTACAGCGATAAAGTTACCTGTTTGACCAGCTCTTACTGCTTTATGAAGCTGTGAAAACAGAAAAAAAAAGAGGTAGGGTCTTGGCTGCCTCTTTAACCCATCTGACAATATAAAGGGCAAGTAGGCTTAGAAAAACATCCTGAATCGTCCTAAACCCTGCTCTCGTGTGAGTTCGAATGTGAAGGGATGAGAAAGCTCATAGAGGTGATGGGAAAGGCATTTGTTGCGACAGGCAATCCAAAGTAGGCTGAACAGATAATTGTTTACGCTGAGCTCTAAGCCATCAAGTGCTTCAAACAGAGCCGATAATCACTCTTTGGTGTGCTCACCTTGCATACAGAATGTTCCATATTCAAAGCCAAGCTAGATAAGGATGTGAAATTCAGCTGAATGTTTGCACCTCGAGGGCCGAACTCATATTCAGAGTTAGCTTTTACATACAGGAGATCTATTCCTGCGCAAAGTTGCATTTTTAATTACATTCCAGTCAGTCGCTGAAAATGAAAGTAGTTGTCAGTGTGGAAACGAGGTTAAGCTGTGTGGTCAGAACATGTCGTAGCCTCGTTGTTTATTGAGACCAGATTTGAGAGGTAGAAATTGAAATAAAGAAGAAGGCTGCAGTAAAAGAGAAAGACCACAGAGCATAAGAGAGTCAAATAAAAGAAATGGATAGGCTCATTTAAAGTAACAGCCGTTTGTGTCCCACATTCCCTGTTGAGATTTCCTTCATTATTTTACCTCCAGCTCTTTAAGCACCTCTTACCAGACATCATTTCTGACAATAACCAAGTCCTAATGTGCTGTTTCATGGCATCGTGTAGCTTTCCATTTTAAAAGGTGGAACAGGAGGGGAGGGAAGTGGCAACATTCACGGTGTGGAGCTCTCATTAGCTCACTAATGGATTTTGTCAGTGGGGTATCTGTCAGTAATCATGCATTTATAATGGGGGTCACTTATTGGGAGGAGGTATTGACAGCAAAACACCTCAATGTGAAGCAAATAGCCTTCATATTAACAGTGATGTCATGGGGAATCATTTGCACTGAGGAGGAAGAGTTTGTGTTAAAAAAAAAAGTGTTGCATTTTTGCAAAGAACTTATATCTCATCACAAAGATGTCAGAAAGCCTATTTATTAAAGCGTTAGCATTTGATTTATAAAGAACTTAAACTACCTTCTGTCTGGCTTTATACATAGTATAATTTGTCACAATTTGGATATTTTGTTTCATGAGAATAAATGATAGCTTGGTCAAGAAAAATGGATCCTTCCTGGAGAAGAAACTCTTCAATTACACACAAGTAAGATCGATTATGCTGAATAAGTGCTCTCCTTTCGGGAGATTAATCCACCCGCCGCTGAGATTTTTCAATGTAAAATGGCAGATGTTTTTGTGTAGAGTAGAATATAAAACTGTGACCAGTTTAGCCTTATCACTATACTGTAAATGGCCCACAGTCTGCTATTAGAAATGTCTTTTAGAGGCACCATGGTGATTTAAGTGTTTGTTATAGTCAAACGGGAACGTTTTGCTACAGTCAGTGTTGGTATTTTGAAGATGTTGTTAAATGTTTTATTGCTGGGATTCAGAAGGACAGGATAAAGATGTGTGTGTCTATATGAAGGTATTATATTTTGGATCATTCTTAACATGTTTTGAACATGTGTTTTTTTATTGTGAATGTTCTGTTTTTGGACATTTTTATTGTGGGCTTTGTGTTGCCTCTGCTAAAGCTTGCAAAAATGTATCGCTGACTGACGCTTCCAGCTACCTCCCGAGGGCCGTTGTGGGTTTTGAACTGAGGGGTCGCTGCATGCGTGACCCCCCTGAAGCATATGCTCCTTGTCCTCTCGCCCTCCACTATGACGGAGACCAGAACTGTGAGCGTGAGGTCATCGCTAATGGCAGACGAGGTCAAGGGTCATGTTTGAGCCAGAATGGATTTTCCACAGCTGTACACAGGAGTGTGCACGAGCACGTGACAAATAACCACTCCGATATTGAATGAAGATATGAAGTCATATTATAGTCACATTATAGTATTCTCTTTTATTTTCTTTCCGTCTCCTTAAACGTCATCGACTCAGCTGCTTTTGACTGTTTGAACTTTAATAAGCATAATAATAAGCAAGAAATATTTAATGCCACCTCTTGCATCAGAGAAGCTGACGAGCAAATAGGACTCAGCTGTCACTTTCACGGTTTTAGTCGGAATACAATAAATATAAATTATGAAAGGCAACACCAAAAGGCATCTTTTGAGAGCAGACAAGATCTTTATGAATATTTGAGAAATTCCCCTGTTAAATCCTGGTCAGCTTATTTCCTCAGATTGAATCAATTTTTTCTTTCTCCCCAGTGTCACGCTAAACATTTTAACTGTCATCCATCTGTTTTATGAATATGAATTTATTTCAGCGTTCCTTTCTTTCGCCTTTTTTGCATGTCTGCACATTTTTAATCTAAAAACTGTGACATTTATTCCCCTTTGGCATCCTGTGAAAACACATAGCTCAGATCCGTCTTTATCTATGGGAACAGAGTTTGGAAAATGAAAACGATGAGATGATCTCAGCTGACACGAGTGCTTTGTGACTCCCGCTGCATTCCTGTTGTTCATCCACAAATATGGATGATCATAACCTTGACAAAAAGTTACAGCCGGCCCTGTATCCGTCCATCCAGCATGGGGCCGTGGCCTTAGGGGGCTCCGTCTCCCCCTGATAAGGGCTGATTGGTTGCTGTGCAGTCTAACCTCTGACATGAGTACACTCCAGAGACTCTGGGTAATTGTGATTTTTGTGGTCTACAAAAACAAAACGGAAAAAAAAAACAGAGACAGGGAGAGAAAAGTGAGATAGGATCTGACACTTCATCAGTTAAATGATGTTGAACCGTGTTAACTTAGCCGTCTGTGAAAAGAAGGAGATCTAACGTTAGTATTAAATATACGGCCCTCTCCCCTTTCTTGTAAGGAAAGGTAACATACTGTCTTATATCAGCATAATTGTCTCTGAGCCTCAATAGTGGCGCTGGTGCAATCATTCTTGGTAATGCTGTAAAAAGAAAAAAAAACGTAATGGTTCATTTCCTGTGTGCTACTATGGTGTGAAATGGGCAGAGCAGAAAAGGCAGAACATGATTTAATAGGATGCCGTCATTTATTTGTTTTGTTTTTTTCTGTGTTGTCACTTTAGCTTGCTCACAGCCTCTGCAAAATGTATTCTTAGATTTTTGTCTCTGATGTGAGTTTTTTTTATCACCTCAGCTGCCATCTTGAATGTTGAGTTTGATCATGTGCCGTTGTCTTTTGCATCGCTATCGCGGAAGAAAAAAAGTATTCTTTATCTTTGCTATCCTGAGTGTGTCAACATTCCTATTGTTCATGACATCTGTACAATTTGTATATTATAAAATGATTTATATTTAATGTGTACACGTGTCCGTGCTTCTTTTATGTGAAAGTTTTAAAGGAGCCTTGCTTAGTGAGACAGCTGCAAATAAAAAGAAGCTAAGGGGCAAACATGCTAAAGCATTTTCATATATTATACTTTATTTCTAAGTATGACTTATATATTCATTGAAATAAAATAGTGAAAGGAGGAAAAAAGCTTAAATACTCTGGTGTTTTTGCCCCGACATTAGATTTAAAATGCCCTCTTCTCCAAAACTTTCACTTCTATGTTTGTACAGCATTTCGTACCATTATGGCTTTGCTATGACTCCTCCTGTAGGCCGACAGTCAGAGCTCTTCATTAAAATTTGAAGCTAATGAAGATTCAGGTTGCAGATACAGTAAAACATAAGTACACTTACCTCCATCTGGCCTCCTGTAACAAGTAGATCTATTTGTCACCACACTGCTGAAACTGCCCTGAACCTCAGATGTGAGCTTGGGGAAAGACCTACAGAGAGCCATTACACACTTCCTATTAATCCCATTGTATAGACATTGACTGCAATTTAGCCAGAACTCAGCAAGGGACACTCATGACAAAGTGCAAAATGGAAAGTCATGAACAGAGTTAAATAGCTAAAATAATATTTACACCAATTTCCAAACAAAAGGTTTGAAAGCTTGTTTTTCATACTTTTTTTTTTTTTACCATCCAGGAGTTTTGGGTTATTATCTCAACATTTAATTCAAACATCTGAGAAAATAATTTGAAATTTCAAGTGATTAAATTAAAACATTTAAATAATCAAAAATTCTGGCTAAATTCAGTAGCAGAAGTTTCCATTCAAAAAAAGCCTTTTTGTTTCAACATCGTATACATTATATAGTATAGTAGTTTTGTGAATATAGCATTGATATGTAAATTGAAATCAAATTAATGGGTTTTTTGTAATTGAAAAAAAAAAAGACAAGGAGCTACTAGTGCCCCAAAAAGACTAGGTTTTTTGCTAATGCATGCACAGCTGTGTGTAAGAAGCAGGAAGGTGTGGTGGTCAACAGTGACTGCTGTCAGTTGGTTAGAAAATCAAAATGGCAGATGGTGCAATGTAGCTGTAACTGTATAAACTGTCTTGAGCAACTTTCCTAAATAATAAAAAAAAAAAAACTCCTCACAAAATGCTCAGTTTTGGTCAACAGCTCATGCAAGAAATTCTTGCAAGCAGGCTCTCCTTTGACTTTAGAAGTCCAGGGAGTGGGAGCTTTCCTGTTTCAGTTCCTGGTGATTTGCTCATCGATGGGAGGAAAGCAAAAGTGAATCCTTCCATTCATCAACCACTCAACCACTTGTTCAATTCAGGGTTGCAGCTGGCGCTTGTCCCAACTGTCACAGGCCAAAGTAGCAGAGTGCACCCTGATTCGGGTTGCCAGTCTGTCACAGGACTAATACAGAGAGAAAGAGTCATCCACACTCATATTCACAGCTTTGGGTCTTTTTAGAATAACCAGTTAAATTAAGAAGCATGTCTTTGGACTGCAGGAAGGCACAGGGAGAAAATGGAAATGTTACACAGTTTTTGCTGTGAGGCAACTCTCCTAACCACTGCACACTGTGACTAAATTCTTCAACTTCTATTAGAGATTCTTTGAGTGCCACGTCTATCTCTTATAATGTCTCCTATACCAATTTAGTTATTCAATGTAACAACATAAGTTTCCTCTTCTGTAAAACTACGATTCTGAGAAAAAATGTATCTGGCCACAAAATATTTCTGCAGAATGTTAGAAATGGAAGTTTAATATTTCAAATTATACCTCAAACACAAGGATATTCATACACAGCACAAGTCACACTGTGGCATATAGACATAAGATCGTGTAAATGGCTTTCAAAGGGTACTAGCAGCAGAAAAGAATTTGAGCCTTCCAGCCATCTACGCACACCCTGCAGAATCATGAAACACAATGGCTGTCCTTCATAAAGTGCTCTGTGTCAGAACCCAGAAAAGAAGTTATTCAGAACGCAGACTTCTCGCTCTGCACAAGGACAGTCTATCCTTGGAGGACTACAGAAAGACGTGAAATGACAACTTCAGGCCACTGAACGCAGAGAAAATGTTGAAAGAAGCATAATGCAGCAGAGAATTATAGCCTCATATTAAGATTTTCTCTCTGTGAAAGGATAATTTTTAAAGTTCTGCTCCATCTGGTTATTACCTTCATTACTGTGTGAACCTTAGAATAGATCAACATGATAGTTATTACACACTAACACCACAGAAATACCATTTTGTTCTCTTGTTCTTATATCAAAACAACCCAATTCAGGCTGAAAACTGTCCCTTATGCATCACAGTATCACATAAAATCTCTGACCGACACGCATTATAATAACCCTATGGTGCTTCTGAGCTGAACTATATTTACAGTTGATTCAACACAGCCGGTGTGATCTATAAGTCATGAGCTGAGAGCCCAGGGGAGAGTAAGGTCATTACGAGGAAGGCTTTGCCTTCAACCAAAACACCATATCCATTCTCCTCACTGCAGGAGGCATTAATGGCTCTTGAGGCAGATTGGGGACCCACCGGAGAGCCACTAAAATGGTAAGAAACACAGTGATCCTGTGGTTTGTATATTAAACTTGTGACCTCAGGGTGCTACATCCACAAGGTTCCACTCCAGGGCCCACAGGTAATGACATAAAACAGTTTGCTGAGGGAAGCACGTTTTTGAATAATGAGGTTTCTCTGTGGCTTCAAAAAATGTTGTTTTCATGCATATGCTGGGGGATGCTGTAACAGTGTTCAGGCAGGGGTTGACGCTGTTCCAATGCTGTCCCCAAAGGGTCTCTGGAGTGGAGCCTACAGCGCTGCAGTGTTTTCAGCTATGGAGTGATACATCTAGAACTCACAGCACTCAGTGAATAAAATCAGAGTACAATGTTTATGTTGCCAGCATCTTGCCATAAAACTCACTGTTACAGGTGAGATGTTGGTTAAAGTCCCTTTCAGTGCAGCACTGCCATCTAGTGACTAACTGAGGCCTAATGCAAAGAGAAATTATTTTCAAAATAGACTGAACTCCTAATGGTTTTGTTAGTATTGGTGCTGAGTCAGTTAATATTTATTTGATTGAAAAAATCCACTGTCTGACGTCTATTCTGTAATTAGTAGAGTCAAATCCAATGTTCATCAAAGAGAGAAAAAAAGGTCTAAGAGTGTTGGCAGCACTGCTGTAATACACAGAACAATGACTTTACATTTTTTCAGTTTGTGGAAAAATGTCAATTTCATAATATGAAATAAGAAAGAATCTTTCGGTTTTACAGAAACATAATGTCCAGACTTTAGCTTTAAATATGTCTAAAGGGGGACTTTAACGGTCTCATATATATATAACCAAAGCCAATTTCACACACTGCAACCCTGGACTTTTTTTTTTTTTTTTTCAGAGAAGCAGAGATTACCCAGCAGAGGTTCATGTCAAAATGTGAACACCTGATTGAGTGAGAATGGACATTGTTGTCTTTAACCTGCCAGCTCCCTGCTTCAAAGTCTGTGTGGTGTCCAGTTGAAGCCATGTGAGAAATAGAGCATTCGTGCTGCCTTCTGCAGATTTGAATATTTATTTTCGTAACAATATCAATGAAGGTCGACTCTTTCAACCCAAACTGAAATCTTTCCTCAAACCTACCTGTGATGTTTTGCCCAAGCGGCAACACCAGCAGCCTTAAAAGCCGATGTGTGATTGTCAGCAACTGCAGGTCCTCCAGGAGGCATTTGAGACTGACTCCAAAGTGAGTCAATCCCCAGAGACTCCTATGTTAAAATGTTCAACTTTAGTGCTTTAAAAACATTTTTACACACACACACAAAAAAAATAGAAAATAAAAAACACTTTGAGCCTCTATGGATCATTTACTCCTTCAGAATAACTCTGAGGAGAGTAAATGGTTTTTAGAACTACTTCAAGCCAGTACACAGAACATCTCCACTGTGTTAGTGCTTTTTGAAGCATTTTTAATGGATCATCACCTCAATGTTGCGCAGACCATCTAAGAAGTTTATGCTTTATTTTTGCTGAGTTAAATTCTAGTCAGTGGCCAATATGTGTGTCTGTGGAGCTGATAACTTATCCCTTTTATAGTAGCTTCTTGCTACAAAAGACCAAAATGCTAACTTCCAAGATCATATTCAGGGTCTATCTTTTATACCGTCTTTAGTTTTATATTCAGTGTGATGACTCAGTCATTGCTCAGGCTGGAGCACCTATTGTAAATGTAGAAGCTTTATCCAAACAGTGACTTAGGAAATAATCAGTAGGGTAATTTAAAAGTTTTGAGGGTTTTGGATTATTGCACTCATTTCTCTAAAAATCCACCTTGTGTTGCTGGTGCCCTTAGAATATTCATATCTCTACTCTACTCCATTAACTCTATCACTTTATTGTTTTTTAACTGAGTTTGGCTGCATATAGCCGAGTTTATAATGACTTTCACAAGAAAGATGCTATAGACAGAAAATAAGTTTTTTGCACCTTAGGCCATCTGCGCTCATATATATCATTTCCCTTTACTTTTTAGACATTTAAGGGAAAATTCAAATGATGGATGAGATGTATTTTTACTTTAAACACAACTATATGCCATGTGACCTCTCCTCCTGTCAAAGTCAGCATCTCTGTTTTTCTGAGGATGCCAACAAGTGCACTTGAGCATCAGCACCAGTAAGTACACTTTGAACTTAGATATGAGGTCAGCACTGCTGTATTAATTATCACAACCAAGAGGCCCTATGTAGATGAAGCCTACGTGAGAGGCTGTAATCGCTTTTCCTTGACTTGCAAAATGTTCTGAAAACCATTACCTCGGAGTTTGATAACATCCTCCACTTCCCTCCCCAACCCTCCGTACGCACTCTGTGTTAGCAGATTAACTGCTCACCGATTAATTAGCAAAATTACCTCTGTGTGTGCCAATCGGTGTCTTATCAACCTTTGTCAGGCCTTAAACTGTAAATTAATTAATACCCCCTCTCTTGTCGTTTCCTAATTACCTTAGTTCCAGTAGGAATTCTAGGAAATGGCTGTGTCAGCGGCTGATGCTTGTTATGACTTTACTGTGAACTCATTGGTTCACTTGACAGGATATGAAAACATGCCGCTCTCATGCTGATGAGGGGATGACATGGTGGATCTTCAAATGAGGGCTTGATCTGAGGCAGAGCTCCTTAATCGTTTTGTTTTTGATGTTGAAGGTGACACTCGGCTATGTTTTTGACAAATGAAAAAAACACGAGACATTGCAGGTCCTGAAAAAACATCACAGGGAACGTCACATTTCAGATGAGCTTTTTTATTATTCGTCTTCTTTGAGTTTTAGATGTTGGACTGAGCTTCTTAGCTGGCAGTCACTGTGGAAAAAAAATACAAATCATACATTTATAAAGCAACAGCAACATTTTGTATACACCACCAGTTATGTGACATTTAAATATTTCACTTCTAGCTTCATTACTTTGCTCTAACTCTCTGACAACTTTTGTAGCAATAACTAATTTGAGTATTCAGTTGTGAAGGACTTTGTACATACGGAGAAATTTAAAGTTTTGTTATGAGCAAGTACTTGGAGACAATGGAGAGAAAAAACTACCTTTTAACAGGAAGATTCCTCCAACAGAACCAGCCACGTGCCATGACCAGCTGGTTTAAGCCAAACAAAAAGGCTAAACTCTAATCACCATCGATAAAACCAGCTGAAATTTCAGCCAATCTCTACTGAATAATTTACCTCTATTGTCTTTCAGAACATACGGTACAAAGAATGGCTAAAATCACGTAGATTTCAGCGCGTAACAGTGGCAAGTTAGCAATGTAAGCAAGAAAATATTCTGAAGCATTCCTGCGTGTTACATTTTTTTCTCACTAATACTGACTTGTGAAATATATCTGAATGTTTCCAAATATGTGAACATCTGGCGGTAAAGTTCCTCAAGTAGTCAAACCTCCATCTCCATCATACAGAAACATCTGGAGAAAACTTCATACGATCATCAAAAGCTCTTAAGCTAATTAGAAATCCTGAGGCAGAGTCGCCCAGCTGGCTGTGATTTTAAAAACACTCAAAATACCACATGTGTAGCGTTCTGGGATACAGACATGTTCTCTGTTTGTTATTGCATATATGTGCAAAGGCATCATGTAAAAATAGCTTTTTTTGCAACTTTTTGCAATTTAGTTGCTCCAGATTTCATTGAGCTGATATTATGTCCGTAGGTTAGAGTCAATGTTACCATTTTACCATTTTGGTTTGGTAACATGTCTGAAATAAAATTGTTCTCTCTTCCACAGGTCATCTCAAATATAGCCCTTCACACACACATTCATGTAAATCTTCACGTGTGCTTCACCAAATATTTGTAGTCTAACAATTTAACCTTCATCTTACCTGCTGAGATGCACAGCAGTGGAAACGCACATCATTCAGGGTGGAGTCATCCAGGCCATACTGGTATTCTTCCATCTTGGTCTCGATGCCACAGATGCCTCCATCAGGGCATTCCTCACTCCAGTGGCCATACTCTCCCCATCCCATGCCGGGCCCCTCCAGCGTTGGGTTACTGCTGCAGCGGAACCTGATGTTGTTGACGGCCGTGTCATCACCAAACAGACCCTGATGGGGTTCCACACTAATCTGGAAAGAGGTTAGCACTCCGCTCGGGCAGTACTGAGGCTGGGACCAGTCACCGAAGCTGGGCGGGAACAGATTAAATAAGGGGAAATGAAGGGGAGGAAAATAAGCTTGACATTTAAACATCCAAAACATATTTATGATTGTGGCAGAAGCAATGCTTTCATTTCCTCTCTGAGCGTAGTACAAAACTATTAGCCTCCAGCATCCTGCTGCTTCCAAAGTACCTTGAACCATAAAAAATACAAAATATTACACAGATCATTAGAAAGTGTGGATAGCTCCAACCTCAACATTTTGATCATACCTCCTGAAATAAAACTTGTACAAATGAGGCCACTTTCCAATAAGACACAAAGTATTTATTAGCCGTACCTACCTGATAATGGTAACAAATCTGTTGTGAACAGGTTAAATGAGATCTTCACAACAGAGAGAATCCAAACTGCTAATGTGGGTGGCACAAACAATCAATGCCATCAGAAATATGACCACAGGGATTTATGCTTGATCTACTGTGGGTTTTCTACATAAATGACTATGGAATACTTAAATATCATTTTTATGCTTGTTTTTGCTGATCACACAATTGTATCCATGTATGCCTCATTCAGGAAGTTCTGGGAAAAAACTAAATGCAGAAGGCACAAATTGTAAATGGACAAGGAAATGAAAGGAATGAGTGGCATACACTCATGAGAAACTAAAAAGACAAATAAAGACAACAAAGCAAAAAATATAACAGGGACCAGAACATAAAAATACATGAAAAACATGTCAGCCTATTTAGATAGAACTGAAGGCTGTCTGTAATGTTTCACCCATAAATCTGTCTGTCTGGCTCAGATTATGAAAATACTCTGTACCGTCACACTTCTCCCTGAATACTGAACAGCAGTGAACCCTTGTCTATCACAGTGCATCACAACTTTTCACATCTACTGCTCATTATTATCTGTATTCAAAGTTAGGAAAGACTCGCCTACACTTAAGAAGAAAGAGCCCTTTCATATTATTTATTAATGGAGATCTGCTTCTGAAGCTTTCAAACTACCTTGTATTTCATCTCTCATTTCAGTCTGGTTCAACAGATATTCCACATATGCATTAACTTTGGTAAAACTGGTTTCCTTTCACATGGAAAGACATTCAGTCTGTTCTCAAGTTAGAGATATATATGCCTCTATCTCACCCTAGCATCCTCCACTGCTACATCAACCATTTCTGCATGTCCTCTCTCAGCGCATCCATCTTCTCTGAGACCTTCGTCTTTTCCTCCTGCCCAGCAGCTCCAAATTCATCACGTTTTGCCAAATATATCCACTATCCCTCCTCATCACGAGTCCAAACCATCTCAGCATCACCTTTCTAACTCTGTCTCCAAACTGCTTGATCTGAGCTGTCCTGCTGATGTTCTCGCTTATAATCTTGTCCATCCTGATCACTCCCAGTAGAAATCTTAACATCTTTAACTCTGCCACTTCTGTTAGTGCCACCATCTCCAAACCATAGATCACAGCAGGTCTCACTACCATCTTTAAACCTTCTGTTTCACTTTTGTTGCTCTCCTTCTGTCACAAATCAGCCCTGACAGTCATCTCCACCCTCTCCACCCGGACCGCGCTCTCTTCTTCACCTCTCTTGTGCATTGCCTGTTGCTTTGGATGGATGACTCAGGGTATTTAAACTATGTATCTACTCCTTGCAGCTTCACTGTTACACCTGCTCCCTATTCTCGCTACAGATTACAATGTCATGTTTATTACTATTGTTATGATTATTACTATTATCTCATAAGTTACTCGATTTTGTGTTTAACATGTTGTTTTCTTGCCCATCTGTTTGTAGAGAGTTTGTGGAGGGTTTTGCTTTTCTATGATGCTTGAAAAATACCATAACCATTATTCATAAAATAATCTAAAAAAAATTGTTCTTTTTAATACATTACACTACAAATTTATTTCATTCCACTCTATTTTTCTTTTGTAAAATTCTCAAATATTTTCTACCTTTGTAAATAAATTTGTGTTTATTTATTTTGCACATTTAATCTTTATTGTGTATTGTATTGCATCTTTCTTTATTTTTGAAGTATTTTTATTATTTGAGACCTGATTTGAAATATGTAGCACTTTGTAGCAAGAAAATTTAGGTTAATATATAAATAAACTTGTATACCAGGTACACAATGGAGGAAAATTAATTATTTTAAAAATTGCTTTTACATATGTTACACCTAACCTAGACTAAAACACCTCCAAATTTCATAATCTGGCAACCCAAATTGTAGTTCATGGCTTATAACTGAGATTTAATGCATGAATAAACAGTTCAGGCAAATATTAAAACTGGATGGAGATTAGTGTAATTCATGACTGCTTACTAGCCAGTGTGGGACTCAATAGTGTACAGGAAGTTGCGGTTTCCATCTTTTGCGCAGACAAGGCGAATCCCATTCAGAGCAGTGTCATCACTCCCGTACTGGTTAGACTCCACCTGAGAAAACAGAGGACAGTTCCCAGAAGCAGAAACGATTTTCATCAGCCCAGTTTGTTATCTGCTTCTCGGTAAAGCAGCAGATACATTGAGGATAAAAGTTCACGTCAGGTTACACAACACTTTCAGGTTCCACTTTCATCTTTGCAGAGTATCTGAGGCAGTGAGAGAAATCCAGTATCTACACTGCATGCTGTTTAATGCACAAAAAAGATTTCGGCTTTCATCTTCTTTACTAGAATCATGCAATGAAGAAATCATCAGGCCAGTATGGAGAGGATTAACAATTAAATTTATGGTAAATATGATCTGGGAACCAAAATTTGATTTTTAATTACAAATTTTAAGTTTATTTATTTCAAATTCTAAAAAGATCATTTTTTTCATTTCTTCTGACAATAAAGGCTCATCAAAAGTCAATCAAGCAAACATATGAATTAACCAGTAAAAGGAACAACAAAGAAAGATGAGCAATAATCCAGAAAACAAACATCTAAAATAAATAAAGTATCATAAATTGAAGCATGGAAGTAAAATCAATTCCTCAATTCCTGTTAAAAATGATGAGACAAAAAACAAAAAATCGGTGTAAACAACAGCATGTACCAAAAGTATAATAATGGCTACGATATCTTGATCTTCATGAGAAGTTTTTTGAAGAGTTTTATGTCATGGTTTTTTTGGGTGGGGTGTTTTTGGTTTTGTGTATTTTTATTTAATATTCAGTATTACTGGGTTGGAAAAGTAAGTGAAATGTGAAATTGCTGGAAGTGTAAAACCATCAGATAAGGCATTCGTTTGTCATATCAGCAGCAGTAGAGGCATTTTTAATCAAAGTAACGTTTATAGCATTTTTGAGAGACGTTGTTTTACCCTGACACTGAATCCAACAGCAAAGAAACTCTCTGGGCACATCTCTGGCCAGGTCCAGGTTCCAAACCTCTCTCCGTTGCTCACAGTAAGCAGAGATTTATACTCCCTGCTGTTGAAAGCCACTCCAGCTCGCTGCAAGAAGTTCTTCTGCTCCTCACAGAACCCAGCGGACAGCACAGCCAGCACGGCCACAACGGCGAGCAGACTTGTCATATTGACAGCAGTGAGTCAGTGTTTCAATCTGAAAGGCCAACTAACAAGTGAAAGGGGCCTCGGGCTCAAAGCTCTTATAGCTTCCCTGTTGATTCTGAAATACACCACTTGTAGCAGAATGAATCATTTACAGAGGAACATTACAGAGTGATGTGGGAATAAACAGCTGGTGTTGGAACCAGAAAAGATTTCGATTTTAGTGACGTTTGGAGAGATGAAGGCTCTGTTTTTAGGCTTTCAGACCACTCATCTTTTACTTCACAGAATGCATGGAACAGAAACTCTATAAGGACATATTTCTGCATAATCAAACCTTTGCACTTATAAATTCTTGAAGTTGATCTTGCAAGGATTAGAACTGTTAAATACTATTCCCAACAAATATAGACTGCAGAGTTTGTCTGCTACAACTAAGCAGAAACAGTGTCTATTAGTAATGTTGACATACGCTGCTGTTCATTTTGTACAAGGCTGACACAACACCATCAAATCCACTAAAATAATAACCAGGTTCCCATAATTAGACTCTTTCTTAGAACTATTGCTGATGCATTTCAGTTTGGAAAGGGCTTTTAAACATCCCCAAACTACAGATTTCACAAATTTAACTGGGCTCGGGTGTGCCAGGAGAAAGTCATTTCTTTTCTGAAAGAACATTAAAGGATAACTGGAGTTAGTGAGTGAACCTACAGGCAACTCTTTAGGGAAAAATCTGCAGTGTACAGATGACTCAGAGATAGAGCTGTTTGGCTTCAGTAACAGTAGGCACATTTCAGAACAACCTCAGACCAGCTGTGAGCCACGGCGGGAAAAGTGTTGTAGTTTGGGGTTGCTTTGTTGCCTCAGGGCACCGGCTGTTTATAAAAGATGCATCTAACCACCATGACATCATTCACTGGTTTGTGGACTACTGTTGAAAACCATGGATTGAGCATTTTGTCCATCACTTTTTTTTTCATTAAAGGTTGAGCTGACTGAAAAACTGAGGTCAGCACACACACATACAGTAATGGTTTATTAGTCTGAAAGTAGTGGTGCTCGTTTAAAAGAAAAATCATCCTGTATTAATTAATATAGCGTGACATAATCCATGTTTTCACATAGATTTCTACACAATCTGGCTTCTTTTTGAAAACAGACCAGTCGCTCCCTGTTGACCCTAGAAAGAAGTTTATGGCATCTTGTCTGGTTTCATTCCCAGAAACTACATCAGTCAAGTTATAACCGTTTCTTGAAATGCATAAAGAAAAGCTCTACTGGAGTAAATTTATTTACAAAGTAACAATAAGTAAAAACATAAAATGTAAATGAAAACAGAAGCACATACACTTTGGGATCTCCAAGCCAATAACAATGAACATAACCACTCCCACTCTTTCTAGAAACCATAGTCTCTTTGGTTAACCACAAAACAGGCGAAAAGGTTGTTAAAGATAAATTGACAACTGCATTATAGGCAGATATAAACAAACACAAAATAAAAGGGGCTGTGGTTTTACAAGTTTGCCACACAAGTCACTTTCCAGAAGCACATTTCAAGCTATGCTCAACAAAATCCAAACCTAACCTCACCCAGCACAGAGCCCAGCAGCCAAAAGGCAAAGCCCACCTGCTGCTGGATCTAGATATTGACTAAAGAACAGAGCGATGTTTGCTTGTCACATTCAGACCTGGAACACACAAAGAGAGACAACGAGAGGACCAGCAGCTCTGTTTCAACAAAAGGACAAAGGATCAGAGAATGTAACATATTTTACATCCAGTCATTGATTCAATTCAAGTAAAAAGAGCATGAAGATAATCTGAGCGCATCCCCTGAAAGCTGAACACGAAGTGGAACATTAACCCTCATCCTACTGACATATTTAATATACACAGACTACTGATTGAGGTCCTCCAAAAATAAATTAAGAATAAACCTTATTTCTTTTCAGAACATCATTAATGTCATCCAAGAGAGAATAGTATCCAAGAATAGTATTATTACAAAAAATATATAATTAATATGCAAATTAGAAATGACCATTTCACCAAAACTGCAATTATCTAAAAGCTTGTTTACCATCCTCTGACTCTGACATCATTTATTTTTCAGAAATCTCAAGCAAACATGATTTGTGTTGGATTTATAAGATGAAACCAATCGATGCAATTCTGACCTCAACATGAAATACTTGAAATAAACACACAGTAAACATCGTGAGGCCCAGACATCTCTCGGGTGTGTCCTGGTCTCCCCCGGGGCCTCCTCCCAGCAGGTCGTGCACCTCAGCTGGCTCCTTTCAATGAGGAGGTGACTCGGCTCTACTCTGAGACATTCACGAATGACCGAGCTCCCCACCTTATCTCTGAGACTGAGCCCAGACAACCTTCAGAGGAAACTCATTTTTGCTGTTTGTTTCCGCAGTCTCATTCTTCAGTCACTGCCCACAGCCCATGACCACAGGTGAGGGTAGGAACATAGATCAGGCTTTAAATCAATAGTTTTGCTTTCACACTCAGCTCTCTCTTCACCGCAACAGACTTGTACCACATCTGTGCCAATCTGTCTGTCAATCTCCCACTCCACTCTCCCTTCACTCAGGAACAGGATCCCAAGACTTAAACTCCTCTACTCTGGGAAGCAACTCAGGAACTGCCTAGATTTGAATGGAAACTCCATTCTTTTCTGGCCTACAACCACAGCCTCAGACTTAGAGGTGCTGATTCTTATCTCAGATGATTCACACTCAGTTGCACACCACCCAGTGTGCAGGAGGAAGCTGAGAGAACCACATTATCTACAAAAAGCAGAGATGAAATCTTGAGCCCACACAATCTGATACCCTCCAACCCTTGGCTGTGCCTCACAATATTGTCTATAAAAATTACACGACCAGGAATGAGCATCATTTGCAAACCAAAGGCTCTCTGTGGTTGCACAGGGACAAGAAACAACTAAAATATGACAAAAAATATACCTCTGGGTTCTACATATTTTGTTTAACCCTCATCCCAGTCATGGGAATGAGGGCTGGGGGTTAAACAGCACACTGACCTTTAATATACAGTGTAAACAAAGAATGGTGCAAAAAGAAGAAATGGAGTGTGATGGAATGAGCTAGTAGACGCAAGGATCTGAATCAATTTAAATCTTGTGATCAATTTGGAAAATGTAACACATGCAAAACCTTAAAACATCTCACAGCTAAAATAATTTTACATGGAAGAGTGTTCATTGCAAAAGGTGACTGGGGTACGGTTATGCATAACGCCTACAAGAGGGTATTTCTGCTAAAGGGAGAAATACAAGGCTCTGATGCCAAGGCTTTAGAAGAATACTATATGTATTGATGTTTTTATAGAATACATCATGGAAAACCTTGTTTTCTTTGGGATTCTGTGGGATTCTGTATCCCATCTTTATCCTCAGGTGCTGTTTAAAAAACAATCAATTTCACTTGTCTACATATATCAAGGGGAAAGAAATCTAACAATCCAACAGCTTCACATGACTGTAAGAGATCGAGGAATATTTTAAATAGTTTGTTTGTCTTGTCTGGATGTGCTCAGACATCCAACCTTATCGCTGTTTTCAGATAAAACCCAACAAACCCATTTTTCTTGAATTAAGGAGAACGGCCTTATCTTATGAAACAGACTGTCAGTGATAAAGTTTTAATGCATTCATACATTTATCCTCGCACACTGATGCTCATATTTTTACACCAAATATCTTAAAGTCCCTTCGTGCACAGACAATTGGTAGCCAGTTTTCAGTGCAGGATAAGAAAAGACAGAGATGGATTCCAATTTGAATTTGAAGAACTTTTAGTCGACTACACTCTTGTATATACTTGTGCATATATATAATCATACTACCTGTTCATACACATAGAGCTGTTGTTACTAATAAAAGAGGTCATATCCACAGATTGGTGTTAATTACACAGCCTGGAGAGGAGTTTTGCTCCAATTATGTGTACGTTGTGTGATTTTGAAAGCTGAATATAATGTTATTTCACTCAACAGCATTAGACTTTGAATTAGTCGAGCTAATTCATTTTTGGGGCCTAATTACATATCAAGAAGTAATAGAGCAACATCAACATGCATTTGGAGTACGGTAGCTTTTCTGGCCAGTGTTCACTTTTCTTTAGACGTTCTTGGTCTTTAATAACTTCTCACAGAAATATTGAGTTTTTTCAAGAAGCCAAGCATGACTTCAAGCATAAAAAATGATGCATGATTTCAGTAGTTACAATTTACAGCTAGTTATTGCATTATTTCACATATGAATTTATGATCATTTTTGTTGATCTTTTTTTTTTTACTTTGTCTGTGTGCCATTTGGTGCTCTGAAGGTTTTCTTTGTTTTTCATTAAATAACTGCCTGCTGTGTCCATACTGTCATATACTGTGTGGATGAAACTGTCATAGTCCTGATTTTTTGTTGAGTTCTGGTTGCAGTTATATTTTTGGGGTTTTGTTGTGTTTCTAGTTTTTATGATTACTGTTGACCTTGATGTCTGAGTCTTATTTGTCTTCAGTTGTCTTGTGGGTCTTGTGTCTTGTTTGTTTTGGTTTCACTTCCTGATGTTGGTTCCTTTCCCTTCTTTGTAATTGTTCGGCCTGTCCTCATTAGTTTGATTGTTCCCTACTGTGTGGGTTTATTTCTGCTTCATGTGCGTCAATGTGTTTTCGACTCTTCTCTCTTTGGGTTGCCATTTTTGTTTCACCCTGATATTTATTTATTAAGTCTAATAATAATTCATTCATTCATTCCCTCATTTAGTTTTCATGTCTTGTGTTCTCTCACCTTCACCCCGACACCCCCCTCTTCATAAAGCTGAAGGTGAACTGCAGTCTGGTGATAATTCTCTGTACTAACATACTGTGTAATATTCAATTGTTTAAAATCTATTTATGGTTAAAATGGAACAGAGAAGCTTTCCAACAGCATCACTGTTAGAGGAACAGCTAAATAACAACAATACATTATTGCTATTGTTATTATTTTGTGATTAACTGTGACTTGATTATTTGGTACCAAGTTAAAACTTTTTAGATATGTAGGAGGGAATCAATTTCCAGCTGTAGCTGAGCTTACCAGTACACATATTATCAGACACTACCGCTGTATATTTAAAATTAGACTGCTGTCAAAGTTTGACTTTGAAATGGTCTTGTTTTTTAATGTTATCAACTTTATTTAATACACAAGTGTGAAGACAGAAATCTTATGCTAAGGGGAAAAATATTGTGACAGGTCTGACACTTTATTCTTATAAAATGATTATAACACAAAGCCAACTCTGGTTCTGGCTATTATTCAGTCTGGTTCATTTTTTTTTTTTTTTGAAGGATAATGTGTCAGTCGAGTCCTTGGCAGAAATGATCAAAGAGGAGCTCTGCCATGTCACAAGGTGAATTACGCAGAAAAAGAAACAGCAGAAACAGCATGTCACCTTCCCACAGTGCCATTTATCTTTACTGTGTAGGTCAGGCAACTCAACTGCATATTTGTTATATATATATAATACTGCACTGCTCGCTTTTCATGTGCATCAAACAGAGGTCTAAGGCACTACTACATAGTTACATAGGTAGTTACATAGTTACTATGTAACTACAATTCCTTCCTTAGCCATTCATCTCAGAGAAGTTTATAAAACGTAAACTGTGCCCTGTTATCTGAGACACAAAGTTACCAGAATGTATTACATAACTGGTTACACCGAGCTGTCAGGACGCCAGGACTGCTTGTAGCATTTGGAGAGTTTCACATTTCATTTTTGCTTCCACTTGATGTTTGGTTAAATTTCAGAAAAACGGGTTTTCCTTCAAAGTAAGAGCTGTACAGCAATAAACCACTGTTAGGATTTGGGTCGGGTTACATAAAGTCAACAAATGCAGCAAGAATGTGTCCTGAAATGTCCATTTATGACAAGCTGCATAATGCAACACCAAATCCAAAGGACAATCTTTTTGCATCTCTCTGATATTAGCATTTATAACGAAACTGCAGTATTTCATGAGATTGGCAGCTGCAGTAAAGCAGATCCGAAACAAACTGCCTTCTTCGTGTATTTAGTGCTGCACCTAGGGCAAAATGACCTGGTGAAATCTCAGTGTAGTCACAGAATGAGCATGTGATTTTCTGATCCAGTGCCTTTTCAGACAGAAATATTATTTTATTAAGATCAGCAAGCATTACTTACACAGAGATGCAGAAATACTACAAAGATATTCAAGACAACTACATCTTAGGCTGAGTACATAATAAATGTGTGGGAAAACAAATTTAAAAAAGAAACCACGTAGACATGCACAATCCATGCTGAAGGCAGTGAAAGGTTGGCAGGTATACAACAACAGCTGGTGACATAGAATTTCAATTTCAGACCACATAGACAAACTGGCTGGGAGAAGATGGAGCTGGTGTAGGGAAGGAATTAGGGGCAAGAGAGCAGGTAGGTGTGGAAGCATGGCAACACAACAGGGACCACTCCTGGAGAAAATGTGAACTGCGGCTCTTTTGAGAAGCTCATGACTGCCATGTTAAGATCAGCACTGAGTTACTATAATTATGAATTTCCCATGGATGGCATTCATGTCAGCGGAGGTCTAATGACTCTTTTAAATGTGCAATTTGAAACCTAATGATCCTGAAATGCCAGCCAAGTCCACTATTCAGTGTAAAGTACTGTAATCTCAATCGATATGCTGCCAATTTTAGTATTTTTAATCATACAATCATAAGAGCTTCTTGAATAGTCAGATAAAAATTAATGCAATAAAGCTATATCCATGATGTGAACGCACCAGCAGACTCAACACAGAGAGCAGATCACAGAAGCTGGCCGGTCTCCTGGAATTATGGTCCTGAGTTTAATTGCCTACACTTAACTCAGTTTTGTGAGTACTGTTATTCATTTTCGGTGATCAATTAAAGCACACTTGAGTTAAAAAAAGACACATGTAAGTCTACTTATATTTGGGAATTTAATCTCTCTGAATAAAGTTCTTTCTCAGTCAGCCTTTTTCACTCTGGAAAGTATTTGCCTGTCTTAGGTGGCAGCTCCAGGTATGATTAAAGTCTTGAGTCCAGTTGGCTGAGAAACAAATGAGAGCAGACAGCTCATAGATGAGGACCGCCACCTCTCGGCCAGCTCACTTCACCTTTTGAGGAGAAAATCCAAAAGAGCTGTAATCAAGCCAACTTGGTCAGATGGACCTCAACATTTTGGAGGCACTGGGGCATAAAAAGGATTAGAGCAAAAATTGGCTAAATTAGCTGCTGGATAGCATGTTTCAAAGCAGAGTGAGTCAGGACAGAGAATTATGGGTTAAATGATTTTCTTCGAGCAATTTAATGAAAAAAAATGGACGGAACGGAAGCACTGCTTCCTTTTTTAATAAAGAAATCATCCAGATGAAGAGGCACCGGCAGGCATGTAGAGCCTTGTGTTCTGTGTCCATGTATTTATTTAAAATATATATTTGGCTTTTTTTTTTTCAATGGTTGTCAAGCATGATCATTCACTGAAGAGGCCACCTACAAGACCTAAGACTAAAACAGATGTAGGGCAGGTTGTGGTTTATTTCTACTTGTCAGAGGTGAAGCTGAAAATTTTTAGAGCAGGTTCAGTCTCATCAACCGTAAAACGATGAGTCAGTGTCACTGATGCATTGCAAAAGGAGGTTTAATGTGCTTCTCATCCATAGAGCTCAGGGTTGTTCAGTTAGGCTTTCATTACTGTTTTGCAGCTGTTACTGACTAAATTTGGGATTTCTTTGTTTTTTGTTTTTTTGAGGTAGAAATCAGTTGAAACAAGGGCTTAATTTTTAGGAGGAAAGAAAATGCTGAAACACCTACATCTATATAGTTTTTCCTTTGATACTGGAATGAGTCTCCACTACTTTCCTGACCCGGTTCTCATAATGAGCTACAGTCTGAGTCTCATATATACTTTTTATGTTGTGTTTTTGTTTGTTTGTTTCCACAAAGAAGAGAGTGTCTGTGATGTTGTCACCATTCTCATAGTCATATATCACCTGGTACACACAGCCACCTGTAACAGTGAGAAAATCGCTTAGTACAGACAACTGAGACACTATGATCCATCATGTTTTATTGCACATCTGCTAAACAAATGTAGACCCTTGTTCTGCTGCCAAGAGGAAGCATTTGGCAAAACAAATAAAACATTTTTCTTTTTATAATCCTCACTTTCATTGTCATGTTGGTGAATGTTAAACGAAGGCTAACTGATATCTTGTGTCGATGCATGTCACGGGAAATGAACAAAACAAAACAGACATCTGCCAGTAAGACAAAAGGAATAGTGGTAGGTTAGCTGTTTAAAGGAAGCCACTCGTTACTTCATCAAGCATACTCATAGGTACTAGGAGAATGTATGTAGTAATAAATCAGAATTAATTATTAAAGGGTTTATTAGGCTTTTCAGATGTGCTGTTAAATTAGTGGATGCTGGGTTAAGAAGTTTCAAATAATGAGGTCAGTGCAAGTACTGCTTAAAATACTTGATTTTGGACTGTTGATTCTACTCTTGGAGATGTATAATGTAAACAAGAGCCAAAATATCATGTCATAAGCCCCAGCCACCTCCTGTTCACACCCTCTGTGTGTGAATGTCAGCCAATCAGAAGACAGCTGGCTTAGTTAAAAAAGGAATAAAGAGCTTGTTTCACAGAGAGGATGAACCGAGGAGCTGGACCAGGGCCCAAAATACGACACCACTCTGGAAACAAAGTGAAATTAAAAACAAAAGAAAAATTATGAGAAAATATAAAACTGTAGATACCATGCTGATAAATTGTGTGCTCTCTAAAAGTCATGAAGACATATGTCAGAAATATTGCAAGAAAAAATCCATATTACATCAATAAATCAAAAGAATGGTTTATAATTCCAAAAGTAAAAAATAAATATAAGTTATGACTGCTTGTGATTCTTTTCATCTCCAGTATTATGTTGGAATTCTTTGTTTCTTTACATTGTTCTCAGTTTTTGTTTGTGGCTTCGTCTGCTTTCCCTTCTGTGTGGTTGCTCTGCCATCATTAGGCTCACCTGTGGTCAGTTAAACAGCCAGTCACCTCAACCTACAGTGGCTTGCAAAAGTATTCGGCCCTCTTGAACTTTTCCGCGTGAATCAATTTTATTGGGATTCCACGTGAAAAACCAACACAAAGGGATGTACACGTGAGAAGTGGAACGGAAATCATACATGATTCCAAAGATTTTTTACAAATAAATAACTGAAAAGTGGGGTGTGCGTAATTATTCAGCCCCGTGAGTCGATACTTTGTAGAACCACCTTTTGCTGCAACTCCAGCTGCCAGTCTTTTAGGGTCTGTCTCTACCAGCTTTGCACATCTAGAGACTGAAATTCTTGCCCATTCTTCTTTGCAAAACAGCTCCAGCTCAGTCAGATTAGATGGACAGCATTTGTGAACAGCAGTTTTCAGATCTTGCCACAGATTCTCGATTGGATTTACATCTGGACTTTGACTGGGCCATTCTAACACATGGATATGTTTTGTTTGAAACCATTCCATTGTTGCCCTGGCTTTATGTCGTTGTCCTGCTGGAAGGTGAACCTCCGCCCCAGTCTCAAGTCTTTTGCAGACTCCAAGAGGTTTTCTTCCAAGATTGTCCTGTATTTGGCTCCATCCATCTTCCTATCAACTCTGACCAGCTTCCCTGTCCCTGCTGAAGAGAAGCAGCCCCAGAGCATGATGCTGCCACCACCATATTTGACAGTGGGGATGGTGTGTTCAGAGTGATGTGCATTGTTAGTTTTCAGCCACACAGCGTTTTGCATTTTGGCCAAAAAGTTCTATTTTGGTCTCATCTGACCAGAGCACCTTCTTCCACATGTTTGCTGTGTCCCCCACATGGCTTGTGGCAAACTGCAAACGGGACTTTGTACTGATGTTAGATTACACACAGGTGCACTCTATTTAGTCATTAGCACTCATCAGGCATGTCTATGGGCAACTGACTGCACTCAGACCAAAGAGGGCTGAATAATTACGCACACCCCACTTTTCAGTTATTTATTTGTAAAAATGTTTGGAATCATGTATGATTTTCGTTCCACTTCTCACGTGTGCACCACTTTGTGTTGGTCTTTCACGTGAAAGTCCAATAAAATTGATTCATGTTTGTGGCTGTAATGTGACAATGTGGGAAAGTTCAAGGGGGCCGAATACTTTGGCAAGCCACTCTACATGCCTCCTGTCTTTCATTTGCCTACTTGTCCTCTTTTTTCCTCAAACCTTTCAGGGATTTTCTCTTGTTTTTCTTCAGTTTGCAATTGATTTGCTTGTGCATGCATTTTGAGACTTTTGTTGGTTTTTGCCTTTTGCCTGCCCCTGGTGAGCCTTGCTTTGCTTCCTGTGTGCAACCTTGGCATTGATAAAGAATATAGATCAACTCTCTCTGCCTTTTGTGTGTCCTACATTTGGGTCATCTTCCCTGTGGTTTGTCACAATTGTGAGAAAATCACTTTTACAATTCAGCATTTCTATTCCATTTTAAAATATGGCTGTAATTTCATCAAACTATCTAATACTCTAACCAGGAATACATGAAAAACAACACCACCTCATCATTCCTGCAAAATCATATAGATACAATCACATTCCTAAACCTTCTTGTGCTCTAGAACTAAACTCCATCCTGTTCTCGCAAAATAAATAAACCAGCGGATATGCAAGGGCCATGCTGCAGTGAACAAGTGCTTTGGTTTTGCACAGCTGTGTTTTTGTTGTCATGCCTAAAAATACTTAATAGCAGCACTTACATGTAAATGAGCAAACAGAAAAGTCGTCAGTCTACTTCGATTCTTTCCCATGTAACATAATTGCCATGATTGCGGTACTCGGCACTGCTACTTCCAGACACCAATCTGCTGTTCAGCATTTGTTCTGTCTGCTCCATCAGTGGAGTCCAATTGAAATATTGATCTTGTTTTACAAAGCCCAAGGTATGAAAGACTTTAGCCCTTTGAATATATATGTTCTGTTAATGCAAAATCAAAGCTGCTGAATTTAGATTTTTGGGGGGGTTAACACACAGGAATTCATTCCTCAGAAGCTGCACACACTCCCATATTAAAATGTGGCAGCTATCTCATCCATCACTGTGAAAATAATTAGATTCAGGCCTGAGCCAAATAAATCCAACAGAGACAGAGGCAGTTTGGAGCATTGCCATTCTGCGCCGGTGTTAAAACACAAGCAAGCAGACACGACAAACATTATTTACTGATCATTTGTGTCAGGCGGTGACTGCAGGAGCAGAGATCTGCCCAAAAGCTTGTGATAATTGATGGTGACTACGTGAATGTGCCAGTGATCACAGACTGTTGTGATGAAGGGTTAATACACACGAGACTCTGTAATACAATTGTCCTCTTTCGTTTCAATGTGTTTTGCTTGCAGTGCAGAATAAAGGAATAACATTTTCCACTTCCCTTCATGTGTGCCATGAGTTCACAAACGCAATAACCTTAAATGCATTACAGCACAATATGCCAAAGCACGCATTTGCTTATATTTTATTAGATAAATAAACACATTGTGCCGCAAAGTGGAAGAACACACGTTAAAGTGTCTGCATCATTGGTGCTTTCAGTCTGAAATAGTAATTAAAGTAACAACAAGAAGTTTGATATTACTATTATAGTTCTATATTGAAAGCAGATGCACAAAGACTTTGAAAATGTGAGCCTGATCCTAATAGTGACAACATTCATCTCTAAAACTGATTTGTTATAAACAACTGACAGTCTAATATTTCACAGTTCATTTATTCAGAACTACTGCTTTGTAATTAGCAGTGATATTGGAGGGTCACTGGTCACTTCATTAGTTACAGTTTGGTAGTACCAACAAGGTGCTGGAAACAGATTGTTGAGTATCAGAGATTTGGGACATGATAGAGTCACACAGTTGCTGTAGATTTGCCGGAGCACATACATGACAGTGATCTCCCCTGGCCAGTTAACGTCGTCTCAGCATCTGACTAGGATGCCTCCTGGACGTCTCCTGGGTGAGGTTTGAGTATCTGTGCTTGTACTGCTCTCTGCACTATAAGTTAAAATTAAGAAGATCAATTAATGCCAGGATTTCATACTTCTTTGAAAACACAGAATATATAAATATTTTAAGAGCAATGTCAATAGGCAAAAGAGTCGACACATAGATTTTTAATCATAATGATTTTAGTTTAATCTGTGTTCACACCAAAAGAAGGATGCAAGATAATTCAAAACAGTGGGTTTCACTTTAACTTGCACTCATAATATAAGTACGATTACAGGAGGATTACCTGCAGCTTGGGGATTTTTGCTCACCTGCTTTTCTATCAAACATCAGAATGCTCCTTAATGACTCCTTTCAATAACAACACTGCACTCTTTTGCTCCCTTCATACTGCTACAGTTTAATTTGGTAGAAAACTGATTTTTTTTTAATTAATAGTGGCCTATTTCCAACAATTGTCTAGATATTAGAATCATTGTTTACTCACAACAATATGATAACACAGAATATGACATTATTATAAAGGTGGAACACCTTTACTTTTGATGCCTTTAGTACATTTTCCTGTTGCTTCATTCAACATTTTTTTTTATTATTATTATTTTTGCCAAAGAAAAACAAAATCTCTATTTCAAAGTTAAATTATTTGATCAGTCACTTCAAGGTGCTTTGTACTGTAAGGTCAAAACCCTACAATAACACAGAGAAACACACAACAATTAAGTGACCCCCTTTGAGCAAGCACTTGGCGACAATACGAAGGAAAAAACTTCCCATGAAGAAACCTCCAGATAACCAGGCTCGGGGTGGGGTGGCCATCTGCCGTGACTGTTTGGGGGGTTAGGAGAGGCAGACAGGAAGATTAGACAAGCACTATGAAAGAGAGACAGAGATTAATAATAACTAATTATTAAAGATTAAATGCAAACTGATCTATAAACACACAGAGAGTGAAAAGAGATGAGTGAAGATGCCAAATGAAGTCTTTTCTCTCCTCACCTATGAGTCTTTGCCAGTCTGCGGTGACACATCCATTGCCCTGCAAGGTTTCAGGACATACACTACAGGTGATAGGATCAACATAACATAACTGATGACTGGACTCCAACCGAGGACCTCCTTGCTGTGAGGTGACAGTGCTAACCACCACCTACGATATTACATGATAATATAACATATTTTTGTGCGCAGTCGAGCTGTTTAAAGCAGCTTTTGTGAGCAATACAGTGTCTGTGCATGAGCTAAATATGGGCTGAGAATTCAAATAATGTGGAGCATTACTTATTAACACCAGCCAAGCTGCTCCAAAAATTGTTAGCAGCCATGCTTTTTGGCTCCATTAGACACTGGCAGGTAACCAACCATGATGCTTTCTGTTGTTCAGATGTAGCCTGGCTGGGAAAATATTCAAATGGATAAAAATAGTAACATTTTAGAACAAGAGGCATTCAAAAAGTCTCTTGAACACTAGTTATAATACTGATGCAAATGCCCCTGCTGGTAAATTTTAACTGACCACAGGATGTATTCCCTTTTTTTACAGCATACTCCATTTCAGCAAAAACATCACTGTGTTGTTTTTGCTTCTTCTTCTTTCTTTTTTTTTCAAAGGTTTCTGATATAAAAAGTTGCTCCAGCACAATTATGGGTGGCAGTTAATCAGCATCACTGGCAACACATTAAACACCTTCTGGTATTTTTGAGCTTCAAAATAACCAACAGAGCAGGTTTCACCTTTTCAAGGTCGTCCCTCCCCAATATCAAACTGGGTACCAGTGGATTCGGAGATGACGGTCTTAACATGAACCAGTTGCTGGTTTTCACTGAGATTTTAATATGAATAACTGCTGCCACCTGCTGGAGCAATTTCCTTGTTATTAATGCTGAGCTTCTAAATGTCAGAATATATTAGTAGAAAGGGGGGGAAAGGCAAACTGCTAACTTTATAGTTCACAGCCCACATGGGGCCATTAATCTTGTTATGCTGTCACACAAATATGCTCTTAACCTGTTCATCACCCAAACCAATGCTCTCAAAACATGAAGCCACACTGCTGCTCACTGATTGTCGCATCGCTTAACAAAATAAATAATAAAATATTTATGAATAAAATTAATCTTTATATTATTAAAAAAATTAATAAAAAAAATTAATAAAAATTAATAAAATATAATAAATAATACAAAATTAAACCTTTCTGGTTTGTCTGATCAACTTTATCCATATGCAGTTATTGCAGCTGCGTAACACGCTTCAAAGCAAAACTCCCACATCTCATATTTGTTCTACAGAAGTTATTTTTAATAAACACCTGTCAAATGAAAGGTTTGCTTCTGAGAGGCAGCATGTGAATCCTCTTCAGAAAACAACCAAGACAACTAACTGGAATGAGAGATAACATGTTTTTTTCTTAAAAATAAAAAATAAAAAAAGCAAAAAGGGTAACTGGGAGGGGAAAAAGGAGACCAAACAGCAGAAATACATTAGTTTGTGCAACAGCAAATACAGCTGAATTATATACAAGCATATCTTTACTGAACATTCATCAACAGCTTCAACTATGCATGTACAATGAGGGCTCTCCTATCAGTTTACAGGAAAAGTGTTGTTTTCAGCTTGAGTTTAATCAGTCGTCACTATTTGTTCCAGTCAGCGCTGAGCAGCCAGTGTTTTCAAGTGCTACAGAGGTCTGCAAGAAATGGTAATGCAATACTTCAGATGTTCAGGAAATTAATATGGAAATTAGAAACTGTAACATGATAACATTCAGCAGCTTGCTTTCAGCTCAGAAATAGACGGACACTCGAGTTACTGTTTGATGTAATGAAGGATGAAAACGTCAAAGTAAGTTGTAAGAAATGAGTTCAGCTTGAGACGTGTTTATAAGACTTGTCGGTCTTAAAATAGCTGGTGGCTTTTTAGGAGAACAGTGCAGCCACAAAACTCTGTACAAATTTAATGAATATCTATCTTAGCTGCTAAACTTTGTATTTATAGTACATTAAACTGTTACTCTATATTGTACTAAAACAGACTGCAGCATTAATGTTATTGTTAAACTGAGAACTTATGTAAACATAACAGAGAAATCTAAATCTCAAACTGACCTGAATATGGAAGATCCCATAGCATGCTTTGAAATGCAGCTCAGAGGCTGCCATATCTGTCAACAGTATTGGATTTCTCCAAATATTGTAACCGTTATGAACAATCATTAAGGCTGAGTCTAGGGGTTCATCTAAAATTGTTAGAAAAGCAAGGCTTGAGACCAAAAGGTTGCTGGTTTCAATTCCAGTAACATCTGAGGATATGTGGGTGGGAGGAGAAAACAAATAAAATATGACGCTCTTCCATTCTTTCACCAAAAGGAGACAGTGTAAGGCCAGCCAAACAGATTTTTCAGTCAGGCCCGTCTTTCCACATCAATTTTTTTAATTATTACTCCACCTCCCTCTTCAGGGATCCCCATAAAAATCTTCTTTATAAAAGAAACATAAATTTGTACAAGTATTTACAAAGGGAAGGAAGGGGAGAACAAGGCATTTAGTGTTTGGGTTCTACAATAATCCACAAAGACATTGTTCCACATCCCTCAGTCCAACATTCAAAACATTACAGGATTACAGGAGTCCATTTGGAGTGTTTTTTGTTGCAGTGTTCAATCTCAGCCAACTATCGCTTCAGGGCGTGATGTGTCCTGGGCCAGCCCAAGTCCCTGAGACATTAGCGTTTGACTTCTTAGTTTTTTGCTAACAATCTCAACTCGAGTCTGAATCACTGCTGTCTGAGGAAGAGGATGAGGAGGAGGAAGAGGACGAGTCTGAGCTGGAGCTGCTTCCGCTGAGGCGTGATGGCTGGGCGTGAGTCTCCACTGCACTCGGCTTTTCCACTGAGGAGAAAATAGCAAAGAGAAGAATGTTTAATGGATGCACCTGTACGAAAAGGAAGAAAGCACTGAAGTGTTTCTCTCAGCGTCTTTGCCAAAACAGCCCATACGTGCAAAACCTCACATTTCATCTGGTTTTTACAGACAATTCTGCTTCTACAAACAGTCTAGTGATGGAGAGTGTGAACCACTGGAGCCAAAGTTTCCTAAAACAAAAGAATAGCTCATTTATAGCCAGATGTGATATAATGGCCAGGGGATAACATGTAAACAGAAGTTAAAACTGCAACTCAAATACACACAGGGTAGAAAGACTGATAAACTCCAGGGGCCTGATGCATAAAACTCTAGATTCACAACTTAATCTGTGTAAACACAGAAATAGTATCTTCTTTCCATCTAAAGCCAGCTGTACACATTGTGCTCTTTTGCAAATCAAAAGAGGAAAAACCTTAAGATGTACAGCCTTAAATATAGTCTAAACGTCACCATAACAGGCTTGAATCGCTCTAGAAAGTGTGCACACGGTTTAAAAAGGTATGTTTTAGCTCAACACTTTCTAAATCCCTGCTTGTGTGGGGGCACAGGCGCACACATGTCTAATACTATGCATCCCGCTTCAGCACACAATCATGGTGTTTAAATACTTTGCCATTTTTCTCGCTCATTCTGATCTACACTCCTGGTTTAATCCCTCCCTGCTACTAATGCATTTACAGGCCGATGAATGTTCTTACTCTTCATACAATCTTTAAGCAGCAGGAGAGAAGAAGATACTTTAATGAAATTCAATTTTCAATTCAATTGTATTTATATAGCACTATATCACAACAACAGTTGCCTGTTATTGTAAGGTTAAGACCCTAAAATAATAAAGAAAACCCCTACGAGTGTTTCTCAAATAAAAGCCCATTATGGTATGCAGATAAGCGAAACAAAAGCCCTGTCCACACTTTAAAGAAATAAACAAACTGGTTTTCTAATGATCAGCAAAAGTCTCAGACACCTTCACACACATGAGGCATTCCATATTATTATGATGGCTTACTGTAGATTTACACAACCAAAACACATTTACATCTCAGAGGGATTTTTAAGGTAGTTTGTTACCAAGTATAGCATTATATGAAAAGACTGTCCTGACTATACAAACTAGAACACAAGTCAAATCCAACCGTTCTGTCTCTCCCAATTTAGAGTCACTATTTAACCTAACATGCATGTCTGGAGTACTTGAGGGAACTCGCACAGGGAGCAAAGGCCAACTCTACACTTGAAACGCTGTGCCATCTTCGCTGAATTATTGAAGTGCACAGTATTTGAGTAACGTAGAGAATCTGTAAGCTGCTCTGAAAACCAGACATGTTTGCATCCACACAGAAATGTGATGATGTGAGAGCTTACCTTTAGGTTTCGTGGGTTTCTTGACTGAATTGAGTTGTCCGCTGACATCTTGCAGCCTCCTCTCTAGCTCCCTCCTCTTCTCCAAGGTCAGCTCCTCTTTAGACTTGCCAATGCTGCCTTTCTTTGCTGCTGCAATATAAGATGATAAAAAGGTTGTTACAGAGCTGGGGACCAAACAGAAATACAGTGGTAAGTATACTGTGTTACACCATTTCTAAGTCAGTACTGAGTAGTGTCAAGTTAAATACAGAGATTAAATTTCTTGCTCTCTTTACTAATTTTAAGTAGCAGCTTAGTAGTGCTACGCTGAGCTCTGCAGTCATATCTACATGCTGTAGTTGTGACCAGTCACCAGGGGGCAGCGTCAAATATTTGAAGAAACTATCAACTTTAGCTACTTCTATTCACTTTGTTGGTGCTTTAGCTTAGCATCTGCTGCAGAGAGAAGTTATAACATACAAAGAAATGATTTGTAGTGAAATTAAGACTTTCAGTCTCAAGTCTGTCTCCTTAGACTCTGGCCTTTACCCGTCAGGTTTTCATTCTGTGTAGCCAAAGAGCTAATCAAATACACGTCAACTCAGAACTTAATGTCAAGAGGAAACCTAGCCTCTCTGTCACTGACAGACATGAAGGAGGGCGCTAGATAGAAAGATTTGAGTGGAACACCGAGGTGATGTGGTTAAACTGTTAAACTAAACTAAACTACATGCCTGTCAGATAGGCGTAATCCTCTGCTACAGTTTTATTTCTCTTGTCAGTCCAGTCAGGGAAATATTACACACTATTGTCATGAAAACCAGATATTTTTGTGCAGGAAAACTGTTATTTTTCCTGCATTAAAACTAGTGTACAATCGTTTCCAAGTCCAAACTTAGATGGCACCGATTAAGGTTCTTAATTTTTATTTTTTTTTTAAATATACATAATCTTTTCTATATATCAACTTATGTATCATTTGTTGTTAAGCACCAACCACTATGAACGCTCTTTACAGATGTTGGATGCTGTTTATCATGGAGCACTGAGATTCATCACAGGATGTAAAACTCTTGCCAACCATTGTACTTCATACTCTTTGGTTAACTGGCGTTCACTGTCCACCCACAGACTGTTGCATTAGTACATTTTCAGTCATAAATCAGTAATTTGTTTACTACAAGTGTATCTAACTTACTATGTGTCACCTGAACAGAGAATCTAGAGCCTACGCTCACAAGCTTTTATTACATTCATTACAAAAAAAAAAAAAAAAAAAAAAAACAACTACTAGGTTTTTGTTTTTGATGTCAAAAACTTGTTTAGTTACAGCAGTACAATACATACTGGGTTTAGAAATGCAGAGGCAGAAAGTATCCACTCAGCCTTGTAAAGCCTCTTTCCAAGAATTTGATTATATCAACTGTGAGAGCCAGTATACGGTTAACTTTCAGGAATCAAAAGCATTTGTGCCATTTAACCTCAACACTGGATCAGGTTGTTTGACTTTGGGAAGTGAAGGGGCATTTGGACGCAGACGCTATCAGCCCTTAATAAGAATATATAATTGCCCTCCGTGTGTGGCTGCATGAGTCAAAACTACAGGTTCTTTCTTCAGCATCAACTTTACTCTCCAAGTTTAACAGTCTATTTTTTCCTACATAAGATGTACTTAGCCATTACAGACTTTAACATATGTCACATGTTAGGTACTGATAGTAGGTTCTGATACTCAATAACTTGTCAATTACAAAAACATCCAAGATATTGCTAAACAGGAATATGCTGGTGCTGTCTTGGTGGTCATTTTATCTACCTTGTTCAGCATACGGCTTACGGGGCTTCTTCCTCAGACATGTCATCACGTAGCGCTCGAGCTCTTTCAGTGTGGATGGTTTGAGTGTTTCAAAGTCAATCTCAATCTCCTCAGGGTTGGTGTCCCTCAGTGAGGGCTCCCTGGACTGTATGATGTGGACCACACGACCCAGCTTCTCGCCTGGTAACTTGTTGATGTCGAGGCTTAGCTGGCGCTTCTCATCGTATGACATGGGCACGATCTCTTCCTCTTCCTCCGAGTCATAGTGTGGTAACATGGAAGTGGCAAGTTGAGGGTAGAAAGGCTTCTTTGAAGTCCTGAAATAACAGAAGAAGAGCACAGCTATCAGCTGTTTTGCATTCAAAACATTTAACTGGTTGAACAGTATAATTATTTGTTTCACTAAACCCCAAAAAGGAAGTATGATGAAGATGAGATCAAGTTTAAAAAAAAAAAAAAAAAAAAAACAACAACACTGGTGTGGTGGTTCACTCTTTATACTAACTTGCTGTTCTTGTTACTCTTCTTCCCCTGGCTTTTCTTGGCCTGGGAGCCACCTGCTTTGGCAGATTTGCTCTTCAACTTGCTGGGCATCTTCCATTCCTCAGAGCCTGCTCTGCTTCGGACTCCTCGATTTCGCTTCTCCAGCTTTTTCTTTTTCTTCTTCTCCTTTTTGTCCTTTTTGTCCTTTTTCTTTTTGGGCTTGACGATGGGGCCTTGGGAGAGAGCAGCTAGCTGTTCGTGCACGGCTCGGAGCTGAGAAAAATATACAAATTAAAGACGTTTTTGTTTCCACGTTTAGTTTGATGCAACAAACACCCTCCAATACCTCAATAGTAGCTACTCAATATCTTACTTGTGTGCACACCTGGTCCTGTAATTCAGCCAAGCGATGTGCTCGCTCCTCCTCGCTGTCTGAGCTTGGGCTGCTCTCACTCTCCTCACTCTCGCTGCTAGGCTCACTCTCAGAGGTGGAGGAAGATGAGGAGGATGAGGAGGAGGAAGATGATGAAGAGGATGTTTGATGCCCACTCATGGACATGGCTGTGTGCTCCATGTGTGGTTCATCTGGCATCTTGGCAAAACGGAACTCAAAGACATCCTGAGACATGGGGGGAAAAAAAGAAAAAGAAAAAAAAAAAAAAAAAAGTTAAATGGTAAGAAAGGAGGAAAGTGAGTAATAAAGTAGCAAATATAACTGAAGAAGCCTCTGTGAGGGCGCCTGGTCCATGTAACTGCTGCTCACCTGTAGTTTCCGTGCCATCCCCACAACATCGTGATCAGGTGGATTGTACTTGTAGCAGTTTGAGAACATCAGTCTAACATCACTGGCAAACTGTTGAGCATCTCTGTACTCACGACAGTCCATCTTCCTCTGATTGTAAAAAACAGGAATTGGACATTTATTAGATTTTAATAGAAGATTTTTTTTTTCCCCACTGCATTTTACATTCACATTTAAAATCCTTCCCCCTTCTGTGTTTTATCATTTCAACATGGTATGTTTAGTAAAAAGAAATATTACTATTAAAGTACTGCGAGCACACTTTCACGCATTCGAAGTCACCTTGATGGTGCTGAGGTCCATAGGACACTTGATGATATCGTGATAGTCATGAAGTCCGAGTGCAGCTGCATCCACAGGTGTGTAGAAAGGCCATGCATACGCAGCATGTTTCTTTGATAACATGTCCTTCAGCAGCCCACTGCAGTACCTCAGCTGCGGGCTGAGTTTTCCCTTCCTTGAGGGCTGAGGTTGAACAGAATCGGGCAAGTCCTTCTTGGGGGGTTTGATGGGGCGTCCGCTGCCAACTCTGCGTCCAGTGCCAGCCATCATTGGCTGGAGCAGGACAGGGCCTCCAGGACTCCTGACGAGCCCAATCCCAGGTGGGGTCTCCAAGCTTATGCTTCCCATTGAGGAGACCGTGTGCATGGACGTGTCATGGATTTGACCCCCGTGTCCCCCTTTCCCCAAGCCCACCATGTGCGGCGTTCCTGACATGCCCACAGTAGTGAAGCCCATGGTAGAGGGTGTGGTGGTATCTGCTTTGCGTTTTACACCTTTCTTCTATAGAAAGAAAAAGTTGGAAATTGTTGTGATCACTTTATTATGGCTTTGTTACACGGTTTATAATCCTGACAACTGAAATACTAAATCTTTAACAAAGGACAGTTTACTTTCACATTTAGTGCTGTTAAAAAAGAACTTAAGTGTTTCAACATCGATTTTGCATGCTAAAATCTAGATATGCAAATTTTTCTAATCAGCATTCTGTCTTACATACCTTGGTTGTGGGCTGTGTAGGAGGCAAACCCATAATGTTAGCTGGTGGCAGGCTTTTAGTTAGCACAGTCTGGGGAGAGTTGGCCAGCATGGAATCCCCCGTGTCTGAGGATGAGGGGGAGTAGGCTGACTGGGACACTGCTGGCACCTGCTGAGCCCTTGATGCTGGTAGATAAAGAATATTAAATTTAAGAGTTGCAATTCAGCTACACAACAACACCACCTCAATCATAAATGTTGCTTTCATAATGCCTTCCTGCTTGTAAATAAATACATCTTAACATCTTTAATTGCCAAAATATGGCTCAATCAAATTTGCATATCTAAGTAGAAGAACCGATAAGCAAGCAGACTAACGATTCTGAAGAATTCGACTACCAGGAACCAGTTCTTGGTAGAACCGGTTCTCGATTTCCATCCCTACTTACCAGAAGATTTACGACCTCTTCCCCTGCTGTTTTTGTTCCGAGGAGCTGGAGGAGGAAGTTCAACTTCCTCTTCGGGCATCTGGGCCACCTTCTGAAGAAAAATCTTCTCTAGGGATTGGGCCATCAGCACAATGTCATCTGTTGGCTAACCAGGGAGGAAAAAAAAAAAAAAAAAAAAAAAAAAAAAAAAGCAACACATGAGCACAAATAATATATACGGTAAGTACTATTTTTTGCATAAATGTCATTTCAGTTTAACAATAAAGGTTTTGTATTTTTTTTGTATATTTGTTAACAGACTGACAGGAACATTCATGCAATTTTAAAAACATCCCTTTTGATTGTTATGTGTAAATAGATCAAACAGATAATTACAGATTCTTGAAAAGAATTTCCTAAGATTAGTGCTTACATTTCATAAATAATAATATAAACTAAACCACTGTTTTCCCACATAAAGATGTTAACAATCACCATAGAAATCCCAGGCTAAGACACTTCATATGGTTATCTACGAGACAACTTAATGCAAAATGTAAGTTTGTATAATCATTGAAATGATCTGTTACACACAAGCCATTGCTTAATTTACATATCTAGGTTGAGTTGAATCTGCTTTGCAAAATTATTTACATGTAGCACATTTCTGCAGTCATTAGGCCTTTTGTCTTTCACTTTAAAATTTTCCCTTGCTTCCCTTAAGTTATGCTGAGGAGCACATGTAGTACATGTTCTCTTGCTATGAAGAATAGCAGAGAAATCACAGGGCATTTTGTGTAAAGTAAAGGGAAAGGGTGAAGGGTTAAAAAAAAAATAAATAGCCTCTAAAATTTCTGTGCCTCTGCTTGGATCATTAACAAAAATACACACAACTTTGGTCAAGTCATTTAAAAAAAACAAACAAAAAAACAAACAAAAACAAACACCAAATCTTGCTAGATTTCCCCACTGGTTTGCTAGAAATCATTAAACACTGTACTTTAACACTTATTTTTTCACTCTGAGCTGACAAAACACAGTTCTACGCCTGCTCAGTGTAAGATCACTGTGTTAATAAATGCAATCCAAAGGGAATGCTAGCTTGTGAGAAAGGAACAAATATCAATTAAAATGGAATAAATAACATGGATAAAAATGTGTTTTTTACCTTTTGACCTACCTTGTTGTAGATGTAGCAGTTGGTGAACATTGTGTTGAAGTCCTGTATGCACTCACATGCACTACGGTAGAAGTTATTTTCCAAGCGTTTCTTAATGGTCCCCATGTCCATGGGTTGTTTGATAATTTTATGGTAATCCTTGGGGAAAAAAATGCATTTTTTTTTAATTAATAACTTTTTAATTTATGGCTCTACAGAAATACCAATCCCACTTGTTTACTTGTTAAAGTGTGGACACCTTTTCCATAATGGTCCCAAGATGTTAAAAATATGTTTTAAAAAAACCCCAAAAAACCTGAGATACAATCATCTATTAACAAACCAGAAAGGATCATTTATAATAGCCAAAAAATAATACAGAATATTGGATATTTATCTCAGCATCTGGAAGTAGACACATTCAAACTCCGAGTGGTTTATCAAAGCACTTGGATTCAACCCACCGGCAGGTTAAGCTTGTAGGCATCCACGGGCTCCTGAAAAGGCCAGGCAAAGTGGTGCCTCCAAAGAGACTTCATCAGGGTCTTCTGGAGGTACTGCAGCTGGTTTGTCATGCGGCCTGGTCGGGTAGGATCCTTCACTGGGGGCTGTGGAGGGGCAGGGGGACCCTGGGGCATTGTGTGGGGTAGGGAGGGGCTCTCAAAGTCCTCGTACAGCAGGGAGGGCTTACGAATGCGTTTTCCCGAGCTTGTGTGTTGGTCCATCATACCACCGGACAACCCAACCAGAGAGCTGGAGTGAGGAAGATGTAAAAGCACAGGAGAAGAATTAATGACAATGATTAAAAAAAATTTAAAAATTTAAAAAAGAGACCCTGCATCCACATTACAAGGAAAAGAAGGAAAGAAATGCTACCTTAATACCTCATGTGGAAAAAGCTGGCTGGCTGTAAATAAACTTTTAAGGTGGGAGAGGATAAAGAAGAAAAATATAAGACCCCCCCCCCCCCAATGGTTATCTAGGAAACCAGGATTTCATCTATAGGTTGCAACTTTTAGCACTGCCATGGGAGCCATGACTGTCCTATAAGAATGCTGCTGATAAGGCAATAAAGTCAATGTCATGTAATATGCAATTCAGCAAGAAACATACAGGCAGTCTGGATAATCTTCAGAAGTTTGGGTTCAGTTTCTTTGATGATGATGTCTATGTTTTGACCGTTTCACTGTTGCACTTTATCAAGTTGTAACAGAGAAACTACTAAAAAGTATAAGAGTTGTACTTAGCTAGATAAATCTTATAAACAATAGCCTCAAAGTCAAACAACAGTGACACGCTAGATAAGTACTTATAAACATGATTATCTTTTCCAGATAAAATGTTTCCTCTGGTTTTCCCCACACACAAAGGAATAAATGGAGGATATGCCAATCAATGCCTTACACAAGCACTGTGGTCTCCCCTGGAGATGCACCATAATAAACAGGGCAGAGAACAAATTCCCCCATGGGCCTTAAGAGAGTTAATTAAAAAGAAAGCAATCTTTTTGAGATATCAGCATCTCTGCAAGTTATGATCTCCAGTTTGGATGTAGTCCAACAACACCACGTTCCATAAAGAGCACTTTTCAATGCACCATGCGATGACAGAGGTCACCTAGTTCATGTAGTTAAAGGACACAGAAAGTCGGTCCTTTCTCACCTCCATCTGAGCACCACAGCTTAATACACACATGCCCTACTGACACACAAACAATGGCTAAGCCGATGAGCCGGTTTTCTACATCAAACAGAATACAAGCAGCACAAATAACTACTAAACAGCATTAAGGGTGCCGAAAAAAAGGAATTTGCAGAGTAGTAAACATAAGAACTTTTCTATTTCCAGGCAAATGTTTTAAGCTCTACTTACTTTAGTGTTTTGAAGCATTTAACAATTAAATGGGAAAAAAAAACATCCAAATATACATCCAATAACACACACAGAGAACAAAAACATTCAGAATTGCTGTTTTACTGAAAGCATTTTAAAACTTAACGTGCTTTTCTCCAAATTAGTTCTGAACACAAGATTATGTGAAAGAAAATCTACCTAAAGTCGCAACATTTGTGCAAAAACACAAACACCGTTTAATTATCAACTTGGCTCCATGTGACTATTATGGCTTTAGTGTTTGAACCTGCATTTAACCAGCTTCTGTTTTTACTAAACAGAGACAAATTAGCGTAGGCTGAACAACCCGTCGTTATTATTTAGTCAAACTGATCAAAGACTCCTAGTCCACCAGCTGCTGATCGCGTGGTTGGACGCCCCGCCCTCGCTGTTTGTAAACACTTCTTCACAACGACAGAAGCCAATATCTGACGACCATAAGGGGTCCAAAAAGACACAAACGCCACATTTATTAAAGAGCACTGCTCGGAAAAGAATTTTTAAAAATTTTGATAAAACCCTCGGGCCATCAGGCAATTTCAGCCATTTTGCCACAGTCTCAGGGCGTTTGTTCACCAGCACAGAAGCTGCGAGCTGGAAGCTAAGCTTGCGAGCTAGCGGAGACAGACTGCAACAGCGCTTTATAAATATAACAATACACCTGGGACTGCCAAGCTGCAGTTAAGCAGAGGTTGTGTGTGGGGGGAAAGGGGAACAGTGGACGGGTTATTTATAACTAGTTTTCTTATATGATATTGTTTTACATTAGCGACAGCAGGTTGCATGAGCAATGAATGACACGACAGACAGACAGCCGGCGGGGAGCACCAGGCTGACCTAGCCGATGGAGATGCAGCTGTCATTTGCCTGCTAATTAGAAGCTAAACGCTAAAGAAAACGGAAATATAGGCTCCACAAAACCAGTGTGCAAATATTAAGATTCAGAGGACTTCAGAAATATGTGCAGAGTTGAGTCTCCTGTGTAAGCTAGCGTAAGCGGGCTGTATCATAAGACTGGCTGACGAGGTAGCGCTGTTTTGCTACTCGGAGGCTAACGGTAACGTCACCGTAGCAACAATGTGGTTTTTATTACATAATTCCCATCCTCACGCGGACTACAAAGCCCAGCAAATGTCCTCAGTTTGACCCGAAACACTGCGGACATTACCTGTCGTGAGGTGGGTTGACGGCGGCTTCCATTGGGGTGAGGGCGGAGTGTTGTTACGATCCAATTTTTCGCCGCTGTTGACGCTGCACTTCCACAAAACGCTCAGCGACCAACTCCGCAATGAAATGGCGACTAAGCGCTTCCGCTTGACCCTATATAAACCCCTCTCGTGGCAGTGCCGCGTCGTTCCTGTCACGTGGACGATGATTCCGCGCCATAATTGGCTGTAAGCAGGTGTCAGTCAAACAGCACAGTCTGTACATCTTGTACTCTGAAAATATTGCATGTTTCAGATTTTTTATACAGTAATGAGCTATCTGGCGACGCACTGCGTTAATAATTGCTGTAATTTTCAGACTAACGCTTCTCTGTCTATATGGATTAGTATGTTTTGTCCTCAAGAGAGTTTGGATTGTCATGCAGGTGATCTCCGTTTTATTAAACCCACTGCGGAATACCTGGGTAGCAACTGTATTTTTTTATTTTTTTATTTTTTTTGGTGAGATGTTTCCATTTAAAGCGGCACATTCATGAAATAACCCCCTTAGCTGCTTTGTGATTGATGCCCTCAAAAAAATGGACATCTTTTTTTCCAACTCCGTGACTAACCGCTTTAAAGAAGCTATGTTTAACAGTATCCTGCAGTCTAGATAGATAGAAAGACAGATACATGTGCAGTTTCCCAAAAAATAAAAATAAAATAAGAGGAGACTGGGATTGTTGACAAGCAATGGCAACGGGTTTCACTCGTCACTGCTGCACCATAGAGCACATTCTCCAACAGACTGATTCAATGCCACAAGGACAGATACAATAAATCTTTTATGCAACACATCTGTATAGCGATGCATCATCTGTGCTTCAACAGTTTATTTCTACCCTGTACTGTGCGCACGACTTTCATTACAATGTACATTGACTGTAAAGTTTTTACGTAAACGTATTCATTAGTAAGCATTTTAAATTAAGTTTTATTTTTGCTGTGTTAAATAGATATTTAATATATATTTTAAATGGAGATATTTTTCTTTAACATATTGTTATTATTACGTAATATTACTTACATATTTGGGTTCATATTTGTTTTGCCATGTTGCATATAAGCCAAAATAATGGCATTTATATTCTATAATATTTAAGCTATTTTGCCATTTTTGTTGTCTCGAGCTAAATTTTCAAAACTTTTGTAGTAAAAAGGATAGACTGTTTACCTTTCCCTAACCTGGAGAGTTTTAACATATGCAGGATTGTGTTAATTGTAACTGGATGGACTTGGTTTGCAGTATGTTAACCATTAAAATTCGCATAGCATCATTACAAAGCTATGATTTGTTCATCTGACTAATAGTTGGTGAAACAAAGCTGTTTTTAAACCTTATTGCTCTGCACTCTCACGCCAGAAACCTCCATAAAGAAAGTAAACGTCGTTATGCAAAGGGTGCAAAACAAACCAGCTATCAGCTGTAAATGTCTTGTACACAGCACAGGGATGCTGAGTTCAGCTGTGAATCACCGATCAGCTGTTAGACCGTTTAACAATTTGATCACTTCGGTATTTATTGAAACAACTTGAAAATAGCATTGTTTCGTCAGCTGTATTTTGTCCTACAATCGAAGCCTTTTATATAAAATCAGTCCAAATTTACCTACAAGTTAACCTTACTGTGTCTAGCTGCTTGAAGTTCTGTTCAGTTGAATGATATGGTGGAAACCTACACTTTATTTTATCCTGTACTTGTTAATGTTACACAGTGTAGTATGCTGTGATGGCTAAAACACAAAACAAGGGTAGATATTTGATGGAAATTCTAATTTGGACTCACTTTGCACTGTTGAAGTGAAATGTGGCATGATGCATTCCTTCACAGTCACACACACAGGCTGTATACCCCTGGATTTATTGTATTTTTTCATAATGAACTGTTCATAGCAAGCTGGTGATAAACAAAAGTATCAAATTAACCGGATCTGTTGCTGGACTTGAAGTTTTCATCTTAAAATGGCCAGGTGATTTTCACCCCTGTTGCCTTAAAGAAGAAGACCACCCTCATATATTTTCCTATTAAAAACAAAGAGAGTCCTGCTGATTAAAACACAAGTTGCTGTTCAGGTTCACCACAGTGAGATAAAAATCTAAAAAAAACAACCCAATAACTACAGTACTGTGCAAAAGTCTCAGGTCACAACTCATTTCTTCTTTGCTTCCAAGGAGTCAGACATTCTTTAAATTTTTCTAAAGTGGCCTTAAGCAATAGTTCTTCAGGCTTTCTGGTGGAGTTTCAAAGTTTTCTTTGGACACTGGCTGCTTTTTCAGTCCAGACCTAGTACCTGATCATTTTCAGAGGAATATTTTCTTGTTTCTTTGTAAAGCCACTTAGTACTGATCATGGAATCTAAACAACTCTCATATGTTTGAAGTTTTTCAGTCCGGCTTTAGGCTGTTTCATAGCACAGAGACAGCTCTCATAAAGGTTATGAACGATATCCTGGTAGCGACGGACTGTGGTAAACACGTAGTGCTTATACTACTAGATATGACTGCTGCATTTGACACAGTGGATCACGACCTGCTGATCTCTCGTTTACAGCATTGTGTGGGCATTTCTGGCTTTGCACTCCTGTGGATAAAATCATATCTCTCAAACAGGAGCTTCTGTGTTAAGTTGGGCTCGTCATCGTCCTCTGTGGCCCCTCTGCCATGGGGTGTACCACAGGGATCTATTCTTGGGCCATTACTGTTTTCATTGTATCTCCTGCCACTGGGTGCAATCTTTTGTAAACATAAAGTTTCATTTCATCTATATGCTGATGATTGCCAGCTTTATTTTCCTTTCAGTCATTCTGATAGCTCCCAAATTAGACTCCTGCTTGATTGCCTTAGTGATGTTAAGTCATGGATGGCTCAAAACTTTTTAAATTTTAACGAACGTAAAACGGAAGTAATTCTGTTTGGCCCGAATTGTTCCTCTGATATCCCTGATGTTGACCTTGCTGCTCTGACCCCTCACCTGAAGAGCTCGATTACCAATCTTGGGTTAAAAATCGACTCTGCACTTACCTTTGATGGCCACGTGAATGGGGTGGTGAAATCGTCATTCTATCAACTCAGGCGTCTGTTGAAGGTTAAACCTTTTCTTTCAAGGCGTGACTTGGAGACTATTATCCACGCTTTTATAACCTCACGCTTGGATTATTGTAACTCCCTTTTAATAGGGGTTGGACTGGGCACTCTGACACGCCTGCAACTAGTACAGAATGCTGTGGCACGGTTTTTATCTGGTAAAAGGAAATTTGAGCACATTACTCGGGTTCTGGCCTCCCTGCACTGGCTTCCAATTGAATTTAGGATTCATTTTAAAGTTCTTTTATTGGTTTTTAAATCTTTAAATGGTCTGGCACCTGCGTATCTGTCTGATTTGCTGAAGCCCTATGTCCCCACTCATTCGCTCCGGTCAGCTGAGCAGCTGTTGCTCTCAGTCCCCAAATCAGGGCTGAAACTGAGAGGAGACCGAGCGTTCTCTATTGTGGCTCCTAAGCTTTGGAATAATCTTCCTCTTCACATTAGGCAATCGACATCAGTGATGGTTTTTAAATCCAGATTGAAAACGCATTTTTATTCAATGGCTTTTGACTCAGTGGTTGACTGACTTGTATTTTATTGTTTTCGCTAGTTTATTATTTTATCGTATTTATTATTCTTATGGTATCTATTATGTTTCTGTTGTTCAGCACTTTGGTCACCCTTGTGTGTTTTTAAAGTGCTATATAAATAAACGATGATGATGATAATGATGATGGAATCATTAGCATAAAAGATGTACCTAAGGCATGAGCCAGTGCTTTAGCTACACATAACAACTTAGTTTGGCCATGCAACAGGCTGGCAACCTGTCCAGCATGTACCCAACCTGTTGTCCTATGGAAGCCGAGGACATCTGACTTCTGAAATTCAAATGAAGACAGTGAATGTCACACCATAAAAATTCATCTTAATGTGGCATGGCTGATCAGCAGACAGTTGAATAAATAAAAGTTTGCCTGGTCTCCAAGTAACTAAAAAAGTGCAAAAAGTGTTAAATCATCCCTAAGTCTATTCCACTTGATGAAATTGGCTCTCATGTAGGTCAAACCAAAAAAAGAAAAACTAGAAATTCCCAGTTACAGAGAAGTTCCATTTGCTTTACCATCCTCGCCCATTAACAGCGCCTCAGATTAGAGCCCACATCAAAGCCTCCAGAAGTTCAAATAGCAGACACATTTCATCAGCTGACCCATGTGAATCCAGACTTCAGCCTCATGAGTTTAACTGTGCTATTTTTGGTACCAGACACATTATCTTTGTAAAATAAAGGAAAAGAGATTGGATTTCCATGTGTGGCCCTCACTGTGAGGCACAGGGGACATTAAGACCACAGTCACGACTTAAATCCAGTTGAGTTAATTTGGGAATAGTTGAAAAGCAGCCAACAAGTTGTGCTCGGCTTATGAGGGAACTTCTACAAGAGTGTTAAGAATGCTGTATACAGAAAGAGTATGTAAAGCTGTTAACAAAGCAAGAGGTGGCAACTTTGAGGAATTTAAAATGCAAAACCTACTTTTGCTTTATTAACACTTACTTGAATCCACATGTTATTTAACAGTAATAATTTATTGTGACGTTTTACCATACAACAAAAGCGGAAAGCATAAGCACCCAGAACCTTCCGCAACAACTTAACGCTATTACAAAGAAAACATCTTTATGAGAATTTTTTTTTTTACATTAATAAATCACACGCACCACAGAACAGCTCTGTTTAAAAGATTTACTAATGAAAAGTTGAATATTAAAAACAATGGAGCAAGTCATGATTTGTGTAAATATTTTTCTGTGGAAGCAAACAAGTTTGAACATTGAGTCGTAAAGAATCATCCATAAAGGGAAAAGTACAGAAAAATAAACAAACACACATAAACCCATCCAGAACATTTAGAAACACAGTTTTAAATAGTGCAATATAAAGTAAAGTGAATCTAGCTGCTTGATCTCTACATCTACAGTGTATGAAGCAAAGTGTATGAAGCAAAAGAGTGGGTGACCATGAGCTCTCTCAATCACACCCAAAGGGATATAAAAGCTCACCAGAGGGATGTGGGTTTGGGTGATGTGACAATAATAAAGAAACATTAATCTACCCACTACCACTGATTTTGCTAAACTGCTTATGGTACTGTGCCTTTTCTTTTAAAACTGTATGTCTGGATGTATCACAGCATTGGAGGGAAAGCTGCAAATCAATCATGGCTTGAAGGTTTATAATACAGATTTTTTTTGTTTGAAAATTTGATGGTTTTTTTTTAACCAAAAACTAGACATTATTGTTTATAGTTGCTTTACTCATTTAGATTTCTTGATTGAAAATGCATTATTTTATTATGACGGAGGATTTTTATCTGGACCGGTCTGCTGGTTGCATCTTTGGGACAGGATGCAACTCTCAGGGACTGCTGAGTAGGTAGATAACAGCTTCAAGGACTTTAAGGTGCAACAGTCTTACTGGGTAAACTCCAGCAAACCTTTGTAATACAAGGGGTGGTCTCACTGCAAAAAAAATATTTACAATATAAATGTAGCCTGAGTTTTGCATCTTTTAGGCCTGGTTTAGACTTCTGCGGGGAATCTTTGTAGAGCCCACACATAACCTGCTTAAGTGGGTTAAACGTCATTGCCGGCATTTATGCCTTTGCTGGTGTACTGTGTGGTCAAGTCCTGATGTTTCATATGTGGTGCCAGCTGATAGATATAAAATGTAATTTGGGGACTTTTTTCTCTTCTGGGTCGCTGCTATTTGTAGTGGTCAGTTTTTTTTCGCAGTCAGACATATTTGTCCTTCCCGTTTTTCACTTCTTTGTACTCATTCTCTCATGTCTATTCTGACAGTTTCAGCACTCCAGGAGTTTGCTGACATTTGTGAATCCTTACATTGATGCTATGATTATTATTCCTTATACTGAAGTGACCACTGTTATTCTTTCACTCGTAACTTTAAAAACTGCTGCGAAAAACTAGCACTCAAAATATACAGGAGGAATCGATGATGCTGAACAAGCCAATCACAGTAACTTCGGGTTGCATCCACCCAATGTGTAGTTACATTTCACTGGAGGTGCATGTCGGGTTAGGTTGCAGGGTTAGCAGGGGTTTATGGCTACATCACAGGTTAAGGTGTAGATTTCCCGCTGAAGCATAAATCAGATCTAAGTCTTAAAACCAGCAAGTCTGTTCCTGGAGTGCTGCTCACACTTCTCACTGCATCTCAATTCAATTCTTCCTCATTTCGGAAACAGCTCTTATTTTGCTTTTCCACCAGGCCAGCATAAAGGCCTTTGTTATTCATCAGCTCCTCGTGGTTGCCCTCTTCCTTCACCATCCCTCTATCGATGACAATTATGTGACTGGCCTTCTCAACAACACTCATCTTGTTGGATATCAACAGCACGGAGCAGTCTTTTGCTTGATCCGTCAACGCCTGGTGGACCTGTAGAGCACAATTATTATGGTTTTAAAGGAAAAACAGTTTTAAGAAATATGCAAAATCACTAAAGATGAAGAATTTCCTACTTGATATTCGTTCTCTGTGTCCAAATCACTTGTGGCATTGTCCAGAATCAGGACTTTAGGACGTCTGATTAAAGCTCGAGCAATAGCAATACGCTGCTTTTGGCCTCCAGACACCTGGCCACCCTTCTCCCCGGCATCTATGAAACAGAGGGATGTACCAACAAACTTTTGCTTAGGTAGGGCCTTAGAAAATATGAAATGTTGTGGTGCCGTTAAACGCTGAGATTCTGGGTCGAACCTGTGTCATATTTATTCGGCAGTTCCATGATGAATTTGTGGGCGCTGGCCAGATTTGCAGCCCTATGCATTTCCTCATCAGAGGCATGCTCGTAGCCATATTTGATGTTCTCTCGAACAGAGCGAGCAAACAGCACACATTCCTGGCTCACCACAGCAATCTGTGAGCAAACAGAACGAAGACAGGATATTAGTGACTGTGTAATATTCACAGCAGACTCTAAGCAGGGCCTTCAAAGAAATCAGCTGCAGATTAAAGCTAAGAAAAAGCACAAATAAGTATCCTTATAACAAGATAAGACAGATGACAAAGGAGTGAATTTAAACAGGAATTTGGAGGAAAAACATTTAGTAATCTGTGAAAATGCTTCCCTGTCATCATTAGCTGAAGCTCAGGGGCTAATTTCATTCCATTTCCATTTTATACAGAATTCACAGGATTTATTTAGTATCTTTAACTTCAGTTTAGGAGTTAAATTTGTGGCATGAGGACTTGATAAACCCCTAGGTGCGAATAGCCACAGAGGTTGATGTTGATGATGTCTTTGTTCCCAGCTGAAGTTTACTGTTAGCTAAAACTAAACTAAAACTAGGTGTAGAAAATACTTAGCTGAAATTAAAAAAATAAATAAAATACACTTATATAAAAAGGAAAGAACTGAAATAATTTTAGACACTTGAAAAAAAAGGAAAATATACAGGAAATGTATTTTGTTTTAGCCTTTGGTCAAACTTGTCCTAACAGTGAGTCTGATGAGGGTTTGATGCATACAGTTACTGGGACGGTTGGTGTCCCTGTGACTGCGAGTCAGTTACTTTCATAATAACAAAAACCTAGCAATGAAACTGGTCAATTTTAATTGTAATTATATTTATATTAAAAATCCACTCTGGGAACTAAGGGCCAGATATACTAAACTGGGCAAAATAGCGTGTGAACGCAGTCCCCAAATAGTAAAACAGTATTCGTAGGAGTAGTTACTTTTTCTGAGCAATGTACAAAAGTTGCGTTGTTTTCTAAATTTGGATGCAGTCAGTTCATTTAAATATCAAGCACAAAAAAAGATAACTTTACGTGCTTGATTAAAAAGATTTTCTCCCTATGTTTTGCTCCTTCAGTAGGGGACTCCCAGAAAGACATACAGAACAGGGTCAGTCACAAACTCAGTTCTTACCTCTTACTCGCAGTCGCTTTGTAAATACCAACAGCACTTTATTTTAAACCAATTGGCACAAAGTATTAGTAAATCTGGCTTTAAATGAGATTAAACTAAATTGAAAAAAATAACATGAAGAGAAATACTAGTTAGAAAATGCAAAACAATAATACCTCTGCATTTATTTCTTCTAAAAAAGATATAGTAAAATTTGATCCCAGTAAAAAACATAAAAAAAAATAATATACAGAAACATATGGCCCTGAAAACTATCCTCAGTGGGTCCCAACAGGCTAAAAGTGTTTACTGTTGTTTTTCCACTGTGATCAGGTCTTTTAAAGCTAAAATATGATGTTATTGACCTTTCATCTTTTTAAAGAAGAAATGTTTAGGCATTAAATCGATCTTCTGAAAATACTGCATGCAGAACTTGCATCACACTTAATAATTTTAGAGCAACAGCTTAACAGCTTATAATTTAGCTTTATAAGCAGTTTTTCCCCCAGTGGCCAAAAAAAGACCCCACTTAATGCAGCTTTAAAGGTGCATTCTGGAATTTTCTTGTAAACAAACCAAAGAAATGTTTGCGTTGAGTGTTTCCCATGGCACCGTTAAGCACAAAGATTATAAATAAAAACACAAATGGAATTAAATATCTGATATTCACAAACCTTGTCATGTAGGTACTGGTCTTTGTAGCTTTTCAGTGGTTTGCCATCCAGGAGAATCTCCCCTCCTATAGGCTGGTAAAACCTCTCCAGCAGCTTCACGCAGGTGGACTTCCCTGATCTATTAAGACCCACGAGGGCAGTGATTTGGCCTGGCTTTACCTCCAGAGATATATTCTGGTGAAAGAGGTATATTTTAAGGAATGCTTTAACTTGAAGTAAAACATGCACAGGACAAATTAGTACATACCTTAAGGACGAGATTTTCTTCATTTAATTTTCCATTATATGAAAATGTAACATTTTTGAATTGAATGTGTCCTTGAAGATTTTCAGGGGCCAAAGTACCATCTGGGGGTACTTGAGGTTTTCTATCCAAATATTCAAAGATCTTCTCAGAGGCTCCAATTGCTTTCTTCACTTGTGGGTAATATCGCATGACAGCCTGAAAGAGAAGTAGTCATGAATAAGAGGAAAAAGTGAGCATCCATTTATGCTTCTTCTTGGTCGATGGCTCACCTCAACAGCAGAGGCAAACTGCAGCTCATAAAGGACAAACGACACAAGATCTCCACTGCTGACGGCCCCCCTGGTCACAAGTGTGCCCCCGTAGTACAGAATGCATACCTTCAAAGCTAGGGTAGTCATCTGGAGAAACAAGAACAACAGCTTACAGAGTGATCAACTGTAAAATGAGTTACATTAAGTATTAATGAGTAATTGACCGTGATGCTGAAGTCTACATTTACAGTGTACCACCTTGGTGTGCCCTCTTTTAGATTTATTGAAATTTGCTTTGTGTGATTTAAAGTTAGAGCCCTTTATGCACTTCACTTTGAAACAAGAGAATATAATAAGCACCAAAGATTGCAGCTGGACAAATGTTTGGTATCTGCTACACTCCTTAACTGCTTATTGTGTGATATAATGATGGGTTTGGCCTCTTAATAACAAGGCCTATATATATTCATAGGTGCGAGAAATGCACTGCTTAACATCCTCTGTCAACAAAGACACCACCAGAGGTCTGAACTTACAGCACAACAGCAGGAGCAGGAGTAGGCAGGTTAAAGGTCAGATCTGATTGCATTTATGTTTTCGCATGCACCGAAAAGCACAATAGATCCTCTTTGAAATTTATAATCAGATTTCACCTTGTGTATTTATCTCAGTTACAATTTCTAGCTATAAAAACAACAAATAAAAGGTGTTTAAATGTCTTGTTAGCTGCCTTTAGACACTCCCACTGCCACATATTCACACAAGTCAGGCTAAACAAAAACTGCAAATACTCTGTAGCATAGATCAGTGTTCAACTCACACTGTTAGCCCAGGTAGAAGCCGCATAGGCAGCTGCCTCCTTTTTATTAAGGGCGTAAGTGTCCTCCAGGCGCAGTCTGTACTTCTCTGTCTCACCGTCCTCATTGGCAAAACTCCTCACTGTCTTCATGTTTGAGAAGGTCTCTGTGGCCACCTGGTTAGCCTTTGCCAGTGACTCTTGAACTTGCACAGCAATAGTCTGAAATATAATGAAAAATTAAACTACACAGTTTGATTCAGTAAAACAAGACATATTTTATTGATTTGTCACTATTGTAACTGATCAGAGGAGATTTGATCAACAAGTAATTAAAGCTAAATTTTTCACATCACCTGGTGGAAGCGTCCGGTGAGCTTGGGTATGACCCAGATGATGGGCAGCCCCATGCATGTGAGCAGCGTCATTTTCCATGACTGGCTCACCATGTAGAACAAGAGGAAGCCGAAACGAGCCGTGTACCACATCAGAAGACTCAGCTCCTCGCTCAGAGCTTCACTCACGCTGTTGGTATCAGTGGTAATCCGTGACACCAGTTCACCTAACAGTACAGCATGAGTCTTCTTAAAGGGATCGCATTTTAAGTGTATATATACTTCTTTTTTCTGGATTATTTGTAACAAGTTCACAAAACTTTTTAAGAGGAAACTGAGATTGGCTTTTAGGGTTTTAGTTATTAATTAATGAAACATTAATCTTATATACAGTTTGTACATAATTTACCTGTTGAAGTGGCATCAAAGAAAGCGATCTCCTGTTTCAGCACGGCCTGGAAGACGACTCCCTGCACCGAGGTGTGTATGCGGCTCATGGTGATATTGTACGTGAGGTCACATATAAACTCGAGCACAGCACTGAGACATAAAGCAGAGGAAGAGTTACACTAAAAGTACATAAAATATTATTACAGCCATATCTTTAAGCTTTTGTTAAGCTTCTGTTGTACACATATCCTCAGAAGTGACTGAAACTACACTACATGGGTTGGAGCAGGAGCTCGGGTGTAAAAAGCATCCTAGGTTAACGCTGACCATCCTCACAACACTCTTTCAGTTCATTTCTGAGTATTAAAAAAAATCCCTGAAATTTTTAGCAAACAGATCACATGTTTTTTATTTATTCTAATTAAATTGTTCTGCGTTAGTAAACGGAGAGAACCTTTTAAAAACCAACTTTAATAACCAAAGAAGACAAAGGTTGTATTACCTGGCAATGGTCATTAGTGTCATGATTGTAATGGCCTCTGTGAAGGCGTCAGGTGCTTCTTCATTCATGATCCAGTCAGCCATGCGTCCAGTGTACTGAGGAATAGCCATCTCACCTGAAAGCAGGTGTTAACATTATCACCATACTGATCTTTGGCAAAGCCCAACTGCCAGGTTAACTTTTACATTCAGCAGCGTCAGTGGACTGTGATTACATTTCAATTACAATTACAATTGCCTACAATTACAGTTTCATGTTGCTGGCATTATTACAGATATGCAGCTAGTGCTGCAGAAAACAAGACCTTTTTTCCTATACTTAAATTAACAGCATGAGGACAATGACACGAACACAATGATAACTACAGGATATAATTTCAAAACACTGTAGTGGCAAGAAGCACATGCATGCTTTAATTTAAACGAAAAGAGGCGTATTACGCTTTAGGCTCCAGATTTGTATTCTTGGACTCCACACATGATTCAAAGTTCACAATAATCCTTATTTATCTTATACTGGGCCTTAATGCAACCCTCTAGGTAATTCACTGTCTGGAACGGGCACATTTATCACCCTTCTCCCTCTCTTTAAAAAACTATCTGAAACCGAGTCTGAAGCATGACATTCTGCATACAGGGTTTACTTTCACGTATGCTAACCTCATTATTTGCCACTCTGATGATGTTTAATATGAGAATACACAATTGTAATACTATAAATACGATGGAATGAAAGAAGCGCAACAGACCCCACTTCAAAGGTGTTATTTCACATACCATAAGACGAGAGAAAGACAAGTATCAGCACAGCAACAAAGCGCCAGAAAAAGGGCTGCATGTATCCCATCAGTCTCTTCAGAGAGGCCCCAGTCTCCTCTTTTGGCTTCTGAGATGGTGTCCTCTTAATAAAAGATGAAATGTACTGGCCCCAGGAGATCAAAAGAGATGACACATACCGACTCCAGTAGAGCCAGGCCACTAGTGTCACGATATAACCCTGTAACACCTGCAGGACAAAGGACAGGTTTAATATAACCATTACACGTGTGTTTAGTTAGCTTAGATGAAATAAATTGGTTTTGGTCTCAGATCTTGTTCCAGGCTGAGTATGTTTTATGCATTATTTTTATTTTCTGCTCAAAAAAAGTTCAATTACACTGGAAACTGTTCAATTATCTGAGAGATCTACTACTAGAAATCTAATAAACACATATAGAGAAAAAAATTATTCACTTTTTCATTATATTAATGTGTAAATGTGTGTTTTGTCTGCTGATCAGACTTAAGACATGAAAGCAACAATTTATGCATCCCATCCATGCTGGCAGCAATCACAAAGTTGTTAAGTGGTTTCTGTCATGAAACAAAAGAAGAAGAACTGAAGACCTCCAGGGTGGCAATAACAGTGGTAAAGGAGGTGGCCACAAATAGCAGTAACACAGTTTAAAAAGATTCCAAGTAAAAATAGCATAAAAAATGTAGATTATAGATACATTAACAAATACTTGTATTCATACTTCTTATTTCAGCTAAATGCTCCTGATATTTTCATTATCTAATATATTTGACTGTTCTTACTGATACTGCAGTTTTAACTGGCACTTTTACAACTTTCTGCTGCAGGAGAAGTTACTGATATAGAACAATAAACTTCAACTCTTATCATAAGATTTGTGTGATGCATTTTACACTTCAAAGTAGCTGGTAAGAATCCTGCAGTTCACAGATAGCTATTGCACGTAAAGAAAAGCACATTTCTTATTGAGATATGTCCCCTCAAAGTGCATTAGGTAATGAATTCATATTTTCCTTCTTGCTGCTCACCAAGGTTGCACATATTGTAGCATGGTAGGCAACAAAACACATACACTCACCCTCTCCCAAGAGTGCCACCCCCACAGTTCCTCCATGGTGGACTGCCCCAGCACCCAGAGAAGAGTAGCGTACACTGGGAAGTGGAAGCAAAGGACCCCTAAGCTCTGGATCCCCTCGAAGCTTTTAGTCCATGGTAGGCTTCCAGGGTAGGTGAAGGCCAGGAAGGCAAGGAGGGAGGCTCTGGTCAGGGCTCCTACCCATAGGGTGATGAATGGATGAGAGAGTAGGAGAGGCGAGAGTTGGGCCAGGCGGATGGTGTGCACCACACACACATCCAGGCACACGCAAAGCACCGGGAAAAAGTAGCTCATCTTCTGCATTACGCACACACTCTGCAAAAACAAATGACAGAGACAGCTGAGTATTAATATCAGCAAAATATGCAAACATGCAAAAACATAAAATAAGAATGATCTATGTGTCACCAGTGGGCAAACTTTTTTTAAAGCAACTTTTTCAGCTTATACTCATATATTAACGCTATAACGCACCATGCACTAGTCTTTGTACACTAGAGTATTTCCTTTTCCCCCTGGAAGAGTGACATTACGTCTATAAGTGTTGGGTGGATGGGACTGACGGATCAAACATGATCAAACATCAAACACCAGGCCTACATTTTGAATGCCCTTTAAGGACAATGGTCCCTATTTACTTTCACTTTGCTGCCGATTGCATTTACTTTCATTTTCTGCTGCCCTGATGATTTCTTTGAAATGGCTCCGTGAATAAACCAAACATCACACACAAACACAAACAATTATGGCAAATGTTGACACCTACTATCATAAACAGCATTGATAGCGTATACTACATGAGTTTACAGGGGATAGCAACTGTTATAATTACCCTTAAATCCAACCTACTTACTCGGTTTCCTTGACACGACCTATTTGCTTCGACGAACGTCCCAAACCTTTGAAAAACTCGAATATAACCTCAGACCAAGTAAATAACGTTAATTTAATATCTACAAACCGGCAGCCTGTTCAGTCACGAACCGACAACCACTGACTGGCAAAACTGAAACCGAAACTAACTATTTATAGAGCTTTTGGAATGGAAAGTCCCACATACGTCCTCCTACCGAAGACCAACGACAAACAAAACTTACCTTTATTTAAACCGTGACGTTTTTATTTCAACATTACTACTCAGAAATCTTGTTTTTGAAGAATAACTTCAGTGTGTGGAGTGCCTGCTGCCACCAACACTGCAAAGTTGATAGGATGTGCCTGATATGAAAATCAGTCCAACAGCGACCCCATGTGGCGAGGAGGTACAATTGCATGAGCTTTTTACTCGTTTTAAATGAACAACAGCTAGAATCACAGTAATTACATAAATCGCTTGGATATATATCTTTATACTTTCATATATTTCTTCATTCATTCATTCATTCATGCATTCTGGTCCCAGAAGCAATAGTAGACTAAATAGCTATGTATATTGTTTTGTGATGTAGTTTTGATATATATTGTTTAATTATCTTTACTGGTTTACATTGAGTGTAAACCCATCCAATAATAGCCACATGAACCTCCTCTGAGGTATTCCTCTTTTCATCCTGCCTTGCGGCTGCTTATTTGTTGCCTGATTTGCCTGCCTGACGGTCACATGTTGTCTCTTGCCTGGTCTTGGACACTGAAACCCCCAACAGAAACTTTGAACTCCCTGACAGTTTCCTTCCTTTCCCTTCTTTCCGGTTTGATGGCTGGAAAAAGCAACGCTAAAAGTGTTCCTACTATTTTAGGAACCCTCTTTGTAAACCCCTGTAAACCACAAAGCATGTGTTTGCTTTGCTGTTTATTTTGAAAAAAATAAAAAGCAATAAAATACATCTTTGGTCAATTTCTTACACTTCAGCACTTAAAAAACGACAGATTTATAGTCCTTTATTGCATTAAAAAACTTTTAGTTTAAAAGTTTTAAGTTTAAAATGTAGAATTCTAAACTAATTCAAACTGGATTCAGCCAATACAATATCCCTTTTTGTGTTTTCACTGTATTCTAGTTTCTATGTCGGGAAATATTTCCGAAATTTCTACTGCAGCAGCACTTTTGGGATAATGATTTCTTTAAAATGTATGCAGCATGTTTATACTGCAGTTCACTGAGGTTAACTTTGGAGAAAATGAAGCGTTTTTAGTACCTAGTAATCATAACTGTTAATTAAATCCACAGTAATCTGTTCAAAAGTAGAATGCTTTACTAAATGAAAAAAATCAAGGAAAGTCCATCCATTCACTTTCTTCTGCTTATCCAGTTTAGGGTTGTGAACATGTAAAGTCCCTGCAGGAAAGCTCCAGCCTTGTGATGGATTTGAACAAAGGGTTTTCTTGCTGTGAGGCAATGGTGCAAACCACAGTTGGTAAATAAAATAGGCTACTATGGTAAATATTGAACTGAGAGCAGCCACTGAATAATTCTAATTTGAACCCTTATGTTGACCCATTAGACCTATTATTATGGAGAATTATGCTCTTACACTGTCTTTTTTTCAGTATATAAAAGCATATTTACATGTTGTTAGACATGGCACATTGTTGTCATTGTTCTTCTAGTGCAAACTAAAGCAATTAATCTCTTTGTAACCGCAGAATTGAATGATATAAATAATCCTTGCATAGATGGCCTGCATCAGAATACTGTCAGAAGACTTTATGGGATTTGCAACAATAATATTCATTTTTGTTTCCCTTTGGCTGAAATTAAGGCGTAACTTTACACATATGTGATTCATACATTTGTGAAACTGAGCTCCCATCTCTGTTATAAACTGTCACACCAAAGTCACTTGTATATGTACCCTGGAAAGCCTGGATGCGCATGCTCAGACATGGCAGCTGCCTGTGAGAAGCCCCTCAGAGCATACAGTTATGAACATTTAGCCAAATAAAAGTCGAGTTAACTGATTTGACTGCTGCGGAGTTTCGCTGCCAGAGCCGCGATGGAGTAAACAGTTGGCAGCGGGGACATTTGTGAGCTGGTCTGGATGGAAGCGACGGGTTTACGAGACGTTTTCAAATGTATAACGCTGTGTAAGCAAACACGAACGCCAGAAATGTGTCGTTTTAAAGGTTTCAGCCTGCATGAAGGGTGAGAGCTTAGCCAGATATACCGCGTTAGGAGCAGCTTCTCGATCTGCAGTTTTTCCGTGACTCTCAGGCCCAGCAACGCCTACTTCTACGTAAGCTAAAACATCTGGATTTGGCCACATGGGTTTGTTGTGCACAGTAAACAGCTGCGCTGACGGGGTTTCAGGCTGATTTTAGTGATGACCTAAGAGGGGAAAGAAAGATGGCTGGAGAAAATGCGATTTTAAAATCAATCGTAAAATACAATAATAATTCTTTTCTTTTTCATGTTTTAGCTATTGCAGCAATGGAGGATATTGGTCTTCTTCCCAAACCCACCCCCGAAACCCCAGTCCACAGACCCACAGTCCCTGAGACTTTTGGGCACCATCACATCCCACCAGGTGGGTATATGAGCTCATGCAATGTTTAATGAAATGTGAAAAATATCAGGTATTCACCTGTCCTAACAAGCAGAGGCAGACTTAAACAATTCACAAATTGTAACATAATCCCAGGCCACTCTGGTCACTTCAAATAAGAAGTATAGGTTTAGTAGTATATTTTTGTTTAGCAAGAATGTTACATTTCAAATGTGAGTGCTGGGAAGTGAAAAGGGTTTGTATGCCAAGTATGCCAAAGCCATACAAAGAGAAGAATTATCTTTAGTACACAGTTTGTGTTACCAACATGATATCAATATTTCATATTCAAATATTCCTGTGGGGCACGAGTGACTATTTACCAGTCACAGAACACACAAATATACAAGGTAAGGCACAAAAAAAAAACGTGTTTGCATGTTTTACACTTTTAAATGATTCTTTTTATTCATTTAAGGGTCAATGTCAGTGTCTATTTGATTACAGTTGATTAGTAGCTTCTGAGTATCTGGGGTTTCACTTCTTTGTTTCTCATTTTTGTTAATATTCTTTTTTTAGGGTTGTTTCTGTATAGTCTTGTGTTTTTAACCTTTATTGATTCATCCCTCCAGCTACCTGTTCCTTGTCTTTGTAGCCCTTGTATTTACTGTGTAGATGTATAGATGTCCTATTTTCTGTAACTTGTCTTGTGGATTCTGGACTGTTTATCACCTGGGAAATCAACATTAAAGCTCATTTTGAGTTCAATTCCTGCCTCCTGAGTTTGAGCCTATAAATGACTCAATAATCCACAGAGCCATTGATACAAGCAAACAGAACAAAACAAAGCTTCATACAAACAGACATATTTACTGAACATGAATGTGGGCTACAACAATGTAAAACAGGCTGTTGATGTGTGCACAATTACATGTGGAGACTAGGGGGAGAGTTACTGCTGACAGAATTCTGGACAGTCAACTCATTGCTGCTTGTTACAATGTATGCTTCTCTACATAGACCACCTCTATGTCGGTGATGCAAGCAGGAAATCTGACATGGACAAAGATGGAGTGGGTAAAAAACGGTCCCACTCAATGACAATATCTGAGCAGCAGATGATCTCCCAATTTCCTGTACATCACCAAGCACCTGTGGGTGCTGACACTAGTAAGTACAGATAAGAGTTAATGTACATCCACCTTTACTTGGATGTATAAGTGTGCATGCAAGTATTATAAAAAGTTAATTTTGTGAACATTCAATTGATATATATATATATATATTTTAATTTTCAGTAACACTGGTGGATTATTTATTATAATAATATTTTTATAATTATTCTTGTTATTGTTATTATTATCCATTTATCCATTATTATTTAATATATATACTTTTACGTATATAGTTAAATTAATTTGGGTCAACAGAAAAGTCAGCTGCTTCAGCGCCACCGGGCCTAGACATCCCCGAAATCCATGTATCACTCGTAGTTCCAGAACCTTACAAAAAGTCAGATCTTATTGGTTTAACATATTTGGTTCATTTTGACCGTTGCTCATAGAACTTGTCACTGTGAATCCTCAAAGTGAATGATAGTTTTTCCGTAATGTAGATTTCGTTGACTATATTGATGCAGTCCTCCTGTGACGGTGGTTCAACCTTTAACCATTTCCTTGTAATGGCTTTTTTGCTAGCAATCAATAGAATTGCCAACAGTCTCATATCAGACTTCTTCCAGTTTTGCGTGTTTACAGCTCCCAAATATATACACTGAAATGAACAGGGGATTTTAGATCCATAAACAAAATTTATATGATTACACATACAGGACCAAAATTACATTACATCCCCAGAAGATATGATAATGTTTAGCTCCAGAGGTCCCACAAAGCCTCCAACATAAGTCGCGACCTCCTCTGTGCCTTTTTTGAATTGGTGTAATAAAATATCTCACTAAGTGTCTCCATCCAAACTCTCGCCATGTATTGGAGACTTTTATGGTCCACTGCAGTTGACACATTTTTACCCAATTTTCACTAGGGATGAGTACATTGCCCTCCATCTCCCTCTCTTAATGTATTCAGAATTGGTCTCTTTGCCATGAACATTCAACTGAAATGCTTGAGTGCTATCAGAATAATAATAAGACCAATAAACATCCCCAATATTTCTGAGAAAAGATTTTGAGGGTTTAAACTTGAATGATTGTTTCATTGTTTCATTGTTTCTGAAAAATCCCAGACCTCCAGTGCTAGCAATGAAAAATAACAACAAAAATGTTTTTCTGTTTTTTGATCTGTTTGTACAGCACATCTTAATACAGTTGCCCAAAATGGAAACACCAATTTGGATAAAGCAGGCGCTGTCAGAAAAATAACCAAAGCCAAAGTTGCAGATCCATTAAAGTGGAAGCAAAACAGGCAGAAACAACTGAGGATGGAGGGAAAATCATATGTAAGCAAACGCAAGAAAGATGGTGAGATTGTAACCAAACACCCAAGAGCCATAGGACCAAGATGCACCTCGGATGCATGCAAAAAAGCGACAAATCGGCTATGTAGTGAAATTACTGAAGAAACAAGGAAGAAGGTGTTCAATGAATTTTGGCAGCACATGAACTGGGCTCAGAGAAAGCTCTATGTAGCAGGACAAGTCGATCGTGACTCTGTGGAAAGATCTCGGGCTGCGGAGTTGCCTTCAAGGAGATCGGTATCACTTCGTTATCATTTGATGGTGGATGGCAAACGGACACAAGTATGTAAGAACATGTTCCTGTCCACGCTTGGGATTGGAGAATGGTCTGTGCTCAACTGGGCAACAGAAAAGACTGAATCAAACAAGAGCAAGTCAGAAAAAAAGCCAGTTGTGACTGCCCCTCCTGTAGACAGCAACACTGCAGTAGTTACTCAAGGTGAGTGTTTTTTTCTTTGACTGTTTATCAGTTACTTTATAAACTCGTTGACCTGATTTACACAAGTTTTGGCAGAAGCAATGAGGTATATCTCAATAATGATACGTGCATGTTAATAAGGTTCCCATGTTTTTACAGAACACATGAATGCAACTGACAAAGACAAAAACAGGCTACCAGAAAAAGAGGGGGCAATCCGAAAGAAATCCAGAGTTGCAAAACCACTAACATGGAAACAAAATCGTCAGAAGCAACTCAGGATGGAGGGAAAACCGTACACCAGCAAGAGAAAGAAAGATGGCGCCGCTATTACTAAAGCTCAAAGGTCAATGGGGCCAAGATGCACATCCGGTGCCTGCAAAAGGGCATCGAACCGCTTTTGTGCTGACTTTAGTGACGAAACGCGGAGTGGGCTGTTCACTGCTTTCTGGCAGTGTATGAACTGGACTCAGAGGAAGGTCTATGTGGCTGGGCTTGTGGACTGTGATCCGGTGGAAAGAACCCGTGCACCGTGGACTCAGTCTAGAAGATCAGTCTCAATGAGATATCATTTGATAGCAGATGGCGATAAAAAACAAGTTTGCAAAAAAATGTTCCTCTCCACTTTGGGGATTGGAGAGTGGTCAGTGCTTAACTGGGCCCAGAATGCCTCCCAGCTAGACGATTCGGAGGAGAACAGTAAGAAGCGAATGCAGAGGAAATCCCGTAAAGCTTCTGAGCATATAGTCCTGAAGGAGTTTCTAGAGAGTTTACCAAAAGTGTCACCTTCCTGTGGTGGAACGTCCACCTCTAAGCTCTGTCTGGAGCCAGTCTTCTCAAACATGTCCGAGGTCTACAGGTACTACTACAGCCACTGCGTGGATCAGAAGACAGCGCCGCTTTCACGCCAGGTTTTCTGTGCTGTGTTTAAAAAAATGAATTTAAGATTGTGTGACTCCAAAAAGGACCAGTGTTGTTCTTTTGGTGGAACTGGAAACTTGTTTAATGAGCTTTGGGAGGAATACTGCTTGGAAAGAGGAGCTCCAGGGCAACAACCTGAGAGAGTCGGTGACCCGTAGACCAATGTTGGTGTTTGTTGCCAAGTTAATACCAACTTTGTATTATACACCGTTTGTTTGAGACTTGATGGTGGATCCTTCTTTTATATTTGCACTTCTTGAAGCAGTGTAGTTGTCTCGATGTAGCTGAAACAATTTAAGCACTACGTTCATTTTGAGGCCTCCGAGTGGTTCGTGTTATTTGGAGCATCATTTTGTTAGAGCACAACAAAACTGCTATTTTATCGTTTCGATATGTATGATGTAAAAGGTCAAAGTCAACTCAAGTGTCAAAGTTGATATTTTCCCTTGTGAATTAAATATTAACAGCTACCAGAAGTATTTCCAGAATTCTTTCAAAGGCAGAGCAGTCACAGTCAAGCTGTTAGGACTCCCCAGATGTGTGTATGTGTGAAATCATCAAATCCAAACCAATCTGTCTCGTCACGCCCTGCTGCTTTTTACACAATATGAAGTAACGGCTCTCCCAGCAGCTCCCTGAGTCACAGTAAGAATTACAAACACACGCATACACACAAATACATGCACACATGGTTATCGCCCTTCCTTTTCTTCTCCACACAGTGGCAGGAAGTTGTCCAGATATCCGCAGGGCCCTCTGAAAAAAGAGCGAGTGAACAAAGTGGGCTGGGTGGTGGAGTTGGAAGGTGTTGGTGGCAGCAGTGATGGGGATTTGGTGACTTCACTCACAGTTAACTATTCATTCTGAGCAGCCGGGCTGCAGCTACGGAAGAGCTACAGCGTCTTTTCAGTACGTGAAATAGAGAGTCTCATCTGAGCGTTGGCACATCAGAAGCAGTTTGTAGTGGAATAATACCACACAGCTGGACTGGAGGACGGCTTTTTGAGAAGAAGGGGCAGCACCTGGTGACCGGGACGGCCTGAAGATGATAGCTCTGAGGACGTTTGTTCTTCTGGCACTGAGCTTGACATGTCAAGGTGAGTTACCCCCCTTCCCCATCAAAGAATTCCTTTTTCTATTGAACCTACATGAAACACACCACCTGCTCAGTGAGTGACCAAACTGAACCCTGTAGCTATATGTCATGATCAGAAAGCTCATTCTGAAAGAAGAGGGGTTTAAAATGCATTCAGTTACAAACATATTTATATTTCTTTCAATGTGTAAAATATTTATAAGTTTACATGGTTTACAAACACACTTGCGTCAAAATGTAGTTCATAGTTTTGTTAAAGACAAAATGAAAAGTGTTTTTATTTTTTTTATGTCAGCAGTATATATACATATTTTTTAAATCTTTCCTGGCTCAGTTTTGTAAAATTACTCGTATCCAAAAGACTCCCTTTGCTGGCGAGTGAACATGTCTAATTACAGCTCTATTGTCTATCCTTTTTTTTTCTACCATGACTTTATGGTCCCGCACACACCTGCCAAACCCATTGTCCAACTCCATCACATTCTTCATTGCCAGAGTAACAACCTTCGACCTTTATCAAGTTCCCGACCCACTCCATTTCCTGTTTCTATTCGTTTCTCCTGGAAACTTCCTGTTTGTGTCAGGCTCATTTCCTGTTCCCTTTAACAGTACGAATCAGGAGCCACCTTTTATGGCTTGACCTGCATTGTTATGAAAAGCTGCTAATGGGTCTGAAACAATGAGTGGATTGAATTTGTGTGTGAGCTGGTCTGGAGATAAAAACAGTTAGAGAAAACTGCTTGTACAGTCATTTTATTTTCTGCAGCTGTGCATAATGTCTGGTTAGATAAGCTGAAATTTAGGACCTCGGATCTATTTTGCTGTACCAGAAAATAGTAAACTGGAGAGCTGTGGAAGTTTATTTACCTGTGACATATCTCACTGCTGATAAAAGTCACCTGCCGTTTAAAATACCCATGTGTGCTTCATTTGAGGACAAAATATTAATTAAAAAGTAGATCTACAAATACTACATCTGCAAATACTCTTTAATTTAGTGAGGAATACTAGAATCACGCTGTGTGGTGTAGTGCAGTTTTTTGTTGTTGTTGTTTGTTTGTTTTTTTCTAAAGTCTAATATGCATCTGTCTCCACAGCTGCATCTGGTGATCCATGGGGCCACTGCCCAGTGAACCGAAAATGTAAGGAAAAGTTCGCAGATGGGACGTGTAACAGAGAGTGTACGGACCCTGAGTGTCTCAGAGACGGCTTTGACTGCCTGAAGGACAGGGTTCCCTGCAAGTAAAATACTTTTGTTCTTCTTTTCATTACAGCCCTCTGACTTTCAGAGCCCTTACAAATATTTTTTAACTTAGTGATAAATTCAAAACGACTTTGACATATATATAAATATAATTTTTTTCAAAATGTTTGGGTGTAGGAACAGATAGATTAACCATATATCATGAAACAAAAAGGTAATAAGATAGTGACGCACTAAACAGTCATAACAGCTTATTTATGCACTGTATTCTAATGCTTCTTATAAATATTTGATCAACTAAGATGTAGTTTGTGGCTCTGCTTTTTAAACTGAGGTAATATCACCTGTTCTTCTTCATCTTTTCCTCATTTTATTGTGGTTACCTTTTATTTTTATGTTAAAGAAAACCTTATGGAAAAGAAACTGGGCCAAGAAATACAAACAATCAATGTAATCTAAGAGTAAAACCTGTTGATTATTACTTTTATAATCATTTATGGAAGTTTAGTGTTCAGTCTTTAAAAAAAAATGAAACTATAAAAAAACACTAATACAAACTACAATACTAAAGAGATCCAGGCAGCACAAAGGTGTCTATAAAAGTAGAATAAATGAAAACATTAAGTAACCTTAGTACAAGTAGTCTGTTATCTGTTACTGTTCAGTATACCTTGAGTTGAGATTATTTCTTAGATCACCTATTCTTTTTTTGTTTTGTTTTTCTCCACTCTCATCATGACTCTCAGCCCGGGCCACATTCACTACTGCCGTGATCATTTTGCCAACTCCCTCTGTGATCAGGGATGTGATAGCGCGGCCTGTGGATGGGACAGCAGCGAATGCTTCAAACACCAGAGCCCCGTGTGGGCTAAAGGCACCCTGATCCTACACACTCGATTCCCACATCAACGTGGCGCCTCGTTCAACAGCTCCGTGCTCTGGGCACTCAGCGTCCTCCTCCTGTCACCGCTCAAGCTGAGAGACTCCGTGCCCCTCGCCACCACCAGGAATTTGTTCGACTTTAATGCTCAGGAGCTTGCTAACATGCTGGCGCAGGCGTCACCAGCAGACTCAGATGGGTGGGTACTGAGACAAATGTTTCTGACATTGTGATTGGGAGTTTCAAAAACAGTGCATGTTCTTTGTTTAACCTTTATGTAACAAGAGACATTTTGGCCTGGCAACATAAAAAATGTAAGACAAAGCAACACAATAATAACTCTAAAAATATGCAAATCTGCACCACCACAAGGAGTAAGTGGCCCTGTCAAGTCCTGTTCTAATTAAAATGTTGATATTTGGCACCAGAGTATCGATAACTGTATTATAAAAGAAAGATAAATATTCTATTTTTCTCACTCTTACCTTTGCCATAGATATCACTCTGTTTACATTTGTCCTGTAGACCATCCAAGAGCCTGAAGCTGAAGAAATTGAGGCTATTTTTCCTCTTGTGATTTCACATATCCTTATTTGTGTAAAATAAGATTACACAGCAAAAGTACAATTATTTAGGAATATCTGTGTAAAAATACAAAAATATACAAATGAGCTTAGAGGTAGAGTAGAATTAATGAATTATCCATTTGATTTCAGTTAGAGATTAGGCTATGTGTCAGAGATGTAGAAAAATCTGTAACTTTAAATTTGTTTGCATTCAAAAAATAAAGTGTTAGCTCTTAGCTAAATAGGGGAAAATAGCATATCCCATTCCCCAAATAGCTGTGGTTAGTCTTTTAGGTGATTTACAGTTATACTGTTTTCTAAACACAGGCACAGTCAATTCATTTCAGTATCAAGTGCAAAAAATAAGACATGCTTGTTTTCTGCTTTAAATGTTGGAGTAGTTAGTAAATCCGTTCACATGCTTGGTTTAAATATTCTCCTCCCTAAATGTTAACTCCTAAATATATATATACAACAGAGTAAGTCTGTGTTCCCACTTCTTAGATGCAATCATGTCACTACACTCTCTTTGTAAATGCCCAGTTTTGGGGCATAGTGTGTTAGTAAATCTGGTCCTTAATCTATATAGTTAAGACTTGAACATATTTAAAGCAAATAAAGTAACTGGGAAAGAAGATTCACAGAAATGTGAAATTCCATATTCTCCATAAAAGTTTTGGATCATTGTGCATTAACACAATTAAGACCAAAAAAAGTGGGCCACACATAAAACCTTGGGGAACTCCATTAATTACAATAAGCCAGTCATAATTGAGCTTTGTAGCTTTATTTGTTTTGAAATTATCTTTGTGTTTTGTTTTCTTTCTTTAATTTATTTTGTTGAAAGAGTATAACTTTTTGCAAAGGTAATTTTACCCATGCGAAAATACATATAAAACAATGCTCAAAGATGACATACATGTTTTTTCCAATCATTTCTTACTCTCTTTTTCCTAGCTCCCTCCTTTTCCTCCAAGTGGACAACAGGCCATGCTCCCGTTCACCCTCTACCTGTTTCCCTTATGCAACTGAGGCCGCAAATTTCCTGCGTGCTGTAAAGGAACTAAAACCTACCTCTTTCCCCAACCTCTCAGAGCTGGATGCCGTCATCAGCATTAGAGGTGTCCGAGAGGAAATAGGAAGCAGAGAGGAGGAAAAGGAAGTTGAAGGTAGGCTCACATGTCCTGTCTCCCACACACGCACATTTCCAGCTTTGAATTTCATCCAAACAAAACACTATAAAACACCTTTGTGTTTCCAGTGTGTACATTTTGTGCAGATTTTCAGATTTGTTGATGTGTTTCATATTTCAGATATAAATAGATACAAGCAAAAAGATAAAAATGAATCTTTTTCAAGTGTTTTTTTTTGTCTTTGTGTCTTCTTTTATTGTTTGAATTTTTTCATTTAAAGAGCCGACTCCCGCATGGCTTTGGGCCGTAGTTGCCATAGCTATTGGGCTTCTGCTGCTGCTGCCTCTCGTGGTAATCCTGGTAGTGAGGAGGGTGAGGCAGCAGCGGGCAAAGAGGAACAGTACTGACAGGGTGCAGCACCGGTCTAAAGTCACCGACAGTGACAGCAAAGCCAAGGCCTGGATACAGCATGCTACACACCAAGAACAACGGGTCAGAACCAGCAGAGAGAAAGATAAGGTCAGCTTGAAGAAAAAGAAAAAGGCCAAGGAAGCAGAAAAAAAGAGAAGGAGGGAACCGCTAGGGGAGGATGCCATGCGAATGCGGTGAGTGGAGCTCATTTGAGAGGATGTTTTGTCTGCCAATCTCCGGAATGATGTCATTGCATTCAGTAACAAGAGAGAGCTCATCCTGTATAATTATTACAAAGGCTGAATGTCACTTCACTTTCACCCTGGTACATTTTCTCATCTAATCCTGCCCTGAAACACAATTCCCAGTTTCTTAAAGGTAGGTGACCAGTGGTTGGTGAAGAGTAAAACTAGACCATGTTGTTCTTACAGGAATTGCTGTAGGATTGCAGCAAGCAGAATTTTTAATAAAAGAGGAGTCAGGAGTTTTGAAAAGAGCTGCCAGTTAAGTTTCGGTAACTGTTTACAAGATTTCATTTAAAAAATTGTCTGTGTGTCTGATATGTAAATAACAAGTGTTTAAGATGTTTTTTCTAAATATAGAAAGGAATTCATAGAATTAGACAACTGCTTTTTAATTTTATTATTTATGATATTTTCATTTTCCCCTTTGTGAATTAACAATTTTTTTCCCCTGTACAACAGATAAAAAGCCGATTTAGATGCTTACCAAGTTTTGGTTCAAAATAGCAGGCAAAAAAAGGAAATATTTTGTTAGGTGAGATACGGAAATATTTGATAAACAGTAAAACATACATAAAGTTAAAAAACATCATAAGCACACACGCACACACGCAGACACACCAGTCATTTATGCATTTATGCATGCACAAATGACAAAGTTTTACAAAGAACTTTGTTCCTTGCAGAAAACAAGTTTTGTCCATGACTGCAGTGATTTTACCTTCATTACATAATAGTGGTGAACATCAACGCTTAAATGATTCCCATCTATGACTAATCATAATTCAGCTGTGAACATGTATCATCTGCGTAACAGTGGGCTTTAGATACATATATATTCAAATATTATCATTCTATATTAGCTAGTTTGAGGATTTCTGGTTTTTAGTCAAGTTAAACATTGTATTTGATGTAGAAAATCATAGAGGGCATTTTTAAATATGTTTTAACTTATATATTTTCTACTTAAGTCTTGATTAACCTCAAAATATAATCAAAAGCTTAGGTGAAACAGCATATAATCAATAACTGTACCCATAGTTAAGATATAGTACTGGGCTTATGGTGAAAACAGGAACATTTGATATTTCTGGACCTGAGACATCCCAGTGATATCCTCTTCATTTCTGCATGAATACCTTTGTTTCATATCAGCCGATATTTACATAATATATTATTGTTCTTAACTGTGCTGAAAAATAAGAAAGTAAAGCAAAGGACATGAAAACACAATGTGCCCACATGAAAACTACTGCAGTTTTCAGTGTGCCGTATCAAAACTGTGCTTTGGTTTTCAGGCCTCTTAAGAGGGACCAGGATATAGGAAGTGACACAGACTTTACTCAGAGTTCAATGGAGGACCTCAGTGTGAGATGCTCCAGACGTCAGGACGATGCCTCCATCTGTGACCACAGGACCCAGGAGCAGAAACACTACCGTGCTGGAGCCGCTCAGCCCCGCAGAGCTATACAGTGTAAGGAAACATCAGTATTTTGTCTCAGTTGCTTGACTATCTGGCTTAGTAATCTCTATATACCATAAATTCTATTGCTGTAAAGAATATGGCAGATATTGTAATCAAATCTGTCATTATTCTGTACAACAAAATACACAATACATTCTTATATAGTTCTATACTGTGTATTGTGTATTTTGTTGTACAGTTATTTTATTTTCAACTTTAATTTATATATTTTATCTTATTCTTTCCCAGTTAAATTTACCCTTCATTCTAAATTGTGTTGTACAGTTATTTCATTTTTAACCTTAATTTATATTTTATTCTTTCCTAGTTAAATTTACCCTTTTTAATTTTTCATATTTATTTCCTATCTTATTCATAGCCTTTTTTTTTTTAGGTCACGAGCAGTTGTCTAAGCATTTCACTGCATATCGTACTGTGTATGACTGTGTACGTGACAAATAAAATTTGAATTTGAATTTATTCAACTGTAGTCACAAAATGCTGGTTTCTGATGGACCTCAGCAGCAGAAAAGATCACTGTTATGATTCAAAGAGCAAATCTGTGTTTCCAGTTTCTCCAAAATGTTTTTCATTTGATATTTTTGCATTTGATTGCTTTGGTAGTTTCTCAAAGTAAAATATTAAAGTAAACTTGGGAGCTTTAAGCTATTTTTATCCAGATGATTATTAAAAATAATAATTTGTTGCACCTATAGGCTGAACATTTCACCACAGATGTCACACATACAAAGCTGAAATTCAAACTGTATTCACTGTCAGACCCAGAATCACTCTATTTAGTATCTTCAGTATCTCACAGCTAAACTCACAGACTATTGTTGTAAAGTGAATAAAGTGATTAATAAAGTAAAGTAAAGTAATAAAGTTTATAGTAAAGCAGGATTCATACAAACACACTTTGCAGCACGAAATTGCATTGTGGGACATAAAATGTTCGTGACAACTATACATTTCCTGTTTTTATAATGTCCTTAACCCTGAAACGTTGCTTGCTTTCCCTCAGCTCCACCTAGAGGTTGGGAGAGGAATGCCATGCCTCCTCCTCTGCTCAGTCCTCCTCAGCAGGTCAGTTTCATTATGTCAATGTTTCGAGAAGCCATTATATGCCAGGAATTTAAACAGTTTTTGCCCTGTGACTGTAGAGAGATTCTGATGGTGTATTTAGTTTCATGTTTTACTTAAGAAGATTTCTTTATGTTTTGACTTTAGAACAAGATTTTAGAAAAGAAGGTTTAAACTTTTCTTTAAAATAAATTTAAAAAAGGCATTATGACAGAGTTTGTATTGATTATGTGTCTCGTCATTGTGGTTTGGTTGTGTTGGCAGTCTGCAGAGTGGTGTGGCCCAGATGGGTCTGTGGTTCTGATCCGAGCAGTGCGTAGTGGGCTGGACAGAGTGGTCTTGGAGCTTCTGCGAGCAGGAGTGCCAGTCAACAATACAGATCATACTGGTAATGCTTCCTGGTCCCAGTTACTATCACGAAAACATGGCTCAACACCAAACCTAATAAACCTAAAATAGAATTTCAATCTAAACGTTTATTCCTTTAATCATTTGGTTTAAGAAAAAGTTGTAACAATGAACAAAATCCAAGCCATTCCAGCACACACACACACACACAACATGGTCAAAATGACAAATATTAAAGCTAATGATTCTAAAATTCTTTAACTATATGTTTAGAAACAAAAACAATGGAAAGATTAAAAGGTACCCGGTAGACAACGGTTCCTCAAAAGGTCTCTCTTTGAAATTTAATGGCATTACAGCCGATACCTTTTGTGATGTCTCTCCAAACCAGAACTGTTGACTGTCTGTTGGTTCACGTCATGGGATCACCAAAGTTTGTATATTTCAAACAACTCTTCAGAGTTGGACCACCAACTTACATTGTTTAGAGCAGTGGTTCTTAAATTTCTGCCATGCCTCACTTTAGAGGCCAAAGTTCATTCCCCACAACCCATATTAATTTTTACTTAAATAAACGTGCACATCGTCGGCACAGTGGCATCAGCAAACTTTTGTTTGTTCAGTAAACAACACAAACAATTCTTCACATTAGTTTTACTTCACAGTTTTTACCTGGTTGTCTATGCACCCACGCAGTGGCCCCACACCTCACAGTGTGCAGTACAGGGTGATGAAAAAAAAAAGAACGCGTCTAAATGCAATATCTGTTTAGACGAGAGTGGATTGAAGTTTAAATTTAGTCTATATAGCACCAGTTCAAAACAGAGAGAGACCCTCAATGATCAGACAGTCAGAACTTCTGTTTAACAGGAAGAGACCTCTGGCAGAGATATAGTCAAACACATGTTATCTTTAGGCACTTGGCAAAGTAAAAGTTCTGATATCTGTTACAAAAATAAACCTAGTACCTAAAACTACCTTTTAACAGGATTAAACCAATGACAGAAGCAGGGCCAATCTCCCCTGACATAGCTGGGGTGCAACAGCACACAAATAAAACACAATGCAAATCGTAAACACCTGCCCAGTTGTGAGCCAGCAGTTACAGAACAAAATCTCTGACCCAGAGATAGATGGAAGAAAGGTACAGAGAGATACACAAGACATGCAGTAGTGGTGTATCAATGCACAGTGGCTGAAAGAGAGGAATGTGGAGTATGAGCAGTCTGAGCCTGTAGCAGAATAACTAAGAGAGAGGATGTCTGCCTCCTGAACCCAAACATGTACAGCTCATGAGTAAGTCATTTTTTTTCTGACACCTGCACACGGAGGGGTTGAGTAACTTGTAACTTACCCCATCTCTCTCACGTCCTCTTTTTGTGTCCCTCCTGTCCTGTCCTCTGCTGTCTGTGACCTCCATCACTTCCTCTCTCTCCTTCTCCAGCTCCCCTGCTGCCCTCCTCTGACTCAGAACAAAGTTAATGTGCTCTAGTACTTAAACTCAAGTCGATGGACATATTAGCTTTGGTGTTCATGCTTCCTTTTTTTTTACTTTTACTTTCCTTTGGGCCTCTGTGTCTCTATCTATCTCCTTCTGCAGCTCTTATTCTTCCACCTTTATATCCCGTCATCTCTTTTCCAGTTTGGCTGAGGCAGGTCATCCCCTGCCTTCATCCTCCCTCTCCTCATCCTCTGGGCTCGTTGTGTAATAGTTGTTCACTGGCTGACTTACTCCCTCCCTTCTTCCCCTGTCAACCTCCCCCTCCACTCACACTGTCTCTCTCAGGGAGATCAGCCCTGCACTGGGCATGCTCAGTAAACCACCTCTCACTAGCAAGGACCCTCATTCGCTACGGTGCTGCTGTGGACCTACAAGACAATAAGGTAAGCTCTGATGGATTTTCTCTAGTGTTAAATGAAGACTTTTAATCCTGACATTTATTTAGCATCACTTCTGTTGTTTATAGTTTTGAATTGCAAACAGAAGTAACATTTATGTTTGAATTTCTGAAGCATTAAGTGTTCATAAATATAAGTAATGTGTGGTATTCCTGATTATTTCTTTGCTAGGGAGAAACAGCACTCTTCCTCTCTGCCCTCCATGGCTGCTATGACACTGCCAGACTTCTTCTTCTTCATGGTGCCAATCTTGAGCTGCACGACCGGAGGGGACGCCGGCCAATTGACGTGGCCAGAGAGGGAATGCGTCACCAAGTGCTGGAACTCCTGTTGGCTCATGAGATCCAGAGAGGACCCATCCCTGTGGACACGGGAAGCGACATGATGTGGGAGGAGCGCACTCTGATGTACTCACCGTGGGTGGGCTCACAAGGCCTGCCTGGAAGAAGTGCCTCCTTCTCTGGTATCATAGGGCATCGGGATATGACCCCACCAGTACAAAAGTAAGATTTTGGAATTATAAGGCCGATCAAAGTATAGAATTTTTTACCAGCCTTATAGCTAAATCAACAGGTTTAGCTAGGTAGATGGATGGATCGATACTCCATAGGCTCTAAAGGGGAAATTTTTGTGTTATGGCAACAGGGTAACGTATTCGAGTCAGTTTTATTCATATACACCAAACCATAACAGCAGTCGCCTCAGGGCGCTTTATACTGCAAGGTAGAGACTAGAGATGGCACGATACCACTCTTTTATGTCCGATACCGATATCATAAATTTGGATATCTGTCGATACCGATATGAATCCGATATAGTGTATTTTTTAATCAATAAAACTTTTTTTTTAATATCTCGCTGCATTTTGTATAAGTTCATACTCAAGTTAAAAAACAAAACACTAAAGCTATTCTGTTATACTTGTATGCAAAAAATACACTGCACCCAAGATATTTCATAGTTCAGCAATACTGATCAACGTAATAAACGTAAACCTGCACCATCCTCCCTATTCTGGTGTTTTAAAGAGTACTTAGCGGAAATATTAAGCAGCCTAACTAATAGGGTTGTCAACTACCAGCTGAAAAAAATAGGGAACCACCCCCCTCTGCCTCGTGATGCTTAATCGACGCAATCAACTTTAATTTAATGCACGTGTAAAGAAAATTCACAATAAATTTTTATTTTTCCACAATAATTAAATAGATTCAACATCTTTTTTCAAAAGAATTGCAGACTGCACAGATGGTACCTTCCCAAAGGAAAAAGTACTATAGCTTACTAGATATTACTAGGTATATTAGACTTAACAGTTACTATATACAGTAATGGACATCTATACATTTTACATCAGATTAAAACTTTGAGTGTAAGATTCAGATAATTATTTATTAAAAGCGAGACATTTTAACTGAGAATAAGAAAGAAAAGTATGTCTTTGTGCCCCCTTTTCTCTGTTAATGCCCTACCTGCCCCCCTGCATAACTTTGCTAGATCCGCCCCTGCACAGTTACCAGCCGTCAGCTACGTAGAAAAGGATCCTGGTGTAGAAAGTAATATTAAATAAATTCTAACAACAGCTTATCAAGCTGCTGCTGTTGTTCAGCCGCTGGTTTCCTCTTTCTGGCGCAAAGTGGGCGATAAACTAACAAGAGAGACGGACTCGCGACAGAAAAGCCGATCAGCTGATCATTGATCAGTTTCATGATTGAAGTAGCAGCAGGAGAGGGAGGGAGAGAAGCAGTCACTCCATATATCGGTTGTTAAGCTTAACGTGGGAATGCTTTACAAACATTCAGAGATGAAACTTACACACTTGCTTTACTTCTCTCTGGGATAACTTTCTCGGAGATGAAATGCTGGTTTGGTAGCGAGGCTTCAAATGCTCAACCAGACCGCCGAGAGTTCTCGCACGCCACAGCCGCTCTATCATGTGAAGCATACTGCTCCGACGTGCTAAGGTTATGAGCTGAGTTATGCCATGTCGCAAGTTTTGTGAGGTGTTTTCCTGATATTTAATGGATCAGATTGCATTTTTTATTTCTCTCCGATATCCGATCCAGTAATACCGATACGTAATATCGGATCGGTCCATCTCTAGTAGAGACCCTATAATAATACAAAACACCAACAATCAAACGACCCCATTTGAGCAAGCACTTGACAGCAGTGGGAATAAAACCTACCTTTTAGCAAATATTCCCACATGTGCATAGTAAGGGCCTGGTAATGTGAGATAATATGTCATAAAATAAAATAGATAATGATTTTAACACATAAAAAACAAAGAAAATAAAAACAAATGTGAATATCTCCTGTAGTTATAGTTGAACTTCTTTGGAGATTCATTCGATGATACGCTGAAGTCACAAAATTAAAGTTATTTAGCTGATTTTTCATCCAAGATATTGTTAACATAGACTGTACATAAAATATGGCCACTGTGCATCAGTGTGAATGTTTTGGCTGTTGCCATCTTTGTTTTCTTGGGGTAAGAAATGACAACATGGGTGAAATGCTAAGTTATCAGCTAACACCTGCTAGCTTGGTTTAGCCAGGTGCATCCGTGGCTGCATGTGTATGTATAAGTTCTTTGAACCAACAGAGACACCCAGAAATTAGCACTGAGTAAAATAGAGATAATATATTGCTGTTTCAGTCGCCAAAACTGGCACATTAATATTTAAATTAATATTTTATTTATGTAAAAGTTTCAAATTTAATCAGTGGGACATTATTTTATGTTATTTATGAATTTGCAGAAGAAAAAATGAAGATGTAGACATTCATTTGGACATAAGTTTGTGTTAACCAAGACCTTATTTCAGGCTTTTACACCAAAAACGTGAAGTCTTTGATGTCCATACCCAGAACTGCAAAAATACCAGTTATTTCCAGTTTTAAGGGTTCATTCCCAAAGACCTCTTTAGGTTTTTTTGTTTGTTTGTTTTTATGCTGTCTAATGTTATGATGACCTTCTTGTCTTGCCAGTGATTGGTCCATGGGCCGAGTGCAGTACCCTCCTCCTCAGAACTGGCGACCCCAGCTCAACCAGTCAGCAACAGCTCTCGTTCCTCCACGGGTCATGGGCCGCTCCCCTCGGCCAATCAGCACCTTACAAGAGGTAACATCAGAAGACGAGGACCGTGACAGGCATCAGGAAGTCCCCAGAGCCGCCACGCCTCACTTCCTGTCCCCCCAGCCTGCCCCTCGGCAGCGTTCCTTTTCCTGCACCCAGCATGCACTGCAGCGCCGCTCTAGCGCCCACCATCCAGAACCCAATTACCTTATAGTGTCAGACAGAGCACCCAATGAGCCCGTAGAGAGAGTAGTTGTTTCCCCTCCCACCGATACTGCTACCCCACCAGAACACCAGCCGGCTGCAAACGGAGACAGTGTTATTAGAGTAGAGCAAGCAGCACTGAGTTCAACAAACTCGGAGCAGAAGTCCAGAAGTGAGAGGTTAAACAACATGAGTGACTCCACACAAACAGCCCTGTAGGAAAGGAAATTCAGCTTCCTTTAGAGACACCCAGTTTTAGTTTGTCATTCGGTGCAAAGCCCTAAGCTGGACTTTAATTGTTTGTATCCAGTGTTTCTTTGCCCATTGCTTCTTAAGTGGATTGGTGTCAGACTAATACACAACAGCATAGAGAGATATTCCTTCCCTTATTACCTCTTTTTTAATTATTTCTTTTTAAATCAGCCTCATGTAAATAATTGTTTTCTTGTTTTGTTAAGATTGAGGGATACTGTTGTAAATGTTCTCCTATATGGCATGTTCAGATTTTGTAAATAATAAAACTGAATGTCTAAGATGAATTCTACTCAAATATGCAACAGCTGGTATTCATTGAAGAAATATTCAAGGAAAAATAAATGAATAACACATGCATAGCTGCACAGAGATGTCAGGGATGCATGCAATAAAGTGACTTTTTGTTGACATGTTGTGGATTTTTTTTCTCGTTAATTTACATCCACAGTCTGCGCATTCTTAAGTTATCATAAGTCCTTTATCTATCATCTTTTTTCAACTCACGATCATCAAGCATTAATGATAAAACCAAAGTCTTTGTAGAAGCAAGTCCTGCAACTGTGCAGCAGCACTCAAACAACTCATGGGTACTTACCCGGGGACTTAAAAACTGAAATCAAAAATAACTTTAATTAAATGAAACTGCGTGCATAGAGTGAACAATAAAAAAATAGATTAAAACTGCTTAAAATGTTTGCTTCAATCGTCCCACCCCCCCACCGGCTCCCAGAATCACTATAATTGTAAAATACCATAAAAACTGAATCGCCTTTGATGACGTTTTTAATAACAGTCAGATTCTGCTTTTGGGACTGCAGAAATGAGTTATGATGAGATGTGCGAGGTTTTCACTTTTGCACAGGCAGTGATGCGTAAAACACTGGCCTCTTTCTGGTGACGTCCAAGGCCAGCAGCTACTGCTCCGAGGAAACGTCCTGCAGATATTCTGGTCTCATTATTTTTAAGTTAAATAATTATCAGATGAATGGTTCTCAGCACAGATTTCATTTATTTATTAATTATTGTTGTTATACTCGAAATTCTGGCTACAATTGGAACTGTTTTGATTTCTACTGACAAAAAGACAAAAATCGTCATTTTCATTCTTGACTTTTTTCTACTAATTGAATTAAATCAGAACAAAAAATATTTTTCTCTCCGTTTGTTTTCCTCTTCTTCTTCTTCTTCTTCTTCTTTTTTTTTTTTTATAAATGTCTTTCTTCAGATGAAGGAGCGTATTTGTGGGAAGACTGAATTAGAGTTGCGCTGACAGCTAAGTGTTAAAATTGATACATCCCGAAAACTAGCACAAGGTGTGCACGTCATTTACACGTCTGCATTTGGGTTCCCAGGCGCATTTGTCAGCTGCAGAGGTGTAAATGACTTGCATGATAAGAGAATCGTGGCGAAGGCAGGTCTGTAAACAGGTGGAATTAAATGTAATCAGTGAGCGTTAAAGCACTTTTACGCACACCACAAAATGTGGTATTATTTCTGCACTAAGTTACATGACAGTCACAACATAAATTTGTATATTTAGTTACATTTATTTACGTTTATTGTTTTATTGCTGTGAAAGAAAATTATTGGATTTATTTAAATTTCTTTGTGTATTTCTTTGTATCAGAGCTCAGATATATCTGGTCATCCCGAAAAGCTCTCTACCGGAATCAGGTAGCCCATCTACTACTAACAAATATACTCATACACCCTATTACTAATGCCAGTGTATATAAAAAAATATTTTTTACTTTGGATGTATTTAGTACTAATGTGTTTTATTTGCAACTGATTATATATTAATGGTGAGACTTAGAGGTGCGTAAAGCAAGTGTTCCGGTGTTTTCCAAACCATGTGACAAAAAATGCTTTTAATTTGGTGGATGCACATTTGTCGTGGCACACAGCACTAAGTAGACAAATGTTGGAAAAGTGTGACAGTGGGAAACTGCTTCTTGCAGCTCTTTCTGGCCGTGGGAATGTGGAGCAGCAGGCTCAATCTTCACTTTATTACCTGTTAAAACTGATACTTCATTTGCAAAGTGTTCTTGGAGGAAAGGTGACTCTTGGATTCCCACGCACAGCACACGTTAGACCTTGTCACAAGATCCCCAAATAGGTTCTCATTTTTGTGACCATTTAACCAAACTTAACCATTTAAAGAGTCCCGCATAAAAATATGGAATTTAGCGTCACGGTTTCTTTTGAAGATCCCTTTGCAGACCTCTCATAACAATTCAGAAATCCAGACTGAAAAGTTGTATTAACATTAAATCCCTTTTAGATTATCTAACAACAGATAAAAGCTGATGTTGATTGAGTTTGGCTGAATATTTAATGGATATTCACACTTTTATCGCCATCGTTTACCGTGGGATACCTCACCAAACTCTCTCTCATGGGAATCGAACTGTAGAATAGTTTCTCACTTTATTACGTGTTAGAAGTGATACATCCTAAAGAAGAGTCTTTGGGAGAGGAGGCGGAAAACAAGAAAATTACATATTTACATTAAACACACAAACAGGCTACTGTTACCTTTTGATATCAGTCCCCTTTTTCACACGTTTTCAAGGATGCGCCTAAAAAAATTACGCACTCCCTCAAATTCAGAATACACTTTCCTGACTCTTAGTCGGCGAAACATGTGTGCACAAAGTTGTTGTTATACAGTCATGATTAAAAGACAAATATCTACAGACATGAATATAGAAATGTTAATGAAAAAAATATAGGAACAACATGAGACTTTTCCTTGCTGCAGATTTTTGCTCACTGCTAAAAACTTCGACACTTGAAAGATGCCTCGGCTTTGTCTTCATAACCATTTTACCCCAGAGCCTGTTTTATAAGGACACATCTCATTTCTCTGTACAGGATAATGGCCTAAAAGGTCGGAGTGATTTACCTGAGCTTCACGCTGTGTGGGCGGCTCTTTTGTCACATATGCAAGTAAAGTCTCAGAGGGGCTGATTACACATTTCAAAGGCTCGTGCCTCTCCCACTTGTATGGGCAGCTGCACGCGCCAGAGGATTAGGGAAAACTCCAAGCGACGCGCCATTCAGTCTGCATGTATCTCCAAAATTACTACAAATGTATTAAAAGTAAAACGTTTAAAGGAAATTAGATGCCTTAATCAGTAATTAAATATATGCATACATGTTTATATTTGTTACATCTTCAGCGACCAGTTGTGGAGGGATGAACTTAAAAGTCACATTTATTGATGTATTCCTACCTGTAGTAGGTTTTAGTGAGCTTCTGAAAAACTTTATCAATTAATTCTAATCACGGCGTATTTGTCATTACTAATAATCTATCTCACTTCCGTGAATAATAATAAAGATCTACTGAATAGTCATTGTATTTTGGCACGTGTCTGTTGCCTCGTGTTGCCACACTGAATATCAAAGTCACCCTGAGGTGATTCACAAACCTCACACTACCTTTATCGGCGTTCATGAATAATTATTTGCATGATACTGTGCGACAAAAGGTCTATTTTCAAAGTGACAGTGAGTCGGTGATAAACGGGCTGGCATTTATGTGTTGCTGTTTTAGTGTCTAAATGTTTGTATCTGTAGATTTAAGGGAACAGGAATTAAAACTGACGAATCAACTTTGACTACATGAAGACCGGGATGTTTTTTTTAGTTGTTCCCTGGCATTTAACTGCATTAATTTAAAGATCTGTTCATATCTTGGAAGAATTTTTTCTGTCTGCATCTTATTTGCATGAATGTCGGTGGGAATTCTAAGGAGCTTGGAAAGAAAAGCGTCTGGATTGTAAAAAGTGGAAAATACGCGTGCGAACGTGGGAAGTGTCGCCTCTCACTTTCAGAGTTGTGTCAATTTTAACAGGTAGCTGTAAATGCAGCGCTAATTCCTCCTTTCCCACGAGAAATATCTCGATCATTTCGATGCTGCTTTCTCTGTACAAATTAAAGAATTTTCTGAATTAAGTAGGGGAGACCGGGGATAGTTGTAACGTGGGTCAGTTGTAACACTTCCAATTTCTCCAATCAGGGCTAAGTTTCAAATGATGTGACTCATCCTGTGCATGCCCAACTCAGTTCTGCTATCACATGTGAAAAATCAGCACATTTCGTCAAACACAGACAATTTAACACGAAAAAAAGTAATTTGTATGCCAAAAAGTAAGTTTTTCTATTTTATTTCAATTTCTAATAGCATTATCTGCTTTGCAGTTAAACTCATCAAACCTAAATTATGTTATTTGTATGTCTGTGGGGATATATTCTGTGTAGGTCTTTAGTGCTAATGTTTTAGCCGTTGGCTGTAATGTTAGCTAGTTCATGGCTATAGGAGTCTGGGTCAGTTGTAACAGCAACAGTCTGGGTTAGTTGTAACAATAATGCAGATGTTACAACTTACCACACTTTTACTTTAACTTATATTAAACAAGTTGGGGCAACGACATCAGCAGAGAGAGGTTCACTGGTCGCATTTGTATATGCGGTTAATGCCATTGGCAACACAATTCCCCCACTGTTTGTGTTCCCACACATACATTATGCAGACCACTGTGTCAGAGATGGACCAGTAGGAAGTACTGGTAGTGGAAATAAATCAGGATGGGTGCAAGAAACAGATTTCCTCATCTTTCTGAAGCACTTTGCAGACCACACCAAGGTAAGCCATGATAAAAAGTAATGGAATTGCGATGCTGGTGAACAACTACATTTTTCAGCTTCATTGTTATGTTCAAAATTGGTGCAAGAGTTGTAGGTTATAATGCCCACTGAGCCAATGAGGCCAAACTCAAGGAAGACCAACCAAAATTAATGAAATATTCAGTTGCAGAAAATTCCATAATTTGTCTTTTTTGGGGGGTTGGAATATGTTCAAAAGCTAGATTTCTGCATTCTGTCACACACACACACACACACACACACACACACACACACACACACACACACACACACACACACACACACACACACACACACACACACACACAGCTACATAAATGGATGTAAGTGCATTCATGTGATGAATAAACAAAGATTACATGTTAATGTTTTGTTAGTACCCTTATTTCATTGTGTTACATTTCACCCCAGGATATGTTACAACTAACCCAGACTATGGGGTTAATTGTAACATTTCACTCTTTGTGTTTGAGGCCATACCATGCAATGGGTAATTGTGCTGCAGAGAAAATAGCTGCACTATTTAATAGCAGAGACATGTAAATACTTTGCATAACATTTTGAATCCACTACCTTAAAAGAGCTCCAATTTACAGACAGAAATGTCAAAAATGTTACAACTATCCCCGGTCTCCCCTATATTGGCTCGGCGAAAAATCTGAAAATCTTTCTCCTCCTGTAAGTGATTGTTTTTTATTCAACTTAAAATAGTTCTGAAATGAAAACTGGTCATAGGATCACACCGTCGCTCCTAAAAAGCAAGCTTTCCTTGATTAAGGCACGTGTCAGCTTTGCATGCGCAAATAGCCCCCCTCTCCCAAAGCAAAATGAGCTACCAGCTTTTTCAAATGAAGCACAAGAGCAGGAAAAAACAGAACAGCATCTGGAGTAAAATTATGTTTATTTTAAGTTAAATTTTCAAACGTTTTGACGCAAGACTTTTTTTTTAACTTTACGCACGCGACTGCGCATAAGATTCATTTTCTTGTTTTATACTCTTGACATCAGATCGAGATTAGACAAGTTCAAAAATAAAAACAAATCTAGGATTTTTTCATTTGCAGTGTTACCAAACGGTGAGACCAAGGGACCTGGAGGAGGGGTAGGGAAGTAGGAGGAGTCTGAGAGGCTGTCAGGACCACAGTAAAAAATAAGTGGCAGGAAACTAGAGCCTCATTTCCAGATCAGTAACAGACTGCGAAGGAAGCTGTTACCAGTAGACCAGAGCAGAACATGGGACCATCGGTTGGTAGGAAGCTGTTACATGAGGCGGAGGAAGCAACAAATAATAGAAAGGTAACGGAAGTCCAGATACCTGTCAAGTGACGTGATTTCATTTCATATAGTGATTCTCTGTTATTACCACAATAACAATCAGATTCATTGAAGATTAAAGCATCAGCTTTGTCAAAATTTCAGTAATTTGGAGATATGAAATAGTTTGTATAATTTAGTGCGCTGAATTCCCTCTAATCATTTAGTCATTTCCATTTGCTCCTTTTTTTTTTTGCTTTTCTTTGGTAGTTTTTCTTTTTACGCGGTATATAATTAAACAAAATCAGGAAACCACGTTTAGACTTTGGTTTTCTTTTCTTTTTTTTCTTTTTTTTTTTGCGATAGTTAATAAAATCTCAGGTGGAGAAACGTCGGAGGGACAGAATGAACCGCAGTTTGGAGTGTCTGAGGACCATGTTTCTGCAGGAGCCACAAGAAGTAAGAGAAGTTTTTAGTTCTCTATGAATTTTATAGAAATAAATCGATGTGGTTCATACTTGTGGTTTTTATTAATTTATTATTATGAAACATGAAGGTTAACTTGCTGCTCTCATGCAGGGGTCCACTCAGCACCGAGTGGAGAAAGCTGAGATACTGGATCACACAGTCCTCTTCCTCCAGAACACTGCCAAAGGAGACAAGACTACAGGTGGACGTGGGGACCAGAAACGCTCCTTCCAGGACGGTTTCTCCACTTGCCTGCAGACAGCTGCGGGGTTTCTGGGCCCCGAGGGGAAAGGGTCGGAGCTCGGATCGGCGCTGGATGCAGCTTTTGCCGCTCGTTTGGCCCGTTCACACTCACAGCCCGAAGGTCTCCAAAGCAGAAACTTTTTGCCGCACGCAAAGTTTATTCTGCGGGTGCTGAGGCAGAAGTCCAAGCTCAGACTCCCGGCACGTGCCTCAGGGGAGAAACGTTTGATCCGACCTTACCCACTCCCACTCCAACAAAGGTTTCCCAGAGTCCCCAAACAGCCTCAGAAACAAAGAGAGTCCGAGATCAGAGCGGAGAGAGGAGCGACCAAACAGAGCTCAGCCCAGAGCTCCCCCTCCAGCCACACTTTGTGGAGACCTTGGCCCTGATCACCAGGCAGGGACTTCAGAACAATCAATGACTATAAACTATTTGGCAAAAACACACAACTTCTTTTTAAAAACTGTAGTCTTATGAAGACGCATAACTTCAGGTCCTGTAAATATTGTAAATACCCGAGTATGACTTGATCTGTATGTGTAATAGGGTTGATTCACTGTTTTAAATACTTTTCAATGAGCTCAGTCAGCCACGTAAGTGGCTCAGGGGAACGGGGACTCTCTCAGGCTGCGACACAGGTGAGCTGGATCAGCCGAGCGGTCCAGCTGGGATTGCTGCGCTGAAGAGCGAGTGAAGAGGTGAGTTTCACGAAGCCGAGGAGATTTTGTCCTCTTTGATGCGCTACTAAAAGCTGCTACTATGTGCCGTCATGATTAAAGAGCATGCTGCGGTAGTGGATAATGACTGAGTGTCCATCCATCACATTTCCAGGTGTGGAAGCTCAGGGTTTGAGGCTGGGAGACCCACGCAGACCTTCATATTCACCTCTCTGGTGGAACGAGCGACACCTGTGTCTCTGTGTACAACATCACTTCTATTCAATCTGAAGATATTTCTGGTCGGTTTTTGCACAATAATTTATTCTGGATTTCTCCCTATGGCGAGCTGTACTCTTCAAAGTTAAAACAACCAAATAAATCTTTAAAACCATGTCAGATGATTGTTTCAAGATTAAAGGAAACCCGGAGGCCTTTTACTCTTTCAGCTCTTTTTAGTCCGAGGCAGAGGTGTGAAGCTCGGCCTCCTGCAGAGTTACATCCTCCAGGTGTGAAGACTGGTCATGAAATGAAAGAGCTCAGCAGCTCTCACTTCAAAGACATCATAGCCATTGTCGCACTTTATTTACTGGCACTCAAAGACTTTTGGATTAAGATTAGTTAATATAGTTCAGATAATTTAAGACAACTCAATAATAATAATAATATGAATATGAATAATAATATTAATAACTACATCCACTTTTTTCTGCATCATCCAGTTTCATTTCTCACAGTTGCCTTTAAACATATTTAGAATAGCAGGATCCATTAAAGTCAAGATCATTTCACATAATTAACACACAGCTCACGTCTGCGTTTGTTTCCTTTGTATTCAGCGTCTATCCTGTCACCAGCATCGCCCCGAGCTGCTCAGAGGTCATTTGTTTTCCACGCGTGTGTGGTGTCAGGTCCCAGGGAGCAAAACGTGTCTTAACCCCGTAAGAATCAGTGGCATTTTTTCCCCTATCGTCAGCGTTAGTTTCAAACTATATTGCAGGCTTTATGTGACACCAGCAGTGATAAAGTGACACCGTCTCAATGCTGGTCATCATGCCCTTTTGCTGCTAAAGTATTTATACCTACATTCTATATTCATACTTGTACTCAGGTTGGTACTCTATTGTATTATTTTATTACTTGTTTTTCTGTTTTGAAAAAAAAAAACCCAAAAACTTTAATACTTTTTAAATTCTGTTTTTTTAAATTCTGTTTCTTCGTTCCACCTCATGTAAACATGTGATGCGAATGACAAATAAAGCTCCTTGAATCCTTATAGTTCTCATACACATTTTATATGAAGTGCAATTTATGGACCGTGAATGCCTCATCACTTCCGGCCCTGGAGCTCGTTATAGGCAACTTCCCCCGACAAAACCTTTTCTCCATTAATTTCAATCTTCTGAAGAAAATAACTGTAGTAACGTCTTGACAGAGTTTTACTGCTTTATGGCTCAGTCAGCACCATTATACTTGTATATTATATATAATGTACATGTATATATAACACCAACCCCTGTTATACTGTGGTTCTGTTATTTGACTCATGTGCATCTGATAAGGATTCTTCCTGAATGTCTGTGAAGACATTCCCCCACTACCTGCATCCAAACAAGTGACAATAAATAAAGAATGGATGGATGGACCACATTCTGTGCAATCAAAAGGCAAAACATTTTATTAGATAAACAGTGAGTTTTTAAAAGAAACTTTGGATCATGATGTCTGATGGCATATATACCAGGTCTTGGTTTTTACATTTCTTGAAAAAATCTTTGGTCACTTCCACAGACTGCTAAGTGTAAGTCTACGCAAGAGATCGAACAGGCCTGACTGGTCTGTGTTCTCCAGTTTGTCATCTGGGATGCGAGAAAGTTCAGTAACGATGTTTCCGTGCCTCAGAAACAACTTAAATTCATTGAGCTTCTCCCTCCTAAAGCCTCTCTCCATCTGATGCTGCCGTTGGTCCCTGATGAAGTCAAGTCAAACAAACAAAGGGGTATGACTTGACCATAACTTAACTGGCGGATAACTGATGACAAGCTACACATCCAGTTCAATCACAAGCTTATTAACACAATTTTAAAACTATAAATCATCCACTTGCATCCTATCACATTAAGATTTGCAGCATGAAGTCAGAGTAAACTGATGTTACTTACTTTCTGCATCACTGCAGGCAGCTTATTCACAGTGTTTGTCTAGGAGGAAGAAAATGATAAATTACAGGATGCTTTTATAAGTATTTTATAAATATTTAGAATACAAAAGGATCACATCCGACGTTTCTTTTTTAGATTTGGGAAGTATTTTCCTAATTCATCTCTATGGGTTTGAAGTTGAGATTTGCCAGGCTGAAACATTTTAAAGGACTGGATTAGAGCAGAACAGTTTCAGATCATTTGACTGCACAGGGCCTGCAACACTGTGTTTGAATGCAAACAAATGTTTGAGCAGGCTGCTGGGAAGATTCATACTAGTCCAATACTACAATCACTTTCAAAGTGCCAAGCATGAAAGCTGCTTTTCAAATTAATAATTAAAATAGTAAAAATCCCTGCTGCAGGTTGTAAGAATTAAACTTGCAGGTTTTCTGTTATCTTTACAGTCTGTGTTAAATCATTTATGCATCATAAATTAAGAATAAAACCTAATGAAAAAATATTTTGATGTGGTTCTGTTGGCTTCATCAGGTGATGGCCTCCAGCTCGCACTGGAACGGTTCGCAGCCGAGTGTGAAGCAGCGGGAATGAGGATCAGCACCTCCAAATCTGAGGCCATGGTTCTCAGCCGGAAAAGGGTGGAGTGCCCACTCCGGGTCGGGGATGAGTTCCTGCCCCAAGTGGAGGAGTTCAAGTATCTCGGGGTCTTGTTCACGAGTGATGGGAGCCGGAGATCGACAGACGGATTGGTGCTGCGGCCGCTGCACCGGTCCGTCGTGGTGAAGAGGGAGCTGAGCGTAAAAGCAAAGCTCTCAATTTACTGGTCGATCTACGTCCCTACCCTCACCTATGGCTACGAGCTGTGGGTAGTGACTGAAAGAACAAGATCGCGGATACGAGCGGCGGAAATGAGCTTCGCCCAAAGGGTGGCTGGCCTCTCCCTTAGCGATAGGGTGAGAAATTCAGTCATCCGGGAGGGGTTCAAAGAAGAGCCGCTGCTCCTCCACATCGAAATCAGCCAGCTGAGGTGGTTCGGGCATCTGACAAGGATGCCTCCTGGGTGAGGTGTTCCGGGCGTGTCCCACCGGGAGGAGGCCCCGGGGCAGACCCAGGACACGCTGGAGAGATTATATCTCATGGCTGGCCTGGGAACGTCTTGGTGTTCCCCCAGATAAGCTAGAGGAGGTGGCTGGGGAGAGGGAGGTCTGGGGCTCTCTGCTTAGGCTGCTGCACCTGCGACCCGGCCCCGGATAAAGGGAGGGAGGGAGGGATGGAAATATTTGTCTCAAGGTTGTCTGCACAAATATTTTTTACAACAAATATTCACATTGCATGCTGATACTGCATGTCAATATATGAATCAGACTCTGTATCAACAGATATTCACTATCAAAGGACTCGAATCCAGATTAGAGCCACAAAAACTTTATCCGAATATTTCCTGGCTTTAAGTGTTGTGACGGTTAACAATTATTGTTTCACCGAGTACACAGTAAGTGTGGATGAAGCAGAACGAGTATTACTGGGTATAAAGAGTGGAAAGTTTTGTTTAATTATTACCCTCTGTAGCCTTTGATGCCCCAAACCAGTGTTTTTTTGGCTCAACTGAGTTCACCTGCCCCCCGTCATGGTTCTTGAATCTGTTCTTCCTCAGTCTCTGTTAAGTCATCATCTCATCTCATTCAAAGTCCTTCACCCTCCCACTGTTTGTTTTTTTCTTCTAGGATATTGGTATTCGTTTATTTTCCCCAGTTTCCATTCTTGATTAAAAGTTCAGTTCAGTTTTAAACTTGTCTTACAGTCTTAGTTGTGTTTGCAGTGAGGTCCTGAGTAATTTTAGCGCAGAAATGTGAAAATCATTTACTGAGAAGAGAGCAGAGTTAATATTTGTGAACTTACCAACAGTAGTGACACCGGTTACTCCCCTCGAGGATCTTGGACCTGTACAGAAAATATTAAAATGACTTCACACTTATTATAAATCACTGGCACTAAATAATCTAACTGTTTTGTTCTCAAAATGTCTGAAATGTAATCTTTTTTCAAATTTGTCCTGAACTTTCTCTCCCTTATGCACTCACAACATTTCTACCTTTGAATTACTTATTGCCTGAAAGTCTACATTTATCACTTCAGATGGGTCTCTAACATGAACCGTTTATAAGTGGAACTGCACAACATGCATTCTTCTAGATGCAAAAGATTAATAACAAGAACACAACACTGAATACTTTTCTACTTGATAGATTAGCGAAAGCTGTTTGGATCTCACCTTCCCCATAACCAGACTTTGGATGATCGTCTGAAATAAAATACAAAGCAAATAACAATCTAAACAGTAAATGTTATTTTACAGTCACCATAAAGATTTTATACAAAAAGCTACGTGCTATCTGAAGTATTCTATTTAATAGTTAAATGTGACATATTCCAATCTCTTTGAAATAATAATTGACAAGTGAGCAAAATTTAAATGGCTCCAGCCAAATAAAAAGGACCCTGAAAGCTTTGGTGAGTGGGTTGGGATGAATTAAAAAAAAAAAAAAAAAAAAAAAAAAAAAAAAAAAGCTTATCAAAGCTATGATCTCCATCTTTAAGTAAAAATATATTAAAAACATATTCTTTGAGAATATCATGTTTTCTGACAATAGTATATTAAAAATAACAGTATCTAACCCTTTGAGTGTGCATTAGGATATACAAATTTGATTTGTTTCATTTCAATTACTGACCTTTTTGGAGTTTACAGGTCCAGACAGGTTCATACACCGGTTCATATTTTTTGGACAAAGCATACTGAAGTTTTAGATTGAAGCATCCTTTGGGATTTTCAATGTACACTTCATAGAAGTTGGAGTCCTGGCCATTATATCTGAGGGTTATTTTCTAGTTAAAAATATAACAGAGAAGGGAGAGGAGTTAGTCCAGTTCCATCAGAAGCAAAATAATAAAAATAAAAGACTGCAAAGAGTCAACTGAATATGCAGCTGCTCTGTGACTTAACCTGGAAATCTATCAGCAAGTCTGATGACAAAGCTTCTGGTGAAAGTCACCAATTTTTCAGTGCTTCTGGTCCACACAGTGGATTCTCAGGCCAGTATTTCAATTATGTCCACACGTTCTTTATTGAGGAACAGAGACGTTTAACAAGGTAAATAAAAAGCTAAACCATCTTTGGGTGACAGCCGATGGTTTCCAGATTGCATTCCAGCAAATGCAAAACCTGCTCTAAGTAACCGATTGAAAGAACTATTAGTGGACTACAAATGGAAACCAGAAATCTTCCTGACTCTTGCTCACAGGACAGTGTATTCAAATGCATTTATCTATTCATAGAGTAGTGAAGAAATGTGACAATATCTTACTGCAGATTCCTCTGTGATTCCCACCCATACTGGTCACACTATTTACAACCCGTCGTAAAAATGCTCTGATCCTAAAGCACCACAGTTGCTGACAGAGTGTAAAAAGCGTACCTTTGGTTGAATTTCTGCCGAGTCGGTGTCGGCTGTGAGGGAGAAACCATGATGCATTTTGAGGTACTCATCTGGGCGTGGCTTGGTAATTTTTTCATATCCATAACACAATTCTTGCTTGTCCACTTTCTGTGAGGAAAAAAAAAAAAAAATTCAACTCAGTATTATCCAATCACAACACCAGGTGCCTCAAGGTGCTTTCTGTTGTGAGGTAAAGACCCTACAAATATACGTCAAGTCCAAAAGTCCTTCAGGATTGCCTCAGCATTTCCATCTGTTGTCTTTAAATACAGTTTAAAAACAATGTATGGAGTTTACTCTAAATTAGTGTAAATACATTTGAAGAAAAAGTGCTGTTGCCGAGAATAAAGATATTATTCAAAGCAGACTTAAAATAATATTTATAACACTCTACTTTTGTATCCTGTTTGTTTCCAGAACTCTAGGATTATATTTCATATATAATTTATATTCAGCTTTTCATTAACAATTTTATAATGTTATTATCTGCTGTGGCTATAAATCAGTGAGATTATATTTTACTTAAGTCGGTAAAATGTAACATTATCTGACAGACAGATCTCATGACTCGTACATGAAGATTAACCGTTTTCTGTTGTCACTGCAACTGCATTCACATACATCATTAATCCATGGGTTACCAAAACAAGTGTTTACAGCCAGCTTATAAAAAGAAAACTGAAATATTTTCCACAAATGTATACATTCTATCTTAAAGTAAAATGACTTCCTTCTCTTAATATTCACTTTTATCCCTTAATTCTTTTTTTAATTATCTTAAAATAACTTTTCTTATGAAATACTACTCTCCAAATTTGAACATCTATCTTCTAATGAAACAGACCATATAAGTAAGATTGCCACCTTTCAAAGTTTGTGAAGTCCCTGAAACACAATCGCAATTTCCCTAGAGTAGACCAGAGGAGTCTTCCCTTTCTAGTAATTAGAAAGAATGCATATTCCGCATTGGCTCCACTTTTCAGCCCTGCAAGTTAAAGCCATCATTCAACTACAGCATATGTCTAATACTCTATTGGGGTCAGTCTGAGTCTGTGTTATTTTTCCTGTGACAAATACAGATTCAGTTACCCGTTGTAGAGCAGGATCATTTGGAATCACAAAGACGTGGAGTTTGAGGAATGGGGTGTTGGGTTTGTAGTATAGCAACACGTTACAGCTGATTTTAACAGGGGGGCCCATCTTCATCACGACTGCTTTCGGAAAGTAAGTTAACTCGTTTAACTTGACGTGTGATGCTGTGACCTCACGCACTTCTTCTACAAAATCTCCGCAGTCATCTAGATGCAGGACTGCAAACTTGTCGGGGATGTCATCTGCACAAAAATACACAGAAAACACAAAGAGAAAGAAGAAAGTTTGGATCAGAAATGCAAAAGTTTTTTAATATATTAGTAACTTCTTCATGTCCTCTTACCTATACAAACCCAGTGTGGCAGGTGCATTTCACTTAACTGCCCAGCAGTGACTGCAACATCAATTACAGGACCTGCAGGCATGTACTGTCTGCTTTCCACTCTCTCCATGTGTCCTCCCCAAGAGCAGAAGTGGTACTGAAAGCTGATCTTTTCCTTACAAACCCAGCGCAAGCCAGAGACACTGCATTCAAAGTCTCCCGCTTCAGACTGAAGGCTAAAGTGAAAAAATAAAAAGGAACACAGCGTCATTTTTAACACTTCATTTTATGTCAAATGCAGAATTAAGATTTTGCAAAACTGGGTCTTCTTCTGGCAAAGAAATCTGAATCACTGTTGATTTCCCGTAATTCACCTGTAAGTTGGAGCCTTGTCTGCATCTGTAGTGTTCACCCCAGGCTCAAGTTTAGTCCAGTTGCTGGAATGCTGCTGCAGAAGACAATCAATTAAATAAGTGCAGATTTTACATTGTGTAACACCACATATATGAACAAATACATATTTAAAAAATTAATGAAAGAAACGTGAGTGAATGTATGAAAGTACCATCATAGTTGCACAACCCTCGATCTCAGAGCTTCTGGAAGCTTCTTGTCTTGAAACACAGAGAATTTAAGTGGACAAACTACAAAGTACAGTGCAAATGAAGCAATTTAGGTCAGGATGCTTCAGGAGAGTTAATAAAACACACTCAAACATCAGTCTCTATTTTATTCCTTAGCTGTCCTCTCCTATCAAGTAAGCCAAGTGATAAAACTTAAATCTGGGTCTCCTGAAGTGTCATTTCCACACAGAGGAAACCTGTTTGCATCAAGAAATTCCATGATTTTTGAACACTGACTAATCAGCCTCTCATTTCTCTAATTTGCACCTCATCTTTTGTTATACTGAACAATGTCTCAATTGCTGAAATAGATCTGGAAAAGAGAGGAGCCTTTGACAGAGCACCATAATCACGAACGCAGAGGTCTAGCCTGAGTATTTAAAAGAAAGGTATAAAAGTAGAATAGGTGGAATATACAAACCACTGCAGGAGGAAGAATCTACAGAAAAAATGTTTGGATTCATACTTTGCTTCAGTTATTTAAGCTGTTTAACTTCATGATCAAACTGTCTTACGTCCACTGTGTGAGATTAAAGGAGGGGGGGGGGGGGGGGGGGGGTAGAGTTTTTCACATGTTGTGAATTTAATTAAAGGTTATTCAAACTATTAAAAAGGCTATGGACAGAGTTACACTGTAATGAAATCACGATAAGCAATCATGAGGCGACAGCAGACACCCTGCATCCTCTACCGAACGATTTTTAAATTGTTTAGATTAATTTCAAACCACCTCATATTTCAGCAGCCTGCTACTAAATAACTTTTAAGAATATTAAAATGTTAAAACGCCTTTAAATGTCATTTTTAGAACAAAAACCTGCTGCAGAAAGACTGAATGATAGCTCGTATACAGACAAACTATGGCGTTACATTCAGTTGACGCTAAACGCGGAAATAAAGCTCACTCGCTTTCTCTCCCGTTGTTTTACGACTTGCTTATTTAAATTAGAAGCTCTGAAACGGGGAAAAGGTTAGGAAACAGCACTGGCTCTTTCAATAACACGCTCAAACCAGTGAAGTCTAAAAGTTAGTTATAGCCTAGGCTTTAAAATAGCGTCCCCACACGAACCGTTTCTCCAGCCTCTTCACTCCTAACATGAACGCTCACTTCCCTGCGCACAGTCACAATGCAGTTTGTGTAACAACGGTGCATTTGTCTTATATGCTAATACTTCAACTTACATGGAAAAAAGTTTATGTGTTTTTAACATTCACACCAATTACAAGACAAAAAATACCTTTTCCTGTATCCTACACAAGCCCCGCCTCCCGACCGAGTTCCACCAATAGAATCTCCGGGTTCTTTTCCTGGTTTGTGACAAGCTGTAGCAACATCCGGTTGTTTAAATGCCATATATCCGTCCAATGATTATCTTCACAAGAAATTCAATATAGATACGACCGCATGCACTTTCTGCAGTACTGATGTTGAAACTACAGAGCATATTTTTTAGTTCCAGATGTTTTTGGGATGATTTTCAGTACTGGTTAACCTCTAAAAATTTTGACTGCCCTTCTCTAACCTTTCAAGTAATTAGATTTGGCCTACAAACAGAAAATAAAAAAATAGACTTTGGGATTAACAACTTATTTATAGTTGCAAAATTTTTCATTCACAAATGTCGCTTCTTGAAAACGTGTTTTGCTGGCTTTAAAAATGAAGTCCTGCTGTGGAAGGCTTCATTGGATAAGTGTAACTTAGCTCACACCTTACTTGAATTTTTGATGCAGCTTTTCAATTGATGTAGCTAGATTGTATGTGCGTACTTTTGTTTTTACTTTTATATGATAGGTCACCTTACTGTACTTGTATGCTGTTTTATGGTATCTCTCACCTATACTGTTCTTTAAATGTTCTTTGTTCGACGACTGCTTTGTTCTTAACTACTTATACCTGTATATAACTTTTTGTTGATATGTAAAATAAGTGCTGTAATTGTTATTTTGTTTGACCAAAAAAAGTATATAATGGAGGAGACAGCGATTTTGATCAATCCTGCACCACACAAAAAATAATTTAACCCCACAGAAATTAAAGAGTACCTGCAGAATCACAAAGTAGAAAAAAATGTGTGCTTTCAGGCTTTTATTCTTAATAGAATCGGAGTTTTGTGTTCCTCACAGAAATAGTTCACTATTTCTCATTTAAAATATATGTTTTCATCAAATTTGGATCATTTGTATTCATTTATTTAGACTGTATTTATTTATTTGCGACGAATTCTGTGTGAAGAAGCAATCTTTCACGGCGTATTAAATGTAATTTTAGTCAAATCTGTGTGCTTTTCTCACGGTTGCGGAAGGATCTGCTTATAAATCAAAGTTGAGCTTAAAGTCTTTAAAGATTTCGTTATTTTTAAAGCAAATGTTACCGCGTTTTCCGAACACCGTCATAATAAATAAACGAAGTCTAGTAGACCTGCGTTTGTCCCTCTAAACACATGGCAGCGTGCAGACAAATGTTGCTTAAGTGGGAGTGTGTGCTTCAGCTCTTCTCTCTGGTCGCAGGGAGGCTCAATCTTCGCTTTATTACTTGTTAAACCTGATACCTCACTTAACAAATGTGCTCGGAGGGGAAGTGACTTTCTGGTTCCCACGCGAAACACACGTGAGAGGTTGTCACACGGGTCCAAAACAAGCTGTTATTTTGTTGTGATCATGTAACCAAACATGGCGACGTGAGGAGTCGCGCGTAAAACCATGGATTTTACGCATATCAAAGTTTCTTTTGAAAACCATTATACAAGAAATCAAACATCGCATTTTAATAATTCAGACTAAAATGTGAAATAAAATGAAATCCCGTGTAGATTATCTAAAACAGAACAAAAGCTCAAGCTGCTTGTGGCTGGATGTGGAGCATATGCGCACTTTCACACTTTCATTGCTGATTTAGTGTGGGATCCCCTTACCGAACTCTTTTCCGTCAAAATGGAGCGGTGAAAACGGTATTTAACACTTTATGTATTTACACACTTTTATTCATTTACACACAAATAAACACAAACGTGTCTATAGACCAGGAACTTCTTATGAAAAGTCAACTGTTTACTCTTACTGTGAAAAATACTCAGAATAAAGTTTTTGCATAGGAAGTTCAGCACAGACTGGCTTTTTTTTCCATTAGGGGTTTCTAAAACCTCCGTCAGAGATGGCCATGACTCGCGCACATGAAAGGGGGCATTTAATCCGTCATGTGATTCTTTTTCTGCAGAAATAATCCTTATGAATGGCAGCTACCAGGACAGGCTGCAGAAAATCATAAATGTTGGGTTTTACCTCAAAGAACAGTAAAAAAAATGTGTTTTTACACCTCCGATTTATTACTTTATCGCTCGGTTTTGTCACAGATCTTTGTCAAATTTGTCTCACAGGAGCTGATGACGCCTCTCATCTGCACGTGTCTTTCAAACTTGTAACGGGAGCCGCACGCGCCAGAATATTAATAAAGGGTTTAATTAAATTAATCGAATAAAGGGTTACGGTCTCCTTACTTTACAGGGATAAATATGAAAGAATTCGAGTATCAACGCGACAATTGGTTTACGGCCACAGAGGTGACGTCAAAGTTACTGTTCTAGGGTAGTCACGAGGTACGACGTAAACGTTAAGCAGTGGTAACATTCTAGCTACATTAGCAACAGCATTTAGTGGTTTGTTTGTGTTTGTTTTTTCAAATTAAAGCTGTTTGGATCTCGGGTACAAAACAGAAATGTGGGTGTCTTGTTAAAATTCCACTGAACATGTGTTGTCATATACATATATAGCTTACATCAGCACCATGGACAGAGCAACAGAGTTCATCAGGACCTTTGACTGAGAGGTGAGGAAGACCGTGATGTGATCCATGCACACTTCTCACTTTCCAATCTTTCTAAAGCACTCGTACTTCCAAAGGGAATTCCAAATGAAGCCCAACTGTGAGAAGTAAAACAAATTTAATGGAAAATATGCATATGCATGTATTCAGCAGTGTGGACAAGATGGGCAGTACTGACACACTTCAGTTTTCGTAATGCTGTTTTTAGCCTTTACAAGTAAATTACTCCTCTGTGGGAATACATGGTAAATGGTAAATGGCCTGTATTTATATAGCGCTTTACTAGTCCCTAAGGACCCCAAAGCGCTTTACATATCCAGTCATCCACCCATTCACACACACATTCACACACTGGTGATGGCAAGCTACACTGTAGCCACAGCCACCCTGGGGCGCACTGACAGAGGCGAGGCTACATTTATCTTGGCATTAAGATCTAAAACTGAATGGCAATCTTTCAAATTTCTGTGGAGAAATTTTGGCTCAATCTTCTTTGTTGAACTATTTTAAATCAGCAACATTTGAGGTTTTTCTTTTCTTTTCTTAATAGCATGAACGGCCTGTTTTAGACAAGTAAACAAATCTCGATAAAACGTTGCATAAACATCATCTGGGGTACCATGTACCAACATCTGGATTATTAAATTGTAAAGATCCTACAGTTACACAGAGAAAACAACTACAATCAGATAAACTCCTATGAGCAAGTACTGGGCAAAAGGTGGAAGGAAAATTCCTCTTTAACAGAGAAAAACCTCAAACAGAACCAAATTCAGGGAGAGACAGACATCTTCTATGAGGGTGAGCGGAGTGAGAGAGGACAAAAGTGGGAAGTCTGTGGAAGAGAGAATTTAATAATAACTGATTAAAAGCAAAGCAGTATGTAAACACACATCCATGCAGAGGGGTTGTCTTTAACACAGAAAAGCCCATTAATAGATTAAATTTTCCATCGCATTTTTAAGTCAATATTATCATTTCAGAATAAACTTTGTCAAAACTAAATTCACAAGCAAGAGGAGGATTCTCACTCTTGGTCTCAGACATTCGGGGCTCCACTGCATGTCAGAAAAGATGTTATACCTTTTCCTTTCAGCACACTGATCTGACAAGTTCAGCTGATCTTTCATCAGAAAGAGTTTTTCTTCAATAAAAACCTCCAGGAAGCATCAGATCAGTATATAAAATCAGCTTAACATCATGGAAGCAATAAAGCAGAGGGAATGAGAATGAAAGGCACAGGACAAGAGAGGACATGCTTTATCTGTAAACTATTTTGGCCAACAAGGCAGCTTAACACAACACTGCTTTTCACATGAAGCGAAAGGCTTTCCCAGAAGGTCAACCTTCATTCATTACTGAATCATTAAATACTACACAAATCAGAATCAGAATACTTTATTAATCCATAAGGGAATGATGTGGGTTACTGTTGCTCCAAGACAGTAACAGTAACAGACTAAACAATTTCAACAATACAATATGTTACAGATTTTACACATTTAAGAAATAGCACTAATATATACAGCTCACTCAATAATAAATATCAAGAATTAGCAGAGGTGATTATAAATAAATATCAAGAAACACTGACTTGTTGCGCTGACTTTGACATACATCACTTAAAAGTACACACAAACCATTACTTTTTAAATTTGACATTTTTATTTACAATTCAAGTTTATTTATAAGGCAATAAATGGTAAAAAAAAAAAAAAAAAAAAAGGTAAATGGCCTGTATTTGTATAGCGCTTTATTAGTCCCTAAGGACCCCAAAGCGCTTTACATATCCAGTCATCCACCCATAAATCACAACAGTCATCCCAAATCTCTGTGTACTGTAAGGGAAGGACCCTGCAGTATTTGAGAGATAACCCCAAAAAGGATTTAACAATCCCCTATGAGCAAGCACTTTGGCGACGGTGGGAAGGAAAAACTCCCTTTTAATAGGAAGAAACCTCCGACAGAACCAGGCTCAGGGAGGGGCAGCCATCTGTCGCGGCTGTTTGGGTTGATGTACGTTTTGAACTGTTGTGTGTATTGCCTGATCAAGATGGTACGAGTCTAATGAATATTGTTATACTCCAGTCAAGATTTTATAGCTAATTTAAAACAGCTTTAACCAAATCAAGATTTTGTTGTGCCTCTTTAAAGACACGCTCAATACTTACCTCATCTTGCTATTTTAAGGAATCAGTCTGTCTGACAGATTCCTGTCCTGTCAGTCTCACTGATGCTTTCTTCTCTAAGATTTGACTGAGATTCATGAATTTCAGTTCAAATCGAGAAAAATGTCATCTTCTGAATCACTATGAAATTGCTCACAGGATTCATCACATGGTGTATCCACATGTGTAGAACAAGTATTGTTGAGTGAATTAATTCTGCCAGTCAAAAACATGAACTCTTCATATGAGTACTGCTGAGTTTCACTCAGGCACTCCGAGCCTAAAGTTTTCTTATGGACCCAGCTCAAAGCTTGTGAAACTTTTTTCTTGAGTCTAAACAGACAGTTTCCCCAAAATCTAAAGAAAATGAGACAAATTACAGTGAAGCAACAGGTGATAACTATAAGTGGTCCTCCTATTGGCCCTATCTCAACGGCGACTTTGGTAGAATAATCAAAATCTTCTCTAGTCAAAGGGAATAAAATTCGAAGTATTCCTCTGATTTTCGAAAGGCCATCTACCGCCATGTTGAGAAAAGTTGTCACGGTTGCTGAACCTCTGTGAAATTGCTCACAGGATTCATCACATGGTGTATCCACATGTGTAGAACAAGTATTGTTCAGTAAATTATCTCTGCTGATGACAGACGTGTGCTGTTCAGCTGTGTTCTGCTGATTTTCACTCAGGCACTCCAAGCCTGTTGTGTAATTCAGTGACCTTTGATCTGTGAGCCTGTTGGCTACAGAATCTGTCTCAGTATTAGGTGGACAAGACTCTGCCTGTGGTTGTGCCAGAGCAGATCTCACGAGCTGTCGAGCCTTTTTAAAAGCCCAAGGAATCACATGATGAGTCAAAAGCAAGAGAGGCATGCTTGCTATAAAGCTAGTTCAATGGAGATTACAGAAACTGTCTAGTACGATCCTACGTTTAGTTTTACAATCCTGCAAAACAGAGGTTTGTCCGACGTATTGTCAAGGTGCTGCGTGTAAGGGGGATAACTTCTATTTAAGGGAAACAGATCAAATCAACTGACAGATAAAAAAAAAAGATCAAAGGAACAGCCATGACGTCAAGGTGATGTCACAGTTGAGTTTTAGCTTCTGTGTTACGGTAACATTCCTGCTACCATGGCAACAGTCTTCATTTTTTATTGTCTTTACATTGAAGCTGCTTGTTTCTCAGTTAGTGCTTCAGTTGATGCACAAAAATATGGGTGTTGTCTTTAAAAATCACTGTATCATATATAGAAAATCACATATATTAATGTACAGATTGTATCATGCGGCGTAGTCATAAAGGAATATCACATGTTAATATTTCGCTACAGCAATATTATACGCCAAATGTTTAAAGCTTCTATCAGCATGATGGACACAGTCCATCAGGACTTTTGACTCAGAGTGGACGTTTTGTCACCAAAACTAGAGGAATTTATTATTTGACGAAGTTGGTGTTTTAAAGGTCCGAGTCTCGTGCATGAGACGTGCATAAAATTAACTTTTTACGCGCAACTTGGCACATTACTGGGATTCCAGGACTCCAGTTTCAGCCAGTAGTTTCTAAACATAACAGGGAGCAACATTGCCTGCTTACTATAAAAAGATCAACATGTTTTACAATCTGCAATAAACACCCCCAATCTTTATTTTGGTTTTGAATTTTTGAGAGAATGATATCACATTAACAACACGTGAAGCAAGTATATTAATCCCATGACCACTGAGCTTATTTCCCACTATGTGAAAGAATGGTTGTTTAGTTTTTTGACAGTTCAATGTAAGTAAAAAGGAAATATCATCAAATAAATATGAAATATAATTATAAAAACAACAAACACGTCAAAGAGTTACTCGATTTGCATTTAACTCAGGATCACAATAACCAAAGGCAGCTTAAATAGTGCAGTCAGTAGACCACAGGTTAGCTAAACTGCAGGCTAACACTGCCTTTGTGAGCTAAAGTAAGTAACAGATGAGACCAGTAAATAAAATCAAGTTAGCAAACTTCAGCACAATAAGACACAACTTTGTGTTTTTTATGAGCATCAAATAATATAATGTCATTTTGGGGATCAGTCAGGGGCCATAAATTACAACAGACAGGACTAATTACACATTTCAGATTTTTGTTTTGTTTGTTTGGTGACAGGATAAATACTGATCACAACACAACTTATAGGTTTGTTTCCACTTTCACCACTGCTGGTCACTGATATGGGATATGATAGGTATGTGTAATCAATGCATTTGAGTCATTCTATACTCCAGGATCATCTTTACCGGTTACGAGGGGATTTCACCAAGAATCTAAAGATGAATACAGACTGAAAGGCGCCGCTGTGGGAGCCCATCATTAATCCACCGGCGCGTGCAGCTGCTGCGATAAATGAGAGCTGCACGCGCCTGTGAAAGGTGTTATCAGCTCGTGTGAGGGTTATTTACATGTGTGACCAACATCCGCCCAAACAGTGTGAGATCAGACAAATGACTGTAAACTTCCAGGTGATCATTATGGAAGGAGAAATGAGATGTGTCCTCAGGCGACAGGTTCTCGGTTCAGCGCTGCTAGGAAGAAAATGTTTATGGAGCCCCGCAAAACGCGAAATACAAAAACTCATTCAAGGAGAAAAGCTTTCAGTAGTTGTCTGACTTTTTTCTTTTTATTCACAACTCTTCACATTTTAATAATCATTCCCTCGGTACAGAATATTGGCAGCCGTTTTCCTCAGCCTTGAAAGCCTTAAAAAAACGTGGTCAGAAGTCTGTGTATCAATCCAGCTGTGAATGCATAATTTTTAGGAGCCCTGCTCATGGGAAACTGATTTCCACCTCTTCTTCCAGCTACTCTTAATTACGACGTATCGATTTTAACAGGTAATAAAGTGTGACATTCTTCCGCCCGATTCCCACGAGAAAGTTAGGTGAGGTGATCACATGCAACAGAAGAGCTGAGCTTGAGCTTACGCATTTTCTGATCTTATATAACTTGCAAGGAATTCAATTTTAATTCAAGTTTTCAGTCTGGATTTTTGAGAAATTATATTAGATTGTTAGAATAGAATAGAATAGAATAGAATAGAATAGAATAGAATAGAATAGAACTTTATTGTCATTGCACATGTCACAGGTACAAGGCAACAAAATGCAGTTTGCATCCATCCAGAAGTGCTTTAGCCATGATATAGATATATTACAATATATATTAGCAATAATATAGATATGTGAGTATATTACAGAAATGGGTCTATTATGGTATGTTATAACGTATGTTATGAATATGCTATAACTATAAGTATGTACATGCTGTGGTGAGTACAAGCGATGTACAGGCTATGAACAGGATATAAATATAAAAAACTATACAGAAATACAAAGTATTCTTGACAGAAATCTATGATCCAAGTAAAATAAATCTTTTTACGCGTAACTGTTCAAATTGTTGAGTCACACGAACAAAACAAAAGAAAATTTAAAAAAAACAAAAACAAAAAATTACTTTCGGCTCGCGTGAGAACCTCCAGCATGTGCTGTGCGTGGGAACCCGAGAGCCACCTCTCCTCCAAGGACACAATGAAGCATCAATTTTAACAGGTAATAAAACAACGACTGAGCCTTCTGCTCCACATTCCCACGACTACAAAACGTTTCCCACTATGACACGTATCCAACTTCTGTCTGCATGACATTTTTTTTATTATAATAATAATTATAATAATTAATACTTTTCTATTAAGATCAGTCACCTGACCAACTCAGAAATGCACAACAACCCATCCATCGATTTTCATCCACATAATTCATACTAATTTTTTTTCGAGTTGTATGCTGTGTGCGAAGTTCTGCACTCTTTATTTTAGTTTGTTTTTTTTTTAACATTCAGTCCCCGTAACTTCTTAAATACACGAGATAAAAATTCATCAAGTGTACTTTATCAAACAAGTACACTGAAAAAAGAGCATGTTGGATTTACTTAATTCAATAGTGGACCTTAGTTGCACACAGTTGTTTTGCTTTGGCAGAAACTTAATCAACACAACTTATTCTGTTTTAAAACTGAAATCAAACCAGTTTAGTTCCTATTCCCGAGTCAGACAATATGAATCTTTTAAATCCTTGTAAATTGAGCACACCTAAGGGCTTGGCTCACATAAGGTCTCAGGCCACCAGTTGAAGATACTGCACTAAACTCCAAGGTCACAGTAATTGTATGTTGTAATAAGGCAAGCCCGCCTGATTGAGTGAAGCTTGAGAGCTTCAAAGTCTCTAATGACATTGTAAAGAGCCGCTTCCCTCGTGTTTTCCTACAAAAAAGGCACAGAAATCTGTCTCATTGAGCTCATTGGACAGTAATATCTAAGCAACCCTAAATAGATATTTAGTGTGTTAGTACAAAGATTCTTTTGGCGAATGAGCAAATACACTTCATGTGTAGACAGTCTACTACTATGTTGGTTTGTTTTTGGTTATCTCACTGAAAAAAGACTAAAAGAACAAGCTTAGTCAGACAAATTTCTCACCAGAAAACTGTGGCAAATAAAGGATAAGCTTCCTCTGTGCCTGAAACTCAAAGGGTTACATGAGGTGTTAAGACGCGTTTTGCTTCCTGGGACATGACACCAGACACGCGTAGAAAACAAATGGCCTCTAAGCAGCTGAGGGTGGTGCTGGTGATGGGATAGACGCTAATCAATAGAGAAACAAACGCGGACGAGAGCCATAAGCAGTGTCAGATGTTCGGCTCCATCCTGTCATATACACTGATAAGCTATCGTGACAGATTGTTCAAATAAGGAATAAAGACAAAGATGCGATGCTCCTCTAGTTGGGAAAAGAATGTGAACTAATTCAGTGGCATTAGCTCAAAGAGGTCCAGTCTAACATCAGTGTAATTACAGGTTAATAATAGGAGAAATTATTGTAGAGAAAAATGTAAACTAAACAACAACAAAAGAATATAAATGATGAATATGAGGGGAAAAATACATGATACGTGATTTCTTAAGTCTTCCTAGTTATATAAACATTTTATCTGATATCTGTACCTGAGCTGAGGTGAGGTGACGCAAACATTTCCCCGTTGTGGGATCAGTAAAGTCTTATCTTATCTTATTTTTCAGTGAATACAGAAGGCTCTCTGTGAGGTCTTTGAAGTGAGAGATGCTGCAGAGCTTCATGCTCAGATTTCACACCTGGAGGATGTAACTCTGCAGGAGGTCGAGCTTCACACCTCTGATCCGGACTAAAGGGAGCTGTCAGAGCAACCGCAGACTAGAGTCTTCCGGATTTCTTTTAATCTTAAAATAACCACACCACGTGTTGTTGTAGTTTTTTTTTTGTCTTTTTATTTTAAAGAGTACAGCTCACCATAGGGAGAATCCAGAATAAATTATTGTGCAAAAAAGACAAGATTTAACGTCAGATTGAATACAAGTGATGTTGTAGCCTACACAGAGATACAGATGTCGCTCTTGCCAGCAGAGAGGTGAATATGAGGAGCTGCGTGGGTCTCCCAGCCTCAAACACTGGGCTTCCACACCTGGAAATGTGATGTATGGACACTCAGTCACAGCAGTTCATAAAAGAGAATAGAAGCTCTTGAGTTTCGTGAAACTCACCTCTTCACTCGCTCTTCAGCGCAGCAATCCCAGCCGGACTGCTGGGCTGATCCAGCTCACCTGTGTCCCGCGGTAGAGTCCCTGTGTAAGCAGATTAAATGGATGCCCCACTGACAGAGCTTATTGAAAAGTATTTAAAACAGTGAGTTAACCCTATCACACATACAGCGCAGGTAGAAAACATACATTTAGCTACATTATTTACAGGATCTGAGGTTCTGCGTCTTTATAAGACTACAACACCTATCCTTTTCAGTTACAAAAAATAGATACCAACAATCATTGTTAAATATTTTTGAGTGTTTATGTTAAATAGTTTATAGTCATTGATAGCTCTGAAGTCCCTGCCTGGTGATCAGGGCCAAGGTCTCCACAAAGTGTGGCTGGAGGGGGAGCTCTGGGCTGAGCTCTGTTTGGTCGCTCCTCTCTCCGCTCTGATCTCGGACTCTCTTTGTTTCTGAGGCTGTTTGGGGACTCTGGGAAACCTTTGTTGGAGTGGGAGTGGGTAAGGTCGGATCAAACGTTTCTCCCCTGAGGCACGTGCTTGAGCTTGTTTGAGTTTGAGCTTGGACTTCTGCCTCAGCATCCGCAGAATAAACTTTGCGTGCGGCAAAAAGTTTCTGCTTTGGAGACCTTCGGGCTGTGAGTGTGAACGGGCCAAACGAGCGGGAAAAGCTGCATGCAGCGCCGATCCGAGCTCCGACCCTTTCCCCTCGGGGCCCAGAAACCCCGAAGCTGTCTGCAGGCAAGTGGAGAAACCGTCCTGGAAGGAGCGTTTCTGGTCCCCACGTCCACCTGTAGTCTTGTCTCCTTTGGCAGTGTTCTGGAGGAAGAGGACTGTGTGCTCCAGTATCTCAGCTTTCTCCACTCGGTGTTGAGTGGACCCCTGCATGAGAGCAGCAAGTTAACTGATCTTTACATTACATTAAAAAAAAGAAAACATTAATAAATAAACAGTACTGAAATTCATGAACCATATTCAAAGAGAACTAAAATATGATCTTACTTCTTGTGGCTCCTGCAGCAACATGGTCCTCAGACACTCCAAACTGCGGTTCATTCTGTCCCTTCGACGTTTCTCCATCTGAGATTTTATTAACTATCGCAAAAGGAAAAGAAAAGTCTAAAAGTGTTTTTGTTTTTTGTTTTAATTTCTGTGTTACAAGTGATGCAAAGTTGATCAGACGTTACCCGAGAAACAAACGAAATATAATCGCAGCTGCGTCTAAATTCCAATTTGATTGAAACAAACGACTAAATCCTCATTAGAATCTTTGTCAAAGTGGCTGCATTTGCCCATGTGAATAAAAAAAATCAAAGTTGTTTTTTTCTTTTTTTACCTTTTTATTGTTTGTTGCTTCCTCGGCTTCCTGTAGCAGCTTCATGGTTGCAGATGCTCTAACACCTTCTTTCTCAGGCTGACACCGATCAGGTAATGAGGCTCTTGTTCGACTTCTTTTTACTGACTCCCTGTAGCTAAAAGACTCCTCCTCCTCCAAACCCCTCCTCCTGGTATCTCAACCTCGTCGTTCCTTAAAACCCAACCAAGATTTAATTAATTTAAATCTCCTATCACAGTCTCATATTCACCAAACACGGAGATCTTCCCCATTGCGCAGAAATTTTACGTGTATGCATAAAAACTCACACGTAAAAATAACCAATAAAAAATAATTTAAATAAAAAGAATGACATTTGTAACTCATTTTTGTACACACTATAGGTGACAAACATTGAATGAAATGCTTCACAACAGCTCCTTTACCCCGAGTGACAAAACCAGATTTTGAGTGTTGGAAACATATGCATTTCCTATAACGCTACCACGGGAGTTTCTGGTCATGTGTCTGCGCTTTAATCCCATTATATTTCAGTAAGATTTGGGGTCTTATATTCTATGAAGTCTCGTGTATTGTCAACACAGAATCTGATTTATTTAAAGGAACTTGACTTTTCCTTGCCGTCTCTGTACCCGTTGAGCTGGTTACGCAGTGAATGAAATTCTAAATAAGGTAAAAAGGTAAGGTAAAATTTTATTTATATAGCACCTTTCAAGACAAAAATCACAAAGTGCTTCACAGAAAAGCTAAAACATAAAAACAGAAATCAACCAAAAGCAAGTTAGGACAATAGTCCTGTTAATCCTGAGATTGTCTAAACTGGACTAAATGTTTCTTATTTTATGATTAAAACAGTTCACGAGAAGGCATTGACGTGTGTAAAACGAATAATATGATATTCGCTATTCGCAGTAGATTGGGGGTTGATTGTTGTTAAACTGCATTTTATCCCACGTTTACTTAAACGCTAAATCGTGCGCCATCGTTGCTTCCCATTAAAAGTTGGGGGAAATATTAAATTGTTTTGGTAGAGATTTCGGAAAACCATTTGCATGTGCTTTAATATATTATCTTATTCAAACTTGTTCCTTAGAGCGAATACCGACACCTCCTTATTCACACTTCACACTTTTGCATTTGTTAGTCACCCCCGCAGGGGGAGCGTGCAAGAAGCCTAAATTTTTGCATTGACACCTCCGTGTCACAATGGACCACGCGTGCCATTTGGGCCCCTGTCTCGTGCTGACGCGCCGTTTAACCCCGCAGTTGTTCGACCTTTACTTGTGCAAATCCTTTGATCTTGGAAAGTGACCGTGGGAAAGCAGGGAACACACCCCACGTGACACCCTTTTAATTTAACGTGTGAGGCAGTGGTTCCCAGGCTGGAGAACATGGAGCCCCAGAGGTCCCACATATGGATTCATTATCATTCTTTAATTATATTAGACCACAATTTACATGCGAAATTTTAATTATGATTCCGGATTGAACTCCACACCCCACGTGATGGCACACAGTCTCAGATTCGTTTTTTGATTACTTAGACAGTTCAAAGGAAGAGTATTTTATTTTTTTATTTTTATTTTTTACTGTAAAAAAATATAATTTAATGTTTCCTGTTTCATTTTTAAGCAAAGTATAAAAACACTCAAAATTGAAGCTGGGTTTACTCAGCACATTTGGATACAAAAATGGCTCTTAATCAGTGACTGCAATGTTAATGCTTCAGTTCATCTAACCTCTGTGTACTGCTGATATGTAATTCTGACTTTGTTGTACAAAGGACTGAGCAAAGATGGGAAGCAACTAAGTGTAATTCAAGGTCAACACCCACTTCATTATCAGGCTGTTGCTTACATGATGGTGAGAACTTCCTACATGTGAATAGACAAAGACTGTATCCGCACAAAGGGTATAAAGGAGCTGTTATAATTTTACCTTTTGGTCTGTCCATGTGGTATTGATTCCTTTGCAAAAGTTTTATTATTTTTCTTTCAATAAATTCAAAATGAGAAAGCTTTATATACAGTAAAACATATTTTAAAAGCACTTCAAACTTGGACAATAAGCAAAGATATTACCCTGGATGAGGCAGTGAGCACATGGCCTGTAGGGCTCAGTAAAAAGGACCCTCTCTATATAACTATCCAATGGCATTCTTGATAGTAACATGACACTTCTATTCACATCATTATGCTGAAGTGGAAAGGTTATAACAACTATATGTTTAAGTCATGTTCTATCTTGAGACTCAAAGTCCAACTTTGAGTATAGCATATATTTATGCAGTACGGCATATAGCTTACAAATTAAATTTTAGCTGCAGATTCAATTATTTTCCACTCCACTGATTAAGTTGTGTTTTAATGGCGGGAGACATGCTGGGGAACATATTACATGTGTTCCCTGATCTTGCTGTCTGTATATTGTGGTGGTAATATTTTGTAACTTGTTGATATCAACTATGCAACCATTTCTTTTTTGAAAAGTATCCAGCAGAGTTGTTTTCATTTATGTTTGACCAAAGCAAAACAACAACAACAGCAACAAAAAACAAGTATTCCCCGAGGACTTGGGAATTAAGCAGTGTTGTCAGTGACTTTGCTGAGCACAAGGCCTTAAAATGAACAGGTGAGTGGTTTGTTTTTAGTAAAGGACTGAAACATTTTTACTCATGTATATGTTGAAAATATGGACTCGTACTGTAATATGTGTGTGTGAAGTATCTAGAAGCTGGTCCACTGGAAATAACTGATGATGATGATCATGAGTAGGCTATGCTTGTTTGGTAAGATGCCTCCTCACTGAGCCTGGTTGAAGAAGATGATGTCAGTGTATAGTATAAGTTTAAGTAAAAGCTTCCGTTCCCCCAGATTCTGGCTGCAGTTGCTGTCCATGGTGCTGATCAGAAGCTATTGATGCTATTGATTATTGCTATATATTATTTTTGCATTTACTGTGTGTATTTGTGTGTGTGTGTGTGTGTGTGTGTGTGTGTGTGTATGTGTGTGTGAGAGAGAGACAGACAGAGAGACAGACAGACAGAGACAGAGACAGAGATGGAGAGAGAGAGAGAAAGAAAGAAAGAAAGAGCAAGATATGTCTGTGTAGGTTCTCAGTCATCCAGGTCATGGCTGTCTAAGGAGGTTGGAAAGAAAGCAAAGAAACTTAAAAGATGTCCTCTCTGATGACAGGTGGAACGTCTTCAAAAAAACTTACAGAAGTCCTGTCCGATCTTTGCAAGCTCCTGAGACCAGAGAACGAGAGAGTGTACCAGAGTGGTTGAAATTCACATTAAACACGACTAAAATTTCAGATAATGAGATATGTTGGCATAATCCGAAAACTCTAAATTCTAAGGTTTTTTTCTCTTCACTCTGGAGGAGGTCTATTACCATGTGCTTATTTATTTTATTTTGCATCTACATTTAAAAGATAGTGAATTTTAGTTTTTTGGACTTGAATACACTCAATCTTACTTTTACATTTACACAAGTACTTTACTAAAGTATAGTCTTTAAGTATTTATATGATTTCTATTTTCTACTGCTGCTATAATTTGGATGGGAATTTAATATTTATGCTCTCCAACCCAATTATTTAAAAACTTTACTTATTATTTTGAAGATTTTAAAATATTAATAACATCATCAAATATTAATAAGTAATTAAAATCACTAGCTGCTGTAAGAAATATACAGATGCATGCCTATCGTTATTATCTATTATAATAATAATAATTATATAATAAATATGATTCTGCATATGTGATTCTGAGTACTACTGTAACTACTTTAAGGACATATTTTTGCTAAAACTTTTGGCATATCAGTTAAAACAGGATTATTACTTTTATTTAGATACTTATAAATACTAGTACTGTGGTACAATACCACCATTTATGCAGTAACCTACATCTAAGCTACACAAGAACTTGATCAAATACCCAACAAAAGAAAAAAGACAATGCTCCTGAGCAAACACAGTACATGTGTAGTTTTTAGGAGGTTGCATGCAATCCTTAGCCTATTGTTTAGTTTTGCAACATTACTTCTGGTTAGAAGTCAAACTGCTTTTCAGAAATTAATAATCTAATGTTGGTGATTGTCAGCGATATTGATAAGTTTCCTTTTAAAGCTATGAGCAACATTCTCTGCTTTTGTATTGGAGTAATTATAGTAAAAAAAAACAAAACAAAAAAACACAGGTCCTCAACTCAGAACAAATTCAAAAAGTCTAAATGGTGCTGATCCATTATATATATATATATATATATATATATATATATATATATATATATATATATATATATATATATATATATATATATATATATATATATATATATGTGTGTGTGTGTGTGTGTGAGAGTGCTGCTAATGAATCAGTTACTGTTGGTGTCTTGAATAAAGTAGCCCATTATACTGTCCCCTAGTCTTTTAGTTTATTCATTATGACCCCATGAATGTGACCGATCTCCAGCTGCTTGTGAATACAGAGAGTCTTTATTGTAAAAGAGGTAGAGAGAGGATACAGGTGTTTCACTGTACAGAAAAAAAGACAGCACTGTTGATACACTCATTCAAACCATTAATATGGACTCAGGCACACCTCATTCACTATACATGGACACATAAGCCCAGTAGAAAACAAAACAAAACAGAGAAACAAACACACGGAGTCTTTGGATTTTTCTCTATTGCCCTCTCATTCACTAAATGCTATCTCTCTTTATGAACTGTTAAAAGAAAATAGCTGTAGCACTAATATTGAAAGTAATAATATTAATAATAATGATATAGTGTGTTAAAACAATCATGATACAGTCGCATTTCCCCCCCCCTCCCAACCACAAACAGATCTCAGTAACATGTCAAAAGTAGTGGAAAATAAACCCTACAACCCCAATGAGAAAACCACGCCAGCATGCACACGACACACACACGTTCACTCTATCATCTGTGCACTCAGCTAATCAGACAAACATAATGACCAACGCTGAGCGCTAAGAAAAGAAGAAAAAAAGAAGAAGAAAAAAAGACAACTTACACTTAAAATAACCAAACCAAACAAACAATATACAAAAACAACTGCAGCCAAGTGGGAAGTGCGATATCATTCTTTCGGTCTTTTTCCGTCATCAATCTTTCCATCGCTGTCGTTCTGTGTCAGTGGGTGGGCTCATCAGTCAGAGTTTTCTGACTGGTCGCTATGAGGCGAGGTGCCAGACGGGGGTGAGTTTCGACCCTGCCAGTTTCCGTTAGCCTAAGAAATCAAAAGAGAGAGAGAAAAAAAGTAATGTTCAGGGTTATTCTGTCAATGCTGAGTGGCATCAGCTGGATATAATGTTGGGTACAAGATTGGCCGCATATGAATTTACAAAGGCTGACAAATTTAAAAAGTAAAGAAGAGACAGGAGAAACACCCCTCAACCATATTTTAAGTGTTTATGTTGGATAGTTTGTCCACCAGAGGGTGCAACTCCCCTGTTGGCAACACTTATTTTAAATGCCACAAATACAACAAGTTGATCCTAGCAGATTCAGGCAGAGTTTAAACAAGTAATACAAAACTTGCAGTAACAATTATTTATTTATTTATTTTTTGCATTGGCTCAGCTGCAAGGAAAACAGCATTTTGAGCTTTAGCTACACAGAGAGACATGCTGTTAGATGAAAACTTTGTTGGTTTGATTATCATTTGATCTGCTGATAATACGAATTTGAACAACTAGTCATCTAGACGCTAGTCGGAGCGAGACATTCTCTCACTCTCTCGTGGACAACACAGTTCTGCATTGCTTTGATGTCAGCGTAAACTAACATATAAACACACATCCAAAGCGCTCTGCCTGTGCAGCCACATTCTGCACAGGCAGAACCTGTGAACCTGATGCTGCTAGCACTTCTAACAGCAGCCTCAGTCAGCAAATTAATATGACACTGTCTTTGATGTTCTACAAAACACTAAGTGTTAAAACATGATTTGATTATCCAAAGATGTTTCATTTGTTACTGTTTTCTGAGTTTTTTTTCTTTCTTTTAGACCGGGCAACTAAACTGATATTACTTCTCTACTACCGTATTTTCACAACAATAAGGCACACTTAAAAGTCTTAGATTTTCTTCAAAAAGTACGGCGCGCCCTATAGCGCAGTGCGCCCTGTGTGTTGTAAGGAGGATGTAGTAGAGAACACCATGAGAACGCTAAAGGGTGAAGTGCGTGCGTTGACTTTATTGCACATACCTGTATAAAAGAACAGGTATGTGCGTTATGCAGGACATCGTTGTTTTAACAACCCTGAAAATGGCAAAGAGACACGCTTACGAAGCACAGTTTAAACTGAAGGCCATCAGCTACGCGGAGGAACATGGAAATCGAGCAGCGGCGAGAGAATTTAAGATTAACGAATGGATGGTTCGCAAATGGAGGAAGCTAGAAAACAAGCTCCGGCAGGTCAAGAAAACGCAGCTGAGTTTCCGCGGACATAAGGCGAGGTGGCCCGAGTTGGAGGAAAGACTCGAGCGGTGGATCATCGAGCAAAGAACGATCGGGAGAAGCGTTTCGATGGTCACCATTCGGCTAAAAGCAGTTTCACTAGCTGAAGAGATGAACATTGAACATTTCCAAGGAGGTCCGTCTTGGTGCTTTCGTTTTATGAAACGGTGCCATTTTTCCATCCGGACCAGGACTACGGTAGCGCAGCAACTTCCAGCGGATTATAAGGAAAAGCTGGCCATCCTCCGCTCCTACTGCAGCAAACACATCGGCGACAAAAACATTCAGCCCAGCCACATCACAAACATGGACCAGGTCCCGCTCACTTTTGACATCCCGGTGAGTCACACTGTGGAGAAGAAGGGGACCAGCACGGTAGCGATACGCACAACGGGGCACGAAAAGTCTTCTTTCACTGTTGTGCTTGGCTGCCATGCTAATGGACAGAAACTGCCGCCTATGGTGATTTTTAAGCGAAAGACTTTGCCTAAAGAGAAGTTTCCAGCAGGAATCATCATTAAGGCAAATGAAAAGGGCTGGATGGATGAGGAAATGATGAAAGAGTGGCTGAGGGAGGTGTATGTAAGGAGACCAGGTGGTTTTTTCCACACATCACCATCGCTGTTGATCTGTGACTCTACGCGTGCCCATCTCACAGCCGATGTGAAAAAAACAAGTGAAACAAATGAACTGTGAGCTTGCTGTCATTCAGGAGGCCTGACAAAGGAACTCCAACCGCTGGACATCGGTGTGAACCGCCCGTTCAAAGTAAGGCTGCGAGCGGCCTGGGAGCGATGGATGACCGATGGAGACCACAGTTTCACCAAGAGTGGAAGGTAGCGCCGGGCGAGTTACGCCACAATTTGCCAATGGATTGTAGATGCTTGGGCTAACATGTCTGCTGGCACTGTTGTTCGAGCTTTCGCAAAAGCCGGCATCGTTTCCGAGGAGCCGCACGGCACGGAAAGTGACTCTGACAGTGAAGAAAGTGAACCTGGCATGTTTGATGGAGATTTAGCGCAGCTGTTCAATTCAGACACAGAGGATGAGGACTTCGATGGGTTTGATTGATGATAAAAATGTGAGTACCAAACTTTGTTTTGCTCCCGCTTTATTTTTAAATACGCATACGGTACTTGTATGCGCCCTATGATCCAGTGCGCCTTATGTGTGTGTGTTAAATACAGTAATGGCACACATAACTGAGACTGCGCCTTTTAGTACAGAGCGTCTTATGGTCGTGAAAATACGGTAAGTTCCTAATTAGAAAGGAAAAAAATACAAGAGAAGCACAAGTTAATATTTAAACGTATGTAAATACCTGCACTCCCATTTGGTAGGCAGACTGTTCACCATTCACAGGTGGAACCCCGAGGAACAGGTCAGCTGATCCGGACAGAGAGAAGGACCCTGACCCTGAAGAACGACAAACCTTGATAGTCATTTGTGACAGACATCTTTTTATAATTCACCATAAAGAAATCCAAGGGGTTTTTACTGTTACCTGACCATTAATAAACAAGTCATTAATCATCAGACATATCGGCATGACTCATGTAGGCGTGGAGAATCAGGGGCCAGAGAAGGGCTTAACAACTGAGTTTATCGCCTAAAGGCAAGTAGGCATTTACTGTTCATGTCATTTTCTTAGTTACCTGTGGAATTGGGAGTGTGTGGGGAATCATCGCCCTGTCTAGCTCCCAAGGCTGTTTTCATGGCGTAGAGATTGGCTTCCTCTTGGAACTTGCCAATGTTTTTCTTGTAGCGGATTCTCTTGTTGCCAAACCAGTTGGAGACCTTCCAAAAATAAAAGGTAATCATTAAAATGACCACATTTTGAAGAAGCATTCTTAAACCTCCAGTAGCCATTTCAAACAGCTTAATACAAATTGTAAGTATTTGAGGTCACCTAAGCAGAAATCAGTCACTACTTCTTTTTTTATTTTTTTTTAAATTTAAATCTTTAAAATCCTGCCTGTAACAGTTGGAGAGTAAATGAATGGTATATGAATCCATGGACACCCACAACTTTTCCTTTCTCCTGGTTTCTTGAAGCATGCTCACCTGAGAGACGGTGATACTACACTGTTTGGCAAGTTCCTCTTTGGCTTCTTCACTGGGATATGGGTTAGACAAGTGGGAGTAAAAATACTCATTGAGGACCTCTGTAGCCTGTTTGCTGAAGTTGCGCCTCTTGCGTCTGAAAAAGGGTTAGAACACAGTGAACAGAGGTTTTCCTGGCTCAAAAAGGATGTTTGGGGGCGACGACATTAGTTTCTGAAATCATACCATCCATGAGGAGAAAAACTGCTTGAAACAGATCATTTAAAGCAGTCTGAAACTGGAGCTGGTAACTTGCAGGGATTACTTTCACAAACACTAACTCCATTAATTGAAATTTGGTCACATTTAATGTAAGCATCTATCAGTGCAACATTCTATATGACCTAATAAACCATAACAGGTCACCTTAAAAAAGAAAGAAAGAAAAACTACAATGTTCACCTGGCATCTAGAAAGCGGGACCTCAGTATCATGACCGCCTCACAGGTGCTCTGCTTCAGCTGGGTCTGGATCGAACTGAATTTGCGGTGGATGATAGCCACCATCCGCTCAATCTCCCGTGGAGTCACAGGCCGTGTGCGCGACTGCTCCCTCAGCAGGTTCATCACATGGGTGGTGAACTCTGTGCACGCCTGGTGAAAGGTGGTGCAAGACGAAACACAATGAAGGAGAGAAGTGAAGCTGCTATACATGTGTTATTTTATAAAACTTCATTACTTCTGTTAATTATGATGTTTTCTAGCTGGAAAGACAATTTTATGATGAAAAAAAAACAGTTTAATTGATAATAAGGATAATTGGTACGACAATTGTTCTTATTGGTAAGCACGCACACTTAGTGGCCTCTTTATTAGGTCACTCTGTGCACTGCAACAAATTGTCATGAACATGTGGTTATTACTAATGGTGTTATCTGGGATTACACTAATGATTCTGTTCTTCTACTGACAAGGAATCAATATTAATATATTATATTACATACAATATGCTAATATACAATGCAGTAAATATAGTAATAGTTTAAGTCTTCATAACAGAAGACTTTAAACAGGTGTTATCTTAATATCCACCTCTATTAATCCAATGCTTCTCACTTTCTGGCTATAACAAAAAGCATATATTGCACTGGTCTACAAACAAACGCTTCCAAAAGCAACATAGTCAAACCTTACTCATTTTGAGTTGCTGAAACTGAAACTGATGCCTAAAATAATTGGTGGACTCTGGTTTTCATGATATGCTGCAAAGTCAGATATAAGACCACAAACTGAAACCATATATATTACTAAAATATATTATGACCATGAAGTGTTGGCAAAAAAATGGCTCAAAGCTAGTGGTGATTTTCAGATATCCACTTTTCTTAAACTATTCATCTGATTTCAAACTGGACTTGAAAAAATGGAATGTATCAAGTACGAAGTGTCAAATTTGAATTTGGGCGTTTTTAAAAGCATATTAAAATATCAAAAAGGTAAGAGTTTAATTTCTTTCATAATATGTTCCTAAGAGGACTGTGACCAAAATGTATATAATCTCCACATTTCATCTATTAAGGTCCTACACAGCTAAATACTTTGATATTTAACTTTGACACTTCACTGTGAAGTGATGAAACCAACATATCTACATTTCATAATATTCTGGGTAACTGATGAAATTGACATTTCTCCATAGTAATCCATCGTGACAAAGTCTGGCATAGTGGGCTCTAACTAAATTCAGTGTTTTCTTTTCAACTAAAGTAATCACTTCACTATCCTTTCTAACATAATGTTTGATATTAACGCTCCTCTATTTTTAAATGGTTACATAATGAAGAAAGCTATTATCATAAGATACCACCATAAACATAACAAGGTATAAGTTTACAAAACTTGACAAATGTGAAAACTTGTAAACTTGAAAAACAAAAAATTATTTTGCAAACAACAGCCATTAAAAACTTCTGAAAAACTGCTGACCAGTGTTATCAAACACACCTGTCTTTTTTTAAACTAGAGTGCAAACCCTGATACTCCTAAACCTACTCTGCAGTTTATGTGTCCTGGCAGTAGGAGCATGTGCGGTAACGATATATAATCGCGATATATTCTTTTCTTCTGTATAACGTATTTTCCACACTATAAGGCACACTTAAAATCCTTAAATTTTCTCAAAAATCGAGTGTGCCTTATGTATGAATTCTGGTTGTGCTTACTGACCTCAAACCGATTTTGGCGTGCAGAAATCTGTTAAAAATGTTTGATGGATTGTCAGAGCATTCCCATATGGAAAAGATATAATAAAAACATATATGATTTACTCATGAAAGTGGCCACTTTCTCATTACTTTCATATATTTTTTAGTAAGTATACAAAACATACAAGTTTCATTATATAATTTTTCAAGGGATCTTATATGTGTTTTCACTCTTGTATGCTTTTCATACAAGTTTCATACAAGACAGATAAAAACTTTATAAGATTTATTTATATCTTTTCCATATGGGTTACAGCTGCCGTAGTGAGTTGCTTCGCGGAGTAATCTGGGTCCAAAACTCCGTCCGCTTCAGCTCCCAAAGTCAAACGAACACTGAGAGTTAAAAACAGTCTAAATTCTTTCATCTTTAATAAAATCATCAGCGTTGCTGCTTTACCAGGTGTAACAATTAAATTTAACATCCAGGCATCCATCAAAACAGAATTTGTTAAATTTAATGGAGTTAGAAGTTAGCTCGCTAGTTTCCACCTAAACATTTCATACCATGTTCTGACTGGGAGATTTCTGAAACTAATTAAAAAGTACAGCTCTGCTACCACTTCCAACATAAATGAAGACAGGAAACTAAACAGCAGTGGCGTTCACAGGGTTACTGAAGTTGGACTACCTGGTATATAATGTTGTGCTACGTGATTGCTAGCGACACAGCTATGTTAGCATAACATTAGCACAGTGAAGCTGGAGGATGAACCCCAACTTTTTTTCCCCACTCGATAAAAGTTAACGTGAGGGATTCTGGTGGTCAGGGACAAATGTAATCGCATATCAGGATGCTATACACGGGCCAAACTTCAGTCAGGAGAACAACTGAGATCATTCATCCACAATACGAGGTTAGTCATTAATATACTGCAACATAGAGCAGCAACGAGAGAATTCAACATTAATGAATCAATGTTACGGAAGTGGAGGAAGCGCAGTTTTTGGCTTTCCCCATATTTCAAAAGTGCTTCATCTCTTTGCTATGACTGTCGCCCGGCATAATTTGTAGATGATAATGGTTGTAGCCGCTGTTATGCTTTTGACCAAAACAGGCGTAGCTTGATGACATCATCAACATGCGCTACCGCAATAGAGCGGTATAGTCAAAATCTCTATCGTTGGCCAAATTTATATTGTTTCTATCATATATATCGCCCACCCCTACCTGGCAGTTCTACTACAAATGTCAGCGGAAAGTCCTGCAACTAGCTGCTGATGGGCACAAGTTTGGAAATACAGTTTTTATGACGAGGTGATGACTGGGATCTCATACTTGGTCTCCTTGAATATGCCGCTCTCTTTGTTCTTAGATGTTGTAAAAAATCCGCCTTTGAAAATGTGACAGAGTATACTTTGCATAGTTTTTGGTTTTCTTCTTAAAACTCTAAAACATTTAAATCTTCATTTTACTATAAACTAATATTGATTGCTGGAGGGTGGTATTGGTTGCCTTGGAGTAGTTTTTCGACTACATGACCACAGTCAGATAGACACCCCTGACTGATATCAGCATATCCTTAATCTTAAGTATAGGGCAACGGTTTGTGTTTCAGGAACTTAATTGTATGTTGCATTCAAGAGGATTTTATAGCAGATCTAATTTTCTCTTTGATACTAGCTCACAAGTAGGGCTTCAGTGGAGCTTGTTGGTCTAATAAGCCTAAAATGCCTCTCAACATAAAGATTTACTGAGTCATACCTGACACAAATGGAAAGGAATGAATCCGCCCTGAAGCAAAGTTATGTGCTGTGAACTCTTGATCTAGCATGCCAGTGTACAACATTGCTTCCAGGTACCTCTAGTACAAGCAAGCACGTACAGGCAATGTCAGTGCTAAGCTGCTGTTGCGACACAATACCTGCTCATACTTCTCCAGCTCAGTGTGGTAGATACTGCGAATCTGGCTCAACTTGCTTTTGTAGTCGGAGTGCTCGAGAGAGCTGTCAGGTGACATCCCCCCAGAGCTGGTGGCAGCAGAAACAGCAGCAGCAGCCCCGCCACCCTTCTCTGGCCCCGCTACGCCCTCCGCCAGCAGCATGTTGTCCAGTCGCACCAACTGAGGATCTTGAGGCTCCTCCTCCTGGGTGTTCCTCATTGAAAGGCCTGTCAATGAGACAAAAGTCTCTTGGTTTTGAAGGTAAAAGACTCGCAACTCTCTTAAACCAAAGCCTTTACAAATAATGAACCATAAAAAACAAAAACAAAATAATGATGGAACCATGTTTGGAAATAGATAAGTAGTTTTTTGTGTGCTCTCGTTTTTTTTTGTGCATCACTCTCATAACATTTTCACTTCAGACTGTACCTTGGTGTAACCTAGTTATTTTAAGTGTTCATCATACCTGTACAGGTTCCTTTACCCTATGACAGATATTGTAAAATATCTTGCAACTCTAGATCTGTCACTTATGGTTCAAAGATTATAGTTTAATGACTGGAAGGGGACAATTACAATAAAGTCAAAGTCTTTAAACTATATCACCAGTTTATCACCAGAGGTCATAAATAACCTAATTTGTTCATTTGAAAGATAAAAATTTACAAGAAGAATTTAGAAGAATCTAGTTTTTTGCTGGTTTTAAAGTGCAACTATAAGTGAAATCTAAATGAAAGATTACTCATCGCCCTTCTGTTATATAAATGAATGCAGTGAGTTGACCCTATGCTTCGATGTAGAATTTGAAGTTATAATGCATATAAAATGCGATAAAATCAGCTTTATTTATGCCAAGAAAAAGTTGGAAAATTCCTGTGTTATCATGGCCAAAACATTAGACACAACATATAACACAGCAGCTTAAATAAAATAAAAACAACCCTCAACCCGCAATAAGTTAAGCATTACTCAAAAAGGCGCACAGCTAAGTAGAAAATATTTTTAAAAATAAAATAAAGAAAAATATCCCTATGCATAAAAATCACATCTATGTGTGTATATAGTGTACAAGAGCTTACCACCTCTGTACACTGACTTTTTATTTATTTATTTGCATTGCACTTCTTCTTGTTGTATACCATCTTGCTCCTTTTCTTAATGCTTTTGAACTATTTTAACTACCCTTTTTCCCCCATCATGAATACTAAATATAATACAAAATTAGCTTATTACGAAGTAATCTATACAAAGTCAATACAGGTGATGTAGAATGAGGAAGAAACAATTTACTTTATCAGTCCTTGTGGCAGCTTAAAGATAATATAGTCCTGACAGCAACCTGATATGACTATAATATATTGCACTGTAGCAATTGTACCTTATGTTTGTCCAGCTGTTGTCATTTGAGTCCACTTATACTCCAATAAGCATTTATTAAGAGGGCTGTCGGATTATTTTGCTTTTGACTCTGAAAGTATAAAAACTATGTCTGTGTGTTTACTTGGCCATTCAGATTGTTTATGACTTTATTGGTTCCTGATGACAGAATGTCAACACAGTCTAATAACGCTCCCAAACAAAATTAAAGCCATGGCTGTTGACAGAGAGCACAAGAAAACTCCTGCAAATAGAGCAGAAACCTACCAGTTTTTTCCTTGATCTCGCACAAAACGCTGAACAAAGCGGGTTTCATTCGGTGACAGTTGAGCGCATGTTTCCTGCACATAAAAAAGAACAAACATGACCTACCAGCCTATTTGTAAACAAAGGCATAGAATGACAGTACGCAAATCGACCAAAACAAAAACAGAAATCACAAAGTGACAACATTTAGCCGAGCTAATTTAGCAAACGTTAGCTCCTGGCTAGCTGATAGTTAAGGGGGTAACCTTTCACTGCTAGTATGTCTGCATATGACAGCCAACATGTTAGATAGTATATTTAGTTGTTTACTATGTAATTAAATTATAACCCGTGTTGTAGCGCAGTGTTAACATTTATATCGGCACGGTCCTTAGCTACCTATTTTAGCATTAGCTTGTTAGCCTTGGTTAGCGTAGCATGCTAACAAAAGCTACATATTAAACAGCCGCTGCTGAAAGAAATGCGTGTTCCTAACTTACAGCACAGAAACAGTAAACACTGGCATGTGAGTTTGAATCTGCACAGGTTACACCAAAAGCAACTTTATGTCATTAGTCCAGCTAATTAGCTAGCTTCTAGCTGAATAATCTAAACAATAGAGTGAAGTTCAGGAAACTTTGTCACTGCGAGACGGAGTCGACAAAGCAGCACAACAAAATACCGCTGCAGCGGCAATACCACTAAATAACAATATTTAAAAAGAAAGGAAGCATAGCCGTGACTCACTTTGCTTGTGCCTCGTCCAAACTTTGGTCGGTGATAGTCATTATCTGCTGCAGTATGTCCCCAATATCTCTGCGGGTTTCATGTCCGTTCTCTGTACCCTCGAGGCCCGACTCCGCTCCGTCGGGCCGATGCTGGGAGGGTTGGTGAACTGAGTTGAGCGCGTGCATCCCGGGGTGGCCACTCACGCCGAGTCCCCGGCCGTTGGATGGCCCATTGCCCGTCAGAGGCTGCTGCTGCTGCTGCAACATCTTCGGCGACGCACAGTGGCGACGACTGCTGCCCGACTGTGCTCACAGACACAACACAGACCAGAGACATCGCACAGAGTTGGGTCCCCTAGCGACTGACAGGAAACGGTGCAAAATGTGCATGCACAGTGCAGCGCGTGATAGACAAAGCGTCGCTGTGGGTACGGTGGAGTAGCACTATTGGTTTAAAGGTAACCACAACAGCAAAACATCTGCACTCCCTGCATTTTCACAAAGCAGAAGTGCGCGGGGGTGGTTGCATGTGCGTGGGTGGATAACAAAGAAATGACATTTAATTATACAAAAGTAGTTTATGTGGCTTTTTGATAGGGCCTCCAGATCCCAACAAACTGAATCTGGGGCAAACAGATTCATCTTGTGATTGAGATGTTAGGCTAAGAAAGAGACTTTTTTTTTTTGTTGTATAACTACCTTAAAAGAATATACAGGTGACGTGTGTGTAAAGGGTAACTATTCTAAATAGGCTCTAAAATGTTTTGCCTTTGGAAAACCTCTCTTTTTCTATTTTGATTCTGGCTATTTAAGCAGATTTTCTGTCTAATCAGGTTTGGGTTTTACTAGAGCTGCACATTTCATTTTCAGCCACATATTTCTTATGATACTCACGTGTTAACTTTTAAAAAAAAATTAAATGTGATATTCCCTAGTTTCCTAACTTATTTCTCTTTTTAGAATGAAAAACGTGGCTACAAGCACTAACAGAAGCATTCAAATAAAATAAACTTCTTTTTCAGCCTTGTTTTTCAAGTAATAATCTCGCTTAGACAGCTTCCCTTACTTGTCTGAGTCTACTTCTCGTTTTAGCTGCAAGTCAACAGGATGTGAAAACCACAGAGAGTTAAGAAAAAAACTGCGCCTGTTTCAACATGCTGCACTTGGGGTTAACATAACCAAATGAGCAGCAGTTAAAGCAGCAGCTGCTTTAACAAGTGTACATGGGCATTATAAAACCTTTCCTTTGGGACATGATTGCATTAACCACACACATCGCACATATAGAGAGTGATTCTGCTTTTAACAGTAATATTTCATGTCAACCTGACTTGTCAAATATGGGCCGAGTAAATAGGGGTGGGCTGTGGTAAGAGGAACAGGAAGAGATGAGATGAGAGAAAGACAGAAGGTAGCAGGGCAGATAGAAAAGGCGAGAGCTCATCACGACGGCATGTGAAACTAGCAGATTTTCTTTTTTTCTTCTTTGCTCTTAATAAAAACGTTGACAGGACGAGTGATAAGCCAAAAATGCTGTGTTCGCTGGATCAAGACTTTGAAAGATGATGTTTTGAGAAGATAAAAGGAAACGAGGCGAACGAAAAGGTAAGGGCAAAAATTAACTGAAATTTAAATCACTTTGTGGTAGACAGTAGCTTTAGGGGGGAAATAACAATGTGATCTGTCAACAAGAGTTATTCGACTGAACTGTTTGGGAAAATACACAACAGTGATCACCTACCAACAAGACCCTGACATTTGTGATCACATAGTCGAACGTTTTACATAGCTAGGAGGAGTTTGTGACTTCAAGTTTCTTTTAAATTTCTGCCTAAACATCTGTTGCCCACATGCTGAAACCTGTCAAACTGGTTTCTCACATGTTTTGTTTCAAAAGAAAGGCACAGCAGCTCTGCGGTACTCATCATGCTTTTAAGTTTCAGTGTTTATAGATGTCGTGTTTTTCCTTATGGTATTTTTTTTAAGTACTAACTGAATTCTGATATTTTGGATCACCTTTTTTTTTATCCACCTCCAGCTTCTTTCTGTTTTCTCACAAGGATCATAAGGATTGTAAGAAAGACCACTGGACAACACAGATATCAAAGTTGAAATGGCTGAAGAGGAGCTGTTGGAGCCTCTTGTCATCATTGAAGATGGAGATTTGGTAGAAAGTATTACTGAAATTAGGGCGCCAAGCGGTGCAGATGTCACTGTACAAAGCTGTAGCGAGGAGTTTGCTATCAAAAAGGAAGAGGAGCACACAGAAGAGGAAAACAGTCAACAAGAAATAGCGGGTGAAATAAATTTAGAAGAGCAAAGCCTGGAGAAACAGCAGATAACCAGAGAAGAAGACAAACCAGAGATAACAGAAAGCACAAATGATGGACTCAAAGGAAATGACAGTAAAAGTGAAGGGCAGCCGGATGAAGTGCTTAAAGAAAAAACTGAAAAACCCTGTAGCACAGAGGATGAAAAGGCCACACAGAATGACCCTGAGGCAGACACAAACAAGCTAAATTCATCTGAGCTACAACCCGAGGGGGGACCAGACCACAAAGAGGATCTCAAAAAGGTTGGTATTTGCTCTTCTTACCCTGAGATTACCTGTGTTGTAAATCAGTTGACTTTAACACTTTGCCACCAGCCACTGCAAGAGAAAAACAGTCTCATGGTGGAAGAACTGCAGGTACCACTTTATTTCAGAGCATGTGGGAGTACGTAGGAGTGGATTCTTTTGCTTTGCCAACAAACAGTCTGTGCCATTCACTCAGAAACCATTCCTCTCTCCCTCCGTCTTTTTCACCCTCCCACCTGTGTTTTCTCAGGCTCACCGGTTAACCCCTGACTTCCCAGAGGCGCTGTATGACCTGCTTTGCACCTTTCAGGAGGGCAGACGGCTCAATGACCAGCGCTGCTCCTTCAGGCTGGAGAGTGGGGTGAGGCGGAGGAGGTGCCACTCTGAGCCCAACACCTCCAAACCAGTTAACAGAGGTAAGCGCTCTGTTTTGCCATGGTAAAGTGTGGAAAAGGATACAACTTTTGCATTTGTTTTTGAGCTATGACTCATGTTGAACAAGCAGAATCAAATGCAGCTACCCATTCTCCCTGACTCAGGAATTTTCAGCTACCATGTTTCCATGTTTTTTTCCTTGACCACTGACCACTGCCTTTCCCCCGCCTTTTGACCATTTAAGCTCTTTTCTCTCTCATTTCTTTACAGTCGTCTTTTCCTCCATGACTTCACTGCAGAAAGAGGAGTTTTTTGACCTGGTGGCCACTGCACAAGGACGGCGGCTCGAGGACCAGAGGGCACAGCTTGGAAGGTCTTCACCGCCAAAAACAAAGACCAGAAGTGTCAGAGGGAGCATAAGACAACTGTCCCTGTCTGTGAAAAAGCCTGCACCAGTTCCTGCGCCCAAAGATGATCTGTACGATATGATTCTAACCACACAAGTAAGCAATGAGCTTGTTTGTTTAGATGTGTTTGTCGTGAGCTGAGGTGTTTTCTGCTTTGTTTCTGAGAAGAAAAGTTCGTTTCTCACTAATGCGAGAAAGAGTGTTGGCAGCAAACCTTTTACCTACTTTCACTGCATTGCTTTCATTTTCACAATTTGTTTTGACCCACAGGCTCAGGGCAGGCTAGAGGACCAGCGCAGCAGGGCTCCAGGTCCCATGGATGATGAGGACTTCTTCTCCCTCCTCCTGAGGGTCCAGGGGGGACGCATGGATGAGCAGAGGACCGAACTACCATGCTTGCTGCAAACCTGAGATGGAATAAAACCCAAAAGTGTGGGGCTGCTGTGTGTGCCAACTGCCAATGTAGCCTCCCTGCTTAAGTTTCTATTTAAAGAGGACTTCTTTTTAACCCCAAAATGCTTTGTGTTGGGGGTTGGGGTGGAATTGCTGTATCTCCTAATAGTGTTAAAGTTGTCAAAATTGGAGCAAAAACGCTAATGTTTGAGCAACAGTGCTGTTAATGTAAATTAGGAGAGTTCATGATGAGAAGTTTACTTTTAGTTAATTTTTTCCAGTAACCAGGATCAGTAGATATGTGATTTCTCTGCTCTGGAATTATTCCATTGTATTGAATGTCTGCAATGAGCTCTTGAATGGTTGCTGTGTGTGTGCGCGTGTCCTAATTGTAGAGGAGGCAGTCTGCTGAATTCTATTGTTGTCGTTATTTGTACAGATCTAATGTAGCACAACAGAAATAACAGTGAGCTCCAAGTTCAGGAAGTGCTGGGACTAGTTCTCCAAAATAAATCAAATGCATCCTGGAGAGTGTATTCTTTAATTTTCCTTATGTCTGTACATATAAATCTTGTAGTAGCCTGTAACTACAGGCATTTTGCTTGTGACACAGGGATGCATAAGACCTGTTCTGCTATCTTCATCATTAGGCATCATTTGCTGTTCTAGTTCACATTCCCACAACTTTGTGATAATGTTTAATCTTTAAAAAATCCCCCTCCGCACATAAAACACTCACATATGAATAGATGAGCCTTTTAGGGAACAGGCGAGGCTAAGATAAAGCTGTTAATTTTTTACAGACTTCATAGTCTGAAAACAGGTGTTATCGCAGTGTTCCTGAATTTCTCTTTAATAATGTGACGTAACCTCAAAGGAAATCAGTAGTTACTCTTTGAACAGTGTTCTAGATGTATGTAACATTTTCTTCAGTCTATGCAAAAAAAAAAAAAGTTAACAGATAATCACTAACCAGCTGTAATGGCTACTTTCAATTTAAAATGTCCCCCAAAATTTCATGTAACTCTAATAACAAGAATCAGTCAACTAGGGTTAACATAAAAACACCAGTTGTGAAGTTAATTGTTAACACTGCTTCAGTGTATTTGCTTTAAAACAGAGCATTGTAGTCACTGCAACCCGTGGTCACTTTCTGTAGTGCTACAGGCAATAATCAGGGCCACTTTGAATGGGGCTCTTAGAGCAATACTGTTTAGTCCACTCAGCTCAGAGGACAGCTTTCTGAGGAAGCCCTCGTTGATCAAGGCAGCATAGAGGTGACAAGAGGATGCTGTGTCACGTCCTTAAACAGTATAGAGTTATATAAGATGAGACAGGGTTGTAGGGGGAACTGAAGAAGAAAGCATAAATACTGCATATATATATATATATACTCATATACATATATGTGTGTGTGTGTGTGTGTGTAGCCACACTTTTCACCTAAATTGTGAAAGAGTAAAACAGGAAGAAACAACAGAAGTTCATCTTACCAAATTCAAGTTCCACTTTTAAGATGAGTGTATGTTTATAGGGTTGAGCCGAACATGTTGTATCCCTTCCCCCGTTGTTAGACAGATTACTGGCTGCTTATCAAAGACCATACAGGAAGGAAGATATATTTGCCATAATATTCATGGAACCCAGGTGATTTAGAAGTCCTTCTGGGCTCCAACAGATTCAAACTACAGTTATGCAACTAAGTTTTAAACTAATATTCAAGGGGAAAAATACTGAAAATGTCTTTTTAAAGTAGGGGGAAAGTTCAATCTGCTTCTGTTATAAGAAGTCTAATTATTATATTATATTATATTATATTATATTATGAAAGGTGTTTGTAATAGCCGCTTTTCAGGGTAGTACCGCCTACCAGTTGACGTCATCAACCACATGACTTCATGAAACTAGGACTTTTTGAGAAGGATAAGTTTCGAAGTTTTGGAGCACTTAAAACAGTCTTCACGCCTAAACCGTGAGAGCTATTTAGGATTAATTGGATTTTATTTCTTTAGTGCGATCATTTCCCTGTAATGTAATGTCTGCCGTTGGTAGCGATCGCTCCGTTGTCTTTGTCATACGTCATTGTCTCCTCCCGGAGCTTTCGGCCGAGATCAAAACAAGCACGTACCAGTCCCTGTAGGAAACACTTGTAGGCTGGGATGTACTCGAAGAAGACGAAACTTGAGGCCACAGCCGATCTTCGTGCAGCAAAATAAAACAAGACTTTATTGAGAACATACGTGAGGGTATGTTGACTCAAACTTATACTGCACTTTTCACTTTTCTATCGCAGTTATCTGTAACCGCTAACGATTCCAGCGACTGAGTGACTTGTGCTTTGATTTATAGGATCAAACCATAAGTATTATTAGATTTAGCTGAAGATAAATATTAGTTAAATGTTTTCATATTAAAATCATTGTTTCTGTTTTTATACAGTATTTTTGTAGTCAGGAGCTTTAGTTTTTACGGTAATACTAAATGTTTCTTTTCATTCATTTTCCAACAAGTCACAAGATGAGGTTATAACTTACCGATGATAGTGTATAGCCACTAATGCATGGGTATGAAAAATATAAAAATAAATAAATAAATAAACCCTTCAGTGGCTGGACATTTTTCTGCTTATACTTTAATATTTCTACTCCAACAAAAAAGACTTTACACTGTTTTATTGGTACTTTTACTTGAGAATACTGAAACTCTTAACGAAGGAGTCATTATTGGTAAAAAGAAAAAATGAGCTTCAACCAAATATTTTGAACGTGAACTCATCATTTAATTTCCTAACACATATACACATATTTAACCGTAGTTATTAATATCTCTGTCTCTTGTTCTTAGATGCTTCTGTCCCTGTCCGTGCTGATCCTCTACGTGCCGTTAGAGGGCAGCAGCTCACCAATCAGTTGCTACAATGACCAAGGAGATGCTGTTGATTGGTAATTCATTGATAACAATTCCTGAGAAATCACGTACAAAAGTCCTCCTTATTTGTTTGTTTTAACCTAGATGTATTATTCTGATTAAACAGAAGCAATATTTTCAATAACAGTTTAGCATTTACAGACATGCACCAATATAAGCAGTTCTTACATGTACAGCCTTTCTGTCTGTGTCTCTGTTTGATTTAGGTTCTATATATACAAACTTCCCAAAGAGCATGGCAGTAAGTCTCCTGAACAAGGTGAGATGTATTTGCTTTTGGACCAAGGAAGTGAAGGATGGACTAAAGGGAAGGAGACAGTGAATGACACCACGAGCGCCCTGGGCAGGACGGTCGGACAGCTGTACACGCAGGGGAAGGTTTGTTTCCATCAGGTTTCTTTTTTCTGCTACAAATGTGGAACTGAGTACAAAGTTTAAAAACTGTAAGCTCAGTTTCATTTGGAAAAACACCCAAGTGAAAGCAAGTGTTCTTCAAAATGTGATTATCATACTCTTTTAAGTTCCTTATTATTAATTCATTTAGTATATTCACAATTAATGCTAAAAGGCAAAAAAACGTCAGCTGTTTTAAGATGAGTGGACCTTCAGTTTATATTTGACCCCAAAAATGATGTCATGTTTTAGAAATACTGATTTGTCACAAGATAAAATGTAATATTCTCCTAAAACCATGTATAATAAAGTTGAGTTGAACTTCCAATTCTTACGACTCACAAAACTTAAAATACATTTTTGTTTATCACAATAGCCAAAAGTGACAGACAGTGCTGGTGCATCGACTTCTGTTAACTGCAGTAACTCTTTGCTTTAACTACATGCAGAGCAGTTATGCTTACGTGCAGATTTTAGTCCTAGAAAACCACTGAGCTTAGGGTATTTAAATTTTTCCTGCTTCTTCTTTGTGACCCCAGTCACAAGACTTCTTGTTTCACCAACATGATATGCAATAATAAGCATTTTTTTCATAGACATCTGCTATATCCAGTTGACATTGTTAGATCAGAGGAACAAACATATAATGAGAAGTGAAACTGCATCTGTTCATTCAGGTGATCTGTCTTTCTGGCCGGTGATTGTGCAACTAGGAGGCAGAAAAGGTTATTTACTAATTGAAAACTTGATAGATTCATCAAAACATGTGAGAGAGTTTGTGGATACGATTCTGAATAAAAAATTACCGGATGCAACCATCTGTGCGTAATTGTATTGGTTAACATCACTGTGATGGATGTCAGTGTGTGCCATTTTATTTATTTGTTTGTTTGTTTTCTTTTGAGGTGAAAACATTTGTTTCTACATTTTCTATGATCGGTGAGTACACATGCATGAAGCTACAGTTAAAAACCTTTTTGTTTTTGTTTTTTTACAGAATACAGACATTGCATACATCCTTTACAATGACCAGAAGCCACACGAGGACTCGTCTGGTGACAGATGGGTTCATAACAGTGAGAGCAGAGGGGGTCACACGAAAGGTGAGCTCTCTGATTGTCCCAAGACTGCAGAAAGTTTCGAGCTTTGTTTTCCAAAATTTTGGAATAGTATGAAAAAAATGAGATTAGTAGGGGGCACTACTCCACACCAAAATGAGCCAGTTGAGGTGTTCCGGGCATGTCCTAAGAGGAGGAGAATCTGGGGTAGGCCTGAGACTTGCTAGATAGATTATATCTCTTGATTAGCTTGTGAACATGTTGGTAGTCCCCCTGGATAACGTGGTCAGGGAGAGAGACATCTGGGCATCTAAGCTTAGACTGGTCCACGACCATCAGCGTAACTTTGTGCTGAACATTGGGAGGTGGGGGTGTAAAGATCTCCGTCTAAATAAATAAATAAATCTGCGTAAATTCCCAGATGATTAAACATGCAACTATTTTGCTGGTAATACCTGAAACGAGTAAAGAAAATCAACAGCTTTTTTATGCAAGATAATTCATAATTTTATTGGGGGGGGGGGGGGGGGGGGGGTTATATTGGTTGGGTCTGATTATTGGGGGGGGGTCATAACCCCCCTAACCCCCCTGGAAATTATGCCCCTGTCCACAACCTGGTCGTGGATAAAGAGCGAATGGATGGAAAAAGCAAAATTTTTTAAATCAACGTTAAATAAAAGAAGCATAAAGACAACCTATCACATGTTCAAGCTCCTCTTTTTACTTACATGAAAAGTATACAGTATGTTCATTAGAAATTTGATACTAGGAAGATTTAAAAACTCTGCAACAAGGGCAAAAAAAAAGTCTGGCAAAGATTTGTTATAGTAATAAAAACATGTTGAAACATCTCATTATCAACCTCACGTTCTTCTTTCATCATTTATATGTTCTAATTCTACTTATTAAAAAAGAAGTGCAGATTAATGCGCATTACTTACATTTCCTCTGATGCGTAAAAACAAATGAGCATAGATAAATATATTTTGTTTTCACTTGAATGTCCACGTTAACCATCTTCAGGGAAAACGTCTGATGTATTTTTCTTACTATTTTAATATCTCTGCTCCTCAGGTGTTGTGCTGCTGGATAAAAATCAGGGTTTCTGGTTGGTCCACAGCACCCCTCAGTTTCCTCCTGTTCAACAGGCAGGGGAGTATTATTACCCCAGCAGCGGGGAGAATAATGGGCAAAACTTCATCTGTGTTACATACCCGCTCGACCATTTCCAGACCATCGGTAAGACTGGAGCCATGCCATGTGGCCTCTTAGCGAAGAAAGAGTTGATATAAAAATGCAGTTAACACTTAATGAGGATGTTTAAATGGATGATGGTATTAGATTGCAATCACAGTATGAGTGCTGGGAGGAGAAGGTCCAGACAGCTAATGACGATTCATATTCTGTTCCCTGTCTGCAGTTATGTTGGTCTGACTAAATATGCTTTAATTAACAAGGAACTGAAGAGTTTCTTTTCAATCTCATATCTTTATTAGGGTAATATTTTTGCTTGGTAGTTAAAAAGTCAAGCTGTTGTAGCCTGTGGTAGTATTTTGTGAGCGATTACGAATAAGAAGTTCATGTTTATGTAGTTTACTGTATCAGCCAAACATCTTAACCATGTTAACTTAAGGCCTGCAGACCAAACTGGGGCTCACAGAAGCTGTTGGATGTTCTGCCAACCAATTTCTAATATACTAAATAAAATAGAGATAAAAAGAGATTCCATTTCGGTTTAATGTAATCTCAGCTACGAGGCAGCTGTTAAATAGAGTAAAATATGTATTTGCAAAGTTTTTGTAAGTTTCTTATAGTCCCAGTAGTCTGGCTTCTCTAAGTCACCCCCTTCCCTCCCACTATGGCTCAGGAGGTAGAATGGGCCGTCTACCAATCAGAAGGTCGAAGGATTGATTTCCCAGCTATTCCAGCTTACATGTCGAAGTAGCCTTGGACAAGATGCTACACCCCAAGTCACCCTATGCATCCACTGTGTGAATGTTATACAAAGTTCTTAGGTATAGAAATATAGCTTATATGAATGTGTGTGTGATTTGGTGAAAGAGGCTTTTTGTAAAAAGGACTTTGAGTGCTCAGTTAGAACAGAAAAGCATTATACGAATACCAGTCCATTAACAAAAGAAAAAAAAGAAAAAGTAAAAAGACAACCATGCAAAGTGTTTTGGTTTAATGCTATTTTATATTTGTCCACATAAAGGACGACCTGCTCTATTCATCTCCAGCTCCGCTTTTATTCTTGAACCCTACAAAAGTAGTTTTGCATCATTCACAGTTGAAAATAATCAGTATTTGTCTCATACTTTGACTTTAGTGAGATTTCTCAGTTTATCCTCCTTATGAGTTAAGCTCTCTTCCTCTTTCTTTTAAAACAACTTAGTTTGCTTGCTGTTTGGGCTTCTGTCCTCTCAGTGACAAAATCCAGGTAGTCAAGAATTAAAAAAAAAAAAGCCTGATTGACACTGAATCTTTATCGCAGTCTGAACTAGTTTTTTTCCCGTTTTTTCTCTCACAGAGCTTATTTGATTACGATTAATATGAACATCCTCACTGGAACTCTGTCTGTTGGACTGAAAACAAGGAAAGTAAAAAGCAACCAGTCAATATCGTGCAATTTTTTCAAACTATAAAGCATATTTTCATTGTTAGTCTTACATATAAGACAACTTTTATACTCTCTTTGTCACAATCCAGTTAACGGACTATGACAAAGAACAGGAGACAAGGTGAGCTTGTAACTTGGTAGACACAACTGATTTACAAAAGCACAGCTAAATTTAGACATGCTTGTCTGCGGGTCAGTCGTGTAGTGTAGACTATGTATGGATGAATGGCAGAGAAATCCAAGGATCACACTGAGATCACACCACAGAGTGACTGCGGAAAGAAGGGAGCTTTTATAGGTGAACACGCAGGTATAGCTCATGCTGCCATTTACTCCCCTGTCAGCTCTTACAGGACAAAGCAGAGCACAAACCAGAACAAAATGGAGACATCTAGTGCCGGGATGGCCGAGGGTCATCCATCACAAGATAGGTTAAGAAAGTCCTTCCCCAGGAATGTTTGAGCATACAGTACTTCTTTTTCTGCGTTGCGATGAATTTTTATCCTGTAATTTTGCCTCTTTTTTTAAACAGATCATGGTTGCTATTGTTTATTTAAAGAAAAAGACAAAAATCGGGCCTCCATCAACAGTTAGTAATGATTTCCCTCTGTGTTCTCTTTTGTTTAAGGTCACCTAAACAGTAAATGTCCATGTGGTGCTCAAAAATACTGCTGATTTATGCCGGTATATGTTACACACTAATAATGAAAACTTCTTAAGCACATTTAATCACTAATCTGTGTCAGTATCTACAATTATTATTATTCCCCGTAGAAGATGATTCAAGTATCGTCTGGTGCTTAATAATCGACTCAGGTATTGACACAACAAAAACAGCCTGAACTGAGATAATCAGCATAAACAGGTGTCATCACCATGTCACCCGGCTGCCTCTGCAGTTCCCTGGCAGACCCAGCAGTTGGCACAGTTGCTATGGCAGTGCCTGGGGTAATGTAATTAAACTGAGGTATGTAACCATAGAGATACTGGCCCTCACGCTCTAGCAGGGATTTGCTTTATCAGATTCTCGTCTCTCTAGCTGACATGCTGAGAGTGTCAGAGTGTTCAGTCTGCAGGGTTAAACAGCAGAAGGTGAGCACAGCCTCATCGTGTTTTTATTTTAAAGCACCTTGCAGCGTTCATTTGCACATAAATTTGGAGAAATGGAGATTTCATACTACTGTCTATAATGTTTTTATTATGTTGTCAGAATAATTTTCCTGTTAATGCTTTAATTAAGCTACTTACTTGTTTTTTATTCAAAGCACTGCTTATGTTTCAGTTTGTGCTAAAACATTAAGTATTTAAGTCATTTATCAGTTGTCACAAACTTATTTTCTTCATTAAGCCAGGATGCCAATATCAGCTGGCATATGTGGGCAATTGGCCTCAAACCAGAGTATTAGGCAAATAAAAGTCTGTTCTGCAGCCTGTGCCAGATGAAGGTGTGTCAGGGGATTCATCGTGAGAGTCGTTTGAATGTCAAGACGTTTTAATTAAAACCAAAAATGTCATCCTCATGGTGACAGGACGAAAAGTCAGAGGATTACCAAACTCAGAAGAACTCATCCTCTGAATGCTATTAATATCTCACCAGAAATGCATAGAAACTGCAGATAGTTGTGAAAGAATTTCAGTCCAGAGTAGTCGACCAATTGGTAGACATCGCCATTACGTAGCTTTTATGGGTAAAAATGACATTTTCAGCCTCGCTTATGCATGAATGTATATAAAGAGAATAGAATTGAAGTTTTTTTTTCCAATTTTCACGTTCTTCAGTGCTGCAGTATGCACTGCTTTGGTTTATATTTTGAAAGGAGCGAGCAAGATTTTATTTTCCGTTTTACTTTTGTGTTGCTTTAATTTAAAATTCAGTTAAAAGTAAAGCCAGAGCAATACTTAAACCGGAGGCTGACGAAAAGAATTTTTAATAACAACCTGCTTAACTCTGCATGATGGCGGTTCTCTGCTACATGTGCTGCAGACAGCGCTGAGCATAAGCAATAATGTATAAATAACAACTAAGTGAAAGCTGCGATGCTCAACAAACTATGCAGTGACACAATTTCTAATTTACCCCAATAATCTTTATTCCTGCGAAATTTTCTGTGTGCACAAATAAAACAAACAAAATGTCTCAGTGTTTAAACTTAGACATTTTACTGTTTCATGGAAAATATTAGCTCATTTTGTTATGGGGGCCATAAAAGGCTGGAAAAGTAAGTGGATCTAAAAAGAAACAGCTTGTGGAACATGCTAGTGACATTATTGGGGTATAAAACGAGCATCTTAGAGAAGCAGAGGTTTGCCAATCTGTTAAAAGTACATCTACAAATTGTGGAACAATTTCAGAATATTGTTCCTCAAAGGAAAATTGCAAGTACTTTGGATAGCTCATCATCTACAAAACATAATATCATGGAACGATTCCAAGAATCTGTAGAAATTTGCGCAAGGAACAACAAAATCAGTATTGTGGGCCCCCAGGCAGCACTCCATTACAATCAGGCAAGAGTCTGTCATAGATATCACTGCACTGGCTTAACAACAGTGCCAGAAATCATTGTCTGTGAATACATTTTATTGTGACATCTACAAGTGCAAAGATCCAGAAGCCCCTCCATTTTCTCACAGCTCATTTAAAATAGACTGAAACAAAGTGGAAAACTGTTCTCTGAAGAAGTCTCTCAAAAAGTGCTGCGACTGGTCTTCTCAGTTCCCGGGTGTTTGTTGTAACCTTGTTACAAGAACAGGGAATGCTACACAGTAATAAACACAGCCCTGTCTCAGCTCTGTTGGAATTGAAGTTGTATGTATTGGTCTGGTGTGACATAAACGGAGATCTGATTATGGTTTTAACTTGCTTTACGTCAGGCATCAAACAGGAAGAAACTTTAAAGTTATTCCTGAATTGTATGTACAGTTAGATTATACCTTAGTTATATGTTACTGTGCACAGTGTTCCAGTGCAGGTCCGTCAAATGGCTTTGAACCAGTGTCACCAGTACAGTGCTTTTTATTTGCTTTACTTAAAGGATGATGTTATTATAGGGTGTGGTTTGCTTTAAATCTAATTTCTTTTGCACCACAGGAGAACAGCTGGAGATCAATCAACCTAATGTGTATGACTGCAGCATCCCAGAGTCTTTGGCATCCCAGGTGCCTTCGCTCGCTGCTCTTTGTGGCAAAAGAAATCGGAAATATGAATTCTTTCCACATGCCAAACCTGTGTCCAATCGCAGCGTGACACTCACCTCAAAGGGTGGGACAAACTTCATCAGCTTTGCCAAAGGAGCCTCTTTTGACAACGGTACAACTTAATCGAAATGATGTCTTTTCTAAGCCTAACCCTTTTCTGTCTTTGTGACCCTGAATATTTTTAGAGCATTCGTACAGTTTACTTGCAATAAAAAATTAAAAAAAAAACAAAACACCCTCATCCATCTTGTGTCCCCTTCATCAGATCTGTATCATGCGTGGGTGGCCCCAACCCTCCAGTCAGACCTCTTGGTCCAGTTCTGGATTCGCTCCACGGGCATCCTTTCTTCCGACTGCTCGGATGACTGGAAGGTCCTGAACATCAAGCTCCTCAACCCTGGGCAGACGTTCTCCTTCAAGACCAGCCAGGACCACTCCAAATGGGCGGTGAGCCCCAGTGAGACTGGGGCTGGTGGAGGCTGGGTGTGTGTCGGGGACATAAATCGAGATGAGGCTGAGGAGAAGCGGGGTGGAGGCACAGTGTGTCATCGTGATCCGGTGGTGTGGGAGGCTTACCGAACAGCGGCCTTGGACTGTGAGGACTGTCAAGGAAAAACAGTCCAGTGCTGAGAGTCTGGAGGAGCCAGATGTGTCAACTTGGACATGATGAGTCATGAGGGTGAAAAAATATAACGCGAACAGGGTTTTATGTGGATTTATTTGTTACAGATTTCTGTTCACATCTAGTGAAATCTATGTGAAATATTTAGCCTTTAACATTTAGACAATTTCAGTTTTTTAGTTTAAACACATTCCTGCCAGACGTTTTACACTAATCTAGTGATCAGTAGATGACAGTAAGATGCCAATAAACAGCAATGCAATATTTCAATCAGTCCATAGAGTCTCATCTTCAAATAATTACTATTTAACAGTAAATAGTAATGACTTTCAAGTATGTGCAGGTGTTATTGTTTATTTCAGATTTGATTCGTAGTGACCAAAAAACCAAACATCTGCATCTAATTTAGGTGTAACTAGAAGTCGTGACATTACACATTAAAGCCAGTCATCACTCACACCTACTAGAGAAGTAGACATATACTTCAAATGAAATGATCGACTCGTCCAACTTTAGCTAAAATATAAAATTTCCATCAGCCACAGACACTCAATGGGAGCATTTTACTTGTTCCTCTGTTAAGTATGATTTCATGTGGTTATCAAGGGTTATTGAGTTGTTCTCTTTATAATTTTAGATTTTCTGGAGCTGGAATAGTTATGAGTAATATGTTCATCTTGTAAAAGACAAAAACCTCAAAAGTGGCACTTTAGTGGTTCAAGCATCTTTATAACCACTGGGTACTGTTTTCAGAGAAACTGAAGAGACACTGGTGCGAACGGGATGAGTGCCGTTTCACTCACTGACATTTTCTGCTTTTAAACATTAGCTCGTTTATTCTCAGGGAGAATTCCAAACCTGCTGGTTAATTCTTTTTAATCAAATGTGGGAATGATTGTGCTTAATAACAATCTGTCACTGATGATAAATTACAGACACTTGAATCATTAACCAGGCTTGTATGAGTGTGTGTGCATCTCCAGCATGAGCTTTAGATTTGATACTTTTCCACATATATACATTAATTCTGACCCTGACTGTGGTTGAAGATTGTCTTGTCACTGGTTGTCTTGAATTTGAATAAAGATACGAAGAAAAATATGTATTTTTAGTCACTGATCCGCATCCTCTTTCCTTTGTTTACCCCTCACAAGAAAAACAGAAATGCCATGTTTTTGACAAGTAGCAACAACTTTAATTGTTTTTTATGGGATACTCAGCAGCATGAAAAACATCTCAGTACTGAACATCAGTCAAAAACAATTAAAATTCATATAAAAGTAAATTTATTACCACAAAAATAGGACATACTGTATGTAGTGCATAAATAGCTTTGATGTGGAACTACACAGCACTGGAGTTGTCTGCAGTTCCTCCACGTGGACTGTATACATTCTAATGCAAACATGAGAAAGTGAGCACCCAGCAGAGAAAGGCACTAAAACAATCTGTAGCATGGGATCATGCTTGCACGTCTTTTTTTTAATACCCACAATCCTCTCCCTGGCCCCTCAGTGCTCGTGCCTCGGCCGGTAAAAGGAGCCTCACCAGCACTGACCCGGGACGACCAGAGGTCACAAGATTTGTTTCAAAGAGACATACACTGAAGTTAAGATGTTCACTGAAGCCACGACGCTGGAACTGAGGCTTTGCGGTCTGTGTAAACTGCAGTGAAGATGGACTCCTGCTGAGCTACTGGAAAATCTGCATAAATTAAGTTTAGCTTATGCTCTGTTGAAAGTATCAGACCTGAAAAACCTTAAACTTAGCAATGGCAGTGTTTTTCTCTTACTTATGTTCCTTTCTAGTAACAAACTGAAGCAAAGCTGTTTTAAAAGTGCTTAAAGTTCAAAGCTGCAATAATCAGTTTTCATCCACGAGGTTTAAGAGGCTGAGTGATGTTTGATCACCCTGTAACGTAGCAACACAGCTGCGTACATTCACGTGCAGCTGAGGGAGGTGACACTGTAAAAATTTCTTTGCAAATACATTTTGTCCACTTGGTTTAATTAGTCCTTATCAGCCTTCCTTGAGGTTTACTTTGGTCTCCAGCAGCTCCTGAGAAAATTATGTGGCTCTCTGACTTCACCTGTTGGTTCACAATTGCATGAGTATTCGATTCAGGTAAAAAAGATGACCAATCAGAGCTGCTTTTGTAATATCTGTTGGTGACAGCTGCAACAAGGTGGTATTTCTGAGTGTAAAACCAAAACAACGAGCTAAAAGAGCCTTAAAAACTGAGCAGAGCTTCAGAACTGATAATAAACTGACCGCAGTTCATTACAACAGTTTACAACAGAGTTTCAGTGTTATTCTAAAATCCTGATTATTGCTGCTTTAAGTTTATGGAGAAATGAGTAAAAGCTAAAATAGCTGTCCTTCTCTGTGGACATGTCAGCCTGTTTCTTGCAGTTATTTTAAGGATTTTTTCCTTGTTGAAACAGTTACTTGTCACGCGAGGACCTGTCACACAATGCTGAGATCACACAGACATACAAAATATATAAATATATACAAATCATATATGTCTCATTTGAAAAGCTCCAGTGTTTTGCTACAATGATGCACTTGCACTGTCTTGATTCCGATTCAGATCTCATTAAATCTAATTTCCCCCCAAAAAACACACTTCAAGTCCTTCAACAGCATCTTGGGTAATCACAGAAGCGCATTCCAACCAATCACATCTTTTTTACATTCGGAAATGTCAGTCACAGATGAGGCACAAGACAACAAGGGATTTCTTGGTGTTTTGTAGCAATTAAAGCAACTCTTTCTTTCTGTGAGTTGTAATGATAAAAAGCATCAAGTGCTACCTGACAGGGACTTGAGAACCAGTACCAAAGGTACACTTAAAGGCTTTCACTGCTCGTCCTCGGGATGTAAATTAGCGTGCATGGAAAAGTGCAAATAGCTCTGTTGAACACAGCAGCTGGAGTTCTGAAATATCTGCCACACCTTCCTGCAAGGAGATGTTGACTGAAACACAAGCAGAGTTCTTCTTGGTGTTTTGGTGAGCTTGGCAGGAGCACAGGAGAAAGGCATGTGTAGGTTTTGTGTTGGACAGAGAAGGCCACATTTACTGTCCGTGAGAGCTCACTCTGCATTCACATTGGGAGACCATCAGAGAACTCCACCTCGGTAGACAAAGCAGACAAAAATCTGATGTCAAAAAAGATTCCTGACCAGTCTCCTTCCCTTGGCCTTGATTCGAGGAAAAGTGGCGCTCGTCTCTGTGCTGATCGGATGCGAGCCAAACGGGGAGTTCCCGTCTTTCCTTCTTAGCAGGAAATCAACACTAGATGACGTCATGGCGTAAAAGACATTTCCTGTAGCAGGGATGACCAGTTCTGTTTTAAGAGAAGAGAAAGGAATAAATACATGACATGTGAAGGCTGCTGCGCTCTAATGAGATTCATTTGCAGTGTTTAATGGATTTGACTTGTAGAACTTGTAGTAAATTGTATTTTCTCTTAGTTTTCAGTCTTTTTTTAACTGCAAACCGCTCAAGAGCAAAATGTGCTACTCTAATAACAGATATTAATGATAAAAAGTGCAATCATGAAGTACATCCTGTCTCTGGCAACAGTCCAGAGACCACATAGGAGTTTGCAGTGAAGCATCACAAGCACGATCAGAATCATGCTTCTGGGGTGTTGCTTTTTATTTTTACATTTGAATGCCTGTGGCTGTAAATTTTGCAGGACTGCCCAGGCTGACTGTTATGATATCACCAGCTGTCTGAGGGAGAATATTCAGCAGACTTCCTTTGTCCTCTGTCCAGAAATGAAATTAAAATTAAACGGTTGCCATTTTGACACACTGAAGGACATCTCGTGGTCATTGCAGACGCACAAGTGAAAAGAGAGAGAAGGGGGGGAAATCTCAAAAATGCTGAATGTGGTCCAGTAAGAAAATGATCCTCAAGGATCCAAATTTAATTGAGGTTCCAGGTTGTACAGAAAGTATTACACATGTGTAATATAGATTAAAGATTAAAATATAGATTTTGATGTCTGTCTAGCTGTTCTAAGATCATCAAAGCAGCTGATTGTAACTGTCCTAGTTAATGGACAAAGGAGGAAGCTCAGCTTTGCACTGGCAGTTCAAACATTCAGGTTTATATTCTCTTCAAGTTCCTACATTATTAATTGGATTTTCATAATGATTTTAAATAATTATTTGATTGCACATATTTCTCATACTGTCTGTCCCAATATGTGCAAAAAGCACTTGCTTTACAAAGATCTGCATAATCAAAATGCCCAACCTTACAAATATCAGATGAAACTCCCTCAAAAGTTAATAACCTCCTGACAAAGGTAATGACTTTGTACATGTGTCAAACTAGACTAAAATTAAAAAAATAATAATAATAATTTAACTGTGGCACTGATGGGTTAGTCAAAAGAAAAAAATTCAAAATGAAGTCTTTGTCTCCTCTGAAAAGAGAAACCACTTTGACAAAACTGGTCATATTAGTAATGATGACTTTTTTAAACATTGTGTCTGTCGAATCGATTCGTTTTTTTTTACCTTTTCCTTCAGGCAGAAGCTGTATCAGCTCATATCTGGATGCCTGTTTGGGGTCTTGATTGTGCTTTTCTAAGGCAGAGCTGATCACAGTGGGAGTCTTGTCATTGCTCGTAACCTGAGGCGACAAAGGACAATAACAGTGAAAACAGGACAGCCTGATTTGCACTAATAATAACCTGGGTCCGTTGTATCCTGAGGATCTGACTCTGATTACTATGATTATGGGGTCCTTGCAGATAGGAGGAGAAGCTGTAAGTGCAAATTGTCACTGATAAATTAATGACAAAGGCTTCTGTGCTGATTCTACTGATTTTAATTAGAGACAAATGGTTTGGATTCGTACCAGTATACTCCGATACAGGTTTCCATCCTCCAGGTCCATCCGTATCCTGATGATCCGCATGTCTGCCCCTGACCCTTGGATGTTACCAGGGGGATTGTTGCCACAGGAGGCTGATCGACGGTGTGATTTTGTAGGAGTGGTTGGAGTCAGCGTGGCAGGGTTGGATTCATTGGTAGGAGGGGACGTGTCAACATCCAGACAGGACACCGACGGAGATCTCATATGCTGCAGTGGAACAGTAATCATGAAAATGATAATGACTGAGTGGAATCGGAAACGAATCTGTATATTTAAACATGCAAAACAGTCCAGCCTGCCTACTGTGAAATGACATAATATAAACAGAAACCTGACTGATGACTGTTGTTGAGTGACTTACCTTTGTGAGCTTTGAAAGCAGGTTATTGACGGGTGAGTGAAAGTCAAAGAAGCTGTCACTGTCACCAGCCAGGCTGGTTCGGGAGGTGCTTAGACTGGAAATGCATGAAAACACACAACACAACAATCTGAGAAACTTGTCAGGGAAACTGGTTTATTTGTTACAAATTTGCAATAAAGTTTTTACACTAAAGTTAAACTTTAGTTAAACAGTTAAAATCTAAATTTTAAGCAGCACAGGCTTAAAGGCTCAAATTTGTTTCTATGAAAATTATTAAAAAACTTAAACCTACGAAGAAACAACCACCGTGACCTTAGGTCCAAAGAGATATTAGCTTAAGTTGAAATAGGTCTGTACTTTTATTTAGTACCAGCTTATTCCACAAGATGGTGGAGTGAGTTCATGCAACATTAATTTAACCAGATTAGTCATTAAATTATTATTTAGAATGACGGTCTGATAAAACATAAATCTTCTTGAGGAAATGAAGGCAGGACTAAAAAGAAATATCAAAAATTTAACATGAGCACTTCTTTAATGGCTGAAATCCTGCCCTCCAGTGGTAAAAGTGGATAATTACAAAAAGTATCATAAAACCTAAAAAATATCTGTAACCAATCCAGGGCTCTGGTTTGTTGCCAATGTAGTGAGAAATATTTTTTAAAGCTTCTTTACTGCAGTGGTCACCAACTGACGAGTTGAGAAGCCAAAATCCGCTTCCCATTAAAATTCTATATCCTAAACTGTATATGTGGTATTGCATATATATACTTATATTTAGTGTTATGTGTATGTTTATGAATGAGTCAGTGAGCTCTGCTTAGCTTACTCTGGACACTGTGTGATAACGACAGCTGGGGCATGACCGCGAGGGCTCGGGTCGCCAGGTGCTTCGATTTCATTGGACAGCCTATAACTGAAAAATTAAGGATAACTTTATCATTCTTCATCCATCAACACGTGCTACAGCAGCTGTCTTTAAAATAATGAATTCATTCAAGGCAGTTTTTGGTTGTCTCGACTGTAACCAAATGCATACACACCTTTCCTCTTCCCTCAGAGTAGGCACGCTGTTATACCACTGCACGAAGGCCTCGTCAGCAGTGAAAACACAGTTTTTGCAGGATGATTGCAGGAGCCGGATTTGAGCTAAAACCTCAAATTCCTGTTAACAAAGAGCCATATCACCACAAAGTTTCACAACAAAAAAAACCCCACCCGTGTTAGCTGTTCTCTTATTACTGTGCCAGTTTTTTTCATCTGTATCAGAAGCACCTCTCAGCACCCTACACTTAATCATTTCCTCCCTCAGATATTATGTTACTGCTCCCTCTTACACACTCTTTTCTTACTTACACTAGCAGCTTATGTTAATGCTGCAAAAAGTGGAGCTTACTCTGTTCAAAACTGCTTAGTATCAGGGCATCAGCTTAACCAAATGCAGAATGTCTCTTATCATAAGCATTAAAACAGATCACGTATTCAACTTTGAACCTTTTTTCTCTCAAACTGATGTGTATTGCAGCACTTACTCTTCTCCTTTTGTCAAAGTTGATGTAGCCGTTCTGCAAAGGAGTGACAGAATCTGTTATGTCAGCTCAAGAATTGTAAAATAAAAAGTCCAGGGGACGTGACACAGATGAAATCAACTTACATCCAGCCTGTCTTTGACTGCCGTGTCCAGCATGGTGAGGTCTGTGAGGAAGATACCCAGGTAGGGCACGGTGCCCTGCGCGTTGGACTGTGTGAGAAATAAAAGAAAGTGTTTCATCAGTTTCCTTAGAGGTTTCTACTCACAATGTAAAGAGCCCACACAGCGAGGGATTTCAGAGCTGCCACCTGCAGCTATTTTTCAAACAGTGGCTTGGGATTTAGCTCATCACACACATACACAAAGACAACAGCTCGCTGTTCCACTTTGCTGTTGCATGCTGGTCGATCGCCCTCACAACCCTCTATTAAACCAATGAAACACCCCCCGCTCAACAGTGTTAGTGTCTGAATGCAGAGTTTAACTTGTGTTAACCAATATGTTAAGCTGTCAGGAAAGTACTTTTAACTCCCCCCAAAAAACGTTGCCTACTCGCACATTAGTGACATGCTGAAACCACGCTCTGCAGTACATACGCTGTGCATGCAATAAGACAGCGCTCGTGTCATTCTGTAAGCCCTCAAACTTCATCTAAAACGGTGTCTCTGTCTTTTATAACGCTCATGACACGGTTGCAGGGTCTTACATCATTTCACATTTTTCCAAGGTCTACCATAAAGGACGGTGGGGGTGTACAACCCCTCAGGCTAAAATGTTTGGTATGTACCCCAGATGTGCGCTGTAAAGTTAGTGAAAATTGTTGTCTTTTATGTGCATGCAGATCTGAGGTTTTGCCTCTGCAGAAGACCATAAGGTCATTTTAAAGGACTCCTCTGCTGCTGCAGCTATGTGGAAAGTCTTGATGATGTAATCCCAAATTTATTTGACACTCCACTGAGGGTTATTTAAGTCAAACTGTGGACGAAAGCTAAGAGCGGCACACTTGAGGCATTTAAGTAGTGTCCCCCTACAATCTCTTTTTAAAGGTTGTTAAGGGAGTTCATTATCACACAAACAACCCAACCTGTTTTTAACCAAGTATTCTTCCACTGTCAGATGTTTAATCTCCACAACAAGTTTTGACAGTATTTCCAGTTACCTTGTTAAGGTATCTGTTGTTGAGCCTGTTTTCCAGGTTGGCAAACTTTGACGTGCCCTCCTGCAAGAGAAAAAAACCAGAGGGAAATCCCGAGTTTCAACCTGGATTAGTAGAACGTAATCAATTCTCCTCATCTACTTTCAGAACAACAAAAATACTTACAGTGACAACTGTATTGTACTGTATTGCATTTGGTCAACAATAAAAGTACGTGTTACACCCAAAAAGATGGAAATGCCAGCAGAGGCCACTGGGACACCAAACTAGCACTTATTTGCACTTACAGTTGCTTAAAACTGAACACAAAATAAAAGCTCTTGATTTTGAGAGCTGACATAATTTGTATTTGTGAGTTTGTCAGAGACGTTTTTGCTGACAAAAGGCTGAAAATGCAAAACAGTGAACTTGAAGATGATAAAAACTCCCTGAGGTCAGGCCTTAGACATGCCATACATTGTTAAAATAGATGTTATCTAACTTGGTTTTTAATGTACAACAAATTGTATATTATTAACATTATTAGATATTAATTGTATAAAAAATTATGGACTTTGGAAGAAAGTTATTACACTGAGACAGTACAACAAATCTAATAGTGGGTTATTTAAATAAAAAAAGGTAAATTTACAAAAAAAAAAAAAGAGATTTTATCTGATATTAATTTAATAAATGTTCATTTTTTGTAAAGGAATTCTAATGAACCCCATTCCATCACAAATGCTTCTGGCTGCTGTGTAATATATGCCTGTGTTAGCCAACCTAATTACATTATAAATTCCAATCTGATGCAATAAAGAAATCCCTGAATCACCACACAATTAGACGCATCTGGAGTTTCAAGGGATGCTGCTGCAGCCTGGGCCTTGTTGGAAGAAAAAAAACATACTGGTGTTGATGAGCTGATCAGGTTTTAGTGTCAGGTAATGTTAGCTTGTGGTATTTCTTTTCCACTGCCAGCCTCTACAATGAGACAACGTTGATCCAACCTTTTAAAATCAAGCAATGCGGTTGGTCTTAATTAAAATATGCAGGTTTAATTGTGGAATTTCTAAAGATTTTTTCCTGGAATAATCCTTCTACCATGGTAGAATGTTTTGTAATGTACTTTTTCCATTTCCATCAACATTTATAGGTATATCCAATGTTTATCTGTGAAAATGTCTCACATTTTATCTTTACTTGCAATGCTTGCAAGTAAAGACTTTTATTTACCACTAAATTAGATACTGTAAAACCTAATTCTGTCATGATTAATTTTCAGGTAACCTAAGCACACATTAAAATCCTTTTCACAACATTAATAAGAAAGTTAGAAGCGTTCAGTCAAAAGATCTGTCATGAAAACTTAGCATCAGGGAAGAGAAACAGTCAAAACTTGCCATAAACATCATAATAAAGCGGTATTACTGTCAAATGTTTCTGTGACAGTTTTGTGAATAATTTATTTCTCCTAACGTTCAGTTTAGTCTTTTATTAGACTGAATCATTCATCTTACACCCTGCCTGCTGGTTGTAGTCATTTTTAGACAAGCTGTGAGATGAAGAGGAGCAAGTTACTGTGAGGGAGAGAAAAAAAATCAAAGGGCAACAGAAGGCAGTGGTGTTTTTCTGACATCAAAGCTCAGAGTGAAGCTTTAGAAATGAAAGAAAATGTTTGGATGAACTCCTTTGGGGGTATCATGGGTAAAATCAGAGCTAATGCAAAGCCACTGATGCTCGCCATTATAGAAAATCAAAACATTGCTAATTCTGCCAATTTCCCAAACTCGCTGACACGGTGCAAACTAAATATAATGCATCTTCAAATGGGTGTTTCACAGTGGAAACGCTGACAGAATAAGGGCACTTGTACTAATGAAGATTACACTGTTTTCTGGCCTGCATAGCAGTCATCTTTCTCCGTGGATGGTTAGGCTCTGGTTTAGTCTGTGCAAATATGAATTTAATAAATGTGATGACAGATGACAGGCACATTAATAAATGTCTCATACCACCAGCATGTGAAATAGCAAAGTGACCACATGGTTTTACAGAGCTGCTGTTTGAGCATTAACAGACATCGGTGCAGTCAGTGCATGCTGTGTTAAGCAAAGACTGTATATAAAGGACGGACTGAAAACGAAGCCAACTGAGAACCTGCATTATTTTCATGGCCAACGGAGGGCAACTCCTCTCTTTGCAAAAAGAAATGATCATTTATCATATCTCAATGTAACAAGAAACTACTGTGTGAGCGTACATGGTCCTTGGATGGAAGCTTGGACACTTTGACAGGTGTCCAGATACATCCTGCAGCCAGCCTGTTTCTGCTAGGTCTCTCAACTAGAGTCACTGAGCTACACCTCCCTGCTGAGTTTGCGCTGATGGTGCCTTTTAAAGCTTTTAATGGATTATCAGAAACATCCTGTTTCATTCTTATGTTAGAAAAAAAGGAATATTAGATACTGGGAGAGTACTACCCAAATGAATTAGCTCATACGTAATATAGCAGATTTAAAAAATGTGATGATATCGAGTAAAGTCCCCAAACAGGCTCTGTTATATAAGCCTAATGCATCATGACTTCATGCACCTACAGCATACTTTCAAAATCAATGTTTTTGGAGCGATAAAGGAATAGGGAAAAGAGTCCTTGGAAGTTGTTTTTTTTAGCAAGACAGTACAAAGATAAGACATAAAAGCCTCTAACGGTAGCCAAGAGCAGCACAGGTCTGAGTAAAAATAGCCCTGAAACGAGTCCAAGTCGTTACAAGAGTTGCTGAAATCTGACTCTAAACCAAGACCGCTCCAACACAACAGCCCCGTCACTGAGAGCTCAAAGCGGCAGCTTTCCAGCATAAGATGCTGCTTCCAGCTAGTTTCATCATTAATCAACACGTACAGTGAAATGACAAGATGTCTAGAACACACGCCATCCGTGTTTGATGATTTCACTTTTTACTTGCTGGTTTCGTGATGTGTCGTGACCCAAGTAGAAAGCAGCCTCAGTGTGCCATAAATAAAATATCAAATTTCTCACTGAATCTGCTTTCTTCGCACAGTATAATGTAACTGATGTCATCATTCGGCATTTGATCCTGTTTTTACCTCAGCCAACTTTGAAGACATACAGTCCACTATCATTACACCCTTAATCCCTGCCACTTACCTCCTTCAGGAGTTCTCTGGTCTGTGAATAGTTGTCCTTGTCTGAGAAGATTTCTGACAGTTCCTCATATTTCCTCAACGCCTCTCTGTAAAGTAACCAGATCAGTAAGATAAAGACTGATTTGTAGTCTTATATTATTCAGTCTACTAAAATATAATGAAGATCATTTGTGCAAGCTTGAGCTTGAATGACGTTAGCCAGGCACAGATTTACTGTTATTGTATTGCATGATATCCCATATGAGATAATATGAAAGGTTTTTTTTAAAAGACAATATCACAGAAAGAGACACCTGAGGTAATTTAGAAATGGAGTTAACATCTAGTTTGAACAGCAGGCAGTTACATCCCAGAAAACTGATGCTATAAAATAATATTAAAACAGCGATGGTGCAGTGTGTGCAATATGAAGTTATATCTGGATCATTAGGGGGTCCATTGTCCCTGTTGGGGGGACACTCCCATAGGGCTTAAATCTGGGACTCGGATGAGAGGTGAAATGTCTTCAAGCAACTTAAAGAAGTCCAGACGCTTTCCTTTCCAAGTTCCTTAGCCTTCTCTAAATATGGTTGTTTTTGTAGTATGTAAATAAATGATATAAAATTATATATTTTGTAGTCTTTGCCTGTTTTTTCAATGAATAAGAATTCTTACAAAAAGTGCTCTAAAGCAAAAAGCTTTAATTATCTAGCAAAGTAACACATCAGCCGTCCGTTTGATTCCAACTCCTAAACCAGTTTCCCACCTGCACTGCAGGCCTGAACGTTTCTCAGCAGTACCCGCACGTCTGACTCAGCTGACTCAGACATTCAACAGTTTAACCCGCCTGGTCCCTGTGAGCATGTGGGAGTCTTTGTCTCCTCCAGCTCGGCATTATTCCTATCCAAAGCCAAACTGATTTTCAAGAGGGGCATGTCTAATTATCGAGAATGTGGAACACCTTTGTTTCTCTCAGGTTCAAGAAACTGCAGCCTGATACCTGAGACAGCACTGGTGCCATTCCTCGATTACCATAAAGAGCCTTGTTTACCCATACTAATTCAGTATTGTCTACTGCACTGTACATCAGAAAGTACTTAAAACTGGTGATACTGTTTTAAGTATTACAATCCAGATGTATGTCCGACTTTAAGATTTAGTGCACAAAACAGACAAAAATAGTTTGAATGTATAGTTATCCAATTATTTTTTATTTTCTATTATTAATGAAAAAGATAATAAAAATGAAAGAATGCACAATATTCCTTTCTTATTTTGCACTTCAGACCCCTAATATAAGATGTATAAGCATGATTTTATATTCTGATATTTATAAAAACATTTAAGGAGAGGTGGTTCAGCATCTGACAGGGATGCCTTCTGGATGCCTTCTGGTGTTTTGAGTAAGTTCAGCTGGGAGGAGACCTCAGGGTAGACCCAGGACATGATGGAGAGATTACATTCTTGGGAATGCCTCTGTGTCCACCCAGAGGAGATGGAAGACGAGGTTAGAGAGAGGGAGGTCTGAGTATCTCAAATTAGACTACAGCCCCCCATAACCCAGACCCAGACAGAAAACGGATGGTTGGACGGATGGATGGATGGATATACTTAAATAAACTAATATTTGAGACCAGCTGTTCATGCTGCTGCTCCAATACTTAACATGAACCTGTTTAGAATGATCACCATAGCCTTTAAATGCCCTTGTTTCGAGCTGTAATCCTGCACTTTTCCTCTCTTAGATTGTTTTCCACATATTTGATTATAAAGCCTCTGCACTAAAACAGGGAGTACTGCAGCCTCAGACCTGTCGGTGTCCTGCCACGTCTTCCTCAGCCGGTGGATGGGGTTACTCTTGAGGGCAGACACAATAGCGTACAGCGAGGAGAAGTTCTTCCTGGCTCGACACGCCTGTTGAAAGAACGTACAAAGACAAATACCACCGTTTGCATCTCATGGTATAGTGTAACTGAGAACACCTGTGGCTGTGGGTCTGCCGAGTATTGAGTTACGCTGTCACCTTGATGTGCTGAATAATGGATGCTGCTAAAGGGGTTTGTCTCATAACAAACATAGGGTGAGACCGGAACGCCAGGTTTCCAGCAAACCAGAGGAAAAAAGGGAGAATTAAAGCTGGAGGCCATAGCAGACAGGGACACGATATGTTTTGTGCTTGTGTGTGTTCGAGCAGAGCTTGTCATTGCTGCAGGCAATTTAATATTTTAAAGAAGCTGAGTGATCTGCACGGTAACTCTAACACTGCTACAGATTTCACTTAATCCACATTTTCTCTTTCACAGTAAGCAGATGCAAACGTTTCCCATTGCCCAGAGGTCGTACATCACATTGTTTGACTCAGCGCTGGTGTTACTGGAAGAGCTCATTTCCTACACTATTTGCTCATCGTGTACAGAAACATACACCAGGAGCACTTAACACTTACATGCAGTCCAAAAAAATGCTGGTTTTGAAAAAGATCTCATTTGATCTTGAGGTAAACATATATTTTTGTTTGGAGTTGCTGGAAAATGGAAAACAGAAAAGAACATTTCTTTGGCTGTGTAATGATTTTGCACCGTTTCTCAAATATCCTGTTCATATCAGTGAAACACAGCTTAAAAAACACCCAAAAAACAACTTATGGGTTCGATTTTCTGGGTTTGCTTTCTAATTCATTTATCTGTGAGGGGAATTTACCCTGAAAAACGATATTAACTCTGCATTGCATTCTCAAAAAAATGCACCAGAGTATTTTTTGTTATTTGTTCCTCATTGATGGAGAGAAGACTGTGACATAACGTGTGGTGCTCACAGCTATGGATTAATATAAAAGTATAACCAGAATCCTAGCAACTGTGACTTTGCCATGATTTGTGCAGAGTCAGAGCTGAGCATACGATTACAGTTAGAGGATTACTGAAGGATTTAAAGCAGGCTTGAGGTTTTTGGATGCCTTGAAACTCCAAGTGGAATACAGTTAATAGTTTAATTTCACAGAGACCTCAATTTCTTATTGAGACTTATTGAGATTGATACAAAATATGTGTTTGTTGCATTGAATTTTATATATTGTGACTTCATTCTACTGACCTCTGCCACGCTGATCCATTTCTCCAGCAGTCGAGCTCTCTGCTGGCTCCGCAGTTTTGTCGGCCAGAGGCAGGATGCTAAAACAGCATTGGCCAACTTGTTGAACTGACGCACAGTGGCACGGACTGACCAACAAACTCCTTCCCTCCCCTTCTTGTCCCTCTGAGACCACAACGATCCGAGGCAGTGGTACGGGACCAGACGGACAAAAAGCTCCTGAAAGAGGTGAGAATTACAACTATAACTAAGATCTGTAAAAACTGCTTACAAATCATTGATTAAACAACATAAACTGAACTCAGAGGTCATCCTATTTAAATTTCCTTATGAAAACATTTGAGATTCTGAGAGTGGGACACTTCTCTTTCTCTTACTTCTGCGTATTTTAATCAAACTGCTGTTTGAAAAAGTATCAATACAAAAAACAGGATTAAGACAATAAAAAGCAGATTGAACTCAAACTGAAAGCACACATGATTAGTAAATGTTTGAAACGATCACATAAGTCTCCAGGGACGTAAGGGGCAATCGTGGCTCAAGAGTTGGGTGTTCGTCTTGTAATCGGAAGGTTGCCGGTTTGAGCCCCGGCTCGGACAGTCTTGGTCGTTGTGTCCTTGGGCAAGACACTTTGCCTACTGGTGTTGGCCAGAAGGGCCGATGGCGCGATATGGCAGCCTCGCTTCTGTCAGTCTGCCCCAGGGCAGCTGTGGCTACAACTGTAGCTTGCCTCCACCAGTGTGTGAATGGGTGGATGACTGGGTGTATAAAGCGCTTTGGGGTCCCTAGGGGGGACTAGTAAAAGCTATACAAATACAGGCCATTTACCATTTAAGGAGTGCAGTGTTTTACATTTTGTCACCACAGGTCATTACTTAGAAAGTGTTCTGTCTTCAGGGTAAACTCACAGTCTCTATCATGGTGAGCTGCTCGGCAATCAGCGCTCCAGAGAATCCAAGGATGCTGGTAGGTTCAAACTTGGAGGCATCAGGAGGAGGGCTGGTGAAACTGGTTTGATCTGCAAATAGTGACACTGATCAAGTAAATGTGCATCAGATTGTTCAGAGCTGTGGTGACTATGGGAGAAATAAGCAGCTGAAATGGGGGTTGTGTAGCAAATTAGCACAAAACTGAAAGGAGTAATTGTTACTGTTTGTTTTAATTACTTTCTGAATCTTAGCTTTGGAATAGGTATGTCAGCATTGCTTCTGATTTAATAGTTGTTGAGATCTTTCACTGACAAACCAGATGGAAAAAGCAGTAACTAAAACCTTTAGTTTTCATAATAATGTTCAGGATATCTGGGAAAAATGATGTTATGTTCAGAGAAAATAATTTTAGGTGAAAATAGTCACAACAAATCCAGATTGTATATATTTCCATTCTTGCAGTCTCCATTTGATTTCAAGTGAGAAGAAATATATATTTCTTGATGACCTCACTGAACAAGGCCATAACACTGTCATTTAAATCCCAGTTAAAACACAGACCTTTATGGGTATCTGGGAGCAGGGCTTTCTCGCTGAGCTCCTCGGCTATCCTGAGGAAGCGAGCGCGGAGATCAGCAGCAGATGAGGAGTCATGAGGGAGGAGGGGAGCCAAGCGTAGCAAGCGAGAGGGGTCCCCCAAACTCTTAAAGTCTTCAGGATACTCTGACAGCCACGTGCTGAACACTGTACACACTGCTCTGTAGGGATAGAGACATGGAGATAAGGATGGGAGGAATTAAAGAAAAGAAAGGGGAACGACTCGAGAGGCTGGTGCAAGAACATAAACGAAATAACACATTTTCTGCCTTGCAACTGAAAAGACTAATCCTCAGATTTATTCTAGTGTTTGCTAAGATTGCATGTGATATGTGACCGGTCTGCCTGTGCTGGATGACGGAATGAGATTGGAATCGATTGGATATATTGATATTTTTCAACACATCTAAGAAGTTTCCAATAAATCACCTTCTTCAGGCGTTTAGACAAGAATAGCAGATTAGACATGAGCCTAGTGGACCCAAAGGGTCAAGATTTTAGTTTGAAGGACAAGTCTGCTTACAAGAAGTGGTACAAAAGTAAGTCTGCCAGTGGCACCGAGCACCTCTGCAAAGAAAGACGCCCCAGTTATCATGAAACTGGCTGGAATTCACCAGGCAGGCACTTACGAGACAGTCTTCAATGAACAAGCTTGACTGGAGCATATCTTATACAAGCTTTTTGGAAAATTCAAAACACTTTTGGATTTCAGTTCATTAGTGTATCCTTGTAAAACGGACATTTAGCAACAATTCTCAGATTTTACAGCTTGTTTTCCTTTACTTACTCTCTGCAGAAAGAGATTTATACCCCAGAAAAAGCTTTTAACTACTCTTTGTTTTGTGCTCACGCTGATTTTAATAGCAGCAGCTGTTGAAATGGTGTGTAACATGAAAGTTTCTGTTTCAGTTTTTAAAAACACCCTGCCTGGTAAAAATAATATTCCCCTTAAAAAAAAGAATGAAAGAAAGAAGCAAAACCGTTCGCAGCAGTTGTTGTTATGGCATGCAGATACTAAAGTAACTCAAGCACTCGAAAAGATTTTGGTTAGCTATTCAAAAACTCACTTGTTAAAAGATTGTCTTATCTGACTTCTCTCGCTGTCCCCGGGTGGGTTCTCCAGCCTGTGAACAAAAAACGAAAAAATCATGAAGCAGAAAAAGAAAACCAGCTTGAAAGTATCATTCAGCTTCAGATAGCTGCATCTGCTGTATCATAAATAGCACTTCAGTTTTCCGGTGGTTTTATATATGACTTATTTTTCCAAAGATATTTTTTCGCAAAGGCTTTGGTGTTTACATTCCTGCTGATTCTCTCACTCTCTTTCCTGTTGCATCTCTGGAAAATTTTAGGTGTATCATATATAAACTTCCTTTATTTGGTGGAAGGAAATTCCACAAGCAGTTTTCTTATTTTGCTGAGTAATGTTTCTAAGAAGAAGAACTAAGCTGCAGTTATTTTAAATCAGCACACAGGTGCTTCCTGCTATGTGAAATGTCTTTAACTTTACAAGTATTTTAGAAATCCCTGTTTAAAAATGGCTTGAAGACGAATTGCAAAGCCACAACAGGGCTCTAGAGTGCGACCAATTTGGTCGCAAATGCGACCAAATTTTTCAGTGGTGCGACTAAAAATAAATATTTGGTCGCACAGGTGCGACCAACTGTTCCGGTAACAAAAAAAAAATCTCTGTAACTCTCCGTGTGGTCAACAACAGACACACATTATGCCCCTATCGTGGACTAAACCAATCAGAGATAGTCAGGGGCGGGACCTCTCTGATTGGCCGTGGTCCAGTTGAAAGTGCAGGTGGAAGAGAGAGGTGAGTAGCTTGAATAAAGCGATATCAATTCATTAACGGATTCCACACAAAGACCTAAACACGGAGCGGACCCAACACATCAGAATCAGCTTCGTCTTTCTCGGCTTTCTCATCCGACGGCCTGAACACGGACACGCTGTCGGAGCTTAGCGATTCTTCGGGTCCGCGCTGTGTTTACGTCTTTTTGCGCTGATTCTGAGCTGCAGGTTTTGCCTCTCTCCGACCAAAATTCACCGAGCCTGCAGCAAAAGAAGCAGCAAACTGCGCTTCCCATTTGATCAATGTCGTCATGAATTCCCTCTGACTTTTGCTGTTTTGCTTCCACCACGATAAAAATCACACTTCCTGCACAGCTCTCTCTCTCTCTGTACTTCAGGAACAGTTTCCCGTCTCAAATCTGTTTTCTGCATTATTCATTCGCTTATTACCCACCAGTCTAGCGTTGTTTACAGCGCTTTTTCTTTTTTCACTTAACTGACCTCGGACAAGAAAGCCTAATTTCTGCTGTTCAATACTGAAGAAATTTAAATTTCTTAAAATTATGCAAAATTGCAGAATATTTTTAAGGTTATCTGCTATAAAAAGCCAGACCAGGAAAATCTCCTTCATGTTTTCCTGTGTTTTATTCTCAGTTACTTTCACACAAAGGCATCTGCTGTGATTTTCACAATTCTGATGAAGTCTCATGTGTATCAGTACTGATAAATGATCAGAATTATAATATTTCTGACTGTCTGAGGCTAAATTGAATCAAATCAGGACTTTGAGAACCGGAATTGAATGGATTATAGAAATCAGTGATGATACTCAGCCCTAGTGAGCAGCCTAGGCCTGAGAGAAGTGGATGTACTGTAGCTGTGGGTAATAAGAAAAGATGAAAAGAACTATTGATAACTTTTTTGTTAAGTTAAGGCCTGATCTGTCTGAAATTCATAGCCAGTGCTCTGACACGGTGCCATCAATATTTGAATGCTGAAAAAGCACAGTGTATCCAGAAAACACATTATATGCTGCAATAAATGCACTGCCCAAGTGTCCCCTCTCCCCACGGCCTTTCAGCAGCAGACAGCAGCAAACAGGTCGTCAGAGGAGGCCAAGATGATGATTAAGTTTTTAACATTTTCTACAATATTGACAAAGCATTTTAAGCACAAGTTTGTTAGTTAATAATTTAGAAATTAATATTGTCTGTATGGACTCCCCCCCCCCCCCCCCCCCCCCCCCCAAAGAAAGTGCACATGTAAAACTGCGGTGTTAAGCGATGCGGTTGAAAAATTTGAGTGCGCCTAACTTTTGTGCCGGTACGCCTAAATTTTTAAAGTTAGGCGTACCGGTGCGCCCATGTCAAAAAGTTAGTCTAGAGCCCTGCACAATAACACCTGTGTATCTTGAGAAAACTAGGTGTATAGTTTTGAATCATAAGCAATGAACTGAACTTTATTCTTTAGCTTCTTATTTAGCAGTGGCTAATAGGAAATGAGGCTCACAGGCTGTGTTGATCTTGAAAAATCCTAACAACTAATCAATGGATTTCCATGACAAGACCTTCCAGGATGAATCTGAATGACTGTTAGCTTCCTGGCTTTGTTTTTAGTGTCATGTGTGTCAAAACTTTCCTTTTCCAGTAAAAATCTCTACAGGATGGATTGGTTTCTGTTTCTATTAGTATCCATGTATCCTGTCAACCAATCATATTTGTGTTGGCTTCTGCTCTATGCAAGGGAAAAGTCAATGTGGAGAATCTGAAAAGCTATGATGACTGAGCTTTTTATTTGGCTTTAAAAAGTTGTCAACAGTTAGTTAGCAGAAAACAAGCATCAGACAAACAGGAAGATATCTGTTACCTGGATATCCACCAGATAACAGATCTGGATAACAGCTCCATATTTATCTCTGGAGGGACTGTAATCAGTTTGGTAACACATGACTTTTCATCTGACACAATCGTCAGGTCAAAGTTAAACTCCAATATGTTTGTGTTTAGTAAAGGTTTAAAACTCTCTAAAACTAGGATACAGGTCAAACTTTTTTTTTTTGGAGAGGATGATTCATATATGTGTGCTAAAAGAAGAAACCTCCAGCAGAGATACATATATGTTGTTATCAACAATAAGTATACAAAAACATCTATACCATGAAAATATACAACATGCAATTAAAAACATGTAACAGAACATGATGTTTTAACATATCTCCTCAATTTTTCAGTGTGATAAGAGTCAAAGCGTACTATGCCTCTATGTGGTCTAATGTAAAAAAAGTTTAATTTAATTTGTTTCTACAGTTTAACAAGTATGCCGTCGCTCTGGTTTCTTTGATCTTACTGCCTTTTAAATTCTTTTTCATTTTAATGATCGCAGCTAAAAGTCTCCTACCTGTCACTGAGGATATCCAGCACTCTCCCCGTGGTGGTGAAGGATCGATAGGTGGAGAGAAAGATGGTGATGAAGGAGGAGTCGCCCATACAAAATGAGTGGAGGAGGTGGAGCACCAACTTCTCTTCTGTGCCTGCTTTCACACACTGGGATTTGGAAACTGTGGACTGGAAGAAAATGGGAAAGAAATGAGATCAAAAGTGAGGAAAAAAGAAAGAAACAATGTTACTGCAACCCCCACAAACCTCTCATCTCAAATAGTTTACCCAGTCAGTCACATTAAACTTACCATTGGACTGTTGGGTCCACCATGGTGCTGCTTGACAGTAACTGTGTAGATCACCCCATCCTCCTCCTCCTCCACCACAGTGGGCTGTAGAGCAAAGACAGACAGTAAAGACACTGTTTATATGAAGATTGCTGCTTATGACTAATGCATACTTTGAAGTTTTTAAAATATATTTAATAATGAGTGGCAGAAATTGTTGTTAAACCATTAACTGAAATGAACAGACGTACATGATCAGACAGTTTAATTTTTAAAAAATGGAGATAAAATCTTTATGTTTATCTTATCTTTATGGTTATTGTGTTCCTTTATGCAACAACAACAACAGTGTGTGAAATCACACTTGTTTGAACCAGTGCAAGAAACAGTCCAAATTCATCAAGCTGCAAATTCAAACAAAGAATTTATTTTGTATTCCACTTTGGCTAATTTGCAACTCAGATGGGACATGAAACAATCCAGTTTAACCTCAGGGACAGTCCCTGACACAGTCACCCTACTTTATACTGGTACTAGCTCACAGGCTGTGAATCCCCATGCAATGTGAAACCCTTACCAAATCTAGAGGACAGTACCAGGTAGTCTTCATCGGAGAGGGCTCCGCCTGAGAAAGAGAGACACACAAGAGTCAAAACAAAATCACATGTCTTAGCTATTTTATTAGAGAATTTAAAAAAAAGACCAAACTGAGAGTAAAACACGTATAATCTACTTTGTTCTCCTTAAAATGATGAAGCACAACCCAAAATACACCAGGCTGCAAAGGTAATTCAACCCAGAATTGTTTTTAACCTAATTTGCAACTGTTGGGAAAAGTCACGCAGCGCTGCTTCTAAACATCTTTCCCTGGACTGGGACACATGCACAATAATGACAGGCTCATCTGAATAATCCAAAGTCTGTTGTGCCCCATACACTAAAGGTGTCTATATCAAATTGTGCAAAGCATTAAAATGTTGAACCAAGAGTTTTTTCCAACCAACAGCGTGTCTGCCACAGAAAGACAGAAACATTCCTAATAGAAATAACAGAATAAGACATCACTTGCAAACAAAAAACACTTGGCACCATTACTGCATACTTATTAATTACATATTGACACAAACAGCTCTTGGATAGTAGGATCCTGCAGCCATGTCATGTTGCAGACACTGCATGACTCACAGCACATTTTTAGAGAGAGAGGAGAAGAAGCCTGAGACATGCGGTGACACTTCAGAGACATTTTAATACTGTCAAAACAGCCGGAGAGATAAAAGGCAGATGACCTTTGATTGCAAAGAGCTGTTTTAAATGCATGTGTGATTCTGCAGATTAAAAGAATATTTCTATTTCATTTAACCTAACACAGCTGCTCAACTGCAACATTAGTTAATGCAAATACTTGCACTGGAGATTAAACATTTTGCAATAAAAGAAACACATCTGATTTTGGAAAACACTGCTCAAGTTTGAATGAGGGTTTCAATGAGGTGTTTTAGCTTTTCTATACAACATTTATCTCATAAGCTTTACAAATGGTTTTATGTAAGTAAAACTTTGAGATGATAAGTCATCCAACAGTACACAAAAAGCAAAGATTAAAGTCTAAAAATGAGTGCAGATGTAGCAATTCTAACTCACATCCAGCTGAATCTCTGACTGATCCTGTCCACATGCCAATAGTGTCCTTTAGTCAGACGCTGAACACATTGCACACAAACTCTTTGAATGTGTTTGTGAATGAGTGAATGAGAGGTAAATACTGCAAACTGATAAGATTAAAAAAAAAGGTCTGTTTTACCATGCAGCAGATTTTTTCTTTGCTTAGTCTCATTCATTATTTCACTAACAAAGTCATTATTCTCTAGACTAACTTGATTAAAGATGTATTAAATACCTGGGCCACTGACAATAAAATTCAAATAATTTCACAAAACATAGGCAGGTCACACTGATCATCGGTTTTTCAGTGAGTGCTTTTTATGTTTTTTATGCTACACATTTAGACTTTACCACTAACAACCTAATAAAACAGTAGTTCAGAAATTATCAGTAGCAGGGGCTGTAGATGATCATACTTACCATTATGCTTGAAGTACTATACTTAAATAATACTTTGAATTATGAAGTCATAATCAATATTTTACACAGAATTGGTCATTTTGCTTGAAAAAAAAATGATTGCATTCCCTTTGCACTCCTTTTTAGTGCATAAATCTGATTTATATCTTTACAGTTTGAGTTAAAGATAGATGACTTAGCATGTGGTTTGATATAAGCATAAATAGGTGATGTAAACAAAGTTGTTTTTATTTTATTTTTATTGCTTTTTGATAGTGGACCTTTTCACAGCAAAGGAGCTGTCTGTGTATTTTAAAATGTCAGTTGGTTTTAACCTCATGCCGCATAATTTGTAAAGGGTTGGCCTGTTCTGTAGTTCACATTTGGATCAAAGCATTTAACTAATACACCGATAAATATCACTTTACCCTGACGCTTTCACAACTGTAACTTTTTCCACAATAAAAAATGCATGAGTAAAGCACTGAGTAAGTCTTACTGGGTGTCTGCTGAAATCTCCAAACCTATTAGAAAGCGTATATTCATCATGAGTCAACAGGCAAAGGCAAAGGAAACACCTTGGAGACACACTCTGCTAACAAAAACAGCAAAACACGCCGGCCTCGAAAGCTCCTGTTTGTTAACCACACAAACAGAAACCTGACTTACATTTTCATTCATTTTTGCATGTCATCTCTTTCATATGCAAACTTTCAAAGTCACAGTATAAGCCAAGAATCATTCCCAGGATGGTATAGATGGCTTGTATTCCCTTCATTAAACCAGCAGTGTAATTATTTGTAATAAACCAATGCTCGCCTCTGTTCGCTTTTATCAAATTACCTTGCTTTAAAGTGACCAAAGGTCAGTGTTTCAAACAGGTACTCCTTCAATTCAAAAATGATCCTATAGCACTTCATTATATAACATGCACTCATCAAACCTGTTATTCTACCCATTCTAACTCCGCTTACTTCCATGCAAATCTGCCTGCGATTATGTCTTTTCCCATGAAGTCAGGCTAAACACACACACGCACACAGACTGAAAAAAGAGACAAAATGGTCCCACAACTTACCTTTCCGTGGGCAAGTTCAGACAGGTAGGAATCCCTAAGCTTCCTGGAAATCTTCAGGATAAACGCAGAAATAGTGTTCTTATTTTCTCCATTGCTTCTCATCTGTTATTCACTCGTTTCTGATCAACTCCCCTGTCACAGTTGACCCATATCTGTATGTTTACCTCTTTACGTTTGCTTCTCAACCTTTTTTGCTCTCTATCACAAAGACACACCTGAAGCAGGACCTAAGCCCAACCCCCATCGGTCTACATCACCTAGACACACCCATTACACTTAAACACACACACACTCCAAACACAGACAAGAATATGACGGTGTTCATAGGACGACACTCATTTACACTGGGTCACTTTCCACCCATTCACACACATATAGCAGGCTATGTGAAAAGCCCCAACACAGCCACACTGTTCACACAAATAAATGCCTCATCAGTGCACACACACACACACACACACATACACACACACATTGACAAAGCCCTGAAGCCATTTCCAGAACAATGCCCCACTCTTTCAATCTCCTCTCCGTTCTCCTGCTCTCTTTCCCTTTGTAGATGACCTTCCTATGCAGATAAACCAGTCTGACTGCGTAGTCTGTTTAAAACAACACTGAGAAAAACAGAAATAACTGTGAAGGTTGCCATCTGTGGTAGGCAGCCTGCAGTTTGAGCAGCAAGAGGCCTGCAGTCCTGTAACAAGAGGTAATAAACGTTCAGACAGCGACTAAACCAGGAAGCAAGCTGTGTTTATTTAGGGGCTAATGGCATTGCAGAGTGAAGTCGTGCTACTGGAGACTTCAGCAGCGCTGTGTGTGTGAGATAGTTTGTTAGCATAGCAAACACCAATGATTGTATTATTTCTTGTGCACTTGCTGTCATAAAGACAGGCTGTAAACATTTAGCATTTCTCCTTATAAACTTCTTACGAGTAATATTACCAATAGCTGCTTTCTTATATATCCAGCAGACAGAGAGCAAAATAATCCTTAGAAATTATTTGGCATGACGTTTCTATTTGCGCCTCCACCTACTCCTGGAAAAAACGGCAGATAGACATATATATATATAGACATATACGTCCGTGTGAAGCACTTAGGGCAGTGACCTGCAAACTGCATTAGTGGCTCCCTTTATTTGTGGGTGGGGTCTTTCTGTGTGGCGCTTGCATGTTTTCCTGCCTTCGTGGGTTCTCTCTAGGTACTCTGGTTTCCTCCCAGAGTCCAAAGACATGTTGGGTTAATTAGAGCTACTTTAACTAGAGTAAATTAGAGGTCACCACAGCTGGTAACTCTGCATGTTTGATTTTGCAGCTTTTCATGCCAGATGCTCTTCCCAGTGCAACCCCAAAGGGATTTGTGTGTCACTTCCCAGAAACGACCCAAGGAGCTTTGTCTTGTTAACCGCGTACACCACTACACTATGCACATTAGGTTAACTGGTGATTCTGGCCGTAGGTGTCAGTGTGTGAGCATGAAAGGTCATCAAGGGTTCACCTGGACACAGACTGCTGACCTGTCCAGGGTCTACAGCGCACTACCTCTCACCCCACGACAGCTGGGATAGGTGCTAGTCGGACCTCATTTCTACCAACCAGCTACTGTCTTTACATCAACTCGTAAAAAACTGCATGAAAATATTTTTCTCTGTATTTAATTCTGCTAACACTGATAATGAGACAGGGTGTGATAATGTGTGATCACATGAAAACTAGATATGTTACTGTATATCCACGTGCTATATAACGAACAGCAGCTCAGTGATAAGAAACCTCTTTGAGAAAAAACAGCAGTTAAAACTAGTTTAACTTGTTCATACACAAAGATAGTATAATTACCCCCCAAAGGCAGAGTTACAACTGACTTATAAAAGAGGGAATGTGGTTTAAAATTGTCACTGATCCCTTGTGAAGTATAGTGATATTGTGGGCCTTTCTGATGCAAAGGAAACTAGCTTTTGCTCTGTTTCCTTGTTCCAGACATAGATGTTGTGTTGAGATTCTGCTAGGAGGTAAAAGTATATTCAGTGGAGCACCAGTCTTCTAAAACCACTCTGAATCTGGGTCAGATAAAATAGTCTTTTCTGTGGAGAAACCTCTCAGTAGATGTGTGTAATTTTGAGTTTAGCTGCCTCAAAGGCTGCTGTATAAGGATCATGATTATAGGCCACTGCGGTTGGGGGCATGTGTTGATTCCTAACATAAAAAGAGTACTGTGCAGCTGTTATCCATGGATCTCTAGTGATTTCATAAGCTTTAGAAACACACACAGGGTTGATTTTACCCATGTGATCCATTGTTGTTACCAAATGTCACCCTTTGTTTATGTTCTTTGTAAGATGGGATCTTCTCTTTGGGCACTGAGCTGTGCTTTTCTTAAAGTCCCTCCACCTCCTTGCCTACAGGAAGCACATAATAAGTGGAGACAAACACAGGAAGCAGGACGTGCTGCCGTGTTGTGAAGCTATTTTTCTTCCCTTCTCCATCAAAAGTTTAGGCTGCGTCACCTCCACAAGCTGAACAACTATGTCAGCTATTGGACAGAACCAGAAAAGCAACAGGGAGGAAATCGTCTCTCATTTTAACCCTACCTCCTTCCTCAAAAAACAGCAGTTTCAACCATTTCCCTTACATATATCCAATTAGTTCTGCCGAATACCTTTGACGTTAAACAAATACACTGTTGACGCCCACCATTTTCAATCCAGACAAGGCATTCCTGCAAACAGGGGGTCGTAAATATATCTTCTGAAGCTTTATTTAAAGATAACCATTGTTTTTTTTCTGTGTAGTTCAAAACCCCTACCCCTTCCTTCCTATCTTTCTGTTTGTCCCTCTTCTCACGCTTTCATCTATCTATCCCCTGGTGCCCGTTATCTACTGTGTTTCAAGTAAAACTCTGTAGCCGAAGTCCTATTCATCGTAAAGAGAAAAAAAAATTTATTACATGATTATAACTTTGTGATTAGAAAATGCTCGTGCTCATGCTTATATGTGGTCATCCATATGTGCTTGGGGCGCGTCTCATCATTAAATAATGTGTTAAAGTGCAACCATAACAGCTTGTACTCTTCTGGGAAGGTTTTCCACCATATTTTGGAAGCCAGCTGCAGAGATGTGTTTTTATTTATTCACAAGAGCAAGAAAGATGTTGGCCTCTAATGTTGGTTGATAAGACCCAGCTCATGTTCATCAGCAGTCTAGTTCATCCAAAACGTGCTGGGTAAGGTAGAGGTCAGGTCTTGTGCTGGCCAATCAGGTTCTCTCACACCAAAATAGGAAAATTATTTATGTGCAAACTTGAGGTTATATTAAAACAGGAAAGTGATTAAATAAAGTATTAAAGTCCAGACCAAACAGGCTCGTAACTTCACTGACAGGTTACCTGTTGTTGTTTGAAATGAATCTATGAGGTACAGTTTTGTTATGGGAAGTCATTCACACGAAAACAAAAATAGGGACAAATAAAGGGAGTTATTGCCTTGTTCCACTTCTTAAAGTAGTAAATAAGCTTGCGTCTCTTGTATTTCTACATCATGTTTTAAAATTACTCAACAGTACACTTGTAAACAAAATCTTGCAAATATCAGGTTGATGAAATGTTAAAAATGAAAGGATACATTTGAAATATACAACTGTTTAACACCAATATCTTGAACTGATCTGCTTGAACAGTAAAAACCAAAAGGCTCAAGAATGCAAAGAGCATTATCAACACGTGTGATCTGTAACCTGATACAGATAACCTGATAACAGGACTACTAGAGTACAGATATATTAGACCAAAACAAATGTGCCTCCCTCTCTTTATTTTTTTTACTTTTCAGTAAAAGAAAACTGTGCAAAACTAGTTTTAGCCAGTAATTATCATCTCTGTTCACTTGTGTTCACTTGACCACTCTGTGTGATTGCTTCAGGGTCCCTCACACAGAGCAGAGCAGCGGAGAGAAGACGCAAAAATGTTGCATAACACCAATGCTGCACTTGATCATTCAGCAAATTCACAACCTGACCAACAGGTGGCGTTATGTTATCTTTGTTATCTATAAAATAATCAGAAAACACAAATGTTCTTTCTACTACATCTTGGTAATAATGTGGAAACAAATGTTAAATGGCGTGTTACTACCACTAAATTTTTGAGCAATCAAAGTGATTTTTACAACAAGTCCAATTCATCCATTCCCACACAAGTTCATACTTGTGTGGGAATGGATCATCTAACATCTAACATTCATTGTGGGCAACTCAGGGTTCCGTATCTTAGCTGGACAGGAAGAGCTGGGGATCGATCTACTGACTTTCCAGTTGGTAGGTGACCTGCTCTACTATCAGAAATATCAAGTTATTACTGCTTAATTACCAAACTAATATGCAAGTAATTGTCTTGTGCTATATTAAAGATAAACCAATATTACTTAATTGTTATTTAGTTACTACCACAATGTGCATATATTACCATAGTACACTATTTATTACTAACAGGTTCCTATTATTACCACTATATTACTGTACGGTTACTAATTATTTAAGTTACTGAAGTATTTCTCAGCTATAACCAATGATCATACAATATAATTACTTGGATATTACTTTTGTAACTAAGTAGTAATAATTTGTCATTTCTATATTATTACCTTCTTGTTCATACCTTATTATTCCCACTGTTACCACATTATTACCCAGATTCTTTTCTGCAACACCAACATAACAATTATCTTGTATAAAGTAAATGTAACATTTTGAAATTGTAACAGTTGCACATCCACAAATTTGAGTTTTACAATTGCTGCATGTAATAAGAAACTTAGCGATTTGTAGGGCTACACGTTAAAACAGAGCAGAGGAGTAGCAACATAGCAGTAGGCTTTCGCTCAGTGGATAATATGCATAATAATATGTTATTTTGTGCTGTTTGTTTTTCAGATGTACAGACTGAATGCTCAGGATTGAGCAATCAGCTGTGCTGGAAAAGTTGTCAAAACATAAAACAAAGCACTCCTGTTACTCTTCTACATTTTTACATTGCAGATAGTTTGCTACAATATGTTTGCTCGAAATGCCACAGGTTACTTTATGCATCTTGAATCACACATCCAAGTTTCCCTCATTAAAGAATGAACAAGAGGTCGTATTGGATTCCACTTGACAGCCTGTCCTTGGAGACAGCCTGTGATACTAGATACTGTTTACGGGGAGAGCAGGTGTACACTGCATCCACTGATCAGGCCACAGCATGCATTATTTAATGCGAGCTTCAGCAGACAACATGTGACACGAACAGAGAGGAAGTCTGGTCATTTGGAAAGCAAGTCAGTGTAACTTCTTTTTTTAGCTGCAGCATTTCTTGAGACTTGGTGAGAAGTAAACCAAAGAGCCCTGTGAAGCTGGGGCATGAAGCTTGGTCAGTATATTATTAGGAACCAGTACAACCGTTTTGTTTCCAACGTTGGTCTTAAGAAAGGCTAAAGTTCTGTACGTGTAAGAAGAATTCAAACAGTAGTCTTGCCTTCAGCTTAAATTAGCATTTGACCATGTGTGTGTAAGTCTGCTAATGCTCAGAAAACCTCACTATCAGATGATTAAACATTAACAAACGCAAAGTTCGTGGGAAATTTACCTGTGCCCTGAACATTTAACTTCCTAACCTAAAGTCAGTTTTACTCCCTTTTACAAAGTCAAATTGAGGAGTTTATGTAGCAAAACAAAAAACTTCATATAAACAGTGCAGAAACAATGTCTTTAAGTGCTTCTTTAAATATACAAAGCTTTATGTTCCCTGCCTTACTAACATGGGTAGTATGTTAGTAAGGCAGGGACACAAGTACAACTAAGGACCATCATTAGTTTTGCAGTAATTTGGTCATAAACCAAAGTGTTATTGACCTTTAAAACAACATTTTATTCTAATCGAGGCTACTTTTGGCCGCTCACTTGGGACAAGGGGTCACCGCAGGAGATATCACCGCATGTTTGATTTGGCAGAGTTTTACACCACATGCCCTTCCTACTTATAAGATGGCAGAAAAAGAAGCATCGGGGGAGGAGCAATAGTATTACAGCACATCCTGTGCAGGATGTAAATACATATGCAGCATAGCATGGCTGTCATTAAAAAAAATCACAGCAAGGAGAAAGAAGAGTAAATTGTAACAGTTCAATTAGTACGATTAGTACGATTTATTCTTCCTCAGTCTGTTAGTGTCTAAAATACATTTTAAGCATTTACTTCCTGCTGAGACACTGCAGTCAGGACAAAAGCATTGGACCGACATACAGATCGTTACTAACACGTTGCTAGCAATTCCACTAATGCCATTAGGCTGTTTTTTTTTTAAAACTAGATAAAGAGATCTGTCGTGATGTTTTAATGTTATTGATTATTTTGCTCTGTTCTACCTGTTGTAAATGTCTTACACATCTGTTGATACTGGCTTATTTTTATGCAGTTTTTATACATAAAACTTAGACGTGCCTATAGCTGAAGTGAAGTGTTCAAGATTAAATTTCAATGCAAAATGAATTAAATGAGTTGTATAAGGGTTGCCACTACAAACACAATATTTTCTTAAATCCGTTTGCTAGCTGTTATCATGATTAACCATTAGCTCTATAACAAAAGTGTTTTCATGTATTCTACTAGTTTGAATTTATTCACTTTATGGTAAATAGCAGTGTTTGTGTTGCCATGGTGTAATACACACGCGTTCATACATCTGTATCTTGGCTTTTCTGTCTGAGTCACAGTGGCTTTATTCCCTTAGGGCTGAAAAGCAGCCTACCGCATCTGCTGTTTATACAGTCCAAGGCAGCTCACGCGGTTTCTTGGGACAATGCTCTAAATGCTCCTAGCTGTGATGGCCAGTGAGGCCATGGCAAATGTCACAGTCTCCTAATCCCCTCTCAGCTCTGTGAGATCTATTTATTGTGTCAACATCAGAAAACCTACTAAAGCATATGACTGTCAATACTCAAATACCATCAACACAGTCCCACAGAACAAAGCTCTGGGATATGTCACAAGTTCATCTGACTCTTTTCCACAGCAAAGATGTACAATGTAATTGATGTTTTCCAATACACACTATGCAGTTTTCCCACTTTGGACCAAACCAATCTGCTGAGAACAGTTCCACTGTGCCAACATTGGCTGCAGTTCACCCAGAGGGCAGGTGATAGTGTCAGGGAAAAAAGCCTCTTTCCACAAACACACAACAGTTTATATGCTAAACACTGCTACTTGTTTTCTTTGAAACCAAATTTTGCCAAAAAATACTAGTATTCTGGCAATACAAGATAATTTATCCATAAATGAGTTGCACTGTGTGTGAATGATTATCTGTCTCTATGTCCCCGTGGTAGACTGGTGGCCTGTCCAGCTGTACCACACCCCTCACCCCATGACAGCTGGGATATGCTCCAGAGCCTGTCTCCCTCAATGCTGACTTGGAAAAGGTTAAGAAAATGGATGGAATTAAAGAATTCTCCTCTTTATGACAAATTTCTAAATAGTTAGTCCTGCAGATTACACAAGAATAATAACTTAAAAAAGAAACCTACGTGCATATAAAAGAAGGACCTGGTTGTGGTTTGAAATCGATTTCCTTCTAGTGGTCAGCGAATGTTGTCAAGTGGCTTGTGGTTCTGTGGCAATACTAATACTTACAGAGAGGTAAATTAATACAGTAATAAACCTTTATAAAATCTAAGAATCAAACAACATCTGTTGTTTTGTTCATGCACTAATTGAAAACAGGTAAAAAAAAAAAACCCAACATTTTAGCCCATAACTGTTACAATTATGGGCAAGAGCTAGAAAGGCCCACTTTATTCTGTACTATTTTGTGACTATCCTCTATTTAACCAAAAGTCCGAAAGTAGCAATTTTCTATGAAAAATCATGGGAGCTGTTGTTTTCACAGTCATTTCAGATCAGGGTTGGACTGGGACAAAAAACCCACACTGATCACTGTATCTATATATATGTGTATAATGCATATACATGAAACACCATTAGCTTGCACGGCACTAAATGCTATATTATTATGAATCAGCTATCCATTTAGCGAGTTTATGATATTCAGTAAATGTAGTTGTAGCTGGCGCCTTTTTCAATGGTCAGAACACATTGTGAACTTGTTCAAAGTTGTTGAAACATTATAAGATTACAACATAAGAAGCCATAGTAAAGATATCAGGTCAATGGCGAAACAGACAGGTAGCCAAGAAAAGTAAGATTATGTTGAAAAAACATATTTTTCTGTGATTGTTGGAAACGCCAATGTACGTTTATATTTTATTTCATTTTGTTTGATTTTAGATATTGAAGCAGGTTTTAATCAGTAGTTTGTTGGGTTACAATATTAAAAGCCACACTTTTGCTATTTGCAGTGGCTCATGGTAAAAGCACCCATTCATTTTACCTGAATCCTTAAATCTCTCGCTTCAAATTACTGTCCTCCATCTAGTTTCTTACCACAATAATTGTATCTTCCTCGTCTCTTCCTCACTTCTCCACAGCTGGTGCTAGAAGCAGTAGCCTCCTGTGACTTTGAGGTGTGGTTACTAGCTGTTACTAGATGCTGCTGGTACTACTGTTCACGGTCCAACAGCAGCAACAGCTAACATGTTGGTTAATTTGACAGATTTTTCTGCATTTATTATTAGTTTCTTTTTATTCTGTCAGCTTTTCAGTAGCACCTTCGACACTTCTTCCACACGAAATGTGAGTGCACAGCGAAGGTAGGGGAGGGGCCAGTCTTGTTAAGAGATTAGATTGGGCAATGCAGTGTCAGTAACACAAATGAAGGAATGGGCTGCTCCCATTGCTTGTGCTGCAATTGCGCAGTGGGCCACATCTGACTTGACTTAATCTCACACATTTCTTAAAGCCACAAACATACAACGTCTTTCTAATAAAATAGCAGGAAATAGCATTAGCTTACAGCATTAACTGCTGTAATATCCATTAGATGAATAAGCTATTCATTTAGCCAGTTACTACTATTAGCTAAATTTAGTTGTAGCTAGCGCCTTTATCGATGGTCAGAACACATTGTGAACATGTTGAAAGTTGTTGTAACATTTTCAGATTACAATACAAATAAGCCATAGTAACAATATGAGGTCGTTGGCGGGAGAGGTAACATTACACTGAATAAACTTACATATTTTTCTGTGATTGTTGGGAACACCAATATACAAATATAAAACACCCATCCATCCATTTTGAGGCAAAGTAAAAACCATTCACCTGCGAACTTTGCACTTCAGCGTCAGCGGCTCTCCTCCCTGAGTGGCCACTTATGGTTCCTCTGTCAGGTGATAAAGGTCGAAAGCCAATGAGGGGCACATTGTCTGATTCCACCCCTGGCAGGTTATAACCACCTGTACGTATGTTACGGGGTAGCATGGTGCCAGCTGCTGCAGATAAGAGACATATAAGAAATGTTTTAGATATTTCTTAAGAAGCTGTTGGAATGAATTAAGTACTCACATGTTCATTTCCTTATAACATAAAAGTATAAAATTACATTAGTATCAGACAGTGGTGCTAAAGCTGTGGCTAAGGCAATAAAAGTGGATCACATCAGGCCAGCAGCCAGAAACTAACTTAAATTTCTACAACTGACTCATTTAACATGTCCAAACTCATTATAGAAAAGCAATGTTTTCCTTTTAAGCACTACAAATCTGAAACAAACTGTCAGAAACACAGACACTCACTCCAACTTTCTAGGTTTTAGATCAAAGCTTAAAACTTGACTCTTTATTCCTGCACTGCACAGTACTTTTTTCTCAGAGCTTTTTTTTTTTTATCTTGAATTCGATTTTTCTTCTCAAAAACTAACTTGTATTTTCTTTATTTTGATGCTTTTTAATGTCTTATCTTAGACAGTTACATAACAAATGTGAGAAGTCTAAATGTTTCTATTTTCCAGTTAGATTCTTAATAATTAGTTTGTTTCATAAAATGAGGAAAGGCTGTAACAGTGTACAGAATGATGTCCCTAAATGTGTGACCACTGGGCAGCTGGATTTTGTACTTAAGGTTTGAAGAAGTAATCATCAGTCATTTCCAGTAAATAAACTAACTGTAACTTTATGACGTATAGCCACGCTCGTCATATGTGCCTTGTTCCATCACCTGTGAATACTTTCACATGTTCGAGCTCCACATTGGACAAACTATCAGTTATAGCTTTAAAAACTTTAAGACAGCCTTTAAACTGCATTTTAAACAAAAGCAACACTCTAAATGGTATCCTGGAGTTGATTTGCTTAACACACTGACTGTGCCCTACAGCAGGTCTGGATTTGCATAGCAACCCCTCCTTCCATTTCCCTTTCCCCTCTTTGGTATTTAGATTGCCCTGAAGATAAACATCAAGTAAACACTGTTACAGGAAAAGAGGTGTGGAGCGAGACAGTTGGCGGGTATAGGAGTGATATGAGGGTGATGGAAATGTCAACCACAGACACATAAACAGTTATGTTAACCTGAAGAATTTTTATTAAAAAACATGCTAAGGTGCTCAGTTGTGCAGTTTGGCATATTAATAAATGTTGCGTGCCTCACAGTTTCTTCTTACTTTTACCTGGAGCAAATGATACAGAATGGCTGTGATGTGACCAGCAACAGAACAGCAGAGTCTGCCCTGCTAGCATGTTCAGATGACCTTTGAGCAAGGCACATGACCCATCTGATCAGAAAGAGCACGTAAAAAGTGTGTGGTCTAAAAATGCATTAATGGCACTCCCTTGTTTCCACTCATTTTGTATTGGTTCTTCACAATTTGTGTAACCCTAAACTTTCTCTTGCATAATGCTCTGTCTTTACTGCGGGTTTGTGATGGTTCATTATATTCTTGCTCAAGAAAGCAAGTTTGTACCAGGAGAGGAAAGGGGAGCAGGCCTGCAGGGGAAACAAAGCATTACCAGTGCAGCATATGATCTCGCTGACCAACGGTTATGCAGAAGTCTGAAAGGCTGCTATTCACTGGCCTGACCAAAGCAAACAGCCACATATGACTGAGGTGTACACACATATAACGCAGTAACTAGGCTACAGTAAGTCACACCCCATAGTGCCTATTTTCTGTTTAATAAATGTAGCCGTGGGGTGGTGCTACAGCAATGTACAGTCCTAATGACAGCTTCAGTCTCGATGTGGGCTGGAAGACGAGAATGGAGCTTGAAACTGTGAGGGCTGTAAAAGTTTGACGCGTGTATTTAAACACAGCAGAGTGACAGATGATGACATTTGCTTCCTGCTGCGAATCACTCAGGGACACGAAGGCCGTAAAAATTAAGAGCTAGGCTATAAAAATTAAGCAAATAGAGGAAGATAAATGAAGGAAGCTACAATTCAACTTACTGATAGCGAAGTCTCATTCGCAGGATGTGCGCTATGCAACCGCGGTCAGCTCGATCCAGACTGCATTGGATGACCGCCGGGGCAACTGGATCGGTGGCCAGCTCAGCTGAGGAGAGTCGCACCCATCTGTACCACCGTCACCGCCGACAACGACGAGGGAGTCTCCATCCTCCGCCTCGCCCCCCCACCCTCTCTCGCCCCTCTATCGGTCTCTCCACACTGTTCGTCTGTCCAGCTTTCAGCAGCTGATAGCGCACTTTGGTCTGTCTGCAAACTCCCTCCCTCCCTCCCCTCCCTCTCTCTCCGCCTCTCTCTTGCTCTAACGTCGCAGTTCCTGTACGTTGTGCATTCACTGCTTTGGCAACATACCCGTCTCTCCGGGCAGTTCCCACAGTGTGGATAGCGACACACCGCAACAGCCGTACGCGTCACCTCCGGGGAAATGTTACTTCAAGGACCAGCAGGCAGACAGCGTGACCGCGCACGAGCACGTGTACGCACAACCACACGCAAACACATTTTCCCTCATTTTTGAAAGTCTTTACATCCATAAAATCTTCACTTCATCTAAACGAACGCTGACTGCAGAAAAACAGGCCCCATTAAATTGGCTTTGATACTTTGATAAACCTATATATTACAATAACAATTATAAAGCAGTCCCTGTTAATATGGAACGCCAGGACTGCCATAATGAATTAATTAAATACACCATTAAATAATTAATTAAATGTGTCAATAATTAATTAAAATTGGAATTAATTAATTAAATAAATAGTTATGACACATGTAATTAATTAATTATTGACACATTTAATTAATTATTTATGTATTTCACATTTTAATTAATTATTGACACATTTAATTAATTAATTATTGACACATTTAATTAATTATTTATGTATTTCACATTTTAATTAATTATTGACACATTTAATTAATTATTGACACATTTAATTAATTATTTAATGATATATTTATTTATTTCATTTTGGCAGTCCTGACGCCTGGCTCTCGTCATGAAATAATTTTATCTGTCAGCCTCACCCATCAAACTCAGGGGGCGGGGTTAACGCTGCCCATGCAGCTTCTCTAACATTTGATTGGTTGCCGTGCAAAGTAAGTCAAAACAGGTCGATCCTAGATAATCGATTGCTTGTGTAGACTTGGGGCAGCCAGTTATCCCAGAATGCAGATCAAATCACAGGCCGTTTTTCTGTCACCAGCTACACTTTTAACAGTGTTTTAGCCGCGAATGTCGGTATGTCTGGTCAGGTTGTCAACATAGAACATGTTTGCAAAAGTGCTCAGATGTTTTCAGAGATTTCACTAGCTCTGCTAACAGTTAGCATGCAGAGCGCACCGAGGGGGTACATTAACCGGTTTGTTTACATATTCCACTCTCCGTGTTCCACATGTTGCATTCGCAGATTCTCATTTTCACCGAACGATCGTCTCTTTCCGCCTGGTCTTGTGTCTCTGTGCTTCTGTAACATAAAGAACGAGCTGACATTTTTCTCACGAAACCAGCGATCAGCTCAGCAGACCCTCAGTTTACCTGCATGCATCCTCCTCCTCATCTGTCAGCTGTTTAACACCTGCTGCTAATTCAAGAAACACGCCTAGTTACCTGGTGATAGTCACAGTTTAACTGCACAAGATAAGTAAATATAGTATTTTCCCCGAGCGCAGAGCTGCTGGAGCTTGTTTCCTTACAGAGCACTTTATAGGCGAACAGCTTCATCAGCGGCTGATGTCCAATCACCAGCACACAGCTTTCAAACCTCAGCTGAGTTTTAGCTCTCAGTGGTTAAACGCTGGACTTCATTCACTCAGGTTCTGTCTGTCGGGTCACGTTTACTTCGCTGTTTTATTTACAACTGAGCAAATCGGTTTGGCTGAGGTTAAAGTTACGTTTCATAACTGCATAGTTTCACAGACGTTTAATGAACCACTGGCACATGTGTTAGACTGAACTATCATCTAAATATCATCTGTTTTTTAATAGTTATTCAACTGTATTCTAAGCACCAGCTGTCTGTTAGAATGTGATTTTTTTTTCTCTCTCTGTTGGCAGAGGTATAAAAATGCGCAGGAAAATCTGACGTGCATGGCAAACTTCACCGACGATATTTAGGGAGGAATAAACACACATCAAACATAAATGAACCATTTGCCTGTCTCCATAATTGAGAGCATTTTCTCTTCTTATGTCAACACTCTCTCTCTCTCTCTCTCTCTCTCTCTCTTTTTTTTTTTTTTTTTTTTTTTTTTTTTTTTGCTTTTTCGGTCATGTTATGTTTACCTGTCAAAGGCTTGTTACAAACTATGAAACACATTGTGCAGACTTCTGGATGTTAGAAGAAAACTAATACTGCTCATGAATGAGACTAAAGGCAGGAAGGTGTCCTTTAAAACTAAACATGTTAATAGGACCTCCCTGTTTATATCATAGTTTAAGATATAGCACGTGTATTTCAGTAATAGCCTGCTGAGGCCACTATACGTGCTGGCCTCATATCAAATGTGAAGGCAGACTGAGTCTATGTTTGACGTTTGTTTATATCTAATCTTCCTTTTCAAACATTTAAACAGCAGCGAGTCTGCAGCTGAGGGAATACAAATTCAAATTGTCGGAACAGGTTTGCTCGTTTCTTGGATTCATTTGGTGATTTATTAAATGTATAACTGTGTGGTGGGGCGTGGTCTGCGGTGCCGTGCAGGGAGGGCGGACGCACCTGCACGGCATCCTTAATCACGCCCGCCTAGTTAAAAACACGGGGACTGAGGGGTTTGGGGGTGTTGTGGTGTGGTGAGATGTAAATAAAGATGACTCTGAACGTTGCTCCGTGGTCCCGCCGTGTCTTATTCACGCCACATTGGTGCCGAAACCCAGGAGGCAGCACGGCGGGTCCATATCGGAGCCAGGGAATGGAGGAGCTGGCCCAGAGGGTGGCCGAAATGGCGGCCGCCCAGCGGGAGCAGGCGGCGGAGGTGCGTCGCCAGCAGGAAGAGCTGCAGGACCAGTCCGAGCGGCACCTGGAAAGGATTGGGGAGCTGGCGGCGCTGCTCTGGGCCTGGGCGCCACTCCCACAGGTGTGTCCCGAGGACAGTGAAGCGGTGGAGGAGCCGCGTGAGGCACCTCAACAGCCGGAGGTGGCAGACGAGGCGCGCGGGGATCTGCGCCTGCCGGAGGAGGGGGAACAGCCAGGTGAAGGGCTGCTCCTGCCGGGAGTGGTGGATGAGCCGCTCCAACCGGAGGCGGCAGACGAGGTGCGCGAGGGTCTGCGCCGGTTGGAGAAAGAGGAGCTGCACGAGGGGCTGCTCGAGCCGGGAGTGGCGGCGGAGGGAGCAGTAGTGACGGAGGAGTCGCGCTATGGGCTGCTCCAGCAGGGAGCGACAGCGGTGACGGAGGGGCCGCGCAAGGAGCTGGAGGTCCCAGTGCCAGGGGAGCTTGCTCGAGTGGAACTGGCGAGCGAGGCGGGCGCCACGCTTGAGATCGCCGTGCTCGCCAGAACGGCCTCACCACCACCAGAGGCCTGTACACGCCACACCTCTGCCCAGCCACCTGTGAGCTGGGGCTCACGCTTGTGCCGGCCGCGCCGGGTGCACCTGTCACGTGTCCGACTTCCGAACCAGCTTTGCCTGCGCCGCTGGATTCGCGGGCGGCCGCCTGAACTCGCACCTCCCCGTCGCTTGGCCGGGGCCTGGGGGTGCCAGCTGTCCGGGCTGATTCCCTCTCCCACTGGCGGTGGGGGAGTAGGTTCGGCCGGATGGCTCCCCGGCCTCAATCGGGCGATGGGGGTATGTGGTGGGGCGTGGTCTGCGGTGCCGTGCAGGGAGGGCGGACGCACCTGCACGGCATCCTTAATCACGCCCGCCTAGTTAAAAACACGGGGACTGAGGGGTTTGGGGGTGTTGTGGTGTGGTGAGATGTAAATAAAGATGACTCTGAACGTTGCTCCGTGGTCCCGCCGTGTCTTATTCACGCCACAAACTGTTATTCTAATCTGCTGCTGAGTCTCTTACACTTTTCTTTATGCTGTATATTTTCACGTCTCTGGAATAGTTGGCAGTTAGATAGTCAGCTGGGAAACTTTGTGTTAACTCATGGAGCTGAGGATATCGTGGATATGCTGACCTCGCTGCGTGGTGTACAGAGCGAGGTCAGCATGATTAATATTCACAATAAAAATATTAGCCGAACATCATGAAGTCTGTATGTGTTTCATAGTGTCGAACAACCTTTGTACAGTTAAAGCCAGCAGTTACTACATGACGGAAACACCAACGTTATCTCTTTTATGTGTTTATACACAGGTCACGCTGATTACTGAACAAAAACCCAAAGATCAGATGTTAAACAGATTTATTTGCTCTCTCTCCTCCTTAAACATGTTTTTAATGTTAGTTATAATTCAGAATTGGCGACTGAAACACGTAGGACACATAAGAACATCAGGAAATAAAACACCGATAAATATAACCTCAGTAAAAGAAGTCAGCGGGGGTTACTACAGCTGTGTACCGGGGCCTGCGCTTTGTCGGTGGGATTGCTTGCGAGGCGAGCGGGTCTATCCCACGCTTTGCCGTGAGACTGGGACGACATCTCCGAAATCATCGAAACACTTTTGCAAAGAGGCTGTATCTTGACAAACCGACCAGACACATGAAGATTAAACCACTACATTCTCGGCTAAAAAAATATTAAAACGGTATTTGGTAACACACAAACAGGGTTTTTCAAAGCTCAGTTCTGTTAGCTTCCACATGCCGGTTGTTGTGTGCTAGAAACAATGGCCACCAGGCCAAAGCAATGGTTTTGACTCGATCAGCGTTAACCCCGCCCCCTGAGTTTGATGGGTGAGGCTGACAGATAAAATTATTTCATGATGAGAGCCAGGCGTCAGGACTGCCAAAATGAAATAAATAAATATATCATTAAATAATTAATTAAATGTGTCAATAATTAATTAAATGTGTCAATAATTAATTAAAATGTGAAATACATAAATAATTAATTAAATATGTCAATAATTAATTAATTAAATGTGTCAATAATTAATTAAAACATGAAATACATAAATAATTAATTAAATGTGTCAATAATTAATTAATTACATATATCATAACTATTTATTTAATTAATTAATTCCAATTTTAATTAATTATTGCCACATTTAATTAATTATTTAATGGTGTATTTAATTAATTCATTATGGCAGTCCTGGCGTTCCATAGTTAAACACATACACCTAAAAGTAAACCTGACCTCTGACCTATCTTCTGTATCACCAGACTTCATAAATCCACGTTAGGCTACTGAAGCAGCTTAAACTTGAACCCTCAGATTTTAATGCAGGTTCTCTCTGCAGTACGCAAGACTTTTCACAGGTTGACCCACATGATTGGTAGGTGTAGCTTAATGTGTAGAAAAATTCAGATGGCCCCTTTAAGACTAATATACCCTTAAGGATATTTGCACATCCATATTCACAATGCAAACCTAGACAGCAGACACTCTTGGGCATAATCTGGGCTACTTGTGGCACTTTTTCAACAATACATTCTTCATTTTTGAAAAGTCAACACACACACATGCATGAAACAGTCTTTACCTTACAAACCTGAGCTCAACGAACGGGAGAGATATTGCTCTTTATTTTTACCACTGATAAGTAGAATAAATCACCCTTACAGTTGTACCCAGACCGTTGTTAGTGCCATCACCATGCGTCTTGTGCTTATGTGTGCCACATTGTCACAGGGCAGTCACATCTTGTAATGCATTCACAAGGACTGCAAATTAAGATCAATATGAGTCATTTAACTCATATAACTGATTTGATATATTTTTTTAAGAAAAGTCCCTCACTAGTTGTTGGTCACTCCTGTGCCACCTCACTGAGAAATCCCGGAAACACACCTGTTCTCACAACTGAACTCATCTGCTGATCGGTATTCACCCAAAGCCCACAGACCAACCCCCAGGCCCATGACATTTAGTCTAGACACTTTTAGGTTTAGCTTCATATTTTAAGTAATTATCTAATGCTGTTTTTAGTGCATTGCTGTAGTGTTAAATGTTAGTATTTGCCTTCTCTGCTCCTTCAAGGATGAATGGTTTCATCTGTAACAAGTAGGCCATGCTACCATTCAGAGTGCAACAGCTACTGTGTGACTGTAATGGCAAATGCATTTTAAATTGTGACACGGAAAGGAACTTGAGAAACAACACACCCATCACATGCAATAAAAACCCATGATGTCAAGGTTTCAGCTTCTTTTTTTTTTCTTTTTTCTTTTTTTTTTTGTCTTAGAACCTGTGAAGTCTCGACATTACAGATTCCACGAGCCATGAGGACTTTAAATGTTCTTCCTTTCTTATTATCCTACTCATATCATCATCACCATCATCACAACTCTGGGGCTTTTCTCGAACTTCACTCTGATCCTGCGAGTCTATGAGACTGAGAGGCCTGATTCAGTAGAGTTCCTGTTCTGGTGTTTGTTCGCCACCCAGCGGCCACATTTGGAAAATGACACTTTACGCTTTCTCTCTTTCTTTCTTTTCTTTTCTTTTTTTAATCTGCCAGGGGCCATTTTGAACCGCACGGCGGTGTTACCACACGCTCGACTGGTGTGAGTAATGTGCAAGACATAAACAAGAAAAGAAAGCAAAAACAAACAAACACAACCTTGGATTTGATGGATGAGCCTGCAGCCAAAAGCAGCAAAACACGCCGTTCGACTAAAGCAATTTAACTGCAAGAGTAATCTAAATCCCGGTGTGATTTAGCATTGTTTACAATTTAATAACGTGTCTGTGACTCTCTGGAAGCAGCTTCCCCCCGATGTTTGCTTTTTCTGAAGCGGTTAATAGGTTTTCAGTAACCCTACATACTCAACAACGTGCATGGTTCATTCAAGACTGAACTCAATGAAGCAGCCTGCATTGGATGTATGACTGGAACTGGTGCAATTAGGGACACTGTGCATTTGTTCATGTTTTTTTTTTTCTTTCTTTTGTGAGCCATCAGACATCACAGCCCAGAGGAGATGGCCTCTGGATATTTGTCGCCTTTGGAGTTTATTTTTTAGATAAAATTGTAAGATCTGGTTTATATGGGAAGTAATTCTCTGTGACGTTGTGTTGCAAGTCATTGAGCTCATATATGCTTTAAATCTACTGGGATCCCATTGTAGTGTTTTCTAAATAATGTTTAATGTTATCCCAAAATTCTTGAGTAAAACAGAAAGAACGATAACACAAAATTCAGTTCATTTTAGCAGGCAGCGGCTAAAAATCAGCACTGAAAAGCAACAGTTTAATCCTCCTGCTCAGCTTCTACTGCTGAAAACTTTTCCCACCGGTTTCCTAAACTTGTCCGGTCCCTTCTTGTTTGAAACCGATTAATGAGGCGGCTAAACTCACTAATTGGCTACTTAATTGGCCCCTGTCACCGGGCGCGCTGCTTCCGCTGGCTTTTAGCGCACCGCCACCCTCCTTTCTTTTCTCAGAAATTACAATCCCACCTTGTCACAGCGATTTAGGGTCAATCTCTCACACAGGAAGGTGCTCTCGCGGAGGACCCCCCCGCCACCTCTGGATCCCCCTCTATCAGTATCTCCCTCCCACTCTATCTTGGTGTTTTATGTCTGCGTCACAACAAGTCGGTAGAGAGCGAGAGGCAGGGATGATGGCGTCTCTGGCGGCTTGATTCCGGTGCTGCTCTGACAAACCCGCCTTAATAGCATCAGTAGGTGGTGACGGAGAGGGGGGGTTGAGAGCAAAAGCGACGGGAACATGACGAAACGGCACCGCGGAGGACGGACAAACTAGACTGAGAGACGGACGGACAGTCAGTCCCCCCTCCTCCTCCTCCTCCTCTCCCTCCTCGCTGACGGCTTGACTGACACACACAGGCGCTTGGCACAGACAGGGACATACATGCACATCATCCACTTTTTGCAAACACGCAGGCTGCGCATCCGAGCTGGCAGTAATTGGGCAGCGGAGACCCACAGCAGATGAGGGCATTTCATGTCCAACCTGTCCAGGAATCACTGTGACCCCGACGGAAAGGAGTTCGACTTGACAGGTACCCTTCACCGGCCAGCTTTCAGCGAAATTTGTCTGATTTCCTTCTGACTCACAAAAGGCTACATACACTGTAATGCATCCTGCGTCTGTCTTGACTTGAGTGCATGCACTGGAACAAATGCTCAATGTGCAGAGATAATGCCTGCAGAGTCATTTGATGCATCTATTCAAGTTTTTAAGATGTTGGGAGAGGGGAAGACAACAGCAAAGTGCAGGGAAGATGTTTCAAGTAGCTGCACTGTGATCTTTGCTCATTCAGTCAAACTGTATTGCAGTAGTCATCATGCAGTGTTTTTTTTTCTGTGTGTGTATGTGTATTTGATGTGTGCAGTAATCATTTGTCTTGCTCTCTGGTTGTGTACTCACTCTCATCTTTCACTGTGGTGGATACAGGCTGTCGCTATGCTCTAGTCTAAAAGGAGGCGGATGGAGGGGGGGAGATTTTAACCCCTTTGCACTGAAGCCCGCCTGTCTCAGAAGCAATCGAAATGCCGGGGCCATAAACCCCTCTGTCAGCAATGGCAGCAAAGTATTCAGCGAATAAATCGGATTTCCATTTCACATGAGCCCTGCTCTCTCTCCCCTCTCTGTCTCTTTCCTCAGGATGGGGGGAGTAAGTGAAGGAGATGATGTGTTGGCTCGATGGAGTGATGGACTACTGTACCTCGGCAATGTGAAAAGAGTAAGTGCATGTATGAGTGTGTATGCTTGTGTGTGACAGAGAGACCTTTGATTGTGTGTATGCAGCATGTGCATGAATGTGTTTGGCTGGATTTGAAAAGACTTCCATTTAGTTTTGTCAATCATTCCGCTCACCTGCTATCTCCTTCTCAGGTAGATGGAGTGAAGCAGTGTTGTCTGGTGAGATTTGAGGACAACTCTGAGTTCTGGGTACTGAGAAAGGACATTCACTCGTGTAAGAAAAACTCCTTTTTTTCCTCCCCCCCTCCCGCTCCCTTCGGCAAGAAGAGTAAGTAGCTTCCTGTTGAGAGAACTTTGTACTTGTTGGGTTAAAAATGCATCTAGTTTGAGCTTTTGAACACAGAGCTGCTCGGATGAACTCGCAGTAAAGGTGGTGCTTCCACTCTCAGATTTTGCTGAAGGAGTTGAATGAATGCTCGTCTGATTTGTTCCTCTTGTGAGCTCAAAAGTTCAAATCTTGTGCCTTTTCTCTCAAGATCTCTCAACTGTTGTCAAAGAAAAATGCAGAAGAGAAATTTCAGTTACGTTTGAGGTTATGATACCGAGTGCTCTGAGTATTCTGACAGGGGGCATGTTGAGATGTAATTGGTATATTACAGTCTATTTAAGAGTTTATTAGACTCCACAGGGAGCTAGCACCCCCACTCTACCTAACATCAAGAGAAAGGGGAAGTTGGACACTTGTTAGGACCAGGCTGGATATCCGCTCATCAAATGAAGTGAAATCTGAAAGGGTACAGGAGACACTGAAATCAATGAGGTGGCAAGGATGTGAATCAATATACATAAATTAATGCTGTTGACTGCTTTCTCTCTCTCTGTCTTCCTCTCTCACATTTCCTTCCTCCCCTCCCCTGCTATTCTCTGTCTTTTTCTGTTTGCCTCAGTTGCTGCTGGAGTGGAAGAAGTTTGCTGTATTTGTGACGCTCCGCCTCTTAAAGAACCCCTCATAAATTGTCTTAAATGTCGCCACGGTAAGGGAGCACACCTCATCACACGCTGTCAAATGGTGGTGCTCCACCAGTTCCTGCACTGACCTTGAACGTTTGACACATTATGGTAAATAAAAGTGCCACACTTATAAAAAGAAAACCACATATCAGAAATGAGTAATATTGTCGCTGGCACCTGCATCGGAACCAGAAACAAAGTGAGAAAAAAAAACTTCTCTGGGGTTTATTGCTGACTTAAATATCCCTTCCAGACATATTTTAAGAACTGGAAATACTAATTTGCAGAATAATAATTTGCAGCTAATTTGATAATTGCATAGTTAAGCAATCCTAAAATAACATCTTCTTTTTCTGTCTTGCTGAAAAATGCACGCAGTAAGATTTTTAAAGGTTTAACTGCAGATTACAAGATGTGCAATACTCTAAATGAAATTTTGTGTATATACAGTGAAAGCTTGATGTGTCTTCGTCATACTTCTTTACATTGAATACACCGCATTGAGTTTTGCCTCTCTCTATCTAGTGACTATATATGGGAACTTGTAGGTAGCATAGAAACCTTCCAGGAATTGATGGGAATTCACAAACAGTTGGGAATTTTGCTAGCTTTTACAAGCCTTAAAATCTTGGCAGTTGATCCCCCAGCCCCAGGATAAAGGGGAGTCTTTCTCGTGTAAATGCTGTGAGTTTTATGAATGCAAATCAGGATATTACAGGGGTGAGGATTAGTCTCAAGCATATATATATATATATATATATATATATTTTTTTTTTTTTTTTTTTTTTTTTTAAAAAGGTACAAAGTGATGGACCATGATTGACTTTCAGAAAGGTTAATCATGCTCACATGTGGCTGTCTTAAAGTGTTATTTTCAGTTAGGACTGAAAAATTTTCCCACTTCATAAGATTTCAGAAAGTAGCAGGCTAGTGTTGACCTCTACACATGCATATTCTGCACAGTGACGGTCATGCATTTTAGTGTTTTACTCCATTTGGACCTTTAAGCTACGATATACTGAAGTGCAAGTGGGAGGAAGTTTTAAAACTGTCACAGCAATGACAGCAAATCTTAGCGTCATGTCTTCACAGCTCTGTCATGCATACACGGTTTCTGACAGTTTGTTTTTGAGGAAAAAGCAGACAAACATATTCGCTACGTTTCTCTCTCTAAATGCAAATAGTGTAAGTGAAATGTTTTTCATGCAGCTGAAACAAACTGGCACTAAACATGGAGCTGCTCTGTCATTATTGTCACTCCGGCTGTGTGTCTTGTAAACACGAATTAAACGCTCTGCCTCCTCCTCCCATTACAGGTTATCATCCGGAGTGTCACACGCCAACCATCGAACCGGAAGCTGACAGCGATTCGTGGATATGTCGGCAATGTGTCTTTGCAGTCGCAACCAAGGTCAGACGGCTAATCTCTACGTTTCACATGCTGGGGGGAAAAACATTCAGTGCGTAATATAGGAGAAATCCAGTCAAATATATCAAGCTGTGCTGCGGCTACCCTGTTGTGTGTGGCAGGTAATGGGTTTATTCGAGGTAAAAGCGCACTAATTCTCTCAGTATTGACTTGAGTATTAGATGTTCTACATTATGTCAGTGAAATCATGAACAATCAATAGCTATGAAGCTGAAACTGGAGTTGAGAAAAGTACATTTAAAGTCAATCAATCACATGTGCTCCAGTTCTGTAGATATGAGATGAGAAGGCACTCGCTTAATTGTCAATCGGTCAATGTCCATATCTCATTGTCCAGACTTCCGCTTCCTCGGACACTATCTCTCACAGCTGACCTACAATAAAATGAAACGAATTGCCTTCTCCCCATCGCATGTGATCCGTCTCCCTCGCTGCTCTGACATGACAGTGATTTCAGAGGTCGCAAACCAATCAGTTCTGTCCTCAAATTGTATTCACAGAGAGGGGGGGCCCTCAAACGGGGGCGCTTTGCCCGGCTCATGCAGTTTATGAAACTTCGGCTACCCTATCAGCTGTCATCCCTGGACTGGGACCCACAGCACCTGACCAATCAGCAGCAGTGTTACTGCTACTGTGCCGGACCTGGAGAGTGAGTGACACTGCAGAGGCCAGTTTTAAGTTTGACTGTACACTTTGTGTATGCTCCTAAACTTTTTTCATTCTCCCACAAAGCTTGAACTCAGATATCTCAAAGGCGTATTGTGGGTTATTTATAAAGCGCACGCAGTGCATCTGACGTGTCTCAGTCAGTTGAAACTGGCTTTCTTTGAGTGAAATTCTATGTATCAAAGATCAAGTCAGATATGCAATCAATAAAATAAAAGTACTCCAAGCTATCTTTTAAATGCACTCTCTGTGTTTGGCTAGCTCCTATGTAGTACTTATGTAGTACCTCAAGTAGAATAAAGCAAACGCCCAACTGTGAGTCGTGGGACCACAAGATACGTCTTATGAAATGCTGCAGTCATCATTCGGTAGCCATCGCTCAATTATGCTGCTGGACACATTCATTCATTCATTTGTGTGTTTAAAGTCTCTCTTGCTGTTTCTTTCTTGTGACTGGGTTGCAGGTGGAACCTGAAGATGTTACAGTGTGGCAGCTGTGGTCAGTGGTTCCACGAGGCCTGCACGCAGTGTCTAACCAAGCCTTTGCTGTATGGGGACAGGTACATTACAGGGTATCGCTGCAGAAAGCTGACAGTATACTCATAATTATGTTGAAATTTTGTGCAGCTAACACATTACAGTATAATGCATTTGTTTATGTGCACTTTTTAAAACTTTCCCCGGGAGGGTTATAACTTATTTGTTAGATTTTGTTGGACGTTTGAAGCAGATGTTGATACTTGAGGGTAAAGGTACATCAATTCTGATAATTATATGACTGCAAAAAACTTTTTGGCTTGCTTGATAAAAACAGTAAAGCAATGATGCACATTTTAACAAATAAAAAAGACAAAATCAAAATAAATAACAACTCAATTAAGAACTCAATCAAAATGTTTGAAACTTAAATTAACGATAAGGATATAAATTAAGAAAAACAAAGCAAGACATTTTTAATCCTCTTTGTCTTTCCTTATCTGCTAATAAACAGTCAACATCAATATTAAGGCGGTGTATTAGTCACGATCTATAATTGGATCGCGTAAGTCTGTAATTTCAAGCATAGCTTAGTTTACATTGTTTTTTCATTATTACTGCTCACCAAATATCATTTACTTTTAGATCCAGCCTCTTTAGATATGTAATTACCCTGCACAGAAAGTACCTGTGTTCTACTCGGCATACATTTGCTATTGTTGATTATTTCGTTGTTGTTGAATGACACACATGTAGCACAGCTTCTCAGTGGTTCAAAAGGCAATCTCAAATATTCCATATGCTTTATATTTACTTAAAAATATACAAATAGAGAAAAAATCTGCACATTTACGAAACTGGAAGCAAACAGTAAAATTTGTTATTTTAAACAGATTCATAGCAAAGTGTGAATCCACTATCAATATTATTAATTAGCTGATTGTCTCAGTTTATTTGAGATAAGCAGATAAACAGTCTATTTAAGGTAAACAGATAAAGTTGTCCACATGACAGCTTCACTCATCAGAGAAGTGCCTTAATTAGCTTAAGACTAAATTATTAGTGTGCCTGTTAATGTACTCTGTGACTCGCTCTACAAGGACAACAGCTCATTACATACTGAGAGCAAAGGGACGGTGACAGACACTAAGCAGGCATATCACCTCACAGCTATTAGTTCAGATGTGATGCTGGGTGGATATGCAAGCTGCTGATCACTGTGTGGTTTCATAGGCTGCATCCCATGCGTGTAATAAAATGTGTCCATCCATTAAGTTATTATTGTCATTAACCATCTGTGCTAGCCAACTGGGTTTCACACCCTTCCTGACACTGTGTTACCGCCGAACCTGTCTGAAGAGGAGAGGGAAAAAAAGGAGGGATTAGATTTAGATTGACAGCCGGGGGGAGTGAGGCCGGATTGGTACAACATCTGCTGAGCAGGTGATGGAGGAAGAGTGAAGACTGAGCTCACAGTTGGAATAGTAAGCATGCACCGCTGTCATACCATGTCTGCGCTTCATCTTACCCAGTGACCTTCATGCATATAGAAGGACAGATGCACACAGTGTTGTTGTTGTGTGAGTTCAGTTTCAGGGTCATTCGGGGCAGAATGTTATTATAGTGGAAAAACAATACACCTGTCCCTTTATTTCCAGTTCTGCTTGATTTATATGATAAAATGTCTGGAGAAGACATCTATAGATAGCAAGGAAAGCAAAAATGTGGAAAAACTGTGAAGATTTATGTCCTAGATTGGCGAGAGGACGCAAATGTAGTAGCCAAAGATGGCAAAATATTCAAGAAAAAGCAAGTCATTGGCTCCAAAAAGAAGGGTGTGAGGAATCGAGACAGACAGTTTGACAGCGGACAAGGAGAAGGCAGAAATATATATCCACACTCAGCAGTGACTAGAAATGAGACACAGGTGTGTAAAACTAATAGGGGCAGGGCAGATAATCACCAAGGAGGGAGGGGGATAAGAGCAGAAAGTTAAAAATCAAACAAACCAAAAAGCCACATAATGAAGCAAATCTTCAAAGTAAAGCAGGAACTAAAGATAAATAACTAGTGCTGAAATGAAACACGAAGAACAGAGATAGGGGGACACAGACGGCAGGGGATCGTGACCTTTGTTACATGACTGAAAATGAAAGAATAAAAACCCCACACGTATCAATCACTTGAAGTTATTAATAAGAGCTCAACAAGACGTAACATAGTTCCCTGGATTAATATATCTAGATACAAAAAGAAATACTGATTCTGCAAATAATAAACAAAAGGATTAGCTATTTTGTAAAAAAAATAATAATAAAGATGCTTACCTCTTGACAGAGTTGAAAATTCCCCTCCCTTTTAAAAAAAATTTCATGGAGATGTTTTGCAAATGCACCTTTTTCATCATTCAACAGTCCTAATGTGTCCCTGTGATCCAAAACACAAGGTTCAAGGTTCCTTATTTGTCACATGTATAGTTATACAAGTATAACACACAGTGAAATATAAACAAATCACTTATGTTTTGGGTGAAGCCCCACCTCTCTGTAATCATAACCCTAAAAAAAAAGTTACATGACCTCCTTGCCATAGGTAACTATTACACAAACAAACTCATCAAGAGTAAAAGAAATGGTTTTTTAGGAATAACCTGAGATGCTTGTCTGAATTTTTGTTTTTTTCTTCTGTTTTAGGTTTTATCAGTTCCAGTGCTCTGTATGTACAAAGGGACCAGAGACAATCCAAAGACTCCCCATGACTTGGTGATTTTGACATTTTGACTGTAACATATTTACTGACATTTTTACAGCCAATGAATATGAACAGAAACAGAAAATACATTTTAAAGAATTAATTCCACCCATTTTTGGTAATCACGTCTGGTTGACACACAAATTAATATAAATTGTGTCCATTGAAAAGAATATACAAAAAATGACACCAAATATTGATTGTTTATGTCCGTGCTGTTTTTGCATTTTACCTGTGTCTTGTGTAACGGACTCTTACTCTTTTGAAATGCAGGGTGGATTTGGCTCATTTAGTACTCTACCATCTCTCGCTGTGCTGCAAGAGGAAATACTTTGATTTTGACCATGAAATCCTGTCCTTCACCAATGAGAATTGGGACTCGTTGCTGCTAGGCGCGGTATTGATATTTCCCTGTTTCAGGACCATGATGAAATGATGTGAAATGCTGCCAGGCTTTTTTTTTTTCTTACATTTGAGACTTAAAGCCTATTAACCAGCATTAAAGTAAAATTAAAGTTAAAAATGTATGACCTCTATGTAAGCTTAAAGGAGAACACCAAGTTAAAAATTCAGTGTTGATCTAGGACAGCGGTTAGTGACCTTACTTGGCCAATAGACCCCCACAGCCGTATCAGATTAACTGAACTCTCCTCCACTATCACCAAGTGACAATTATTACTGTTTTGAATGGGTTAGCTGCCTTGAGCTAAAGCGTTGAGTAGTTCATATGCAGTACTGTGCAGCTTAACCATTTTAAATGTCCACTGATTATTTTCAGCGAACTATTTCAACAGTTAATACATTGCTTATAAGAAATGAAGCAAACAAACTGTTTACTCAACAGTTTTTGTAGGTTTGTTTTTAGTACAGTACTCCTCTCGTAAATCTGAATGTCTTTTTTTACTGTATTTCACATGTGAATCCATCTTTGTTTTTCATAGTTTCCTTTGTCTTTGTGCACCAATTATGGATTTTTCAAACATTTTCATTCATTCTTGCAACATGTGTCTAGCAAGAATCAGTTTAATTTGAAAAATAAACTTCTATTGTCATTGGTTAATTTTATAATATTTCCTAGTATTTCATTCACAGATTGATATATTGGCACTTAGCTACTTTTAGCTATTCATTTGAACTTTACAGTGTTTCAGCTCACTATCTCAGTTCTTTATCCTTTGTTTCAGATACATATTTCAACCATTTTCCAACAGGTTATCCAGTGCTTTTAGATAACTGTTTCAGCTCTTCATCCAGAATATAAACATATGTTGTATTTTAGTTACTCAACGACAACTTTTACATCTATCCAGTATTTCTAGCTTACTATAGCCACATATTTGCATACAGGGGAATTTAAGATCACAGTCCCTACAATTTATCACATTTAGATGGGCTTTTAAAAAAATATATCATTATTATATGTTCATTTATCCTACTGGGGGACAAATATCCCTCATAAGGAATCAGTCATCTCTTATTAACATCTGTGCTAAAGTCATAGCACCATGTAAAAAGTCTAGTTTCCCCCCCAGGAGAATAAGCAGGAAGGTAAAGAGTTTCCTGTCTCTGTGTCTGAGGTTTTGAGTTCTCCTTTAAGTTGTTCTTAGTATCAAATTTGACATGTACAACAGGGATTTTTAGCCATATAGCCAAAGTAGTTAACAACATTATTGCTGTCAGAAACTGTAAAACAAAGTGATTGTATGCATTAGAGGTTTTCTGTCTGGTGGTCACCTACTGTGTAAACACAGCTTTGATTTTTCATTCCTGTCTGTCCTCCAGCTCTCTGACACGCCAAGGCAAGACCGCTGTCACAATCTCCTCAACGCTCTGAACTCCCACAAGGACAGGTAAGTCATTGCATATGATGAGAAGAATAAACACCAACCACACATGACTGGAGTGATGAGTAGCACTTTATGAATACAAGACTTTTCTTAGTGCACTGAAGGTAGTAGCGTTGGACGTGCAGGTTCAAACTGGCGAGGTGTATTGCATACAGAGCAAGTGAACTATGGCTGCCAGTTAGACCAGATTAAAAGTACAACTTTTTGATACTTGTTTGGTCTAGCTGGACAGGAATCGTTGGTATTAATTATTTAAAAACAGTCTAGCAGTTAATATGAGCAAATTTTCTTTGAATATTTGAAAAAACAGAGAAACCTTGTGGCCAAAAAACAGCAGTTTTCTCCAGGCAGACTCTGCTCTAATTATGTACAAGTTAATTACGCAGTCACTACCTCTGAAATGCTCCTGATTCAAATTTTTCATCAGGAGAATATGTACATTGTGTTACACAACTTAAAGCTTAATGTTGACGTCACAGAGGACTGCTAGAAACACACACACACACACACACACACACACACACACACACACACACACACACACACACACACACGTAAGGTGATGATACAGTTTAAGAACCAGCTGGAGACAGAAGATGTTTTTCCGTGTTTCCCAGGTTTGTCTCTGGAAAGGAGATCAAGAAGAAAAAGTGTCTTTTTGGGCTTCAGGTTCGAGCCCCTCCACCGCTGACGTCCGATTCGTCGCCGCTCATCACCGACCCACCTATCAACATCACGCACCGGAGAAGGTCAGAGTAAGGACACTGTCTCTCATTTTTGGCTCTTATCTCAGTAAGAGCTGTGAGATTCCCACAGGGCATATAGTCATTATGCATGAACAATTAACTTAGGAATCAAAAGACTGCAATTTTCATATAGCAGCACAAGTATCAGCGTCTCAATATTTTCCTAAAAGAGCAGAAAGCTCCCCTGCGTGCTTTCGTGTGATTATCTACCCAAGTGTGTGTGCACATGCATCTGCACGTGTCCTGTAGATTTCATAGACATCATAAATCATTTTTAGTACTTAGCTGGTGCGTATTGAGACTGAATTACAATGGAATCATTTGCAGAGTGGAGCAGTCTTGAAGGGAGGATTTTCATTTCACAAAACCATCGTATCATTTATGAAACACAAATTTAAAATTTATCCGAACAGAATCCAGATATGTATATTAGAGATGTAACACGCATTGTCTTTGCGTACCCAAATTTCTACAAATTCCCTCTGCTCAGACAGCAGGTTTGTTGGTTCAACTAGTTTTGTCAGTTTTCTATAAATGAGCAGCCAGCCACATCAGAAGCATTAAGCAGTGCATCCATTTTAAGAGATATCGTTTGTTCATCTTATAGAGGGAGCCAGCAGTAAAGAAAGCAGATATTAAAGGATACTGACGGACATTTGAGACATCTGAATGGACATTGTTCTCAGTATTAGGTTTAAAGTACTTACAAAAGACATCAATTAGTTATTTTGTTAAAGCAACATGGGATGTGATTGCTTAGTAGCACCAAGCTGGGGAGGCATGTAAAGGCTGATATATAAGTTGGTGTTTTATATCAGATTTTGAGGAAAGAATGTTCTATGCATAGCTCTATATTTTATATATCTTTACATTTTTCTTATATATTTGAATCCATAATCTGCAAACACTGTAGCTTTTAGCAATTTAGCTTTTTTGATAGTTAACACGATCTGAACTGACTGAATAGGAAGTTTTGTTCGAGATATCTGCTGGGTACGCTGAGACCTTCAAAGATTTGTCTTCAGATTTGTCTCCCAATCAGCTCAATATTGAAGGATAATATTTATTAAACCATCCGGATCTTATAAGTGAAGTTGTGCTGCTGATTGACAGGAGGAGATGACCATCTGAGCATCCTTGAACATTGAGCAAAGACTTTTGCTAACATACAACATTTCATTTAGATATTCATGCACCTCAGAGGACGATATCTAAACAATTACTGGGTCGTGTGAGCCGTGGTCTAATAGCACCATTAACATCAGATATCAGCATTATCATTGTAAAAATGATAATGATTTGTGTTCGTGACTTGTATTTGTTGCGTGTATTTTTCTTATACATAATTCATATAATTGTGTTGCATGAGAAAAATACAAAACTGGCCACTTTCACGAGTTAATCCGAGTACAGAAAATAAAGCTCTTATGAGATAAAAAAAAAAACACATCAATATTTACTGTAATTCTTTTTTATATGTACCCTTTCTTTTGTGACCCAGACTGAATTGAGCTCTAAAACTAATGTCATGGTTTTCTTTAAATTGGCTTTGGTGAAATTGTCATCTTTTTCTGCAAAGTACTGCAAACAGATTCTTATTGAATTTCAGCTTGCACACCAGAAATATTAAAGTTATATGTGCAGATTGTAATGTTATTTCTCCTCAGAATATAAACCTTTTTATGTTAACACTTCATAAGATATCCTCTAAGATATCCTCCTTACAACAGAATGTCAGCTTTATACTCTCTTATAATCCACTGACCAGACTGCCGTGCTATTTGCTAAAAAAAAAAAAACACGCTACGAGAAGGATAAATCTCTTCATTTAATGACTATTCGGTCTTTTCTTTATCATTGCCTTTAGGACAAAAGACACATTTCAATTCCTAAGACTGATAAAGTTCTAATTATAGTATAATGACAAGTATATGCTGGCCAGTCATGGAAGCATGCAGTGGAGATTTCATCCTTTGGGAGACGCTTTTGCAGTTTTAGCTTTTGCAGCTTTTATAAACAAGGTCAGTTTTAAGCACAGAGGAAGAAACAGATTGCCAGACAAAGGATGTTTAGGCTGGTCTGTATTAACAATCATCTCACTGCTCTTCTGTATCACACTGCAGTAAAAACTAAGTGTTGCACACAGGGACTCTGTCTCTGTGTGTATCCTTGTATACTTATTTATGTGTTTTTTTTTGCTCACTTCAGCCCATTGTCGCTACCCTGCCAGAGGAGAGTGGGGGGGCCAGAGTCACGTAAATCAAAGCGTCGCATCATGGAGACACAGGTCAGTGCCTCTGTCTTCAACTCAGGGGAAGGGGGGAGGAGGTCTGGGGAACAAAACCTCTCTGGTATTTTTTCCTTTTTTTAAATTTTTTTTTCATGCATCCAGGTAAACAGCTCTCTGCGATCCAAATAACCTGTCAGTCAGAAACTGTGATGAAGGTTCATTTCGCAGTCGAGCTCAGTCTGTGTCTTTTTACACCCAGTGCAGCTCAGTGCCTCATATTTTTCTTCTCCCTTTCGCTGTATGTTGAAAGCCTGCTGATGCTTTACAGTCTGCTGTTCGCATAAAGGCTAGCACGTGAGAGATGAAGTGTAGTGTATGTGGCTCAGTTAAAATGTATAATTCAAATCCAATCTTGGCTGCTCATGTATTTCATCAACACCTGCAGTTCAGCGCCACATTTATCTTGATCATCAAATCCAATTCCCAGCGGACTGCACGGAAACAAGGAACATCACATGCGGTGGTTACTATTTTTACACGGCATTCTTACAGTGCTCATTGTACTTTGTCGTCCTACACATCAGTCATCCATGTATGTGCACATACAGTAATCCTGGAACAATACGCTCTGCAGAGCACTCGTTTCCACTCTGGCACATCCAGGCCCCATTGTGCCCCGTTTGATTGATGCTAATCCCCGTCCGTCTTGGAGGAGCTGCTTCCTTGTACTGTGGAAAGTGAGATGGGAAGGAATGCTGATATGCGTATCCTGGGATCACTTCCAAGTGCACTTTGCAGTCAATTACAGTTTGGCCAGGTGGCGCTGGCACCTTGACAGTCCAGCACTGACAGAGCACATCCATTTAAAGGCACAGATGTCGACTAAGGCCACTGAATAATAATCCCATCCTAATAGTAATGCTGGAGAAGGGAATGATAATGGGCTCACTCTGGTGCTATATGTCACAGTCCAGTGATGAGAAATCTTTAGGTGGCATCCTCCGAGATGATGCCTCCAGTGATTGATGGCTCTGATGATCTTCTGATGTTTTTACTTGTCATGGGTCATGAGTCGCCGCAGAGCAGCACTATGAGATGTGCTATGGAATGATGCGTCTAAGGGAGACATCCTACTGCTGTGTCTGATGAGCCTTGATGATGTGGCATCCTGTTATTTATTTGGATTTAAAGATACAGTGATGTAAAGAAAAAAAAAGAGTTTTTACCCCCTTCCTGGTTTCCTATGTTTTGTATGTTTGTCACACTTAATTGTTTCAGATCATCAAACCAATTTAAATATTAGACAAAGACAACACAAGTCAACACAAAATGCAGTTTCTAAATGATGGTGTTTATCATTAATTACCACAGCAAGTTTTCTAGGTCCTGAGCAGCAAAACAGCCTCCACCGCCATATTTTACTGTGTGATGTTCCTCTTCTGAAATGCTGTGTTACTTTTACGCCAGATATAATGGGACACACACCTTCCATAAGGTGTCTCATCAGTCAACAGGATATTTTCCCAGATGTTTTTTGGCAAATGTGAGACAAGCCTTTATGGTCCTGTTGGTCCGGAGTGGTTTTGGATGCCAGTCTCTTTCTTATTGTTGAATCGTGAACTTTGACCTTAAATGAGACATGTGAAGCCTGGAGTTTTTTTATGCTGTTCTGGGTTCTTTTGTGACCTCCTGGATGAGTCATCGCTGTATTCCTGGGGTAATTGGTCATTCCTGGGAAGCTTCACCACTGTTCCAAGGTTTGTGTGTATAATGGCTCTCACTGTGGTTCAGTGGAGTCCCAAAGCCTTAGAAATGGCTCTGTGACCCTTTCCAGACTGATAGATGTCAGTAACTTCTCCGGTGTTTCTTGTGATCGTGGCACGATGTGTCGCTATTTGAAACCTTTTAGCCTGCTTCTACTTTGTGAGACAGGTTCTAGTTAAGTGATTTCTTGATCCAAGAGGTCTGCCAGCAATCAGGCCTGAGTGTGTTTAGCGAAACTGAGCTCAGCTTTCTAGTAAATGTTGTTAATCACAGTTAGTTCATGATTTAACCAGAAAGGCAATTACTTTTTTTTACACAGGACCAGGTATGTTTGGATAACCGTTCTCCTTTAATCAAAAGCATTTTGAATTTACTGAGGTTATCTTTGTCTAATATTTAAATCTGTTTGATGATCTGAAACTTTGAAGTGTGACAAAAAACAGGAAATCAGGTCAGGTGCAAGCACTTTTTATTACACCACTGTATATCCGCCCGTTTTTGTCATCAGGCAGTGCAAGGAAATGGAAATCAACCTGTTCTGTATCTGTAAGAATAGCAAAAAGCCTTCAGGATGGATATCCCCTCAGTTTTAAGATGTGTTCACTCTGGTTTTCAGCATGCTCACCTGTCTCTAGACGTATCTGTCATAAAACAGAACGTTCCCTGTGCAGAATTGACTTAATGCATGAGTGAGCACGGAGGTACGAGTGCTTCATTGACTCCTGTGATCTTGGCATCCAGACACAAGCTGATCTGTGTGTGTCTTCTGTGCCCAGGCATGTCCACCCCCAGTAGCTGCCAACCCTATTGAGCTACTGCCATGTTGCCATGGCTACATGGGTGGGGCCAGCCTGTATAACTCCAGGAAGTCAGAGGAGGAGCTTAACCTGAGGTAAGAGTTGTAACATTTTATTGCTCAGGTGAATTATTCATGAATAAGAGAAGTTTTCAGTTGTACAGTTTTGTTCCTGCTCAGGTAAATTATTAATGGATGTAAGAAGAGTTAAAAACTCACTTCATCTGTGTAAAAAGTAGTATCCATAATTTATAATAATACAAATATAATGGCTAGGAGGAGGAGGTGACTCATCTGGTTTCAAAAGGATGTCCATTTTTAGAGAAGCCAATGGGAAAAATAACACTTTGGACCTCTTGTCTGTGACCTCAGTAAACACTGTCCTGATGACTTTTTGGACTTTTAGATTCAGGTCTTATTGAATGCAAACAGCACTCATTTTGTAAATTATTGCACCTTTTGGAGTCAAAAAGAATAACGTCACTTAAAGTAATGGACTATCAGTAATGGTTAAAGGGTGAATCATTAATAGCTGTAGCTTATTAAAAGTATGCGTGACAGTTAAAATTACAAGCTAATAGTATTAATAAACAAATACAAGTGTTATCTAACGTTTGAAACAGAGTAGTTATGTAAAAAGTTATATTTAATTAACTATTGGCTGATGAATACTGATGAATAGTTGAAGGCGGAGATATGGGTTTATAGTTGTTATCAAATTGTTAGCTAAATATTATGAATAAATGAATAAATACCATTTAAAAAATGAAAAATGTAATAAAATATTGTTGTCTAACAGTATAAATAAAGTTGTTGTCAAGGCTAGCAAAGCAGACTCAGGCGCAGACCACAAACTCCTTCAAACAAGAGTGCATTTATTTACAGTGCTCTCCACAGTGAAATATATGTACAAAGGTGTTTGGGGAAAAGGGGCCGGGGTTCCAGGGTCCGGGAGTGAAAGGGGCAGGAGTCCAGGGAGGGAAGATTTCCACACAGCTTTCTTAAACACAAACAGCTCCTCTTCTCTCCACCACCACTCTGGCTCACGCTCAGTCACAGTGCACAGGGAACGGGTCCAGGGGGAATCTACACACATACAGATAAACAGTTAGTCTCCAGGTTCAGGCGTACTCACAACTTAAACTTTGCAGATTGCAGGACGACTGACGCTGATGGCTCAACGATCCAGCGACGAGTAGCGCAGGTCCGCCATCTTAACTAGCACTAATTCATAATCAGTGGCAGGTGTGCTGATCATCCCCAGGTGCGTGGGCCAGGGGCGGGAGCCCACACTAAGCTCCGCCCCGGCAGGAGAAAGAGAGAGCGGGAGAGAGCGAGAGAGAAAGAGAGCAGAGGCGAGAGCTGACGTCAGCTGGCGAGGTGCGCGGACCATGACAGTTGTTTGTTGACGATGAGGGCTAATCAAGCAAAATTAGTTGCTACGCGTAATACTTAAGTAGCTGTTAAACTGAATAATGTCAGGCTGAAATAGTAGTCTTAAAATTATAGTAAGTTGAAAAAGGTAAATAAAAGTAGGTTATGATTATAAAAGTGACCAAATCCGGTTTCAGATGAGCTCAGCTGAACTCACTTGAACATGATAAGATTGTTGATGCCATCAAACATGCCTTTGAGGGTGTTGGGTCAGATGAAAAGCACAGGGCCGCACGGATAAAGGTAAAAATGAGAAAATACACGAGGAACCCGTCAAAAACCTTGTTTCCATCATATTCTTTAGGCAGTAGAAATCTCCGTGGCAGAAAAGTAAGTAACCTGAAACAAATAACTCCAAGGCTAGAAATCACAAAAGTGTTGTTGTTTTTTTTCAAAGAGGCTTTAAAATAAATTCTTTTCCTTTTAAACCCAGCTGGATGGAAATTGTGTGTCAACCTGTCTGAATCCCCTTCACAGCTCTCCTCCAAAACGGATGTATGCCCTATACCACACCACCTACAATGGGAACTCAACACTCTCCAGGAGTCTCCATCACTACAACAGGTTTTTCTCATTTAACCTCCTCATATTTAGACTTAAATCTTATATAGTGGCTCACTGCTGACTTTGTCTGGGGTAACTTGTCATACTATAATGTAGTGTATGTATATATGCTTGTATGTTCCCTTTCTAGACGAGTGGACCAATCTTGAACACCTTTGCATAAGCACTGCCTGGGGGCACTGTGAGTGCCAACATATATGTGGTGTATACAAATATTTTAGACAGATCCCTCAATTGTATACATTTGACAGTTGAGCACCGAGTGGCACGTTTGTTGACGTTCAGTGTGCGCACACTACATATTTTATCGGTCAGCACAAATTTTTAATCTTCCCAGTGCAGCTGAGCAGCCCCCCTTATCGATTAAGTTATCAAAATAAACCACTACAAGCACCGCAGGCCTGTGTATGAAACAAAGAGAATATAAATGAAAATCTGCTAAACGTTTTATGTGCTCACAATTAAGAGATTCATTATGAAGAAGAAGTCATTCTGGTTTTTTCAAGTTAATTATCAATGATTTTCTTGACAGTTATTGTTTCTTGGCCTAACACCAAAGCAAAGACTGGCACGTAACTCAGAATTATGTAATTTATTCATAAATTTTTCTGATTCTGATATTCTGATCTAAAATTACATAAATAACTTAAAAGGAACTAGTTGACCATTCATTATTACAAATGTTTTAATAGTTCTGAGATAAAACACAGTTGTTGTCATCTTGTATCTCTTATAATACAGGTATAAAATATTTTTAAGTTATTTAAATATTACTTAACTGTAGATTTCTTAATATAATTTTTTGTTGGGTTTTTTGAGCGCAAACCTACAGTAATTGATTAATTAATTAATTAGTTGTTAAATTTTGGCTCTTTTGGAGCAGACAGCAAGGTTATTTTACAGTTTTTAAACTGACCATGAAACTCTTATTCTGCACAGAGAATCTGTAGTTAGTGCTAATATTCAATTCATGTCCATAGTTGGTATTTTATATACAAGTTAAAAAATCTAAATGTTTTTCTCATAAAACCATACTACTGACTACTACAGATCAGGAACTAGAATAAAATATACATAACAGAATAAACTTAATGTAACTTAAAATAATATCTTTAATACAGTTATCTAAAATATCAAAAACTGACTTGGTCTTTGCCAACCATTTATTTTTTTTACATCTATAATTAACTTCATAATTAACTATTCAGTTGGTAATAACCTCTATTGATGGGGTAAGTGTTTAGATCCTTGGCTGATACATGGTTGACTATGCAGCTTTGCAAATTGGTTGCTAATTCTCTGTCTGCACAGAGTTTGGTCACAAATATCTATTAGGATAAAATAACAAAGTAATTTTTATACCCCAAACTTCACAGGTTAACTTGGCTGTAATGTAATGTTTGTAATATTGTTTTGCATTAACACTTTCTTTGGCCTATTATTAGTACCATGACTTTGGAACAGAAAAAGGGCGATTGTGACATATTTTCACAAAATTATTATTAAAAAAAAACGCAGCAAGCAAGAGTGATGAGAGCAGTGAGAGCGGCATCGATTCAAGAAGACACAAACCAAAAGTCTACCTAATATTAATATATGGGTTATTTACGAACTTCACTAATACTATATTTAATTTTTTTTTCTTAGATAAAATATGTGAAGGACCGACTGATCTCCATCCAGATGAATCCATCCTCTTTTCCTAACTCCTCCCCTTCTCTTTTCCTAGCATGGAGGACAACTGCAGGTTACCACCAACATACTTCCCATACCCCCTCAATTCCAACAGCAACCATCACCACAACCACCTCCACCAGCACCATCACAACCACCAGCACAACCACCAACATCAACACCAGCTGGGGCAGAAGCAGCTGGAGCCCCTCATTCTACGTGACTTACCTCCTTATCAGGCTGGCATGGGTGCAGGAGGTGGTGTAGGCGGAGGAGGAGGAGGTGGCAGCGGTGGTGGAGGAGGAGGAGGTGGCGGCGGCGGGGCACCGGGAATGGGAATGGGAGGTGGGGACGGAACAGTGGCCAGGAGCTGGGGAGGAGGGGAGGCAGTGAGGATCCTGGCGAGACGAGTCACACCTGACGGGAAGGTGCAGTACCTGGTGGAGTGGGAGAACGTGAGTTTGTACTGAGACAAAGAGCGTAAACTAGAGACACAATGACTGTTTTGCAGTTGTCACAGAACTGCTGTGTATGTAATACGTGGCAGTGTTTAAAGTACAAACAAAACAAAAAGGAAAAAGAATTCTACACGTTGCAAATCCAGGTTGCTCTCATAGCATCACCTCTAATTCTACATCATTATAACCTCACTACTTGTTACTAAATGTCCCTCTTTGCTAGTGTTTCTCTGATATTTGTACTGTTAACTTTGGAATATGCCTTTGCATTTATCATCTTTTACAATGATGAGGGAAAATGTGTAAACCTCCTGATGATTTTATCTGTGTTTGGACCACATTAATATTTGTAATTAAAAGGCCACGCTTAAAAAGAAATATCTGAAATTTCAACATTTAACAGTCAAAAACCCCCAAATATACTTATTTTACTTTGTTCTGGTTCAGTTTTGTGTTGAAACCTAGTTATCACAAATAAAAGAGTGGAGTTAGAGTCACTTTAGACAAAAAGCAGAGAGAAACAGCTGACCTAGATCCATCCTAAGCTCATTAATTTAAATGTTATCGCTGGCATGCTTATTTTAAGATTTTATGGCTCAGTTTTAGGAACAGTTTGTGTTGGGTGTAGCTTCAAATGTAATGTACAAGTGCAAAGATGGTAACTACCGCTTTTCTGTGGGATGTCCACAGTAAGAAAACAACAAAGTGTATTTCCTAAAATTTGGAACTATTTCTTGGCAAAAAACCTACAATACACCATTTAATTGTTCCTGCCCACTAAATTAGAATAATGTACAATACAGCTTGACTCGATGCACAAAATGACAGGAAATGTGTAAGAGAACAGGTAGAAAAAGTATTACTGTGATAATAAACAAGAATTTGATGATTTACCAGAAACGAGAATCAAATTTTGCCAAAAAGTGAAAATTGTTTTCCGCTTTGTTAACAGTTTGACCATATTACTACAGGCAGGTCATGAGGACGAGCTCAGCCACTATTTCACACATCTATTTGATTTGGCATTTCTCATAAAATATATAAATGCAGCGTGCTATTTAAACTGGTTCAAGTTGCCAATAGTTGCAGTGCATCTGCAAGCTACTTTGGAACCCTCTTCCAGAGTCAGTGTCATATCCGTTATTATTATTGTGTATACTTTGCTTCGTCTCGCTGCTGCTCCATGCTGCTAAATATAAATGACCATAGACTAAAATACTCTGAACTATACTTTAATATTTAGATAGTATGATGTGATGATGATTCATTAATTTGAAAATATTGTGATTCTGACATCTTTTTATTTTCTGTAAAATGAAAATTGCTTCTTTTTTAAAAGAATTTGGACATCTGAGGACTACAATCACTAAACTGATAGAGCAGGCCCCATAAAGTTTTACTACATTTAATTACAAAACTCTAAAAAAGTTGTGACACTGTGTAAAATGTACATGAAAACAAAATGTAATGATTTTCAAATCTCATAAACCCACAGTTGTTTAAACTGAGACATTTTACTTTTCATGAATAAAATGGCTCATTTTGAATTTGATGTCGGCAACAAGGGTTAAAAAAGTTGGGATTGGGGCAAAAAAAAGGTTTGAAAAGTAAGTGTTACTAAAAGAAACAGCTTGAGGAACATTTTGCAACTAATTAGGTTTTAAGTGGCAACAGCTCAGTCACATGTTTGGGTATAAAAAGAGCATCTTAGAGAGGAAGAGTTTCTCAGAAGAAACGGGCCAAGTTTTCACCATATATCTATATCTATATAGATATATATATATAATTTGAAATCTCACTGAAAATCAATATTGGTTGACAGCGATCTTCAGGCCCTCAGGTGACACTGCATTAAAACAGGCAAGAGTCTGTCATTGAAGTCACAGCCTGGGCTCAGGAAGACTTCCAGTTGAAAACATTTGATATGTTTGCAACTGGTATGAAAAAGAACAGTCAGGACTTTTGGTGAGCTAGAATTCTATATCAAACAAAAATGGGATATTATTCTTCTCCTGGAAGTCCAGCAACTGGCCTCCTCAGTTCTTGTTCTTCACTGTTGTTAAAAGAAGCGACGATGCCTCACAGTCAACATCGTCCCATCTTTTTGGACATATTTTGCTGCCATTAAATTCAAAATAAGCATATATTTTTCTTAAACTAGTAACATTTTCTCAGTTTAAACCAGTATGTGTATTATGCTTTCTATGTTCTGTTGTGAATAAAATATGGGTTTATGAGACTTGCAAATAACTGGATTCTGTTTTTATTTATATTTCACAAAGCTTCCCAAACTTTTTGTACTTTTTACAGCTCACAAACATTTATCAAGTTATTAACAGCATTTGCTACTGATATCCAAGAAATGAGACGTCAAGCTTCCATCAGCTTTCGCTTTTCTAATTGCTCATTCATCAACTCGTGGTTAATGTTCACGTGGAGTTCAGCGAGAAAATGAGCCCAGAATGTTATCAGAGACGAATGGCCCTCTCATCAGTGAGAGGCATTATGACAGCCTGCTGGTGGCTGCTGGCTGTGCATGAAAAAGCAGTAACCTTTTAATGGACACAGTACTACAGACAGGCTTATATTTTGGACTACGTTGGGGGGAGTTTAATGCCTCACTGACGAGTACGTTATTGAAGGATTTGACTTTGGCTCTATAAACAACAAATTCTCTGGAGGTTTTCATGTTTTTTTTTTCATCACAGTATGTTAATAAGAGATTGTATACATGTTATTATGGGGATACTTATTTGTTATGTTAGATTTTGTCACACATAATTTACATTTAGACTACTGTTATGTCTTAGAAATAGGAGCCACAAGAGGGCTTTTGTTTTATAGATAGAATTATATATTCACAATATATTGCTATGATGGAACAACTTTATTTTATTTATTTTGATGTGGTTGCATAGTGCCTATATAGGGTGTGTACCTGCCGATTGGTCTGCTCGACTGGGTCGGCCAATCAGACGGTGAAAAGACACGAATGAGTCCATACTGATACAAGTGAAGGCTCGTTGTTGACAGATCCAACAGTACCTCAAAGGTTTGGGGTTCCCTTAGATAATGCATGAATTTTGAGAAGATTGTGATATTATATAAAATGCAACCGATTGGTAATGTTATCTGTGACAATTAAGGGAATAATCGATCATTAATAATTTATGTTTTATAATAGATAATCTATGTAGAAGTACAGTGGTAAGTTTTCAGTGTCACTCCTATCTTCCAACAACATCTACACAAACTCATAAATCACTTATGATGAGTGATTTCATTCATCCTTAATTGTCATTTACAACATATGTTCAATCTTATGCTGTAGGAAAAACCCCCAACTTGGAGTACTCAAAGTGACCCCCAAACCTTTGTGTACGTGTGCATAGACGGACCAGTTACGCTGCTGAAGAGAGTTTTTTAATCGAACAGGACTGTGATGTTACTGTACATTCCAAACAACAAAACAGTATATAAACACATTTTAGCAAAGCATACATTTAAAGTCATCACAGTGGAATTATTTGAAAGAATTTTCTTTTCTTTTGTCTGTTTATGATGGGACTTAAATGTCATAAAGATCAGCTAAAGGCGCTCCCACTCCAATACTGTTCACAACAGTACAGGTAAATAAGACACTCCATACTAAAACCATAGTTTTCTTCCAGGGACTAACAGTCTATGGTTTAAATCTAAAACAAGGCATTAAGCACGAATGCATCAGCTGAGGCCTGACTGCTCACGTCCCATCTACTTAAATATGTTTATGGAGGTGAAGTGGAGCTGCTGAAAGTTGGATTTTATCTTTGTGCAAACAGGTTACATAAATCTAGAAAACTGTTGTGCGGGTTTCAGAGTTTATATTTTATACAGAGGTTTATTTCAACAATCTGTTTGATAAAACTTACACAACATGCACATTTGTCAGTTCTATCTTTTAAAGAAAGACTGCGTTACAGGTTTAGTTAAAAATAAAAAGACTAGTACAACATTTATGCAGTTATAATTGATGCAAAATGCTCAGATTTTATTTAAATAGCAACCTCTTTGTTATATTAGCTCCTGTCCAGTAAGACAATATTGCATTGCAATTCTCATCCTCCTCAGTGACTATTTGACTGTAGTTTATTAGGGAGGAGTGTGTTGAACCTTTCTAGGCGATGGTGATGAATGTATTTGTGTGTTTTCTATGGTATGTCCATACCCGTCAAGTGCTTGTTATAGGTTGTACTCTTGGTGGAAATCAACCAGATTAGTTTAAAACAAAACAGGAGGAAATAAAACATCTACATTAAAGAAAAAAAAAACCATTTATTTTGGGAGACGTGGTCTTCTTTTTCTGATTAGTAGTCAAGTCCAAGTTCAGTTTTGATGTATTTTTGAAGAAATTACATTTGTACATGTATACTCTGCGTTGATACACCTAATATGTAACATGAAAAATAAAAAAGTTTCACCTCTCTGTTGCACTGTTCTATTAAAAAACTTAAAAATAAGTTGTCCTGTTAGGTGTCGGTCCATCAGAAAGTGGTTCACAAGATAAATGCAAACCAGGATTAATTAATTTGCTGTCATTATTTTCCACTATCAAATTAATGTGTGTTTTACTTTCCTGGTTGAAGGTCAGAGAAGGATAAAAACACAAATTTTCAAATTTCAAATTAAAAGATCCAGATGAGCTGTTTCAGACTTTTAAACCCTTTAAACATCTTTTGTGAGAGGGAAATAATCAAAATTCATCTTTTTATTTGTCTGACAGATCGTCACTGAGATTACAGAGGGTGCTAATGTATGTGGTTCCACGCTATATATGTCCTTTGTCGAACAGGTGCAAAGACGTGCAAGCATCACCAACTGACTGTACCGTGAGAGGTAACCTCTGACAGACCCTTTGAAATGCATTTGGGTGGTTTGATTTAGATATTCACTCTGGTTTCAACCAATTCAAACCAGTGAACTCTACATGATTTCATACAAAATGTTGTGCTCATTGTCCTCCGTAGTTAATTAGAGGTGATTCAAGCATTCCTGCACTAATGGCAAAGAACAGGAATCATATTAAAACATGAGAGAATTACATTCTTAAGTAAGGAGACAAAGTAGAACCAAAAAACAGAGCTTCACATATATGCAGCTTACAAAAGAAGTGTGAGAAAAATATTTTAAAATAACTTTCACCAGAATCACTGTCAATTAGAGAATTGTTTTTTTTACCATGTTGGTCTTTTTTTAAAGTTTATTTTCCCTGTAAGGTGTTGTTATGCTGTACGGATGGAGTGATAGGGAAAACAAATTAGTACCACAACTCAACCCCGAGGTGCAATGCTCAGAGAAATCACAAAAGACCTAAGAGCTACGTTACAGACTCTACTGGCCTCAGTTACCATGTTAAATATTAAAGTTCATGACAGCACATCATAGGTTTGCAAAGCTTCCTGTGAACAAACCTTTGGACAGATGAGACCAAAGTGAAGGTTTTGGGCCATAATGCACCTCAACGTGACTGAAATGATGTGGTGAGACCTTAAGAGAGTCTAGCATAAACAAATCCCCACAGATCCCAGTGACCTGAAGAAACATTATAAAGACGAGTGGGTCAAAGTGTCTCCACAATGTGAGAGACTGACAGAGTAATGCAGAAAGTGAGTGCTTCAGGTTATTGCTGTTAAAAGCCGTTGTGCAAGCTGCTGAATCATGGGGTGTACTTGTTTTTTTAACAGGACTACACAGGTGTTTTTATATCACTAATTTCATATTGGACCAAAACATATCTGCAGTGGTGTGCGATGTCCAGTCTGGTTTTTACCACCTTAAGATGATTTTTCAATTTTTCAAAAGAACTTTCTGATGTTATAAAACAATAGAAAAATAACTCTCTCTTTAAGAATTAAAATACCATGTTTTTTTCATTAAATGCTCCCCCACTTATGTCTGATTCTGACTCAAAGAAAAACATTTTCCACTAAAGCTTTTCCAAAACATGACAGAATGGTAATATTTTCATAGTGTGACAGTTTACTAGTTATTTGGAGTAAACAACTATGGGCAGAAAATCATCACTTCTCCAAAGTGCTCAAGCTTTTAACTTTCCAAGTCAAGAAGAGGTGGATTGAGGCTGTTATTGAGCTGCTTTGTACCATTGTATTTAGAAATCATGCAATGTTGTGAGAATCCCCCCGAATTAGTCTGATGGGGATGATAAATTGTATTACAGCCAAATGTGTCCTGTAGGATGGATTAACTACTCCTTTTTTTGGCAGACAATTTACTGTTGCTGCCAACAGGAATGACAGATGTTTATTTTGTGTTCTTGCCAGTTACAATGAGACTTAAGATGAATGGAGGCAACAAATAATGACTCTGAAGAATAATGCCACATATCACTCTAAGTCCTGCGTCATATTTTATTTCTGAGAAGTGGAAGCATTAATGGTTGAAAATCTTACTGTTTTATTTATTTATTTATTTATTTACTGTTACCTTTTATAGCTGCTGGGTTGCACTGACATAAAGCCTCTTGCATTTTAATAAAATACTTGTGTGTCAGCAGCTCTTTGTTACTCAAAATAGTCAGTGAGTCTGAGGGAAGTAACTTCTTTGTTCCTGTGATTGCCGTCTGAAGGTGTGCTACTTGACATTTTTGGCAGAAGAAATTGTCTACATGCTAAAATTAACAATGAATGATTGAGCTACTTTAGTTTGCAGAGGCTGATATCGAGGCTGCTGTACCACTGTACCGTAGCTCATTGAGACACTCGAAGTGAACAGAGCCTTTGTTAATGTCATTAGCAGCACCTGTGCCTTTCCTACTGGGATAAACAGCTGCTGTGGGGGAGAAAAACCTGTTTACTGCGCAGGTGCGTAACACGAAGAATTTAATTGAAACTATTCCATCTAAGAAGGGACCAGAATCCTTCTGTCATCTTTAATAATATGTGATACGTTTCTGTGATCATCTGCTATCGCAGGTCACAGGGGATGTGCTTCTTCTCTTTCACACTAGTTTCCTTTGTTAGCATGGACACTTATTAGCGTTTTGAAGGATGCAACTCATGTAATGTGCTCCTGAAATCCCTATATTTAGTTTTATTTTCATTAATGGCCAAAGCTGCAGCTGCTCGTTTTGACCACAAGATAGCGGCAACGTCTCAACATGTGACCCAGAAGTAGGCGCTGCGCTCTGATGTCTTCAGCGTTCCTCTGAAGCTGTGAAGTCCACAATGATTGAAGCACCTTCAAGCATGCAAATAGGACATGTAAGTGTGCAAAATGTTATCTAATGAAAGCTTGTGCTGAAAACCCTACAGCCGCAGCATTGCTGCTCATCTGTTTTAAACTGGTTTTAGAACTATTATAGAATAGAAAGCAGGAATTTTTACATTTATTTCCCACTGTTTAGACTGATTTTTTTTTTCGTTTTTATGATGGTGTTATTTTGTGCTCTTGTAATGATAATAATCATTAGTAATTATAATGATTATCGATTTGATTAAATTACTTTTAGACTCACAGATTCATCCATTTAGCCAACTACTTATTCAAATTAGGGTGTCTAAGAGGTGGAGCCTAAAATGCACACAATCATAGAAAAATAAATAAATCTGGTCCCTGTTTTCCACTTGTAAACGATCACTTTTTATTGTTTATTTTTTGGATATATAACTTCAACAATAGTCTACACTGAGGCATAGAAATAAAAAAAATGAAAACATTTGAAAATAAAATAAATTAAATATTAATATATAGTTATCTAAGCACCCTGTGTAATATTTTTGGAACTGATTAAAACAACACAACTCATAACTCAAACTTCCATCTATTATTTAAATTGCACAATTACGTTCAATAGTTCAACATTCCTATTTTCCCACGTTACACAAATGCAGCATACGCCATCTCAAGGCGCCATTTTGGCTCCACAGCTTCCTATCTTGATGCAGTTCCTCTGTTTGGTCAAGTGTCGAAATCCAGCGTTATTCAATTTTTAAAAGAAAATGAATTAATTTATTTAAAATGTGAAAAGGAAATAGTTGTGTACTCGAGTATAATTCCACTGAAATCTGAAATGTCAGCATTTATGGGAGGTTGGACGTTACCTGCAGTAAGTGTGTTTTCAACAGGTCTGCAGGAGTTTCAAGAGCCAAAACAGGTTTACAGAAAACTACATTAGCTTGGCCTTATCACCTCTAACATGATATTGTGTTTTTCTTTATGTATATTTTAAATACATATAAAAAATAATGTAAAATAACCTGTAAGTTTGTACTCATGATAATAAGTAAGCGATTGTTAATCGTATCTATAGGATAGAGAATCAAAGTAGGCAATGTAAAAATCATAAGAAACACACACACACACACACACACACACACACACACACACACACACACACACACACACACACACACACACACACACACACACACACAGAGCCTACAGTAGCCTGAAGCAGTGGCTATAATGAATTAACACTCCTGCAACGTTATTATAATCCTCCTTTTCCACGAGGCGAGCACAAAATGTAAAATGCATAAGCTAAAGATAGGTTATAGATATTGGGAAACGTGCGCGCCCACACTCAGTAACACGCACACACATGCGCGCGTGCGCTCGTCCTCCACCCCCTTCTCCCCCCCTCTCTCTCTCTCTCTCACTCACTCACACACACTCACTCGTGTTCACCCTCACACCTCAGCAGCAGCGTGCAAATAAACGCACACACATACACACACGCACATGCACACACATGCACACACACGCGCGCGCGCGCACACATACACACACACATCTCTGCATCCTGTATTTTTTTATGCATCGGGAACCGGGGCTTTATAAGCGGTCGTGGATTATGATGCCAGTTTTTATAACAGCGGAATATTGGCTTCTTCTTCGACTCCAACTGTGAACAGCAGTAAATCCCGTGCACACGCGCGCGTGTGTGGTTTTTTTAAATTTTATTTTAATTTTTCAGAATTATTTGTAATTTGGTTTCCACGTTACTTCTGAACGCCGAGAAACCGCCGAGCGAGACGCAAAGCCTACGTTCAATGCAGTTGGAACATGTCCTATGTTCCCTTTCAAGGTAAGTCAGAGCTAATATTTTTGATATTTTTGACACCCACTGCATCTTTCTTTTCTGTCCTCCTCCCCCGTTCCTCGCCATCCTCTCTCTCTCTTTCGCTGTCTCTCTCTTTCTGTCCCTCTCTTCCCTCTCTGTCACATGAAATAGGCATATCTAAAAGCACCATAGCCGACAGGTGCATAGAGATAGCCTAGAGTGCCTTGTAGATAGATACCCACACACGCACGCACAAGCACACACGGATCCCGCGCAGCGTCTGTGGTGTGGAGCTGTGCATGCGGTAATTATAGTATCGTAATAAGGTATGCATGTGCACTAGTGTCTTCTCCTGCAAAAGCATTCCTCTGTTTGAGAGCACTCACACTGCGATCATGGCCAAAAACGCTGTAATATTCCACTAATGATCCTGTGGTGTTGTAGAGTGTAAGGAGTTTATAGCGACACGATGCTAGTTGAGTGTGCAGCATCTCTACTGTTTATATATAATGGAGTTTATACTGCTCTTATCATACTTACAGGCTTATTAAAAACATGAATTAGTGTAATGTGCTCATAGAAACTCTTAGGGTTGTATGAAGTACTGGATTGTGGTTTTATTACTTCATTTGCTTCTAATCTCATATACAATTTGCGAGATAGCCCCTTAGGGACTTTTCACTCTGATATTTCATGAAATATGTTTGATATTTTGTTGGTATCCTAAAAAGTCTGTATCTTGCTTTCCGTGTGCAAAAACTTTGGCCAACTAAATATGTAGATGACCAGAATAAGAAGCTACTTCATTGTTCTTGGTCTTTTATGCCCTCATATTCGAGTGTGAGTGGGTGAAAGGTGCTTCAGTGTACGGTAAAGGCAGATTCCCTTGGTATCATTGCACTGCAATTGTGACTAATGCTATATGTGAGCAGGCGTGCTGCAGTGAGCTGCCTCACATCTATCCAGTCGTAACATTCAATTTGCAGTGTGTGTGTTTTTGTGTGTGTGATTAGAGGGTCTAATTTGGGAAAAGCACGGTCCCTTAAGTGTGATAGCTGAAGTCAGACCAGAGTGAAATGTAACGCCCAGCGCAAAGTTTGGAGAAGCCGTGAAGGACTGGGGGTGATTTGTGTGAGTACCTGTGATCAAAGAGGGTAAAACTGTAGCAGTGTGTGTATCTGTGTGAGAGAGACAGCAGTGTGTAGTCAGTGTGTGGGTTCAGGAGAGAGTGGAGGTGTGCTGCATGTGACTGTAAGGGTGAGAGCGAGTGATGGTGCATGTGTGGATGCAAGCACACACTCACCAACCTGTAACCCTTTGTAGGACAGAATGTGTGCCTCTAAAATGGAGACTAATCTCGACCCGAAATACCCAGCTGTCAGCTCCTGGACTTCACTGTGACCCCGAAGTCATCGTCTAAGCTGCGCGTGAAAAGAGAGACCAAATGTAACTGTGGCAGCCAACTTGGTTGATTTTGCTCTTTATTCCCTCAGAGCACAGCAGATAATGGCTAAAATGCCCACCTGTGCAAGTGCAGCTATAGATGTTGGTTGCATAATATTGGTGAGATGCTCTGCCACTGTGTTTTGTGTGTGTGTGTGTGTGTGTGTGTGAGAGAGAGATAGAGAGAGAGAGCCCACTCTGGGAGTCATTGCCAGGAAATTGTGAGCACAGCGCTGCACCTACAGAACCTGCCAGCGACGGCACTGAGTACTCTTTCTCTGTGATCGCAGAGACGTTTTATTTTCAGCATTGTTTTGTTGGATTTTATGGAGCTAACCTGTGTTTAGTCTTATAAATAACACAGAAAGCCGAATGCTTGAAAAATGAACAAGTTTAAAGGCGTTGTCTTATGCCGTCATTTACAGTGAATATTTAATATATGACTAAAATTTTGTAGTTTAACCGCTTATAGCAAATTGGATAAAAGTTCCCTGTCAGTTAATAGGAAATGTAACACAATTTTTTAAAAATCTGTCATTTCTGTAATCGTGGATAGAATTTAATAGTGTTTGCAGGTTTCAGCTTTTGAATTATGAAACATATGCTGCCATTCTTTCTTTTATATCGTTGACTGTGTCCAGCAAATGAAGCAGTCTTAAGATGAAATGTTGGAAGTTTCCACATTTTATAGACCAACCAAATAAACTGTCAAATATATGTTGGTTTACCAACTCTGCAGATAAATACTCTATCCCGCTTCCTTGTCTACCTATGGATTAGCAGCTCAAAGAGATTATGTAACACTGAGTGATATTTATTGCTGCACAGTGACTCAACATTCAAAGATAAAATATGTGGCAAGATGGCTGATATTAGCGTGACATGGGTTTGACATGAGATTCAGATCAACATAAGGGGAGAAAGGGGCCTCAACAAGCTTGCAGATGTATCTGAGCCCATACTGACGAACGCGTTCATCTAATGTACCAAGCAAGCCATTTGCAGTCATGCCAAGTACCGGCTCAGATGAACAGGCAGTTAGTGGGAGGCAGGCAGCAGCAGCAGAGATGGACCTTCCTATCTTGGCTAAATCTTTCTCTTCCCTCATTCGCTCTCTTAAACTCACACCTTCTTTCAGTCTATCTCTTTCTCCTTCTTTTTCCCTTTCTCACTTTCTTCCATTGTGGTCGACCCCCCCTCATGCTGATCCACCCACTCACTCTCACACACATCGTTTTCTACCTCCTTGCTGTCTCCTCTCTCTCCTTCTCTTAACCTTCTCCACAATGGATGTATCCCTGAGTGCTGATGGACTCTGTGGAAGCAAGAAGCCATCCACTGAGCCATCCCTGGCCTTGTCGATTTTACAGTAGTTTGATACAGCAGCTCCTGTCAAGCATGACCGTAGTTAAAGAGACAGCACACCACCAATGCACTGCAGCACTCCTGTTCTCTGTCCTTCTCGTTCCCTCTCTTTCTCCCATGTGACATAAGGGACTGTCTTACACCCCTCCACTGCTCAGGCTGTGCCAAGAACCATCATCTGTTAGACTATTACAGTACTGCATGCATGAGATTCATGTAGCTCTGTGCACTAGATGGTCTGTCAAAGGAGACAGCCCTTTCATTTTCCAGTGGTGCGGCGAGTTTATTGAAGATGGATTCATGGTGTCTTTTTCATGTGTTGTGTAAAATTAGCGGCAGGATCAACCAATGATGAATGCACTGCTGAAGTGATTTGTTTTTAATCACATGTGTAGGATTGAATTTTCCATCTGGAGACCTGTTCACAGATCTTTAATGTTCTGATTTTTTTTTTAATCTGATTTTTTTTTTTGAATCAAAGAATCCCATGTCCAAGTTCAGGGATGTTTTAAATCTGCCGGCCAAATCCCTGCTGAACGTGGCAAGTCAGCACTTTTAAATGTCAAAGCAGACTGTGCCTTCCGCCTTTTCAAGTATCCCTGAAGCTTCTTGGTCAAAGACATGTTATAATGTCTGGATATTGAAAACAAAAACACCAGTCCTGTCATTATTCTTGCCCAAAACTAGAAAGTCAATCAATAATCTTTATTGGTTTATTCACATAATATTTTATGTATTAGGATCCAGTCAATAAGGACATAATGTGTATCATACAAGTTGCTGACAAAGCCTGTTCAGGCATATATTATCTGGGATCCATTTCAATGTCTATAACACTTTGTTGTTCAATCAATAACTGACAACAGCAGCATAAAACACAGACCCCAAAACGAAATATCCATCAAGCACCAAATGAGGGTAGATTTGCCACAATATTGATGCAAGTAGTCATTTTAAAAAAGTAGATCCTGAGATTCTGCGAAGGATGAGGAATTTGATTAAATGATTAAGGATCAATTATTTTGTAAAACCTGTAGAGGTGCTTTTATGTTTGAGCCTTAAGTACCTTTAATAGTTTCAGTACAATTTTGAACTCAAATTTTGTTGCGTTCAGGTTTGAACTGATGCTCTATTGATTTCAGCTCTTGTTCTGACATCCTATTCCATTTGCAACATAAATATATTATTGGGTACCAGGCCTTTTAGCTTGTGTGTTAAAAAGTTAATTGCGGGTACTGGATTTACACCACAAATTGTGACAATATGTATCCAATAATAATATAACAAGTTGACATACTGATAATTCAAGAATTGATTTGCTATTTTGTAGCAACTGTATCTTTTATCTTCTTTGGAGCCAAATGCATTCAGTGCCACAAAAGTACGGTGCATCATCTGCATATAGTTTGAGCCATTTATAGATTCATACAGGCAAAGAACTATTGCTTAGTCCAGTTGTTATTTTTTTGTGTTCAGCACATCTTCTTTATTTGTTTGCCTATTTGTTGCCCAGCACTGAACTAGCTTTAGTAAAGACTGTCTGGGACCTTATCTTATAAGAGCCTATAGTGCTTTAGTCATTCTTGGGAAAACAACATGAGGCTGCTGTAACTGAGTCGCTAGGAGCAGTGACTTTTTAGATTCAGCTGCACTTTGGGTGCATGGGTAATTTAATTCTGCTGCAAAGAACGAGTGGAATGACTCAATGGGTTAGTGCAGGGGGAGAGAATGTCTTGGCTTTTGATTGATCTTGTCAGGATTCAGCAAAAAGGTCAGGATGAGCTGCTTCTTGTCTCTGGAGCCAATCAGAAGGCTGCCAATCTGGAATAATGATCTCCCTCTGGATATGGTTGGCTCATAATCTTGCAGGCATGATGTCATCCAACACCAAGGATCCATGTGATTCAGAACTGAGATTTTAGCCAAACACCCTAGGCAGCATGCAAAGTTACTGTACATATGTCATTAGTATGAGTCATGTTGTGACCAATGGATGGACTAAATTCATGTTATTAGGTGATACTCATTACTTTCTCAGAGAGTGCTGCAACTTTATTTCACATTATATAATTACTGAACTTTGATCATTTCAGCAAGGCTGGTCAGTGAGGTTTTTTTTTATCATTGTGTTTGCCTGTTCAAGTATCACTAATTTGAAAGTAAAAGTTTTCAAACTGGCATGACTTCACAAGGTGAACTTTTTATGAAACCTAATAAGAAAATCATAGTTTTCAATATTTTCTGCCAGGCCAAAAAGGCCCATCGTTTCTTTTGACATGCGCATTCAAAGTGGTACATTTCAAGTACCTTTTATAAATTCCCCCTGAAATAGCTGGAGGGCCAGTAAAATAAGGGCTGATACCACAGGCTGTAAAATAATGGCCTGTGAAATAAATAAAAAAGAAAACATCTCGGTGCACTGAAGCCTGAAGCTGGATTAAACCTCAGTGTCAGGCTATCAATCTCTGAATGAGGTATATAGTGCTCTCTGCTCAGTCTTGCATTCAATGACTTCACCAGACTGAATAAGGCTATACTGCACTGCTGGGTGTTTAATTAGGGCTCCTGTAGAGTCATTTATTTCAGGTGTATTTCTGTTTTTATCTCATCATGTTTATATGTGTGTGTTTGTATAATTCTGTGTATGTGATTTTTTTTTACAGTATTTGTTTGGTTGTAAATTCAAGGCAGAGGCGCTGCAGTCTCCTGTTTAGTAGCATGAAGCGGCTGTATTACTTATGGAAATCACGTTACACAGTGAACTGAAAATTCTTTCAAATAAAGTTTAATTGTGAAGCATTTGATCTTGACTTAATTCCATATGTTTTATACTGCTGCGTGCTACTCCACCTCTGCTCCAAGAAACTTTAAAACTTTTTATAAAACAAATGTCTGCAAACAAACAAGCAAACAAACAAAAAACTGAGCAACTGAGCTTGTGCAGAGTTTTGACTTCTCAGCTAATTTAACCCAAACCATGATTTTGTTTTACAACCTGATACATCGAATGGTTTGTTACATGGAACCATCTGGGAAGTTCTCCCTGAAAACATTTAGGAAAAACTTCACAGGTGAAATACTTCCATAACCAGCTTTAACCAACCATAAGAAGTAGAGCACATTGAAGAGGGCAAAAAGCAAGCCACGCTCTGAACCCTCACAAGCAGCCTGTGGGGCTAGCTCGGGTACACGCTTTAAGCTGGCAGGTCATCGTTCTCCCAGGTCTCATGAGTCATGTGAAAATTCAGCTGCCTTCAAGTAAAGTTTACCTAAACCTAACCAAGAGCTTTTGTTGACTAAACATAACTAAATACAAATAAAAACAGTTAAAGCGATCTAAAAAAATGAAACTGTAAGTGAACTTGGGACACAAGCCTAAATGCCCTGGTTGAAAGCCTTGTGTTTTGTCCTGCTATGACCTTGTCCTCATCCTGTGACTGTGGTTTTTGTCTGTGTTTACACTGCTTCACAAGAGGTAGACGTGTTGCCAAAACCCCAGAGTTCTGGGTGGTGTTTGACTTCTGCCTCCGCCAACTCCGCATCATCTGAAAGTGTAATTTGTCATAAGTTGTTTCACTAGTCTTTGGCAATTGACCTATTCTTTCATTTAGGATGTGTTGTAATTGAAAGTGCCATTTTGGGGGCATGAAGAGGTGCATTGTTTGAAAAAAAAATTTAATTAATTAATTTTAGGTGATATTATTAACACAAATTGATTTAAATTGAAACATTTTAGTGACAGAATCTTTAAGAATAAGTAAGAGTGTGAAAATAGAGCAATGTCTGCTGTTTTTACATGTCTAATGTGAAATTTACACATGAAAGTAAAAGGGAGTAAGCAGAGTGGACACAACAGATTAAATACTAAGCTGCAACTAATAATAATCCATAAATCCTTCATAAGTCATATGTCAAACAAAAGAAAAAACAGGTGCTTTTGACTGTAGCTTCTAAAATGAAAAATATATATACCGTAAACTGCAGTACACACACAATTATGTGCATATTTTTGCACGTAAATTTCATTTCATTGGTTTAATCCTGAGCTAACACCTCCATAAATTCAGTTTAGTGGTTTATCAGAATCAGAATCAGAATCAGAATACTTTATTGATCCCTGGGGGAAATTATTTTTTGTTACAGTGCTCCATTTTAAACCAATTTTACCCTACCACCTCACAGCTAGAAGACCCAGGATTGATCCTTGGCTCATTCTCTGCGCAGTTTGCATGTTTGTGTGGGTTTTCTCTTGTTTCCTCCTACATCACAAAGATGTGCAAGTCAGGGAGAGTGGAACTCTAAATTGCCCATAGGTATGAATGTGAGCGTGAGTGGATGTCTGCCTATCTGTGTTCAACCTGTGATGGACTGGCGACCTGCCCGGTGTCCTGCTATCCGCCCAGTGCATGCTGGGATAGGCTGTAGCCCCAGGTGTGCCAGAAAAGGATTAAGTGGGCAGAGAAATTAAATGAATAAAAGATTAACCTGAAGCATCATTCTCTACATTAAAATATGAAATAGAGTAGTAGAATATGTAGGTTTCTGTGATTCTCTCTTTATGGACTTGAACAGGCTGTAAATACATTTTAATGTAAATTATTTAGAGCTGATGCATAATTAATTATTACAATAATTATTTATAATGATGTATGAATAATAGTTGATATTATTATTTACTATTACTGTTCTGTTTTAACATAAATGCCAAACATTTTTAGTTACTGAGCTGTGATTGTCTGTTGCTTTTCAATACTGACCTGTGCATTTGCAATTTTGCACACAATATAGTATTTTTTTTTCATATACAAAAGTACAGTTTATTATAACAACACTCGTACATACTGAATATCTTACAATAGTATGCATAACTAATTGCACTTTATATTCTGACCACACTCCACAGTACTTGCTTTTTAATTTTATTTATTTTCTATGCTTATGAATCTTTAAATTTTAGTTTAATTGGTTAATTTTATGCAATTTTAACACAAAATAGGAATCTAGGTGCTGAAGTTAACCACTGTGTTTTGCAGTGTAAACTTCTTGATTGAGTCTTAATTCATAGTTCTAGTCTTGTGAGGACGTATGTCTGTCTTGGTGCAGTAATCTGAATTTTCTTTGGACATTAACTTTCACCTTTTTACTGTTATTTTTCTAGACAAAAAACAAATAACAGAGAAAATCATCTGCTATGTAGTTTGAGTCCTAAACCCCTTTCTTTCACTTTGTGTTACATTTAGGAAGGACTGATCTGCTTACTGTTTAATAATACTGCTATACTGTTTATGGGTTATAATGTTAAAATGACATTTACATAAGTGACCTCTTGTGGTGAGTAAGTGAATGTAAAAAAATAAAAAATCAGCTGCTGTTGTTACTGTTGGATGTTTAGGTGGGATCACTGTGGTGAGGAAATTAACAAGAAGCTTGCTGCAGGTGAGAGAAGTTTGTCTTTTGGCCCTTTTGCCAGAAATGCTTTCCAGCATGCAATAAACATTGTAATAATAGGACATATATGAACAGAAACCATGATCTTATCTTTAACTTAAGTAGCTTTTAGTTCCTAAACAGTGACTGAAAAACAAACAAAAATTTGCTGAAATAAATTAATCAAACTCTAAAAACAATGGGGATAAAGTATTGGACCTGAACCCCAGTCTCCTGAGTGAAAGTTCTGTGTTTCAGTACTGACTTTACTCCCATTTCATTACACATAGATTTTTATCAAGGGCCCCTTTCATCCCATTTTAACCCATCAGAGTATCTTTTACTGCTCTTTAATACTGCTAAGCCCTTTGCTTTGGGAGTCATTGACGGTTTCCCTATTCTGTTGGTAACAACACAGGTTCTCTGTAAAGGCATAGCTGCATACTTTAGCTTGATCTGTAGTCCTGTTGTGAAGGGATTAGGTTGTTCCAGCCCACTGTCATTTCCACAGGGTCAAAAACTGCTGCTTAGTTTGATTTCCTGGCAACTGAATATTATGCAGCAAGTGTTATTTAGTGTCTGTGCTGTGACGTGCTGGGTTTAGGCAACAGTGATCGGAGTCTTCCAGTCCAATTTCATTGCACATGCATTCTTTTGAAGGACCCTTTGGTTTCCCATTTTAATGCACTGGGTTAGCAACATTTTTTTTAGTGTGCAGGGTTAATCTTAACCTATTTAGGTACTTATTGTTCAATAACCTAACCACCACCACCTTTATTACGAGTGGACTAGAGAACTTTAATCTCACAGTACCAAAACTCACTGGGCAAGAGCATGGATAGGAATAAACTCTGAATATTATTAAAAATAATGCTAATGTACTTAATGTAAGTATCACTGTGTTATATTGCTTTCTACTTCTTTTATGCCATATTTTGAATGAAAATGTTTAATTTATACCACACACTCTTTATTTTATAGATACAGCGATTATTTTGCAGAATTTAAAATATAAATGTACTATGTTATGCTGTTTTCATACGCTCAGTCATATATAAATAATTCAAAAAATCTCCAACTGCAACATTAAAGTTATAGTACATGCTTACAATTCTGAAAAAGGACATTATGTATTGACTATTTTTATTTCAGCTACTTTAGGTTATTTTGATACTAAAACTTTTGCAATCCTAGACATTTAAATACAGACTCTGAGTTTAGTCCAATACAAAACAATATGAAGGCTTTCCTGCAGTGCTGTTGTATCAGGGGCATAGGACTGCATATGAGCATGAAAATCTCACATTTCTACGCCAATTTTATACGCTGTGTTAATATTTTATTTCCTGGGGGTCTTGACAAAAATATTACCCAAAAGATTATAATTTATGATACATCAGTTTAATTTTCATGAGAAAAATATCACAAACTAATGCGTCAAAGTAATTTAAAGTCTTGAATGTAGCAGCATCAGACTGTTTTTATTGTGACATACGTGTTCGTGTTCTTTTAGAATGATCGACGGTAAACTAAAAACCGTGTGCTAAACAAGCACTCCACTTCCTGTCTGTCCTTTAGCCGTCTTAGCTTTATTTTCATAGTTAATCATTTCGTATCATTTTGTAGCATAAATTCCAGCTGTTATATTTATGGCCTGGGAATAAACCTGTTCTCATCCCCTTGTTTTGTGCATTTTAACTCCAAAATTTCCGTAAGCTGTATTTCCATTTGAAAGCTTTTATAACCAAATTTTTAAAGTAGATTATGTAGGTTCTGCATCCATTTTAGATGCAGATGAGAGCAATTTGTTATCTGCAAGTTTCACAAGAATGGTTATGTGCACTGTATTTGTCTGTGTACCCCTGCGCTTATATCTCTCTTGTGTCACTGTGTGTAATATGTGTGTGGTAGTGTTTTACCTCCACTAAAAGGACCTGATAAAGGTTAGCAGTCTCACTCAACAGCTGATGGTAAATTTAGCCTCCTTTTCACACAGTCCCACACACGAGCCTTTCTCTCCTGTATCAGACCAAATCCAGGCATGTTCCTGCACTGAAGAGATGTGCCATTATTTAAAGTATTAATTATCAAAAACAGAGATGGTTATAATGTTTCGGGGAAAGATTTCCATTTTGTGTAAAGGGCAAAAATCTGGATTATGTTTGATGAGCGTTGGTCATCTAAAGAAGACAGGTGTATTTCTAGATGCAAATGAATGTAATGGAACAACTGTTGTTTCTGATTAATGACACTGTCAAACAGGTACCGATGGATGGTGATGAGAACGGCTTGCAGGATGCCAAAACCACACTTTTAATTTGGTGTTCTCGCTTAACTCTCATCTTTAAATTTGGAAATTGCGAGGCTCACTCAGGAGAATCTAATATTTGCTGGGCCCATTTAAGAACAGAGGGAAACAAATGCTTCAATCTAAGGAACACTGCAGGAAAGAGGCCATTTTTGGCATTGTAATGTGTTTTTGTGATCTAGTCTAAATCTAACCCAGTGTCCCATTTCTTAAAATGATCTGAGGTCTTAAGATTGCTACCATAAGTAATCCTGTGGAAAACAGAAATGTATCACCTACTGTGCCCCTTTTAAGAGGTCTAAAGTTGCATCAGATGAGCTCCTCTGGTAATTTCTCTGTGCTGTATTTGCATGCACTGTGCTCTGGTAATCATATTACTGACATTTTCTAACTGCTCCCAGCTCGAGCACATGCTGACATTATTTGTGGGTGAAAGGTTGCTTTGCAGATACTACAATCCAAGTGGTTTGCCACAACACTGTGACCTTGCAGTCCTGGAGCCAGACTTTATGTAACACATGCAGTGACACGGAACATGAACATATGACAGAGCTACCGTGCGCTAAGCTGGTTTCCCTTTTGCAGTTGAATATGTTTGGTGTTAAATAAAAGAATACATGGATATTAATCATCTTAAAACGAAATGTGCTGGTGTGCAGCCTCCTCTTGCCTACATAAATAGGGCACACGTGGCCAGGCCATTAATTTCATTTAATGTTTAACGTTTTAATGTTTTCACTGTTATACTGTTTTCTTATTTATGGATATATTTGTGCTGTGATTGTTAACACGTGGTTTACACTTTAAAAAAATATTTATATGTATAATTTTTTTTTGAAGCAGGAGACAAATCTATGCTACAGGGATGCTTGCTTCTAAAACCTATATTTCTACAGCTTACCCCATGGGTAATGGTAAGAGACAAAAAGTAGCTTTTTGTCTCTTACAGGAGAGTCCAAAACAAAGATATACCAATTCTGGAATCAAGCGCTTGGCTAGCGGAATACACTAAGGAGTTCAGAGGGCCAGCTGTGTGGCCAACAACACAAGCCAGATGCTCAGACGGCTTGGCAGGTGGCCAGTGACGGACTCAATGGGGCCAAGGACCCTCGGGTGGCTTCGTTGGAGGCCATTGACAGAGACTCAAGCGGTGCAGGACCAGGCAGCGCAGAGACCTCTGCTGAATATGGAGCAGGCTGCGGTTGCACAGGGCACAAAGCAGGCTCTAATGACCCCCTGGACTCAGGCAGACAGAAACCCATTAGCTCTGGTTCAAGCTCTGGTGATGGGTGTCCTTCAAGCTCAGGTAGAGAGGGACCCAGTGGCTTGGTTCCTGAAGCAGGCGGTGAAGTGGAGGCTGGGGCAGCTCGGCTGAGCACCCTGGCTCCTGTGTCAGGTCGGTGCTCAGCTGATCTTATGCCTGAGAGAAAGCTGGAGGTGAGAAAATGCTGTCATTCACCACAGCTGGTTTCACTGGAGGAGTCATGGAAGGTGGGTTGAGGAGCACCGCTGAAGCTGAAGGTGTATTGGGGGCCGAGTCCTCATCCTTCGACCACATTCCTGCCAGGAAAGAGGCAAGTAATGAATGATCAGGCTGAGGCGGTAAAGAGGAGGGTCTCATCCACTGCTGTGGTGATGTTGAGGCTAGAGAGCTGAGGTCTGGCAATAAGTTCAGGAAACCACTTCTTATTACTGAGGGCTTTGGTGACGGAGATGTGTGTGTGTATGTGTTAGTCCCCATAGTGAAATAGTTCCTCTGCATTTAACCCATTCACCCGGTGAAGCAGTGGGCAGCCACCAATGCAGCGCCCGGGGAGCAGTGTGTAGGGACGGTACCTTGCTCAGGGGTACCTCAGGGTAGCTGTTCAGTGGAGTCGGACCCCCGACCTTCCGATCATGGGGCCACCACTCTACCTACTGAGCTATCCCTGCTGCAGAACAGCGTGGCTGCGAAGCTTGTGTGGAACGTTGCTGAGGTAGGGAATAGATGGCTGACTGTGAAGAGTTTTAGGTGGGGTGCTGCTGTAGTGAAAATGGGGATTGAATGGTGGAGACAAATTCCTGTAGCCAGGTTGGCAATAAGTCTGCATACTGGGGCCAGGCATGAACCAAACTGTAGATCCTTTGCCTGAACTTCACTTTTTCCTCCAAATGAAAAGGGAACAACCACCGCCCACTGAGAAAGTGAACTGGTTCTAAAACTCCTCAAAATTTTCAAAGGCAAAACTATTCTGGTTGGAGTCTACTGTCAAGACCTGCAGGATGCAGATCGTGTGGAGATGAATGAGCACCCAAATGCAAATGATGCAGGAGAACAGGAACTGGTTAACATAAGGCAAGCTATTTATTATAAAACAACAAAAAACTAAAATGCAACAAAAAACCTAAACTTGGAAATACTAAAACATGAAACCTGACAGACACAGATAGATAAACATCTCCTTAATGCTTTGACAGATGGATAAAAACATATATTTTGATCATGGATGACCTATTTATATATCTCCTTAATGGGTGGGCCAGTCACAATGAAACTTTGCACGAACATCGTCACACATGCAGCGATTATTAACATCTGTATGGTTTTTGAAATTGTTATAAATCCCAGTCCCTTTCATTTTTGTATTCATTATCCGAACGCAGGGGGATTATGCATTTCTATTTTTAATGCATTTCTTTCTCGTCTCACGTGACTGTGTTCTTTCTGTTTAATGTAACTTAACGGTCAGTGAACTTTATATCTGCGGTGGAATTTTGTTGGTCACCACTAGATACGGGATGAAGGATGGGCTTTTGCTACCTATAAATAATTTTAGCTTGAGGCATTTCTGTAATTGTTTCACTTTTAAGACCAAGAAGCTATGTGGTGACAATATCCATATGACTTTTCATGTACGCCATCAATATATGGGTAGATATTAACGCAGTGTATTTATCCATCTGCTTGTATGGTCTGCAGTTAAATAGATATTGAAGTGGATGGATGATGTATTTAGATTGACGGACCATATCATGTGCATCAATAGAGTGTAGATTCAAAGTATATATATGAATATTCAAAGGAGACTGTATATAAGACACTGAGAAAGTACTTGATTTTAGGTCATTATCTTTGTGCATTAGGGCAGCGTTTTACATTTAACTTAGCTAAATGGAGTTGCAAGCTGAGCTTATACTTTCTGCCGACTGGTCACAAGTTTCAAGTTTGTTTTAGGCAACAGTGTCTGTTGGTTGGATTTGGTGCTCAACAACAGAAACACAAACATGCTAAATTACTTTGTTTTAATGTTGCGAAAAGACTCTTAATTATGACTCAGGAAAAAAATTAAGATTGCTAAATATTGGCAGTATACTATCTTCTGGTAGAGTAACAAACTAACCTGAAGCACACATTTTTCCTGTAAAGGAGAATCTTAGACTCTTTGCATATAGATGTTGTTGTGTGTCAAACTGTGGTGCCTCCCAAGTGATGTACTGCAGTGCTAATGCATTGTTTAGTCAGCACTTTACACCTGAGCGTATGCAGCTGCGGACATGTGAGGTTTTATTAACTACCCTTTGCTTCAAGGACCGAGGGAGGTCTAAAGCATAACACTAGATCTTAACTGTAAAATTACAAATAGGAATTTTAAAAGAAAACTGCGGTGAAATTTGTATGTTTTAGATTCTGGACACGACTGCAGATGGTGTAAAGAAAGGTTAAAGAAAATAAAGAAGAAAGAAAAAACAGGTTTGGTGTGCATTGATCTCAAAGTGGATGTCAAATTTGTGTCCAGCTCTCATTCGCTTGTCTGTTCTCATCAGCGGTGTCTGCAGGCCACTGTCGCTTTTGCTCGCGGAATCTATCACATAAAGAAAGCATCTGATATGATAAGAGGACTCTATTATCTGACTGGTTTAATCGAGGACGAGGTATGTGTCTGATCTTTCAAGTGATGTCATCACCTCACCCACAGAATAAACTCACAGAGCGGAGAGCAGACATGGAGATAATGTACTGTAGGGAAACAGGAAGAGCTGACTTGCATAATATGAATGCCAAGCTGTCCCCTAAAGACAGAGCATGCACTTCATACAAATGCAGCATGAACACCCAGCGTATGCTCAGTTTCTGTTTGTCTTGTAATGCAAAGGGAAAGCAGGAAATCGCAAAACAATGAATGAGTCAATAAACACATTTATGGAGATCCTGACTCTGCTGGGACTAAGTTTGAAAATTTATATCTTGCAATTTTATGAATGAATTCTTGGAACATTTATGTTTCTAGGGGAGGTGTGCCGAGCATATCCCACCTGTTCTTTTGAAGCAACCCTTCTGATTTTATTCATGTTGTTACCCCATTTAGGGACTGTTTGAACTGCTGGGGTTTAGCAGCTTTGCCAGTTGATGACTGTTGTTGTGGGATGAGGAGATAATATGTCACTTACAGGACTTTTATTGTATTTTTTTTAGCAGGCTTGCAGATGTGAACCAGCAAAACTTTAGGTCACAAGCACACTTCTCAGTCCCTCCAGGGAGAAAAGAATGTTGCATGTTTACTTAACCTGCCATGACTTTGGAGTAAAGATGTGACTTAATGGCATCTGGCAGGAATGGCTGCTGCGCGTTGGAAGCCCGCTGCTTATGTCTGGCTTGCAGGGAAGCCGGATGGGCTTCCATTTGGAGGTAAATGTCGGTTTATATTGGTAGCAAAGCGGCACGACTATAGCGTCTAACTCTTGCGGAGCTGACAGTGACATCACTTCAAAGAGTCTGACATTATCATTAACATTAAATGGGACGAGTGAATGAGTTCACAGTGACACGTGTCTTTGTCTACATAGCTGATGTCACCTCCATACTGACCTGAACATGTATAAAAGCACCATCACTCTGTCTCACACCCACATGTAGCTCTGTTTAAATCGAGCTAACAATGTCAGGCTAGGCGAAATATATCAGCTGCAGTACACATTTTTTTCATTCATTACATGAGAGGTAATTTTAATACAGTCTGGTGTTTATATGCACTGAATTATTTAAAATAAAACAGTGTGACATCCACTAAGGTGATGAATATATTATGGATGTTTCTTCCTCCGGCAGCTATCTTATCTCTTTGGCAACTATTTCTTTGCACGATCCCCAACCCAGAGAACCAGTTCAGCCTAGACGCTGTACCACTTCTGGAAAGCATGGTAGCATACGTCCAAAGGCATTTACATAAACTCAGAAAGGCAGAAATGCGCAGCCAAAGTAACCTTATGCTCTTCATTTTATGTGTTCTTTTTACCTTGGAAGTTAGATGTTGATGCTGGGAGGGATCGCATACACAAGTTGACTATGTTCTAGCTGAAAAAAGAATTCTTATTTTGCTCCCTAACAAGTTTCTGTAGAGTCATTCAGGAGAATAACCTACAGTTTTGTTATAATAATGAAGTATAATTAAACAACCTCAGCTGTGTATGTAAAGTATAAAAACATGCATGAGATGGAACTCCTTGTATCCAAGTATCTTGAGTGCCTAAAGGTAACCAAACTGAAGATGAAAAAGAAACTTATAAATGGTCTCAGATCAGACTCAAAGCTGTTGGAGGTGTGTTTGTGTCATATGGAGCATTTTTATTCTGTTTGGGTTTCTTTGTATTGCAGTTTACATAAAGATTTGCACTGTTTAAGCTGATTAAGAAGTTACAGATAAAGTACAGACATGGCTCCATTCATGTTCTGTACATGTTTAGCTAGCTATCCTTACAGAGACCCAAATATGGACACTACAGAGTCACACTTACCTGCAGTCCTTCTGCAAGGCAAAAGAATGTCACCTCTGAGTCAGTGATGGTGTGGGTAGTTGAAATGCTGTTTAGCTGAAAGAACCAGAAAGGGAATGACTACTGCTTGTAACTTCTGAGGTAACATGCCTGCCAGTAGCAATTTTCTCCTACTCAGATTAGTTCTGTCTTTTTTACAGCAGGGGCAAAGCAAAAAGACCAACAACAGCACAAACACAAACAAGAGTTGGCTACATTTCTTACATTTGCTTCACATATTTTTGACACTGTCCACAAGTGGCAGCGGATAACAGTACCAAAGCAGTAGCATTCTGGAATTTTAATAAGAGAGATATGCAGTGAAACATGCAGTATGCAGTATCCATGCTTAATAAATACAAATAGGTTAACAAATAAAATTAAAAATAATATTAAAATTGAAAAACTGGAATTCACAGCTGGTATTTGTATCACATTTTTCTTTAATATAGTATTGCAACTTATTACTGTGCTGAATTCCTTAATCACGTTACAGTTACAGTTATGGTGTTACTTCTGTTACAAAGGCTGCAATTAAAGGAAAAAGAAAAGAAAAACATTGTTTTGTACAACTTCTGGGTAAATATGTGGAATTACTTGTATAATATTGCATGGAAATACAAGAAATGAAATGCAAACTGGATACATGCCAGAAACAGCTTAGACTTGCTATCACAAAACTCACCAGGGCTGGACTGGTAATCTGGCATAACGGGCATTTTTACTGGTGGCCCGACACACATTTGAGCGCACCGGCCGAACACAAGTACTGACAGCCGCCCATTCGGTCATTTTTTATTACTGACACTGGATTGCCCAATTAAATGTCTTAGTGCGACTGGCCCCTCCCCTACCTTTGCTGTGCGCTCACACAGCTTGTAGAAAAAAGGTTTAATGTGGAAGAAGTGTCGAAAAGGTAGAGCTGAAAAGCTGAGAGAAAACAATAAAAACTAAAAATAAATGCAGCAAAATGTGTCAAATTAACCCACATATTAGCTGTTGGTGCTGCTGCACCATGAACAGTAGTGCCAGCAACAACTAGTAACCTCACAGGAGTCTGCTGCTGGCACCAGCTGTGGAGAAGTGAGGAAGAGCCAGAGGACGATGGAGTTACATAATCAGGAAGGGTGAGATTAAAGGATTCAGGTAAAATGCATGGCTAATTTTACCATGGGCCACTGCTAATAGCTAAAGTGTAGGTTTACATTTTTTTTGCATGCAACAGATGACGAGTAGCATAATTGACTAATTAATGCAATCCAATTACATCTTGAAAAATAATGAGAAATATGCAGCAGCACCATCTGGCTAATATGTAAAAATTGGTAACAAAATTTAGCTTGTCCCAAAGCTATTTCTTTTTAATTTGTATCTAGAGCAACACAACTGGGGGGTCATCAGAAATCATTCGAAAAACACAAAAAACAAAACATCATTCATACTAGAAAGAACTGTTTGGGGACAATTTATGAACCGAATTTGGGTGTAAGAGAAAGTCAGAGTGAATAATTTTTGTGGCTCATGTAGTGTTTGCGTTTGTTTTGAATTGACGTAAGAAATTTAATGTCATCATGGGTGTTTGATTTTTTGCTACTTTACCTTTTTCCTAAAACTGAAAAAACAAGTTTTTTGAAGGGTACGATGTCACATGTTCTGTGAAACAAATCAAGTGGACCCAAGTGCAGCCAAAATGGAGATTGAGTAGCTGTTAGGTAAACTAATGAAGGCACTTAAATTACTCATTGAGTCCAAAACAGCTAAAAGATGAGAAAAATACAGAAAGAAGAAAACAACTATGAAGGCTCAAGAACATTGAGGTGGTATAATGACAACCTGATAAAGACTGAGCGAGAAAATGTGCACAAAACAACAGCTAAGGATTAGACGAATAAACAAAGATCACAAACAGCATGAAATAAAATTATCATATATTAAAAAAAGGAGTAATTTGCCATTCTTTTAAAAAAATTCTGTTGGTTTTCTTTTGTTTGTTGGGCTTGTTAGCACAAGAAATAAATACAAACAATGAGGAGAAAATGCTAGAGAGACAAAAAAAGATGTGATCCAAATTAGCGTGTTTACATTCAGTTAAATTATTCAAAAACAAAGATCTTGCATTTCACATGATACATTGCTACATTAAAGAATACATGGACATAACTATAAAGCTACTGACAGGTGAACAATGCTCATTGCAGTACAGACATCTCAGTGTTACTTTAACACACACAGCCACCTAAATGTTGCAGTTGTCCAAACAACCGACATCCCAACAAACCACGGCAATGGTGTTCCCTGATGGTAGCGGCCTTCTGCAACACATACACCATTAAAAACTGCTCAGCACGAGGGCATGAACATCAAACCCAGAAGTTTTATGTTCATGCCCTCTCAGACTGTGGAGTTATTATACATAATATTGATACACATCTAACTATCCCAACAATAGTTTTGGTTAAAATAACCCTGCAGACAGAAAAATGACAATTTACTGTGGCAGATATGTTTCACTACTTCCATAACTCTCTGTGTCACTGCCAAAGAAAATGGAAGCAGCTTTGTCAAAATGGCATTAATTGATGCCAACTGAAGGAGATTATCCTGATCATAAAATATATGAAATTTCTTCTTCCTTTAGTTATGCTGTTTTGAACTACACCTCCCAACACTGACTTACAACATCAAAACAATAGTGAATTTTAAATTAGTGTTTTAAAAGCTGAATCACCTGGACAAATACTCACAGACATAAACGGACCAGCAAATTGTTTGATCCTCAGTGTGCACACGTTTCTGAGAACAATAAACAGAAATAAATAATTTTGCAATAAAACAAACATGGGGCTCTTTTTGCAAGATTGCCTGTGATTATGCAAATAACTCGTGCTGTTTTCTAATTTAAAAAATAAAAGGTGGTGAATCACAGTTACTCAAAATATGATCTTTAATTATTACTTATGCAAAGGTGGCTGCAGAGCACCTTCTTTCTTCAGCTTCATCAGTTGTTGTGAGCTCAACATTGTGTTCTGGCAGCTCAACTTCTGCTCTTTACTCATTCGTAACTGTGTGTGTGTATGCGGGTGCATGCATGAATACCCTTGTGTTTGCAAATGGCAGAGTATCTAATGGGCTTTTTATTGTGTACCTGTGACTGTATGCTCCTTTATGTAATTCCGTGTGTGTATTTAAGTGAACGTTCTTTTTTTTGTTTTGGCAGAAAATTGGAACACCTGCCTTTTTTGTACAGTAAACATACCAGACTAATCATGTGACTCTTTATTCATGTCCTCTGCTACAGTAAAACCAGCCTAACCATGGTAGAGTGATGTTGGGGATGAATCAGAGAGGACAAATCAGTGATGCTGGAGCTCAGTATCGTGAAGTGTTCCTAATATTTTGGAGTGTGCATGTGTGTCTTTGTGTGTGAGGATTTGATGCAACAAATACTTGGTAAAAAGTGAGCTGTGAAGAATGAAAGAATATGTTATCCCTGCTGACAGATGTATGTGAGAAAACATATTTCTGTGCCATACACCAATGGCTTGAAAGGCCTCGTAGTTAATGGAGTTTGCGAGCATGTGCACTGATGAACTTTTATGCAAAGTGACAGTACAGTGATGGTATGTCATGTAGTCATAAATATCTAAGGACTGTATAGTAGAGGTTGTCTAAGCTGCTTCCAAGTCACTTAGGGGCCTGTTACTGCAGATTTGGGTCTGCTGCTGTACTCAACCTCTGTTGCATCTTCTTATGGTTCTCCCACCCCAGATTCTGGTTTAGTAGACACACTTTTTTCCTGTTGAAAGGGTTTCTTTTTCTTTGCCATCATTTCCTTAGTGCTTGCTTTAAAAGTTTCAGGCTCTGGGCTTGGTACAGTGTCTCAAGCTAGGTTTGATTGTTATTGGTGCTATATGTAGGTTGAGTTAGACTGAATAAACTGTGTGCTGGATAAATACAGGTTAGACGGGGACTCCATGTCTCAGCATTTTCACTGCTGCAGTGAAGCTGAAAAGCTAGTCCATGTGCTTCTTACTTCTAAGCTGGACTATTGTAATTCGTTATTATTCAGGTGTCCTCGCAGCTCCCCAGAAAGCCTTCCGTTGATCTAAAACGCTGCAGTGAGCATACTAACAGGGACTGGAGAGATCATATTTCGCCCATATTAGCTGCAAAGTCTTGAATGACCTAGCATCTTGGATTCATAGTACCAGATTATTCTAAAAAAAAACCCAAACACTCATCTTCACCATGTAGGATTGCTTATGGTGATCAAATAAAATAGGAGGGGGATTCAATCTCCTGGGGATTAAAATCCCAGTTTGGGTTCAGGAGACAGACGTCCTCTCTACTTTTAAGTTTATGCATAAAATCTTTCTGTAGGCTCTATCACAGGGGTGGGGACCTCCAGGCCTCAAGAACTGGTGTCCAGCAGGTTTTAGATGTGTCCTTGATCCAACACAGCTGATGTAAATGGCTAAATTACTTCCTCAACATGTCTAGAAGTTCTCCAGAGGCCTGGCAATGAACTAATCATTTGATTCAGGTGTGTTGACCCAGGGTGATATCTAACACCGGCCCTTGAGGCCTGGAGTTCCCCACCCCTGCTTTATCAGTATAACCAGAACTATGCTTTAGTTGTACTGCTATAGCCTGAGGCTGCTGGAGGTTGTCCTGTAATGCACTGATTACTTCTGCTCCACTCACTATTTTCTCACTCCGCATTAGGGTTGCCAAAAAATTGCTACTCGTATACTAATCGATACTAATGGAAGTTGTATCAGATTAAATAATCATTTACAACAGTTTCGATACCAACAGTGCTGTCTTTGCCTTCTCCAGCTGACACATGACTTCACACAACAAAGCCCCTGTCCTCACTATCAGCTGAGGTACTTCACATTCACAACACTGAACAGCACTTTAGCAGGAATTTGGAGAGGTCAGTAAAGTTCCCAATGTTATCACCAATGTTAACCTGGCCAGCACACATAGTAACAAGCAGTTACCTTAGCTATAGTGGCTAACAGACTGCAGTTAAATAAAAGATGAATATTGCGAGCTGAAGGGGTCGTGGATGGAATATTGAGCCATAGCAGAGAGGATTATGGATGTGTGGAGAACCAGGCGAGTTCGCTGGTTATGCAGCGGAGCAGAGGAACTGTAGCTAAACTGAGCAGGTTGGAGTGTGGAGAACTAATCTAAACAAATAAAGAACGCCGAATGGCATGGATTTCAGGCCTGAGGTGCAGAACCGAGGAAGTGAAGGACTGAGACTCAGGGCTCCAGTATATCTGCTACATTGGGTACGTTGTACGCATCTGATGACATCATCATACGGCTGTATCCATTAATACTCATGGTTATTGTGCAGTTATCTACTGCAGTATTCTCTTGAATGATAGATATCGCCAATGACTCCATATCAGTATCGGAGAAGAAGTCAAAGACACAAGCAAAGGTTTTTCCACCGAGTCTCATCTTTTCAAACTGTTGCAACATCTCCTTCTGTAGAATCTGTTAACTACTGATGGTTCATTAAAACAGTGGTAAATATGACTAAATCATACACTCATGTCTCCAACCCGTTTCTGATGGCAGCAGCACAAGTTTAGAAAATTTGAGATGTGTGCGACTGGCAGAAACTGCGTCTTGCGACAGAAGATGTGACGCCAGCTTCACGTCAGTTATACAGCGCTGTTTGCAAGGCTGGTGTGATGAGGCCCTAAGGTGGATTAGTGTGGATGGGAGACGGGCTGCAGCGGAGGCAGATGTGCACAGGATATAAAATTTTCTTATCTCTCGGCTTGCCTGGGAACGCCTTGGTATTCCCCCGGATAAGCTGGAGGAGGTGGCTGGGGAGAGGGAGGTCTGGGCCTCTTTGCTTTGCTTAGGCTGCTGCCCCCGCGACCCGGCCCCGGACAAAGCGGATGAAAATGGATGGATGGATGGATACTTTTACAAATTAAAAAACACATGTTTTTTAATTTTGTTATAGCGAGCTCTGTGGTCAATTTTAAAATACACCCTCTTTATTTTAGCATAACTTTAGTTCATTTTTAACGTTTCCATAGTGTTGTTTATATAGTACATCTTTACTATATGGAATGAAATGATCAAAATGACTTAAAAAATATGAACTCCCTAGAATTTAATCATAAATATGTATTTTGTTAAATCTAAGTTTTAGTATCATGACAACCCTACTCTGGATACAATTACTGGCCACTGTTACATGTAAATAACCTTTATCTATTGTCTACCATAAATTTTGTTTCATGGTTTCAAGTGTTGCAACCCAACATCAACTCTTTTCCTCGTGCATGACAGCTCCATATTACATTTCATATATTTAGCCCAGTATTTAGACTAGTTATTTAAAAAACATTTTATTTTACACAGCCCACATATAGGTCACTGTCAAATTGTAGCTTTGAATGTTTCAGCAATATCAGAAGTGTAGTACAGAAAATGTAAAAAAAATGTAAAAAGCTAAACAAAAACTCATTCAAAAATGGCTTTTGCCATTCTCAGCAAGCAGTGAGTGCAGAAATCTAGTCTGCACATACAATAATAAGTCTAGGCACACTTTATTCAGAATGTTCCCAATAGGTAAATTTAATCATATCCATCGATATTTCAGCTGAAGGGATCAAAATGTTAGTGGAATTAATTCCATCTGCAGTATCTGTCTAAGAGGAGCATGCTGAACAGCATGTGCAGCTCTTATCTGAAGCATCCTGCCAGTGAAAAAATGCTGGCTGCTCATTCAGCTGAGAGATGGGCCAGGCGGAACGAACCATGCCGGTCCTATGGCCTTCAGCTTACTGTGCCAAAAAAAAATGAAGACCTGACCGATACAGTTTACTTAAGACAAAAGCAAATATTTTCAAACTGAAGCTACAGTTTTGATGATGATTTGATTTTTATGCCAAAATGATCACGTCTCAGGGCCAGATTTGCCTTTCATTCACAACCTTTCACTCAAAACCTGTGCTGCATTTAAGTCTGATTTACAGAGACAGCTGATAATTATGCAATCAGAGACTCAGACTGACTTCAAGACAGAGTGAAGAGAAGTGTAGTTCAGATATCTTCCGTCTCAGAATAGGAGACTCTGATTGAGGTTATGCACAATCAAACTCACAGAGAAAGTATATTGGAATTAATTAAGTAAAAAAAAAAAAGGTTTTTTTTAACACTTTGTAAAAGTAATTCAGCAGAAGTTATTAACATATTACTGAGGATATAAAATATTTGCGAACTGCAAAGAAAATGCAGCAGTAACTGCTTTGTCAGTGCCTTATCAAAAGGGTGCTCTAAGTCAATACTCCAGCAAGTCGCCATATTAAATTAAGACTGATAAATTAATTAATTAATTCTGATTTGTTTCCTGTCCATGCTGTTGCTCCTATTAGCAGGATGACATCATTTGTTTGTGCTTTCCAAAACAGTTAATGAATAATAAATCAGTGTTGAAAAATAAATCAGCGTTATGATGTGACAATGCTTTAAAGGTTAGAATACTTTCGGCACAAAAACCTGGTTTGTCTAAGAAAAGGTCATGTTTTCAAATGTGGTTAGTTGTAATTAAGCTGAGGGAGGCAACTTAATTTGACTGCTATGTTTGTTAAAGGTCCTTCATCATGGTAGATGCAATAATAAATAGTTGAATATAGTGAATTATTGTCTTCATTTATGTGCCATGCAACTTGGAAGCAGTTATCTGTGATGGTATCCAGTGCTTCCATCATCCATCCACCTCAGCCTCCCTTTGATTTATGATCTAGCGCATTGTTTCGTCCTGTCACTGAAATGTGTACAGAGCACAGGCTAAAACTGAACATAGCAGATATGTTATGAAAGCAATTTTTCTTTCTACAACTGAAATGTTTTATTGCATTGGTTTGTTAAATAACGCGTGCTTCTTGTAGTACAATTTGTTTGAGAGGAGGGACAAAAGATGTGTATATGGTCTCAAAGATCCTTAAATTATATTCTTGTCAGGCTCTATTTACAGTTTGGATTACTAAACCTGCTCTGAATTGAAACATTAAGTTTTAGGGGTTTTTTGTGCATTTCCTTAAACCAAAATGAGCCAACAAAACTTTTCAGTTGTAGAAAAAAATGGGCTTTCATAACATATCTGCTATCTAGCGTTAAAAAGTTCAAATTGATCAGAAATTATAATCGAAAGCTAAATACTAACCATAAATGAATTAGTAAAATTAAATGTCTGTATCTATATTGCACAATTTGTGAGGATCATCTGTCACAGTGGCTGCTTTCATTAATAGCTGAGATGTCTGTGAAACAATGTTGTAAGTATTGATTGATTTAATTAATTTTCTTGATTTAAGATACACAGCTTCACAAATGGTTCATTATTACGTGTAACAGTATGGAAGATAAGTTGTTTAATTCTTGTAACTTCTATACTGTACCTATAATATACTAAAGGCTTTGCTAATGATAAACAACTCTATACTGGCTGTTTCTCCAGGTCCAGCTATTAGTGTGTCTGAGTGTCAGCTGTTTGTCACACAGTGCTGAGGCATCCTGAGTTAAGGTGTTATGAGTGAGAAGTTTCAGTAACAACCCTTTGGGTAATAGGACAATGACACAGTTCCTAGTCTATCTCTGGATTGAGGACAGATGACTATAATTGTTCTTTATCTCTTAGGGACAGCTTGGCTCGACCCGCTTTCAATCAGCATGGTGACACCAAAGAGAGAAACAAAAAACACGCAGAGGTCAGGGCGCGACGAGCATGACTTGCAAGTGCTCTCACACTTGTAGAGTTGTGGCTCAGTAAGCGTGAGCTCAGCTGAACTTTGTGTATTTCTTCAAAAAATGTCCTTTATAAATTAGGAAAACTGAAAATGGAAACTTAGTTTTAAATGTGTTCATCAGTAGGATATTAAAGGTCCGGTATGGTCATAGAGCTAACTTTTATCTTGACTAGATTACTCCCTTAAATCTGAAACTTCAGCTACAGGATATGAAAACCACAGAACTGAAATCCCTGAAAATCAGTTCAGAAAACAACTTAAACTATTTATTTGATTCGTGCTGCACCCTGTGCCTAAATACAGGGAGTGCAGAATTATTAGGCAAATGAGTATTTTGTCCACATCATCCTCTTCATGCATGTTGTCTTACTCCAAGCTGTATAGGCTCGAAAGCCTACTACCAATTAAGCATATTAGGTGATGTGCATCTCTGTAATGAGAAGGGGTGTAGTCTAATGACATCAACACGCTATATCAGGTGTGCATAATTATTAGGGAATGTCCTTTCCTTTGGCAAAATGGGTCAAAAGAAGGACTTGACAGGCTCAGAAAAGTCAAAAATAGTGAGATATCTTGCAGGAATGCAAAATTGCAGAGCTTCTGAAGCGTGATCATCGAACAATCAAGCGTTTCATTCAAAATAGTCAACAGGGTCGCAAGAAGCGTGTGGAAAAACCAAGGCGCAAAATAACTGCCCATGAACTGAGAAAAGTCAAGCGTGCAGCTGCCAACATGCCACTTGCCACCAGTTTGGCCATATTTCAGAGCTGCAACATCACTGGAGGGCCCAAAAGCACAAGGTGTGCAATACTCAGAGACATGGCCAAGGTAAGAAAGGCTGAAAGACGACCACCACTGAACAAGACACACAAGCTGAAACGTCAAGACTGGGCCAAGAAATATCTCAAGACTGGTTTTTCTAAGGTTTTATGGACTGATGAAATGAGAGTGAGTCTTGATGGGCCAGATGGATGGGCCCGTGGCTGGATTGGTAAAGGGCAGAGAGCTCCAGTCCGACTCAGACGCCAGCAAGGTGGAGGTGGAGTACTGGTTTGGGCTGGTATCATCAAAGATGAGCTTGTGGGGCCTTTTCGGTTGAGGATGGAGTCAAGCTCAACTCCCAGTCCTACTGCCAGTTTCTGGAAGACACCTTCTTCAAGCAGTGGTACAGGAAGAAGTCTGCATCCTTCAAGAAAAACACGATTTTCATGCAGCACAATGCTCCATCACACGCGTCCAAGTACTCCACAGCGTGGCTGGCAAGAAAGGGTATAAAAGAAGAAAAACTAATGACATGGCCTCCTTGTTCACCTGATCTGAACCCCATTGAGAACCTGTGGTCCATCATCAAATGTGAGATTTACAAGGAGGGAAAACAGTACACCTCTCTGAACAGTGTCTGGGAGGCTGTGGTTGCTGCTGCACGCAATGTTGATGGTGAACAGATCAAAACACTGACAGAATCCATGGATGGCAGGCTTTTGAGTGTCCTTGCAAAGAAAGGTGGCTATATTGGTCGCTGATTTGTTTTTGTTTTGTTTTTGAATGTCAGAAATGTATATTTGTGAATGTGGAGATGTTATATTGGTTTCACTGGTAAAAATAAATAATTGAAATGGGTATATATTTGTTTTTTGTTAAGTTGCCTAATAATTATGCACAGTAATAGTCACCTGCACACACAGATATCCCCCTAAAATAGCTAAAACTAAAAACAAACTAAAAACTACTTCCAAAAACATTCAGCTTTGATATTAATGAGTTTTTTGGGTTCATTGAGAACATGGTTGTTGTTCAATAATAAAATTATTCCTCAAAAATACAACTTGCCTAATAATTCTGCACTCCCTGTACAGCTGATATTAACTTAAAAAAAAACTTTTCACACAATTAAATGTTTTCTAAAGTAATTTAGATACTTTAGTTCATTAAAAGAATATAAATAGTAACCTCCAAAATAGAATAAAACGCAATAGAGGTAGGAAGAATCATAACATAGGAAGCACAAGGACATAAAAATGTACTTCAGCACAGTTTGAGTAAATATACATAATTCCACTTGTCCTATCCATGATCTGATCTCACTGTCGGGCAATGGCAATTGACTCAAAGCCATGACATTGAAGATATATTAGATATATTGATCCACAGCACTCTGGAGCAGTTTAGAATATTTGGCACCATACAGTGAATTGCCATGGGATGAGATAACATATTGATATACTTTACCATGTTGTTGTTGTTCAAGGCAAGCCCGGTGGTGGGAAATTGCTCAATGATATTCGCCTAAGCCAAAAAAACCCCAGCAGCAATTTAAACTAGAGGACAGGGACATCTATAAAGCTCTCCATGACACCAGCAGTTCTGCAGATGCCATAAAGTATCTGCAGATGTCAGCATAACAGAAATGATTTTATCTTGCTTGAGGGACTTCTATCAGTCAAACTGTCATTTGTTGCAAAGAAATAATCCGCAGAAAGCTTGAAAGTGAGTTGACTGGCCAGGATTTAAAATAATGTTTGAAATCCCACTATTATTACCATAATAGTGGGATTTCAAGGTAAGAATATAGTATAACTGTTGTGTGTTGTGCAGCTTTAATGAGGTTTGGGGGAGAGTAGAGTGTAGTTAAACCACATACATATAAACGCAATATGCTGTAAATCTAGTGTTAAAGTTTTTTTCTTTCATGTAGCAGAGGCTGACTTTTGATGAAAATTCCCAGCATTTGGCACCAGTGGACCCTGGGATTAGATTGAGAAGGAAATTATCACATAATCAAGAAGTGTGCATCAAACATTTTGGGAGTACTGCTGTCTGGCTTCTTAGATAAATTATGCTTAATTATATTGTTGTGGCCTTTGAGAAATAGCAATAAAAATGCATAATTTGTTGTGTGAGACGCTGCAGCCGAACTTTGGTTATCACATCAGCCTCATGTCTGCACCAGCGTCACTGCTAAATCAGCTTAAACAGTCGATGGCAGGATTGTTTTCGTAGGTGCCCATGAACATTAAAAGGGTTCACAAGAATACAAAATTTATTTTTGCGGTAATACTTGATATATTCCTGTAAGTTACACTCAGAGTTCAATTTTCCACCGTTCATTTTTATTTTCTCTTCTCAGCACACTGAATATCACCTTCACAGCCGGGTGGAGAGGAATGACTACACCTCTGACTGAAGCTGCAGCAGAGATGGATGTCCACTGTCTCATTTGACTCCAGTGTTTTTTTATTTTATTTTAATTATTATTATTCACACACCCTGAGTGAAAATGGTTTTACTGAGTAATCCAGAGAATTTTTTCTGTACTTAGTGCAAAATGCAGGAGAAATTGAAACAAACAAAAAACTATGGTGGACCGGGGAGTTATACATGAGAGCGAGGGGGTGAAGGAGCAAAGTCACCTGGTGTGAATGGGACAAGAGAGAATGAAGAGTTTAAGTGAATTGCACGCCATTTTTTTTGCATTAAAAATAAGTTCTTCAAAGATTTTACATCTACTTAAACCCCTTTTAAAAAAACTTTTTCATATGAAAAGTGGAGATGATAGAATGATATGAGTGATGACTCGATTACAACATACACTTTGCATGAAGATCCCACAATGTGTTGTTTAATGTAGGCGTTCAAATTCATAACAACGGCTTTATTCTTCTCACCATAAATATCTCACGCTACTGCCATGAATGAGATGCTTATTCTGTTTTAATGAAAATATGCCCTATACATTTTCATGTTCTATGTTTCCTCCTTGGATGTGAACATTTTTGACAGAAATCTGTGAGAGATCTGAAGATGTGCTTCAGCATATGTACCTAACAGATACAATACACAGAAATCACCTTTTATGTCTGTGACATTTTGAAAATTTACAAGAAAAGACTTGACATTTTGATAGAAACATAGCCACAATGAGAGCGTTAAAGACATTAGGTAAGTAAAGGCGGGATGTGAACAGAGAATGAGGACGAGAGCGCGGGCGAAAAAGAGAGAGGCAAAGAGAGTTGTGGGAGTGAGTGTAAGCGAGTGGGAGACTGAGAGCAGAAGAGCAGCAGAGAGGGAGATTGTGAGAGAAGGCTACTGTACAGCTATAACAAGCAATTCCAAGTTTGCTATTGGCCAAAGCCTGAATGGCCTCAAGCTGTTCCCGTCATTCATTTGTATTTACTTGCAAGCCGAGTCCGTGCCCGGCCCATTCAGAATCTTGGGGGAAGTCCACACCACATTCAGATGTAAAAGAGAAGTTTATATGCATCAGTTTCAGCAATGAAAGCAAACATTTTAATGAATCGCATTCAGATTTATGCAAGTCGGGGCAAACAAATGACAAGGACATGTTGAGGCCATTTGCTCTACATCTAAGCCACAGTTGTCTTCAGAGATGAAAATGGTGCCGATGTCAAGCACAAAAGTTGAACAGATGGAGCTTTTTGTACTTATTGTTTATTGTGCGGTTATTATTAGCAATCTGTTAATCCCTACATGTGTGCCTACATGGCTGTGCTTTTGTCTGTGCCAGTTGGGGTTACTTTTCCAAGAGTATGGATTTGGCAGAGAAATTAAATTTTCATCTTAAAAACAAACAAACAGAGGAAACATCACAGACATCTAGAAATAAAACTAAAAGTGCGAGGGGAGATGGAGGAATGGGAGCGAGGGGTGAGTGGTAAAATTGTGATTCTAGGACAGATGTAGTGTTTTTGTTAATCCCACATAGAGAAATGTTGAAGATAAAAGGATGGAAAAGTGACAGTGTAGAATACAAAAGGGAAAGAGAAAGAGGTAGATCAAATGTTTACAGGAGGTGAAAAAGAGACACATCCAGGAGAAAGAAGCCGGAGAGGGAACCAGAGTGCGAAAGGATGGGGGGGCTGATAAACAGATGGGCAGAAGGAGGACAGGAGAGATGGTGGGAAAGGGGAGGGGGCTTTTGAGAAGAGGCTGCCAGGAGGTAGTGCAGAAAGTTGGACTTCATTTAGATTCATGGTGAGATGATGGCCACATCGATCCCTCCCTCCCCCTTCAGACATATTGCATTTGGGTTTTTATCTCGAGGTCAACTGGTGTATATCACCACAGTCCTTACTTACTTAGTTCCTCCTACGCCGAGCGGCGCATCGGGCAGCTAGTGATCTCCATCGATGTCGGTCAGCAGCGACTGCTTCAGCTTCGTCCCAGGCAATGTCGACAGTTCTCAGGTCGTCCATAAATGTTCGACGCCATGTGGTCTTTGGTCGGCCTTGCTTTCGCTTGCCAGTTCGTGGACGCCATGTCATGGCAATCTTAGCTGGGCGATGAGGGGGTAGGCGTAAAATATGTCCCGCAAAGCAAAAGCGTCTTTCTGCAACAACATCGGCTAATGGGCGGGTGCCTGCTCTTCGTAGGACCTCCTCATTTGTTATTCTGTCCCGGTAGGAAATTCTCAGGATTCGCCGCAAGCCACGTTGTTGAAGCACGTTCAGGTGTTGAATAGTTGCACTTGTTGACCACAGTCCTACTGCCCTTAATAAAAGGATTGGTTCCATTTAAAAAGTTCTTATATGCTTTGTGTACACTCACTCACTTTACTTTTTCACACTTGTGTTGTAATTTTATGTTAAATGATAAGATCACCTGATCTTTTTCCTGCTCTCAGTATCCTTTGGTTGCAGTCAAAGTTAAGTTGTATTGTATTTTTATTTAGAGTGGCCTGATTGATAAGACCTGCTGACATATGGAGTTCTGGATCTCTGTTATGACCCTTGGAGTCTTGATCTCTTCCTTATCTTCTTACCCTTCTTACTCAGTTTGTCTAAGTGACCAAAAAAGGAACCGTCCCACTGGGTTCAAACATCATTTTTCTCAAAATTATTGAAAACAATTATCATTGTTCTCCTGGGAACACTCCGAGCTTTAGAAATGGTTTTTATATGCCACAGTTTTATGGTGGCAGTCTGGACTGTGTGGATTGGTTTTTCTCCTGGACTGCTGTGGGAATTGTAAGTCCTATAAATGTGTGTCATTCAAAACTATATCTAATCCATTCAATTCATTCTGACCACATCTGTCTGAATACTTTTAGAAAAAGGAAATCTCAGTTTATAATTTTTATAATTAATTTTGAAAAAAAAAATCAGAAACAATGTTTTTACTTTGCTTTATAAGTTTTTGTCTTTAGGATAACAGGGAAAAAAACAATCATGTGCATTTAAAACTAAAATTGCAATAAAGTGAGCAAAATGTGAGGTGATCTGAACACTGCACAGTGGTTTGAATCACAACTTCCAAATGTTGCCTTTAGATAAAAATGATAGTGAAATTTAACAATACCTTGATATGTAATACTTAATAATTATTTAATTAACTTGGTCATTTGCCCCAAACCCCTCCCACACATGTTTCTTTTTCATTAGAAGTTAGTTAACTTCTGTCATTTTAACCTCATTCATTTCATAAGCACCACTATCTGCAGTCATAGGGAGATACGTGTTAAGTCAAACTGCCAGGGAATCAATTTAGAACATCTGGATGTTGTGATGCAAGTATTGATATATTGTGCCAGTATAGAATTAACGTATTGAAAAAGAAAACAATACAATGTGTGATCTTACCAGTATTTTTCCCCAAGCCTCTCAAATACTAATTACATTTTTCTTGCTTTTCTATTTTTAAATTTTTCTTACTTAAAATTATTTTAAACTATTTATAACAAAGTCCATAATATCGTTTTAGTTTAATACATGATAAAATACGAGTTGATCGCTCTTTATCATCTGAATCAAGTGTATATCTATTGAATTTATGTTGCTCTTAGTACAGAATTGCCTCTTTCTTATTCTTTGGAAGTTCTGCTTCTTGTACTATTGTGTGCCCCTGCATCTAGGGCTTACCTGCAACAACAGTCCATGGAAAGCCATAATACAACAAGTACTCTTTTATAGCAGAGGAAGCACTTTTGAAATTTACCCACTTAGTTTGGCTACCAGGGATGGCAGACACACCATATAAGCTTTGAACTTTAGAATGCACTCCTGAACAGAAGCAGGGACGGAACAGTAGATGCTTTCCTTATTTCTTATGGAGCAGTGCACTCTGTGCTTCAAATAGAAGCTAACTGTAAGATAACTGCATTGTGTGTTAACCTACAAAAGAAGGAGATCAGTCTTTAGATGAAAAGGGGTTTTCTACAAAATACAAAGTAGCAATTTGTGCAAAAGAACTAAAATTAAAAGAAAAAAAAAAAACCAACCCAATGTAATAAATGGGATTTGTCACAGAATCTGGCAGTTCTGAACACTGAACAGGGTGTCTGAATGTTTGTACTGCTACAAGCTTTATTATAAGCTACATATGGGTAAGACAGGGTAAAGCTTGGTAAGTCTGGTCAATGCAGACACTGGCTTGTTATGAAGAAGAATATAAAATCTTGTTCTGGGGATTTTTTCCGTGAGTGTGTTAAACTAAAAAAAGATAACTGACCTAAAGTAAGTAATTAGATGTGAAATGTACTACAGCCTTTATATGAACAAATGGGTTAACACGGATAACATGTTTAAAAGTGCCTGTAATGTGCATTAGGAGACAAACCAACAGTAAGTGCTTGCCTTACTTAGAATAGACATGATAGCTTTCCAGCTCAGGAATTTGTAGACTTCCATGCTGGTGCTTTCTTATCCTTAACACTGACTGTACAATAGGTCAAGTCTCTTTGGCATGGCATTCACTACTTACACATGATGAGAATCTCTGTCAGTGTCTGTTTACAATTCACTGCCAGCTAGTACCAGCCATATATTACATATAAATAAGATGCATGTCACTCATTGGCTTGTTAACCCTGCAACTTTGAAGTCTGAATTTTAGGAGACTTGATCATATATAGGGGGTGCTGTGGCTCAGGAGGTAGAGCAGGTAATCTAATAATCAGTAGGTTGATTCATATGTGATTAAATCCCAGGCTGCTCCAGTCTGCATGCCAAAGTATCCTTGGGCAACATACTTTGACCACAAGTTGCTCCCGATGCGTTCATCAGTGTTTGAATTTGTGCATCAATGTTATGTGGAAAGCGCTAAAAAAAAGTGCGTGTATGAATGAATGAATGAGAAGTTTTGTATAAAACTATTCACATACAGTAGAAAATTGCCATATGAGAACCAGTCTATTTAGCATTTATTTACATGGGAAGGAAAATATTAGAATTTCAATCACAAAATTAAAGCACAAATTTCTTAGACCATTTATAACACATAGCAAACTATACTGTATTTATATGAAGTAACTGCATTACAAAATACTCCAAAAGTAATATGACTGCAAACATGGTGGTCCAGTTCAGTGACTGGAAGGTGGATATAGATGTGAGAACTGGAAAGCATCTATCAGCTACAGCTGCTTCTGTCAGCACAAATGTTGAACAAACACAAAATATATGACTTGATGATGGCTGTCATAAGTAGCTGTCTTACCGTTAGCTACAGAGGCAAAAACTGTTTTAGTACCAGGCTGTGAGTATGCTTTAAAGCTGGTGTTTGGGGGGGAGCCTCAACTGGTCACTGCAGAAACTGCAGCTTTTTTACCCTATTGACCAAGTGCTACATCTGTTCAGTCACCTGACCCAACTCAATAACGCGTTGGACAGCAGGCTTTTTAGCCCTCATTCATGTGTGATCATTTGGAGAGAGCGTACACACTCTTGCCTTTAGCTATGTTTCAATGACATGGGTTCATTCTAGCATACAGCAAGCCTTTACTGTGTAGATGCATTAGGAAGGATTCCTTCACAGCCAGCCTGGAGAGGAGGAGTGATCACAGCCACCAGTAACTCTGTTAATGTACATATGGGCTGCTAGTACAGTAATAAAGAACATGAATGGCCAAAATATAGCTTGTATGCGTGCAAAAGCACAGCTTAATTCTTTTGGTGCGATACATTGATGGTAAATTTGGTACATTTTGATGTGTTTGACAATGTTGCAGAGCTTGGATTACTGCATACGTACTCAGTGCCAACTTACGCTCACGGTGTGTGTGTATATATATAGTTAGAGATGGAAGGAGAAAAGGAGAGGGGGAGGGATGGAGAGACAGAAACAGAGAGAGTAAGCGAGTGAGAGGGAGGTACAAGTCAGTATTTCATGGATGGCTGTGTTGCTATGGGAACAAGATGTGGGCTCCCTATTCCCAAAAAAGTGTCCTCCTTCCTTCCTCCTTTCCTTCCTTCTTTCCCTCTCTCTGTATCTGATCACTTCATTTCTCTCTCTTCTTCTTCTTCACTGCATCCACTGCATCTACACCTCTCTCCTCTTCCCTTACCCCCGACCACATCCCATCACATGCCTCCTCTTTCTCTAAATTTCTCATCCTCTCTCCTCTGTCATCCATCCTTTCTCCGCCCACTCATTCACCCCCACCGCCCCCCCACCACACACACACACACACACACACACACACACACACACACACACACACACACTCCATTCTCTCCTCTCTTTCACTATTGCCCATTTTTCTTCTTTGTCTCTCTGTCCTCCGCTCTCTGTCTCTCTCTTTCCATCTCTCTTTTCCCCTGTCTCTCTGATCCCCCTGTCTCTTTAACACTCACTTATATTCTATTCTTTTCTCGGTTGTCATGGCAATAGGCTGGGGGCGTGAGGGAGCGAGTGCGAGCAAGCGAGCGGGAGTGGGTGTTTCGGAAGTGACATCTCTTGGGCAGTAACCTTGTTTCCTGTGTGGTGGAGTTGGGGGCGGATTCAAGGCGCTAGCAGCGCAGCAACAGTGACGCCGTGTGGACGCTTTGGGTGAGCAATGGGGAACCTGGGACGTGCCGTGCGAGGGCTGGGTGAATGATCTAATAGGTGAGAATACTCTCCCTCCGCTTCTCCTACTCTTTCCCTCTTTGCCTCTCTCTCACACACACATCCACACCCACACACATCCACGTACATATACACACAAACACACACTTTTATCCGTCCTGCTTCTCATCAGATATCTCTTCAAGGCTGAAGTAGATTGATTGTTGTAGGGATCAAAGCTTCTGGTTCGATTCAGACATCACCGTTCACCTGTATTGGAAGAGCAGTTAAATATACGTATTGCACCTGGTCTGCGCTCACATGGGCACAGACACTTCCCACATGTGGGACTTTTCCTTTCATTGGATTGACAGCTGCTGAGTGTAAAAGTCCACCTTGTGTTCATTATTGCTACAGTGAACTAAATGAGTATTTTACAATCCCAATCTTTAAGCTGTCTGGTAGTCATTAATAGGGTGTAGATCTCAGAAAAGTGGTGCTCAAGCTGGAGAGGTGGGTTCAGTGAAAAGAGTGAACTTTTTTTTCCTAAGCTGTAGCCTGTGAGTATGCTTTAAGTTTAATAATTGCTCTGCCACTAACTCCTGGAACAATCTTTTTTTGCTTACCACATTTTTTTTTGTTTTTGGCTTACTTTCTTCCCCAGCTGGTTGCTAAATTTGTATGTCAGGTGTTTGGTCTTAAGAAGTAGGACTGGAGCCAAGGAGCCACCACAGACTGAAATCTGACCACCCACCTGGCCACAAACAATTGTGAAGCCAGTTGGGAGCCTCTGCACACGCTCATACAACTAAACTTACATTGTGCAGCGACTATTTATCTTACAGAACTGTTTTGGGTTGGGGGGTTTTCTGGACACATTTTAACAGTGTCACTACCATCCCTTTTAATTTTAATAACTGTATCGGCTTCTGTGCTACCCCTCATGTAAGTAAAGGTCTGGATCCAACACTTCTAATTAGAGAGTTCATTGTTAGTTTATGAGAACATTTTTAATATAAGCAGCTGCTCTGTAATTCAGGAAACAAAAGTAACGAGAGCCGTATGTGCAGGTAAAACCACAGGCAACTAAAAGTGGACAGATCTTGTTCACTCAATCAGTATAAGCTCCAACATTGACCTTTTTAAGTGGATTTTGACTGTGTTATAAGCCACATTAAAAATGCTTTCTTTGTCAATATCATTAAAGAGATTCTGCTGTTGTCTGTCATAGTGTGCTACCAGCCCGATAGAAATAGTCACAGCCGTGTGCGACTTTGTGTAAAGTTTGCAAAGTTTTACTAGTGAGTTTTTAGGTGCACATCTTTTACATGTTGTCAATTTTGGGTCATTGATTTAAGAATGATAAGAGACAAAGTTCAAGGTGTATCTATACTGAAAAACTGCAAAGCCCGCAGAATCAACTGAGGAACTGCTCTCAAGTTAAGTGATTTACCATTTTTAGGGGAAAAAAGATGGTACCATTAGCCATTTTTTTGATAAAACATGTATTACGCTTTGCCTCATAATTAACAAATGCATGGACACTGCTTGATAAATATAAATTGTTTAGGAATTAGTGGAGTGAACATGATAAAGGCTGAGTCAAGATATACTTAATCAAGTTTACCATAAGTCATGCCTATTAAACAACAATCCCATTTTGATTTGAAGAATAAGATGAATTACTACCAGCTACATCATTGCTACAGTCATGCAGTCTGTATGGTCAGACTGACTATTAAGTGAGTGCAACTCAGTCTCCTTTTTTCTTGCATCCTGCTGTGCACTTGAAAAAGATGTGAAGAAGTATCCTCTGCTATTTCAAAATGGAAAACAGCAGTGCCATTCTGTTTCAACATTCACTCATCAGTTAAAAGGCAATTTATGGATGGAATAAGCAATCTTCTGCTGCTGGGGACAGTCTGTACAATACCAAAGTCTTTCCAGAAGTAGATCTCACCACTCTGCAGCCATCTTGGGATCAGCTCAAGGCAGTTACTGAGGTGCTAAGAAGACCAAGCCATCAGGGAGAGATTCATATCTGTAGTTTCAGTGATCACAATGACATAAAGAATATGCTTGGACAGCAGTCTAATCTGTTATTTAAAAATAAAGGGTTCAATAGCTTTATTGATGGCTCAATCTATAGTGTCAACATGACCGACTCTTGAACAAACCCTGGGTTAAAGTTATAGTTAACCAAGAAAAACAACAAGTATTACTTATCTTTCAAAAAGATGTGTGTGCCACAATGCAACTAAAGCTATGAACCTCTACTGTGTGTGCATGCATCAGCACAACTACAAAAGCCAGCGATTTGCTGGTTCAGCTGTTATAAAAAGATGATTTTTGTCTTCGGTGGTATTTGGAGGTATGTGTGAAACAATCACCACCTTTGGTGACACAAAAACTCTACCGCAGGTTTCGTTTCAGGGTTGCCAGGAATCCGTTTCTGACATACTCCCAAATTACTTTTCAAAAAGAAGGAAAAGAAAAAAGATGCTTCTTTTGAAAGGTGGGAGAATCCTAATAAACAACACTGGCTATAACATAAAACAAAATATCGCAACACTTCTGAATTGACTGTGTAGGTAGATGTATAAAATGCAAGTCCCACCACAAGTGTGTTCTAATGTGTTGTTTTTATTTCTCAAGTTCCAAACTGGCTAAGACAATGGGAACATTGTGAATATTTAATTTAAAAAACTGTAGAAACTGGTGTTTCAGCATCAAATAGATCCTGCATAGTTCATTTTATCCATCCATCCATCCAGGCAGGGTTGTAGGGGGCTGGAGCCCATCTCAGCTGCCATAGGATGAGAGTCTAACACAGGGCTAACACAAAGAGACATGAACCCATTCGCACCCACATTCACACCTACAGCCAATTTAGAATCACCAGTTAACCAAACATGCATGCCTTTGGAGTGTGGGAGGAAGCTGGAGCACATGGAGAAAACCTACGTAGGCAGAAAGAGAACATGCAAACTCCACACAGAACCTGTGAGGCAGTGTTGCAAACTGTTGGGCCCTGTTCTGGTCCAGTGTATACTAAATATCACTATTAAGCCTTAAAACAATAAATAATAACACTTTGTAGCAGATAGACATAAACTTTTCTTCTACTCTGCAGTGAGTGAGGGTAGCCTGTAATTGGTGAACATAGTCACATTTTCTCAATAGAGAAGACTAATTAAAGTGTAATCCTACATAAATCTCTGAATCAGAGATTGGAATGATGCAAAATGACAGCAATAGTACCATTGCTGTCATTTTCATAACTGAGAAATTGGTCGCTGGTTGATTGCTTGTAACACCGTACACAGTACCTCATCTCTGAGCTATTTGCAGAGTGGTTGTGTGATAAGATTGTAAGTGCTTTAAATTGCACAAGCGGGATATGGAGTTTGAAAGCTAGAGGTCTCACCACCCTGTCAGGTAATCATTGAGTAATTAGTATTGATCAACAAACCCATCAACCACCCACAGATATATTTAGAGGGAAAATGATACTGATTAACTTTTAATGAAGCAAAAAGTTGATCTCCCAACGTAGATTATTTTTTATTTATCATGCCAATTCACTATCACGGCCAAAACTAACGTAAGTCTAATGAGCTGGAGTTTCTTCTTCGCAGTGTACAGAAGAAGTTCAGGGCACGACCAATGTGCTTGTTCAGCGAGAAGCTTCGTACTTCTGGGCCTCTGCGACCCCCGCTGCTGACACTTGACAGCTCCTTTGACTCAGCGCTGACAGTAGCCTACTCTGCTGCACACATGCACCACTCTGACTCTGACGAGCATTCATGCATTCATTCTTGAAACAAGCACATCTGTATTCACTTGGTCTATCTGGTCGCGATCCACTCAAATGCAGTAATACGTGATACTGGTGCAGCTGAGGTCACAGTAATGGCATGTGCACTATGTGGTACCGTCTTGCCTGGAAAGTAAGATGCTTTGGTTCCCCATGCTTGCAGGAGTACATTATTTGCCCCGGGCGGCCCAGAGATATTGCAAGCTTTATTTTTAGCACTGTTTTGGAGCTCAGCGATGTGTATAAATCAACATTAGGTCTGTTGGGTTCCAGTAATGACAACGTTGACTAAGGCTGACCAGTCATCCGATTGGTGCATGGCACTCTTCTTTGTAAACTGCTAAGGAAGGCAGAAAAAGGAAAATAGCCCTCAGAGAGGGAACAAAGGCAGCGCGGAGAGCAGACCGCAGAGAGTGAATGAAAGACAGAGTGAGGTAGAGAGATGAGTGGAGAAAACAGGCATCTCAGCGTTTTCGCTTGTGCCAAATCGTTACTGTATATTCATGCAACCTAGAGCCGTGCCTCTGCACCCTGTACGTACAAACGGACAGCCAGAAGAATGGGTGTGCTCATTGAAATTCTGTCCACTGTGCTTCACAGGCCCTTAATAGACAGCCTCGGGGGTGGAGAGGTAGGCCTACAGTAGAGTAGCGCATATTGGGCTCTGGATGACTCACGCTGCTATACCCCAGTGAATATCTCAGCATCTTGACTTTGCTCTGCACGGTTCCAAAGTTTGGATTGAAGGGGTTGGGTACTTTTTGTAGGCAGGTATAGAGCATGTGCTGTATTTCTCTGAAGCTTTGTGCTAATGAACAGTGATTCGTGTTGCTCTTACTCAACATCTGTCATGTTTCTCTTTAAAAGTTTGGCTTCAAGTTGACACAAACATCTGCAGTGGCAGAAGAGTGGAGTAACGGTGATATATGGTTCCTCTTTTAATAATAAAATATATGGGAGGAACTAACATGCTGAAACTTAGAAACATTTGTTTGCTGCAAGCTATAACACTACTTTTCCTGTTGCCTTTGAAGATAAAATGTGCAAACAACCCAGTCCAACTTTGAGTACGAAACCTTGAACCTGAACGTGTCAGTTTTTTGCACTGTTTGTGCAAAAAACTTCATATGTATCGCATGTTTTTCGTTTAGTTTAACGATCAGATAAAATTCTGCCATTTTGCTTCTGTTGGACTTTGACGTTTGCAGCGAAGGAAGAGAAGAAAGATTTCTTCAACATAGATTTTAAGATAAACTGTGAGCAGTAAATTGGACATAAATGCCAGTTGTAGAAAAAATGATGACAAATTAAAACTCATAAGTGCAGACTGATATTTAATGCAAATCTTTTTTTTTTAATTTGCAAGAAGGTTTAATAAATACTCCAGTTTCATAAAAGTACATTTTTCTGGCAATAATTTTATGGTTCAGGCTTTATAGAGATAAAGAAGTCACTAAATTATTTGGCGGGTAAAAGACCCCCGAATAATTATCCTAAAAACAGATTAGGATTCGAATTGCTGATGTGTTTAGGCTGTAATGCTCGTAATTATTTATTTATTTTTGTTACATTTTTTTTCTTGTGGAAAAACATTCCCATATTGATTCAGTCAGCACTCTACAACTGAAGCACTGGTGAAATGAACAGCTGTGGGCTTCATGAATAAGAGAACTTTAAATAAAATGAAGTCTCTAATGTGAGATTTTAATTTTTTCAACTTTTTTTTTTTAGTTAAAACTGTAAATTCAGAGGTGTCATGATGGTGTGGTAGTTAGCACTGACACATCACACCAAGAGCATCCTGAGTTTGGATTCACTGGCCATCTGGGGCCCTTCTGCATGGAGTTTGCATGTTCTCTGTGTGCCTGCTCGGGTTTTTCCTGGGTGCGCAGGCTTTCTTCCAAATACTTATTGGGTTAATAAACTGGCCCTAGGTGTCAAAGTGAATGGTTTCCTCTCGCCCTGTCACAACTGGGATAGGCTTCAGCACCAACAGCCGTCTGGGAAACAGATGGATGGATTGACACAGAGAGAGTAAATTACTGCATTATAACAATGAATCAGAGAAGCCTGATGTTCTACCAGTTCTGCAAATTCTCACCTGCAATGCATGAGCTTACAGCTTGTGTGTAAACTTGATGTCTGCTGATTACATGAAATAGTTCACTGATAACGTATCATCTATTAAAACAAAGTTAATGATATAATATACTGAGCATAAAAATCTTTTTATGGTTTAATTTTTTATACAAGAAAATTTTTACTGAAACAAACTGTAGAAAACTGTTATATATAATTGTTAAATATATATAGTTAAATATAGATTAATGTATAAAGATGTATATATTGCTAGGGTCTATAGGGATGCTATAAATAAATAGTAGCGTGTATATAAATGTGTATTTTATATGTTAAGTACAGGTAGGAATTAATAAGCATTTCCTTCCTCCTACAGGTTTTTTCATGTAAATATCATGGCTCTCTTTGATTTCATGTTCATTTGTTTTTTGTGCTTATTAAAATTTGTTATTTGCTATTTCACCACAATTATTTTGTTCAATCCAGATCTCCACAAAGTCAACAGAGGTCACCAAACCTTTTCAAACTCCCCTTCTTTGAACCAGTGGACCGTTTGGCATCATTTGTCTTATTTGCTCTGTAACATTTATTATAATTTCAAATAAATGCTGTTAGGTTTTACTGAAAATGCTTTTGGTGGTAATGACATTGATTTATTTAGTTTCCGCATGCAACATTGACATCCTCCCGAAATGGTTTAAAGTTTCTCCACCAAACACAAAAAAACAAAGAGAAAGGGATTTATGTCAGGTATATGGTATTTTTATTTTAGTGCTTTAACTTGTATTATTATTATTATTATTATTATTATTATTATTATTATTATTATTATTATTATTATTATTATTATTAGTTTTAGTTTTAGTTTTAAAATCAGATTTAGCTAATAAATACAAATTTATGTAGATAATTCTTGAACCTAATTTCCCAAATAATGGCTCAGGAACAAGGGAACTCACACTGGCCTCTACATCCGTTCTGTAATATTAGCTTCTATAAAGACAAAAATAAATAAATAACAACAGTACTAAAGGCCATCAAATATTTTTTTCAAGTGATTTATTACTGAGGCAGTCCTGAAATTCTGACAGGGGACTGGAGTGCATGGAGTTTCATTCATAATGGACACAAAACAGTTGCACCTTCATGAGTGTGGTTAGCACAGTAAGCCTGCATCAGTGCAAACTCGGTATTGGAGGGTTTTATAACCCGCTTGCACTTAAGGCTAGTTGGCTTAGAATAGCACTTCATGTGACAGATCTCCAACAGCAACACACAACCACAGTTAAAGTGTAGGGAAACAGTGTAGGGTGGATTAGAAATATCCTGCCGTGTTTGAATTACCCACTCATTCACTATATAGTGCACCATGTAGTCTGTCATCCATTTTGCAGTGCTCTTCAAAAATCTCAACTGTAAATGTAATTTATATAGTGCTTCAATGTCATTGCACATCTCAGGAAACACAGAAAAGTAATGTACAGAAGCCGTGCACAAGTGAGACCTTTGTGCCTTTTCTGTTTGTTTTTAGAAGGGGGAAAGGAGCTGTCAGATATGCTTTTAATATTTGTATTAAATATGAATTAAGCCGAATTATACTGCTTTTAGGTGGATGAAGTTCATAGAAATTGTTGTCGTTAAAGTTATGTGTGCTCAGATATACATTTTCCTTTCAATGTTGTGGAGATATTTGCCAATTACAACCTGTACTTATCCAAAAATAGCACTACTGAGGCACCCATTGCCTCAAATGTGTTTTTCTGCTCTTGTTCGCAATGTTAGGAATATTTAACAATATCTAGTGCATAATTATAATTATGTAATAACGATGCATTGTGTAGTATATCAGCAGCTATCTATGCTTAATTCCATGTGAGTCCACTATGTAGCAAACACCATGCAGTGGATGATTAAATCCACAGATTAAATGCATAAAAGGGGGATAATTAAGCACAGGTGCAAGACATTAGAGAAGACGAGCAATCAAACAGGTGGAAAACCAAACACACAAGGACAGGAAGTGGAGGGTTTGAAATGTGAAGACGCCCATAAATACAAAGTAAAACACAATGAAATAGAAAGAAAGCCCACCTCAAACAAATGATTCAAGTGATCTTTAGAAGCAGCTGTAAAGTCCTGGTTCTACATGATTTTAAAAAAGCTTGCTGCCATAAGTCGCCCTAATGAATTATGAATTTGTCAGCCTGCACTCCACATTCTCTCTGCTCCATCCCTCTTTTCATTTCTCTTTACTCCTCATACTACCTGCATTTAAAAAAATTATGCAGCAAGAAAGGCTCAGCAGTAGCTGTAGTGACCCTCATATACATATCTTGAGGTTTTATTCACCCAAGAGATACATAGTAAAAGGTTTTCTTGTTTCCAGACTGGAATTTTTGTGTGTGGTTATATTAGAAACTTTGTAGGACTAGACAAAATATTAACCGTGTTTACAGTGATCACCCCACATTAGAAAATAATTTATGTGATAACTGTCGAGCGATTAAAGTTGCCCTAAAGCATGACTGAAAACTTCTCCCTGTCATGGGATGAAAAGTGATGGAGCACATGAAGCCACACTCTGCGATTCACCCCTCATCACTCCTGCATTCGTCCATGTTAATTAGCTTTGCTTGTTTTGGAGTTCATCAATATTTTAGCACCCCAATTCATAATTCAAACAGGAACCTGAAAAATCAACCGAGTTGTTATTTCGCTACGATTTCCGCTTCGGCTGGGGATGTGGAAACGCTGTAGCCGTCAGTGTCTGGTAACCAGGATTTGAGGGAGAATATGTGAAATGACGATACTGTAATCAGTTATGACATGCTGCGTGGTGTTGCATTTTGGGCCACAGGCAAGACTTTTTTTTTTTTTTGCTCTCATGAGGAGAGTGTGCAACGCTTCAGTCGGTCACCTCCACAACCGATTTCCTACATCAAATGCTTGTATGTTAACTTCATGCAGCAGGTCGGATGAATGTCAGCAGCCCGCTGCTCTTGAGTATCTGTTTCAAATAAACAGTGTTTTCTCCCCCGGGTCTGTGAGTACATGTGACTGTGTGAAAATGTGTCTGTGTTCTGGCCTCGTACTACAGCCTGCAGATGTTGTAGGTGTGAACTTGACTTTTCCTTGTAGCAGGAGGTGTGAACCGCTGGGGAAATGTTATTCTGGCTGACTCACAAACTGCAGGAATCTTTCTGAGAAATCGTTTACCTGTGGATTTAGTTCAAAAATCTGTGTATTCTTCCAACTTAAAAAATAAACCATCAATTGGTTTCAGAATAAATCGATTTAAAAAAAATCTCCTGTTCTGAACCACGATATGTAATCTTGCTCCTTGTGGAATGGTCATTAGCCTTACAGGGAGACGGTGCTATTTTTTTATTTAGAAAAACATTAAACAAGTACAAAAAATCCAGCCTGTTGGCAGTTTGTTTTGTTTTCTCTTTGAAGACAATGTATTGTGTGTGTTTGACCAGACGATTTCTAAAAGAAGAGTGAGTCTTTGAATTCCCGCATGAAGCAGGATAAAGTGAGAGAACTGCCCCCAGACGTTTGCTTTTAAACCATAAAATGCTCAGTGGCGTAATCTGAAGCATGTGAGAGATGCTGCCTCACTGAATAAAAAAAAAAAAAAATGTTGAAACCTTAAAGCGACACACTAAATAAGGAGTTTTGAGAGCAGGCAGAGGAAATGTGAGGTCAGTATTAGAACAGCTGATCCACGGGTCCACGGCAGGTCACTGAGATGCAGAGGAATGATGGTCACACAGATGGGTGCATTGAAGAGTTGTAGCCAAAGAAAAGTGATGTACACATCACTTCTCAAAGCCCAGACATTATTGTTCTGTTCTCATTCTGCTTTTCCTCATACAGTAATATCCTCATATACAAAATCTTCCTAAAAATGCTTAATGTAATTTATGACTTTAAATACAGCCTAAGATTGTGTAATAAGGCCAGAAACCCGAGACCACAGAGAAGAAAGAAAAGACAAACTGCCTCATTTACCCACAGAGCTTAGCCACACATTTTTCACTTAAGACAAAGTCACACAGCTACCTGGAAAGTATCCATATTAATGTCTCCAGTACTCTGTGATCAATTTCTTTAATTATCTCAAGCGCCGGGCCCTAAGATATCACTTTCATTCTTTTTCCATATTTTCTTAAATGATCCCTGGAATCAGGGAAAGCACTGAAGATAATTCGTTCCCCTGTCGAGGAGATTATACGTTGGTTTGCCGGCTGTCTGTCAGCAGGATATCTGAGGAACCTTAGAACAGATTTCTGCTAATTTTGGTGGACGGGATAGCTGCAGGCCAAAGAACAGATGATTAGATTATGGTGGTGAGCTGGATCTAGGACTTGTTCAATTAGACAATTATCATTTTAAGCTGTAAAAGTAACGGAGATAGAGGTTCACTGTGTGGTGCCTTCTTTCTAAAAATAAAATGGGGAAGAATTTGTCTGTTTTATTTCACATTTCACTCTGGAGTGTTTCCAAATACGTCTTTGGTCGTCATAGTGCCGCTTAGCATTTATTTCAGTAAAGTTTTAGATATAAGAAGAGACTCTTGTTTTTGTTTTGCTGCATATGTGTGAATGGGATTAGTGTTTTAAAAAAAGGACTTTTTTTTCTCTCTGGAATATGTTATTACAGGGGAAAAGTGAGCTAGTATGAGGTATCTCAACAACTGCACTAACCATTATGTGAGTTTTCAGTTATTTTTACAATCCCCTGCTAGTTTTTAGGTCCGTGTGCGTGTTCCCTTATGAAAATATAAAAAAAACAAACAGAGGTTTTGACAAATTTGTTTGCAAAGCCGTAGTGTGGCATTTTGAGATTTAAACTTTTTTGGTTCGTCAAATGGTAAATGGTAAATGGCCTGCATTTGTATAGCGCTTTTTCTAGTCCCTAAGGACCCCAAAGCGCTTCACACTACATTCAGTCATTCACCCATTCACACACACATGTGTCAAGTGTGGAATTGCCAAGGAACAACTAGCATGGCAATTTTCCAGAGGCAAAAAATTGAACAATAATATATATAATGTGCTGTGATCTAGCTCATTGTTATCTGCATAGAAAAAAGTCACAATAGTAAATAAAACAAAACAAAAAAACAAAAAAAACAAATAAAAAATGGCAAGTTGTGATTTTCATGTTGGGTAATGTTAGGCTAAACTGAATAAGCCATTTTCAATTCAATTCAATTCAATTTTATTTATATAGCGCCAAATCACAACATAAGTCGCCTCAAGGCGCTTCATAGATTTTAAATGCTTCATAACTGTAGCTTGACTGGAAAGCAACAGCATTAAACCAGCTGCCAAATATTGTGTTGATCCCCTTTGTGTTGCTAAAACAACTCTGAACTGTCTGGACATGACTCCAGGGCCTCTAGGCGTGTCCTGTGGTGTCTGCCAGCACGAAGTTGGCAGTTGAGCCTTTTGGTCCAGTGGCTTGCAGTGTGGGACCTCCCTGGTGCTTCGGGTGGATTCTGGATCACATTGGCATCTAAGCAGTTTGGAAGCCGGGTCAATGGCTTGGGCTGTTGTTGTTGTTCCTGAACAGTTTTTGTAGAGTGGTGGGGTGCATTGTCCTGCTGAGAGGGCACTGCCGGTGGGGGATGCTGTTGCAAAAACTGTTGTGTGGGAGGTTGAAATAACATACACACAAATGCCAGGACTTGAGTTTTCCCAGCTGGACGGTTCACGGCAATAATGAGGTTAGAACTGTTTTATGCACATTACCTGTCAGTAATTCTAATGTTGTGGGAGCGTGGTGTATAAGTGGTGTATAATAAGCGCATTTGGAAGCACACTTGATGTATTCTTTAGGTTGGTTAAATGTTTGTATTATTTTGTTGATCTCTTCTTTTTGTGCTTTTGAAAAGAAATGTCAAATCAAATGTTCTTTCTTCTCTCGTTGCCTGGAACTTGTGTCTGTTTCCATCTTTATAGCAGATCAAAATACGTTTACGACATCTGACATTGATTTTATGAAGGTAGACGTGACACAGCACCACAGCCCTCCTTCCAGTGATCCTAACTGACCCTCTTTTCCCTCCTCTCTACCACCCCCTCTGCCCTCCTTCTCTCCTTTTTTAGATGCAAGGTGTGCCGTCCCCCCCTCCTATCATTATCACCATCATCGCTCCCACGCCCACTCCTTCCACGCTCCCTCCTACGACCGTCCCGCTCACGAACGTCCTACCTACAACCGTCCCTCCTACAGCCGTCCTTCTCACGACCGCCCTTCCTTCGATCGCCCGTCCTTTGACCACCCTTCCTTCGACCGCCCGTCCTTCGACCCCCCATCCTTTGACCGCCCGTCCTTCGACCGCCCATCCTTTGATCGTCCTACCTTCGATCGCCCATCCTACAGCCGTCCCTCGCACGAACGCCCCATCTACGACCGCCCATCACACGATCGTCCACCTCAGGACCGTTGGAACCCCCGTCTTCGCGTGAGCACCGGAAATCAGCTCTACATGTTGGACCAGGAAGAGGTATTGTACTCCACACCCCAAAGATACACTTATTCTCATGGACTTTTTGCCACAGGTGGGAAACCAGAAGAAAATTAGGATGCTACTCAATCCCTATCAAGTATTTTTCACCAGATACCACTCTAAAAGACGGATATTTCCGTTTTTTGATTGAAGTCACACTCGTTGATCACATTGTATCGTCACTTGGTACAAATAGTGCTCAAACAACTTTTATTACATAGACAAGTGAAACGAAATAAGATAATACACCAAACATGACAAATATCTCATAACATCATGTAAATAGACATGACATATTTTGTTGTTTCAGACTTAGATCCTGGCAAGATTTAAATTCCACTCATCAAAATGAAAAATTTAGTGGTCATGGAGGGAATGCTGTACCTCTTCCCACATCACCACTCAGTCTCTGGTAGTGTAAAATGCAGCCCTCTCGCTACAGTACAGGTTTCTGTTCTTATGGGTCAAGTGAGAAAAATATTCCACGGAACTGATCAAAAATAAGCCCAGTGACATGAGCACATTGAACAACAACCAAGAAAAACACAACAACAAGCAAACAAAAATGGTGTCACCAACAGAGCATTTAGATTGAGTAACACTTGCTGAGAAACTTTAACTGCACTTACAACCACATCGGTGATATGAGCCTTCTACATGATTATTAAATGAACTTAACATAATCAGAACCAACAGGTTAGACCCACTGTCTTGGGTTTGCTTATGAAACCCAGGGTGTCCGAACCTGTTTTTTTCAGGCTGTCATTAGTGCACAGGGGCTCCTAGCATGTTGGAAATCCATATAGAAATGTTAATAAAGTTTAAAACTTCAATAAGCTCCTTGGGATGCTTCTACAAATTATGGTCCAAATGTGCTTACCTAATTCAGGAGATGTAATTGGATAAGGGACAAACGTTTGTAACTGAGGTACTATGCTGTATGTCAGAATAATTGTTGGACCTATGAGACTAGAATGTTTACTGATCTGTGGAGTGATACAAGTACATTTCTACAACACTGAAACCCGCTATAATTCTCAAACGGAAAAAGTTTTGAGTCAACGACAGTCTAAGTCTCAGTGTACAGTCAAATTCAATAATGGAAACAAAGAACAACTGTGAATGAATAGGTATAGATGATGCAGTACACCCTGGTGGAGACCGGAGAACTTGCACTCTGTCATGTGGGCCTTTACTGTGAGCTGGCCTGTTGGAAGTCATAAAAGCCAATGGAAGTGCAGGTTTGCCAAAAGCCAACTGAATGACTCTCAAGCCACTAGAAACAAAACCATTGGGGCTGAAAAAAAGGCAAATATAGTATGTGTTCCCAAAGTGCATGTGGAGGAAAGTCAAACATGTAGTGGCAGCAACATGTTGTGGGGATATTTCCCTTTACTGTTACAGAGACTGAGAGTTATGTTAAAGGGAAAGATATAGAAACCTAGAGAGCAACCCTGAGTGAAAATCTGTTTCAGAATGTTTTGGATCTAATTTTTGGGCAAAGGTTAACTTTTCCAGAAGATGAAGCATATCACCAAGAAAACACAGAAGTGGTTTTGAGAAACCTATTTGAAAGTCGTTGAGTGGCCAAACCGGAGACCACAACTGCACCTCAAACAGCATCTTTGGAGAAACCTGAAAACGGCTGTGCACTTACACTCCCAATTCAACCTGATGGAGCTTACGTGATTCTGCCAAGAAAAATGGGAAAGTCTTCCAAAAGAAAGGTGTGCCAAGCTTGTAGGATCATTTCCAAGAAGACTTTAAAGTGTCAGTGCTGCAAAAGGTGCTTCAACTAAATTCTAAGGGAAAATGGCCTGTATTTATATAGCGCTTTACTAGTCCCTAAGGACCCCAAAGCGCTTTACATATCCAGTCATCCACCCATTCACACACTGGTGATGGCAAGCTACATTGTAACCACAGCCACCCTGGGGCGCACTGACAGAGGCGAGGCTGCCGGACACTGGCGCCACCGGGCCCTCTGACCACCACCAGTAGGCAACAGGTGAAGTGTCTTGCCCAAGGACACAACGACCGAGACTGTCCGAGCCGGGGCTCGAACCGGCAACCTTCCGATTACAAGGCGAACTCCTAACTCTTGAGCCACGATCGCCCCATAAGGGAAGGACCTGAATGTCAAATAGGATATTTCAAGTCCTTTACAAAAGACTTTGAAATGTTTTTACTTAAAAATTATTATGAAAAATGATGTCTGAAACATTAAAAGATATGAAAATAGTGATTACAAAACTTACCGAATGTCCGGTACTGTTGCGGTCCCATTAGAAAATGGTTTTGCAGAATGCCTGGCTTGAATTTAAAGCAGGTGTATATATAATATGTAATCTATTGTAGCAAAGCATAACTGACTTCGAGCCATTTATCTAAAAGCAATCATAACCAAAGACATAGACTGGATAGATTAGTAGACCTAGATTCAGATTCTATCAAACACTATCTTGATGGGTATTCTCACAATGACCTGTCATAAGTTTTTGTGCTATTTAAGGGCCAATACTTTTTAATAATATCTACTTTAAAGAAGGTCAGACAGAGAGGACTGTGTCCAGACTGTCCCACACACTCGAGTTTCCCTGGACTGAATCAGTGTCGCCTCAGGCTCGCTGTTGGGGTTCATTTTCAGGGGCAGCTGTTGTTTCTGGGGGAAGCCGTCTGTTTCTGGCTGTCATTAGACACAGTTACACGGCAACCACAAACCTCAGAAGATTAAAAAACACAGTGGGATGGTAGTTATTTTGAAATTAAAAAGTATACATCACTTCTTTGGTCATCTAAGTAATTATTTATTTAGTTCTTAAATTTTCTTGAACCGCCTATAAACAGCCAGCCAAAATGAAATGTTTCATGGAAATTATGATGAAGCCAGTGCTGCAGAAATAATTTTCCATGAAATGCAGATGAAATTAAGGATGATTAAGGAATTATATCAAGGAGAACAGGTGAACACACACATTACAGCATTTTTGATCAGTAATTTGTGAAATTATAACCCTACAGAGTTTTATAAGCTACCTTTTACTCTCAAAACCAACCACCATTGTTGGTTTTGGTATTTTCACAGTATTTGTTAAAAGAAGCAGTTACATTGAATCAAATGCATCCCCTTCTACCTGTCTCTGACATGAAAAAAATTTATTGGAAACATGAGGTTCAGCCTGTGTGACACTTTTTAGGCAGCACAGATGGTCTGAAGACGTCGTTTCTGTGTTTTACAGTAGAAAATATATTCTAATTGGATTTTAATATCCTAGATTTGTCAGATGGTTGTTTAAAGTAGCTCAGGGTTGACTTTTCCCTGAATAGCAGTTGTCTGCACTGTTGTTTATTACATCAACTGCACAGTAACAACGTAACTTTGATATATGTAGAGCTTTAAATGCTTTAATAAATGCCTCTCTGTTTTTAGCTGGTACTTAACAATTTGTTCTGTTTTTCACCACTCCCGAGATCTACAGTGAAAATGAAATGTTTGCTGTTTAAACAGGGCTAAACTGAATTGTGTACAAGACAAAGCTTGACTGTGTTTATTCTCTGGTTCCTCAGTTAGTTAACACTGATTAACTGGGCTTTTTAAAATGTGTATTAGTGTGATAAACAGAGAGAGTGCATCTGCTGCTGGTTAGAGTAAAATCTCATCTTCAGGCCAGGAGATGGTACTGTTCTGCAAGTTTTCCAACTCACACATGCACACAGACACACACAAATGCACACGGTTTAAGCTAACACTGCTGATTTATAACACTACTTATAATGCCACCATAAATGAGGCAGTGGCCTGAAAAATCCATAGGTCACTTCCCCAAACTTGGCGGGGCAATTATTGTATTATGCACATGCTATTATATTTTTCAGTTTGCATTAAAGGCCTAAATTCTGACACATGAAAATACAGCTGTTTTATTTGTGCTTACTTTTAATTTGTCTGCCTCACTGCCTGTTGCTATTTATGCAGTATGTGTGCCACTGCATGGCCTGTGATTTAACCTCTCACTCTAAGGTAAACTCAGCTTTGTTGGCAAGGCAATAAAGTAATGAATCCTTGCATGGTCAACATACAAGTGCCAGCTTTACTGTCATGTGTGTGCATGGCTGCCGGTGGTATTTCTGCTGGTCATCGCTTCGATGAATGCAGCAGCATTTCCAGTGATAACCCCGCACAACTGCTGAAGGACTGAATGGAGAGCCCGGTTCAATTAATCGGTGGCTCATCCCTGCCTAATTGTGCCAATAAGGCAGCAGCTGTGAACGAATCTAAGGCAGGGCTGACGTGCTGATGGCCGTCACCTCGGCGACGGCGAGAGGCATTAAATATTCATGCCTGTCACTCACCTCATGCAGAGCGGGTGTCTCTCGCCTCCTCTCCCTTTCACGCACAAACACAGACATACACACACTCGCCCTTCAATTTATTTCCATTCGTTTTAGATGGCTTCTGTGGCTCAGCAAAAAAAAAAAAAGCAAAAGAAAAAAGCAAAAAAAAAGCAATCATACTGTACTTTTCCACAGCGGAGATATGGAGGATCAGAGGAGGACCTTGCTCTCCTTTCTCTGCTTCCCGCACATTTTGTTATCAGCCCATCTCAAACACACACCTTTCACCTCTCTGATTTTCTGTTTGCTTATATGCTTTGCATCTAAGCTCAGCGCAGTTCCTGCTGTGTCTCGTATCTCTGCCTCCTCCAGCCTCAGTCCTCATATTAATTCCCTCCATTGATCCATCACTCTTACCTTTTTTTCTTCTCTCCCCTGCTTCCTGCTATCTCTCGTCTTTATCTAATCTCCCTGTTGTTTCATCCCCTCCTACTCTCCCTAATCTGTCTGCTTCTCTGCCTCCTTCCTTCTGTCTCCATATTCTTTGCGGCCGCACTTCCTCTTTCTGCTCCTCTCTCTCTCCATTTTTTTTGCTGCGGCTCTCCTTCACAGTTTCTCCCTCTTTCCTGCTCTGTCCCTTTCCTCCTCATCCACCCGCCCACTCTATCTCCGTCCTTTCCTCTGTGCTCCTCTTCCTCGCTCCCTCTCTCCAGGGCGACTGGCAGGAGTCTTTGGCTCTCCCACAGGCCACCTGTCTCTGTGCTCCTCACAGCTCCATTCACTTACCGCTCCATTTTTTAAAAAATGTTTTATGAATGGCAGCCATCAGAAAGACACGGGAGGGACGTCTCCCCGGAGAGCTGAGGTGTCGCTTCGGGGAACAAGACTCCTCTGTTGTGCCTAAAATGTGTCACTATGGAAATTTGTGTTAATGTGCGTCTGTGTAGCTTTTCACTCCTGGTGTGTTGGGTTCATTGAACTGTTTCCTACTAATCAAGTGTGCAGTCACTTCATAGGGATAGAATGGGATTAAACTCTCATTGACATGTCAGCCATTGGCTTACTTTAATTGCCAAGGATAATACCTACAAGATGTGTGGAAAGTTAAAAATAAATGCTTTTTAAATATCTTGCCTTTATTACAAGCCCCTTAATTTGCTTTCCCCCTCCAACAAAATGTCATCCAGTAATCACAACCAAATGTGACTTTAAGCTTCCTCCCCTCAGCTTTTGTGTGTGATTGGTAAAAAATTCTTCCCAGTGAATTCCAAGCAAGAAAAATGGAGCAGCGTTACTTAGAAAACAAGCGAGCATGCAGCCCGAAGCAGCGGAAAATGTCACTTAGTGTTACTCTGTCTGGGATCATATGTTAGGATTAGAAGAAGAAGAAGAAAAAAATTGGTACAAATGGATGCACTACAAAAACTACAGTAGAGTTGAATCAGCACTGTAGATACTGCAGAAGGAAGGAAGTGAAAAAAACTAGAAGCAGCTGTCTTAGTAATTGTTTAACTTTGTAAATGAATCAGAATTATGATGATTAATTCCTAACTTAATCAATAATTTCTGATAATGGCTAATCCTTGTAGTCAGATATTCAGGAAATAATATTAAACATTTGGTGACTCAGCCTTCTCAAAAGTAGGATTTTCTTCGAGAAAAAGTAATGAACTTTTTTTAACGTCCAGACTTATGCGCTCATCTGGATGATCAATCCCTTCCCACCAATTTTCCTCACTGCTGCAGACTGCTCTTCCTCCTTTTGTCCTGTAGGGGGAGCGAGAGGGTTGACAGTGATGGCTTCCTGCCATCCTCTTCTCCACCTCCTTCTCCTCCTTGCATCTCGCATTAATTTGAGGTGACAGAGTTTCATATACCATTGCCACGCACCAGTGCCCTGTCCCCAAAGTCATGTGTTTGGGCTTCGCTCCTCCAACTGTGTTATGCAAGAAAAAAAAAACACAATGTGGAAGGGGGGGGAGCAAGAGCCTTGCTCAGCCTGAGAGTATTTGAAAGAGCTGGGAAATATCAGCACTATAAAAAGAAGATGTAGTCCTGTAGCTCAAAACACATATGGTTGATGATTGTATCTGCTTCTTTAGTGGCCCCATTTCCTGCACTGAATTTTACATTTGACTGCATTAGAGCTTATCTGCAAAGAGGCCACAGCACCTCAGTGGCTTTAGCTTGTAGCTACTGTTGTCACAGTGCATAAAGAGTTGCTCAGAGGTGGATAGCATGTTTGCTCATGACCCCGGAGAACGCATCGAGGTGGCTGTCGTGTGGGAGTCGAAGGGATTAATTATGTAATGAACACAGGTGGGCTGTGGTTTGCAGAAAAGAAGAGAAAGACTGATTCTTTTAGTAAGGTGGCCGGACTGAACCCCTGGGGCGATGTTAACAAGAACGTCTTGGTATTTGAGTAACTATTACATGCCATTTAAATAAAAATTGTCACTCACTCAGAAATAAAACATTTTTCCAAAGGTCATCCTGTACATACAAGGGTTTAAGTGACTTTTATCTTAGCATTTTGATTAATTTGCCTGTCCTCTGACTAGCGTGCAGTTTATTTTGTCCTCAATTCCTTGGAGGCACCTAGAGAAAGAGGAAAACTATGTCTAATTTGTCTCCTGCAATCTTACCAGGAGAAACTGCCAAATCTCTATGACCTTAAAAGCAATTCTCTGCCATTTATCATTTTTATTAAGAAGAATTGTACTTGGCTGGGTTCTTTTCTGTGGGATGTGGAGACTTATGGGTGGCTTGAACTGTTTTTATGCTGTTACAGCCTCTACGAGCATGCAGAATAGACTACCTCAACATACATTAACATTTTAAGGATTTAGTTCACGATGTCAGCCCACATGCATCAGCTAGAGCTTCATTTCGACCTCTTCTAAAAGTCTTCCTGCTCGCCATTTTGCCTGTATATGTTCTTATGATGCTTTTTAATTTATGCTGTGCTATTTTTAAATGTCTTTTTTCACTGTTTTCATCACGTTCTTATGTCAATTTAGGATAATTTACTATTCTACCATTCTCATGTTAATAACTGATGTCATATGAAATATTTATTTCAGACAGTGTTCTTCATGTGTCCATCCATCCATCCATGGTCATCAGGCAGCAGTCTGTTTTTACCCTACTAACTCCTTTATGTCAATACAGAGAAGCTCTCAAGTGACAAACTTCCATACTTACAGTTGCTTCTTTGAGTGCATTAGTGTGTTTACACTGTTGAATATACTGAAATCTTCCAGCCCACTGAAGTACTCATTACAATCACAGGTTAACTGAAAGGACACCTTGCAGTTTTCAGCCAATAGAAGCATAACTTGTTGGTATCAGTGCATTTAAAACCAAGCATAACGTGTGTTAAATTATAGAGTTAGATATGTGAAACTGGTATTATGTGTGGTCAGATGACTTTTTGGGAAGTCACAGAATACACTAGCTAACATGAGAATCACTGACAGTGAACAGATGTCTGAACAACCTCAGTGAGTGGTGGCTTTTCTGAGTCCCTCTAAAAACACTGAGATCCTCAGCCTATCTTTAATATGGGATCAGTGATCTTCATGTTTCTCATTCATTGTCTTATATAACCAGCAGTGTTCATGTTAACCTGCTCTTGTTTACATAAAGACAATGTTGCTGTTACTGTAGCTGTGCAAATGAGAGACCACCAGCATGACTTGACACCTCTGAAAAAGATTTGGGACTAGATCTAAAATTTTTGCAGATTCACTGATTGCAATGGGTTGTTGCTCAGAAGTTGCCATGTTGGTTTTATATTTAAAATGTGAGAACAGACTGATTACATGAGATATTTAACCAATCAAATTGTCTCAAACATCAGATGTTGGGAAGCAGTGTGACCCCTTGTGTCCTTAAAGTACTTGAACTCTCCTCCTGCAGCAGCGCTATCCCACCGCAGAGGAGGCATGCACCATTTTCTGACTGAGAACTACAAGCTCAGATTTGGAGGTCTCATCCCAGCTGCTTCTCACGCTGCTAATAATCACTCAAGTGCACGCAGGATGTAACCGCATGATGAAGCCAGCAGTCCTATATTATCTCTCATATGCAAAGATGAGACACCAACACCCTCTGTCCCTTGGCTGTGCCCAGAAATTCTTTCCGTTAAATCTATGAACAGAATTGGTGACAAAGGGCAGTCTTGGCAGAGTCCAACACCTACTGGAAATGAGTTTGACTTACTGCCAAAATGCAAGCCAGGTTCTTGTTGTTGATGTAGAGAGAGACTCTTTGCTGTCAATCAATAGCATCACTTTTATTTTTATCATAGCGCACAACTCTTTTATTTTAATGGCTATGCCTCTTTTTGGAAAGTGCTTGAGGTCAGAAGGAGGTGGAACATCTGTCTATGAAAGGACAAAACTGATGCTCTGAAGGACACATGCTTTTGGACAAGTTGACTCCTATCGTGCTGTACAGAAAGCATGTGTGTGCATTAGTGTGTGTGTGTGTTCCAGCTAAGTGTGTGTATGATTTTGTGCTTGAGCCAGCATCAGACAGCCAGCAGTGTTTGATTACTGCCCTGTTAAGAAATAATGGATTGCTAGGTTTTCAAACATCACACAGTGCACACTATTTCTTGCAGTTATACAGACTCATTAAGCTTTCTTTCTTTCTCTTGCAAACAGACTCCCTCTTTCCCTTTCTTAACCCACACTTTCCCATGCACATCATGCCACCATATTCCCTTGCTCCTCACAGCTGGGACTGAAGAAGCAATGATGGCGTATGGGCTATCCAGCCTGCAGCATCGCTCAACCCAACCTGCCAAGCTGAACAAAAACCCACTCTTCCCTTCACATGAATGGCTCTACCTTCACTCTTCTGCCACCCTCCTTTCCTTTCTCTTCAGACATCACAATCCCTAAATCCAAACCTTTTCCACTATGCCAGGACTGGCAGTTCCCTCATATGATGTGACACAGTTGTTGTTCTTAATCATTTCTAATCATCTGACTGTAATTAGAAATGGATCGATTTCAATCTTGTGCATTACCAAAGTTATCATGGATGCGTAAATCCATCAGGCAAACACTTCATTTCAGATCGAATGATATTGATCGCAACACTGCAGGTGTCAACAGTCTCCAAGCATGATCCAGAACCTGAAATCAAATGTCTAACTTGTCTTTAACCAAGTGTTGTGATCAAGTGTTGCACTTGGAAGGTATTAATTTACTAATCTATACTTTAATTAGAGAATCGGGGAATGTTGGATTGTTGAAGTCTTCACTCTTTCACATTTAAGGACTCATAAATAAATGCCAAATACTACTTCGTTGTACACTAAGACATTCTGCTGTCACATTCTGTTAACACAGCATGTGGACGCAGTGACAGCCACACCATCGGTTCAGCTACTAAATGTAATAATGATGGAACTTTGGGGAATAGTGAAACTCACTGGATGCACGATTAGAATCAATGCTGAAATACTGAAAACTTTTTTTTTCTTTGCTAAGATTACGGTCCAGCTGGTCTTTTTACCCAGTAAATATTTGTTCCCTAAACAAGATATCTCCCCAAATACTGGCCACATGGTATGGACATTTATGGATCCAACAGAATGATTCATGTGTTAGTTTAGGTCAATATTGCAACTTTGCCCAGTATCTTTACTCCTTGCAAGAATTTTGAATTTATGTTTTTGAAGTCTGTTTAAGACTCTGCGTCTTGGTTGAATTATAGTTTCAAAATGTTCGATATTCTTTGTGAATATCAGCTAGACCTTCTTCCACCTTTCTAACGATGACGACCTTCTGTACCTTTTTAAAATGTTATCCATTTAGAAATTATAATGATATATAGTGATATATACAGAGTCTCACTGTGCAGCTCTTGCACTAAAATAGGAGCGTGAAGACTGTCATGAACTGTGACAGTGCCAAGGTCTGTACAGATGGACTATACTTTACACGAGGATGTATAAACATGCATAGAAATGTTCATCCACTGATGCTAGTCATTTCACAACCAAAGAAGTTGTGAACGTCATGTTGAAAAATCAAACAGGTCTCTGTTTTTTAGCCATTAGGAATACAGAAAAAAACACTAATTCTGGGTAAGAATGACATCTTGGGTCAGTTGCGTGAGAGATTATTATTATTTTTTTCCTCTTCTTCACTTTGAATTGATTCTGCATGACTTCATGCCACTGGACTGGAATTGACCGGAGGCAGTTGCCACCCTCAAGCATAAGAAAAATCAAAAATGAATGTGCAGATTGGCATTAAATTTGCTTTTACAAGTGCTCTGAATAAACCCGTGTTGTAGATACATTTTGATTTAGATGTCCTCGTGATTTTTTTTCTGCAGCACCACTTTTACTTGCATGCTGTAGTTATCTTTGCGAATAAGAAAAAGGTGTTAGTAGAGCTCAGAGTGCTTGCTGGATCATAGAAGAGCATCTGATGGCCTCTCTCAAAACACTTTTTAGAGGAGCTGCTTCCCACAATTTTTGTATCTTTGTGATACAGATACTGTAATTTAACAACCAGGCAGCAACTGTCCAGGTGTTTTGTGATGACACTTTCCAAAATTGAACTCTCTCAAGCTGTTGTTTTTCTTTTTCTCAACCACTTTCAGCGCTCTTTCTCGGCACCACCGAGTGAAACGCCTAAATTCCTTCGAGAAAATATTTTCTAATATTTTTTGTGAGTGTCGGTGTCCTAGTCATTTTGCACCCCCTCTCTGTCATAGCTGACTTCTTGCTCTGCCTTTGAGTGTGGCCACTGGGAAGGAGTTAAAGCCTTGTCAATATCCTTGTTTTGTTCTGCTTGCAGAGTTCTAATGGACACTGTAGCTTCTAGTTTCCACCATAAAACGCTGTATTTACATTACCACTGGCCCTTTGTGGTGTGAAAGAAATAATTTATTTAAATATGTGTGTGCGACACAAGTCCACCATCTAACATGGTCAGAGTGCAAGCTTAATGCTGCCTCTCCATGGATGCTGAGAGCAAGCCGCCTGCCAGCTTCTTTTGCCAACTCATGGCAACCCCAGAGACGGTGTTATGTCACATCTCCAGCTGTTGACCTCGCCACATCTGACCAATCGCATCCTGCCACACACAGAGAAAAAAATGCCTCCAGGTGTTTTCCCCATGCTGGAAGCTGTGGTGGGATGCCTATTGGTGGGGTAGAAAGTTGTTTTGGAGCCTTTCCATGAGTCAAGCTGTCAGTGATGAATTGCACAGGGCAGGGCAGCAGTAGGGGAGAAAATGAGTGGGCTTGTTCTTGTTCAAGTAGATGTGACTGGGGAAAATTACCATATTTAGCTTGTTGTAACTGGCATTTAGATGGCTAGTCAGGAATTTAGCTTTTTATGACTCATGGATTTAAGTTGATTTTAGTTATTTGCGTGTAACTCACACCCTTATTAAGAATCTACTGTGTAAGAAGGAGGATTTGAAAGTGTTAATGTGTATGCATGAGCAAACCTATGCTTACATGTATTTTGTAGGCTTCTTAGAACTCGTACTGTAGATAAAAGTGAGCACAGCCCAGTTGTCTCCTGTGGAATCCATGGCAACAGCAGAAAATCTGGACAGAGAGAAGCATCACTTTAACCCTGCTGAAAAGCACAGCGATCCCTTCAATAACCGCAAAACCATTCAGTGAGATTACCTGCTGTATGAGTTTGCTACTCCTCCACACACCCCTCCCAATTCCTCTTTCGTGGACTCATTGCTGGTGCAGAGCTCAATCAGGCAATATGAAACCACTTCGCTTATTACATGCATTTAGAAACACTGTGAGGCACGGCGGTCCCAATAAGGCTTCAGAAACCGTGGCTTTATCTGCATTCGCGATCATATGGAGCTGGCTGAATGTGGGGTTAATTCAGGTTTGCTAGTCCTTATTGGCACTAAAGCATATTCAATTAGTAGAACAGAGTGCTCAGACACTCTGCTGCTGCTTCCTGCATTAATCTGGCAGCGAGAATTAAAAGAGGGAAAGAAAAAAAAGGGTATGCACTGACAAGACCTGGATTTAAATTGAAGGTGAATGCACTAAAAGGCTTCGATTTAGAATGAAGAAGGCTGTCTTATTACTTTTCTTGAGGATCTAATAATGTTACCATGGTATGAGGAAAACTCACTAGTAACATGTAGCATGTAAATGAGCACAACCATTTGTACCAGCTGTTAAGTTGATGGCTGGATGGATGGACAGATGGATGGTCAGGCGATATTATTTTCTGGATTTACCCAAATAGATTTTTTTGAGTAAACCTTTGTCTCAGTAGATTTTGCAGAAATGTGTACTACATTAAAAGACATAGTAGTCTGTAGTAGTCTATAAGGTGTGACAAAACAACACAGGAGATAAAGCATGCAGATACACAGACTCCAAGGAAGGCTAAAAGCTGAGAAATGGGAAACTCGCCCAATAAAAATGGAACTTGCTCTGTGCATTCTCACTCTGGACTCATAAAGAATGGATTCTGCTTAATATATTTTTCATTAAGGAGGTTGTACTGTAATTTCATCGTAACCAGCAATATGTTCATTCCAAGACAACATTACAACGTCGCTTTGTGCTCTTTGGCTGCACAAGTTGCAAAGTAGAGAGTAATTGCTAAGGCTGCTGATTTACGATGCTTGTACCCGATTAAGTTGGATAAAGAGACTCATAAGCAGAATCCCGATGCTGTGATGTGTCTTCAGCTTGGCTGCTTTAACTAGATTATTGCAGCAGAGATTTGCATTTATGTATACGAGTGTGAGTGTGTGTGTGTGTGTGTGTTTATCTGTACAATGTGATATAGCTGTGCAGTGGTAGTGAAGGATGGCAGTAGCTTGATGTGGAGTTGTGTTTGCATTAAATTATTATGTGTCACTTTGGACACACATGAGAACACACTCTACCAATTAGCTGTCTTTACTTTCCTAAACTCAGACAAAAATGCGCACGCTCGCTCTGGAATTCTTTTATCTTCACAGAGCATCTTTGGAATGAGCGCCTCTCTGCTTTCTTGAGGGACATATGGCTCAGTATGACCTGCCAGCGTCCTTCACTATTGCTGGCTTTACCCCAAAGCCCCCCAGGCTGCACTATCCTGCACTGCTCTCTGCAGTTAGTACCACCTTCTGACTGTCTGTGTTCTAACCAGCTCTTTTATGCAGACACTATTCCCAATAGAACACTCTAAAACGCACACACACATATATTATATTAACACAAGCAAGGCTACTGCTCTCATTTCTGCACACACCTTTTTATGTTTATGTCAGCATGCATAAAGGACAGTGGCTGATGCTCATACCTGCTGTTCATACAGCATCTATTCATATTTGAAATAATCACTACAATTCAGCGTTTCTTAAAACTGTAGAAACAGAATTTATGTACCACCTGGGTGCAGAAGAAGAAAAATGTTATGGTCTCACATTTCAACAGCTATATGCAGCTATAGACAACAGCTTGGCAATAATTTGGCCTCTGCAGTTTGTTTTGCTTGAACTGGTACTGTCAGACATTTTATTATATGTCAGTTATTTCAGTTATGCACACACGACAAGGAAGGACTCCAGTAGAGCTCCATGATGCAGTAATAATGTTTATTTGTACATAACAAGACTGGTGTTGCAGTACTAATGTTTTACAAAAACATATAAATAAAATTCAGTTATATATGCAGATGAAATATATTTATGAATTTAGAAGCTCTGGGTTAACCCAACAACTGTTTTTGGACTATAGGAAAAAGCTGGAGTGCAATACAAATACAAATATACATAAGAATAAATAACAATGAACTGAAAAAAATAGAACATAGATTCAGAAGTTCAGAATATGAAAATGAGCTAAAAAGCTTAAAACAAATAATTTTAAAAAAGCACTAGAAGACTTTAAAGCTAGAAAATTTATTTTTATTAAATAAGAAAACTTTACAAGAAATCCCTTTGAAATATTCTTTTTAAAACTAATGAAGCAACTCAAACAGTAAATAGTTTTGTAACAAAGGTGACAAATATATCTTAAGGCAGAATATGTAGTTGAACTGTGTTGGGTTAGAGTGCCTAAGTAGACCAAAAACGTATTAAATTTACAGGCATTTGAATGTCTTTTTGTTTAATATCAACTAAACTCTGAGCTCTGCCTTTTGCCTCCTTCAGCATGCTACCTGACACTTTTTTGTTTTCTGCAGTCTGGTAATGGTCAGACAGAGAAAGGGGGTTAATTTTGTTGAAATATCTGCCTGATTGTGCTGAAGCCTGGCTTTTTAAGAGCAAACATGAGGTGTTTGGTGTCATAAAGCAATGCTACAAACATCAATCCAATCAATCAAATGGGACTAAAATGCAGCAAACACATAGTTTAGTAAGAACTCCAACCTAAATCTAATGCAGCTTAATACAGCAGTCCAGCTTTCACATACTGGTGCATCACAGTGTGTTATTTTGAGTCAAGTCTCATCATAGATTTCTGTTGGCATTTCTTTGTGTTTCCTTGGTGTTCTGGGGCTCATTGCCAACAATGTACTAGCTTTGGTGTTCAGCCAAGATTTATAGGTCGGTGCTGTACAGTATACGCTGTATTTTCTGGGTGGAACTGTGATGTTTCCAAAGGACCAGGGTTTCTGATTAGTGCAGCACATTCTCCCATTTATTTTCCCTCAAGTCTCACTTTTATGAATTCAGGGACTGTGGGCCCAAATGTGGCAGCAGTGTGAAATGTGGCTTGTTTTATTTTTTCCTTGTCTTTTTGCTTTGGGTTTTCAGTCACAAAGTGAACTGCTGTGGAAGATATACAGTGATTCCTTTTTTTAATAATATATTTTTTCTTTTACTTTTGTTGGGTGATGTGCAAAGACTTTAAAGAACATGATCCAAATGTTGGCCTGTGGGCTACATCTTAACCAACATTAACTGTGCTCATATTATCCTCATTTACAGGCTCATAAATCTATTTCAGGATACCATTAGAATAGTTTACTTGCTTTAATGTTCAAAACCACATTATTTTTTAAAAAAAAGAAAAAAAAGAAAGGACATTGCCGCAGCACCTTTTTTTCATCTCCTTTCTCAATTGATCCATCTCACCTGCTGTCACTCCTCATTTTGCGTTTGTTGGTCAGCTGATGAAACACAGGAAAACTAAAAATATGTAAATAAGAGCACTGTAACTGGGAATTCTTCTTTATTAAAAATAAATATAAGACCGGGAGAAAGAACAAAAAGGGACCATGGTAATATTAACCACATTAGCCATGCTTTGTGCTAATATTAAATATGAAGGCTTAAAATAAAAGTAATTTGCTGAACCTTCAGTTCCTCATATACCAGGAGTCCATAAAAGATTTTGTGCTGTGATATTTGCTTTGCTTTGCTCATAGCTGAGACTTTTATGGATCAGTTAGCCAGATTTTTTTCAAGAAACCGGCCCCATAGACAATTAAAAAATAGCCTCCTAACCCATCTAATATCCAGATTTGGGTATCAAATAGCCTCTAGTTTATATATTAGTATGATATATAATGATTTTTGGGTAGAACTTGGACTTTGTTTTCACATGCACAACAATATCTATATATAACCAGATAAGGAATAGAGAAAACATATAAAACATAATAAAGGCACTTTGGGCTAATGTGGTCTGTTTGATTGATTTCACCGGAGGTTTATGAGTTCGTTAATGATTTTGAAAACAGTCCCATTATAGAACTATTTTCTGTTTTGTCTAGAAAGCAATTTTTGCTCCAGTCTATTCCCAAAAGCACTTATAATTTCACAGAAATCTAAAATTATTAGTGCAACTGTACTGCAGTTGTTTGTCAAACTACGTATGAGCATCGGCTCCTCATAGGCATCAAAGGGAAAGAGTTTGTAGCTGTGCGTTCCTGTTCTGTACAGAACTTTAGGTCGCCGTTTTGCTGGAGTGAGAGTTTGTGTACTGACCTTGTGCTCTCCCTGTGCAGGTACACCCTTTGCTGATGCGCGAGAGGCGCTCAGAGTCTCACAGGAACAAGCTGCTGCGGCGGACAGTCAGCGTTCCTGTTGAGGGAAGGCACCATCCCGAGATGGGTGAGCAGACAAATTTCATTTCTTCTCTGACTTTTTTCTCTGATTCTGATTGAGGCTCTAATCAAGGTCCAATCAACAGTTATTTTGCGTTTTGTCTTACTTTTAGCTGTTTATTTTCGCCAACAGTTTTAGTGATGTGGTGCAAAAGGCTCATTCTATGAAAAGAAATTCACAAACATATTTTACAAAACTTTGAGCAAGAGAACCAGTCTGAGTTTGACAAATGGAAGTGGTATTTTCTCTGTGCCAATCAAAGAGTTGCAACAAAAAAGGAATTTCTTACAAAATAGAATCTTGAGGTGATATCTACTTGTTTTAACTTATGCTGCTGAAGGCATTTTTCACAGACAGAGTACTGCAGATTTTGTCTACCATCATTTTCAATGAGAACATTTTTGGCAAGGCAAAAAATGTTTTTTGTTTTTTTTTAAGTTTCATTATTTTTCTGGCCATCCGCTAATGTTTTAACACAGACTTGGAAAAATGTGAAACTATCCATTAGTGACACATTTCTGAGCAGGTGCTCTCTGTGGACCATTTTTGGTCGATGCCCCAGTTGCTTCTCGCGGTAATTCAACATCTTTTTTTGGTTGCCCATTATGATTTTCAAAAACATTATCACCTGTATTACTTTAGTTTGGGTTTCTTGTAATAACAGGATGGTTGCATAGCAACGAAAATGATGTAAAGCTTTTGGTATCCTTTGAGCCATTACTCGCGCTGTTACTAGCAACGCTCACAGCAGCACTCTGCATCTGAGCAGAGATAAAAGCGTCACATCTGATCAGAGCTGAAGGCAGTTGCTTCCTTTAAGATTTTCACTCGTTCTTTTGTCAGTTTGACTGATTTTATCAGTCGACTCACTTTGAAATGAAATACATGCATTGATTACTTGATTAACGCACATATCTTTTGAGTTTGTTGTCCGTCTCTGCCATTGATAATTTTTTTTATTTTCTTTGTTTATGCTTTTAAACTTTTCCGACTCTTTTTTCACTTGTCCTCTTGGCTTTTTTATTGCCGTAGCGTCCTCTTAAATTCTCAATGGATCCCGTGAAACTGACCCTCTGATAGCAGCCTTCCTTTGTTTATTTTGCCTGACTCAGTCTCTCTGGGCCCCCTACAAATGTCCCGCACAGTTTCTCCCTTTTCCTTCACCCGACACCTCTTCCTCGCACTCAGCTATTTTAAGGGTCTCCCTTGCGACGTCCTCTATCATTGATTCTGCCATTGCTTCTGCTTCTTTGCTGCCCAACAGTGCTGATTCAACTGGATAAATACTTTTTTCAGTTTTCATACGAGTGGCTCTCTGACCTTAAAGCGATCAAGCAGTGACACATCACTTGACGTGGTCCTGCTCCATTTTGACATATGCTGACATGGCAGTGTCACTTCATATTGCCTATGTGTAAGCGTATTGTAAATATGCATTCACATATGTTAGTTTGCTGTGGCACAGGCCATAGTGCACTGACACCATTATGAACTGACGGTAGCGCCTAAGCACAAAGTGCCAGAACAGATTAATGGACTCCAGGAAATTTGTAATTATCAGATACACAAAAAAGCTAATGGAGGCTGTCATGAGGCCACAGTTAGAGGCATATTCTACAGGAAGCTACATGACCTACTTTATGAATTCTCTGACTTAAAACAATGAGGTGATTAGGGTTTCACAGTGAATTAAGTCATCATATACTAATGTGCCAATTATTTATTCTGAAGTTGTTTCAATCTCACATTTAAGTTGGAATCTGACTTGAGCAGCTGCACTAATGCTGTTCCTTGGCCAACAGATTACACTGTTTGCAGAAAACTATTTATCATTTTGAATCAGATTTTTGTTTGATTTTATTATTGCAACTTATATAAATAGTATGCCCAACCCAAATGTGCTTATAGACACTGTTATAGATTGACAACACTGCCATAAATTATGAAAAATGATAAATAAATAACTGCTGTACTTCCCAAGCTTTCGAAACAAAAGCTTACATTTCATTATGCAGTTTTCAGTGGTTACATGTAGGAACAAAGCACATTCGTTTACATGAGCACTTGGGTTTTTACATGCAAATGCACAGGTAATTTTCATCTGCAGCCGCCCCATGTGCAGAAAAACAGCTCATTCAGGACCCTATAGCCAAATGATTATTTCCCTCCGAAGTGATGCATATTTGGGGTTCTTGTTGTCTGATCTCCTTGCTGTTTCACACACACACACACACACACACACACACACACACACACACACACACACACACACACACACACACACACACACACACACACAGGCACAGAATGTTAGGGAGCTGTGATCCAGGTGGGTTTAAAAGCAACTTGTAGGCAGACTAAAGAAGCTTAAATAACTTGCACAATTTGTGATTTGCCAATTACATGCAAGTTGTAAAGGGTACCACATGATTCCTCAACTGATGTGGACTGAAATTGAGGCGTCATGACAGTGTCTGGGATTTATTTAGTGACCGCCCTGAAATGTACTCTGCCTGTTAACTCATCATAATAAGGTCAGTACAGAATAACAAATGTTTCAGCTTCGCACAGTTCTTAGAACCTTTATTAGCTGAAGCATCCCTGATAATCATCATTCTTTCTGAGAAACTGGATGTATCGGGGTCAGACTGTTGAGACTGTCAAAACATGTAAGTCATTGTTCGATATTTTGGGAAGTAGGTTAATTACTAAGAATAATTAGATTGATAAAGCTCTGATGCTAAATATAGATCAATCTATAGCAGCTGTTGAAATGGTTGAAATGTCTCACCTGATTCAGACTGGTAAACAGACTGGTATTGATCTGCCAAACTCTTATTAACAAAGTCAAACTATGACTGAGGTGGGCCAAATCATTTGCCACGTGTATTGATGTCATCCCTTCCATGTTTCCCTATTTAGAAGCACAAGGACACATAACAGTGTAATATATATATATATATATATATATATGTATATACAAAAGTATTGACTTGGATGGAAAATTATTAAAATGGCGAGGTTATTATCAGCATTTTGCTGCCATATCTTTCTGTCTTATAAAAGGAAACTCAATTTAGTGTGCATTTAGTATATTCATTGAACATATTTCTGAATGTTTTAGGACCTTCAAAATGACGAATAATTGTGCCTTTTCACATATTTGAAAGGCACGCTGTCGTCATCTTCAGTGGATCCAAAACAAGACGGAGAGTTCAGAAATATTTTTATGTCGGGTGGAAAGTTTAAACTGCAGATGCTGAAGCTGCAGCAGCCTCTTATCACCAGTTCATGTGCTTGTGACAACACTAATACATCAGCCTGGCCTCGCTGTTCATCACAGGGCCAAAAAGCATCCATTTTTTAGAAGATATTTATGAATGGAGGCTTATGACAACAATCCCAGCTGGAAGCCTGATGTTGTGACACAAACAGATGGAAGATACTGGGCTGTGCTGATGATAAGTCAAAGACACAGTAGATCAGTACCTTTTTTGGATTTTCTGGAGCGAAACATGAAGTGATGCAGATACATTACTTTTCTCCTTCTCATTCACTTCTCAATACTTTTTAAGTTGAGCAGGTAATTAACATATAATGAAGGCATTAACTTTGCTGGATAATTATGGTACAGCATAAGCATTTTATGTAAATATGCTTCCTAATTAGCATTATGTGATTGTGACTGGGGAACATAATTTTTCTTAGCTAAACAAAAAAAAAGTTGTTGAGGTGGTTTAATTTCTGTCTTTCCTTCTTTGTACTATTAATTATATAAGAAAAAAAATATTAGTATTGAATGTCTGCATGTATGATGCTTAACACTGATGAAATTTTAGTATCATGTAATACTATATGATATAAGACACAATATATAGATATAATTACATTTTTGATACATCTGCAATAAACACATGTAGTAGGCTCACAATACTTAATTTTATGGCTGATGTTAAAAGTCATATGATAATTGTCGATATTATATCAATGATATGTTGACACTTTAAAATAATAAGAAGAATTAGAATTGATTACTAAAAAGTGGTTAAAAAAGATTGTTGAACAGTGAAGCTGTAAGAAGTAGAGGTAGTGAAGGTGTATGAGTTTAAATACTTGGGGTCAACCATCCAAACCAACGGACAGTGCAGAAGAGAGGTGAAGAAGAGAGTGCAGGCAGGGTGGAGACGAGTGTCAGGAGTGATTTGTGATAGAAGGATGGCAGCAAAAGTGAAAAGGAGGGTTTACAACCTGCTATCATGTATGGGTTGGAGAAAGGGATACTGGCAAAAAGACAGGAGACCGAGGTGGTAGAGTTGAAGATGTTAAATTTTCATTGGGAGTGACCAGGAGGGACAAGATCAGAAATGAGTACATCATCACAATGACACAGTAAAGAGAGCTCACATTGAGTGCTTTGGGAGACAGTGAGAGAAGAGAGGCTGAGATGGTTTGGACATGTGCAGAGGCGGGACAGTGGATATACTGGACAAAGGATGCTGAAGATTGAGAAGAAGAGAAAAACCACAGAGGAGAACCATGCATGTATTGAAGAAGGACGTGCAGAGGGCTGGTGTGAAAGAGAAGGATGCTGGGGATTGGGTAAGATGGAAGGAGATGATCTGCTGTGGTGACCTCTAAAGAAGAAGAAGGTTAGTAATATACAGCTGGAAGGGATCCGGCAGGCTAAATATGAGTCAAGGACATTTTCTGCCCGCCTTCCATATGATGAATCGTCCATGTTTTATTTTGGTATTATAGATAGATGGATTGTGGGCAAACAGAAAGGAAGCATTCGCCCTCACATTCATCCAGCACCACCCCTCCTCTTATTAACCTCTCCAGCATGTGATGGGATAATTCCCATTAATGAATTTGGCCTTTAATGTTTTGTGTTCAAATTATAAATTGACTTCATCTAAGTCTGCTCTGTTATTGAGAGAAACCTTATTATCTGAATGACTTAGCCGCGGGGAGGAAGAAGAAAAAACGCAGCACTACAAAGCTGAATGGTTATGAACTCCACTTGAATGGTTTTTCACCAACAGCGGTTTAAGCATATGGCCATTCTCCTCAGTTTGTCCTTGTAAATCTCACTTATTCCTTTATCCAGCTCAGCTTAGCAAACCATTGTGATATAGCAGCATCAGCTAAGCAATTGTTTTAGTGCCCTTCATATTAGTATTTGAGATCAGATGCTGGATTTCAGACATACATGGACCGGGTGGATTTTTTTCGCACATGTGTGCAAATAAATGTTTCTTTCACATAAACCTCAGAATGAAACTTGCAAAATCCCAACCCCACATGGCCTTTACTCCATTCCCTCCTTGCTCCCCCATCCTAACACCATCCCACTTCTCTCACCCACTCAACAAGGCCTACAGGCTATGTGTTCCCTCCCCGCACTAAAGAGGATGTAGAAACAATGACACAGTAAAGACAAATCACATCAGAAAAGAGGGTGTTAGACTTTTCACAGTTGTTGTTCGTGTGGAGACAAGCACCATGAGTCATTACAATCTGTCATCCGAGGAGGATTAAGACAATAGAATATGGATGATTTCTTCAAAAGACTAAACTTCTGTAGTGTGTTTTTGGAAGCATGTTTTCTCCCCATCTTTGAAATAAACATAACATCTTCATGTCATCTCTAAATCACTGTTGGGTGATTAAGCTGAAGATGGAATAATATAGTTTTCATGTTGCAGGATAAAAGCTGCTACACTATTCTTTCTGTCACTATTCACCTTTTTGTATGGCTCAACACCGAAAAGTAACATTGTAACATTGTATTGTAAACTATACGTGCAACATATCCTGGCATTCCAGATGTTTCTGAGTCAAAGCATCTAAAAATAATAATTTGGCAATATGCGTAACCTTTTTTTTAATAAGAATGTCACTATGTTTTTATTTTTCTGTTACACATAACTCATATGATAGAGTTGGGTTGGGTTAGGCAGTGGGTGTGATGGGTGTAAGAGTTAGGTTTAGGTGTTTAATCTGAGTTTAATCTGGGGCCTGGGGAATATGGGAAAATGTAATAGCTTGGGCATTAAGATCTAAAAATCTAAGAATATGGTTTTCAATCGTTTTGTAATCTTCAAAGGGGGAAAAAGCAGTAGGAAAATAATGTTGTTTATCTGTGTTTTGCTGTCAACCATTTAAATAGATCTCCATCAGCCAAATAGGTTTTGCTTGTTCAGGTGATTGCACAGCTGGTTCTGTGGATGTGCAATCGTCTGTGGATGTGACACTTTTTCCTTCTTTGATTAACTTGTCTTCATTTGAAGACATTAAAAAAAGCTGGACACCTTTTAATGCTGTCTTGCAATCATATAAAAGTTGGATATACCTAAACAATTCCCTGCTTTGGTCCCACAAGATGACATGGATCCCTTTGGGGTTGTGTCAGGAAGGCCATCTGGTGTAAACATGCTGAGTGACCTTCTGTGGTGACCTCTTGTGAGTAAGGGAGCAGTAGAAAGTAGCGTTTACAACATTAAGCTTAATAAATCTATATGCCAACTTTTATACTTGTTATGAAACCAATAAAAAAAGAAACAAGGCATGAAATTTGATTTTGCATCCCAGCTCACCGTGCACCTAACTTTAGACTGCTTATCTCACAGACTGTGAATTTACTTATTTCTGGTTTCTTATGGTTAAATGAGAGGGTCTTGTATTCTTTTAGGCTAAGCCTTGATTTGGGACAGTTAGCTACAGCTGACCTTTAGATCTGCATCCTTAATGTGAAGTTAAATTACCCCAGATAGCAATTCTTCTCTTGTTCCATCAACACAAGAAAAACCTGCATACCTGAAGTGAGCCTGCTGTCATGCTTTTTAAGGTCCTTAGAGAAGTCTGACAGGCTGTCAGCCTCTAAGTGTACTTAATACATTTTAACTTTGTTCTGAACAAAAAAACTCTTCTCTTAATAACTGAATCCTGAAGAATTGACAAAAGGAACATTTTGACATTTCACCATTTAAATCTGTCTTTTTATTGTGTTAGTGTGATCGCGAAAAATCAGTCTCCTTCAGTGTAATTAAGAATGGCATAAATAGGTGCTTCTATGTTTTAAGCTCAACAAGAAGTGTTCATTAAGCACGCTATTAGAATAGAAGTGTTTTTGCATCAGTGTGAGCTGGAATATCGGTGTTAATGTACAGGTAGAGGGTGTACAAACCTTGTGCTTCTGTAGCTGGTAAAAGTGCAAACCTCCCTCAAGACGTCCGCGTTTGTCTTTGGAGAGATTTGCTGAATCATCTGGCTGTCTTCCTTTTGGAACCGTGAATGAATACAAATGGTTTCCTACTCTGCTGTGGTTGCTGTTTGATGGACATGGACATAGAGGCCCCTAAAAGTGAGTACTGCACCTCTAAAAGCTGCTTATCCACCAGGTAGTGTCAACACACTGAGTAATTCTACACGTTGCGAAAAGCTCTTCTGTGTCCTGAATACTGCACAGAATTGCATATTTTAGGTATAACAATCGAGGTTCATTGTCATGCTTAAAATGCAGAAAAACAAGCATAGCTCTTGTAAGCTGTTTGACTGAACCAGACCAAAGGCTAACTGGTAATAAGGAAATTAAAATCAGACTTTGTAATAACGACATTTGTGTTCACATGTAAAGTTTGTCTCCATCATTAGGTTGAAGCAAAACGAGACTGATTGTATCTAATGTGGAAAATTAATATCTGCATTCCTGGTGTTTTCATTTTTATATGGTGTGTGTTTATGAGTGCCAAATATAATACATTATGATGTGTTTGATAATAGCTTATAGTGAGTGAATGGAATGAATGAAAACCTGGACCCAAATAAGCCTAAACGCTTCATTCTAAAAGTCCACCACAAACGGGATGTCTGACTGCCTCTTTTTGATGTTTTTAGCCAAGAAAGCAGTGTGGCTCTGCAGCAATGATGGCTCTGTAAGGTAGTCGATCCAAAGCTTTGGCTCAGATTGAAATATCTTTGTATTATTATTGGATGAAGTGCCTTGAAAGTTGATTCAGGCATTCAGCATCCACAACAGGATGAGTTGCAAATTTAGACTGCATGTAAAATATGAATGTGTAGCTTCCAGGTCTGAAAAATGAAGCCAGTGTGGAAGTATTTTAAACCTGCATTCTTCTGCAGGGCCATCGGGGGCACCTCCTCTGAATGCAGAAAAAGACCAATTGTATAGAAACCTGTGGGAAATTGACACAGGCCTTTACTTGACCTGTAACCTTCACGTTCAGAAAGGAGGTTATAGTCTCATTTCTTTTTGAATGCAACAAATGGATGGCAAAGCTGACAAAGATTACAAAACTTCAGTATGTGCAGATTGAGGTTGCTACTGCATGACTACTCAGTCTCCAGACATTTACTATGTCGTCAAATGCTCAGAATCAAAAAGGGTTTTATTGTCAAATGTTGAGCGGGTTTACAACATTAGGAAATTGCTGCGGTGCTTCAGTGCAAACATACTGTTATAAATACTGTTATAAATTAAGCTTAAATAGACATGAAAATAAAAATGAGAATAAGAATTAAAAGTGCTAAGTAGATAGATAGATATATACATGATATATACATGAGTGCAGGTGGTGATCAGTGCCAAACATGGAATGATGCAGTGAACACAGCATAGGGTCATGTGTTAGTGGTGGGAACAGTCATACGGTTATTGTTCATGTGTCCAACAGCAGAGGGGAAGAAACTGTTCTTATGGCGAGAGGTTCTGGTGTGAATGGACCGGAGCCTCCTGCCTGAGGGGAGCAGGTCAAACAGACTGTGTCCAGGGTGACAAGGGTCAGCTGAGATCCGAGCTGCACGCCCCAGTGTCCTGGAGGTGTACAGGTCCTGCAGAGATGGGAGTCTGCAGCCAATCACCTTCTCAGCAGAGCGCACAACACGCTGCAGTCTCTGTTTGTCCCTGATAGTGGCTCCAGCGTACCACACGGTGATGGAGGAGGTGAGGATGGACTCGATGATTGCAGTGTAGAATTGCATCATCGTCCGTGTTGGCAGGTTGAATTTCTTCAGCTGCCTCAGGAAGTACATCCTCTGCTGGGCTTTCTTAATGACGGAGGTGATGGTGGGCTCCCACTTCAGGTCCTGGGTGATGGTGGTACCCAGGAAGCGGAATGAGTCCACAGAGGTGATGGGGGTGTCAGTCAGGATGATGGGGGGGAGTGGGGCTGTGTGCTTCCTGAAGTCCACAATAATCTCCACTGTCTTCTGGGCATTCAGCACCAGGTTGTTGTGGCTGCACCAGGACACCAAACGTTCAACCTCCCTCCTGTAGGCAGACTCATCCCCGTCCGAGATGAGTCCAATAACGGTGGTGTCATCTGCAAACTTGATTAGCTTGACAGACTGGTGGGTGGAGGTGCAGCAGTTAGTATACAGGGAGAAGAGCAGGGGAGAAAGAACACAGCCCTGAGGGGAGCCGGTGCTGATGGTCCGGGAGTCCGAGACATTCTTTCCCAGCCTCACATGCTGTTTCCTGTCCGTCAGGAAGTCAGTGATCCACCGGCAGATGGGATCAGGCACATTCATCTGGGAAAGCTTGCCTTGGAGATGGTCTGGAAGGATGGTATTGAAGGCAGAGCTGAAGTCCACAAACAGGATCCTGGAGTAGGTTCCTGGGGAGTCCAGATGCTGCAGGATGAAGTGTAGGGCCATGTTGATGGCGTCATCTCAGCCCTGATTTCAGTATGTATAGAAGCTCATGTGAGGTTACGGTTTTGAGTTTTGACTCTACACCAGCAGTGGGCAGCTGCTTTGGTGTTCATGAAATTAATAACAAATGCACTAGAGGGGCAATAATGACACAACACCTAAAACTGGAATGGTTTTACAGGTGGAGCCCACAGACTTTTCTCCCACCTCATCTTTTAGGACTGTCCATTTGGCTATGATTGCATCATAACTGGTAGCATGAGACGATAGCTGGACCCTAGAGGTTGCACAGGTAGTCCGACCCCTTAGCAGGCATGTTTGCCAAGCAAGGTCTACTGTGTCTCCAAGCACGGTTTCAGGAGCATGGAGCAGATTGCAGGAGACAGGCACTTACTCTAGAAGAGCTGGGTCCAGGTTTCCTCCTGGTGCTTACCAATGCCTGGCCTCATGTGGTGAGAGTATGCAGGCAGTTCCTGGAGGAGAATGGATGGCAATGATTGCCTCCATGCTTACCTAATCCAAATCCAGTAGACTGCCTCTGGGACATTATGTTTCAGTTCATCCAACCCAGCCAGGTTGCAGCTCAGAGTGTCCAGAAGCTCAGTGATGCCCTGGTCCAGATCTGGAAGGTGATTCCTCAGGACATCATCTGCTATCTCATTGGGAGCATGCCCCAATGTTGTCAGGTATGCATATGAGCACATGGGGTCATGCAAAGTACGGAGTAGCATTTTAAATTAGTGCAATGAAATTTCAGCAAAATGAATGAGACTGCCGCATCATTATTTTCACTGTTACTTTTGGGATGTCTCTGAATTCAGCCCTTTGTTCAGCCCTTTATATGTTGATAATTATAATTTCTATTAAACTATGTGTCATCCTTGTGTTCCTAACACGTTATCGAGTCCATATTCTTTTCTAAGTATTCCTTTCATTTTTGAGCAGTGCATTAATAGGTTTAGCTTTTTTTAAAACCATACAAATCAAAACCTGTAACATTTAGACTCATGTGGCTTACCACAGAAAATTTGTTTTTGAGTATTTTTCTGATAAATATATGTAACCGTTAGTTGATTTGTTTACTTATGTCACAGTTGCAGTTTGTTTGTTTGGATGTGTGATTACTGTCAGTCTGATGCAACAATATCAGGTTGGTCTGACATTATTAGAAAACAGTTTAAAAAGAAAAAAAGCTTCTTCTTTTTTTCAACCTTCTTACCACCCGACTGACAATCAGATCTGCATTATTTCTTTCTTCAACGTGTTTGCTCACAGCAGGGCTCTTATAAGAACGGCATGTATCAGGATTTCTATGCAAAACAGCATGTAAATGGAATGATTATATAACATGAAATGTCTGTCTGAGTGATATACCCCGTGGGTTGGTGTGATATAACGGTCAGTTATATTATCATCTCCTAACAACATGCATAAAGTGGAAAAAGCAAGATAAAGCTAGCAAGCCCAGCCTTATTTTGAGTGACAGCTGGCCACCAGGTCTGCACGCAAGAGGGTTTCATCTCTCCAGTGCTCTAGTTCTTAGCCAGCTTCAGGTGTGGTACTCAGCTTACACACACACACACACACACACACACACACACACACACACACACACACACACACACACACGTGGCCACCTTCTATCTGCCGTGATGGTGAGAGGATTTTGAGGCTTGGTTAAAGGGTTACACTCTACTTTAGTTCAAGCTTCTTGAAACAGATTTAAAAATCATGACTTCAAATCTGTCAACCTGTCTTTCACAAGTGTTTGATATGTTCTGGTTAAAAACACCATTAGTGTAAAGTATCTGTGTAAGTATATGATCTCATACATAGTATGCAAATTCATAGTTTTTTCTGCATGTGTCTCAGTGGCTTTGGTGATGACATGCTGACAGTTTAAAGCAGTGAGAGCCAGAATTCATTCACTGAGCTTCACAGCACATGACTGACGTGAAAGTCAATGAAATACTTATGATCTACATCAATAATTCTCAACCGGGGATATCAAATATATGCATTAGTGTGTGTTAAGGGGGTAAAATAAGCACACAGAGAGTGTTATGAATTGGTGTCAGGTGGCATTTTGTGTGTTTTTAAAAAATGTTTTTCAAGGTTTTATTTGTATAAAGCAAATTCACAACAGCAATCATCTCTGGGCACATCGCAATGCTGTGCCTGGAAATCCAGCGATTCTCTTTGAGCAAGGACTTGGTGACAGTGGGAGAGAAAGAAAAATCCTTTTCAACAGGAGGAAACGGTCAATCGAACGCGGTGCAATAAGGGCAGCTATCTGTTGTGAATGACTCAGCCGAGGGGAAAGAGGGGAAAAAAGAATAAAAGCACATATAGAGACAACAAACAATGCAACATTGAACACTCAGCATGTTGGAGGGGAAGTAACCTCAATTGAAAATCACGAGTCTCCGACACCAGTAATGCGCAGATAGATATAGTAAGCAAGAGGGGAGAGAAGAAACAGTACAAACTACAGAGACACAAGACACAGGCTAATGACAGTAGCGGCATACAAATTAACACAGAGTGGAGAGATCTGCATCGTGGGGGATCTTTCAGAAGCCTGAAGATGGCTTATCAAAAACCCAATTTTTTAGGGGACCTATTATACTTGTGCTCTCTCGTATGTAGTGTTACACTGTTGGAGACAGAGAGACTCAAATGCTTAGGACAGTTTATTATACTTGAATCTGTATGATGTGAGTGATAGCAAATATCCCTAATCTGGTCATCTCAGGCACAGAGCTCTGGCTCCGCTTTTCAAACCTTTTGGAAAAACAGGTTTGAAAAGTAAACTTAAGAAGCTTGTTTTCAACGGTGGATGACCTGAGGGACTGCAAGGTCGAGTGTAGGAACAATAAAGACTACTTTTAACTCAAAAATCATGCAAAGATACAACAGAAGAATAGTAAAAGAGAAGCAAAACTATGGAGTTCGCACTGAGCATAACAGGTACGCTTTCAATTTTGAATGCTCGCCTGCCTGAGTAGGAGCTGGTTTCACAGGATGAAAGCTGAAGGCCCTGCTTCAGATTGTACTTTTGGAAAGTTTAAAGAAAACAAGTAATCCTGCACTCTGCCTGCAGTCAGCTTTATTGGGATAATATGCTACTGTGAGGTCTTTAAAATATCATGGAGCTTGCTCATTAATGGTTTCATATGTGAGCAAGAGGATTTTAAATTCTGTTCAGAGTTTTACAGGAAGTTGGTGATGAGAAGCTACTATGGAGAATTATAGTCACTATTGCTGTAGCAATGTGGATCCACTGGAGGCTTTTTTACAGAACCACTGGGACATCCTGAGAGTAAGAATTTATAGGAGTCCATCTTTGAAATGATAAATGCATGGAATAGTCTTCCAGCACCACTCTGAGACAGAGGGCAGACATTTGTTCAGTGTTTGAGTTAAAGGACATATCTTTCTCAAAAATGACTTGAAAGTTTATTACATTTAATATAGAAGAGAAATACCATCCAGAGTAAGATCAGCACAATTCAGTTCACTTCAAGTCTCTAGCACCAAATGCTAAATGGGCTTGTTCTTATATAGTGCTTTTCAACTCTACCTGAACACTCAAAGCAGTTTATACAACTTGCCCTATGTTTTCTTTTACTACATAAGTACTTTCTATGTAACACTGACATGCCGATAGATGCGTCAGAGAGCATCTTGGATTTAGTATCTTGCCCAAGGCTATTTGGCATACAGACTGAAGCAGCCAGGGATCAAACCACCTCCCTTCTGATTATTTGATGCCCTGCACTACCTCCTGAGCTACAGCTACCCCAAATCACAACATCAGTTGTGCCGAGTCATTTTTTCTTGCAAGGAAAGACCCTATAAACCAGGAAAACCCCCAACAATCATAAACCATGTCCGACCAAGCACTTGGCGACAGTAGGAATGAAAAACTCCCTCTCAACAGGAAGGAATCTCCCTCATTTCACCCCTGACCAAGACACACTGTTAAAGAGAGCCAGAGATTATTATTATTAAGTGATTAAATGCAGAGTGGTGTATAAACTCAGAAGAAAGACTCAGTGCATCAACATAAATAGGGCAGGAGTCAGGGTCAGCTGATCCAGCCCTAAAAAAGGGAAAGTCTAATTTTAAAAGAAGAGACAGTGTTTGCCTCCTGAATCCACCCATATGGAAAAGATATATATAAATCTTATAAAGTTTGTATCTGTCTTGTGTGAAACTTGTATGAAAAGCATACAAGAGTGAAAACAGATATAAGATCCCTTGAAAAATTATATAATGAAACTTGTATGTTTTGGACACTTACTAAAACAATATATGAAAGTAATGAGAAAGTGGACACTTTCATGAGTAAATCATGTAAGCCTTATATGATTTAACTCATGAAAGTGGCCACTTTCATGAATAGAATAGAATAGCCTTTATTGTCATTGTACAGAGTACAACGAAATTGGAGTGCCACTCCCTTGGTGCAAGATAAATAATAAATATAAATGTAAAATATAAAAAGTACAATAAAATAATCGCAAGTACTCAAACAATAGTAAGTACGATATATACAGGATAGCAGCATTAATATAATGACAGTATGAATAGCAGCATAATATAATGGCAGTGACGGTATGGTATAGTTAAGCAGGTTCAATTGTTTTTGTGCTTATTTACTACGGTGATAGCTCTGGGAAAGAAGCTATCCCTGAATCTTTTTGTCCTGGTTTTATGTGACCTGTACCGTCGGCCTGACGGTAATAGTTCAAACAGTTGGTTGCTGGGGTGAGAGTGGTCCTTGATGATATTGCCAGCTCTGCTGAGGTACCGAGAGTTTGCAGTGACCTCCAGGCTGGGCAGAGAGCAGCCAGTGATCTTCTGGGCTGTGTTGATGACCCTCTGCAGTACTTTCCTGTCCGCAGCTGAGCACCCTGCATACCATGTTGTTATGCCGTACGTTAGGATGCTCTCTATGGTGGCTCTGTAAAACGTCACCAGCAGCCTCTCCTCCAGGTTGTTCCTCCTGAGCACTCTCAGAAAGTGGAGACGCTGCTGGGCCTTTTTAACCACCGCCGTGGTATTTGCAGTCCAGGAGAGGTCATCAGAGATGTGCGCGCCCAGAAACCTCATGGAGTGTACCCTCTCCACACAGTTCCCGTGAATGTAAAGTGGGGCCGGGTCTGCTCTGCCCTTCCTGAAGTCCAAGATAAGTTCTTTAGTTTTCGTGGTGTTCAGTTGGAGGTTGTTAACTGAACACCACTCAGTCAGTCTGCTGACCTCATCTCTGTAGTCCGACTCATCCCCCCTTGAGATGAGTCCAACCACTGTGGTGTCATCCGCGAACTTTATGATGGTGTTTGAGAGATGGGTAGGGGAGCAGTCGGATGTGTAGAGCGTAAACAGGAGGGGACTCAAAACACATCCTTGTGGAGACCCGGTGCTGAGTGTGATGGTGCTGGACAGGTGGGGGCCGAGTCTGACAGACTGTGGTCTATTTGTCAGGAGTTAAATCATATAAGTTTTTACTATTTCTTCTCCATATGGGCAAACTGCAGGTTCCACAGAAGAAGTCTGAAAACTGAAGGCTCTGCCTCCCATTCTACTTTTCTACTTTTGATTAAAAGCCAAAATAGGAGAAATATGCTGTCTTTCTGTCAGTACTCCCGCAGCAGCATTTTTAATCAAGCGAAGGCTTTTTCAGTATGTATGTAAGTTTAGACACACCTAGTGTTTCTGAAATTCTTAACTGTCAAATTGCCTGAATTTTGAATATAAATATAGAAAAATAAGGCCTTTGTATTTTTGAAGACATGTCTGTGTGTCACCAAATGTTTCTTTCAGATAAATATTGTGAGTAAGGATCCCATCAGTAAAAACAACAGATTTTTCCATTTTGGGTTTGAAAGAGTTTGCGTAACATTTTCAAAAAAGTTATTTCCAAGTTTACATCTTGGGCTGATTAATATGCTTAAGTGTCAGATTGCTTCCACTTGAATTGTGACAATTACTCTGACTCAGGGGGCTGATTCATTCAGACGGACATATTCAACCCCCTGCTGCAACCAAGTTTCTATGAGACAAAACACGTAAATCTGTTGATCAGCTATCGAATCTTTTACCAACATAGATCTGGAATAGAGATCTGATTTTTAGTATTACCTGTCTTATTATTTGGCTCTGTTATTCCTATGAGTATAAACAGGAGTGTGATAGCTGCAGTGAACCTGCAGCTTTGCGGTATGTAGCACTGCAACTCCTGATTTCAACTCTAGATTGACATGCACAATATTCTATCAAACTCAACATTATTTATGTATGTAAGAGCTCTGTTATCCGCAGTGGGATGATTTCTGTCTTCTAATAAGACCAGAATTTCCCCAGAAGTTTTTCCAGTTATCCATGTAGAAGACGATTAGATACCCTTTTGACAGCCAGCAGTTGACGACGTCACATGACTACAAGTTAGCATTAGTGAAATCAGGCAGAGAAAAAGTCCAGGGTCTGAAATTGATGTTGCAAGTAACACATCATTAATTTTTGTGACCCCTAGTTGCTGTAATCAGGTGTTATTTCAGTGGATGTGAATAACAATCATTCTGTGTTTATATTTATCCTCAGCTTGCATTTTCAAGTAAGATCTATTGTTGCCCGCTCTTGTTCCAAGAACAGACTGTTTCTGAGAACCTACAATGCCCTATTTTTAATATTTAGATACTAAAGACTTGAATTTGTTTCTCAGCCAGTGTGCAGCTGACTGGGGAAAATCTGTGTGAAATGGAAACTAGTTACTGGTGAACATTGCCTCCTTCTGATTGTCACTCAGACTTTTTCCTGGCTACTCGGGATATAGAAGTCGATCCTAAGTGTTAGGGGAACAAGACGAACAAGAGTGTTTGTGTTACAATTCAAAAGTAGAAACTGTCAAATCATTTAATGAGATTTAAAAATCAGCTAACCACAGCATGATACACTGTATATAGGAAATGGCCACCATACCGTCAACTATTGTTTAGTGAAGTCCTTGCAAGAAGTATTGAGCTGAGTAGTTCTTAGTGTTTTGTAATTGCCCTCTGCATACTCACACACTTCAACATAGGATGCTTTATCATCCTTTATGACTTTATTGGTAACCATAGGATGGGAAACTAGCAATAAAGTCTATAAATCCAACAGAAAAATATTTGCACACAAAAAAACTCAGCAGCGGAGTCATTTTCTTCTTTAAAATCAAAAATAATTTTTTTGCAACCAAAGTCGTTGCCCCTTGCTGGACTTGAAATTGACAATGCACTGCACTGAGAAGTGCAACAAAATATCTGTATACATCATCATATTCACAAAAATGGACCTTGAGGTGAATACAGTGTTGTTAGACTAGCCAAAAAGCTGCAGCCATGACTGGTGGACTGCAATTGGTTCTGTTTCCACTAATGTGAATCAGCTTTAACTCCTTATTACCAACGTAATGCAAATGAAAGTCTAGCTAGCAACTACCTCTGAAGCAAGTATAAAGTACTGAATGCAAGTGAAAAAATAATTAAATAGTAATTAAAATCAAAGTGAGAGAAGAGAAAATTGTCCAGTTTTCATCACTCCAAATAAAAAATTGGACCAGAATCCCTGCATCTTATGTAAAAAATATTCTTAATAACATCATTTTTAATATTGTCAGTAAAAATGTGAAACTGCTCTCAATACTCGTCTACTCACACTGTGTAATTCAACGTAAAAAACATGACCAGAGCTATTTTCCACAGTGGTTCTAAAGTCATTCAATAGTACACCACGTACGTACCAGTTTTGTGTGACTGTAAACATGCGTGTGTTTTTCCACCCTTGCTCCATACAGTGCATCGGCATGCCTACCGCTGTCTCTGCAGTATATACACACGCATAAACATTTCAAGAGAAAGTCTGAAGCAAAATGGTTGTGATATTTAAAAAGTCATAATCATATTCACTTCTGACTTTACAAAGGGCACAGCCCATAGGGGGTCCATAGAACATTAGAATAAATAAGTAATGAATATTCCGTTTTGTTCCTTTCAGCACTGTAGCCAGTTACATCTTAGAATTCCATCAAAAAATAAAAACAATCTTTTAAAGATCCATAATCCTCTTTTGCCTCAGGATGCCCAGACTGGTCAAAATGTTATCAGTGAAGTCAGTGGACAGGGGGCTTAGTGGCAAGGTATATTATATTTGATTACAAATTTACTACTTTCTGGTAAATGACATATCTGACATGGGCTTTTTGTTATCGTCTATGGAACCTGATATACACTCAGCAGCAACTTTGTTAGGTCCACCTGTTCAACAATCATCTCTGAGGCTTACAGAGGATGGTCTGAAAAAGAGAAAATATCCAGTGAGCAGCAGTTCACTGGAAGAAAACACCTTGTTCATGCCAGAGGTCAGAGGAGACTGGTCAGAAAGCTTCGACTTGGTAGGATGGCACAAATAACTCTCTGAATGGACAGCACATTGAACCTGGAAGCAGACAGAAGACCACACCAGTCTGCTGCCACGCCTGCCATCTAAGAACAAGAAACTAAGACAACATAGCTCACATGGACTTACCAATATTTTACAACTAAAGACTGTAGAAATGTTCCCTGGTTTTATGTTAACATCAGAATTTGGCATAAATATTATGAAAGCATGGATTCATCCTGCTGTGTACCAGCTTCAGGCTGGTGGTGGTGCTGTAATGATGTGGATGTTTACTTGGCAAACTTTGGACCCCTTATAATACCAACTAAGCACTGTTTAAATGCCACAGTTGACCATATCCATCCCTATATGACCAGAGTACCCATCTTCTGATGGCCCTGGGGTACTGTGTCATGCCACAAAGCTCAAATCTTCTCAAATTGGTTTTTTGAAGATGATAATGAGTTTGCTGTACTCACATGGCCTACACAGTCACCAGATCTCAGTCCAACAGAGCATCTTTGGAGATATAACGGGAGTTTCACTGTCAAATCTGCAGAAACTGCAGGATGGTATCCTGTCAATAGCACTGAGGCAGCTCTGAAATTAAACGAGGGTTGTGCAGTACTACCATGGTTTACCTACTAAAGTGACAGGTGAGCATTTAAATCCAAATGAAACATTGCCTGAACTTCGTTTGGTCTTTGGGGGGTTTTTTTGGAATTGCTGTTGATATGTGATGAAAACATGTATTTTTATGTTATGCACAAAACAGGATTTTGAGATATTTGAAGCAGTTGTGGGGCTTTTAGTTTATTTTGAAATCAAACTACACAAACACTCCTAATGAAACAGATCAGCTGAGCTTTTATATCAGAACATTAAGAATGATTTACCAAATCCACCCAACTTACTGTGGGTGTAGAGTTTTCTTTTAAAGATCATTTGAGCTTATCACAGTTTTACAATTTAGTTCTGCAGACTGGAAGTTGTAATTAAGCTGTAATTAAGCAAAACTCTTTAAATTCAGATGTGTGCTTACAAATTCCAAACACAGTACCATTACAATTTTTTTCACCATTTGGTCGGATTATTGGCACATCAGTGTAGATATACATCAACAGATATAGGCAGTCGACCGTGCCTTCACATATGCCACATCAAAAATACATCAGTTCATTTCCCCTGGGGTCGTAGAATAGCAATCTGCCGCATCTGCATAAAGCCTTCTGGGAAATAAACAGATTCCTATACCGCTACAATAAGTTTAAACTCCTTCTGGACTCAAACTACTCTGCATCAAGCACCACTCCAGTGAAGGTGGCAGTCATTTTCTCACAAAAGTTTGTTATTTATTTATTTAGTTAGTTTTAATTTTGCTAAGTGCATGCCCTGCTTCCCTCTGCGCTGCACACATTCACACCTGGCAGATGGCCAGTACAACCAGTTTTTTTTTACTATTGAGCACTTCACAGCTCTTTTGGGGTGAAGTGTTCAAACTTATCTCAACAGTAGCTGGAGGTGGAAGTGTTTCTCATTCACAGGCTCACATTTTGCTCAGGTTTACATTGCATTAAAAATGGGGATGTGAGGAAGGAGGACCCAGGCGTGGAGCTCTGAATGCAAACAGTGCTGTTTATTTACAGTGAAATGGAAAATAACAATAAATCCTCAGTGTTCCTTGTCCCCGCTCCTCAGTGTCTGAGCACCCCATGCTCGCTGCCCTCTTGTCTCCACTCTTCTCCTGGGGAGATAACAAACAGGCAGCCGTAAGACACACACAATGCAGCAGACTAACTGTACTGACTGTCCGAAAGACTAACGTGAAGTCACGCAATGATTCAGCGTCAGAAAGAGCTCCACCACACTCTTAAGAGGCTTGATCAGCTGTGTGAGGGTCTCCAGGTGTGGCCAACCACCTGGCTGGGCCACACCCACCAGGCCTGAAGGTGGTCTCAGAAACACTGGCACACACACACACACACACACACACACACACATACCTGCAAGCGGGGAGAACGAGGGTCAGCACACCAAAAACACACATGATAAAAAGACCATAACTGCTCAGGGACCCTGGATCAAACTGACCCAGGACCCTGACAAAAAAGGTGTGCGTTAGGCTCATGCAACACTGCATAGCCTCTTCACTGACGCTGGATATCACTTCAGGTTTTACATTAGTTTTCAGTACTTTTCTTTTTTTTATTGTCGCATCAAAATTTTACACAGCGGCTGCTGCCAACTTTCAACTTACTTGTCACATTTTTAATCAGAATATATATAATGAACCTCACCAACACATGTAAACCATTTCAAATGTATTTTTGTAAATTGAGAAAAATTGGATTAAAATGCGTCTGAAATAAGTATGACATGAGCCATACTACGACAAATTGGTGTGTATCATGTACCCTAGAGGGTTTCTAAACACAACGTAGTCACAATTTCACTGTGCTGCTAATGAGATCTGATAGCACGTTGACATATGTAAAAAGTAATAAAGCGCAGAAAGGTGCTTTATTTTGCTGCTGAACATCAAACAATGAAGTATCTTTTCATTCCACACGAGAAAGGCACGTATTAATAAGTCAACTTCTCAAAAAAGTTGGCACTGAGGCAACAGGAAAAGTAAGCAGTAACCAAAAAGTAACCAACAAACAAACAAACAAACAAACAAACAAACAAAACCAATCCTTCTGCACAAGGGACAAGGCCAAAAGTCATTATTGGATCTCCATGATCTTGGAATCTCCAGGCCCTCAGGGCAGCACTGCATTAAGCACAGACATGAGTTTTAAAACTAACTGGGCTACACATCCATAAATGCAGGTATGCAGGTTAAAGTTCCATCGTGTAGAAAAGAAGCCATGTGTGAATATGATCCAGAAACACCACTACCGATTTGATGTAATAGACAGACTTTTTAGGGAAATGTCTGTAGTATAATACACTTCAATCTATAATAAATTGTGCTCAAACAAAGTTCAAACAGAGAATCACTAAAAACCTCAGAATACATGGTCATAAAACATTGTCTTTTGGCTCCCCAAATTTCCGTTTAAACCATCAGTCCCCAGCATAAAAGGTAAAAGCACTTACTTTTCAAACCTTCAGCTTCCTGCAACCTCCCTGCAATGCATCAGCCACCCAGGAGTGAATCATGAATAGTTTGCAAATAGCTAAAATGTTAGTGCTGAGGTGGTACAATGAAGTAGATGAAGAGATGCACAAAGAACCCAAGGTGCAACAACCTTGACAGTGCTGCTGGCAAGCTGGCAATACTTTCGCCCTAACAAAAGAGTAAAAATAGACTTGAGGAAGTGGTGGAGAAAAATAAAGCAAGGACGAGGTGGTCAGTGTGATAACAGTTACTGAACAGCCTGCTGTAGCAAGTTTGTGAATTGAGATGTCAGCACCAACTCTCGGTAATTTGAGACTTACTGTTTAAGTTGTCTTACTGTAAATAGTATCATTTCTATTCACAGCCAAATAAGTCAGAAGTTAGCAGATTAGCTGAAAGCTAAATTCAAGAGTAGTTTTGTCCCCAGTGGTCATCTCTGTTTCCTGTTCGTCACTTTAATGGTCCTGATGGAAATCTCCAGCACCGTTTTCTGTGTGAGTGATTAAACATCTCTAAAAGTAGAAAATTTACCAGATATAATTGATTTTATTTAATAGATTTTCTACAACATCCTCAACATGTCTGTGTAATGAAAGCCGTGTCTAATTATATAATTATCTTTTTTTCTTATTTAAAAATTTTGTTCATATTAAAGTTTATGTCAGTCTGTCACCAGGCATCTTACTGCAGTAAAGTGATGACATAATTGCTCAGCTCAAAGCTGCACGAAGGAATTCTGATGAGAGAGCGTTTTAAATTTAGTAGCTGTTGATCAAAAGAGTGACAACAACTGGGGAGGTTGCTTAATTTCAAAGCAAAAGCAATCACAGACGCACATCTACACAACCACACGCACAACCTGCAGATTTACTGTAGAATGAAGTGGCTAAGTGGGAAGGTTTTCAAAAACTGATGAGTCTTTTCTTAGTCAAATAAAAAATGTTAAAAAAGAAAAACAGGGGGACAAATTTACCAAAACTGGCTTAAACTGAGCATTTACCAAGTGATATGTTCATTTATTTCTGTCATTTGTCATTCAATCATTTCCAGCTCTTATAGTAGTTTTACATTAAAGGATATTCCAACGTGAAATGTTAGACATTCACATCACAAATCTTGCCTTACAGTGGTAGTAAATTTGGAAATGATCATTTGTGAATGACAAAAGCAAATAGGAGAGATAAATTAAAGCAAAAGAATTATCGCATGTTAGTTCAGCTCCCACTTCATATTCTCCTCTCAGGTAAATCACCTTCTTCAGTGAATTATTCCTTATCACGACAGATGTTCAGAGCCTGCAGAGATGAAAATTAACAGCTGGACATAATAAAGAAAAAAGTGTTGTCTCACTGTTAGCCTTATATGACTACACATGCAAAAATATAGTTGGTACTATTCTGGAACGTCATCTTGTAGAACTCTCATCAATTATTCTTGCAAATCCCACAGTGCAGCTAAAAGCATTCTGAAGAAAGAAATTATCCAAAAGACAGAAGAATTTTGCAGCCTTTATTTCCATCTCTTATGTTTATCTACTCGCAGCTCTGTGCACTTTGGATTTAAAACACATTGATCAGACCCCTGCAGACAAACTGTGATCTTTCTGCATAGATTACTTTTCAGAATTGACAAAATGCTGCTGCTAGCATTTTTAAAACTAATAAATTCACACCAATAAGTAAAACATCCAGAGGTACAAACTTTATGAGGAAGAGAACATGACATTAAAGAGTAGTGTAGTAGTCTACACGTTCACCTAACAAAGTGAAAGCTCCCTGGTTTGATCGCTGGAGGAGATCACAGAAAGAGCATCTGGTGTAAAAACAATCTGCCAAATCAAACGTTTGGACTTACCTGCTGTGGTGGCCCCTTGTGAATAATGGAGCAGGTAAAAGTAGCTTCAGATGACAAGAATAAAGCTTTAATTGTATGAAGACACATAAAAACCAGGACCAAATTCACTAATATATTAAGTAATTAAAAGTTGTAATATAAGTATATTATTCAGTGTCACCTGACCCAGCTCTAACTATATGCTTTGTGAAAAAGAGGGTCGCTACTTGAACAATTAGGCTTAAAACTTTCCTTTTTGAGTTGTTTTCCTGTTAAAAGGAGGATTTTCCTTCCATTGTGAAAGAAAAAAAAACTAGAACCTCACATTGAACAAAAAAGAATACTTATAGCATCAGTGACACATGTTATCGAATACACCTGCAATTTCCAGTTAGCCTAACTGCATGACCATGGTTAAAATATCTCATGATAACACCAGCTTTTTCATTTTTGGACCAATAGGCTCTGGCTTCTGGCATTTCTGCATCATAGCTCCACAAGAAAAATAATACTGATTGTTACATTCCAGCAGGAATCATAAGGCATGGAATAACTCATTTGAAGCCATAATAATCAAAATCCTCCCCAAAACCCAGCATAGACAGTTGTTACTTGCAAAGGCTGGAGAAAAAAATCAAACCCAGATCTTCAGGGTTTGTCAGCAGACATCTGAGTTTCTCTGAAAGCTCAGGCAGTGTAAGGACTGATATTCTGTACCTGAAATTTTTCAATGGAGGTCTTGTTTCCTTAAGGAAGACAGTGTGTTTTTTGGGCTTTGCCAGATAATTTTTTTTAAATGAATGGTGATAAATATAATCTAAAGCTTGCCTCCATATTTTTAAAGAATAAGAATGTGTTTTTAATTTGAGTTGGGTGCAACTAAAACATACATCCTCAACACATAAACAGAATAAAAAGAATGCCAAAGGCATTTATTTTATTTTTTTTGATTGATTTAAATATAGATTTGAGCTTTATCAAAGAGAATGTGTCTGTGAGAAAGCAAATAGAGAAAAGTAAAACATTTCCTTTGTAAGCAGTCTTCGTATTCAGCACAGAAAAAGGTTGATAGAATCTTCAGTCACATACATCTTTATAACAAATAAATCAAATTGTATTTCAGCAACAAATACTGCATGATTCATCAACTCTTTTCATCGGTCGTCGTGTGTGTGTGTGTGTGTGTGTGTGTGTGTGTGTGTGTGTGTGTGTGTGTGTGTGTGTGTGTGTGTGTGTGTGTGTGTGTGTGTGTGGTAACGTTAGGCTTATAGTTTTTACTCAACAGCCTTTTAATTGAATATCTGCACATAGCTGTGTACTGCAGCATGGGAAAAGAGAGGCAGGAGGTGGAAAGATGAAGGAGGAGCCTGTAGAAGAAGAAAAGAAAAAGTAATTAAGAGCAAGAGAGAAAGAAGGAGAGAAGGTCTTTGGACTGTGGGGAAAAGTAAGAGAGAGAGGGAGGGTAGAACTAGTGCTGTTAAGCCAACGCTGACTTCATGTCTCACTGTCACCTCCGGGCCCAGTGCTGTTCTGTGCTGATGCACACAGTCTTCTTTGCCCTGTAGTAAGGTGTGTGTGTGTGTGTGTGTGTGTGTGTGTGTGTGTGTGTGTGTGTGTGTGTGTGTGTGTGTGTGTGTGTGTGTGTGTAGAGCAGTTTTTGAGAGAACAAGTTTGAGTTTTAGATAATCAGAGTGTGAATGTTTTGTGACGGTTAGGGTAAGGAGCGAGGGAAGAAATTATGTCCGTGTTGGGAGAATGTGTAACAAAATAAAACCTGAGAGTACTGACATTACTTTTTGTAGCAAATAACTTAATGTGGCAGTTTTGTAATTCAAGTAATCCATTGTTTAGTTTGCTTTTAATAAATGAAATTAGTTGCTAAAAAAGTTGCACCTTTTCCTCGTTCCTTTTGCTGCCAGAGTTGAAGGGGAAAAATCTGTAATGCATTTACACTAATTCTATTTCCTTCTCCTTGAGAGGTACCTGTATATTTGAAGGTATCAGTCCTGCAGTTGTATAAGTGTGCGTGTTGATTTCTGCTTCAGGAGGAGAATGACGTCAGGTCTACAGGTTCAAAACATCAAGACCTACTTTTTGATTTGTCTAACTCTGACTGTGATTCCAGGGGAAATTCAAAAGCTTTTTGCAGGTTACTTGTGGAGGAGATGACACGAATATCAACTGAGATAAAATCAGTTCATTCAAAGTTAGATGTACAGAAAGCCTGCCTGTTGATTCTTTTCATCTGGATGCAACATTTCCCACTGAAGATTCTGCGTCCAGATGAAAATAATCAGCTTTCTGGGATTTCTTTCCCTGGGTGATCAAGGATGCATCAAGACATTTCAACAAGTTACTTTTCTCAGGAGGTAACACTGTAACCACAGATTTTATATATGTATAGTAGAATAACTCAAAAGAATAAAAACAATAGGATAATACAAACTACAGTAGAAGTATAGTGGCATGAGGTTGGAAAGATTGGCTGTCTCTATCCATGCAGAGCATGGTCTGCATTATCCAAGATAAATAACAGTTTGTTTAGTGACCTCCGCCCCACCAGAGCCACAGTCATTTGTATGCTTGTTTGCAGACTTCCTATAGTGGAGTAAGAGAAGTTTAGGTCATTGCATTGGTTGCTCCATGCACCAACTGTGATGTCCTCATAGCCCTGCAACCATTTATTCTTACACTTGAAGCACACCAAACTTGCTGCAGTATTCTCCTTAATAAGATGTCACCACTGCATCAGTACACCACTAGAAGAAGTTAAAACAGGAAGCAAAGGGATCAATTAGTTTTTTCTCAAGAAAATCTCACTTTTAAAGCTGCAGCATTTCCCTCTCCATAATCTGAGAATGTCTCCTGATACAGCAGTGGTCAAAAGTTTATTTAAATTCATTATGGGAATGACTGTCATGGTAATTATAGGCCGTTATTGATTTCTTTGAACTGTTGTTTTTCCAGGATGTAATGATTGTACAGCATACGTATTTAACCCTCTCAAGGCAGGCGTTGCAGATTTGCAACAGTTAAAAACTAACAACCTGATTACCCCACATACATATTTTATGAGGTTTTTTTTTACTCAGAAGTACCACTGCAGGTGTTCTTTTGTGCATTAGCAACAAAAACTTAATTTGAGCCTGAGAGGGTTAATGACTTTTACAAAACAAGAATTGGGACCATAATCTTGAATTCATTTTAGATTTTCCTCAAATCAACACGGTCAAAATTAAACACACAAGGTCAAATATATGCATTTACTCCCACTAATATTAATCAATCTATGTATGTATTAATGTATTAAATAATACTTATTAACTATCCCTTAGTAAGTTGCAGTTCAACTACACTTTTATTAGGCATCAACAAGCTTCTGGCATAATTCTGGGGGAAAATTTGACGACTCCTCTTGGCAGAATTCATTGAAGTTGGTTGGTTTCCTGGCACAGAGCTGGCTTTTAAGCATAGTCCACACACAGTCAAGCATGATGGTACCACCGCCATGCTTGACAGTTGGTACAGTGTTCCTAGGTCTGAAAGCTTCACTGTTATTCCTCCAAACAAAGCTCTTGTCACTGTGGGCAAATAGCTCAGTCTTTGTCTCATCTGATCATAAAACTTTTAAACAGAAGGTATTTAGAATTTAGTTTGTCCATGTGGGCAGCTGCAAAATTCAGCTGAGGCTGAAGATTCTAATTTTGGAGTAGAGGCTTCTTTCTTGGTCAGTCGATGGCCATGTAAAACTTACTTCACTGTGGACAATGACACTGGTGTTCCAGCAGTTTCCAGTTCATAGAAGTCTTGAGCCTTGGTGGTTCCTGGCTTGTTCCTGAACATCCTAGGCAGTTTGCTGTCATATAAGTGTGACAGTTTTGCTCTTCTTCCAGACCTTGGAAAAGTGATGACCAGTTTGAATAACTTGTATTTATGTACTTTTTAAACAGATGATTCTACAATCTTACTGGTTATGGAAGGAATTTGTCAAAGCCCTGACTTCAGTGCAGGGAAACCACACAAGTTAAACGAACTCTACCAATTCTGACAAAATGAATAATCGGATGTTGAGCCAGAATTATACCAGAAGCTTGCTGATGGTTATCAAAAGCTGTAATAAAACTTGCTAAGGACATCTAGCCAGTAATTAGAGGGTTTTCATGTTTTGACCCTGTGTGTTTGAGAGAAAACCCAAAATAAATTCAAGCAAAATTTTTCCATAGACATCACATCTTTATGTATGCATATATTTAACCTGGCCATGGCTGTGACATTGATGAAACTCATAGCCAAATAAAAGAGGCAACACAGTTGGTCTTAGCTGTGTATTACACACAAAAAACGCATCACATTTAAACATGTGTAGGCGGTTGTGACAAAGCCAGCAATATGTTCATGTTGTCGTGCAGGTTTAACATATGTTTGTGCTCAGGAGTTGTGTATTTGCACGTGTCTCTTTGGGAAATAGCAAATCCAAAAATGTCTTGTTGGTGTTTACACCTCTTTGTGAACGATTTTAGCAACTTCATAAGGATCCTGCTATCTTTGCACGTTTGAGGGGGGCTGTGTGTTTAATGTCACAGGATGAACGAGAATGCAGTCGTTTTAATTTTGCCATCTGTTTGCCTAAAGATTAATTGACTTTAGTGAAAATTTCATACCATGCATTGAACAAACAATTCTTTCCTTGGCTCAGAGACCAAGAGTCCTGGAAAAAGAACACATAAAGCCAAGTTATCCACACACCTCATATAACTCAACTTGGTATTTTGACATCTTTGGGTTTATTATTAAAGCACCAAGTAATGTCCATGTTGTAGAGCTGAACTGATTGCACCCATGATGTTCACCCATCAGTCGAAGATTGCTCTTTCTCTTGCTGGAAGATTGCTTGCCACAAGGATGTACCTTAGGATTGACTTGGCATCATTGGATTTGATAGTCACCTTTTCAAATCTTTCCACATCCTCTGGCACAGCAGCAGTTGGCGAGCGCTGATGATTCACAAATGACTTCGCAATAACTGGAAAGCAGAAAACAAGAGCTGCAGAGATGTGATTACGTGGGAAGTCAGTGCAGGTGGCAGTATTTTAAAGGTTAAAAATGTGGGCTTTTATTTGGAAATGCTCTGATTTGAATCTGCAAATCAGCAAGGAGGAATATGAGATTGAGGGCAAAATGATGAGAAGCCTGTGACTGCTGTTGATGTGCTCCTGCAGATTTCAACCTAAAACAAAAAACTGGTACAGAAATGCAGAGATTTGCGGGCGGGCGCTACAGATTGAAAAAGGCAAATGACATGGCGTAAATAACAGGAGTGCTCTAATCATTTTTAGAGTTGATGTTTTTGACTGAATAAATGTCACAGCTGATGTGATACTGATGGCCATTTCTGTAATTTTATCCAAAAACAAAAAAAAAAATCCAAAAGGTCCAATTATTTCTGAATTTTTCTTATAAATTGAATTTATTGGGAAGCTGCAGTTAATTACATCTCCTGATAAAACATTCCTTCAAAGGTCAGCGACAGCATCCTTCTTTTAAATTATACTGACATGACGTCGACATCACTTTAGACCATCAGGCTTTCTTTAATGCAGACCCACAGCTGTTGAATATTGATCCAAGCTGCAATCTCTGGGGCTAAAGAAATGAAGCCAGTGTTGAGGTGAGTGAGTCACCATAAAGCCCCATGTTAAACTCAAAGTTTTGAAAAACACATAAATGTGTTACCAGCGTATTACGAGAAATAGCTTTTATTTATTTATTTATTTTTGTAGCTTACCAGTTAAAGTTTGCTATATCGAGGATATGACTGACACACAGCTGTAGCTGAAGCTTGTTCTCTTGAAGTAGAAATATTCCTCAAGGTCACTTCTGGAACACTTGCGTTGGTTGTTTTAAATCAAAGACCAATATGGTTATTTTGTTGGACGTCTAGTTCTATCTTGGATATTTCACACGATAATCAATAAACTTGACTTGAGGGAACATCATCTGTACCAAATGTCTCGGTTTACTTAGTAGTTGGACTAAACTGAAGGACTTTCAAGCTGTCCTGACCATCTCTAGAGAAACTTTTAACATGACTAAATAAAGTTCTTCCAGCATTTGTTGTCATTTGGAAAACTTGTAGCCTGCACAGGCTCCCATCATATGCTTGGCATTAGAACAAAATGGCCTGCCTGGATACACCAAAGGCTCCAAATGTAGCCAGCGACATCATTTTGAGTCCCTGTGCTGTAAATGCCAATGTGGAGGGAAATGTGTAGCCGTGACTTATAATGTAGTCAAAACTCTGAATGGAAAATATTTCTTTGGTTCAAGCTATTTTTTGATCTTCTTTCTGATCATTTTTAAAACATTTATTCAAGTAATATTGAATGCTATCCAATTCAGAGTGCTGCCAAACTGATCGGGGATATTACACAGTATTACTCAGACAAAGGTTAAAAAGTACGGAAAATGGCTGTGTACACATGACAGTCTGTTCTAGTCTGGCATACTCCAGACCTCATTGTCACCATGCTTTGGCATTAGACTCAGTAAAGTGGCACTGTGCACATGTTCAGTTCTGTCCTCCTTGCTCAACCATCCATCATCCCGTCACAGAATACAAGACTTTCTCAGTAGCGCTCCTTACAATGCAACACCCAGCCCCCCTCCCAGTTCTCCATTTTCTCCTCCAGCCCTTCAGGAGTCTGGCTGTCACAGCATGTTTCCTGTTACAACTCTTCTGATTCCTTCCTCTCCTGTCAGCCCAAACCTCCCGTTATCTATCCATCTGAAACACGAGCCGGTGTCTGCTCTGCAGCAGTTCAACTGGAATTGGAGCTGGTTGCACTTGGTCAAGTTCAGACTGACAGGAAAGTGGTGGGAAGGTCTGGTATACATGGCGGTATGAGATGAACTCATTTGACTTCAGAAAGAACTGGTTGCATAAGAGTTGGGCTCTGAATACTTTGTCTATTATCACGACTAAAACATATTTCCATGTCAGTGTTTTGTTCCAAATCGTCTGTCAAGCAAAAGTTAAAAAAAAAATCATCATTATACGTTTCTGCTTTGGCAACCGTAGTAATGAAAAGAGTCAACGTGACTTTGTTCTTGAGTGGCAGACGGCAAACAGAGTTACAAAGAGCAAGAAACTGCAGGAATCCCTCACCAAGGCATATTCAAGGTCTCTATTAAAATGCAGTCATCTTCTGTTATGTCACTTTATATACACAAGAAAAGCCAGTTCACTTATGCTGGTCTTAATGTTATAAAATTATCAGTGCAAAGAAGCAGACACCCTGCAGGTCTATCTGCACAATCAGGAAGGCATACATTCAAATCTACGTTTAGGAATCAAATTAACAAGATACTAAACTTTGAATGTAGTCATAATGTAACAGTTAATTGAATTTCGGGCGGTCAGATTGAGCACATTCTTTTATTACTATGAATTTCTATTTGAGTGCTTTAACGATATTCACAGTGTCCCTTTACATTGAAACACTCATGAATAACTTAACAATATTAGGGTTACACTATAAGGGCATAAGGTTTAATTACTCAGTCTTTGTTTCTACTACGATACTGAGGAGCCTTAGTTATCATTGCTTAGGAGAAAACGGTTTGCAAATGGAGCAGTAATGTCAGAAGGGCTTTTCCATCCACAGGAGCCTTAATCTCAGGGATGGGATAGTTTCCGAGTTTTGACCTTAAAGAAATATTTCTGAGGGAAAATACTAACTTATTTCTTAGATAAGAAGATGAGCCTTCTCTCATGTCATGTGAAGCTTCTGTCAGCACCCTGGTCACTTAGCATATTGACTGAAAATAGGGAAAATGCTAGTGTGGCTCTGTCCAATGATAGCATGCAATCTCTTTAAAGAAAAAGAAGGAAAAGAGGAAAAACATGTTGCAGCTTTGCAGGTGTTTATTCTTCCACTGAGGGCTCCATGCAAGTTGACTTCAAATTTGAAAATAATTTCTGGGAAATCAGCAAAAGGAAAATTTGTTTTTAAATGTGTCATTATGTACTATTATGTGAATACCATGAGCTGGTGCATTGAGATAAACAGCTGGTGACACTGATTGTTCAGTCAGGTGCCATTAAATCTGTGCTTAAAAGGGCACAGCCATATATAATGAGAGGGGCAGATAAATGGCAAATTAGATGAATAATTACATTGTAAACAACATTAAAAACATGTTTCTAAAACACCAGTTTCAAAATGTTGGGGCAGTGTGTAAAATGTAAATGAAAAAAATATATATAATGACTTGCAAATTTTAGAAATCCATATTTTGGTCACAATAGAGCAGAGAAAACATTGAATGTTTTCTCTGCTCTATTGTCCCATTTTAAGAAAAATATTAGATTCTTCTGAATTTACTTTTCTGCAATAGCTCTCTGTGTTTCCCATCAATTCCATGTTTCCCACTGTGTAACATCCACTCTTCTTTTAACAACAATTTATATATACATTCTGTATATATCTGGGAATTTATAAGAGCAATGTTGTCCACTGTTGTCAGATCCTTTGTTTATTGTCCCTGTAACAGTCCTGTGTCTTCTTTGTTAAATGTCTACAGTTGGTGAAACGTCTGGACTCAAGGCTGGACAGTTCAACACCTGGACTTTTCTGATACAGTGATGTGGTCTTTAGCATTGTCTTGCAATGTGGAATCCCTTTTAGAGCATATGTTGCTCTAAAACAAACCTTTCAGCATTGACTACAATCTCATAGGCACTACTGTACTCTCATACCATCAAAGATGGGAGCTTTTGAACTCCTCTTTAATCCAGAGGATGCACATTCAGTGTTTTAGAAAAATAATTTAAATTCATCTGACCACAGAACAGCTTTCCACTTTGCATCAGTCCATTTTCAGCGAGCTTACAGATGCTTGCAAAGAGAAGTTGGGTTAGCAGCATAATGCTGTTGTTACTGTCCTGGATGCAGTTTGCACTTTACCATCGTACTCTCTTCCTTTTATGCAATAAAAATAAAATTAATATTGGATGCTCATATCCACACTTACAGCTCTACTATTTTCCTCCCCCAGCACAAAAACTGAAATCAGCTGATTGCAGCATGAATTCAAGTGGAACCGATGAGCGGAATCAATGGGCAAGCAGACCCACAATTCCAGGGAAATGAACGCTTACCCAATTCCCATCCCTAGTGACAGAGCTTAAACCTGCATTTGTGGATGGCATAGTGAGTGTTGACAGAATGATTTCTGGGAGTTTTCCTGAGCCTATGTAGTGATTTCCATGCAGAGTCGTGGCTGTTTTTACTGATTTCTGTGAGATTCTCCATATTTTGTGAATCTTTTGATGATTTATCATGTGCTGTAGATGGTGAAATATTCAAATTATTTATAATTTTATGCTGAGGAACATTATTCCTAAATTGTTCCACAGTTTGGTGGATCTCTGTCTTTTACACTTGGTATACACCTAATGTTACTGACCTGTTGCCGTTTAATTTAATTAGTTACAAAATGTTCCTCGAGTTGTTTCTTTTTAATGTCACATAATTTTTGAGGTCTTCCATTAGTGCACATTAGGACAAGGTGTTAAAATTGAGGCGATGCAATTAATACACTTTATACTTGTGGATTTTTAATACTTAGAGTTGTCTCCAATTTATTAAACTCAGTTTCTGTCATCATCAAGACATTACTGCCACGCTAACAAATTTCCATGGGGTAGGGAATTTGAATTTTTCTCTGCTCATTGACTCGAGACCAATGTCCATACTAGAGATGGACCGATCCGATATTACGTATCGGTATCGGTCCGATACTGACCTAAATGACTGGATCGGATATCGGAGAAAAATAAAAAATGTAATCCGATCCATTAAATATCACGAAAGCACCTCACAAAACTTGCAACACGCTGTAACTCACCTCAGAACGTTAGCACTCGGAGCAGTATGCATCACGTGATAGAGCGGCTGTGGCATGCGGGACCTGTCGGTGGTCTGGATAGCATGTGGAGCTTCGCTAGCAACCTGGCATTTCATCTCCGACAAAGTTATCCCCGAGAGAAGTAAAGCACGTGTGTAAGTCCATCTCTGAATGTTTGTAAAGCATTCCTGCGTTAAGCTTAACGAGCGACTGCCTCTTGCTCTCCGGCTGCTACTTCAATCGTGAAACTGCTTAAATGATCAGCTGATCGGCTTTTCTGTCGCGAGTCCGTCTTTGTTTTTGGCCCACTTTGCACCAGAAAGAGGAAACCAGCGGCTGAACAACAGCACCACGTTTAAGCTTGATAAGCTGTTGTTAGAATTTATTTAATATTACTTTCTACTCGAGGATCTTTTTCTACGTAGCTGACGCTGGTAACTGTGCAGGGGCGGATCTAGCAAAGTTTAGCCAGGGGGGCCGTAGGGCATTAACTGGGAAAAGGGGGCACAAAGACATACTTTTCTTTCTTATTCTCATTTAAAATGTCGAGCTTTTAATAAATAATTATCTGACACACAAAGTTTTAATTTGATGTAAAATGAATAGAAGTCAATTACTGTATATAGTGACTATTAAGTCTAATATATATACCCTAGTAAGCTATAGTACTTTTTCCTTTGGGAAGGTACCATCTGTGCAGTCTGCAATTTTGTTGAAGAAAGATGTTGAATCTATTTAATATTTCTTGAAAAATAATTGATTTCTGTGCATTTTTTTTCACACTGCATCAAATTAAGGTTGATTACGTCGATTAAGCATCATGAGGTGGAGCGTGAGGGGTGGTTCCCTATTTTTTATTTATTTATTTTTGTTGTTGCTGGGAGTTGGAACCCTATTAGTTAGGTTGCTTAATATTTACGCTAAGTACTCTTTAAAATACCAGAATAGGGAGGATGGTGTAGGTTTAAGTTTATTAGATTGATCAGTATTGCTGAACTATGAAATATTTTTTTTGTATACAGGTATAACAGAATAGCTTTAGTGTAGTTGTTGTTTTAAACTTGAGTATGAACTTGCAGACTTGCAAAATGCAGGAAGATATTTTAAAAAACAGTTTTGTTGATTAAAAAACACTATATCGGATTCATATCGGTATCGGCAGATATCCAAATTTATGATATCGGTATCGGTATCGGACATAAAAAAGTGGTATCGTGCCATCTCTAGTCCATACATCCATTTTCGTCACTGCTTATCCAGTTCAGGGTCACGGGGAGCTGGAGCGTATCCCATGACCCCGAGAAAGGTCACCAGAAGCTAATGTTTCCACCTGATTTTAACATCTTCTTTAGCTGATGATAATGTACAGACAATCCAGCTTGGTCAGGGATTAATCTAAGGACTAATGACTGACCTACCAGCATGATGGTTGGGACTCATGTCAAGTATTTGAACCACAGAGGAGTTACAGTATCTTTCCTGTTTCCCATTCCTCATTCTAAGCTAAACATCTTCTGTTAGTAACCTTCTATGTATAAGAAATAGTTTTTCTCATTTAACTATCAGCAAAAAAGTGAATTTTTATTCTTTTAATTTTTCTTTGTAGTAATTGTTACGCCTTGGGCATTTTATCAAAGAACCAGATACTTTCTCGCACAGCTGTTTATCACCTATATTTATGATTCATCTCAGATGGCCCGTGTTTCAAAAATGAACACCCCCCACTGAATCCTGGGGCTCATTTTACAACAGTAATTCGTGAGCAATGCTGACATGCAGGAACAGGGAAAGTGTAAAGACTAACACAAGGAGGAAAATATCTCATATCGCTGAAGTTTGTTTTTAAAAAAAGGTGAAACGGCACCTAAAGAAATCTGTTTCACTTTTAAGAACTTCATGAGCCACTTTAGAAACAACAACCTCAAACTATCTTGCGTAGCTACAGGCCAAACCGTATGAACACAATCTGATTAATGCTTTTTGGGACACGTTGACTTCCTGACTTGCTTACATATGGATTACTCGGGTATGATTTTGCACATTTACCAGAGTTGTAAAAGCTTCCAATTTAAATGTTGGTTTTAAGCAGATTTGACACAGAAAATGAAAGGTAATGGGAAAAATGTGCACAAGAGAAGGCCGTGGAGATCCATGCAGCATAAGAAAAAGAAGAAGCAATGGATGAAAGGAGAGTACAGAGCGAACAGGAGGAGGAGAAAAGGAAAAGATTACTACCATAGTACATCAGGCTTAGCTTCACATCCTTAATGGTAACTATGGAAATAATTATAGAGCAGACAGACAGACTGCTAGAGAGAGTGTGAGCTTCAGAGAAAGAGAAGGAGAAAGGGAGGGCAAAAGACAACGGGAGAGGAGAAGAAAAGGAGAACTATGGGGGGTAAAGTAGCTGAAAATGTTTGCTGGAATCCCTAAACTGTGTCTCTAATGATTGGTGATTGCTTAAAGATCAGATGCACAGGGATGACGTGTAGGTTAAACCCTCACAAAGCCAGTTTAACCGCCTTCTTACAGCAGCTGCAGAATATGCTGTGACATCTTTTATGCCTTATGTTAATCTTTCCTTTGATATGAAACTGCAAGATATCTTAGGTGGGGGGGAAAAGCATCAACAGCATGGAGGTCATATTATTTTTATCCACCGTTATATCTTACCAGCGATAAGGGGGCTCTAGCGTGGTGAGTACAGCAATAGTACAGTGTCATAATAAAACGGTGCTTTAAAAAGTTGTTTCAAACGCACAGTTGTCATGGAAACAGATCTAAGATACTCTTTCCCCCTCTGAAAGTGCTCATTGCTTATCATTACTGAAAGCCCAATCAATGGAGATGTCATTAACAGTGAAATAAAAAAAGTACTTAATGTCGCCTACATCAAAGTCAGATACATTGAGAAGTAAATTAAAGCTCCTGATGGATTTAGATAATTGGATGGATGACTTTGTTTATGCACTTATAAAAAGCAGCATGCTGTTGGAAATCAGCAGGGGTCAAGTGTGGCTTGGATAGAGAAATTAGCTGTGCAGTTTTTAATTTTGATTGGTCATGATTTGCCCGTGGGTGTGTGACAGCATGCATGGGCAGTTGGTACAGGACTGGTGGTTATACAGTATATTATGTGAGTGATAATATTGCATGCTTCCCACACAGTTGCCCCTGGCATGTACGTGTGTGTGTGTCTGTGTGTGTGTGTTAGCGGAAGGTGAAAGGTAAACAGAATAGACCGAGAGAGGAAAGGAAGATAGGAAGAAAGAGGGGAGTGTGGAAGCGAGAGAAACCACTCCAGGTCCCAGTCGGGAACCAAGCAGCCCCACCCTTTCTAAACATCTCTCTTCCTATTTCTCTCTCTCTCTCTTTTATTCTCTTTGCTGCTGGAAACAGAGAGAGGCAGCGAGAGAGGGAGAGACTGAAGCGCAGGGCATCAGAGCACTGCTGCTCCCTGCCTAAACTGAGCTGCTGTCCACCTGTGCGGGATAATCTCCGTCCAACCAGCAGCCAGGAGACACTACAACATCCACCGTTTGCCAGGCAGATTACTTAAGGGTGAACCGCCGTTTGGTGGAGGAATACGAGGGACTAAGTTGCCATTACAGCCTCGTTTTTTTTTTGGGTTTTTTTTCCGCGTGCTGCTTGTCAGCTCCTGCCAAACGTTCAGTTTGTAGGCACTGCAGCTTTTAGACTACTTTATTCAGTGGCGCTTAGCTGTTTCTTGGCCACTCTCTCTCTCTTTTCTTTCCATAACGGTCTGTGTTTTTGGTGATTGTCCACACATTTCCGCCTGCATTTGGAAACTAAAGCTTCCGTTTGAATTCTTTCTGCTTGCTCGCTGGCTCAATGTTGGAGTTGTCCGATGAGAGCGAAGCGCCTTCGCTAAGCTTGCACATATAGAAAGGCGGACCTATTGCGCGCCGCACCGCTCCTTCACGCGCACATGGGCTCAGACGCGCACGCTCACACGCACGTGCACACACGGCTGCAACTCCAGACATGCAGCTGGTTCCCCTGTGTGTGCACACCTTAGCTTCTGAGTGCCGTTAAACTCCAGAGCTTAGCACAGATAAGCGTTTAGCTTTCACCCATCCATCCTTGCCAAGTTCTTTCTGATATGCACAAGGGGGACACCCGCTAAAGGAAACCATCGCAGAAACCATCTAAAAGATGAGAGAAATTGGCCTCAGCGGATTTCCCGTCGGTCACCGGATTTGTGAGTGCAGGGTCGGGGCGGAGGGCACCGGGGAGAGAGGACAGGGAGAGGCCGGGGAGGAGGAGCTCTCATCCGGACTGCCCGCCGCGGAACAGCCGCTGCTGCCGTGCTCAAGAAGCAGGCTGCTGCTGCCAGGGGGAGGCGGGGGGAGGATGAAGAGTGCCTCAGTCTGAAATTATAACACTCAGCTGGCTTTGGGAGTGTTTGTTTTCTTGCATTTTACCTCTCACTAATTAGTCTGAAGATGCGAGATAACGAACAGTGGCCTACTTAATAACTGTCATCCGTTCTCTCACCGGTGTGGCACTTTTGGGTCAGCTTAAAGGTAAATTCAGCACTTTGTTGAAGTGAAGGCCTGCAGTTGTGAATTTACCTGTGCAGTGGCTTTTGAAAGGACATCCTCCCACTTTACTAATTTCAACTTTGTGATTTTCTTTTCGTATTAGTTTAAGGTGTTTGTAGTAATATAAGTCAGACCTATACAGAATATCCTATTATCATTATAAAGGGACGTCTAGTGTGTCTGTGATACTCAGTAGTGGGTTTATAGTCGCTATATTGGACTTAATGGTCATTTCTATCTCTTCAATATTACTAGGATACAGTATTTCTTTAGAATAGCCAATATAAATACATAGTTTATAATTTTCTGTGATAATTAAATAGTATTGTATTTATATTTATTATAAGATCACTAAAATTCCTTTTGTACTCCCATATATGTAGATACCTTGAAGGAGCCCTGTTTCCAGGTGCCTTGATAGTGGAGGTTGGCAATTCATCATTTATTAACCTACCGAACTGTCTATGAATTATCAGAAGTCATGATATGATTTAAGGCCAACATGGTAGTGTTTTTGCTGTATTGGGCTTTTGTAGTGCAATTTCAAGTTCTCTTGCTTCGTTTTAGTTCGAGTCCTCTTGATTCCTTTTTTCCTAGGCTGATTTGAGCACTGACTTTTTTAGCAATACTCCTCTGTCTGGAACTCGACCACAGCCTTATAAACCCACCAGAAGATGGTCACCTGCTTATCAAACAGTATGACAAGCACATGTGTGTCCTAACACTCGGTGGCAGATGCTGTTTGCAGATACACCAACACGCTCAGTTATTTATAGACATTAATATCACTGTGTGCTTTTGGAGTATCAGTTCAGAACAAGTGCCGATGCTCGACGGAATGTAACCCAATCTACGGAGCTTCAGAAGTTTCAGTCAGACGCAGAGACTTGGAGGAATACAGGCTGAACTCATCTTTAATAGCAGCTGGCAGCAGCTGACTGTGGGGGTCACAGACTGTACACTGGAAGTGCAGAGACACTGTCTTTAGAAGTTTGGACACAAAGCACAAGAGCCCCACCTGATCTAGGTAGGACATCTTTTTGTTTCATATTTGTTGCACTAAAACCTCTGCATATGCACATCCAGCTCATTATAACATCTGATGCAGGTGTACAATTTGAATTTTAAAATAGTCCTCTCTGCAGAAATACATCACTATGGCCGAACTGCAGTTTTGAAATTATAAGCTTGATTACGGCACTGATCTGAGCTTTTTTCTGAGAGGGTGTTTCAGTTTTACCAGTTCAAAGTGTCTAATTTTGGAAATAATTTTGTGAACTTACTTAATGAAAATGCATAAAAAGCTGTTTCCAAGTGTGCTGTAAATGCACTCCTAATCTTCACCCTATTTGCACTCATCTCTTGTACAATGACATCACTTTCGTCTGTGTGTTTCTGCTGGTTTGTCGTCATGCTCAAGAGCACAAATAGTCCACCACTTCCCATCTGCTGTTGCCTCACATGCAGTGCAATAATACAGCAAAAACCCAGCATAAAACAGTGTTTGTGTTGCTCAATTTAATGCTAAAAGTTCATATTTCTTAGCTTTAATTAACTCTTTATTCCAATTAAAACAATTTGCTTGATGGGAGAGGGCTGTTTGGGTTATGGGGTTTAAAGGTTTGATGGCTCCTGATGTTCTTTTATTGCTCTGTGGGGAAAATTGCATGTGAAGTAAATAATGTACTGTGACAAGCATTGTCCTGGTAAATCAGATCAGACCGTACTCTCTTCCCTTTGGTCTAAAAATCAAATATTTCCCACAAGAAACACAAGCTGGATCCAAAATTAGACCTTTCATTTCTTTGTGTTAAAGCTGCAGTAGGTGTGTTTGCAGAGAATAAGAAAGACAATCGCCCACCCCTCTTTCTACTTCCCACAGACACGAAGGCAAAAGCAATCGGTAGGCAGCTGAGTGACAGCTCTGAATGAAGCTCTCCTGCTCAAAAGTTTACCTCAGATTCCCAAAACACAGCATTAACAGTGACGGCAAATAGGAGAGAAATAGCACTATCAATAAAACCAGGACTCTGACATTATATTACTCATTTCTTCTAACCCTGCGGGGGAATTGCATTTGCCTGATTCAAACAAAATGTCAACTTATAAAAATCTGCCTATGATAGTTTTAGATAATGGGAGCACATAAAATAAAATATCTTGAGCTGAAGCATTAGAAAGAGCAACGGTAGAAACAAAACCATATATTATATTAGTGGTTTGTGGATTGTGAAACTCGTTTTACCTAGCAAATCAGCTTTGAGAGTACAAAGGACTGTCCAGAATTTTGGTTAACTGCCAGCTTGGCTCATACTGTTCATGTAGAGTAGAGAAACTTGTGATCAGCAGTGAAAATGTGTCATTATTCAGTTGTTGGCTGGTGCTTCTTTCCCATTTGTTGTATGCTTGTTCTTTTGTTTTGATAATTTAAGGGTCTGCCTACTTACGAATTTAAATTGGTTTGTCATGAGTCAATGGTGCAGGTCAAAGTCAGTTCAAAAATCATATTTAAGAAGCAGAATAAAAATTGTATGTAGAGTTTGTAATCGTCATCTGGGACTATCTAAAGGTCAGAGCCAGTGAAACCTGGAACTTTATGGTTGTTAAGTACAGAGGATGTAACTAAACCAACTTGATTTTTGTGTGCAACAGCTTTATGGGATAACAAGCTATCCCAGAGCCCATGCTTCTTTTGCTGCATGTTGCTAGCTCTTCTCCAACACCAACTCACAGGATGTGCACCCTGAAGCAGGGTTTACATGTATGCATTGCTTCAATCGTCAAGGCTTCACTGCCTTGTTTGGAGGGATGGCTTTGCTGCAATTATCGTCATAGCAACAACATATAAGATATACTATATGTTATCCTTACTTGTTTGTTCAGTTAAATGCTATAAGTGGTGTCAACCGTCATCAGATTACCTAAATTAGGTCCCTTAAAAACGTTTTGCTCTGAGCGAGTGTGTGCGGAGTCTGTCTGCATAAACTGTTTACACAAAGTTTTCAATATCTCCCAAAAATGAATGTGTCTCTATAGCAGCAAATTGGTAATCACTTCCTAAAGCAGAGAGTTGCTTATCATCTGTTTTATTGTAAGTGGGACTGTAATGTAGAGAATACATTAATGCTGCACTGAATAAGATTTGAAACGAGTGACTGGAGAAAAAAAACTCTTCAGTTTTTCTTCCTTTCTTTCTTTTTTTTAGCAAGGTTATAAATCAAGAAGTAGACACAGTGTGCTGGACATTTGGATTAATGCAGGTTTCAGGGCACTTCTTTATGGCCTATATGTTAAAGACTAGAGGCTTCTAGTTATATGTATCTTCATCTGTATGTATTTTTTTTAAAAAAAAAACTAAAACCCCAAAAGTGTCAATAATATGCAGGAAAACAAATGATACTTTCAAATGAAATGTATATATTAATGTGGTGCTACTACAGTCATGGAATAATGTGTTTTTGCTGCAAAGTTGGAATAACAGGAGACTTTTCTTCTCTTTCTATTCTGCTAATACTGCCTAAAAGCAGCGTTACACCCCTCCCTTCATATAAATGCCAACATCTTTCAGACTCTACTTCTGTTTATGACACAAGTGCTCTGAAAAATAGAAGTTAAGCCCAACATTAATAAAATTCTGAGCTGAGCCACAGAGGTCAAGTGTTTTCATAAACTGAGTACTCCTTGTGACAAGCGAGCTGCATTTAATTTGTAGAATTGTCCCTGTTATTTGTCAAAACTGTCCTCCCAAAATGAGAGATGAGACCGTCAGCCAATTCAGCAACTGCAGAGACGTTACTTACCAGAGGTGTGGACTCGAGTCACATGACTTGGACTCGAGTCAGACTCGAGTCATTAATTTTATGACTTTAGACTTGACTTGAAAAAATGTTCTAAGACTTGGGACTTGAATTGGACTTGAACCGGTTTACTTGAAAAGACTTGATATTTTACCCCAAATATAAAATTTAACATGCATATTATATGGAGATTGAAAATGTGACGTCATTCACGGATAGAACCGCAAAGGATTCTGGGAACTCGTGGCAAGCGGTACTAGCGCACGCAGGCTTTCAATTAAAATCAGTCACACAGCGATAAAAAGAAACACAAAAATGTCAAGAAGCTGTTGTATTATTAACTGCAATAGCCGGTCGCATGACAGCCACGGGAAGCCGACGGGTAAAGAGATTGGTTGTTATCGGATTACGTCGTTGAAGAGAAATTGTTCGAGCCATGTTTCCGAAGTAACAAAGAGGCGACTGGATTGCAGCCATTCAAAGATCAAATATAACGTCCTAGAACACTCCAGCTCACAGGTTAGTCTGCTCCAAGCATTTACACAAAGGTCAGTCTGCTGTTGTAGTTAATGCGTCATTTTTCTTAACATAATTGGTGATATAGGTTACAAGCAAGTCTGGCGCTGAACAGAAATTGTCGCGCTATGCTCCTTTATTTATTGTGCATAAATAGTAAATTGTCCTGACACAATATTGTGTTTCGCTTCTGTTATTATGGTACATTGACAAAAACATATACTTTTATTCACAGGATAAAACAGGTTTTTTGTATCACTAATTGCCCAGTACGATTACAGCATACAATATTATTGTCACTGCTACATTTCTGTGATGCTACCAGAAATTATTTCCACTACTAATTAATTACCGTTGAGCTCAAAGGTTATATTAATAAACGGTTAACGAATGTGTATTTATGAAGACGATTTGTGAGACTGGTAAACTTATGATACGTACGATGGTCTTTCGTTCTACACGGTGCATTTCAAGGTCCTGCACCCATCCGTCGGTAAACTGTACCTGGGCTTGTTGCAGTGACCGGAAGTTACTAAACTTCATGAGTGTATGCGCTCACTCCAAGAACCGTATGATTATAAATATGCATATAAATATGCTACGATGAGATAGCTGACTTCATCTAACTAGCAAATGTTTTCCAGGCTACGTTGGTGATACAGTTTTTTTTAATGTGTATGATATTTCTGTCATGCGATTTTAAAGCTGGTCCTACAACCGCATCCAAGAATAACATGCAGCGTATCTCAGAACTGTCGGTGAAAATTATTCTTGGAGCTAAGTTTAATTGAGCTGCATTTTAAAGAGGTGCAATTTCACAATTTGTGTATATTTTCTAAGTTCACTATTTTGTATGTGTTGAGAAAAACACAGATTTTAAAATTACATGGTCTAATATTTACATTTAGCATATAACTGCAACATTATTTTTTCGTTTGTTTTTTTAAAGACTCGAAAGGACTTGAAATTCAAAGTTTCAGACTTGTGACTTGACTCGGACTTTTACACCAGTGACTTGAGACTCGACTCTGACTTGCCTGACATTACTTGAGACTTGACTTGAGACTTGAGGATAAAGACTTGAGACTTACTTGAGACTTGCAAAACAATGACTTGGTCCCACCTCTGTTACTTACAGTATGCTTATGTAACAAAGTCCTTTATTGGCCATATAATTATGAGCGATTTTGGTTACAAATGAGAGGTAATTATGGAAGCCTGTTTCTGCCACAAAAAAAAAAAGGGATCCACAACTCAAAATTTTGAGTTATTTTCTCAAAATTTCAACTTATTAACTCAAAATTTCGACTTACTTTTCTCAAAAGTTTGAGGTAATAAGTTGAAATTTCGAGTTAGCACTGCCAATCAGTAATCTACGTGGATGACATCATTTCCTTGTTACCGGGAAGCTGAAACCCTCAGGTACAAATGCTACAGCTAAGCTACCGGTATTACATCCAGTCATGAATGCACAGGTTGCTGATTATTTTCAGCGTGGCTTCAAAAGTGATGAAATCCTTGTGTTATTAGCTGAATCACATTCAGGTGTTACTATCAGCAAACGTACTCGCGAAAGCCCCAATTTGTTGCGATCTGGTTTTGAGTGTGCATTCCTCTGCGCCGTTTGCTTCCAGGTAACAAGAAAGTGACCTTATTCACGTAGATTACTGATTGGCAGAGCTAATCTTGAGTTATTAACTCGAAATTTCGAGTTATGGATACTTATTTATTTATTTTTATTTTTTTGTGGCGGAAACGGGCTTCCGTAGGTAATAGTGTTTTGGTATAGTCGTGGCAAAAAGTCTGAATAGATGGATCAACTTATCACATGCATCTAAATTTAATGGCCAATGCAATGTTTTGCATATGTTTTGCCTAATTATTGATAGTGCAAGATAGTTAGCTTTTGGATTAACTCTAGTCCTAGACTATAAACATTTTTCATTTTTCAAGCCAACTCATTTCATTTTCAGGAAACTTGATTTAAGCTCCTAAACATGAAATGTGCCCTGCTGATCCTGTCACTGTTGTGAGGTATATTAAGTAAGGAGATGTTTGCCTAAGCCTAAGCAAAAGAAAATTTTAAAAACACCAGAAAAGTCTTAAACTCTTGGCTTACAGTTGGATGTTAATGTGGTATGCCTAGGCTTTAATGTGCTCTATAAATAAATAAAGGTTGTTGATTATACACACTCATCTGCAGATTTTTATTAGTCATCATTCTCCCTCATCTGGAGCAGTACGCTCCATGTGCTTAAAATGTGCTTAGAATGTGTTCTGACCAAGTATGAGATGATTAAGTCCAACAAGAATAAATCCCTTACTGAAGGAAGTCTTGCAGTTTGACTGCTATTTGATCCAGGCAGATATTTGAAGGCCCATTTTTTCAGTGATTAGGGAGAGAGCCATAACTTTAATTTCAGTGATCACTGAGGCATAACAGCTGCACGTAAAGAACCACCAATCAAATCCATCAACAAATCATTTTAGAAGTTTAGTGATTTTTCCCAAAGCTTTTGTCCCCATAATTTATACTCCCTGGGTATTATTTGGTATATCTTTTGTTTCATGCCAAATCCATTTAGTTGGTGAAAGGCCAGTTCGGGACTCATCTACTACAAACCCATGCTGTGTGTTGCAGTATGCTGTTTCATATTGTCTTGCTGAAATAAGCAAGGCTTTCCCTCAAAAAGGCATTGTCTGAATGGAAGCATATCCTGCTCTAAAACCTTACAAACCTGCAATGATGGCGCCTTCCCAGATCTGCAAGCTGCAAGTTCAGTAAGCACTAACCCATATGGAAAAGAAATAGTAAAAACTTATATGTGATTACTCATGAAAGTGGCCACTTTCTCATTACTTTCATATATTGTTTTAGTAAGTATCCAAAACATACAAGTTTCATTATATAATTTTTCAAGGGATCTTATATCTGTTTTCACTCTTATATGCTTTTCATACAAGTTTCACACAAGACAGATACAAACTTTATTTAGATTTATATATATCTTTTCCATGTGGGAATGCAGAGATCAGTCAGAGATGGAAAATACAAGATTTTAGAAAATGTGAAAGCATTTTACAGAAAGCAAAGTTAAATGCAGACTGTGCAAAGCGGAGTCCTTCCATGACAGCACTACTGCAGTGCACAAGTATTTAAAAAGCCTGCACCTTGGAGCTGTGACGTTAACACTGAATAGGTCAGTTTTAGAGAGTTAAGCGTTGATACATTGTTTATGTTAATGTTTGTACGGTAATGTTTACGTTAGCTTACCTGTTGGAAACTTCTCTTGCTTGCTAAGTGAACACCAGTTCAGTCTTTGTTAGCTAATGAGCCAAGCCAATAGCAAACCATTAAACAGGAGGGGCTACATTGTCCCCTACTTAATTTTTTTTTCTCACATTAATTTTAGCGTTTATTCTGAATAGTAAACCTCTTCCACCGAAAGTTAGGTAGTTGATCTATGGGTTGGACCAGATCAATAATTAATTATATATATATATATAATCAGTTAAACTGAATTCATGAACTTAATCATCTCTAAACTTTGGAAACTTGGAAAATAAAATTATTATTTTGATTTTTATTATTTCATATGTTTCTTGGGTCATTTTTTTATTTGCTGTGGGACAAGACAACAGGGTGATAATTACAGGTGTGCAGACTTAAGCAGGTGAGGTATTGGAGCCTAGAACAGGAGGTTTGCCCACAAGACGCGGAGATTTGAGTTACTCAAATAATCTTTAACTAATCGACTAATCGAAGAAAAATTTGGCAGGTTAGTCAACTATCAAAATAAGCATTCTGGATCATGTTCCTGAGTCCATGCTGTGATTTCAAAGACAGGATTATGCCTTTTTTTAATGCAGTGCCGCCTGAGGGCCTGAAGAAAAAATACTGATTTCTGGCCTTGTCCCTTCTGTACAGAGATTTCTTCAGATTCCCTGAATCCATTGATATTATGTACTTTAGATGATGAAATATTCAAAGTTTTTGAAATTTTTATGTTGAGGAAAATTGTTCTGAAATTGTTCTACAACGTGTAGTGTTTGCAGAGTGGTGGTCTTCTGTGCTGCCTCTCTGAGATGCATGTTACTGACCTGTTGCCAGTTAACCTAATTAATTATAAAAAGCTGCTCCAGCTCTTTCTTTGTAGTAACACTTACTTTTTTGAGATGTGTTGCTACCATGTTTTCAGTGAAATAGTAAAATGTCTCAAAATTTCATATGCTTTTGCAAACCATTGCATTCTGTTTTTATTTACTTTTTACCCAAAAATCACAATTTTGGGTTGTGCATTGCTTTACAATGGCCCAAAACTTGAACATTTAGCACTGGGAGTCAGTGCAGATGACAATCCACTTGTCACCACTGTTGTTTGTTGGCTTGTGAGTGTTGATGATTCCACAGCAGAGCTGTGAGGCGCAGCTTTGGAGACAAACATAATTTGGACTCGTTCCTTCAAACTCTTTGTCACAAATTGTTCGGTCATCATTTAGGAACATCTGTTAGCCTTGATTAACGAACGATCTTTCCCTCTTCTGGTTCTCTAATGTTATGTGTAGCTCCACCCACAGTGAAAGTCAGGAAAGATACAGAAAATAAAACCAGTCTTCTTTTTTTTAAATCCCAAAACTTCCAAACAGTAGACACAGCTCTCTTTTCTTCATCTTCCATCTGTTTTCACTGTGTTTCAGTGTGGCAAAAAACCCTCCAGCTGTTAACAGACTGTTACCCAGCATGCAGTTTGGTGATGGTAATTTTGCAAATGTGCAGTTATTACTGTTAGAAATACTTTTTGTTTCACAGATTTTGTGTGCCGTGATGTTTTGTACTGTTTAAAAAAACTTGTGAATAATAAATGTTTATCTTGCAATAATTTTTTTTGCACCAGTTGACTCAAAGTACAAGTGAGAAGGGTGTATATTCACAAATTGTATTATAATATGATATCTCCATAATGTATCAAAACTAGCTGAAAAGTGTCCACATAAGTTAAAATTGGTGTACCGCCCTGCACTAACAAAATACTTGTGTGAACCAAACCAAACGCTCTGCAGCCTCTCAGACAGTGATATTGCTATTTGATCAGTCTTTTTATTTTTCATCTTTTAATTTTGTATCCGACTTCATCAGACTTCATGAATTGACAATTTTTCCTTGTTTGATGTGGTATATTGCGAATTACATATTGTTTGGTTTTGAGGGTTTTGTCAGCTAATCATGCAATAAGTCACAGACTAATTCATTATTACAATAATTGTCACTTGCAGCGGTTCCCATCACCCTCAAAAACACTGTAGACCAAGGTATGTGACACCTCAGCGAATCGATCCTGACACTGCTGACTGCAGGACTCTAAAAATCACATGCATCGTACACACATAGTGTAGCTGTACCCATTTGGTAATTTTGAAAGCAGAGTGGACATTGTCAGCGAAGTCAGCGTTTGCAGAGAAACGCTGCTGTGTCCCTGCTGCTTCTGTATAAGGGATCAAAATCTGACTCTGTGCCTCTGTCACTCTCCATCTGCACACATGTAGCTCTTTTCAGCTTTAGGATTGAACAGCCACTGCAGGTTTTCATCAGCGCTGCAAGCGACCAACTGATCCAAATATAGTAATTGCAGGGACCGAACCCATTGCGGTGCTAGTGCCTTCCTTTACCCACTGGCCTCTTGATGACAGCGTTTATACATTAAATTATGTAATGAGGGTCCCACATGTAGCTGCTGTACATTCTACTCTAAGTACAGAAGAGACTGCCTTGCATTTGTAGTCACAGTTCATGGATCAAAAGCAAACAGGGAGCCAACCAGCTTTCTATCATAACAAAAGCAAACATACAAAAAGCCCTGAGCGTTTCAGCGCTATTAAGACACCCACTCCCTCTCCAGCCTCCATCTCTGGCTCTTGTGCTCCCTCCCTCTCTCCATCCAACCCCCCCTTCCTTAGTGCAACTCTCAGCCCTCCCTCCCTCCCTCCCTCTCTTGTTACCGCTCCCCCAGATGCATTTCCTCCATTTCGCTCTTTTCCTTTTTCCCTCTGTTCGCCTCTCTCTCTTTCTGTCATCCTCTCTTCACTCCATATAGTCTTGCTCTTGCGCTGTCCCTGCTACTCCTACACGAACACTTACCACTACCACCCACACACACACACACACTCACAGTTCCTTTTCCTTTTTTTAAAAAAAAAACCCAACCTCTTACTCATGTGTGTCTACATCCCTCCCTCCCACTCTTTTAACTCTGTCTCTCTCACTTCTCTCAGAGGGTCTAAGCTGGAAGCGATTGCCACCCACACATTCCCTCTTCAGCTTTCAGCTTGACATCAGATTTACATTCACAATGAACAAGCGCAGCATTTCTCATGTTGCCTAGCACATGGCTTACATGTGAACCAACGAGCTGGATTTTTCAGCAAGTGAACATTCGTGCCTGTGCCGCACTGAACTGTACGTGATTCGTATGGTGTTGTGATCTCTGTACACACACTGATCTAAATCCACTAGTCAATTGATATGAAATATTATGTTGAGTGTTTTTTCTGATACACTATGGATGATTGATATATGATGATCAAAAAACGCTGAACACTTTTCTGATTTTTGTATCTATTATTAAAGGATTCATATTTTCGCAAAGAAAGGGAGCTGAAGAGATCACTACCAGTCTCACGTCTGGACAACATCTATGGAGCACAAGCTGGCCGTGGGGAGAAACCACTTGCCTGACTCTGCCCAAAAATACAGTGGGGCAAAAAAGTATTTAGTCAGCCACCGATTGTGCAAGTTCCCCCACTTAAAATGATGACAGAGGTCAGTAATTTGCACCAGAGGTACACTTCAACTGTGAGAGACAGAATGTGAAAAAAAAATCCATGAATCCACATGGTAGGATTTGTAAAGAATTTATTCGTAAATCAGGGTGGAAAATAAGTATTTGGTCACCTCAAACAAGGAAAATCTCTGGCTCTCACAGACCTGTAACGTCTTCTGTAAGAAGCTTTTCTGTCCCCCACTCGTTACCTGTATGAATGGTCTGTATAAAAGACACCTGTCCACAGCCTCAAACAGTCAGACTTCAAACTCCGCCATGGCCAAGACCAAAGAGCTTTCGAAGGACAGCAGGAAAAGTATTGTAGACCTGCACCAGACTGGGAAGAGTGAATCTACAATAGGCAAGCAGCTTGGTGTGAAAAAATCAACTGTGGGAGCAATCATCAGAAAATGGAAGACATACAAGACCACTGATAATCTCCCTCGATCTGGGGCTCCACGCAAGATCTCATCCCGTGGGGTCAAAATGATCATGAGAACGGTGAGCAAAGATCCCAGAACCACACGGGGGGACCTGGTGAATGACCTGCAGAGAGCTGGGACCAAAGTAACAAAGGTCACCATCAGTAACACACTACAACGGCAGGGAATCAAATCCCGCAGTGCCAGACGTGTTCCGCTGCTGAAGCCAGTGCATGTCCAGGCCCGTCTGAAGTTTGCCAGAGAGCACATGGATGATACAGCAGAGGATTGGGAGAATGTCATGTGGTCAGATGAAACCAAAGTAGAACTTTTTGGTATAAACTCAACTCGTCGTGTTTGGAGGAAGAAGAATACTGAGTTGCATCCCAAGAACACCATACCTACTGTGAAGCATGGGGGTGGAAACATCATGCTATGGGGCTGTTTTTCTGCCAAGGGGACAGGACGACTGATCCGTGTTAAGGACAGAATGAATGGGGCCATGTATCGTGAGATTTTGAGCCAAAACCTCCTTCCATCAGTGAGAACTTTGAAGATGAAACGAGGCTGGGTCTTCCAACATGACAATGATCCAAAACACCCCGCCCGGGCAACAAAGGAGTGGCTCCGTAAGAAGCATTTGAAAGTCCTGGAGTGGCCTAGCCAGTCTCCAGACCTCAACCCCATAGAAAATCTGTGGCGGGAGTTGAAAGTCCGTGTTGCTCGGCGACAGCCCCAAAACATCACTGCTCTCGAGAAGATCTGCATGGAGGAATGGGCCAAAATACCAGCTACTGTGTGTGCAAACCTGGTAAAGACCTATAGTAAACGTTTGACCTCTGTTATTGCCAACAAAGGTTATGTTACAAAGTATTGAGTTGTATTTTTGTTATTGACCAAATACTTATTTTCCACCCTGATTTACGAATAAATTCTTTACAAATCCTACCATGTGGATTCATGGATTTTTTTTTTTCACATTCTGTCTCTCACAGTTGAAGTGTACCTCTGGTGCAAATTACTGACCTCTGTCATCATTTTAGGTGGGGGAACTTGCACAATCGGTGGCTGACTAAATACTTTTTTGCCCCACTGTATGTCCAAAGCTCATTAACGCAGCGTAATGTACTCTCGGTGAGAGAAATGTGGTTTTAAAGTGAGCTGCATTGTAACTAGGGCCGCTGGATTATGGTAGAAATCATAATCATGATTATTTTAACACTATTACTCATTGACTTCATGCATTTTAAAACTTCTTCAATTGCATATATTTGTATTTGGCAATGGCACTTGAGGCTGGCCGCAGTAGTGAGTCAGTCCCCATAGACTCCCATGTTAAAAATTTTACAGTAAAAACATGTTTGTTTTTTGCACTAAGCTGTATTCTTTTTTAAGAACTTTATAGCTAATTACTGCTTCATAACAAGTGTGAAAGGCGGTGAACCCCTCCATATATTATGTTAAATTTAAAATGTGTATTATTTATTCATGTTAGTTGTATTAAAGCTTGAAGTTTTGCATGACTGAGCCACAATGAGGGAAAGTTGGGTGTAATTAGAGGTTAAAAATAACCATTAGCTATCTGCTTACTGCAGGGGTCACATTTGTTAATTTTAATTACTGAAGTGGACCGCTCAGATGTTCTAGTGATGTTGGTGTTCATTTTTGATCACTCCCAATTTATTCATTTGAAAAACTATATGATTTGTTGTTTAGTTAATTCAGGGGATGGTGACCTTAACAATACAGCCGAGAAAAAAACAATTCTCACCATCCTGTAAAATATATTAGGACCTTAGGTGACTCTTATATGTAATGTTGATTTGTTAAGTAATACTTATGTCTAATAATTCTTCTTTAAATAATGATAACATAAAAATAATATTGAAACAACAATTACCAGTCCTACAATAAATGGTGATCTGTCCAGGATGTACCCTTTCCTATGTCTGCTAAGTTAGGCTCCAGTCCAGCTGTTACATTGAATTTGATAAATGGAAGAAATGGAATAGATGAAATTATATAACGTAAGTAAACGAAAAATGTTTACTTAATTTTAAAACATATCTAATAACATGTACAGACTTATTTTGAAACAGAAAACCTATAGATGTATGAAGGCCGGATCTACCTTTGAGTCCTGTGTTTGTGCAAATGAAACAAATTAAAAGTGAAAGTACTGTCACGCTCAAATGTACTCTGTAACTTTTTAAAATTGGATGCCATAGCTAGTGGGACTTTGGACTAACCGCACACACGATCTACCCTCTGCTAATGGCGTTCATCATAGTTAAGATTAAGGCACCAATTTATGGATGTAAGTTAGATTAAGAGTTTTTCTTTAATTTAGGCTAGGCTGCACAGTTTTACAGTCTATCTCTCCCTTGGTGGAAAGATGATAACTTCACCTTCTGGTCACTCTTGGCTCCCAAAAAAAACCCCAAAATAGCAGCAGCCAAATGCTAACCTTGAAACTTCAAAATAGTAGTGAACAAGTAAGGGGTTACCGTGTTGTCTATGTCCATCTTTTTTATACAGTCTGTAGTCTGACATCTATATATTTTACACTCGAGAGCTCATTTTGTAGCAAGCAGCATATTGATACACGGTAGACTTATTAATCATCATTTTGTGAACTTACTGGCAGATGAAGAGTGATTACAAAACTTTCATCTTTGTTGTTCTTCTTTTTTTCTGTTGCATTTAAAAAAAAATAGATGTAAGCTCTTTCAATATTGTGTGATTCATTCCACAAAAGGTAAGGTGTTCCATTTTTATTTTCATCATGTATTAGAGTACTAATGAATCTGGCCTACCATTCAAAACCAAGATTTCAGCCCAGTAATAGTTAGAGTGGGAAACTTTGAACAATGTTATTTATGCACACGGATGATTTATTGAGCAGCTAAATAACAGAGACAGGCACATCTAACAACAGCCTCATGACCCCCAGCTAGACCCCCCAGTGACATGACGATGCCTGAGCCAGCCTGCTTTTTTAAAGCCTACTTTTCAAGCCTTTACATTATCTTTCAACAACAGTTACATAATAGCATTTTAAAATAGACCAACAAGCAAATCAAAACAGTTCTCCAGATTTCTTCACGCTTTCCATTTCAAGGCTGCTCTTAATCAAACAGCACATTGCATTAATCATGAGTGATTCCAGAACTAATGAAGCTTTTGAGTGATTTTCCAGGCTGCTTAATACAGTATTTGCTATGTACGTATGGATTTGTGTGTGTGTGTGTGTGTGTGTGTGTGTGTGTGTGTGTGTGTGTGTGTGTGTGTACGTTTTTGTGTTTTGTGTGGCTGTAATATCCAAACACCTCCTCAGTTCTCAGCTTTTGCTGTAGAGTACTGTATGTCTGAAACTAAAATGTAAGGTACTTCAGGAAAAAATAACGTTGCCTTGGCAACAAAACACAGAGCTTTCATTGGGATTGAAAACAGAGTGACAAATGGTGAGAAACAGATTTAAATGGACCTATCCAGACTTTTTTCATCCACACCGATGCTTTTTGTTAATACTCTGTGCTGAATAGCTTTGATAAATTTAGACAGCTGATAAGGTGAAAATGCAAGTGTGCTAATCAGAATCAGAATCAGAATACTTTATTGATCCCTGGGGGAAATTTTTTTTTGTTACAGTGCTCCATTTTAAACCAACATTAAGACAAGACAGACAATACACTAACTAAGAATAGTACAATATATACATATATATACATACATACATACATACATAAGTCACTCATAAATAAATAGTTGGAAAAGAAACATGTGTAGTTGTAGCAGCAAACAGTGTGTTAAGTGGATGCGTTGTACAGGGAGATGGCCACAGGCAGGAATGATTTCCTGTGTCGTTCAGTGGTGCTTTTCGGTAATCTCAGTCTCTCACTGAACGTGCTCCTGTGACTGACCAGCATGTCATGGAGTGGGTGGGAGGTGTTATCCAACATTGTCTTTATCTTGGACAGCATCCGCCTCTCCGACACCACCTTGAGGGAGTCCAGCTCCATCCCCACAACATTGCTGGCCTTACGGATCAGTTTATTAAGTCTGTTGGCATCTGCGACCCTCAGCCTGCTCCCCCAGCATGCAACAGCATAGAGGATCGCACTGGCCACAACAGACTCATAGAAAATCCTCAGCATTTTCTGGCAGATGTTGAAGGACCTCAGTCGCCTCAAAAAATAGAGACGACTCTGGCCCTTCCTGTAAAGTGCTGTGGTGTTTTTAGCCCAGTCCAGTTTATTGTCAATGTGTACTCCAAGGTATTTATAGTCCTCCACAATGTCAACACTGACCCCCTGAATTGAAACAGGGGTCAAGTGTTTCCTGGTCTTCCTGAAGTCCACGATCAGTTCCTTGGTCTTTGCCACGTTGAGCTGCAGATGATTCTGCTCACACCACGTGACAAAGGAGTCGACCACAGCCCGGTACTCTGTCTCATCATCCCTGCTGATGCATCCAACCACCGCAGAGTCATCAGAAAACTTCTGAAGATGGCATGTCTCTGTGCAGTGGCTGAAGTCTGTGGTGTAGAGGGTGAAGAGGAAGGGGGAGAGGACAGTCCCCTGTGTTGCTGATCACCTTGTCAGACACACACTGTGGGAGACGTACATATTGTGGTCTTCCTGTCAGGTAATCAACAATCCAGGACACCAGAGAAGCATCCACCTGCATCGCTGCTAACTTATCACCCAGGAGGGTCGGCCTGATGGTGTTGAAAGCACTGGAAAAGTCAAAAAACATGACCCTCACAGTGCTCGCCGGCTTCCTCCGACAGTCCAAAGACATGCAGTTTGTGGGGTTAGGTTAACTGGTGATTCTAAATTCCTCGTAGGTGTGAATGTGAGTCCAGATGTGTGCTCCAAACACATAAAAGAGGACTCGAGTGAATAAAAGTTCTGGTGGTGATTTTTCTAAGGTATTTGACAAACTATGCATCATTTGAAAGCACAAAACATTGTGCTTCAGGCATGCTGAACTTTTTAAAGGCCACAGATATAATAACATTTTGTATATAACAAAGTGATTTTTCTTACCCTTTTTTGGCATCTTTATGTGCACATACCAGTTAAGAACACAATACTTGAAAGCTTTTAGTTCTTTGTGAAAGTTCAAAGCCATTTTCCAAACTTTTACCAGCAGAATATACACTAATGTCGACATGGGGACATCAGCACCCACTGCGCGTTTTATTTCTTTTCTTCTTTTTTGTTGTATAGACATATACTGATAAAATAATAAGACACAATTAGTATCTAAAAACAAAACAATTAGAATAGCATTTCGTGCTAAAATCCATCATACAGGTGTTTATCTTTCTTCCACTGCTGACACTGCCCCCACGCCATCTGTGGTAGTGCGATCATGTGCCCAAAGTAAATGAACTGTTATTTGTGAAAAAATCACAATATTTATAAGAAATTTCACAGCACTCTGCTCTGCAATTCTGTAAAAAAGCAATTTGGGATGTTTGCATGAAGATGCTGCAAGAGTCCTCTAACAGAAGGCCAAAGATTTACAAATGTACTGAAGTTGTTGATTTAAAAAAAAAAAAGATATACAAAATAGATTATTAAATTGTATATCTTTAAGTTCCATGTTTTTAACAGTATTATCATAAAATTATTAAACATCAGTAATAAATGACAAGACAATTTTGTCTTTTGTCAATCCCACCATGAAATATTGTCCTCTTACAGTGGATTGTTGTTTCTGTGGGTTAACATTTTCTTTGTAATGCACAGAGAAACTGCACACTCAAGCTTTCATGCTGCATAACTGTGAGGATTGAATACATCGGGTCAAGTTTCTAGATCATCTCCCCTCTAGCATCAGCTAGTTTGCTTATGCTGGTTGCTTAGCTATTAACTTATTGCAAGTTGGACTCTTGGTATTTGGAGAGCAGGCTTGCTGGCAGACATACATGTATGTGTGCTAATGTGATTACCACCATTTGTAGTGTATAGTGTCCTGCTACATGAACAAGCAGGACTTTAAAACTGGCTACTTATACCCTCTCTAAGGCATTGTGTTGCAGACCGGGGCATCTTTAAATTGCAGTCATGATTTATATACTGTGTACTATAAGTCAGCTGTAATCTGCCCTCTGTGACCAATTCTGCAAATTACAAGAAAGGGATTAGTATTCCCCCTTCAGATTTTTTCTGTATATGTGTATAAATAAGAATAAAAGCAGACAGAGTGCTCACACTGGGGAAAGCCTGGAAAAAGATCATGTTTTGGAGGTCAAACTGCATTTAAATCGCAACACTGCTCCGGAGTCTCTTTGGACATAGAAAGTAAATGCTTGCATGGCACATGGGATTCTTGCTCAGCAGTTTCTAATATAATGAGAAGTGCTCCAAGTGAGATCTTTTTTTAATAATAAAAAGCAAGGTATTTCATATCTTATTACCGCTTTAAACTTGTCAAGTGGTTATGTTTTTGTTTTTTTTGTTTTTTTTTTTGCTTTTGTTAAACTTTTTGAGCATGTAACAAAACAAAGATTTAGATCTAGTTTAGAGTTTAAGATGTGAAATCACAGCATCGTAGTTAACGTAAAAAAATAGGGACAAGTCTCAGTAGTAGCTCGGTAAAAAGGTCTTATCATACCAGAGAGCCTTAGTCACATATGCCTGCAAGACACACCAGGCATCAAGAGATGAAATGGTCTCACATATGGTCTAAACAATAAACTGACATGGTCATCGTGTCATCATTCATTTGTTGCATACTTTTTTGAAGCCTTTACTCTGGCATTTTGACTGCCATCATTGTGTTTGTTGGTTTGTTTGTTTTTGAATATGGACATAAGAATATTTAGACAGACTGTACGGTTGGTTAATTTCATTAATAAGATGGCTCATAAATTTTGGTTAGACTTCTGTGGTATATTACACGCACAAAAAAGAAAACCTGACAAGTACAGCTAGTTAATAATAACAATGGCTGTCACAAGCGGTAACTTTGAGAAAAGATAAAAACCAACATGAACCATGTGTTTGTGCGCATGTTTTTGTGCTGTCCTCAGTCATATACTGGCTCACTGATTTTGCAGAGATTAACCCAAACTTAGAATCCCATTTTTACAGTGTCTATTAATACAAATTAACACTGAACAAGTGAAATGGCAGCCACCCATCAGTTAATTTTAACAGTTTTTATTTCTCTGCTCATTTTTGCTTAAAGTTGTTTAATTTTACACGGCGATTGGGTTGCCTTTGTAGCCTTTGAAGTGGCCATTTCTGGAACGGATTTTTGCACTTCTACATTGGCATCATTTTTGGTTGTTCGGTTTGCTTTGCTAACACCAATCGCTACCGGAGCTGAGAGTAACTCTGGACTGTGATTTCATCAGCTTTTTCTCACTCAGTTTTGCAGTTAGCTAATTGTTATAAAATAAGACTGCATATGTGAGAGTTTTATCCCGTTGCATGTACTGTGACGTTGATCTGTGCACAGTGATCCAGTAAAAAGATAAAAAGGTGCATTTGATCCAGCTGACAAAACAAGATTAGACTTGATGTTTTTCCACTGATGATCCACATCACTGGTTAGGACGGCAGCAGTAAGCACAAGACATAAACTTTAGAACATAGAAAACTGGTGTTCTCATGGGTTAAAATGACAGCTGCAGCTACCAAAAGCAGACAAAGACTTCTGCCCTGAATAAAACCCTTCAGTGGAGGATGTAATAAAACACATGCTCTGTGTGGCTCCAAACTGGCACCAAAAGGACAAAATGTCTTAAAACACACACACACAGACACACACTTTAAGGGTTATGATAGTACACCAACTCACAGGCTGCTTGTTTTTGTGATCTCACTGTCTAAACCCACAGAAACAGTCCAAACTTTGTTTTTGCTGTCATAATACTGCTGCCAGTTGAATCCTAAATCACCATTCTCTTATTTGCACAGTCTGCTCCTCCTGGTTACACTAATTAGTTTGGGAAAAGATAAATTCCGAATTGGATCAATAAGCTGCCTGTTCTACGATCTTTTAATTGCGTTTGGCGCAGTCGTGATACATAAATGTTGATAGTATAACTTGCAGATTTACAGGGCATCACCCCTGATAATTTCCAATAATTAACACCTCTTGCAGAGTAACAAACACCTAAAAAACTGTGAGTGATACTGAGAGAGAGCCATGGCTCCTTCACAAGATAGCTGAAGAACTCTTTCCAAGTTCATGAACTCATTCAGTATCTCGAAAGCTAAAGTAGATCACGTCCTGGAATAGTTTCAGTATCTTTAAATTCATCAAGGAGAACCAGATACCAAAAAACTTTACTTTCTTTCATTCATTTTAGTCTCCGTAAAAGCTCCAGTTTCATTTTATTCAGTTGAAAAAAGGTTTGCTGTTATATAACCATCAAAATAACTTTTTATATAATTATGATCAGCTGTCAGAAGTGTCACATTTTATTGTAGATTTTTCTCTTCTTCTGTGACAGATTTAAGACTCCTCCACTTGCCTGTCATCCAGCCTACAGGTGGTAAATTTTGAAGGTGTACATTTTGGGGGGAAAGGGATCTTGGTGCGTTTTCCGACAAACTCCGTGATGGTCATTTATTTTTCCCACCTTGTGTGGGTAGGAGAACACTGCAGGCAGAAAGAGGGGCAGGCTCACAGTGAAAGGATTGCCATTTGGACAGGTAAATGACAGAGAATGAGAGCAGAGGGCCGATGAGGATAAAAGAGGAATCCAGATAAAGGTAAGTATGAAGAAAATGGAGGGCATCTACATGATGCACATATCTGAAGGGGAGGGAACAAGAGGGTGCAAGGAGGTGAAAGAAAGAGAGAAAGATCAAGGGCTGAGGAGAGGTAGCAGGGTAAATGCACTATTTGAATTATGTAAAATAGCTGCGTGGGAGAGAGGAGGCGTGTGTGTGTGTGTGTGTCTGAGTGTGACAGAAGAGGCTGAGAGAAGGAGAAAGCAAGGAAAGAGCACAGATACTAGCATGATCAATGTGAAAAGATGTGAGATGGGCTGAAATACAGGAAAACAATACCAGAAATTTCAACACATATAACCAATTTATTACCAGTATCACATTCATCACATTTAGCGTGTTGCAGGTCTTTTCAGAGGGCCGTGCTGAAAGTAAAGGGAAAAACTGGACAAAGAATGTCTGATTAAAACAGGATTAAAGTAGGCTTTCATAGGCATCTTGCTGATGAGTTTTTGGCATAGTAAAAGTGATGATTTAAGCAGGTTTGGTATGGTGATCCTTTTCTAAGAATGATGAAACATGGTAGCTTGTGGTAACTACATATTTACCGTGGCTCTGGATTTTATTAAAATTTTTTCAGCCATCTCAGTGGTTTGGCTCTGCAGATGGTAATGTCTAATATTACCATAATATCTGCAATCTCTGTCTCTGCACTTTCATCGTCAGGAGTCGACCAACCAATCTTAAGCTGCGTCTATATTGCAAGTGATTTGCAGCGCCATGGTGACCAAAAACCACTGAAACTGACATTTTTAGATTTTTCAAGCAACTATGGGCGAAATAACTCCTGGCAACGGGAAGTGGGCGGGACCTGGAATAAACCTTCCTTAACTACTAGACAAGCAATTGAAGGGGTTACCGACTGCCATGTTGATTGACACTTGACCTAGAAGGTTACCTTGGCGACCAGAGCCTGGAATGTCAGCAAGTGACCAGATGTCAGTTTCAAAGCGAAACACTTCCAGTGTGGGCACAGCTTAAGGTCCCCTGAGTTACCAAATCTCCTGAAAGTTTGATTCTATGTCAGATAAAAACGAGCTAAAATGATTTATGCACCTACAGCACCTGCTTCACACTCTCCACTCTAATTCATCCCATAGGTATTCTATCGGGTTGAGGTTAGGACTCTGTGCAGGCCAGTAAAGTTCTTTCACACCAAACAAAACTACACTTAGCACAATGCAGTCAGACAAGTACCGCTGAACTAGCAATCGCCAAACCCAGACTTGTCCATTTAACTGTCAGATGGAGAAGCATGATTTGTCACTCCAGAGAACACTGCTCTAGAGTCCAGTGGCAGCGAGCTTTATACCACTGCATCCTTTGCATTGCACTTGGTCATGTAAGGCTTGGATCCAGCTGCTCAGCCATGAAAACTTCATTCCATGAAGCTCTCTGCACGTAGTTTTTGGGCTAATCTGAAGGCCACTTGGAGTTTGGAAGCCTATAGTGACTAAGGCTGCAAAAAGTTGGGGATCTGTGTGCAGCATCTGCTGACCACGCTCTGTTATTTTCACTTCATGTCTGAGTTGCTGTTGTTCCACCTTTGTTATAATACTTCTAACAGTTGACTGTGGAATATTTAGTAGGGAGGAAATCCATGCGTCTCGTCATGGTACCTGAGAATGACCCGTTCTGTCACAAATGTTTGTAGAAGCAGTCTGCATGACTAGGTGCTTGATTGTGTACACCTGAAGTCATAGAGTGATGATTTGGATGAGTAAGTAAATAATTTTGGCAATATAATATATATATTGATTAATCCCCGCCCCTTACTGTTTGCCTTCATCGCCATATCAAATTGAAAATAATTTGTCCTCCAGCTAGTCCTGATATCAGTGGTGTTTTGATCTGGTTGTTATTTTCCGCACAAGTCTTTCTTCTCTTTCTTACAATATTTTTTTACTCAGCAAAGAACTGATGTGACACAACAGATAAATAGTGGCTACTTGTCAATAGGCACATGGCAGCTATTAAGGCTGATAAAAGTACACGCCAGTTTTAGCCTATATGTAGACAGACAGTGAGACTGCTTTCCTTTTGTACCACCATCAGATTTGCCAAACTAATGACAGCCTCTGCTGCACTTTGTGTTTACTGTTAATTAGCATAAGCTAAGATGATAACTGGTAAGCATGTTAGCATTGCAACAAGTCTTGTTGTGCCTCTAACATGCCTCTACCTTAGTGAACACAGAAAGGTCGCTACAACTGTGTTGAATTTGTTAGGAAGTCATTCTTTTTTCTGTTGCTAGAAAGGTTTAGCTTGTGGTACAGTTTATGAAGATACTTAGCTAACCATCGTTAGCCGGTTTCTGCTGTTAGAGCAGCAAAAGTTGCTATGTGTTAGTTGGCATATTGTAATGGTGCTTTTTTCCTCCATTCATGCAACTGAAAAATATACTTTTCTAGTATTCAGCAGTATTCAGCTGTGTGGTATGTTGTAAACAAAATTGTATAAATTAGAAATGAGTGCACAGAAATTTCAAGGCAGAATTATAAGTGAATGAAGAGGAGCTTCTTCCCCCAGGCTATTCGGGGCCTGAACCAGGTGTAGGACTGGACTCTCCCAAACACGTCACTATAAGACTGGACTCTCACACACGTCACCACACGCACCACCACACATTTCCTATAATTCTATAATTCCTATAATTTATAATCCTTATCTTTATAATCTCTTCTGCTATTTGCACATTCTTTACTGTAAATTCCTAAGTTAATTTGTAAATTTTTGTAGTAAATTGTAAATATTGTAAAACTTTTCTTCTGTCATTTAATGGTCGGGCATTGTACAGCTACAAGCATTTCACCCCCATGTCATACTGTGTATGGTTGTGTGTGTGTGACAAATAAAATTTGAATTTGAATTTGAAAGTGAGTACTACACATCCTTACAATATTCTCACCTGTCTTTTATTCATTGATGTTATTATATATAGATACTTATCACTTCTTTAACTCTTAGGAGATTTTATTTATTTACTTATGTCGCAGATCTCTTCCTGTAAATCTTTATTGGCCTATAGGGCTGCCATGATTAGTCGACTAGTCACGATTATATCAACTATCAAAATCGTCGAAGACTATTAGTCGTCAACGATTTTGATAGTCACTAATAGTTGATGGGTCGTTTGAAGCTTAGTAAGATCCTGAAAGACGCAAGGATGCCAGCTGCCATTAAACACCAAAGAAGAAGATGAAGCAGTCTGCGGTATCGTAGCTGTGTCGAAATTCAGGGGCTACATCCTTCGGAGGCCGCATTTGTAGGCCGATTACATTACAGCAATCGAAGGCTGTCCAAATTCAAAGACTCGTCCAATAAATGCGGCCAATAAATGCGTCCTCTTTTTCCCCAGAGTCGGATGTGTCCGTGGCCCAACCTATCCCAGAATTCATAGCGCGGCCAAACCAATTCCATTTTCCAACAATGGCGGCAGCTACTTAGTTTTAATAATACTCTTTCTTGGTCACAAAATAAACTTTTAAGATAATTTCAGGCGAGGCAATATCTGCTCGATTTATCAAGACATCACATATTTGCAAAAGTGCGCCGACGTTTTCGGAAACATCTGTTAGCCACTAGCTCAATAGCTCACCGGGAGGTCAGCGAGAACAGCGAACTCCCAGCACATCGTTTTCAAACCCCCCGCGGTCTTTTGCTACTCAGGTTAAACATGATATACAAGTCACTTAGATAACTTAAAAATATTATTGTTTGGCTTTTTTCAGTGTTTTATTTGTTCTTGAGTAAATCAGTTTGGCTAAGATTAAAGTTATAGTTTTCACACGGCTGAATAAACGTTAAACAGTAAACTCATTAAACACAAGTGTGAGGTGGTCGAGAATTTTCTCCAGTGTCATGCTATGTATTAGCGAGCGAGGAGCAGATGGCGAAGTTTATTAAACTCCACCGAGATAATCTGCAAAGTTCAGTTAGCACATACCTTAAACACTTCAAGCTGTAAGCTAATGATAGTTATATAAGAGCAGATGCTGCTGGTGCAATAAGCTGCACGTTTTATGTCCATGATCTGATTTGTTGACTAATTGCAAAAATAATCTGTGACTAGTCGACTATCATAATAATCGTTTGTGGCAGCCCTATTGACATATAAACCAACAAACAGCTGTTTGAAAATGTAAACTATTATCTCAGTTTTGGAAAGCCACACGGAGCTTAATAAAAATGAGGTTTTAATCATTTCTTTTTCCACTGGAAGAAAGGGTTTGTACGTAATTAACAAAATCCTCCATGTATCTTATGAATGTACAATTTATTGATTTGTAGGTAAAAGCAATTAATTAAAACTGTGTATATGTAATTATATCCTGTGAAGTCCCATTGAGAGTGCAGACATTTGGTGCAGAGACACAGAGATAGAATTGGCATTTGGTTGGAGGACAAAAGTGAAAGACACAAAGATCAAAGTAGGCAATACTTTAAAGATAAGATAGAACTTTATTAATCCCTCGGGTGGGTTCCTCTGGGAAATTCGACTTCCAAAAAGCACAGCAACGACCGAAGTTACAGTTACAGAATTGTTATATATATATATATATACACACACACACACACACACACACACACACACACACACACACACACACACACACATATATATAAATACAGAGACAAATATAAATAAAATATACAAAGGGGATAAATAGAATAAATAGGAATAAAAAATAAAAATACAAGTGAATTGCACATTTCAAGTATTGAGTCTGTTGCACTGTTGACTATTTACAAAAAGTATTGCACAAGGTATTGTACAGTGAGGTGAAGAGGCACTACAGCTTAGTTGTTCCCCCCTCATTTGTCCTTAAATTCACAGTCAGTGAATTTTTGAGTAAATTTTTTAAATTTTTTTCTGTTGTTGTTTTTTTGATCCGTTAGTTGGCCTCCTGTGTTTTGTTTTTGCTCCTCTCTGTGTGCATCCACACTCTCTCCATCATCCATCAAGTGTAGGACAGAACTTTATTTCTTTACTGGACAATTTGCTGCATTATGTACTGACTCAGAGACGGAAGTCGATAAGTGTTTTGTTTGTTTAATGCTCGCGCCTCTCTACCCATGCATCTCCCGGTTCCTCCCCTCAACATTCAGACTGTTAACATTTGCCTCAGCTGACAACCAGACAGAAAATCTATCTCTCCACTTTGTCAGCCCCCACACTCTCAACAGATGAAAGTGCATAAGAGTTTCTGTGTAGCGGCAGAATCTGCAGTGATGCTGGTGAATGGGTGTGACCTTGCATGGTTTTATTTCTGTCTCGCTCACCTTTGACCTCTATTGAGCTCTCATATTCTTTGGTTCCTTCAGGCAGAATGTCAATATCGGCTGTCCCGCAGCTGTTTATTTCCACATTACTTTGTCCACATCCTCTGGCTCTACCTGTGTCCTGCACTGCAATTTTTGTGTCCTGGCCTCATATTACCATTGATGTTTTCCTTCCACGGATGTATAATAGTGTCTTACCCAATGACCTCCTCTCCTTTTCGCAGATCATCGCGCCCGGCGGAAGAGCATAGCCACCGGGAAGCAGCCCAGCATGGAGGTCCCTCCCACTGCCCCCCTTCAACCCTTCCGACAATCCGTGAGTAACCCCCACTGTTCCCGGCCTCGCTCGCTGCCTCCATCCCTCTCGCTGTCCCTCCTCCCTCCTCCCGCCCTGGGTCCACCGCACACCTGTGGCCGTCGGGCCAGCGGCACCCCGCCTCACCCTTACCCTCTCTCCCTGGCCGTCTCCCCCTCCCTCGCCTTTTGCCAGCAGCAGCCGCAGCAGCAAAAGGGCTTCAAGAAAGGTTCCAGCACGCCCCCCTTGCCCCGCTCGCTGCCCCTCTCCCCCTCCCTGTCCTTCACCCTGCCTCACTCGCCTGCCGCCTCCTCCTCCTCCCCCCCCTTCTTGTACTGGGGCGGAGACTGGAGGGCTGCCGGTTCGAGTCCAGTGGCGGGAGGAGCATATATTGCACCACTGCCCCCTGTTGAGGTATGTGACACAAACATGGCTGAAGCAGAGACACTGGCTATTTTTGCATGCTACACCGACACTCATACAGGCGGCTTTTGGCCCGACAGCTAGGAATGTGCATGAAAGAAACACGTTCACACAATTAGGCTGCTGTTATTGTTAGCAGGCGCACATTTAAAAGCTTAACACCAGTTTGTTTAAAAGCTTTTAACTAAGTATTTTGAAATTGAAGGTATATATTTTGTCTAATGTTATATTTATATTCACATCATTCCAGATGGGCATTATTCTCCATTCTTATTGCAAAAAGAAAATGCTGGATGATAAATGGATGAAAATATACAAAAAAAGAAGGCAATACAAAAAAAATAAGAAAATGAATCATGTTTCTAATAATCATTCTAAATGAGTTATTTCATTTTTAGCATTACATTTATGTTTAATCTGTTTGTGCTTTTATAATGGCTTCTGTTATTTTATGTGGGCTTTTAAGTTCTTTGTTTATCTTTAGAAAAACTGAGAGGAATGCATTTAAATTCCAGATTGCATTCGACCTACAAAGGCAGTTCACAAAACTAAAACTGTTATTAATTAGTAAACCTTAAATGAATAAATCCAGAAACTGCAGCAGGCAAAGGCCAAGGAGATCAAGGAGAAGAGAATGCTTTTTAAATACTTTTAAAAAGCTAGATTGCAATAAAATACACTACTCAGTCTAAATGTCATCTGTACCAAGGGTCTGAGACTATATCCACTAATAAGAAGAAAATGCTCTGGTTTTTCAAAGAGCTGAAACATTGCAAATGTGATATAAAGTAAATGTGACTCGTAGTAAATAGGCTAAAATGCACCAGATGCCTGCTATGATTCATTAAAGTCAAATGAAGATGAGCAGCATAAAAAGGTTGTGTCACTATTATTTCTGGGATCATCGTGACTCTTTTTAAACCAGACACGATGTCTGTCAGAGAAGAAGCGGGCAGCTGACACACGAAACATTTTGTGTCTGCGGGCACAAATAATCTGTTTTTGTTTCATTAATGGCAACAGAAACTCAATCACAAGGTATCAAATGTTAACGCGAAGGGGCTTAGAGGATTGACTGGTGTCTTATTAAGTTTGTGCCAGCAGTCTATGTTGCCCATCTCCTTTTCCATTATTTCTGCTGGTGTTTGCACACCGTTACTGTAGCTGGGAACGGCAGGATGTGTTTTCCTCCCATCACAGGAAACTATTTGCTGCCCATTCACTGCTGCAGTATGAAAAATAGCCGCCACTGACTTGGAAATTGCAGAAGCAAGATAGTCCATTACAGGAAATGTAAAGGCTCAGTTGGGCTTGATCAGAGTTTTTTTCTATTTCATCATTTTTTTCATAGTGGCTGAGATGAGTGTTTGTTGTATCAATATTTCATCCTGTGTGATGTGATAAGCAGTCCTGAGGGACAGGATAAATGCCATATTGGAAACACAAGATTCAAACAAAACTTTTCAGCAGTGACAAAAAAGGTCATTCTGATTTTTAACTCACACTTTGTTTAATGCAAGTCACTTGAAACCTGGAGGGAAAAAAATCATTATTGCAGTTAAATCTAGCAGAACTGTTACTGTATCCTTTAAAAATAGGCACAAATTCTTATCAGTACAAATTCTGCTCATCAGAAGTGCAGCCAAGCACGTGACAGTCTCTCCTGAACCATCAAATCCTGAACCTTTTTACTGTCACATTTAAACACACTGGTTAAGCATATTTAACTCAAGCCACATTTTTTTCCTAAACACTAATAACCAGCATCTGAAAGTGAAAGTAAAAAGCAAGTAAATCGAGTTGCAAATGGGACACAAGCCACAACCCTCTTCTGTTGTTCCACCACCACTCCAGCTTTCCGGCTTCCCCTCCAAACTTTGTTCCTCTTTAGAAGAGGATCATTACCTCTCAGCATCTACAATTACCCTGACCATCATGTCAAGGCACAGATGCCATGGGAGACCTTGTGTGCATCTCTGTGAAGCCAGCAGCATGTGACAGAATGGCAGTATAAGAATGCTTTCCCACGGCAACGTCTTACCTAAGGCAAAACATACTTAGCCTGGGGACAAGTGCCTGCTTAACAGATAATTCCAGTTTAGTTCAGTCTGTCTTGTTCTCTCTAAATGCTGCTGTGTTCCATGACTCCGTGGGTCATGCTGACTTTGAACTTGCCACATCTGTTCTAGAGATGCAGAAAATGTGGACTTATTACATTTATTGTTGCACAGGAAACTAACAAAACCGATAAATTGGGTAATTTAATATAATTTAGCATCAATCATCCCCAAGCTGTAACAAGTGTAAAATAGCATTAACGCTAAAGTAAGCATCAGAATAAATCTCCTGCTAAGACATCAGTCGCCATTTTGAGCATATTGTTCAACTCAGACAGAATTCCATTTCATGTTTGACAATTAGTGTTTTAAATAATTAATAACTAATTACACACAGCTATTAAACATGCGCAGCATCAAATGAGCTGGAACACTAAACGACACCAGTAACCTGGAATGAACCCAAAGCTGAGCCAGTAACAAAGTGCAGAACAGCAAACACAGCCACAGAAGCTAAAGCGCAGGCCTCCTCTTAGCTCTCTTTATTGTGCTTTATTGTGCTTTCGGGATTTTCTCTCACTCTTTGAATTAAAGACTTTCTACTTTTTGAGACTTAACGTGTCAGACGGAGCGGCTAATCAAATCAGATTTAGTCATGCAGACTATTAGGTTGGAACCAGCAGATGGAGCCAAGTCTTTAGTCACATCCTCAAGACAGGCTTCAAAGCCATATGACTCATGCCACATGACAAGGTGTCATTTCCCTCCAGTCATTCTCCCGCTGAGTAATGTCGTTATGCTGTAGGTATAGAATTTCGAATTTCCCAGAGGAACCCACCCGAGGGATTAATAAAGTTCTATCTTATCTTATCTTATCTTATCTTAGAAATGATAGCACTTCAGGATGCACCTAAAAGCTGAATGGGCAAAGCGTCTTCAGGGGACAGTGGAAGAAAAAGCATGTAATGATATTTCATGCATATTTGGGGACATTTAAATTTACTATTACAGGAATGAGTGTAACGTTAACATCTGAGGTCTGCAAACACAGGGTGTGAAATCAGGAAGTCTACAAATGTTTTAAAAAGTGATATAATCGTCCAAGGGGACTTCATTCACTAGCTTGTTTGCATTACTAACAGTCTCGACCAAAAACAGTTTATTTACAATATATGGTTTAAAAACAGAGAAAACATATATTTTATTTTCAAAAGGTTTGAAACAGATTATTAATTGTAAAATGATTTTGCTGTTAGTTCTATGATGTCTTCATTTTCATTTTCTTTAAGCTTAAGTAAAGTCCCATCTTTTTTTAGTTCTATGACCATCACATTGACAGGAAACTGCACACTCACACTCCTTGTAGACGAGATTCTGATCCTGGGTTCAGTATGCAGTTTGTTGATACAAAATCTGGTGGGTGGTGGTTTTTAAGTGTTATGCTGATATACAAAAAATGGAACCACTTCCAGCCAGAAAGACAAAAAATAATTGTAAATGAAATGTAAAATATGTACCGAACACTTATCAATGAACAATTCCTCGTTCCAGTTCTCTGATATTTGATTGTATCGTGCCAGGAAGCTCATTTAGGACAAACTGTGAGACTCTGCTGTTCTTATGGACTGAATGGTTCACCACTGCCCACCACAGGATCTGTTACAACATTGCAATTTTCTGTAGCAAGTTGATTCCTCGTTGATAATAAATGTACCTTGTGCTCTCCCCATCATGCATCGTGTCTTTCATTTGTGTTTGTCTCTCGATTTGATTTTGCCGTCACACAAATACATCTGTTATAAACCATGCTGACATGACGGAAATCATCCGCATTCATACCATACTTTCCTGTCCTATCCAACCACATTGACCTCTCATCACCGCTCAATCTCTCATCTTTTCCGATTCACGGCAACCACTTCTTTGTCTCTGTAACTTCGCGCCACACACTTCCTCCTCCCTCTCCCACTCCATCTGTCTGCCTTCGTCGTCGCTCTCCTCCTCCGCCACGCTCCAGAGTTTCCTCAGTAGAAGGTTGAAGGGCTCAATCAAGAGGGCCAAGAGTCAGCCCAAACTGGACCGAACTAGCAGTTTCCGCCACATGATCCTCCCCCGCTTCCGCAGTGCTGACCAAGACAGGTTAGTGAGTCAGCGTGTGTGAGCGTTTTCATGCGATGTTTGTGGACTGACAGGCTGTGTTTGGTCCTGCATTTTGCTGTTGCATTTACAGATGCATGAATTCTGTTTGTCTTTTTGGATGCCATCATGACATCACTATTTGTTTTTGTATCTACTTTTACATAATCAGTGATAGCACAGTTAGTGACCATGTTGCACACTGACTGAGAGTCTCTGTCAGTCTGGCAAAAATGCACATTAGATTTTGGCTTAGAAAGGACGTGTGTTTACTAGAATCTCAAGATATATCATCTTAAATGCAAGATTATAGCATATTATTCTTTGGAAAATGTTGAGCACTGCATCTGTAGATCTGTCTCATCGTGCCTCTCAAACTGCCACAGAGAGAAAATATCAACTTGTGTGTCAAACTGAGCTTTCATGTCGACTGGTGACAAGATCTTAGTCTCTGGATGGTTGTGACTGATGAAAAAAGCTGTTCCAGAAGTACATTCTTACTAATAGCCAGCAGTGGGTGTCTCCTGTGGTTGCAAAAAGGTCTGGTTGTGTAGAAATCAAAGGGAAATGGCCCCTTTTGGTTCTGTGATCTTTGAAAAAGATGGGAAAAGCATGGTAAGTTTTAGGGCAGGGCTACCTTGTTATTGTCAAGTCACTACTGTATGAGTGTGCTACATCCCTCAGTTTCAGTCAAAACAGCAGTACTGAGTGGACAAGTCTGCAGTGTCCTAGCCTGAAGGCAGTGCATCAAAACCAAGTCTGCTTGTCAGTTTTCTTTTCAGCATTCATGAGGTTGTATCATGACGTTGTATCATGAGGTTGTATACCCTAAATGTTGCCACCATACCCAGTTTGTCAGCTCATAGTTCTGTTGTGACATCCTGAAGCTGCGGACAGAGAGCATTTGCTGCTAACGACTCACACAGGGTTTTTTGAAAACCTTTTTTAAACCATACAGCACAAAAGTCTCATCACACATCCGTGCTATACTTCACTCTCTGCCGCTTAATCCCCTAAAATAAATTCAATTTAAAGGGTCAGTGTTTTGGCTTACCAGAGCAGATCCAGTTGCTCAAAAGTTATTGGGTCTCTGTGGTTCCAAGGAGCGCTCTAGAAATAGGAGCCTGGTGTGAAAGCAATGCCACCTCTACCCACAGAGATGGCCTAGAAGGGGAGATTTTATTTATTTATTTATTTATTAGGGTCTATCTATATCAGCATGCTTCCATGGATTTCTATCTTTATCGTCTTTTATCTCATCTTTTGATTCTTTTCCATCTTGTCATCTCTTCCTCTATTAATCTTTTTATCTATCACTATCAGTAGCTCAGTCTCTGGCTTTCTATCTGTATCTTGGCATCAGCTTTCTCTGTGTATGGCCTAATCTCCGTCTCTGTAATCCTTTATATGTCTATCACAGTCCTAAGTTTATTTTACTCTCTCACTGCATTGTCGCTTGCACTCAGCACTCACTATTTCTCTGCTGAGCCGATGAAAAAACATCCCCCGCTTCACCATAGCAACCAGCAGACAGCCATATGGCGGCTGTACAGACCATAATGAGTCAGTGGGAGATTTGCTTAATTATACCTCCTCTGTATCATCTACATAGTTGCAGCAGTGCTGGAATTCTTCAGACACAGTAACACAGGAGTTGCATGACCGATGTTCGAGTGCAAAAATCTTCAGATTTTTTTAGTTTGTCAAATATGAGAAACATAAATGAGGAACTGTGCAAGGTTTTGAGCCTAATTTCAAGCAGCCTATAAACAGCAAGGATCCAAAGCATTTAGCTAAGGGCTGCAACCTATTTCTGTATTTTCATTAATGATAACTGCTGATAATTTCGTAGATTAAGCTCTGCGTTCTTCTCGGAGATGTCTAAAGTCCACTGTGACAGACATCTTCTAGCTTGTTTTGTCCAAAAGCAAAACAATATCCCAAAAACATTTCAGTGCAAACATAAAATGGAGACAAGCAGCATTTTTTTTAACTGAAAAGCCTGATGTGCGCAACTGAGTTGAGCAAAAATACTGTTCAGTATTCAGCAGGAACTATTCGAATGTTCTCAAAGATTGCACCCAGGACTCACCCTCCTCTCTTTTCTAGCAGCTGTGAATTTCATTGTCACATTTCTCCAGTTCTTGCTTACAGTATCATCTCCTCTTACTGTGCTGCAAGTTTTTAAAAACCAGCATCTGGTAGTTTGTCAAGTGTTCCTCTGTTTTACATGTTTTTAAACTCCCCGTTTCATTAATGCCACCTTCTGGCAGTATTTAGTATCATTATCTAGTACCTGCCATCAATAAAAACAAGAGAAAATGCATCTAAAAAACCATTTGATTTTAATTATAACAGACTCTTTGAATATTTAAAATCCATCCCCAGTGAACAGTAAATCAAAATACTTACAGAAAACGAATGACCATCTATGAACTGACTGATTCAGCATTCATTTGGTCCATTCACTTTTTCTGTATTCTTCCACTGGACAGTTAGACCCAGGGCAAACTTAAACTTCAAATGTGAAGGTCAGTTGTATAATCCAAACAGAGGGCAAAAGCACACTCAGGAGAGTGCTAACACCTTTGCAGAGCCAGGTGTCTGCCAAGGTGTGTTTCCACATGATTTATTCATTTGGGAAGCTTGTGGATGTCTATTATCCTCGGCTGACTTGAGAAGACTGAACGGACAAAAAAGTCAAGAGCGATGTGAAGTCGTGGTTGTTTGCCAAGGCCCTCGTGGCTGATCCATCGTCTTTCACAGCTCCTGGTTTGCTCTGAGTGTTTTCTGTCAGGGGTGCTGGTGAACATCTGCAGCTTTGTTCATTTGTATTCCTTTTTTTTTTTTTTACGTTTGTTTATCCAGGGAGGGCTTGCCTTTTTTTTCAGCATGGATTGGATTTCATGCAGGCATAAATATGCATCTGAGCTCCCAAACAGGCTCTAAAAGCTGCAACGATGCACATATTTGCACATAATTTTTGTATTCTTCCCACTAATAAGCCAAACTTAACAGATCTTTCAGTCCATTCAGATTTTTCAGCATAAGTACCCCATAGGATTACTCTGTGTAGTCGCAGAGGGTACTCTGTCTTGCAGAAAAATAACGTTGTTTTTTTTTTGTTTTTTTTTTGTTTTTCTTAAAGCTGTTTAATATATTTGAGGTTTCAAATTGTGGAAGTCTTCATCATTAGCGTATCTTTAGCCTAAATAATGTAATGAGATCGCTTTTTTGTCTGCCAAAGAATTATAAACACAAATTTATTCAACATCAAAAACAGGAAACAGAAAAGAAGTCTTTGCACTACCGAAGCCACACCCTGTAAACTTTTTTATTAGTAATATTCATGATGTAGCACAAGGGATGTCTCTTTGTTTCACACTAGAATATCGCAGTTCTTAAATAGCATGACATTTTATCTCAAACATTATACCTCCCAATGATTTAATCTAATATCTTTGGAGACATGCTGCCTTTTTCTGTAGAACCATCATTAAGTTCTCTGTTAAGATGCAATAGACGCTGACATGACCCCACATTACTTGTGCCAACATCTACCCTAAATGTTTTCAGAATTGTCTGTACATATATGCATGTAGATGCTCCTCTGGGGTGGGTGCTGGTCTGACTGTGGATTCTGATCCAGCCCTGCATAAAATACATGGATTTTCTTTCAGTTTAAGTTTTAATGAAAGAAATGCTTCTAGAAAAGGACAAACACTTCTGTTGAAAGGTTGTTTTACAGTTTTTACCTATTACTGCATTTACTTAAGTACTTATTTATTACATATATATCAGGAGTGAGAAGCAAAATGTGCAATAACTGGTAAGTTTGTAGCTGATTTTGTAGTTGCAGTAGCATTAAGTGTTGTAAACCCTTGTCCAGACTCACCTATTTTTGTGTTTAAGCATGGACATCAGCACTGAGGAGAAGCAGTTACATGGCTCATCTGTAGCTTTAAGTTCAAATCAAAACTTGGCAGGACTGGACAGCAACATTTACAAAAATTATGAGAGCAGTCCTTTCAGTTTTTACTGTTTACACTATTTTTTTTTATAGTAGAACATCACAAAAAGCAGCTGCAGAGTAGTAGAACATTTTTTAACATAATATTACTGGACTGTTGTGATTACAGTCAACACAAGATAAGTGTTGTGTTATGAAAATTTGCATTTTTAAACTTAAACAAGAATAAATGCAGTTGTAGCATATGTAACAAGCCAAAAATCCACAGAATATCTGTGCAAACTTCACTGAGTTATGACTATATTTAATTGGCAAGTGCATAGAGTTACACACATTAGAAGACCCAGTAAAAATATGGCAGTTGCAATATGCTGATGCATCTTTAAATAGCAGTAATCAATGAAGCATCTAGTGTATGTCTATATAATGTCTGTAAAGAAGCACTTCTCTTTAGAATACTTGCCTTCCTGCTCTTAAGAATTAGAAAAATAAACCAATAAATACATATTAAATGTTGTTTCATAGAAATGGGAGGCTTACCTGGAAGAAAGAAGAGAGCCGTTGCTTAGGCTTAAGTTTTATTGCTAATAAGTAATTATGAGTCAAACAACCCAGTTTGACTATTAGCCTTCAGTTTGTATTTTGCCAGTGTTTGTCTAACCTTATTGATCAACAATCATTTTGTTTCAGTTTAATAAAAGACAAAAGCAGCAAATTCAGTGAAATGGGTCTTGAGCTTAATTAGTATTTGAAATTGAAAAGTGGCTTCAGTTCAGTTGCTTTTCTTTGCAAAGTGGTTGTTGTCAGGTTTGTTCTCTTTTAGATCACTACAGCAAAGCTCAGCTCACCTTCCCAATGTCAGTATCCTTGTTCCTAGTCTTTAATCCCTGAGTTTTTTTTTCCAGGTGTGTAGTTCATCAGTTGTGATGCACTGACTATTTGCAAGGTGTCTGCATGCATGTGTGTGTGTGTGTTTCGTCTTTTATGTCTGTCCACTGAGACCTTGCATAGACCTCCTTTTTACCTCCATCACTCCTCCTCTCATCTCAATCCCTTCATCCATCCCGACCCTTGCGCTTCCTCCTTTCCCTTTCTCTTTCATTCCTCTAATCCATACTCTCACTTTCTTCCTCTCCAAAGGATCCACTGTTTACATAATCAACATGATTTCCACTGAGAGGTCTTCTCCCTCCATCCCTGAGGCCTCAGCCCTTTCTCTCTCAGTCTTTCCTTCTCTCACATCCTCTCCTGACCTCCCCCACTCTTTCTCTCGTCTCTTCTATGGTACCCTCAATCTGACTCATTCCTTTGGGTCTATTTTTATCTCTCCCTCACTCTCTATGTTTCTCTCCCCCTCAGTCCCGTACATGCAATCACTGCTCTGTTGTGGAACGTTATGATTGAACATAGACAAAAACAGTTTGAGCCCAAACAGGGGAGAAGCCAAGAACCGGACACAGAGCACAGGATATACAGCTTCTTTTCTATCTTTCCTTTTTCCTAATCTACCGTCCCCCTTTCTTCTCTGAAGGGCTTCATCACACCTGACCATCTGTCCTGGCTATCTGGTTAGACTCACTGTGCCATCGTGTGTTTGTTTCAGTGGCTGTGTGGCTGTTTCCTGAGTTGGTCTATGATTTTACCTGCTTCTCTACATGTGTGTGTGGGTGGGAGTAGGTGATGATGAATGGGCTTTAGCACAGACCTCCTTTGCTTGTTAGTGTGGGCTGTGAGCACAGGTGTGTCAGGATTAATGATTTATTAAGAATTGTTTAATTGGTTATTTAAAATGTTTCGGATAAATGCCATAAATGCAGCTGTAAAGAAAACCGTGTTAATACTGTGTGTGCTGCATTTTACCACAGCTTCTTAAATCAGATATAGACATTTAAACTTGGTCGTGTGTAGTTGCAAAAGTCTTGAGTCACCCCTTATATCTTGCTGAAATACGCAAGCTTTTAAATTATTACCTTTTTGGTGCAAAAATACAGTTTTATTCCTGTCAAACTGTGTTGGCATCTTTTAGAGGCTCAACTAAAGAAATGGTAAATGGCCTGTATTTGTATGGCTTTACACTACATTCAGTCATTCACACACTGGTGATGGCAGCTACATTGTAGCCACAGCTGCCCTGGGGCGCACTGACAGAGGCGAGGCTGTCGGACACTGGTGCCACCGGGCCCTCTGACCACCACCATTAGGCAACAGGTGAAGTGTCTTGCCCAAGGACACGATGACAGAGACTGTCCGAGCCGGGGCTCGAACCGGCAACCTTCCGATTACAAGACAAACTGCCAACTCTTGGGAACCGATTATGTCCTTTTGAGACAGGCTGATAGTAACAAAGTGCCTAAATAAATAATTTAAAATTGTTGTTTTTTTGCTAGGTTAGCTGTTATGTGTAGGTGCCACAGTAGATCAGTGTTGAGAGGCGTATCAAAAAATATCCTATTCTTATAATTATGCTGTGTAAGAAAATGTTAAAGTGGCCACCTGTATATGTAAACCATAGCATGATGATATATATTTGATATATATTTGTAAATGATCTGCTGATAAGCAGTTGGGTGGGGCTGGTGCCTGTCCCAGCTATTAGTGGGGCAGAGGTGGGGTACATACCTGTCACAGGGCTAGCACACAAATGGGCTCGCTCAGAAGGTAGAGCAGGTCCCCTACTAATCCCTGTCTGCTCCAGTCTCTGATGCATCCATCAGAATATGAATGTTAGACAGGAAGCACTTACATAGAATAAGTAATGTATGAATGGGAGAATGAGGCAAGTTGTACAAAAATGCTTTGGGTACTCAGTTATCTAACCAGCCTATCAGTAACCTGGCAAACATATATATGGGAGGAGGTTTAGAGAGAACCCACCCAGGTACAGGGAGACAATGCAAACTCCACACAGGAGGACCCCAGCTAGCCAGGACCACAGAAAAGGAGACCTTTCTGTGTGGAGTTTTCATGTTTGCATGGCTTCTTTTGGGGTACCCTGATTTCCTTCCACATACCAAGGACGTGTTAGGTTAATTTGTGATTCTAAATTGGCCACAGATGAGCGTGAATGATTGTCTGTCTCTGTGTCATAGCCCTGCAACAGGCTGATGACCTGTACATGGTGTGCGCCATCTCTCGTCCAATCACAGCTGGGATAAGCCCCAGTCCCCCTGTGACCCTGATAAATGATTAAGAGAATGGATGAATGTGTTGATAAGCTGCTTATTACCAAAATTATCAGTATGTTGTGCAGCACTCGTTTGGCTGTTTTTCAGTATGCAAGATAAAGATGAAAATGTGAAGCAACACATTTGGAGAATTAGCATACAAGAAGAAATCACCTGTAGTTTCTTGAATACTGAAGTCTAAGCGACCTTTAATAAAAGAGCCTCCTCACTCTCCTCACTCTCACGACTCTCGCTCTCCCAGGACCCGTTTGATGCAGAGCTTCAAAGAGTCCCACTCCCATGAGTCCCTGCTTTCTCCCAGCAGTGCCGCTGAGGCCCTGGACCTCACTCTGGATGAGGACGCTATCATCAAACCTGTGCACTCGAGCATCCTGGGACAGGAGTACTGCTTTGAGGTGAGAACTGAGCTGCTCAGCGGAGAGCCCACGGCACACTCGCACACAACCACAGAGTGTACAGAGCAGTAAATGACACTAAAACTGTTGTTTCCACCCTGACAAGTGAAAGTGATGTGCAATGCAAATAGGATTGCTTTTTTTCTTTTCTTTTTAAATGTGAAAATGAAAATAAGGACATTTAAATGAGCCTAAGTCCTCTCAGCTTTTCCATCACCTGTTCATTAGTGGAACATGACAGAGGTTGAGAGTGAATACAAGTCATTATTTTGGCGCTTTAGTTGCAGTCTCCATAGTGACTAATGGCTGTGGTTGTTGAATTTACCATTGGCTAACCTCAGGTGACTACGGCATCGGGAACCAAGTGCTTTGCGTGTCGCTCAGCTGCAGAGAGAGACAAATGGATCGAGAACCTGCAGAGAGCTGTCAAGCCCAACAAGGTGAGGGGAGAGAAAGGGATGCGGTAGAGGAAGAAAAAAGGATGATCCCTCTGTCTGTGTGTCTCTCTCTCTCCTCCCCGTCTCCCGTTGTTGTGTGTTTTCAATAAGAGCGCACCGCTTCATTTCTCTGTGTGAACTCCATCCTCGTGTCTGTGTGTGTCTGTGTTGAACAATTTAGTGGCTTCTACAAGCAAAATATTAAAGCTGCACAAGGTAATGTCGATGGTGGGAGGACCCAAAATGCTGTTTTGAAAAACCACAAATCAGGTAATGTGATAAGTAAATTGAACACAGCGGGTTGATGTTTACCTGCACAGCATGTCTGTGATACTTTGATAGGGAAGTAAAAGATTTAACACTCGTGAGTCTAGGTCTTTTATTGTTGCTCTCTACAGACAATGGGCCTCATGCAAGAACCACAAGACAATTTGTGGCAGTAAAAATCTATGGGTAGTTTTTCTCAAGTGGTCCAGACTTGTTGTCAGAGCAAACCCCACTTGTTGGACCTGAAATCGGATTGTCTAATCATAAAATTATCATAAGTAAGACAGGCAACTTTCCCAAATTAATATTTGATTAAGACTATATCATTATTGCATCTATGGAGAACGTTGTCTGCCTTTATTTTCCTTTGGAAAATATAAGCAGTGCAGGCAGACTTGCTAGTAAAAGTCAATTTTCGGGGCACTGGTCATGCTTAGTTGCTACAATGGATGGGGCCTCATATTTTACTGTGGATGCTGCACTTTATCTATCTCCTCCTGATCTCAAAACATGCATTAACCACTACAGGACTGATTATGCTAATAATCATTTATTTTGTGAACCTGAAAAATTCAATTTAACTTTTATTTATATAGCGTCAAATCACAACAACAAGGCACTCTATATTGTAAGGTAAAACCCCCCAACAATCAAATGACCCCCTATGAGCAAGCACTTGGCAACAGTGGGAATGAAAAACGTCCCTTTAAAAGGAAGAAACGTCCAGCAGAACTAGGCTCAGGGAGGAGCAGCCGTCTGTAAAGGAGGAAGACAGGACAACAGACACATTTATGAGGTTAAATCAAGCAATTTAATTAAATGCATGATGTTGTTTTAACATGAGGTTCGTTTTCCATGTGCTTGTATCTGACACCAGTTTTTGCAGATGATATACTTGTATTTTTTAAACACTACAAGATGGTGTATTTTCATATGGAAAGTCGTTTCCAGTGTCGCTTTAAGGTACTATAATGTTATTTGCGTCTTCACATCTTAAAAAAGACTTATCGCCCTTCATGCTCGCTCCATATATAATTAATATCCTAATTTTAATCCAAATTCCATCGTAAAGTAAAACTCTCCCTAAATTTTTCCCCTCAGTGTTGTTAAAAGTGAGCAGACATGTGAGATACGCAGCTTAGATGGCAACCAGAGACTAAAGGGTTATTAAGCGAGACTGAGATGAAACATCACCAGAGTTGAACGCCTCGTCCAGATGCTGTGGCCGCAGGGGTCCTGGATGAGTCACGGAGCTCCAAGGACTCCAAACAGGCGCTTTCTCCAAAATCTCTCCTCCTACTCCCCCAAAACAACACGCGCTCTTCTTCTCAGACCAGATGCACCATAAGCGATAAGACTAACTGCAGAGAGAAGGATTATCATTATTCTTTGTAATTTTCTAGAGTCTTTTAATTCCTTTTTTTGCCCGTGATTGCTCGGTTTTCAGGAAAAAAGTATTTATTACACCTTAATTTAACATTCCACTAGTCTTTTGGTAATACAATTGAAATATACTGGCAAAAGGGAATGTGTAACATAATATCAAGGTGGAGGACTTGAGCGCATGCTGGCTCTGCTGCACTGTATGTGCACTAGCAAACTGAGCCACCAGATGCCCAGCACATTCAAACTCAGAGGTCTGGAATTAATTATGCCTTGTGTTTGGCGCTGGTTATCAAAGAGCATACAAATGGAGACGTTAGAGCTGTTGATCTTGATGATGCTCACGTATTTGGCCGTCTAAATTAGGACTTAAATAGTCTGAAGCAAACAGGGGGGCCATCAACAGTGGCATTTGAGCCCAATTGAAATGACTCCCAGTTACTGAAACATCATTCTGTAATCAACAGAGCACTCTCTCCTCCCATGGGGGATGTCAAATATAGCTGGGCTTTGTGATCATGATTAGGGAATGTAGCAGTCCATAGGAGCATTTTTAGTCCATTGTGTTTGCAGCACATGTGTATTGTGTCATTTGTGTTTTTTCTATGTCTAAGGGGATTACTTTGTTTTATCCATAAAAAGAATCATTCTTCATTATTTTCTGTTCTCTTTCTCTTGTGTGTTTCTCATGCTGTTTTCTGTCTCTGTATCCAAGATGAGAGTTGAGAGCAATTTATCAAGTACAACCCACTATCATAGTAGCCAAACCGCCATGTCACCAGACATTTATTTCCTGTCATTTACTCTTTTCTCCTGCAGGCTGACCTGCTGTCGCCTTTTATTTGCACACACTCTCTCTGCTTCCACGTCTTTTTTTCTTTGCCGTCTGTCATGTTTCCTCCTGCATTGTATCATCTTGTCTTTGTAAAGCTTTTAAATGTTTTATCAGACATGCTTGGCCTTGCTTGACCTGACTTTCTCTCCACACAGGACAACAGCCGGAGGGTGGACAATGTGCTCAAACTGTGGATCATAGAGGCCCGCGAGCTTCCAGCAAAGAAACGATACTACTGCGAACTATGTTTGGACGACATGCTGTATGCACGCACCACCAGCAAGCCCCGCACCGACACCGTTTTCTGGGGCGAGCACTTTGAATTCAACAACCTGCCAGCTGTCCGCAACCTACGCCTTCATCTATACAAGGAGACAGACAAGAAGAGACGCAAGGTGACACAGAGAACTGTAGGGTAGCATAAAGGTCTGAAAATGAGTCATTTATATTAACTTAAAGTTGTTGAAACGAATACAATTGAAATATCCTAAAGTTGAATTTTATCGACTTATTTTTTTATTTTCTTATTATCACATCTACATCAACAACATTAATTATACTAGCTTTATTTATATAACATCATTAATAACAAAGCAAAGCAAAATCAGGATAAACTAAATGCAATAGTTATAACAGCAACAAGACAAAACAGGAAACAGAAATGCAAATGCAAAATGTCAATATAGATACTAATAAAAGAATAAAAGTCCTGAAAAGATACCAAATAAGACAAGTGAGGCAAAAACAACAACAACAAACAAACAAAACAAAGGATAAATAATACTAAAAATATAAATAAAATAGATTGCATAAAGTGAAATCTGCAAGCCAGTGTTGTAGGACACAATTTAAAGGATTTCCCTGATTGTCTGAGCCGTACTTACTCAGCCAGGTTGTTCTAAAGTCAAAGAATCCCGACAGTCGCCTTTAGATTTCAGCCTCGACTTTGGAACAGCTTGAAGGACCTACCTGAGGATCTAAGGCTATGAACTAGTTCAAATTGGGCCAACTGTTTTGCTGCATAGCTTGCGGCCGCAGATGTGCTTTAATTGTGATCAGTAAATTCTTAAAATCAGTTGCAAAATGCACAAGAAGCCAGTGGAGAGAAGCCAGGACCGTGTAACCAGTAGGGAACTTTCTGAGCTAGTTTCAGGGCAGAGTGACTTTTCATGTATGCCCCAAAAGAGGGAGATGAAGTAGTCCAGCCATGAGAAAATAAATGCATGAATTGTGTGAGAGCATTGGTTTTATTTTTGAGATGCAGACAGATCTGAACAGCTGCTCTCGATGTGTGCGTCAAAGCTGAATCAAATGGTATTTCCAAATGTCTGTTAGTGGGCTTTACAATGGAAGGTTTGTAGGACTGAGATGTCATGTTATTTATGGAGCAGTCAGTGCTACAGAGGTGAAACTGAAAAAGCAACTATGCTTTTAGGGTCAAGAGGTCTCCAGCAAGGTATATCTGTGTATCTGCTGCACAGTACTAAGAGCTGGTAGAAGCATATGATAGAAAATATAGCAGGACCTAAAACTGAACCTTGGGGTATACCACAGGTAAAGAGGTAATCACCTGTGGTGACAGGGTAGATTCTTACTAAAAGTGAAAACACTTCAATTTAAAAGATAAAGCAAATGCATGAGTAATACTGTGAGGTGTAACATTAGCACTTAAGAAGTAAGTGACTTAATACTGAGTCACAAAACCAGTCATTCTCATTTTCAGCTCAGTACAAGAGTAACGCTGCCACAGTAAAGCTCTAGCTTCAAACAGCACTCCGGGGATCCAGCGTTAGTCCTGCTGCTCATAATTAATTCATTGCTGAAGCTTAAAATGAACTTTTTTTTGACATTTCCGACTTTCAGATTAGTTTTCTAAAATATTTCTATGCAGAACTGAAAGAAACAATGTTTCTTTACCACAGCTAATGTTTGTTTTTGCTTTTCACGTCTAAGGAAAAGAGCACATACTTAGGACTCGTAAGCATCCCCATCTCAAGCATCACTGGACGTCAGTTTGTGGAGCAGTGGTACCCGGTCATCCAGCCCAGCGTTCTCACCAAGGGAGCTGGTGTCGGAGGAGGGAAGATCATCAATGCATCTCTACGCCTCAAATCCCGCTTTCAGACCATGAACATCCTGCCCATGGAGCTGTATAAGGAGTTTGCAGAGTATGTCACTAATAACTACCGCACCCTGTGTGCTGTGCTGGAGCCTGTGCTGAGTGTCAAGAGCAAAGAGGAAGTGGCCTGTGCTCTGGTGCATATACTTCAGAGCACAGGGAAAGCTAAGGTATGAGATCACTGAGTCCTCTACTTGACAAACACTATTTTAGGAGGAAAATAGTAACTCGGTTCCCCTTTTCTCCAGGATTTTCTATCGGACATGGCAATGTGTGAGGTAGACAGATTCATCGACCGAGAACACCTTATCTTCAGAGAGAACACTCTGGCCACCAAAGCCATAGAAGAGTACCTCAAACTGATTGGACATAAGTACCTCAAGGATGCTATAGGTGAGTCGGAGTGTTTGCAGTGTTTGACTTAGTCGCTCCTGTGTTCAAACCAATTTAAAATTCAGCAGATCAACTTTTGAAAGTTGGGAAATAGCCAAACTTTTAATTAAAGGGGGGGAAAAATCCTACTTAAGAGACCCAACTTTCTCTCAGCATGCCTTAGTGTTTTTGCATGCAGAAGATAGTTTGGTTGGGTGTGGGGAATTTTATTATTTTCAACTTTTTCGTGGTACTCAAACTTGTGTCTTTTTTGCACTGTGCATATTATGTGATTATCCGAGCTCAGCACAAGTCTGTTGGCGGTGAGATCAAGAAGCAGCTCTCCTCAAAAGGCGAGAAATACGACTTCCTGAGAGGAAGCAACGAGCTCGATATGTTGTTATCGTTAGCCTGGTTTCATTAATGAATGTTTGCTTGAGTTCATATGAAATCGAGAACTTATTTAACATAATTGTATTCAGCCATCATTATTCTGGATTGTAGGATGAACATGAAGACTTCAGTGTCTTATGGACAACTTGAGCTTCATGGCAGTGGCCATTTGGTTTTTAACAGGCTAAAAGTGATCATATTTAGATAAGAGGGTGGAATAAAGTGATCAGTGTACACCAGCTGGCTTCATTATCAGGATGTACTTTGAAATAATAATAAGTAACATACAAATAAAATACTATCATTTCATTCAATAATGCTACAGACACCTTAAATGGGCAATTAATACAATAAATAACACAGTCCATCTAATATTTCATAACTTTAAGCCCTAATTAAACTTAAACTTTATCAAATTTAAAAAGGTGGGTAAAAAAACAGCATAAAATAAAAGTTAAATAAAGGTAAGCTAACTCCAAGTAAACAATGATATATAGGATAACATAAACAGTGTCACGGTCTGCGGTGGGCGGACCGTATGTGGGAGTGTGAGGTTCCAGGTGCAGACACAGACGAGGAGACAGTACCGAACTTGAAACGAAAAGCGAGCCTTTATTTGGGCTGATTAACGTGGCAAACAACAGAAAACACTGAGGCAAAACTAAACTAGAAACTGAACTGGGAAAACTAAGAACTGACACTTAACTCAGACAGCAGGGAAGGCTAAGACAGGGTGACAATGATGCACATGACGGAGACAACTATGAACAGGACTCTGTGCTGGAACAACAAAGAACTATGAAACATATTCACGTAAGCAACATGGACATGGCCAGCACAGAGTCCTGAAACCTGGTGTACCATGGGGGAAGTAGAACAGACGACGCGGCGACGAACAAAGGAAGACTGAGGACTTAAATACACACATGAGGTGATCAGGGGAAGTGGAGACACATGAGAACACAGCTGACTAGAAGGAAACATAATGACAATACAGGGGAGAGTAACAGTAACTACAACGAACAAAGAACCCCATACTCTTTCAAAATAAAACAGGAAACACAGAGACATGGAGATAGAACATGAACTTAACCTAACAAGAGACATGAAACATGACAGGTAGACACACGGACCAGGGAGAGATGACAAAAGGGACTAAGAAACCAAGGACTAAACTGCAAACTAGAAAACAACTAGATGTGTTAAACTACACATGTGGATACAAAAAATGCATTAGAACTTAAACCCTGGGCCTCATGGCCCAGTACCGTGACAAACAGTTTCTCAGTTGTTTCTCAGTAAAGTTTTCTCTTAATTTTCTAACACTGAGTGCATTTAATGCTTTGGTGTTCATAAAGGTAGTGCATAGGAGTGTAAAGGGACAGACAGTTTCTCCAGAGATTTCCAGTAAGTGCTAAGTGCTCGTAATAATAATACACAATAATACAGTGCAGTGAATTCTGCTCAGCAGTCCATTTCTGAGAATTGTTTTCTATATGCTATATTGGTATGAAAATACTTTGAGCTAAAAGTAACTACTGTTGTAATTTGCTGTTGGCCAATAAGACAGCTCCTCACCTACGACTACTTAAACAGCATAGTGTGGCAGTGTGGCAATGCTCGGTTTGTTGTCTCATAATTGATTTCTTTCATATTAATCTTGTTGTGGATGTTGTTTTCTTTATTAATAACACTGAAACTTGTTGCTAATGAAATGTCTCTTGCAGGGGAGTTCATAAGGGCCTTGTATGAGTCAGAAGAAAATTGTGAAGTTGACCCCATGAGAATACCACCCTCTGTATTACCAGACCACCAAGCCAATCTTCGAATGTGCTGTGAATTGGCACTCTGCAAGATTGTTAATTCCCATTGGTGAGTAGTTAATAATGCAAAAAAAGCAACTCCTTTACTAGACTGTGTTTATTTCTCTTCGCTATAATAAAGATAGATGAGGCTTTTAAACAGCTTCTCGGTGGAATATCTAAATGTACCTAGTTTGTCCTGAAACCTTTTATGTTGCTTTATAGTGTGTTCCCTCGAGAGCTGAAGGAAGTCTTTGCCTCCTGGCGAGTGCGCTGTGCTGAGAGGGGTCGAGAAGACATCGCTGACCGCCTCATCAGCGGTTCTCTTTTCCTGCGCTTCCTGTGTCCTGCTATCATGTCGCCATCGCTTTTCAACCTCACCCAGGAGTATCCAGATGAGCAGACATCACGCACACTCACCCTCATCGCTAAAGTAGTGCAAAACCTGGCTAACTTCTCCAAGTCAGTTTTATTTCATTTCATTCATATATTTAACTTTATGAAAATAATTCTGTTTTTTTAATCCATGTATTTAGGGAAGGAAAAAAGCTGACCATCAATGACAAAAACAAATAAATAAATGAATTTATGCGTTTAATTGTTTGATATTTCTTCTTTACAGTGCCCAAAACTATTAAAGATTTGAGCTTTAATACAAAAACAGTTGAAATTAATGACATTTATTTGAAAAAACTATTATTAAATCAAAGATTATGAGTGTAGCTACAATTTAACTCATTTACTGCCATTGACGTCTATAGCCGTCAATTGTAGTGAATGAGTCAATGGGTTTAACTCATTCACTGCCAATGGCTGGCAGTGAATGAGTTAATTTCCCTGCTAAAATATTTTTCAGTTCTTTTTCTACCACTTTCCCTGTCACACACATATGTCCTCCCCGCCCTGTTCTGTTTGTTCCCACCTGCAGGTTTGGAAGCAAAGAGGAGTACATGTGTTTCATGAATGAGTTTTTAGAAATGGAGTGGGGCTCCATGCAGCAGTTCCTCTACGAGATCTCCAACCTGGACAGTGTCAGCAATGCAGGCGCTTTTGAGGGCTACATCGACCTGGGCAGGGAGCTGTCTATACTGCACAGTCTCCTCTGGGAGGTCATGGCTCAACTCAGCAAGGTAAACACAAAGCATCATATCTGTTGTTATAAACTGCAACCATACTGGTAAAAATCAAATGATACGTCAAAAAAATCCACAGTGGGTTATTTATCGCTACAGTATCCTGAATTTAACCTACTATAGTCATCAAAGTAGTCGTTTCATATGTAATAATACTGCTGCATTCCTAATCATGCTGCTCTGGAACTGGAAAACAACATTGTGCTTTCTCACATGCAAGTGAAATAATGTCATAAAATAAGTGAAGTAAAACTAAAAACTAAACATAATTACAGTTTAAATTGAATTGCCAGAGTTCAGTTGATAACATTCTGATAACACAGTACATCGCTTGCATTGTGCAGCCAGACTAAGCCGTGCTGAGATTCGATGTGTATTGTTAGGACTCGGTTTTAAAAGCTGCATCTAAAAAAAATGTCTTGTTGTTTTCTCACCTCAAATGTTTCACAAAATCAGACTCCATGTGATTACATTTCCAGTGCGTGTTGAATGAGATGGACGTACTGAAAAACACTTACATTAGATTACACAAAAATGTTTTTTAATGAATATGTAGCTAAAGTGCCATTTCTTTTTGTTTTCCCTCCAACCACAGGATGCCATCATCAAACTGGGTCCTTTGCCTCGTCTCCTGAATGACATCAGCATGGCCTTGCGTAACCCACACCTCCAGAGGCAGCCCAGCCATCAGACAGACAGAGAGCCCGGTAGACAGTCGGACAGGCTGCTGTCACGGCCCAGCTTCAACAGGGGCATCTCTTCTGAGTTCCAAAATCTCATGATGAGGGATCTTAATAGGTAGGAATTTGAGACTTTAAACAGTTTCAAACGCTGAAACCTGAGTTGTTTTCACAGAGTGTCAAGAGAATAAAATCCAGAAGATGTTCTTTTTAAGTGATGCAGTTTCCCACTACTGGAAATACTTTTGCAAAGGACATCCATCATCTGACTGCATCTTACATTTGCCTTCTTGTGGTTACCATTGCCAAGTGAAGTCTAGGAAAGTTTGGGGCTGCAGTGCATATTTGAAAAAGTCTTTCAACAAATGCTTCTTTTCTCCTTGTTGTGCAGTAGTAGGTAAAAATACTACGGGAGATGTGGCTCTTTTTTCTGCACTACATTTATGTAACAGCTGGAGATTTGTTTTTTTAGCTAATTTTTTTCAATGAAAAAGCTGTGTCATTATTTAAAAATGCAGAGCGCTGCTTAAGAAAATTGGCCTTGAACCTTTTTGCATGCAGCCTTGTTTTTTCTGTCTAGTGCCACATGGCAACTTTCGGTTGCCTAGATCTCCTCGGAGAGACACCTTACTAAGGTTTCATTTAAATAACATTTTAAGCTAACAACATCCAACAAAATTTTTCCAAAAGCCTAAAATTAGAGAAAGAAAATACAGATTTTTGCAGCAGAACTTTCCCCTACCCTCTTACTCGTAATTTTAATCAGATTAATCCACTTCCGATTGTTCCACTGACTCTATAGAGGGGATTTCAGCTTTATGTTCAGAACCACTGAACTTATCTTAACACTGCATAAAACTGTGTAAGAATAGTCGGCATGACTAGAGCAAAATGAAGATATTTAATTCATGTTTATGTAATTGTGGCAGCGTACCTATGTTCAAGGACCTTCTCGCTCTTTCCACACACCGCACATTTGCTTGTTACATTGAATTTAGCTATAGATAAAAGCCTGATAGAGTGATACATCCTAGTTTAATAACAGAGGAAGCATTCAGTCTTGATTTTAACCAACTGAAGAAACGATTCAGATGCTTCTTCCAGCGTTGTTGTATTTAGCTTTCAACTTGCAATCATATTAATATAGTAATATAGTGTCTAAATAAACTGTTCATAGGGGAAGAGTGTAGAGTTTGTTAGACTCCTCACCTCCTGTTTCTGCTGTTCTCCAGCTCTATAGATATCACCCGTTTGCCTTCCCCTACATCCACCGGAGGGGTCATGCCATCTCGTACCCAGATGAGTTTTCAGGACCGTGACCATCCTCATCGAGCATCCTCCAAAGACATGTTTTACGTATCACGCCCTCCCCTGGCCCGATCCAGCCCAGCGTACTGCACGAGCAGCTCGGATATCACAGAACCTGATCCTAAGGTGAGTTTTACCACACTGACTCGGGGAATCACCATCCCATCCGCTAGGTTTACCTTTATCAAGGTGAGATTAGTATGACGTGCATGTTGGTCATACTGTAAGAATCTGCCATCGTGTGATCGAGGCTCTAGTATATCATGACATCTGCTTTTTTCCCACTGATTCACCACGCAACTCATCCTAGCGGTATTTCCTGGGAAATACTTTGATGCATTCCGATAACCAGGCAGGCCTCGCGGTAAAAACACCCGCACCACCCTCACCCATCATCCGTGGCCACCTAACATAAGCAATAACAGGGGGCACACTAGCCTCTCATATCCCTTATTATTTAGGTGCTCAGTGTCAATAAAAGCGTATCTATGATGGACCTCCAGGATTCCCGAATGAACAGCGTGTCTAACCTGCAGTCGGTGGACATGCTCAACTCCTCCCAGGCCTCCATCGCCGGTATGGGCAGCTTCGGCGGGCTGAGCAGCGGAGGCGGTGGCGGCCTGGGGTCGGGCCTGAGCAGCCAGCTGCGGGCCGGTGGGAGGTTGTCAGCTGGCTCTGGCGGCTCCAGCATGTCCGGTGGCCTCCGGCTGAGCCAGCTGAGCCAGATGGGCACCACCACCGACTCGCTATCCCAGCAGCAGCAACAGCAGGCCGCCGCCATGCGCTACCCGCTTTCCTTCCAGAATCCCCTCTTTCATCTGGCGACTGCTGATGGGCCTCAACAGCAACAGCTCCATCACCAGCACAGCCGGGCTCAACCCCCCGCACCCCTTCTCCTGGCCCCAGAGCCCGAACCCTCTCACCAGTCCTACATCCCACAGTTCGCCCATGGAGGGTTCTCTCGCAGTGAGGATCTGTCCACCCTCAGGACCAGGGACGGTCACCTGGGACAACCCAGCATCATCCACTCACATAGCTACAGTGACGACTACAGCAGGGCTGACTATGGACGCAGGCAGATGTCCATGCATATGCAGGTAAATGGACTCTCACTGTATTTCTGTAATGTCATAAATTCGCTATGTAATAATGTTTACATGTGAAATGGTATTACTATAGATGTTGAATTAGTATTTTCATTATGCACAAAGGATAAAAAAGGAACAATGTTATAGACATTGATTAAAAAAATATAATCACAGTCTCATACCCTGAGCTTCAGTTCTTTTGTACAAACCAGACTGTGAAAAATCCCAAAATGCTCTAAAATAAACGCCAAAGATTTTCTAACTTGAAAACAGTAAATTATGAATCATTGATAATTAAATTGGTTCCAGAAGATTGTTTGATTCCACTCTAATCAATTTGTTGTGAAAGTCCTTCAGTGAGTATGCTTCATACCTCTTTTGCTCCAAAGCAGTGCCAAACTATCAACTAGGCCCAAAAACGTTTGAACGTGTTTACTGAAACCCTCAAAAATTGGGCCTTTCTTTGACAGTGGAGCCGAGCTTTAAGAGTCAATCACCAAAAAGATCTCTTTATTCCAACATTTATTAGGAATATATAATATATATTAATTGATAATATATAATTCTGATTCTGAGGATTTGCAGTTTTTCTTTGTCTAGTGTGATGGTAACACACTTTTTTTAGGGATGAGCTTAAGACATGACGCCATCATAAGAAGTCATGACAAAGTCTTCTTGTCACAAAGTCACAAATCTTTGTGAATGTTTATGATTGTTGTCATTAAGTGTCACAATGTCATTTTTATTACAAAGTTACATTGATTGATATGTCTTTGTGATGACAGCTTGACATTAACCAGGACAACGTAAACCTGTCATAAACATGGCGTACCGGGTCAAACTTGAAAAAGTGTCTCACTTTTTGCATTACATCACATTACATTACATCACACATCACACTGCAGGAGCACCAATGTAAAAAGCCAAAACACAAGTTGCCTGTCAGAAAAGCTGAATCAAACTAGAATGCCATGCAGGCCTCATCTGACAAGGGGCTGCATTGGTTCTGTCAATTCCCAGTTTTATCCAATCTAGGAAGCTAAGCAGAATCAGGCCTGGTTAGTACTTGGATCCTTGAGTGTCTGGTGCTGATACCAGGTGCTGTAAGCTGGAATTTGATTGGGTAACGTGGGTTGTCCTTTTATTGGAGGGTTAGTGGATGAATCTTCAGCCCACCTGGTCTGTATGTCTATGGGTGCTTGAGCAAGATACTGAGCTAGAATAAAGCACTGGAGCACCTCAAGGTGCGTAATATTGTAAGGTAAAGTGCTTCATTCACTGCTTCACAGTGAATGGGTTAAATGCAGAGAGGAATTTCCCCACAGGGATCAATAAAGTATACATTATTATTATTAAAGATACTACAATAATACAGAGAAAACTCCAACAATCAAATGACCCCCTATGAGCAAGCACTTTAGCAACAGTGGGAATAAAAAACTCCCTTTTAACAGGAAGAAACGTCTAGCAGAACTAGGCTCAGGGAGGTGCAGCCATCTGCTGCGACTGGTTGGGGGGGAGGCGAGGGAGACAAGGCAAAAGGCACACTGTGGAAGAGATGAATAATAGCTCCATGTTTCTACTGTTACATCACCTTCATTGACTGAATCTCAAAATGCTTGAAACACATCAATTCATCATTCGAACTGAACTTCTGTTACTACATTTTATTGTCTCATTAGTATTTGAGGCAATTTACCCAAGTGTGGCAACCCACTGAATTTTTTTCCAATTTGATAAGTGAATTAGTATAAATGTTAATTTATCATTCACGTGTTTTTCAAGGATAATCTCCAACAGCAACAAATGATGGGCATGGCCTCCCAGACGGGAACCTCCCATTCCTCCCTGGCCACCACGCCTCCCTCCACAGTCCAACCTATGCGGCAGAGTTCTGTTGCTCCGCCTCCCACCCAGCGTGTCAAATCCCAGACCTCCCATCAGCTGTCCGTCAGTGCAGCTGCTGCACCCTCTGCTCCTGCAAAAACTAGGCCGCAAAGCGGAAACCTTCTCCAGTCGCCAGAATCCGGCTACGGCAGGCAGCATGGGCCCCGGCAGCTCTCCGTCAAAGACAACACTGCCCCGGGCCTGCCCCACCAGCAGAGCTCTGTCAGGGAAAGCCAGAGTCCACAGGGAACCACCAGTCAGAGCACTCAACAGTCACCACAGCAGCAGCCTCAGCAACAGCAGCACCTGCTCAAACCCACTATGAGCAAACAGGTAACTGCTGCACACTCTCCTAATATCTAACTTTCCTATTTTTTTTTTCTTTAGCACCTGTGCTCACAGCTATTTCTCAACAACAACGTGTAAGATGTCAGTGTTTAGCTTATCTAGGGGATAAAACTGACATTCAAGATTAAGAGCTTGGGAGCCACCAGGGCTCAGCCATGCTCAAAATGTATGAACTCGTGTAGCACTGAGGCATTTTGGGTAACATCGTGCACCAAATTTATGCAAGTGACTTTCACTCAATTAAAAATTCATGTTCTCATATTCAGTGTGCTGACCTTTCTTCCCAGGGTTCCCAGTCTCCATCTACCCTCAATCCCCCAACGCCAGCCAATGAGCGGACGGTGGCCTGGGTCTCCAACATGCCTCATCTGTCCGCTGACATTGAAAGTTCTCGGATTGACCGTGAGGAATTCAAACTTAAGGAGTACTCAAAAAGCATGGATGAGTCACGCATGGATAGGGTAGGTTTAATTTTTAACTATTTAATTAACATTTCAGTTGAAGTCAGAGGAACATTGAGTTATGTCTGTCATTTCTGAGCAGATGGCACTCAGATTTGATCTTGACACAGAAGTCCAGAGGTCTCAAACTGTGGGAAACAAAAGCCATGAGCCAAATGTTCAACTTGTTTGCATTCTTTTTCTTTTTCTGCAGTTTGGCATATTTACTGTACCTCATCCTTTATAAAGGCAGCCGGCCTAATTTTGAATATCTGGAGGTGGTTTCCAATGCTTTCATGAATGTGTTTAGAGAACTCAAATCCACCAGGCACTGCAGTGACCAAGAAAGCAAGGCATGTACGCACCAGCGTCGCAATAAACTGCTCTAATTTAGCATTCTTTTCACATCTCTACCTCAGGTACGGGAGTACGAGGAGGAGATCAACTCCCTGAAGGAGCGCTTGATGATGTCCCACAAAAAGCTGGAGGAGTATGAACGGAGGCTCCTCACGCAGGAGCAGCAGACCAATAAGATCCTCCTACAGTACCAGAATCGTCTCGAGGACAGTGAGAGGAGGCTACGGCAGCAGCAAGTGGAAAAAGACTCCCAAATTAAAGGAATAATTAGCAGGTAAATGGAAGCTGTTGTTGGGATGGAGGGAAAAGACTTGTGGTCTTGTATAAGGAGGCCATTGGTGGGCCATAGTCTTTCTTTTTCTTCTGTTACAGGGTTTTTGTGGAAAAAGGACCTTTTCTATAAAATTATGATTGCTAGCATTAATTAAAAAGACTTCTTATACTTCTGCGGAGGACTCCACAGTACGGCGTTAGCATATTGGATTCTGTTTAACAGGATGAAACATGAAAATGAAGCAGTTGTTACTGGCAATATATACATTGCACATCGGAATAAGACTCTATTTACTAGAGGTTGTTATCTTGAAAAGAATATTACAAGATAAGGAGATTGGTTTCCGTTTCATAAAGCACTGTAGCCTATGAGAAAGGATGGGAGCTTTATATTGAAAGCCAAAGCTGCAGACATGTAATGAGTGGCAAATTAAATAATAGACTGTAATACGGAAGACAAAGATCTTTATCTTAGATAAGCATCCAGGAGATGTTCCCGTGGTGGTTGTTTCTTCAGCTTAGTTAAGCTGGACAAAAGAGTCTTTGATTGTCCTCTGAGCTCTTGCCGTAGCAAATTTAAATGCGGTCATAACCTCACAACATGCTTTATTTGTTATTCAAGAGCATCATATTTGGACAACTGCAGAGAACTCCAGCTGAGCCCTAATTTCTCGAGTGCTTGTGCAAAATTGTAATGGGGCTTTTATTGTCAGTGCAGTCTTAACTTTTATTGATCACTCACAAATTAAGCAGTTCATGGAAAAAAGGGTTGAGTATTGATCGTGTCTCAGTTGTATTTTTCAGGCACAAAAACCAAATATTTGCTGGGTTTTAAGGACTCCGTGAGCATTTTACGTGTGACCGCATATTAGCAATGCTGCCCTGCATTTAATTTTGTTTTTATTTTTCAGTGAAAAGACACTTAAAACTACATGAAAATATTGCAGTATTTTTACATCTTATAATAGTCTGTGGTCTGCAACTGAAGGGTGGATAACTGTGACAGAGAATATTGCCACTTCTAATCCACTCCAGGAAAGAAGACTTGGAATGAAGACAGAGAGTCCTGCTCGTCTTTTATGGAAAAACATCTTAAAAGGCCTAACCTTGTATATAACCACCATTAAAACGTCCTCCTTTATCCTGCGCTGTCACACTCACCATCAGCTGTTTGTTTATGAACAAAGTTCTGGATTTTGGGATCATGCAGGATGATTCCAGTTAGCAGAATTTTCAAATGATTCTCCCACGAGATTGCACTGTAAAAGCACAAAAGGATGGGGAGTTGTAAAACTTCAGAAACATGTCTGCACTTTTTAAACCAACTCAAAGAATTGTTTTGGACCTTCGGGCACCGGACTATGGAAGACCATGGTTTAATATTAGCTCTTCCATTTTAAATCAAGGTGAACCATGTTCACTGAAGGACTGCTGATGGTTTTTTTTACCTCTCCAGAGTGAACATGGGGACTAATACCTCTTTTAACAACACATGATGTGAAATGAAGAGGGGTGAACATCAGAGACAAACCTGAATCAGTCAGTGAATGGTGAAGATTCAGGTATAAAGGCATAAATGAGCTATGCCCTATACTACAGAAACTTTGTCAGAGCACTTAAAGCAAAACCCTTGATTACTGCTCCCCTGAAGTTAAAGCTTAAGGAGAGTGCTGTACACATGAAGCACAACGTGCAGTTATTAGCTGCTGTTTTCAAGGCTTAAACTTGTAACTTTTGGGACCTTTATCATCTGACCACACAAGGATGAATTACAGTAAGTAGCAGATCTGGATGCTTCCGAGTCAATTTTACACACAATTCACTGAGCCAGCCCAGGTCATGCAGAGCATTGCAGATCTAATGCACACACACGAGCAATGCAAATAATGTAGAGGGCGTCCTGTTGATTGGACTTCAGAATATCAGTGAAATAACAAGTGCAACCATAGCCTTATGTTATGTTTCACCTTAAATTGAGTTTTATGTTCAATTTTCACATTCAGATATATAAACATATATATATATATATATACATATATATTATGTTGATGCAAAAGCAAGCTCAGGTTCTGCTAATGGAGCCCTTAGTTGTGACCTTAATTTCATGGCTCCTGTGTAGGCTTGGAAAAAAAACCAACTCTTTATCTGCAGACCTAAAATACTCAGCGTTATGTTTCAAGTTTGAGAGATATTTTTTTTCAGAGAAGCCTTAATGTTCTGTGCATAGAATTTGCTTTAAGCTCAGAGCAAATCCAACCTATGTCATTAGACCAGGTACACATTTTGTTCTCAACAATCTAATTTAAACCAAAGCCGAATATTGAGTTTTAGGTCATGCTAGGTTAAACACTGAATCCACTTTACCTGTAGCACTTATATTTTTATTTTTTCTTTAGGGTAGTTATTCCATTAGTTGGCTACAGGCTCTCATATTTTTTTGTCAAAATACTTTAATTTTAAATATGAATGAAACTATTTATCTTCCCCGAGCTCTTTGCTGTGAACTGAAGAGATTTATATTGACGAGATGCATTGAATTTGCAGCAGAAAGGGGGGAGGGGACTTAATGGTCTTAATTGCACCTGTCATAGTAATAATCTATTTTAACTATAACCCATAGCATAGTAAATTCAGTAATGCAAGAGCCATAATAATAGTAGTATAAGAAATGTGATGTATATGAATTCTATTGAGAGTGAGATTACTATTTTAACCTTGCAATAGCTAACTTTTTAGCAGGAGAAGCGCAATAACAGATGCAGTATGTATCTGCGTGTGCTGTTTGTGCCGAATGCACATGCAGGATCCTGAGGAGGTGTATTGTATGCATCTTGTGTAGATAACGAAACAGTGACTTCCTGCCAAAATCTTTTACCAGGTGCCATCTGCAGTATCTAAACATACAAAATATAGACCTGGAATACTGTAAAATGCAAAACACCACAGAGACAACATGACGACAATGACGTGAGCTTTTGACAGCAGTATGTTCTGCAAAATGTGTTCTTAAATCCTAAGTTGGGGTTTTTTTCTATTGTTTATGGGTTGTTTTTTCTTTTTCTTTTTTTTTTTTTTTGATGACCTGTATGGTGCTTGTGAACTTATCTGCATTTTAAATGAAAGATTGAAATTTATATTATTTATTAATTAAAGCAAAACTGACTTTCTCATCTCTGTATGATTTTTGCTGTAAATGCTTGGTATGATTTTGTTTTTGACCTGCAGTCCGTCATTGGTGGTGTCCGGTGACGTGGTGATCAGAATAGTTGTTTAAGAGAGTTAGACTGTCATTTAACTTATGCACTTAAAATATGATTTAAGTATTAAAAGGAAAAAACATATTCTTTTCTATTTATTTTCCCTCTCCAGAGTCTTAGATAATATTCTGGTGTCAGTATACCTGCCTCTCTTTGTAGCAAGAATATATTGATAGGCTGTATAGATTGTACAACAGCAAAAATTATGTTTAAATCTTGCAAATGAATTCATAGTGGTGATGAGTTTTGGCTTGATGTGTGTGTGATTGACATGGCTTGTAGCAACAGCCAAGGGTTTTTGCTCACTTTTATATAGACCTGTGTCAAACAGTTGCGTTGTTTATTTTAAACAAATGCACTCAAAGAGGAATTTGGTTTAATGTGCATTTTAACTGCATCCATTTGGATTGCATAGTTTTTACATAAATAAACAATGTGATAAATTCGATGGGAGGCATATCCGTCAGTCAAATGTAAGTCAAACATACTGTTTTTTAAATGCATATTAACATGCTGTTCTGTACTGGGGACTTGGGTTGATTGCATGGTTGTTTTTGTATATTTAAAACACTTTTAGTTTGCTTGTTTCGTTTATGTTTGACTGACAAAAAGACATTGCTTTAATTTATGTTAAAATGATTTGTAATGTGCGATTAAAGTGCAGAGTAAGCTCAAATATGTCACGAGGTTGGGTTAAACTTGCTGTATCAACACAAATTAGATGTTATCAGGTAAGTTTACAAAAAATAGAGAGCATATCTGCAGCTGCTGTTTGACCCAGGTCTGTCTTTCCTTTTGCTTTTCATTAACTTTACATCCTATTTGACACCTTTTGTCTTTTGCCTTTTTCCTCTGTAGCAAAATATTCAGACTTTGTGACCTCATGTTGGTACATACACACATTGTTTTGACTAAATGTACGACTTGACCTCAAAAGCACACTACTTGAAGTACAACTGGATATATAAAGCTTAACTTCTTTTTTTTCCCTCTTCTTTTTGTAACATATCACCCACATGAATCATTGTCTGCCTTTTTGGAGTCATGTCAGAATCTTAATGCTGTATGCCCATGTTACATTCCATTGTTTTTTGGGACAGTGCTAATATTTCTGTGTGTGCTTATGATTGACTCTTTTCTTTTCCTCTTCTCTTCTTTTGTAAAAAAAAAAAACAAACTCTCAACATTGTACATTATTTATGGAATAAAACATCCAAACGCTTATGTTTGAAACTTCACCTGTGGATTTTCGTTCTTTATTGTCAAACACGTGCCTCTGTGTTCTTAATAAAGTGATATGGATGTGGTGGAGAGGACTAGCTTTGAGTGACACAGTACGACTTGATTTGTGGTGTATTTATTTCTGCATGGCGCCAATTAAATGTTCCTGTCAACTATTTGATTGGATTAGTGGCTTAATGAATGCACAAGTGACAATCTTCCACCTTGTTTTACTTTGACAAATTGACATGCGTTTGCAAGATTACTCAATAGTTGACTATTATAAAGGGATAACATTCCAACAGTCATGTTTCATGTTAAGAAAATAAAGGATGTTTATTCTTCTGCTGTCAGCTACGATTAAAAAAAATGTAAAACATGGAAAATCATGAAGGCAATGCATTGAAGTCTATGATGTTGAGAGGTCTTTCTTTATTCACGGTAACTTCTACTTGGCATTTACACCAAATGACAATATCCACAATCTAGCCAGTTGGCCAAGTAAGTGTAAGATAACGCTTTGAGAGAAATATCATTGAATGACTCTATCCCTGGCACTTGAATAATCATGAAAGCTGGGAAACCTGCACTGTTTGCTGGCTCATGAAAACTGCAGCCGGACTCTCGCTCGTATCTTCTTTGAAATGATTAGTCAAAGGATTTTTCTGCCCGTGCCTTGGTCAGTCCATGTTACGCAAGATGGGAAATTCCCTGGGGATGATGGGGATCAGTTACTGAACATTCACGTCACATAACCGGGTGTAATTTTCCACTGTTGGCTGTAATTGCGCTTTGAAAACACCTTAAATTGGGAACAAATACTTTGATAAATCCCATGGGGACAAAACAAGGCTCCACCAGTGAAAATTGGCAGTGCCTCATAAAGCACGGCTTACGTTCCTGCTGCTCAGTGGCTCAAAAGATTGTGCTTCCTATCAGTATTTGAGATTTAGATTTGAGATACAGGAGATCAGCATCGTATCACTGTGATGTCGTTGAGCCAGATGTTGGAGATGCATCTGCTCAACATCTTGTTAAGTATCATTTTGAATTCATAATACTCCCTCTCCTTCTGTCACCCCCCCTTCCCTACTTTCTCTCTCCCCCTCTCTCTTTCTCTGCTTCCAAGACTCATGGCTGTGGAGGATGAGATAAGAGGAGGAGCCATCCTTGAGCCAAAAACCAGGATTTTCGCTGATCAGGTCTGTGAGATTGCTTCTTCTGTCGTCGAGTTCGTACGGTGGCCCGTGCTATCTTCTTTCTCCATCCTACCTCTCTTCCCCCCCCCCCTGTTATTGATATGATTTCGTTTGCTGTGTGTATGTGGTCCCTCTGATCTGCCTCTGCCTTGCCCTGTCCCTGACCTGTCCTGTTTGGGTTTGACTGCCATTCGTCTGCCAACATACGCGGGGGCTTTGAAGATGAAAGATGAAAGAATGCTGTTGTTTGTATTCTTAAGCTCAAGCTATCAAGATGTCTGACTCTAGCTGGGTTTGTGAACGTATCTGGGTTTGTGGTGATGTTGCCAGTTTTGTAGTTGCTTCTGTGAAACCTTTCTGCCGAGCATGTTGGGGTTAAAACTCCTGGTGGCTCCCTTTCGCACAGATTACTGAACAGCTGAAGCTCACGTCTTACTGTATTGTACGCTGCGTGATGGTGGTGCTGTGTCTTCGGGAGCTCTACTTCCTCAGTGCTTCTCATTTCATGCCCCAAACCCACCCCCTTTCCTTATCCTGCCATCCTGTCAAATTGAGCAAGCCCACCTTCAAGCATGAGTCATATGAGTTGATATATATATAACTCAAATGTAGAAATATTATTGGAACATGATCTTTGCTGTGTTGTTATCTTTAATGCTGTGACCTGTACAAGTTTTGCTGATTTAATTAAATGTAAATATATTGCTGTATAGCTTGTAAATTTGCCTCAGGGATCAATGTAATCACCTCAAGGAGATTACATCATAATTTGTCAACTTATCTCTCTTATAAATTAGATTCTATAGTAAATTTATCAATTAAATGTAGCTGAGTAATATATATTAATACCTTATATGAAGTTGTATGACATGGTACATGCGTAGAACTTACCTTTTACACTTATTTACTTTGCAAGATTCAAGATTCAAGAGTGTTTCTTGTCATTTCGGATGCTATTTACAGAAGTACACAGGCTCAAATGAAATGTTTCTCAGCAGCCTCTATAGTGCAATAAAAATAAAATGCAATATTAGGTGTAAACAATCATATTCATTCAGTTAGCGGCAGTTCTTTCACAGAGAGGGATTAAATTAGATGAGATTTGAGACCAAGTAGGCTAATTCAGCCCCATAAAGGGCCCAGGAAATTTAAAAGTTGTTTTGTTACCATGCAAAATACTTTATATGTTAAATGTAATGGAGTGTGAAAAAGTAAAGATATTTTTTCATTGTAGTAGGTAAGTAAGTAAAATGTATTTATAAAGCAAATTTCACAGATAAAAATCTCAAAGTTCTGGCTTCAGCTGCTGTAGCAGTCATTGTCACGTCTGACACTGATTTGTATGGTTTCTGTGTTACTATGTCTAACGTAGCCGTGGCTTCACCCATGAACTCTGGTGTGACTCACGTAACCTGGAAATTATACCATGAAAAATATGAAGAATTGCGAATGTTGTGTCCCATTTGCAGCATACTCATTTGTGGAGCACTGAAATTGTCAAAATAAAAAAAAAACATAATTTATTAGTTTCCAAAAAGACATGAAATACACGAGAATATATTAAAAATAATTGGAGGATTGTGAGGTAGAAAATTTCATGAATTCTCAAATTTTAGTAATTTAACACAAGAGTTTTGTTGCTAATCCAACATGATAAGAACTATATAAGGCATTACAATTTCAGGTGCTGTACATATAAATTTAAATGCATTAAATTCTATTCTGATCATTGAATGAAGGAATAACTCTTTACTTGCCAATTTCCAAGTAATTTCCTTTCAATCAGTAACCCAACTTGACATGTTCCTTCATTCATTAGGTCATACTTTTGAATTGTCACTCATTTAACTGCATGAAAAATTATTTTTTAAAAATGCCTCATTGTAGGTTTCTAGTTGACCTTTCGAGGTGCAGAGAGTTGAAAATAATAATAAATTAATAATATGCCAAAAGAGAAGAGCTGACAGACGCTCCGAGTGTCACTCTGGTGGTGATGATTACAGCTGATGTGACCGTTATATGTTCTGAGAATGTACTGTATACAGCACAGTATTTCAATGTCTATATGGATTTATAAACCTGTGAGTTTGGACTGGTGTTGGAGAAGTTATGTTTCATATAAACCAAATTTGGTGCCAGATGGATAACACTATTTAGAATTTGATTTACTGCAGATTTTTTAAAATATTAAGAAGGAAAACAAAGAAAGAAAAACCCAGGACTTTTAGGAGCACAATGAATCATGATAAGTCATGGTCTCTGTCAGCAGAAAAGATGTATTTTGCTAAAAGTACCAAATTATATTTCTGTAATCACAAGAAAAGTTTTCTTACAACTACAGAATTACAATCAAGCTGCAAAAGAGAAAAAAAAGGAAAGAAAGAAAAAATATGCAAACGTATTCATGTATTCAGCTCATTCAAATTTAAAAATTCTAATTTATCCTTATATTTAAACATTTACAGCGCTGCAAAAAAGTATCTATGCCCTTCTTAATTTCTTTTTTTTTGTCACACTTACATATTTCAGAGAATCATATATTAGAATGCAATAGAATAGAATAGCCCTTTATTGTCATTGTACAACGGAATTATGGCTGCTCCATGGCAACTGTGCAGGAATAATATATAAATAGTAAGACAACCAGAATAAATAACAAACAGGTGAAATCTTTCCAAACTACAGGAATATATACAAAGTGCTTGGAAGTAGTGCAGAGGACTTGGTCTGAGTATAAGTACATATGTGAGTGGCCTGAGTGATGGGGGTTACTCAGACCATGGCTCACCGTGGGGTGTGGGGGGGATAGTGTTTGTTGACAGGGGAAGAGGCTGTTTCGTGGTCTGGACGTGTGGTACTGACCAGGGAACAGCAGGTCAAACAGGTGGTGGGTGGGGTGCAAGGAGTCCTGTGATGGCCCTGGTTTACCTGAGGCAGGAGGATCTGGCGATGGCCTCCAGGGGTAGTAGAGGGCAGCCAATGATTTTTGGGGGAGCGGTGTTAATAACCCTCTGCACAGCCTGCCTGTTCTCAGTCATGGCCCCTGTATACCAAACACCCAGGCAGGAGGAGAGGGTCCAGGTGAGATCAGCAGAGATGTGGGCGCCCAGGAGAATAATTCCAGCTGTTCTCCATTTATAATCAGGGGCGAGTGGACCTGTCTGTGCCTCCTGTCCATTATGAGTCCTTTGGTTTTAAGGACATTCAGCTTCAAGTTCTCTAACTCTGCCCTGTACGCTGTCTCATCTGCATCAGAGATGAGCCCAACCACAGCGTCATCAGCATACTTGACAATGACATTGGTTGGGTCGGTTTGGTGTACAGTCATAGGTGTACACAGGGTGTACGTGTACACCTAGGTGTACACCTATGGGCTGAGAGCTGGTGCTGAGTGACAGTGAGAGCAGAGGTGGTGGCTGAGTCTAAACCTAATAACTTGTTGTCCCATCCTTGGCAGCAAGAACTCCAATGTGATAACTGACAATGAGTCTTTCACATCACTTGGAGGAAGTTTGGTCCACTGTTCTTTGCAGAATTGTTTTAATTGAGCCACAATGGGGGGTGTCCAGCATGAATGGACTGTGCACGGACATAACAAAGTATCTTAATCTGATTTAAGTTCTGACTTTGACTAGGCAAACTCCAAACCTTTTGGGATAATTTTCCTGTTGCATAACCCAAGTGTGTTTGAGTTTCAGGGCCTGAACTTACCAATGCGAGTCACAACTTCCAAAACATTAAACCTTTGTCTCGTCAGTCTACAGAATATTTCCCCAAAAGTCTTCTTTTTGGTCAGCAGTGGTTTTTTCCTTGGAATTCTCCCATTTTTGTCCAGTTTCTTGCTTATTGTTGAATCATTGCCTCAACTGAGGCAAGTGAGGCCTGCAGTTCTTCACATGTTGTTCTGGGTCCTCCTGAATGAGTCATCACACTCTTGGAGTAATTTTAGAAGGCCAGACACTACGGCAAGGCTCTCCACTGTTCCAAAAATGATGTATTTGTGGATAATGACTCTCACCATGGTGCACTGACAAAAATATTGGGTCAGGCCTTTTAATCTTTAAATTCAGGCGTTTACAGTCGCATTTTAATGGGTGTATAAAATCAAATGCAGTGTGCCTTTGAAAATACTTGTAAAACAATGGGTCGTTCTAAAGAGCTCACTGAGTCTGAGCGTCAGTTCATAAATTTTCTTCCCTTCTAAATATTCCAAAATCAACTGTAAGTGGTATTATTACAAAGCTGAAGTGTTTAGGAACAACAGCAACTCAGGTAAAAAGTATCGGTGTAAAGTTACAGAGTGGGATTGACAAGTGCTGAGGTCCACAGTGTGTAAAAGTTGCCTGCACTAACTGCAGAGCTCCAGACCTTCTCTGACATTAACATCAGCATGAAAAATGTGAGCCAGGAGCTTCATGAGATGAGTTTTTACGTCCAAGCAACTCCTGTAGATATAGCTGACCCAGTAATTTTGTCAATTTAGTGTATCTGTAAAGTTAAACCATTCGGACAGCATTAATGTTTTCAGCTACAAGCTAATGTCAGCATATCAGTGATGATTATAATAATAAAGCTAGGCTGGGGTGATGATTTCTTTCTTCACCGTGTTAGCGTGTGTTATGTAAATGAAAGATGAGGAAAGTTTAATCTGATAAATTATGTAATATCCAGGTTTCTATTGTACCTTTGTAATTTCAAAGATGATAATCCCCCAGTTTCTGTTAATGTGCTGTACATGGCTGAAACCTGGGAAAATGTGATGTGACAAGGAAGATAATGCTGCAATGTTCCTTTAATGTGCACCGCTCGAAGCTAAAACAGCCATTACTGTGAGTGAGCATTTTGTTGGGCTGTTTTGTCAGAAGTTAGTATTTAGTTTTCTATTTCAGCTTTAGGCACTCGTGCTTGTCACCTCAGCATTTAAGATGAGCAGACAGTTCAGTCCAGTGTGATAACTTTCACTTTTAATGTGTGGCGCACACGCAGCAGCTGAGAGTGTGGGGTGGGAGAGTAAATTAATAGGGAGTGAGAAGGGGGATGAGCCATGGTGCTGTTGTTTCCTCAGGCCACTGCTACCATCTTCCAAAACAACACTCCACACTTAATTAGACCTCACATAATATCACAGGTGCAGAATGCCATAATCCTTTCCACAAGAGTGTCCTAATGCCTACAAAAAGAAAAGGAAAAAAAACACTCCAAGAAGATTTGATTTAAACAATCGAGAGATTCCTCTCTCTCTCTTTTTTTAATCTTACACTTAACACACATTTTAAATGCTTTTTTTTTTTGCCTAATGTAAACGGTGACTTTAAATTTTAGGTCCTTTTTTGCGCCTGTGCAGTGGTTACTGCTAGGAAGCTCACAACTCTTTTGTCAGTTTTAACAAAAATCAAATTAATTCATAATGAAATTGAACATTGAGTCAGTTATAATGTTTTTATTTGTGGGTAAATCTCCTCCATAAACATGCATTGGGACACAGAGCTGCCCTGATACAATAAAGAGAAGACGATTCAGTTGTAAGGTAAAGTAAAGCAGTTAGGGAACAGCAAACAGGGAACTAAAACACTGCAACACATGTGAAGGGAAAACACATTTTTAGAACCTGAAAGTATTCCACCTGTAACTCCACCTGGAAAAGCCACACCCATTAAGGTTATTACCTTAATTTACAGAGGTAATAACATTGTCTTGTAACTTGAAACATTCACAGTTTGTCTTTGACAGTGTTGGACTGATCATTTGTAGATTTTTCAGGTTTTTCTAAACCTTTCTTTTGATCAGTTATCAGCATTCAAAGAGAAAAATACTTCCTGAGGTTGTAGTTACATTAATCACATCAGTGTCTCCTTCATTTAAGATTTATTTCCTTTCCCTGTGCTCATTTCTTGCAACTTTGAGTTTCAGCGAGGTGTGTGTGTGTGTGTTAGAGTAAATTTGTTTAAAAAAGTATATTCTTGGTTGTTTCTGTGTTTTTTTGCATATGGTGTTGATGTAACTGGTTCTTTCTGGGTTTTCAAAGTGTGTATATATATTTCATAACATTGATAACTGCATGTTTGATATAAGCATGTTCTTTATGCTGTCTTCTTACCTTTCTGAACCAGGAAACATGAAACATTCGGCTGCTTTCAGATGCAGATGGCGTTTGCGGAGCACGATTTAACGCCTTTTTCTTTCTTATCCTACAAGCATGATTTCTGTTAATGATACACTGCATGGCATGCTGCTCTAATGCTTTCAGGCTGTTGCGTGTCTGACACTGCTGTGTGTCTCTGGTTGCCATTATATATGTAAATATGCCTTAGGAAGCATTTTATATGTATATTTATGTTCTTGTTCTCTGTTCATGTTGTGTTGTGCACCTTGTATGTATTGTTTGGGTGGCTGTTGATTTCCTCTACCCTCACCGTCCTTCTGGACCCTCCCCACTTGCGCACAAGTCGTCCCTCATTTTATTTATTTTCGCAATCAGTTTTCTCTTCCTGCCTCCTGCTTTTAGTCCTCCTCTGCTTTCCTTTTTCCTCTCATCTCCTCTCCTCTCGTTTCCTCTCCTCTCCTCCTATGTTGATGAGATACGGTGATTTCTCTTAGGGGAGGCGTCAGTCCATCCTAGTGCAGCCCCGTCTTGCGCCTGTCCCACCCCGAGTATCCAGGTAATAAACAAGCCGGCAAACTCTCACTCTCCATCCATAACTGCTGCCTCTTTTCCACTTCTACTGTTCTCTATGTGCGTCCCTGTCCTTATACAGCATCCTGTGAACTCACTGCAGGCCCACACACTGACAGGCCCACTTTGCTCTCCCATTTATCTTCTCATAAAAAGGAGGGCTGTCACAGAATGTCTGGACAGAGATGACTGATGTTTCGTAGGGGCACACCTGTGTGTTAGGGTGACAACAAAATAATGTCAAATTTTTAAAAGTGAGCAAAACAACTCAGCAGTTAGTCGTGTTCATCTAAATCTTATCTGCACTCTCCTGCCCATAAATCATGTACTGCAATATCAGTAACTGCACACAGTACCAGGCTGACCTGTGAACATTATGCCCCATGATAATATGTCCTAGAGAGGCAGAATTTTAAATGTGGCTCAATAAAAAATTGATAGGAACACACCATCCTGAGCAGAGGGCATGCTTTAAAAAAACAAAAGGATATCTTTTATTGATAAGACAAACTGAGGGCTTTCACGACCACCACTGTGTGAATTAGCTGTTCCAGTCATCAGGCAGAGTGGCTCGCTTATGTTCAGCTAACTTAACGTCTTAGTCCAGTTACACTTGAAGGTGATGTTCTAAGCAGTAACACACAGCTGAAGCCCTTAAAGTCGGGAATGATCATGACTCTATTCAGCAGGTTTTCAAAATTTAATTAAAACACCCAAAATGTTTTTTGGCAGAAAACCAGTTCCAGCTAAAAGCTTAGATTTTATTGTCTCTGTTCAAAAGCTTCAAATTACTGTTGGTGAAACAGAAAATCAATTTGATTTTAAAACGAGTCCAGGATTCACTTTGAACATGAAATTGTATTCATAAATTTAATAACTATTCATTTTGAATTGGCTACTGCTCCAATTTGTACATCCGATTGGCTCTTTTTGCAAGGCTGCACTGCGTCCACCTACCAATATAAGAAAAATTTCATTAAGTGATGGTCTTATATGATTAATACTTTAACCTAAAGGATAACACATGCTTATGAAATCTCCAGTGACAATGTGAAGTCTGCAGCCTCACGTTCTCTGCTGCAGGGATAAAGGCTGGGGTTTTTAGGCCAACTGAAAAAAACAGCAAAAATTAAAGTTTTTAATACTCACATTTTGTTGTGCAAGATAATATCAACATATTTATACTGCTTTTGTGATTTTTGTAAGTATATGTAATCACAGCGGTATAGGCATTTGTTAGCAAATGTTTTCTTTGGGGCAAATAAAGGCTTCAGGGGTATTTACTTATATATTTATGGTACAGGGTAAAAGTCGTGAGCCACCTTGCATTTCTTTAAATTTTGTTATGAAAATAGGAAAAGGATGCAGTGTGTGACAGGATAAAGGACCCACACATGCAGTGATGTATTGATACATGCAAAGATACATGGAAATTCAATAAGTAAGGCAGAAATAACTGTGCAATTCTAAAAAGCTTCAGAGTCAAAATGACCACCTTTATTTTTTAGCACAGCCTAAAGCTCTAGCACAGCTTTGAGGTAATGTTGTTGTCATTTCTTTAAGCAGTCTGCAGGAATAGTTCTGCAAGCTTCTTGAAGGACATTCAAAGGCCTTCTTTGGATGTTGGCTGCCTTTTCTTCTGTTCTCTGTTAAGATGACCCCAAACTGCTTCAATAATTTTGAGGTTCAGTCTCTGGGGAGGCCAGTCCATGACTGATACTTTTCCACTAACGAGGGGTGGTTCAAGCCTTTTGTAGCAATATTAATATCAAGAATACATAAACAGAGGCACAGTCGAATGAGAACAAAGAAATGCAGAAATTCTAACTATAACTCATTCCTGTGAAACTATGTGAAAATGCTGTGGGGGATTTTTGTTGCAGTGACCAGCTAGAACAACTGACAGCAAGGTACTGCAGTTTAAAAAAGATTTTTTACCATACCATCACACGTTGTTAGCATTTTATCCTTATATGATTTGAGAAGCAGGTTTTCACAATGTTTTCTAATGAGAAACCTGTGCTCACTATATTCCTTCATTAGCTTTTTTCATGAAAAACTACTTTATTTTGCTGCATTTCCTGCTATTAACAACTTTACTTACACTTGAGGCACCTATAGTAGAATTGTAAAGGTCTATTTATTAGCTACAACACTGCTAACATTTCATTAGTTAGCAAACAAAGGCAGACATCCAAAAGCTAGCAGAACAGGATGTTTTCATTGCTTTCATTTCATTACTTTTAGAACTTTCTTCTGAGACATGGTTTACATTTTAATCCAAGCCATAATCTTGCCTTGGAATAGAATGTAAATCAACCTCACCAACTAGTTTTGCTGCTCAAACCTAACCAACCTGCAAGCTGAGAATAACATAAAAGAAAGGAAATATTTCTGTCAGAAGGCTTTCTGGCAGGGAGCCCTGAAGGCAAACCTGTCCTGCTGCCGATTTATGCTGAAAGATGTATTTTATTTGTATGTGTTTTTACATGCACAGCTGCAGCTTTAAATTCTCTTTACTCTGACAGATGACAAAATGTGTCATTTTTACACAGCGCCATGATTGGCACTGTGTGAAGTGAGCTTCTCATCCACAACACACACACATAAAAATGACATTTTCTTTGTTTTGTCAGGCTGAATGAGGAGGTAACCCGCTGTGCTTTTTATTGTCACCCTTCCAACACACTAACGTGTCTCCTTTTATCCACTGCTAACTTGGAAATATTCTGTGATAGACCTCCTGGATGTTTACTTGAATTAGATGAGACAGAACTGAGACTGCTTTTTCTCTTTATGTTGACAAATAAGCATTCGACATCCCCTGACAAAAATCTAAAGAAATACTGCCGTAGCTTTTTTAATATCATTTCAAATTCTCTGTGTGTGACTGTTGTTGCTCTCTGCAGATGAAAATGTCATCGCTTGTTCACACATAAGATTCAGTCACAACCAGCAAACCACAGACATGCCAACATTATTATGCACAAATTAATTTCAAGTCATATACGGAGAACTCTCTACTTTGCATTGAATCAGCTGCTGAAATGCAGAGAAATTCAGCAATCAATGGAAATCATTGATTTTTACTCTCTGCTGCTTTTAATATGTTGGCATTTGCAAAATTCCACTTCTCATTACATATAACGGTAATTTTTCTTTGGCTTTAATTAAACTAAAGTCAGTTTTAAGGAAGTATTTCCATAATTATCAGCTACTTACAAACAGCATACGTTTCATATCTTCTTAACGTTCTTTTGATGATGTTTTTAGTCAATAGAAGTTGACTAACAGATATCTAAAAGTATCTTTAAAACAAGTTTGAATGCAAAGAAATTGTAGAAGTAGCTGCAATAATTCCAGACTTTAGATTTGTGAGCAAGAAACTGAATATTTGCAACTGTTTTCAGCTTACAAAAGCAGACTGAAAACACGGCTTCTCAAGGCTTTACCATTCTTGCTTATAAATCAGTCTGAAAGTAAATGAAATATTAGTGTTATTCTCTTTTATTGCCTTTTTTTTCTTCAAACGTGCCATATTTTAGCACCACTTTAAATTCACATTTTCCATTCAGATTTCCATCCCTCCTGCCACGCCCTATGACAAACGACATGATTTATGTGAAATCTCCGTATCTGACCCAGTCCTTCCCTGAAGAACACTGATTATTGTGCACATGTTTTGTGTTGTGTTCTGTGTCTTTCAGTGAATCCGTGTTTTTCCTGATATGTATGTGTTTCTGTATGTGTTTGGCACCTGGGCGTATTGTTTGTCCGAATGGTGGCGTAGGTCAGCTGTTATTGTGCGTCTTTTTATGTGCGACATGCATACCGTGTTCTTGCTTTTTGCTGTTTTCTTTTTGTACTTTCTATCAAAGCAGAAGCTCAATACCCATCAAGCTAGGCTTTTCAAGACTTGCAGCCCTCTTTTTACGTTTTTTTTACCCATATATAGAGTGATAAAACCAGCACGTACAGCAGGTATTTAGTCTGAAATGTGAAGGTGAGAAAGATTTCACAGTTTGTTGTAGACATTCACGTTCCAAATTGGAGTGATTGGAGATTGGAGGAGATGGGTAAGAATTTGTGTGTGTGTGTGTGTGTGTGATAATTTATTTTCTGCATCATTTACAGTACACTTAACATTTCCACTAAGTGTTTTGTGTTTCTGTCTCCAATACTGCAATTTTCATTAGCATACAAAAACACACAGTCACACCAAGCTGTAATTGAATGCACCACGTAATCAAACACTACAGCCCACAAAGTGAAGCAAGTTTGGTAAGTTAAAAAGGATGTCAGTAAACATTTTGCCATGTCTTTGTTCAGCTGCCTGATTTCCCAGTTTAATAGGCATGTGTACTGGACTACACATGGATATTAAACAACACTGTTGGTTGTGTTGGAGACTAATAAAACAAGTGCTATAGTGGAGTCATGTTACTGGCATCCTGTAACTGTCTGTAACCATAGTAGATTTTAGCTGTTCATAGCACCAGTTAGCAACTGAAAGTGTTTGCATTCATTTTGGTTCTGATTGAGAAGAGAAAAGGCCCGCCAATTCACATCTAATTCTGGGGTAATTTTTTTTTAATTATTATTTCTTCTTTTTACTCTTTTTAACTGAAATGGAGACACCTCACAGCGGACACACCCATCAGACACAGTTTAAGCGAAGATTATTTGCTTTTGATGCTTTTGATTCATTTTCTCTACTGGATGCAGACCAAACTATCTCTCCTCCTTCCTGTCTTCCCCTCTACAGCACTTCATCCCATTCACATTACAGTGTTTCATACTTCTTGTGTGTGAGCATTAAAGTGGTTTTTACTGTCACATGTATAATATGTGAACATTTTCCTGTTTGATATAAAGTTAAATTACTGCACAGATCTTCGAGCTCTTTTAGATGCTTGCTGCACTCGTCCTACACTGTCACTGAATCTTTGTAATTATGTCTAGACACCACACAGCAAATGTGTCAGGCACCATAAATCGAGTGCAATTATTTCAAGAGGTTTCTACCCAGGTCTGATGTTAAAACTGTGAATTCCAGCTTTCAAAATGCTTCTGTATTCAAATCATCTTGAAGTCGTGCATTGTTACATTGAGCAGCAGTATGAATAGAGTCATCATAGTTGTCTATTGGCATAATAACCCAATTGTTTTCTCTTCCCACTGCTCTTAGACATCAGTGAACAAGACTGGAAGTGCAGGCTTGCAAACAGACCTTGATATAAACTAATAAAACTCTAGTATTGCATTGCTGTTATTTCACTCTAATGTAAGTAAAAAACAAAAGTAAAACCAAACTTTGTTTGAATGTCTAATCAAAAGCTCCAACCCAGGAGGAACATCCCGCTGCGGTGATCAGTGGCTTTGGGTTGGATGTTTTGGTTGGTGAATTTGACAGAGGTTTGGATTTCATGTCAGACTCTTTAAGACTTGCTTTTTAAAGTTGCTGCTGACCTCTATGTGTCTTGACAGTTTTGCATGTTTTGCATAACATGTTATGCTACAGCGAGTGCTGTTAAGCTTACTTTCAAGCCATAAGACTAGCGCTCTTTTTCAGTCTGTAATTTAAAATATTTTCAGCTGCTCAAGCACGCGCTTTTACTTTGAAAATTAGTGGTTATTGAGCATTATTTGTACTCACTGTCAGAAGATGACTCACTTGACTTCTTGACTTTGCCTGACACCTGACAAACACCTACTCATGCCAAGAGGATCAGGATCCTTTGACCTCAAGATTTTTAATTCCCCTTCATCTCCTCTTTACCTGTGTCCCTTTTCTTGTGCTACCATTTCTATTGGTGTGCGTCACGCATCAACCTCGTAACTCATTGGGCTCTTTCTCTCCTCTCTCTGTGTCTCTCCTTCTTTATGTGTGGTTCTTCCAATCCCTTGTCACGCGTCTGTTATTTTCCAAATGCACCTTCGCTTTGCTTTGACCATTGCCTTTACATGTATCCATTCCATCTGGTTATTTCTGTTTTTCGCTGTTGATGTTTTTCCCTTCAAATCATGTCCTTCTCTGGTGATTTTTCTCTTTTATCCTCTTTCCATCCTTATCTCACTGCTATTCCTTTCTCCCACACTTTCACACCTCTTCAACGTGTATTTTTTCCCTTTACATGTCTGCCTTGATTGGACATCTCCTATTGCAACTCCTCACATCCCTCCCATCTTTCATTGAATGGCCTCTCTCCTACGACCATTTCTCCCTGCTCCCACTCCTCTTTCCCCTCCCTTCTCTCTCTATCTCGCTAGGAGGACCAGCTTTCCTCCCTGGGTTCTGCAGACCCCGGTGTGAAAACTGAAGGTGGAGGGGGAGGTGGAGGAGGTGGAGCAGTAACCAACGATCAAGGCCTCAGAGTCTCTTCCTCGGGCATTTCCTCTGTCAGCTCGCCCCACAATGGAGTCCTCCCTCAAACCATAGATCCTCCCTCTCTACCCGCTCCTCATCAACATCCTAGTCAGAATGGAGAGCTCCGTGGCAGCCAAACATCTTCCCCAATGACAACCTCACAGACAACTGGAACTACAGCAGCAGCAACTACAGGCATAGCAGAAGAAGGGGGAGTAGGTCAAACACAGCACTGAGCCAAATCAGAGAGAGATGACCCAAAGGAAAACACCACCCCTGCCCTTTCCCCATTTAGCAAGACAGTTCTTTGAAAAGAAATCACCTTTTATGTTCTTATTGCCCAGGCAAGAGAGAGAAGAAAAGCGAGCAGGAGACGAGTAGTAATCATACAGCTACTGTACAGTGCTTAACACATTAACACACAACATAAAGGGCTCTTCAATGGACATTTGTTCTCTTGATGCTCACATGGAGCTTCAGATAGTATCAGTCTTGCAGGACAAGACAATGATACCTTACGTACTTTGAATCTGTCAAACAAAGCATTAACATGCATACCAAGATATGTGAATATGTGCTCCGTGCACTCATCGCCTGTCTTTGATTCCACTAGAAACAAACATGTAAGGATCAAGAACTATAGAATGTCTTGCACCCCAAAGACTTCATAGTAGCCATTAGCAAAGAAGTGCTAGAAGCTAGAAGCTAGCTTACAGTAACCCTTGACTCCCATGGATGTAGATGCATTAATATATCCTGAACACGCCAGGCTACAGTTTGTTTTAGTAGGAATGTGGCAGTGTGGTCTGGCTTTCATAGTGCCTTTGAGTGTTTTTCCAACAGGGTTTTACAATACAGTTAACAGACGGCGATCAAGTTGGCTTTGCAAGTAAGGGAAACAATATATGGGCCGAAAACAGAGATTCAAAGACACAAGATCAAGCATCATAGCGGTTTGAGTGATGAGAGACATTTCTGGGAACTTCTTTCTTCTTTTCAATCTAAGGGACGTCTTGTTTTTGGACTGAGCTCGTGCAGTTTTTCTCTTCTCAATCTCAGAACCGATTTGTGATAAACTGGTGCTAAACAGAAACAAATGGTGCCATTTTCCAAGTCAGCTGTCTGTGTCTGCCATAGCACTGCCTCTTTCATGGTTCACTCACTGTCTTTTCTCTCTCTCTCTTCTGCAGTTTGTCTTTGACAGGACTTTTTTTCCCCCTCCCAATATGTTCCGTGTGCGTCCGTCTTTGTTCTTTGTGCATCATGTTGTGTTATGCTTAAACGGGGGTGTTGGGGTTTCCATATCTGTTTTTGGGTTTTTTTGCACTCCTCCAATCTCTGATTTTAATCACATTTAATAAAAGCAGCTCCCAGGCTCAGAATTGATGGATCAACTATTGCACTTTTGCCTCCAAAGGCTATCTGTAGTTTACAACTAGCACTAGTAATTTTAATACTTTGAAAGACAGGGATGAATGAAGTGTATTCAGTGTTTGTTTGTTTTTCTTTCACTTAAATTATGTTGATTCTTTGTGTTTTTCTAGAAGATGATTATTTTGCTTATTTCAGACACAGCCTTTAATAATTTATCTTGCAATTTTCACCAAAACAAATAAATAGTAAAAACAGGTTTGTAGTTGGTTTGAGCATACACTACATTTTACCCCATTTTTACTTTCAAATTTGCCAAACACAAAGAGGATTTTGTTTCCTTACAAATATCTGTGAAAAGACCATTTCTAGGTTTGCTAAGCCTGCCGTTAAGTGCCTGGGATAGATGCATTGAGTATCCTTTGGCCAGTAGACTAGCTAGTCATCAACCAAATGCACCTTATAAAGCCTTGCGTAACACAATAAAATAAATTATATCCCTGATTCTACAAATTATTATATATTATATTATCTTATATATTACTGTGTGTAGTTTGCTTAACTTGAGGTTTCTTTTTTTAAATGAAAAGAGACCTGTTGTTGAAAACAAAGCAAAAAATAAAATAAAAAATTTAGACAATTGTTTGATGTACTTTGCAAATGAACTCATGATTTGATTTCTCATGTGTCCAATGCTGAAAACACATCTTTGAAATGTTTGCAACATGTATCCATATTCCTTCATTTTGTCTATGAACTGTCTGCTGTAAGGTTTGTCTCGATGTGAATTTGTTTTTGTCTTTGTAGCCTCACACACCGGTGTCGCTCTGCAACAACTTGGCTTGTTTTAAAGTTCAAGAAGTGTTTCACATCAGCCATTTTTCACTTTAGACAGACCACAACATTTTTGTTTTTGCCGTGTCAAAGGTCAAAATGGCCTGCAGTGGTTAAGCTTAGATTAGACTTCTAATGATAGTGAATGTTGAACCACCAAATGTTTATAATGCTAGCAGTCTTATGCAGGGAAAGATTGTCTATTTAGGGCTACTTCTTTCTTGTGAATTTACTTGTGTGGTGAATGTTGGATTCAAAGCGGGCTAGGTTATGAACATCAGTGTCTTTTCTGAGACGTGATATGATCCGTGATTGAGAAATTAACATTGCTGTGAAAATACCTCAGTGACTCAGGTAAACAAGCAGTTGCCTCAGAGCTGAACACAAAAACTATAGAAAATAAAAAGAGACGAGTCCAGCTTTGGAAAGACTGCCACCATGCAGATACTCGGTCAATAGCTATGCTTTAATAGCACCTGATCAAGCACCCTCCCCCGTTTCTTCTCTCTCTCTGTCTCCCTTTTTTCTCCCCCAGCCACTCTCAAAGCTTCATCGAGGACAATGTGGAACCTAATTGGCTGATGCACCATCGGCAGTCTGCAGGGTGGCATGGCCAAATGTCCAGAGCCCTCTCTCGTGACGCGATTGGCTGACAAAGGGAGAACTTGGGGCACTGGTCCCATTCTCTTTGCTCAAAGGATGGTGCAGAGCCCCAGCGGACCATGTAAGGAAATGCTGGGTTTTTTTGGCTTTTTTGTTTTCACTTTACTGGGCCCTCTCTCTCTGATTTGATAACAGGATTTTTTTTAATATGTTTGATGCCTCATGGTTGGATCTACATTTGACTTACAAACAAAAGGTAGGCTGGACAGATATTGTTGTTGTCAGCCTGCCGAGCATGCAAAGAACAGCTATGCAGTCTGATCAATCAGCAGAACGGAGGAACACAAAAGCCAAGGAAGGCGCGATGCTCAAAGTGAGAGAGAGGGGTGGGTAAGATGTATTTCAAAGGTGCTTGACTTCTCTTAAAATTTTCAGTCCAAGCTGATTTGCTTTCATAGCATTTATTTGCCTCTCTCTCTCTATCTATCTCTCTTGTAGTCTTTTCAAATTACCCCTTGATTCCTCTTCATCTATTCACTCTTTATGCATCTAGGATTTTAAAAAGCATCATTTAACCACTTCAGTCTTACTTCGTTCTAGACACACTTGATCTTTTTCTCTCCTCGTAGTTTTTAGCTCTTCCGTTTGAATCTCGTTCAGCGTTTGATTTTAAAGGAACCTAAATATGCACAGCCTAATTCATAACGTAAAACCGCTTCTAAACAATACTCTTGCTTCAGTGAAGACTTTGAAAAGCCGGACAGAATGTTATTATTTATATTTCTATGATGAAACTGCTTATTCTTACAATTAAAGAAAAACTCTTCGTTTAAAATCTTCCGGAGGAGATATTTATTTCTTGATATAGATAGATGCCTCTATCTAATGGAAGTTCATAAATAACCCATTTTATATGAACCGAGTTTCTTACTGAGACAATCTTTTGGAAAGAAGAGTTGCCCCAAAAGACTGCAGCGAAAGGGATGAACTCGTGTTTCACCTACTCCCCTTACGACAGTTTGCACGTTGCTGACACCTGATCCCTCCTTGCTCTTGGTTATTATTGTTCAAAAGCGAAATAAAGTGGACAGATGTCGCCATGGAGCTCTCCATATACGGACGATGTGAAATTGATTGGATAAGGACATTCTTACAGCTATCGTTTTGTACTCCACTTCGACTACCTGTCTGTAGAGTTTTAACCAAGCAGAGGATGAACTCTTGGTTTCAGTGTGGCCACATTTCTGCAGTCAAATTGCTGTAAAACTCCCCGTTTTCTTTCTATGGATGGACTCCACTGACACCAATCTGAGTTGAAATCCCTGCCATTTCCACTTTTGACTGAAACGAGAGAGAGACATGTTAGAGGTCCTGCTGAAACGAGTGAATGTGTTTGTATATAAGTGTGTGTACTGGCTCAATCTTTGTGTATATACTGGATACATGTGTATATATGGTATGTCTATGTGTATATACAGTTTGTTTGTATATGCAGAGTGTACAGCTATTTTTTCCTCTAATGTTTCTCTCTCTTTCTATGAATAGGTCTTCTCAAGTTACCAATATTGAGGCATGGAAAGGTTTTTACATGTACTGACAGCTATCAGAGGCACTTTCTGTGCAGACTTAGAATATCAGCAAGGTCTGTCACTTCTAGCTGCATTCTTGAAGCTCTCATACAAGAAGTAACTCACGTAATATTAAGCTTGCACTCATTTTCTGACCAACTAAAAAAGCTTTTCTAAGTAGATTTGGGTGACCAAGCAATGTTTGTACATATATAGACTTAGACCTTTTTTGCCCCCCAGAAACCTCCATTTGCATTTCTTTAGGGGGCAGGGATAGCTCAGTAGGTAAAGTGGTCGCCCCATGATCGGAAGGTCGGCGGTTCGAATCCACTTAACGGCTACCCTGAGGTACCCCTGAGCAAGGTACCGTCCCTACACACTGCTCCCCGGGCGCCTGCTTAGTGGGCTGCCCACTGCTTCACTGAGTGAATGGGTCAAATGCAGAGAAAAACAAGTAATTTCCCCATGGGGATCAATAAAGTATCCATTATTATTATTATTATTTAAAAATTCTCAACCTCTTTTGAGTTCTTGCGTATCTGGCGTTCACTTATATGTTTGCAGCGGTTGTCATTCAGAGCTATATATTTATTCAGACAACCCTTATATATTTCTTGAAATTTTGTTCCCCAAATTCTGCTTCTCATGGAACCGTCTAACCTTTTTGTGCGGCTAGACTGGCAAACCCTTCCATGAAAGTCTACTGTCATTACTCACCATTGCTCGTTTTTGTATAGGTCCTTACTAAATAAGTGTGCCTCCTCCCCCTTATACTCTTACTAACCTTAGATCCGTTACCTCCGCTGATCGCTCATCTCCATTACCCTTTGACAAGCCATAGCCCCCACCCTCCCTGAAAGCTCCTCTATTGTTGTTATGACAGGACAGACATTTGGGGATTTTCTGTATATTAATGGAAGAGTGGTGTTGAAGAGTGTATTGCAGTTGTATATGGATTTGTTATGAATGTGGATATTCTGATCATTGAATTATTATTGTAATAATGATAATAATTATTGCCTCTTTGATTTTGTTGATTAATTCCTTTGATCCAGTTGATGAAGATGCCATTGTTCCTTTTTTCCTTTCTCTTTTTTTTTTTGGAATACACCGGAATTTATATTTTTCGGGTGGGTGATTCTGGAGATAGAAATACGTAAATAAATTAATAAATAAACAAATAATTAAATTCTTAACTTTGTGTGGAAATGTGTGTTCTACCTTTCTGGACCAACTCTGGATGATTTCAGAGAATGTAGAAAGTAGAAAACTTTTTTCTTTATTTGCATATCCAAAGTTTAATCAACCTTATTCCTCTTTTTTTTTTTTTTCAAATGCACATGAACAAGAGTTTTTGGGCCTTTTTGTTACTCTGATGACTCAGACACACTGGAGCCAGATAGTATTAGGTATACAGTGAGTTACCATGCACAAATGTACGTTTTTGAGCCATACTATAAAAATTGCATTAAACCTAAGTGGTACCTCTTGAGCTTTATAGTCAGGCCAATGCAAAAAGTTGTAATGTGAGTAAAAAAAAATTCAGGATACTGATAAAGCTTGTAGTTATTTGATTAACTGATGTGCTGGTACATGCAGCTTTAGCTCCTAGACCTCACATCTGCTAATTTAAGCAACTGAACTGGACTTTAAATACAGTCTATGCTTAAATCTCCTTTTTTTAATGGTCAGTAGGGGCAGTTCTCATGGTTGCAAAAAGTCTTGTTGTATGACTGTAGTAGAAAATGACCCTTCGCTTTTGATTTATGATGTCTGCAGACACTTTCCTGATGACTTTATGGTCTGGTATGCTAGTCTCAAGGCCAATTTAACGCTGTGTCATTTTATAAATTATGGTTTAATTCAAGAGGAAATATGTAATAGTGTCTTTTAACTAGTGTATGACTGACAAAGGGCTTACCTTCAAAATTCACTGCTGAGCATCAACCTATCGTTTATATACGATCTAGCAATAAATCTCGAGTCAGTCCCACTTACACCACCACCAACAATGTTTGATCATACACAGCTTGTAATATTCGACAGCCAACATATTATTAATATTATTAACATATAGTAGCAGTTTCCCACAGCCTATGTCAATAATTAATTAATTCCACATAAAAACTTCTGAATGAATGTAGTTTGTAAAAGAGAGAAGTCACACATTTACTCTCATTTATTTAATTAAAAAAACAAAAACATTATACTTGACAACCTCTTGTAAAAATACTGTACATTAAAGATAGAAGGGTGTGTTCAGTGTACATGTAAAACAAAGGAAGTTGGTGATCAGTTCACAGGAAGAATTTGGTTGCATCATAGTGTTCACACATGTGTGGGTGATTTAATCATCGTTTAAGGATTGTGAGTCTTCACTTGTGGTGGAGCAGATCATGCCCTCACACGCTCCTCAGACACGGTACTCAGAGTGAGGAGGGCAGGTAAGATTTGGGATCTGGGGATTCGACTGAATTTAGTAAGCTTGTAATTATCTTCATCCTCCTACACTTAATTGCCTGCAGTTCCTTCAGGGGTTTGCAACTTGTGACTTTGGACAGAAAGGAAGAAAAAGCACTTAAGCAGAGGGTTCATGATGTGTAAACTGAACAAACAGAGCGGAGAATTCCACCCCAACTTACCTGTAATTACTACTCTTGTAATTATTCTGCAGGCGACACTGAGAAATTAAAAAAACAAACAAAAAAACCCATGTGCTTGCAATAACTGTTCAAAATCTGTGTTTTTGAGAGACAGTTGGCTCTCTGTCACATTTCCACAGTAGGCAGATACATAAAAACTTAAAATTATGGAAATGTTTTATAGATGTGTACAATAATCCATGAGCTTTATAGTCCTCTAGTGGCATCTACCTGAAATTACAAGAACAGAGGTGCATTCTAGTCTATTAATAAACCCAGTTTTTAAGCAGCATTTTTGATCAACATGGTGTAAGGATCAAAACATAAATTGTATGTAAATATTGTAGGTATTAGTGCCAATATGGGACAAAAACAAACATGAGGTTTTGCATATATATATATATATATATATATATATATATATATATAACATGACCTGTAATCCTGTAACCCATGCAGCGACGTAATTCCTAAATTGCCTAAAGGCATTTCATTTTTTAAACTGTCCTATAATAATCAGAGTGGAAGATAGATCACATTGTCCTATGACCACACACTTCTGAGCGTATTCATAAAAACTGTGTGTGTAGTCTGTGTTGTGGTTTCAGATGATTTTTGTATTTTAGTGATTACATGTTACAGTTTTTATTCAATCGATTTGGCACAATTCTCACAGCAGAAAGGTCTTTCCCACCACTCAGAACAGTTAGGGCATTTTTCATAACACGGACTCACCTGTGCAAAATACACTCCAACAATCAAAAACATTTTCACATTTGTCAGAACACGAATAATCAGCCAATCACTTCAGCTCTAATGAATGAATTAAAACGTTTCAGAAACAAAAATGAAATGTAAAGTGTGTGGGGTTTTTTTTGTTTTTTTTTACAAAACTGATGAAATGAAGAAAAGCATCAGAAAAAAATACAGTCTGAGAACATAGGACCAATTACTGTTTAGTCCAGTGAAGTCACGCTATACATTCAGCAACCACTTTATTAGGTACGTCTGTTTCACTGCCCATCACAGTAACCCAAATATCTAATCAGCCTTTCACATCAGCAGCAACTCAAATCATTTAGACATGCAGACATGGTCAAGACAGCCTGTCAAGTTTGAACAAGTTCAAGAGGACTGAACGTGGCATGGTTCTTGATGTCAGATGGGCTGGTGTGAGTATTTCAGACATTGTTGATGTACTGGGATTTTCCAGCATGGCCATTTTCAGGGCTTACAGCTGATAAGAAGGTAACAGTAACTCAAATAACCACTAGTTACAAACAAGCTATGCAGAAGAGCATCTCTGAAAGCAAAACGCATCCAACCTTGAAGCAGATGGACTACATGCGGCAGCTAAGAACAGGGAACTGAGGCTACGTTTTGCACAGACTCATCAAAATTAGACAACAGAAGATCGAAAAACGCGGTACTCAGATGGCGTCGAGTCACCAGATCTCAGTGCAGCAGAGCATCATTGGGATGAAATTTGGATAAGCAGCTGTGACACAAGACTGAAGGTATGTATATCTATTTGTTGCTAGTAAACCACTGAGAGTGTGTTACTGTATTTGGTCTTTCAGAAATATTTGAAAAAAGTTTGAAGTCATTTGGTTGAAAACGTTAATGCAATGCTGGGCAATTGAGACTCAATGTTAATAATCAATATAAAGACTCAAAAGGGGTTTTGTTTTTTTCAGAGCAGAAAAACGAATTAATACATTTTTGTACTTTAGACAGACTATACTTTAGTATCCAGTCCCTAAATATAAAAATATTTAGGGACTGGATACCCTGGATACCCTGTGTGCCCTTGTTGAAATTAAACTCTACAAGTGAATGAAAAAATATATATATTAAATTTAGATGTGCCAAAGTTATCTGTGTATTACCAGGAAACATCCTCACAGGTGGCTACACAAACAAAAAAACTTGAGCTTCTTTTTTTTATATGTTTTTATAATTAATTTTTTTTCTGACTTCTCACGTGTATGGACGTGAAGTGTCTGACTCTGTTCTGTATTACACAATTTATATGTAAAAAAAATAAAAGGTATTCTTCAGTTTACAAAAACAATCGGAAATCCCTTACAGAGGGTAGTAGGAACGTGGCTCCAATAGTATGAATCAGATGAATCAATCAGATGTTATCTTCAGTGTTTTCTGGCTGTACAGTGTTTGTTTGAAGTGTAAATGCATCTTATTCCTAAACTGCATAATATGTTTTTCTTTCTTTCTTTTGGAACTCCTGATTTTCTTAAAGGGAGGGTTTGTAGACTATCTGGCAACTCTTTTCCGTAATCTCGTGAGTATGTTGCGTGCTCTCGCGGTATTCAGGCGGTCAATGCCTGATAGGAATAATGGCTGCCTTCGTAGCAATGGCTGGAATGGGGAACGACACAAGCGGCATACCGGAGCGTTTTAGCTGACCAGGAACAGCGTAAATTACTGGGCACCCCCTTCTACCCGGTTTTCAGAACGGATGGGTAGAGGGGGTTTTGCCAAAGGACAAAAGAAACGAAAGAGACTCGGAGGGAAGAGGAGGGACGCTAACGCTGCCTTTATAGCTAGCACTAGCTGGCTAGTTGTCGCTGCCGGGGAAGAAGTCCGCGGAGTCGTGACAGCCGTGCGTCGGAACGGGTGAAGGAAACAGGAGTTGAACGCTGGAGCGTGTGATCAAACATCTGGCTAAGCGCTAATATGAGCGGACCCGGACAGGACAGTGAGCCAGAGGCCAAAGTCCTTCTCATCAAGCGACTCTACAGGTACCTTGACGAGGCCGTTTTTGCCAAAGCTAACCGAGGTGCTAATTGAATGTTAATTGAGCTGGCTAGCTTAGCAATAGTCAGACAGTACTTGCTACTACTAGAGAAAGCCCAGCTATCCTCTAACTTATCACCACAGTGAGTAAACCAGCACTCCCGTATACCTTTTCTTTGTAGCATCAGCTAAATTTGATGGGAAGCGCTTCATTCTCTTCAACTTGTCTTGGCTAATGAGCACGGTAGCATTTGTCATCCGTGTCTTTGTTACAGAGAAGTGAAACAGAAAGGTCTCGGGCTGTTAACCCGACTGCTTGCAATGTTTATTCCGACGTTTGTTCTGTTTCCACCTGACGCTTATTTTGTGGCAATTTGGCTAACAGCATTGTCATCGTGCTGATGCTATGTGTTGCCTAACATGCCGACAGGGCTGTGGTGGAGACTGTGCACAAGCTAGATGTCATCATCGGCAGCAAATCGTCCTACAGAGAAGTCTTCAAGCCGGAGAACATCAGCCTTCGCAACAAGTAAGTACGAGTGTCTCGGGAGCTTGTGTGAAGGCGGCTGTAATTTGACTTAAACCTCACTGCCTGCATGCAGTCTCAGTCCTGACCAGTCTTGCTAGCTGTCAGGTGTGTATTGAGGCTCTGTCATGCCTGACATGCGGTAAATGCAGCATCTCAGTGAGCATACATTTCCTAGTTTCTAAATTTAGTTCAGATGTTTATTTTCTAATATTTCCAGCATGACCATCTGCAAACACTGATTGTGGCTTTATCTCAAAGTCTAAGCTGGAGTTGTTGTTTTTTTTTAGTTTAGTTTGATTTTTGTTTTTTTTCCTTGTCCAGACAAAGATGAAAAGCAAGCCTCACTGGTCATGCAGCTTGAGCAGGACTATGGTTGTTATTTGTATACTGGATGTTGTGGGCAGAAAGCTCAAAACCAATAAGAGGAAGTTGGAAAGTTATCTGAGGAGGCGGAATAATGATGGGTGTCTAAACAGTCAGCAAGATAAGGGAAATGTTATCTCATCCTGCTCTGATTGCTCTGGGAGTTTTGTCAAGCTATAACTAGACAGGCCTAGAGGACTACCAGTGAAGCCAGTAAACAAACCAGTAAATTAGTTGGACTATAAAATCAACCAGGCGCTATTTTAATAATTGATTCAAGTGGAATTTTATTCATTCTGCTTTTGCTATCTGTCAAATTTGGTACCTGTTCCATGTTTAAACCTTCTGTTGCGACACAGGCTTTAAAAGGAGAGGGGCAAAAACTGCTGGTTTCAAACAGTGAATGAAATGAGGGACTTCACCAAAGCCCAGTTAACAAGTGTACTGTTAATCATGCAAAGCTACTCTTGAATAGGGATGGGAATTGATTTGCAATTCCAATTTCATTATCAATATCACTTATCAGTTCGATTCCTTACCAGTTCTCTTGTCGATTCTCATTGGCTCCACTTTGGAAGTAACCAGCTTTTCTAAGCAGCATATCAAAGACAGCACATTCTGCAAATTAATTGCATGCTGTGGGTCAAATGTTTGTGCTTGTTGGAGGTATCCCCCCTCTTTGTTGTGATCAGTATCAGGGTTGTTACTCCAAAAAAGTGATGTATTCCACATGTTACAGAACATTTTCTTAACAGTAATGATGCATACTACTCATTACATTACTTTCATGTTTTTCGGTAAAATGACCTGAAACCCATTGCCTAATAGTTACTGTTTAACAATGTAAACCTTAGACCACAGTCCCAAACACAAACAAAAACCCCTGTCCTAATGAGGACACATTTATGATTTTTTCCTCTTAGTATTTAGGTAAGAACACAAAGCTGACATTAAGAGACTTCAGAGTTATTGCCACAGTGATTCTATTTTAGAAACATAAACCGATAGGGACGGAGTCTGCATCATGACATCTTATTGGTTTGTTACCTGTTGAAGTTCAGGGTCTGGCTTTGGGCTGTGCGATATAACGATATATATCGGATGACGACATAAAAACGTCTATCGTTTGTTTCACGGTGTCGCAAAATAAACAGTTTACGGCAATATTTTTCATCGTTTTGATGGTCACTGTAGTGGCTATATTAATTTCTTAAAGTTCTCTTTCTCTTATATAACCACACGACTGACAGACAAGCGTCTGTTTTTATGCGTTGTCATTAGCAACAACGACGGTAAAACCATCGTGTGTCCACTTGTTTATTTTCCACATAAACCTTTCACAATAAAGCTCAAGATCTTGTTGAGACTTTTCAAAATAAACAGAATCACGTGAAAGAGTATGCAGAGTATTTACAGATGAGAAGCAAAAAAGAGCCGTCAGGTGCTAAAAAATAAACCTTAGACTCAAACGATAGAACAGGCTTTTTGCCGCAGCACACTGTGTAATAAATACTCACAAAGAAAACGGCGGCTGTTACAACTTATGTCTAAAAATTGGAAACACTTCACGCAAGTCGAGCTGCCCGAGATTCACAGAATTTACAGAAAATGTTAAATTTTTGTGATTTATATCGTTATCGGAACGATAGATGTCTTATATCGGGATATGAGATTTTGGTCATATCAAATGTTGTGCATGCAGTTTGCACTTTACTGTTGCACTCTCGTCCTTTGTGCAATAATATTAAAGGTAAGGTCCATATCCACACTGCAGGCTGCGCCACAGTTCCTGAAATCAGCTGATTGATAGGCAATGAGATTAACGATTCCAAGGAATTAAACTACTGGGAATGGTTCTCGAATTTCATACCTACTCTTGAAGACACGAGAATCAAAATATGGAAGAATGTGACTGGTACCGAACAATGCTGTACTTTTAAGGTATAGATGGACATTTGTACTGCTATACTAAGCAGTTTGTTTATACTTAAAGAACAAACAAACACTGCTGCGTCAATTAGTTTCAGAAAATGATTAGAAAGGATAAAATGACTTCTTTTTTTTTCAGTACAAGTTTCTAACGTGGCAGGTAACATCTTCCAGTGTTATTCTTTGTCTGACCTTAACCCAAACATTGCTTTCAGTTTACTGTCAAAGAAGACAACATAAATCAGAACATGTTCATATTTAAGAACCTAAATTCACAAGTAATTTATTCATGAGACTTTCTGTCCAGCAATTTGTCATTGGTAGCATTAGCTCATGTTGATGTTCTTTTCTGATGTTAAAGTGTATGAAAAACCAAGCACTGATAAACATCTTTATAAAATGAGAGAAATGCAGCATGTACTTGCCTAAAGTATTAACATAATTGTGTCATTTGCCGCACACAAGATCTGAGATTTCACAAAATTCTTGTGAACAACTTCTGAATCAGACCCAATGAGTCACACAAGTCACTTCTGATATTTTGTTTGTGTTTTTTCCCTGTAGGACACGTACTGTCGTGTTAATACAATGGGCCTCCAACCAGTCAGAAACCTCAAGGCTTGTTTCTGACTTTGGGATAAAACCGAAATATGCAGTCCAATAGGAATGCTGAGGTCACAGATGTTATGTTCAGCTGTCCAACTGTACTTCATTATACACATGTTTCTGTTATTCAGCTTCCTCTTATTACATGTGGTGCATGAAATAATAGAAACACTTATTAGAGTAACAGAATTACAAGCTACAGCCTCCTTAATGACCATGCAGATGCAACATTGAGGTTGATTTAATCCCATTCTAAAACAGTTTCCACAAATAAATTTCACAAAGGTTGGTTTTATTTAAATGCATTTTATCTGGCTGGCAGCTGGATGTATGTAAAATTTCATTGTCATCAAGAAAAAACATGTTTTAGACAAGCAGCAGATTTTCTTGCTTGTGGGGATCTCAAATTTATAAAGTTGCATTAAGTACTTGCTTAATGCAATTAAGTCATTACTGCAGGGGCTTGGGTTTGAGTTTGGTCTGACCAGTTGTTGCAATTCATTCTCCCTCACTCTCTTCCTACTTTCCTGCCTACTGTTTGCACTCATCTGTCAAGAAAAGTCTAAATATGCTCAAAAATGAAAGCAGCTCAATGTTATTAAGCTGCTGCACGACAAGGTTGTCAATATGCAGTCATTTCTGTCCTTGATGGGCCCTACACTTCATGTGAAATTAAAGCCGTTTTCACACGTGCAGTTGTCTAGGTGCTACCCAACACAGATGGATGTGAGATTTCAAATGTGACAGTTGAAACGGTCAATAATCTGTCAGCTTTTTATTACAACTTTTGGCATAGTGTCCAGTTTTTTTTTGTTTGTTTTTTTGTGACTAGAGCAGGTAGTAATCTGGCAAATTCACAGCTAGTGAGCAGCTTTCCTGCCTTCTGCATGCTCCACTGAGGCTGCACTCTCACCTCAGGAGATCACATTTACAATAGTCTCACTTACTGTGGATTAAATGTACGGAAGTACTACTCTGACCAGTGTCTGAACCTGATGCACCCAACAGTGGTCCAGAACTTGTGTGAAAACACTTAAATAATTGGTCCTTTAACCCAGCTGTCTTCTCATTGCACATGTGCATCTTTTTTTCTGTTTTCAGGCTGAGGGAACTTTGTGTGAAACTGATGTTTCTGCATCCAGTGGACTATGGCCGCAAGGCCGAGGAGCTGCTGTGGAGAAAGGTTTACTATGAAGTCATTCAGGTTATCAAGACCAACAAGAAGGTAAATGTCCCTGCAGCTGTGGAAAAATGGCCTTGCTGCATATATTAAACTGACCGCATTTGTTTTCTGTTGCTACCTGGCTAATCCAGCTTTTACTTAAAAGGTGAACTCTCCAATTTATTTTATATTCATGCCAGTGACCACAAAAGCGTTTAGGAGAATAATAATTTCACAATAAGCATTCATTTTCAGCAGTCCAGTCTGCAACTTTATTGTTTTGGTTCATTGTCATAGCACTATAAAACTGCAGACATGGTGACTACACGAAATAAATGCTATATTTATAGTGTCAATACTTGAATTAGTTTGTGGTGATGAAATCTTGGTGTCATGTTCACAGCCAATTTCAGCTTTTAAACCTGCGTACCCTTTATTGCAGGTTAACGCTGGTTTAATATGAGCATCGTTGGATTATAAAACATTTATTTTATACATTTAAAATCTTCTCGAAACTCAACTTTATAACAACACGACACAGTTGCCAGTTGTAATCTTGTCTATTTTACATTAGTTATATTTTCTTTTTTAAGTTGCCTGTTATTTTGATGCAGATCACCCTCATTGGTGTACTGTTCCTTTCTCTAAAGTCCTCACTTCTCTTTTGATTTGGGTTTTCTTTCACTGCAGCACATCCACAGTCGCAGTGCTCTGGAGTGTGCCTACAGAACTCACCTGATAGCCGGCGTGGGTTTCTACCAACACCTGCTGCTCTACATCCAGTCACATTACCAGCTGGAGCTGCAGGATTGCATTGACTGGACCCACGTGACAGATCCACTGATAGGTTAGATGAGCCAGCACATTCTCACACTCTCAGATGAAGGCATAAAAATAAAATGAATTGTCTTTCTGTTTCAGGATCCTTAAACCACCCTTGAATAAAACTGAGTTATTTGTAACAACAACACTTCTTTTAAAGTGTAAATGTCTGCTGTAGACAGTATAGCTGGTGTCCTTGTGGAAAAACTTGAAACTTGATGAAGATAGTTGAAACTTTATTGATAGTTAATCTATGTAATACATTACCTGTACTAGAAACTAGAAACTCTGACCTCATTTGCTACTGATATTTAAATGCAGTTTAGACTCACTGAACAAATAATCAGTAGTGAAGGTAAGGACTCCTGACTACTCTACTGTCAAAAACGAAGACTAAAAAGCCCAAGACAGAAATCGTAAAGACTAATCACATTAAATATTCATGATTATGGATAATCATTAATATAGGTTTTTGGGGGTTTTTGTTACTGTAATTGTACAGTCCTGTTGTCAGGGAAATACAGCCAGAGAGGTTTTATGTTCCTGCAAGGTGATGGTTTATAGTCTGTTCTGTAAAAGTACTTGTTTTTGACTCTAAGATATTTCTTATTTTTGTGAAAAAACACTGCAAAGATGCCACAACCCAGCCCCTGGCTACCGAGTAAATCACCTCTTCTTATCCAACTTAAACAAAACTAGTTTTGAATGTTAACGTTAGAGATGCTTCAAGAGTATCTGGTCCCGGCTCTTTTATTTGGACTCTGTGCTACCCTGTTGCTGTGTTGGAATTTAAGCTTGCTGTGTTGTTACATAAGTCAAAGTCATTTTGGATAAAAGGATTGGATGGATTAAAAAAAAAAAAAGTGTTGTGTAATTGTTCCCAACAGGGCGAAAGAAACCAGTGTCAGCCACCCCCAAGGAGATGGAGTGGGCACAGATGGCCTGTCATCGCTGTCTGGTCTACCTTGGAGATCTAGGTAATAATAAGATAATAGAATATGTAATTAATTCAACTATCTGTCGGGCTTGCAGAGGTGTGAGACAGAACAAGTGTCATTCAGCGTGGGAAAATTTGACTCGGTTATATAGTATAGCTGGCTGAAGGCTGTTTGCTTGGCTTAGACTTATGTGAACCACAGGTATGGGTCAAAAATGTCTGCACCACTTAACCTTTGACTCCTGCAGTGAGAACATATGACCTATTTCCCTTCAAAATTACTGATTAACTTTAAAGCACATTAAATATATTGGACTAAAACCTGTAAAAATTGTAAATTAAGAAATTCATACTGGATGACCAGTGATCCATGATTCTATTAGAGGCACTGTTTTCAAGCTGTTTGGTTTATGATAGTCCAGCATCCTTGTAAGACTGTGAGAATGCTGTAGCATTAAAATGAAGGATGTTTCACTTTGTAGCTGTTTTTGTTTGTTTTTTTTCTCATGTTTGTCTGAAGCCATTCCAGGTCTTTGTGTTTGTGCACATTTCTGAAATAATCAATTTCAGTCTTCACCTTTTCAGCCACAATGCTGTAATCATATAGATTTGCATTTTTTTTTCTTACTTTAACTGTGATGTTTAAAATCATTTTCTCCTCAGCGCGCTACCAAAACGAGCTTGCAGGAGTGGAGGCTGAGCAGCTGGCGGAGAGGTTTTACCATCAGGCATTGTCAGTTATGCCACACGTAGGTGAGTGATGAGAATGTAGGGTTTGGTTTGTTTGTTTTTTCAAACAGTACTGTATTGCCATACCCGTGGTCTTACACAGCATGGAAGGGACGTGGGGTGATTTAAAAGTTTTATTTTTCTTGCCAGAACAACACAGATGTTAAATCCAGTTTAGTGTTGTTGTTGTTTTGGTTTGGTTGTTTGTTTTTCTTTTTTATATTGTAAGTATAGAATTGTGAAATGTGCTTACTCGCTTTCGCAGAAGGTCAATACACTTTTGTGTGTTTATTGTCAAAATGGAGCGCATAAACACCTTTTTAGTTAAAATGGGAAGCTTAGCATTGTGCATCGGCTGAACATTTTCCTGCTTTGTTTTTGTTTGTTTAAAGGCCTGTAGATAAACTGATTTAACTGGATTCTTTATGTACACAACAACAACAACAATTATAAACTTACTGATACTACTAATACAAAAAGAACCATTAAGTTCATTCAGGAAAATAAGATTTGTGGTCAGTATACTTGTGAGAACAACTGTTAATTGTTGTTTCTTGTAGTTGACAAACAATAAGACATCTGTAAATATCACTTACTTGCTATGAACATGTCCTCCCACCACCTCTCTATATAGACATTGTTCACATTAAATGCAGCTGTATTCATACTTTATAGGGTTGAAAGATATTGGGATATTTCATAAAAACCTACATACGCTTGTTCTTTTCAAATGATTTTTTGGGTTATATTACAATATTATTTGAGAAACTTACAATTTCTTTTTTTAACAAATGTAGCATTACCCCATGGTTTTCTGGGTACTAACTCAAAAATAAATGCTGACTTGGTTTGTGTTGGTTATCTGCCAACAGGAATGCCTTTTAACCAACTGGGCACACTGGCAGGGAGCAAGTTCTACAATGTTGAAGCAACTTACTACTACCTACGCTGGTGAGCCATGTTTATATACGTTTGCAGTGTTTTTAACTTCTCTCGTATAGTTGTAAGTCTTAACAGATGTAATCTGTGCTCAGCATTCAATCAGATGCCCCCTTTGAGGGCGCCTACGGCAACCTGAAGCGCCTGTTTGACAAAGCTGCCAAGATGTATCATCAAGTAAAGAAACAGGAAATGAAGAAGTTGTCTCCCTCTCGACAAAGGTGATGCACATTCACGGGCTACCTTTTAAAGCTGGGTTACAACAAAGCTAGTCAGTCACACTTCATGCAGTGTTTTACACACTATTTAAGGGTCATTGTGGTCTATGAAGTGTGTTATTACTGTGGTAGTACTAAACATTTTCCCTCTGGAATTTGTCAATTTTGGTAAATTTACTTTTCTTGGTTGGAATTTTTCCTCTTTCTGTGTGTGTGTGTGTGTGTGTGTGTGTGTGTGTTTGTGTTATTAATGGCCTTCACTGGCTTGCTTACAATGTATCTATAGTAAAACATGTTGACTTCAGTCTGCTTACATCAGAGTAATTTAAATCCAGTCCCAGTTGACTACTGGGGCTTCACTTAATTAACAGCTTATGTGCACTCTGTCTCAATCACGTATGCGCTCTAACCACTGGTGAAATAAAGCAGCATCTCCCTCCAGATGATATTAAATGATTGATGATTCCACTGGGTAAATTAGATTGTTGAAGAAACAAAAGTAACAGGCATCAGTTGGAATAAAAGACAAATATAGACAAAATGAACAATGTTTTAAAATGAGTAGGTGGGGGGTAGTAAGAGGGGAAACAAGATTAAGATTGTTTTCCCACCTGGACAGAGAACAATGTTGTTCTTATTCCATGTACATAAATGACCAGTAAGCAGCTTGTACTATATTAAATCCCTCTGTGTTTTCACGTAAGAGTCAAAATCTAAAAAGCGTGGAGCTGAATATATTGTGAACAGGTGTTGTTAATGACATTGCTGGAAGTTTGTATTCAAGATTCTTTATTCGTCACATGCACAGTTATACAAGTATAACACGCAGTGAAATGTAACCTGACACGCTCCTCGACTTGTGCAAAAGGGGGAGAGAAGAATATTATATATTATATACATTAGGTGAATGTGCAGTAGTAGCATGTAAGCAGCAAGCAGGAGAATTCTGTACATTAAGTGAATTAAATAAGAATAGACAATATGAACATTTTACAAAATAAACAATATGACCATATTTAAAATTAAACAAAGTATGTATGTTCTCTTCCATGTTCCTGTTTTTGCTGAGGTCATAGGTCAGATGTTTCTAAAACCACTGATGTTTTCATTTTAAAATGCTTTTATTTCATTTTATTTTTCTTTATCAAAACATAGAAGTAGTAAATGGATCTTTTATTGTGTTTAATACTCTGTAGTTGATCATTTTTGCTGTGGCCTTTTTTGCAGGTCGAAAGACATTAAGCGGCTCCTGGTGAGCTTCATGTATCTGCAGAGCCTGCTACAGCCCAAGAACAGGTTTGTGTTTGTGTTGTGACTCTGCACCCACACTGTTTTAGAATCAAAGTCCACAGTGGAAATAAATCATTTGGTTTTGTGTATTTTAATGCTTAACTAGTTTATCTTTCAGTTTATGCCAGATAAAGGCTTTTTACATTCATATGTAGTAAATATTTAACAAATCTGTTTATAGCGTCTTCCCTCTGACGTGGTAGTCAAGTTAAATATTTAACATTCTAAAGTTTGAAAACAGATCTGTTGGATTCCAGGCTAAGAGTAAAATGTAGTTGTAGGATTACTGCAGGGTCTGTCTGGGCCAGGTCTAAAATTAAAATAAAGGAAAAAAAGATTTTAAATTTGCTTTTATTTCTAGTAAATTTAGGTAATTAAGTGGCATGTTTAAGACTGGTCAAACAAAACGCAAACAAACTATTTTAAAAATCACCTTTTAAAAGTTTGAGTTCTTGTCACTTGTTGTTGTTCCACTATGAGTGGTCAGATAGTTTTGCTTAGGAAGGAATTTACTGAAATGACCTGGAAGTATCTGTGTAGTGGTCGTAATCAGAGCTGTTCAGATTTTCTAAGTGCTAAGAAAAGGAGCTTCAGCCTTTTATAGCAGAGCATGCTCTGAACCATCCAATATGAAAGGAAAGGAGGCAACCACCCCATAGTTCATAGTGATGTGCCACCCAACTGTTCTTGGAAATGGTCAACAAAAGTGTGGCACAGATCATTTAAATGTCAAATATAAGTGTGTTTTCCATTTCATGCTGTAATCTGTTGATATGTTTTGAGCAACTATAGGCTGTTACACCCAGAGTGGAACTATGAATATTATATTACTGTAATAAAATCTTCTTCTTGAGGTGTTTGTTTTCTTAGAGACTGTATATTTGCATAAAAGCTACTTTTGATTGCAAATGTATGTACACAAAGTACAACCAGTGTCCACAACTATATTTTCACATACCATCAATGTTATCCTTGGAAGTTTTAAATTGTTGAAGTGCATTTACCGTGTTTCTACAGTAAGTCTTTATTTTGTGTGGTTTATGTAGCCTGATGGAAACGGAGCTGACTTCACTCTGCCAGTCGGTGCTGGAAGACTTCAACTTGGTGATGTTCTACCTGCCACCGCCAACACATGGCGGTGCTCACCACACCCCTAGCGAGGAAGAGGAGGAGCAGCAGCAGCACAGTGACAGCTCCTATCCTGTGCTGCCTGACAACCTAATCTTCAAAATGGTGGTCACATGTCTGATGGTAGTGCACAGCCTTAAGAGAGGAGGTAGGTGGTTGTGTAATTTAAGCTGTTCTAAGGAATTCATTTGTTCATTCATTTTTCATTACGTCACCACAAGTGAACAAAAAGTTTTCAGTACGTCCTCTATGAATCAGAGCACGTGTGATGTGTTCGCTCCCAAAATGAAATTTCGACCCTGAGCCTTTGTTGTCAAAACAGACCATTTTCAATTTGTTTTAGTTATTAAAGCACTGAATTACTTGGAACTTTAGAGGTATAGAAGTAAATCTTTCTTGTGTTTATTTAAGTGTTTCTGTGTATTTTGTCCTTAGGTTCAAAGCAGTACAGTGCATCCATAGCATTCACTCTGGCCCTCTTCTCCCACCTTGTAAACCACGTCAACATCCGGCTTCAGGCTGAACTGGAAGAAGCAGAGAGTCAGGTGCCTCCACTTCAGACTGACGCTGCAGGTGAAAGAGAAATGTATTCTTTTCCTGTATGTTGGGAAAAAGGCATAAAAATGCACCTGCAAGCTATTTCTTATATATAAAAACCATCATAAACCAGCACAGTATCAAGAACTGTTGGCTATATGAGTATGTGGACTTTTTAAGATGCATTGGAGACTGTGTCGATATATGATGATGATGATGTGTTACTTAACCTGACTCTTTAAAACCATACCAGGGTTTGCATCCTTGTACTCTCCTTGTTGCTTGTGCGCACACCCCGTTCCAACAATGAATGTTGGGTATAACTTTAATGGAGCTCATTGGCACTATTCAGCCTTTTTAATGTTGAGAGTCTAAACTAAAAAACCTAAATAAGGACAGCATTATGGAGAATTTGCCCATGTTAACAGACACAGTATATGTCAGCACAAAGTAGGACAGAAACAAACAGTTATAAAGTGATGAAAACTACTGACACTATGCACATAACAGAACTCCAAGAAAAGGAAGGAAGTCGTGTCTTTGCATCTTATTTTAATCACACGCTATAAATAAAGAAGGTGCTAACAGATATCCTGCCCTAATGCCTAAGACATTGTCTTAGTTTTTATTTATAATGGTAAACCCTTACACCCCTCAGCCATAAAAGGCAGATGGAGAAGTTTCAAAATGATACTGAACATACTGTTTAGTGAAATATATAGTTGAAAGTAATTCTTTTTTTCCAGAGAAACATCCTCAAAGAACTTGAATGAAATTAAGATGCAGTTTTTATCTCTATCTAGACGATCTGGACATGAAGGATCTGACAGCTGCACCGACAGATCCCTCTGGTGAAAGGCCTTTGCAAAATGGTTCCCTGGAGCAAGAGGATGAGGAGGATAAGGATGAAGATGGCTCTGAAAGGGTTGCAGCCAACAAGCACAGCACCATAGAAGAACAACGCAAGATGAACGAAGAGAAGCAGAGGCAGAAGAAGAAGTACAGCCGCCTTTCTCGACTCCGCCGTCGCCGCTGTGCTCGCAAAGACGGTCACGGAGAGGATGAAAGTGACTTGAGCGAAGGCTTCGAGAGTGAAGAAGAAGAAGATGACGATGAAGAAAGAGGGGTCCGTGCTGATTCAACAGGTGGGACCACAACAGGAACGCCAGTCAACTCGTCATCTGTGAAGAAGGAGCCCAAGAGAGATGCCTTGGGCGAGGAGGGCAGCTGGGGAAGCGGCTCTGAGGAGGAGGAGGAAGGAGGAACAGCATTTGATGTAGAAACTGATTCAGACATGAACAGTCAAGAGTCTCGCTCAGACCTAGAAGACATAGAGGACACGGAAAACTCAGAGGGTCACGCCCGGGAGCACCAGGATGATGAAGATGAGGACCAACCAAAGGAAGACGCAGGAGAGAGGGATACCACCGACACCCCTCCGACCACCAATGGGCCTCTCATGTCCAGTGACTCCAGCATTAGCAGTAACCTGCAGGCCATGTCTTCTCAGCTCTTCCAGGCTAAGAGATGCTTTCGCCTGGCGCCAACATTCAGTAACATGCTTTTAAGGCCTCATGCTTCGTCTTCCCCGAGTATTCCAACCCCTACTGACAGCTCAGCTCCCCCCTCCCAAGAGACTCCTCCTCCTCCTCCTCCTCCTCCTGGAGATTCCCCCTGTGAAATGAACCCTGGTACTGCCAATGGAACCAGTGAAAATGGTAATGTTTAACATTAGTTTTATATAAAACATAAAATCAGTGTTCCCTTTATGATGCTCAGTCATCTGATCACAGAGGGTTCACAGTGTTCTAATCAAGCTTGTCTTTTGGCTCATTTTTCCTAATTCACCAGACTTGGACTCTGATTCGGAAGGAAGTCAACACAGCACTGAGTCAGTACATAGTGAAAAAACCCTCTTAGAGAAACTGGAGATTATGACCAATCAGGGGTTAATCCAGGTTGTTAAGGTGTTTCTTGACTGGCTACGGACAAATACCGATATTATCCTCATGTGTGCGCAGGTGAGGTGACAGATTTTTCCTGCTTTGTTTACGAAATGCTGGCTTTTCAGGATTGTATTTCACAAACTGATCATCTGTGTTCTCTGCAGAGTTCCCAAAGCCTGTGGAACCGACTGTCTGTGCTGCTGAACCTGCTACCAGATGGCAGCAAGCTGCTCGAGGCTGGTGAGTTACTGCACTGCACAGAGATTTCTGCTTGTCTCAACGGCAGTCAGGTTCTGGCATTTTTTTCCTCCTGTGTCCTTAAAGATTAAAATCTAGATCTTATAGATATTACTATTCACTCTGAGCCTCATTCAAGAGCATTTCTTTATTCTTAGCCTAATTATCTCTTAAATGACTTTTTCTCAAGCTGAACTTTATTATTATTATTTCTTGGAAACACAAACCAAATAACACTTGGTTGCTCAGGAGATGTAAAGCAGTAAAACAAATGGTGTGTTGTGAGGGTGTCACCACGGTGAAACATGTTATTAAAACAACACATTATTTTCAATGCAATTAGGTGATTTTTCTTGTTGTGCTTACATCTGAGCTCTGATCTCATCCCTGTACTGTACACTCACTTTACTGACAATACTGTGTAACGCTCAGCTCTCGCACTGAATAGTTATCTCCCTGTGTGACTTTAACACTCTGGTGAGTGTGCTCTGAGTCTACATTTACGGTACTAATTTGTATTTGTGTGTTCTTGCTGCAGAGCTCAGTCTGAACGCTGAAGTGACAGAGTTGTTAAATGAGTGTGAGCGACCGGATTTGGTCCAGAGTCTGCTGCTGCCTGAGGATCTGGCTCTGCGACACCTGCCTGCTCTTGGTGTAGCCCACCGCCGCCTTGACTTTTCCCGGCGCAACCCCTCCCTCAGTCCCCTACAAGAGGTACAGGCACTCAGACTCATACATGCACATCATATTAAGTGCAGGCTAAAACACTGGAAGGCACAAAAGGAAATTGTCTGTCTCTGATTTATTGTCTTGAGCTGGGTAAACACTGAAATTTTGGTTATTGTGGGAAAAAGATGGCACATGTGAAAGAATGGTGTTGATATCTTTGGCCGTGACTCCAAACAACAGTCCTACAAAGAGAAGTTCAAAATGTTGTAAAGGGACAAAATTCAGACAATATGAGGAATCCAGAATTACCATCTGACAATGTAACTGCTCCCTTGACCTGTGTCTGTCAAACCAGCCAATGAGAGCACAACATAAAATCAACACAATACCCACACATGTTGTAGGAAAAAAACAACATATGAAATGGATTTAAGAAAACAAAGAAGAAATTCTAGTTTGAGGTGTTGCAGCACAGATTATTTGCTTGTTGTTATGTCATCCTGCTGTTATCATGATCAACATGATCAATGTACTACGCCACCAAGGGGAGCAGCCATGCATCATAGATCACAGACAAAGATTCAGCGGGGATGGTCATTGTACAGTGTACAAAGATTGCAAAAATAAATGTAGACAAACAAAAACAATAAATACAGACAAAAACATGATTCGGTTTTATTAATCACTTAAAATGCAATAAGAGTTTAATTTTAGAAGATTTACACATTTAATGAAATTAGCTCAGTAATTGAAATTAGAGCTGAAAGCATTACTTAATAGTTGATTAACAGGAAAATAGTGTCATGTAATACTGACCTAAATACTTCCAGACTTTGGACTGTTGATTTGAATCGAGGACGTGTGTGTGTGTGTGTGTGTGTGTGTGTGTGTGTGTGTGTGTGTGTGTGTGATGAACCAAAATAAGTTATTTAATGAGATGGAAATATTTGAGTAAAACTCCTGTGGAGTCTAAATGTGTAATCAGATAACCTCAGTTCTAAATCTTTGCGTCATTAAAGTTTTGTTTTGTTTTTTTTGTCTTTGTGTTTCTTTCAGTGTGTGGTACGAGTGTGTTGTATTCGCAGCTTCGGCCACTTCCTGACAAGTCTCCAAGGCAACGTGCTGCACTTTAACCCAGAGGCGGGCATCTTCACCAGCGTTAGTCAGTCCAAACAGGATAATCTGGTGCAGCAGGCCAAGGCCCAGTTTCGCATGGTGATTGACATTTTAGTCATTACACAGTTTAAAATTTTAAAAAACCTGTGGTGTTGTGTACGTGTTTTTCTATTATGACCTATAAAATAAATATATAATGACCTGGAACCCAACATGTTTTTTGTTTTTGTTTTTTTTTTTTACATATTGACCCCGTTTTCTTTGTTTGTTTGTTTTTGTTTGTCCAGGCTGAAGAGGAGGCTCGTCGTAATCGATTAATGAGGGACATGGCCCAGCTTCGACTACAGGTTTTTATTTTAGTTACTGTCCCCTGACTCTTTGTGTTGTTATCGCTTTATAACAATCCCTAATACACGGTAAATTGATGACTAATTATGGTATTATAAATATAGTTAATTATAGTTTCTTTACAATTAACAAATCATGAAATGGTGATGTTTACTAATTGGTTAATGATTGGTTTAATCAATAAGTTTTGATTTTAGGTTAAAAAACAACTGTCTGCAAGTGAGAGTATTGCTGCTGCTTATGCATCATAGGACCTGCTCAAAGAGAATGTGTGCGTCTCTAAGAAGTGCTGGATATGAGAACAGCCTCCCTCTTTAGTGATGAAAAAAACACACAAAGTGTTCTGAAAGGTTTACTGCAAAAGAGGGTCAACATAATCAACCAGAGTGTTGATAACCAAGAAAAAAACAGCTGTAATTAACAATAATCCACCATTAACATAAAACATGAGCCTGATTGGCCGGCCAAAGTTAACAAGAAGAAAGGAAGCAACTCCGACCACTCCGCTGCAGATTTCCTGTCTCTGGCGTAAACAAACATTAGATCTAAATCTAATAGAAATAAAGTTGTGAAAATATGACCACTGAGTCCATCAGAAATGACTCTAAATCATACAAAAACAAACTGAAGGCAGGAGAGACCATGAGAGACAACCTCCTGCTCACGTTTGGTAGCTTCCAGTTTGTAAGGCCAGACCACAGAGCTTAGTGATATACAGGTAACCAACAGGGGGCGGGGGGAGACATGCAGCAATAGTAAATACATTATGTAGTATATCGAATGCCATGTGCACCAGTGTCATCAGAATGTAATTATCTTTTATCAGCTGTGACAAAATGTTCATAAAATTTATTGGAGAAATCTTGAGAAGAGAAAGTTTGCAAGGAGTGACATTGTTTATTAGACTACAAGCATCCATCACTGACTACAATACATGTTAAAATAAAATCTACACGCTTCTTAATTTAATTAGAGATCATAACGAGTTGGGTTCCTTTCTTCTGTCCTCTCCTTGCAGTTGGAGGTGTCACAGCTAGAGGGCAGCCTTCAGCAGCCTAAAGCCCAGTCATCCATGTCTCCCTACCTGGTGCCAGACACAGCTGCTCTGTGCCAGCATCTGAACCTCATCCGGCAGCTGGCTGGTAGCGGTTGCTTTATCATCATCATCCCACGAACAGGTCAGTGCACTGTGGCATCTTTTGTCTGGAACAGCGGTACACAGCCGCTGTTTGTACCATTTCCCCACATAGGTGGTGGGGATTAATGGATTTACAGGGATCTTTCTCTTGTTCAGTGATTGTGCTTTATAGGATGACAGAGCAAAATATCAGTCTGAACCTAACCCTTTATAAAAAAATAAGTCTTAAAAGCCTCTCCATAAATTCGCACAATGTTACTCACCGCTAGAATTGGACCCGAGGCCAAGATTATGCAGGAAAAATACCAGGTTGTCTTAACGCTTTCCTTCTCAGATCCCTCGTAGGGGTAATCCTAGTTTCTCTTTTCTGAACTGAACAGTTTCTGCCAGTTTTCAGGCTTCCAAAGCAAAAAGGTTGTCAGATGTCGTGTTTACGGGGGAAAGAGTTGAAACCTTTTTTTCTGTACCGATAAACAAAGTCTTAAATATTTTCCCTCACCTGCTGTAGGTATTTTGAGTGTTAATTTCCCAGACTTTGTCAGTATCTCAAATGTGATAACAGGCAAACGTAGATTTTAACAAAAACTAATTAACTAAAAATAGTCTAGTCGTCCATTTTCTGTTTCTCTTATGGCTTTAGATTGTTTTCATTTCAGTTATTCTTATTGTTATTATTGGAAATTATTCCTGCATACGGCTGGGAAAGAACTGATCCCTTTTTATATTTTGGTATTAATGTAATATTTTTAGGCAGAAAATACATATTTAAAACTATATATTGGTGACACCTGCAGAAAATCCTGATTGGCACAAACATGCAAGTTTAAATTGGTTATTAATAAAGTTAATCAAGTCCAAAAGTTAAGAGGAGGATTTTTCGTGGCTCAGAAACGGGCCTGTGATAGTGACTGTGCTCATAAACACGACTGATCCACATGTTGGTGAAGACGAAGAGTCTGTGTTACCTTACTTAGAAGTCGATGTGTGTTCATGTTTTTCTATAAGCAAACATGTATTTAAGTTTTAGGAAATGAAGCCTCACTTCTTTCTTTCTTCTTCTTTCTTTTTTCTTTCTTTACTAAGTGAGGTTAAACATATTTTCAACACAGTCTTGTTGCTTTTTTTCCCCTTTTGTGGGCGAGTTTGTCACAGATGGAGGCGAGTTTTTATTTCCCCATACAGACTTTGTACAGAAAGGCCACTGTGTGCAACAACATGAAGCAAACCTTTTTCACTTTGTCATTATGGGATGTTGTATGTAGAATTTTGAGGTGATAAATACATAAATTTAGAGCCAGGCTGTAACATGTAACGTAACACAGATTGTGAAAGGAATGAGTGGTGCTGAAACAAACTGATAAATCTATTATCAGTCACCGTGAAAATCAATTTAAGATTTCAAACAACTTCTAAAATCAGTATTTGCTGGTTTGTCTTGTTTGTTTGTTTTTTGTTTTTTTTGCCTGTCCCGTTTGGCTCTTTTGCCATCAGAATTGTTGTCTAAAGGCAAAGAAAGATGCCCAACGGATTTACTTTACCAAATTGACCATCCCAGCCTTGCCGTAATGGTCCATTTGATTCACCTTTTATTGTTTATTTTATTTTCACTTACTGAATATGGGACAGACTTGACTGGGGGAAAGAAGGGGAGAAAGAAAGAGGGAAAGAGAAACAGCTGAGAAGAGGGACGGGGGAGAAGGGCAAAAACCAACAGAATGAGCAGAAAAAGAAGAAAAAAAGAAAAAAAAATGCATATATCAATCACCTGGGTCACCTGTCTTGTTATTTTTGAGGCGCTTGAACCGTCTGCTCAAAGCGTACGAGTCAGAATCAAGCTCCAGACCTTCTGAGCGCTGGAGTTGCTGTTTGCCCAGGTGTTTAATCTGGACTCCCCTTTTCTTTTAGTGATTGATGGACTTGACAGGTTAAAGAAGGAAAATGCTGGTGCGAGGGATGGAATCCGCTTCCTGGAGTCTGAATTTCGTAAAGGCAACAGGTGGGTTAAGTTGTGAGATGAAACATTTCTCAATAAAAACTCTCTTTAAATCGTATTTCTTTCTTCCTCTGTAGATACATCCGCTGCCAGAAGGAGTCGGGTCGAAGTTTTGAGAGAGATAAGCTGAAGCGGCAGGACATCGAAGCCTGGTAAGCTCTACTTCCCTTCTGCTGACGCCTTATTTGTTCCTGTGAATATGACTTCCAGCTTGACTGACCCAGTTTTCTTGTTTCTAGGCATCTGTACAAGATGGTGGATAGTTGCCGTCAGCTAACAGTCTCCCAGAGCAACGGAGATGAAGATACAGCCGGTATGGTGACCATTCTTACAGGCCATGAAGTAGAGGAGCTTTGCTCTCGGTCAGCAGCGATGAAGGTCAGTAACTCGCTGTATGTTTTATCTCACAGACACGAGCACTCAGGAGCTTTCCCACCTTTAGTTTCTGCTCTTTTGGCTTCAGTGCCGTCTTCACTGCTTCGTGTTCATCACTGTTAAACACGGATCAGTATTTTCCAAGGTACAGCACTGTGCAAAAATCTTGAGTCACTCCTAATTTTCAAATATTTCTGCTTCAAAGGAGTCTGACTTGGTTGTAATTTTTACCGCTCAGCCATAAAAGGCTATTGTCGTCACCTCTGTGGGCAGGCACGCGGCATTTGTGATTGCGTTAACTCGAGAATGACATAGGAGCTTCAAATTGATACCAAAGGTGTATCTGCTAAAGATCTCGGATGTATTTGAATCTCAGTGAACTCAACCTCAAGTCAGAGGTCAAGTTTTCTGAAAGTCTTGTGAATGCGGTAATTCGAGAAGGAAGTCACCTAAGATTTATACTATAGTTGCATTTGCTACAAATGTCTGGAAAGTTTGACTTCAAAGCCACCATCCCACATTCACCTCATCTACCACTGCTAACAGATGGAGCAGAGGTGGTGCAGGAAACAAAGGAAAACCAAAAGCTGAACAAAAAATAGAAAAAGAACATAAAAAAATGATAACGTAAAGAAATGCATTAAAAAGTCTGCATCCAGGAAGCCCATAGGATGTTACCTCAGTCTGGGCAATACTAAAATGAGAAGTGAAGGGTTCAGCATATTTGAAGCAAACATTTAGGGGAAAAACTCTGTCTTGCAAGAGTGTGTTTAACTCACTGGGTCTGTGGGTGAAGTTTATTTTTGGTCTGAGAAGGTGACAAGTTTTGTCACCGCTTGCAGACTGTGGACAAGTTCTGCCTACTGAGCTTAAAAATGTACAAATTTGAAAAATACTTTGTTTTTATCTTTGTGCCTCGTTTGTCTCCACCAGGCGGCGATCCAGGCGGCTGGCTCAGCAGGCATGGAGCTGAAGAACATCGTGGAGTTCTACCGTCAGTGGAAGGAGATTGGCTGAGAGGTCAAAAGGGGAGCAGCTGTCGGCGCTGCGAACAGCTGATCGATCACAACACTTGCTCCCTCTCTCTTTCTCCCACTCTTTTGCTCTGTGTGTATCTGCGTCTCCAAAGGCAAAAAAACAACTCAAAAGAAAGCTGGATCGAGGAGTTAAAAAGCTTAGAGGGTTGGAAAAGTGAATAGTGGAGTTAAAAAAAATTTTTTTTAAAGTAACTAAAAAAAGAGAAAGGCGGGCGAAACGACGCTATAAGAAACAGCAGATCTCCCACTCCTAATCCTAAACATAAAGAGTGACCCCTAGTGGTCGGGGTGAGGAAATGGCGGGATGACGCTACACAATTTTAAGTGCCCCTGGTTCACTCCCTAACCAGGAATACACTGTATATGTTAGCAAACGAGTACATACGTGTTGAGAGAAACGGCGAGCACACAAACACATTCAAGCTGAATCCATATAGATATTTAGAGCAGTGGTTTGGATTTCCGTTCCCTTTTTCCCCTTTCCCTTCAGTCTGTATTTGAGAAGCAGGGTCAAGAATGTGCGAGTCTGGTGGGGCTGTGTTTTTTGTAAAGTCAAGGCTGTATGACGACAGCTTCGAGACAGAGAAAACGTGCTCTGTTCACCTGACGCTCGAGGCTTCCAGCCCTCATCTCGTAGCTCGTCAGCCTCTAGGAAGGGTTGAGGAAGACTTCTCTGCGAGCGGTTTCTTTCCTATGTGGCTTTTTTTTGGGGTTTTGTTTTTCTTTATTTGCAGTGTACTTTTGTGACCAGTGACTTATGTATTGTGCTATCTCATTATGAGAAAAGGAAAAAAAAACACATGACAGGCGTTGCCCTGTTAAAGGTTTTAATTTGGATTTTATTTTTGTACCCAAATGATGTTGTTTATTTTGCTTTTTCTAAGCTAAATCTGAATGATATATGCAAGAATGTTTAAGGGAAAAGAAAGGGGTTGCTGTCGTGCGTGGATCAAGTAAACAAACCTTCAGTTCTGAAAATTAAAAGGAGCCTAGAATCTATTTATCGAGGTGTAACGTTAGTGTGAGGAGGGTAGCTAGAAGCCGATTGGCCTCATGTTGTAGCTAGTCGTTGTGGAGGCTAAGAAAAGAGGAGCTAGCTGGCTTTTCCCTGAGGAAGGTGGGACCCCTGTAAACTCCTAAAATGTACCCCATCTACATCACCATTTCCATAGTGACTGTCCCATCTTGCACTGTGCAAAAGAAAACCAGTATATGTGTGTGGCCATGCATTGAACAATAAAAAGAAACTCTCAACGATGTTGACCTCTTTCTTCTTATCAGTCCCCTGTGACCCTATGTCACCTTTTGTTTTCACCAGATCACTAGAGTGATAAGTCAAATAGGCGAGAAGCAGAAACCTCGTGACCCGAAAACTGTGAAGACAGCTCTGTCCCCTGCAGCTGGGAAGGGAGGTTTCTTAAACAGCCTTTTAGATAAAAAAAAAACAGCACAGGGCTGCACTGGGGTTGTGTGGGAGTGGAGCTGTTTTCACATACTTGTGAGACATGAAATACAATCCAGGACTCTGGTTTTAGTTTGGGATACCGGTTCCACGAATTTAAAGGCTTCTTGGAAGCAAAAACCCAGCATACAGGTTTGTGAAACTCAGGATTTTACATGCCTGGAAAGTAACTGTAATATCAGCAGTTGTGAAGGATACAATACTTATATTTTGTTAAAGCTACACAATCATCCACCAGCACCTGTTTCCTCAATTAACTTCCTTTACTGATGGTGGTTTAAAAAACACTTTGATTAACTGTTTTGTTTTAAAGAGAAGCCAAATTGTCTCTAGGAAAATGACTTTTTATTCAATTTATGAGCACTCTGATAGGTCAACAGTTTGTCACCAGTTTCAAACCTTATTTAACACCATATTATGTTAATTTTTATAAATTATGCCCCCTTTTTTTTTTAATTGAATTATAAAGCAGAATGATTTAAAGTATGGCTTCAGAGTGGCTACCCTACGAGGTGTGGTGTCCTCCTTTTTTCAGTCAGATTCACCCGTTGCTCGTGATGTCTGGGGCAGGTTCAAACCTGAAGCTGGTATGCAAGTTTTGCTGTTGTTGACACTTTGATTTGCACCAAAGCAGGTGATGTGGAATCACTGCTATCCTTGAAGTGTAACTGACTTTGTATTGTGCTGTGATGTTCCCATGATTTGTTGAGCAGTGTAGATAAAACTCCAGCTGCAACATAAAAGTGTGATATACAGTGAATCAATAGTTAAGATCTTTAGGTACTTTGACAATATTTTGATGCTAAAGCTTTTGCACTTGAGTAGGAGTCTGACTTTAACAAAAACACAAAGACTCAAATTCCAGATCTAAAATCCCTGCAGCGAACCTGAGTGACCCAAACCTTCTCAACTCTGCAAATCTATCCAAGGCCTCTCTCAAACTAGGTCTCCATGTGCCATTCGTTCTCTTTCTTCCATCTCTTGTGTTCTTCTCTGTCCCAGGCCCAGTGCCCACCACTGACCGAGCACACAGAATAACCAATCCCCTGGCAGCAGAGCCAGTGCCACCCCAGCAGCAGGCGGCTGGCATCGGTGTTGGCCCATTTATTTTGCTGGGTAAGGGGGTTGGGAAACTTCGCTGACCCGAATCAATCCTCTTTCTGAGAGCTCATGAAGCTGTGAAGCTGCAGGGACTTTGGAGTGGAAGGACCGGGCTGCAGGGACAGGATGAACGGTTTAAACATACGCAAAACTTGTTAGATTTACCCCCCTTAGTTAAAAGCATCTGTAATCTGTGTGAGAAATGTCCATGCAGGGGTCTGTGCTCGCTTTGGGGAAATGTCTCGCCTGCTTGGAGTTTATGCGTAAGTAACTTCTCTGTGGTTGAAATCTACATGTGCGCCTATCGCCGCTTTCGTGCATTTGTTTCTGTTTGTTTATAGTTTAGCAGTATGCCTCATTGTTTCATACTGTCACTGTAAATGTTTCCCTCTCTGTCGGTGTTTCCGGAGCTCGTGTCCTCTGTTGTTGTCTCCCGACCGTGAAAACAAGGTTTCTTTTCTTCTCCACATCCAGCCCGAGGAGTGGGATTCCAACACTAGGGGATCCGGCAGTGTTTTTATTTTGTTAGTGCAGGAATGTGCAGAGGGAAAGGGAGACGAGTAGAGGAGGGGTCGTGTTTGATACAACAGGAACGAAACCGAATGGGGCATTTTGATGGAAATGGAAGTTTTTCTTTCCTGCCCCCAAAATGTTTCTTCTCTTGTTTTCACCGGAATCACCCAGGAGCGGACACACGAAGCTGGAGGGTTAGACCAGAGTGCTGCTCATAAGCTCGGCGACGATCTCTCCTCATAGCAGGGACTCCCGCCCGACTCGGTGCATCTCTTTCTAGGAACTGTGTAATGATTCTGTGCACCCACTCCCCTTCCTCCCGTAAAGTGAAACTGGAGGGTTTTCCTCGTAAGTCGCAACTCCTTTTTGCGGGGAGGAATCGTACAAATGTGCTGTGTAGCAATGTTCAGGCCATACACGTGTTTGCGCTGCGCATCCTGCATCAGGCTTTGTTTACGCGCGTTCGCGCCTGCGTGCTCTTGCTTAGCGTTTTTTATGTACTTACAATAATAACAGGAGAGTCTGTAAAGCTGCTTCTGATTAACAGTTTGCACAGTAACGCGATGCGTTTCTCATATGCACTCAAATGTGGTTTTAAGGTACTTTTACTTTTAGTATTTGTAATTTCAGGCAGTGAAAAAAGAAGCTATCACTACACCCGAGTTAAAATTACTTCACATTTTACATGTAAAACATGATCGTAAACCTTTAAGCAAAGATGCAACACATCATTAACATATTCATGAAAGTAAACTGTCCGGTTTTTGTGCTTATCAGCACTTTTTCCGTTACTTTTTATGCATTTGGCTGATAATCCTCTTATCTTGAATGGAGCACTTGTGTCATTTTTTTCATTGAATTCAAGTATCAGCAACTCATTAGTGATGTGCTTGATATCATTTGAATGATTACTGACAAAGTAAAACTAAACTAAATATTCTTAATGTTTTTCATTTTTAATGAATTATTTAATGCTAATGTTTGAGCCCTAAAATGTTCAAACTTGAACTTGAGACAATACCAAAGAGACAAACTTGATGATCTCATTCTGGGAGGAGGAACATGTGCAGCTGGGGGTCACTGCACATGTGCTGGAGAGTTTTATAACTAATGTTGCGTTAAAGGGGGCGGGGCCAACCCTTCAGTTTTTTGTCTTTCTTTCTTTCTTTCTGGTGAATATGCAAGGCTATTTTAAGAATGTATGGTAATGTGCTTTACAGATGGATTTGATGTGGGTGTTTTTCATTTGTTGGATATATTTTGACAAAACGTTACAGCAAAGGCAGTGTTTTTTTCAGCAGCCTTAAAATATCAATGACATATTTTGGCAAGTATGTCATTCATATGTAGTACTGAGCCCAGTTTCCAATTTGGAATTTAAAATTTTTAGCCAGTAATGATGCAGCAAAGAAATGTCTCAATGCTTCCTAATCTTTCAAACAGCTGCTTTGAATAGTGCAGTGAAATGAAGCGGTGCTGTCAGGAAGGCATGCGTGAAACTAAAATGTCCTTTGTGTTTAAAGTCACACAGTTCTGAGTTTGGATGAACTCAAACAGGGTGTACGATGGCAGTGAAACTGAATGTTTGTCTGGCGCTGAATAAAAGTGAGTCATGATCAGATGCTTTTTGTTATTTCATTTACCGAGGTAATGTGATGCTTAATTTCACGATAAAGGGGTTTTTTAACAAAAGAGAAAAAAAAGCAAATTGGCAGCTACAGTGTTGCTGAAATCTGTCAGATGTTTCTGCAGTCTTCTTGTGGAAACTCACTGAATACTAACCTGAACAGTAAACATGGGGCTAGTCCTGCAAGTCATATCTATAAGGGTAGTGAATAAGCCACAAGGGCAACAGAGATCTGAGCAGAGAGAGATCATGTATGTTTTAACAAGCTTTATTTAGGCTGCAAACATTTCACTACAATTCCATATTTTACTGTTAACAGCAAGACACCCATAGCTAATTGATATTTACTACCTGTTATCATCAAACTTCTTATCAATTCAGTTTTAGTGTTTCATGAAATGAGAGCTTAGAAGGAAAGTTATAGACCAATTATTACTCAGTAATTAGGTCAGTATCGCAGTGACTTATATGAAGTAGTTTTAAAATGATTTGCATTTTTTAATAACATCCCTAAGGAATTTTACAGTTGTAATAATCATTTATTAATCTATCTGTTTACAGGTTTTAGATGACCAGCTTTTCAACTTTGACCCCTTTCTGCTTGTGTTTTGTTCTATACTTACCACGCTATCTTTGGAGGCTAGTTAGGTGTAGAAGTTTCAGTCTGGACCATAGTGGTGGAGCACTGGCCTACTGACTGGTCTTGCACTTGATCCAAATTGTACATCTCCTTAAGAGCTGAGTCATAGTGTTACACTGCTGTGTAGGTCCAAAGGGTTGGGCAGCCCTGGAGCCAAAAACATCTCCAACATAAAGGAGGGAGAGTTAATACCAGGTATGTCAGTAATTATTGTTTGTGCCTGAGGCAACAGCCACTTCTGTGGCTTCATAACGCAGCACATACTGAGCTTAATATAAGCTTACACGAGTTTTAACGAAGTGGAAGTTGTTTTTTTTAAGCATTTATGGAAATGGCCAAAATTTAGATAATATTAGTCTTACTTAATATGATAAGCCCTCACAAAGCACTATATTTTGGACACAAAGTTTGAGAGAAAAGCCGTGCAGAGGACATGCAAGCTCCCCACAGAAACACTCAAACCCTCGCCCTGCGCCAACTGTGCTAAGTATAGCACCACCGTGCTGCTGGTTGTGTTTCATAGTATATATCCACAAATATAATCACTTATTAACTTTCATGTTAAAATACTGCACAATCATAAACATCAACAAATGCTTAAAAAGTACTACTTAACAAAAACCCCCAAAACTGCACTTATAAGTCAGTGGTTGAATAAATGTACTGTTTCTTTCCACCACTAGACCCACGTTACTGATTCACAGGACTTTACTCTTTCCCACGGTTACTATTTCCTCTTTACCGTCCTGCCTCCATTAGTTTCTACTTGACTTGACTGGTTTTCATTGAAAGCCATGCCCTAAAGGGTATTCTGCTTAATAGTCTCTTTTTACTGTAGATCATGTTGTATCAAATAATACTAAGAGAAGTGAATGAGGACATAAAATTATCAGTAAAGTTTTTATTGAGCTCATAAATAAAAGCCAACAGTTATTTATCTATGTCATAAACACATTTTTTTTCCACAGTTCCATTTATAAAACATATAAAACATATCAAATGTTTGCTAAAATGGTAAATTTTCAAAGTATTTACAATTTCAGGGGGGTGGCAACTAAAGGCTGAAAAATGAAGAGAAGTAAAAACAAGCAGGCTGAGGAACATTTTTCTCCTCATTAAATGGGAGTAGGTCGGTAACATGACTGCGTGTATAAAAAGAGCATCTTCGAAGGACAGAGTAGTAAAGATGGGCAGAATCTTCAAATTGTGGAACAATTTCAGACTGAGTAAAATTGTAAGGACTGATTATCTCATCGTCTGCAGTACAAAATGTCATTAAAAGACTAAGAATCTGGAGCCTGTCCCAGCTACCAGGGGTGAGAGGCAGGGTTCACACTGGACAGGTTGCTGTTCTGTCACAGAGACAGACAACCATTCACACTCACATTCACACCTGTGGGCAATTTACACTAACAAGTTAACCTAACCCCACTAACTGCATGTCTTTGGACTGTGGGAGGAAGCTGGAATACCCAGAGAGAAGTTTCAGTCCCCATGCATGTAAATACATTTAATATGGAAATTTTTGCTCCTACCTCTCTGGGTAAATATGAGTATATAGCCTCCCTATGTGTACATATACAAATATGTGCAGTAGGGAAACTACCAAATTTGCCATTTTGGGCGCGGTTTACACCAAACCATTGTCACTGTCCATTCAGCAGTAGCGCGCGCTCACAGGGTGGACACACATGGCTCGTGTTGTTGTTACTCCTGCGATCCACGTGAGCACGAAGCGGCGCTTCCTACTGGCTCGCGTGGGAGAAGAGAAAAGGAGGCTGTGTGGAGACCTTGCACAGTGAAGCCGAGGTACGGGAAAGTGAAGACACCCAGCCCTGGTTGTCGCCCACAGGAAGACTTCAGCGTTTTTACGCGGATTGAAGGAGAGGAATCCCTCCCCATGCCCGAGGGTCGCGGTACGTCTGCGCATTTAGAATATTTGTGTTACACACACACTAAGATTTCATTCTCTGCTTTTGGTCTCGCTGTCCGTCGCTGAAAGGTTGAAGTTTTGCAGCTGAGACTCTTTACAGCAGAGACTGTTGTTTGTCTGCAGCTGGAAGTCCAGCATCTAGACCGTTTTTCTTTTTCATCCAGCTTGTGTTAGGGTAGGAATTCTTGGAATGTCGCGTTTAGGAAATTGGGAAGAAAAAGAGGAGAAAACAGAGAACACACGTTGCTGAAGAACGGAGACAGTTATTATGAGAATTAGCTGCATGTGACCAACATGTTTTCCCGAACCGTTTCCCTGGAGATGTGTTCAGGCGAATACTCCTGCAGTGTTTTTCCAGCATGGATTTTTCCACATTGTAAGAACTTGCCAGAAGAGCGAAACTTTTTCCCCCCACGACGATTCAAAGAACTTATGTTTCTCGCCAAAAACAACTTAAAAAAAAGAAAAATAACATAATAGAAAAAGAATTAAATAAAGGTTTAAGTTTAAGCTTCACGAATGTTAGGAGTTGTGGCCTTCTGTGTTTTAATAAAAGAAAACCAGATTAAGCAAATGAATAAATAAATTTGATCAGAAAATATAAATGTTTCTAGAATAATTGTTGCCTATGTTTAAAAACAAACAAGTTATTTAGTTTTGGTTTTGGCATTGCTAGTCTTCCCTACAGTGGAAGATCAAAACATAAGTGTCTTTGACAAAATGATTGTTGCTTTTTTACTTTGTCTTGGAATTCTGCTGTCTTTTGGATTTAACAATAGTTTTTGTGCAGCAAAAGATGTGTGTGTTGCACAAAATGAGAAGTCTGACACCTGAGCAGGTATTTGCAGGCTTTTTCCCAGGTTAGTTGTTTAGTTTAGACATATTCATTGTTTTTGGCAGTTGCTGCCTTATCTCAGTTTGGAGTCAAGCCGGTTCTGTTTTCTTTTGTATCATGTCAGCTGGTTTCCATTTGATACTGCATTCCCTGGCTGACTCTTCTATTAGATTGTGCCAAGTATTCAGAACTGGGTAGTTCAATGGTCCACTTGAATCAATAATGCAATAGAAATGAAAGAACTGATAGTGATTTAGTGTTTTGATCTGGCACAGGAAGTCAAATCAACATGTTTCATAACAGTGCGCAGTCCTTATGTGGCATGTAATCTGTTACCAGAAAAGGCGTGATGAAGTAGGAACACCTAGGAGAAGCATTGCAGCGTGACTTCAACCAGAGGGAAGTTACAAAACATATCACATGATCGAGTGAGTGGACGTTCTGTCTGCAGGGTTATCCCATTATGTTTCAAAGTAACCTCAAATACTGAGTCAGGGTTGCGTAGTTCATATGTAACCGATAAACACAATCATTTTTTTATGTTTCAGTTTCTTGTTTTTTTCCACTTAAAGCATTTTTGGATTATTAACAAGAAGCCTGCTTACCTTGTATCTAAAAAGCATTTAAATCTGTCATAATCTTGAGTCACAGAGCAGACGCCCTCTGCCTTGGATGCTGATGGGGACATTAATGTTCTCCAGTCGTCTTGCAGGTGAGCATGAAGCTTTCAGGCATCAAGCATGATTGAAGCCACATATTTGGGCTCACTTTTCCACGTAATGTGCAGTACAGACTATAGTCAAGCTTCCAGGAATTAGTGCATTTTTTCTTTCCTCCATCGTGTCTTCAGCATTACATCATTATATGCTGGATGCTCGGAATCAAAAGCCAGTTCCAGTTCTGTTTTAGAGTCACATTCCTGAGAAATTATCACTTCCTTTTATGTTTTTTGGACAATTTCTTTTGCAAAGAATGATGTCAGAATTATTGCAGTAGAGCATCTCCCCACCTGTATAAATTTTATATTATCTTAGAAGACTACTTGTAAGCAGAATCAATAATGGCACTAAATAAGAGTACAGTCTTGTCAGCATCCATACTTATCACTGACACTCATGAGACACAGCTTGGTAGTGTTTGGTGCTATAAAAGCATCCACATTTAGTGTGTGGGTACTTAGTTTTGCTTGTGGTCATTCATTTTTCTATGAAAGTGGTGAAAGATGTCCAAGATAACGTCTTCAGATTGTTTCTTTTAATCCGATAGAAAGCCAAAAACCCTGACAGAGTGGAGAGACGACTTCCTCTGAACAGAATACCTCTGACAAATAAACTGAATAAGTTAGCTTAGGCTTTAAGAAATGTCACATATTCCAAAATAATATTTTATTGTGTTTTCTGGGGTGAATGCTTTTCTAATATATTATTTTCAAATCGTGGGTTCTATATGAACCAAAGCTGAAAACATTTAGCTCCTATACAAACCAAAGCTGAGGCTTTAGTTTGCTCTAAATCGTCCGTTTGAGGCAGTTTATGCCATGGCGAGGTGTCCGTCCACAATAGAGAAGAATTGTTCCCAGAGTATTGGCCAGATTTTTAGAGAAACATGCACCCAGACATCATTTATGGGTGTTCACGAAATTGCAGTCAAGGTCATATTTGCCAGTTTGCAGGCAGAAAGCCTGTGAATAGAGATGGATTGTGAGCTGAATGAGCTATTGTGTCATTGACATTCTGGTTTCTGCTCCCCAGTATGATCATCTCTGGCATACTGCTGTGGCTGTAAGCACAGAAGCCCCGCCCACCTGGTATTCGAACTTTAATTTTGAAGGTCCGCCAATGAGAAGAAAAGTTGGCTTAACAATAGCTTTTATCTGAGTGGGTGAGAGAATGATATGGAAACAAAAACTTTATGAATTGAACATGTTAAATATACTGTACAAAATGATGTATTTAAAATAAATGACATAGGTACAGATGTGGCACTAAATAAGAGCACTCTGACATAAAAGTGTGCTCTTATGACCAGTTAAATGTTTCAAGTGTTACAAAAGAACACAAGAAAATGCTAAACTGAATTCTTTGGTCTTTTCCAAATAAATAAGCTAGTCATTAATACAAAATCAGTTCTAAATAAAAAAGCCGTCTTCGCACTATATCGTTTATTTTGCGCAGATTCAAGCTGTCTTAATTCAAGTGGGCAGTCAGCCTCATATGGATCAGATGTGTGACTTGACCAACAATCAGATATGGTAGTGAAGCGTGACCCAGCTGTTCAGCTGTCTCTCTCCACTCCATGTATAGCTAGGAAAGTGCCGTCTGTGGAGTTGATAATGAGGGTCAATTACTTTAATGAGCCACTTAAAGTCGACATTTTCGACTCTGCTTTACTGGCATCGTGTCTTGCCACAGTATATCCTGCCTTTGTGGAAACTTCGATGCAGTGTGGAGTGCGGGCTGCTCAGCTTCTTTGCCAGGCTTCAAACAGCCAAAATATCTCCACACTGCTGAATTCCTCTGACCCTTCTTTTCAACACCTCAACTTTTGATCCTCGGGCTGTGTGAGTCAGAGCATCGTGTTTGGTGACACTGTCACTCCAGTTTTTATTTACACTTCCTGCTGTCATTTTGTCTTTTGTCTCGTTCGCACTCCTAACCTGCTGGTGTCTGCGGCTGCAGCAGCTCAAATATTAGCACAGGCGCTCCTCCTACGCTGTATGTGTCGGCCTAACCCGATGCGGCTTTACCGCTATCCCAACAACATGATCGTTCTGGCACAGCACAATTCTCAATGAGTTCAGTGAACTTCATAATGACAACATTGTCTCATATATCTATAAAATTATTTTAGGTTAAATATTTAGTTTTATCCAGCTCTAGTATACGGTAGATTAAGTGTTCTAGTGAAATTGAACCACTGATCTGTGAGCATGTAGCTTGATAAAAGACTTAAAACACTAAATCGATGTTTAAAATAGTTTTTGCGCATAATAAGCTTAGCGTGAAATTTGCTGTACACCAGTTTTTCTGCTGGGACCTAATGTGACACAATCAGACTTTGCATGTGCTGAGGAACAGTTGAGTTTTCCTAACTTGAAAAACTGGTTCCCTGCTCATTGTTAATTTTCTCAAGGGTCGAACGCAAACAGGCGGTTGTAGCCTGTGCGGGCCTGTCCTCTTGGGTGGATGCTTGGAGGATGAAAATCATCACAGCAGACTGCATTACTCATAAAATATGTAATTGTTAATATAAATGGGAATGGTTGATGGTGCAATAACCGACGGCAAGCCCTCTGAAATGTTTACTGCATGTGTTCTGTTGGGTTGTCGTCTTCTGTCCTGGACGTGTTTGAGCAGAGCCTGAAGATGCTGACAAACACTGTCACACGTGCAGCGCAGAGTGCACGTGCATAACTTTGTGGGAAATGTGCAGTCTGACACCTCAGGCCAATGAAAATGCCCGAGCAAGGTTTATCACAATTCACAGTTCTGGAAAGAAAGTGTGGGTGCCTTTAGCGCTCACAGACAAGCACATGTAAACACCTCGCGTGTCGTGGACAGGGTGACAGTTTGGGAGATATTCTTACTGATATTTTCACAGGATTTAAACCTTTTCTTTGTTCCCATCTGTGTTAATGAGGCTCAATGTTGTGTGTCCAACAAACAAATTTCTGTGTGCGTTTTGCCATCTGAACACATCCTTGCAGAGGGCTTCCCGAAAGGCTCAGTTAATCTGTCAAGGGAGCACGGCCTCAGGAAGAAGGGTGGGGTGAAGATGAGGCTCGAGTTTTGAGCCTGTCATGGAGCTGTAGTGTCTTTGGCACATTCATTACTAGATTACTTTTCCTCTTGTTTGGTTACATCCTCTAATCCAGGGGTGTCAAACTCAAATACACAGTGGGCCAAAATTCAAAACTGGAACAAGGTCGCGGGCTGACGTTAATATTTACTGGAAAAAAAAATCTAGATATAAAAATGAATCTTTTCTTATGGACTCAAACAAGTTTTGCTGAAAAACTGAATATGGAACAAGCAAATCTTAATACTAAACAATATATATAATAGCAGTAGGCCAGCTCTAATAGTAATTTGGTTTGGCTTCGCGGGCCAAATGTAATTAGGCTGTGGGCCAAATTTGGCCCGCGGGCCAGAGTTTGACACCTATGCTCTAATCCAAAGCTGTGTAGAAAAAAAGAAAAAGGTGGCACTCCCTCATTTGACTACTTATCAGCTTTTTCAGGCGCTGTTTGTTTATTGAATGCTCAACATGTTGTGCTGATTTGGCTCTGGTCCTGAGCTTCAGGCTACAGGTGGATGTTGCCTCTTGTGTTTGATGTTTGATGCTTTTCTTTGAGCCTGCACTGAATGTGAACTGGGAACCCATTCAAGCTTTCTGTTTCCTAAAATGGTTATCTCAGAAATGTTCTTTTAAATGCATTAAGTCAGTGTCTAACATGGAGGTGACTGAGCCTGTGTCCCACTGACAAAAGTATTGCAGTATTTGTACATTTGCATTATTGTGGACCTGATGTCTTTGGCGACATTCCAGAGAAAAAAGTGGATTTCTGTTCAAATATTTCTTTCTGTTGGAACTTCACATTAAAAGCATTTACCTGGCAAATGTTTAGTTCACTTTTATTATAAACTAGTAATAGTAAAGAGCTCAGGTCTTGGAGACACAAGACCTTTTGTCAGTTTTCAATATTCGATCAGCTTGTAGTATTGCTTGGAATAATTTAGCAGACATAGCAGGCAAAGGCGAGAGACAGACAGACGCAGTCTGGATTCAAACCCAGGACCTTCTAGCTGGTGCTAACCATCGCACCACCGTACCGCCCAGCCCCAAGTAACAGATGAACAGGAGAGTGAAACTCGAGTACTTTAAACTAAAGCGCAATCTTCTTTTAAGGTCTCTACCATGGAGCAGGATAATTTACGGTAGATATCCTGTCACATAACTCCATGAGAAATGCTTCCAAAAGGCACAAATGCAGGCTGGAAGCCTTATACTCTGCTGTGGATAAAGACACAGACACCTGGAGATGTGACGGCCAAGTTCTGTTGTTCTATTCTTGTTCTATTTCTCTGAAGTCTTCTTCCCTCTGCATAAGTGCCGCTGATGTGTTGTAGTGCAAAGTCTATGCAGACGAGTCCATACACTCACAAAAAAATCGCCATCCATGCGAACAACAGCACGGACCTTTGGACTCACACTCTATGATGAAATTTGCATCAATCGGACCGTAGTGGACTTCTGGATGCAGAACGTATAATCAGTGTGAAAAAATCCCAACCCATAAATTTGTTGGGAAGGAGGAAATTATCCACAGAGGCCAAAACTGTTTTGTGTACCAAGCTGTAAATATGCTTTTTAACTTTGTTAAACTTTAACATGAGAGTCCCAAGAAGAAGGCTGGGACTCTTCATATTTCATTTCACATTTAAACATTGACTGATCTGTCTAGAATTCAATATAAAAACATATATCTTTCACTTGTTTTGGTCCCCGAGGCTGAGTACAAAGAATTAACATTCGCAGCATTCACACACCTTCCAACAAAAACACACCTACATCTCACACTAAATGATTGGTGGCACACTGCCAATGATCTGAATCTAAATGAGCTTTTTTTCTAGGTGTGAACCTTGTGGCTGTCAGTAGCTTTTATTAACTCAAGCTCTGTGGTATTATAAGTTGTTTGTGTGCAGCTATGCTTTCCAGCCATAGTGAATGCAGGATTTGTGCCAGCGTGCTTGCATGCTAGTGCACCGAGCACTTGAGCAATGGTGGGACTCTGTTGTATGTGTGTGTGGGTGTGTTTGTGAGATGCCTCATTTCCATCCAGTGCAGCGTGTAACAGTCATCCTTTGGTCCCTGTACTCTCAAGGCTTTAGCCTCCACAAAGCGCACTTTGTCACTGTTAATAGGCCGGGGCCTGCAGCTGGGGTGCAGTAAGCAGTGGCCCCTTCTTGTTGCTCTCACCCTGCCAGAGGGGATGATGCTCAACTGGACTGAGATCTGGGGAATTTGGACACCTTGAACTCTTTTTCATGTTCTCCAAACTACTTAAAAAATTTGGAGTATGGTAACTGAGGCCAGAAATGCCCTAAACTAATTCAAGATTGAGCCTAATACTATTTCATATTTGCTGGGAGATATTTTAGTATTCTTAGAGTATATGCATAGTGGGATAGACTTGTAAGGTGCTAGCTTTACCGTTTGTCAGAACTTCTGTTTCAGTCACAATAGTCTTTGCTGTGCACGTTTAACCTGTTTGAACAGTAGCATCAAACCTCACCAGGCTACACAGGTTTTATCACTCCTGTGTTTGGCAGTTAAACGTGTTCTTCTTTCAGGTGCATTACTTCAACTTTCAGAAGGTGTTAGTGCAATACATATTACCAGACACGGGTAAAAACAAGGCAAAAGATACATTTTTGGAGAAGGAAATGGTTAGATGTTGTTAGATACAATGCAGTCATGAGCATCGGTAGGCTCCAGCTGACCGTCCTGGCCTTCCTATCTTGCTGCCATTACTTCCAAAGGTAAATAATGCTGCTATCTGTCCACAAATTGTTAAAGAAAATCAGTCTAATTCAGACTAGGCTGCCCTCTTCCACTGCCACATGATCCAGTTGCAATGCTCACACTCCTATTGTGAGCCAGTGGGCAGTGGTCAGCAAGGCTGTGGCTCACACAAACATGTTCTTATTACATTTTTGCATTTGGTCACAGGCCTCTGTAGCATGACAATGCCGGGCATTCTTTAAATCAGTGTCTGGGTAGGTCTCAAGAGCGACGACAATACGCGATTGTTCTCAGCGTCTGCTCCAGTCCACAGAGATGTCACACTCGAGGACTCTGTAATATAAACTTTAACGGTGGGGGCCATCAGATGAACCAGTTATCCGGTGTGGTGCATTTGTGCGAGTGGATTTCAGTGGATCAAAGTGATGACCAAAACAAAGCAGGTGGTCAGATTTAATGATGAGCACATCATCATTTCCTTCAGTGCCCTAAATTACAATTCACAATAGCTGTTAGCCACTTTCTGTCTTCAACCTTTTACTGGAATTTATTTTCTGAAAATAAAAATAAAAAATCTTGATGATGCATTGATGATGCTGCAAGAAGTGCATGATTTTATTTTATTTATTTGGGGGTGAAAGCTATGTCTTTTATCAGTTAATACTGTGCATTTAATTGGTTTTAAATTACAGGTTTTGCATGCAATCAGAGTAACACCAAGCAACCAGCAAATCTGATCATCACTTCATAAGTCATGTATAAATATTTTAACAATAAAGTCTCTGACACTTAATAATGCACAGGTGTATCACCAAACATCACTGTTGACTGATAGTAACCAAAATTGTATGGATAATCATAAAAAATATTCTTGTTTTTTATGGGGAGCCAGTGTGAGGAAGTCAAGGTTTTGGTCTTATCTTGGTGTCTGATTGTGTGCATGTCTTTGTGTCCCTGCAGTGTTTCCTGTGTGGCGTGGGATTGGGGCCAGTAGTGGCATTGGGTGGAGCCAGGGCTGGGCGCGCTGCTTGAAATGGGACCCGAACAGAACAGACCTAGCGGCAAGAATACCGGTGTTTGACTACCCCGTGTGGCTCGTCCTCTGCCGTGGGGGGCGAGCCAGGCTCAGGGAAGTTTGTCAAAGAGGGAGGGGTGCCATCAGGCTTCCCGCAGACATGCTTAGCTTCAAACTTCCTCAGCTCTTTGACATCCACCAAGTCCCCAAGGTAAGAAAGTAACCTGGTGTACCCAGGTCCAGTCTGTTAGGACCGTATAACTGATGGGAAAAGGTGGTGGGTTGGTTCTATTCCTTAGATGAAGGTATTCTTAAACTCTTAAGGACTAAGAGGTGAATGTAAATACATATGAGACGAATAATCAGCCCTCCACTCAAGTTTAAAGCATTTGTGGCATTACACAGCATTTCAGAAGGTTAATTGCAGAGAAGCTGCAGTGCTTTATTATTATTATTATTATTATTATTATTATTATTATTATTATTATTATTATTATTACTACTATAGACATCAGTTATTTGTAGAAGTCTTCAGAGAAATGATTTTGTCAATAGTCGTGTCTATAAAGCCAAGCATCCGTTCTTCTGTTTATGTAATGCATGTTTATTTTTTCTTACTGTCTTATGTAACACCAGGAAACGCTCAGGTTTGTCTGTCAGGATATGACCCGGCCTGACGAATGACTCGAGCCTCAAACAATAGCGATGCCAAGAGATATTTTTATGCTGTGTAGTCTTTCAGTTTGTTCCATGTAAATGAGCCTATGATGCGCTACAGATGAGTTTGCAACCTGTTTTTTTTTTTTTCTTATTTTTTTGCTGTTCTTGTAGGATGATAATTATTGTTTCATCAGGTTGCATCATTTAATCAATGCACAGGCACAGCAGAGAGTAATATGCTTTAAATAAAGTTGTTTTTTTCTGAAAGGAGGGGGAGAAAATTTATTAATTTGATCAAATAATCAGATTGGTTTGTTTTAGTTAGTTGTAACTAGTTTTAAAACTTTTGAAAGCTCCTAATTGCAATATTTTCACCACACATTTAAAAAAGGACCACAGTGTGCTACACAGTCTAAACTGTGTGGTAAATCCACAGACATTTAGGATTTTGTCTCACTTAACCTTAATGATAAATTGCATAATATTATTTTTATACCTCCGTGTTTGTATTTTTACTTCAAGGCTTTTATTTGCTTCCACGATCAGGATTTCATCGTGTGATTACCTCCGAACCCTGACCCACTGCACCTTGCAGCCTTGCAGACATAGAGCCAGTTTCACAGACGTGCATTAAGCCCAGTCATAGACATAAAGTAAAGAAATCTCAACTGAAAGAAGTTTAGTTTAAGATTAGGCTTAATCCATGTCTCAGAGACTGAGCCATAGTGTATTTGCACACAATGGTTCTGCCATATGAGTGTTAATCTTCACACTTCAGCAGAAAAAAAGTTTGGTAGCTGATTGTGGCTGTGAGCCTGTCAGCAGGAGCCAGAGCCCTGCAGTTCAAGCATCTGCTTTGGCTGCCGTCCTCCCTTCTGTAGTGACCTTATCTCATAAGTGACAAATAGTTTGCATGCAGCAGTTCTGCAGCATGGTTTCCAGCCATGAGTTCAGTGTGTAGACTAAAATTAGGCCCCTGGTTTTCTGTTATTGGAGTTTAAAAAGTTTTTTTTTTCACATATAAAAACATTAAAAACTGTTGCTGGGATCAGCAACATATACTCCAGTTATATTGTTCTACTTTATTTTTTGAGTTGTGTACAGTCCGGTAATACCTGTAAAAACCGACAGCCTTTAATATAAAGTTCGCTGGGAGCCTGGTGTGATGAATAAAGTAGATCTCAAAAACCCAATCATAACATTTAACGTGTTACCATCGACCTGAACTTTCCCTTCAACTCACTGTAGTCTGTGCTGTACTGTAATCTGTGTGAACTGGCAGTGATATTGGAGCCCTCCTGCTAAATATTTACATAGTTGTCATCTTTGTTTGTCTTAACATCTTTTCCTCTTACAACATCCAGATGGATCCGGTCATGGATGTTTTACCATAAAGAAACAAGTTTTCACTACATACTGTAGTGAAAACAGTGGTGGAACTATATGCAGACACTTTAAGGGGCTAGATAAAAAAATAATTACCACTAGTAAAGTTCTGCTACATATTTTTAACTTTTTTTCTGTAGTTTTTGGTGCAAACTTGGCTTTTGTGGAAATGATCATTGTTTTTGAACGTTTCTTCCACAACAGATCGATGAAAATATAAAAATATCAGCATTTTAATGATGACTATCAAAAGGATCTAATAAGGTTTTATGTTTAGAGGAAAGTGAAAATGAACATTTATTTAATTTAAATACTCATATTGGCCTCAGAAACCCAGCATCATTAGGACTGTAGTGTAACTAAACGATACAGTGGTTCTGCAAACTCTCTGCTTACTGATGAAGTTTGATGATCAGCTTTTCCTTTTCGAGGATTGGCTGAATTTCACACCTGTCACCTGGATTGTCTGCTTGCTCCGCAGGTGTTCAGGGAGGACGGCATCATCTCTGGATACCGTCACCCAAGGAGCTCAGCACTGGACTGTATCCTCAGCAGCTTCCAAATGAACAACGAGACGATCAACATCTGGACCCACTTCCTCCCAACATGGTGAGTTTTGTTTGGTGTCCTTTCATTCACACCAGACTTGAACAAGTCTAGTTATATTCATGATCAAAGCAAGAGGTAAAGTGAACATTTGTCAGCGTTCCAGCTGTGTAAACACGACAGAGTTTCTAAGGATCACTGAAAGTCAGAGATTTAATCTTGAAAATTCTCATAGTGCTGGAGAGAAAAACAGACAGGTGGGGAAATGTGGAGGCTACATCTGGAAAATTCACTAAGTCTGAATCAAAATACACGTAAAGTCAGAGAGCTTTGAAGCTCACAGGATGTCAGAGAGAAGCAGTGACATTGCTAATTAAGAAACACAGTCACAGAGTACTTCTCTGTAGTAAATCTACAACCTGGAAACAGATGCATGTGCCAACATATTACACGGTAGCATCAGTTACATGTACCTGTATGGGGTCACATTTTTGTATATATACATTTTTAATTTGTTAATAAATTTTTGTAGGTACTTTCTGTGGCGTTTCTGCGTTCTCTGCTCTACCCTGAACTTCCTGACTGACAGCTACACCTGGCCGCTGCTGGTGTACATGATGCTCATCTGCGTTTACCCCTTCACGTCCAGTTGTGCACACACCTTCAGCACCATGTCCGCAGAGTCCCGCCACATCTGCTACTTCTTTGACTACGGAGCTCTCAGCCTCTACAGCTTAGGTAAAGAAACCCCCGGTGGTGGAGGCCTAAAAGCATTTTTGATGTTATTGTACATTACCAAGAAACAGGACGATCTTGAAATCATAAAGAGGAGTCGGTAGCTCTTTTCACACTCCTCTGAGATCACTCTTTATGACATTCTATTTTGATTGTTTCCCTGAACAGTCCCAAGGGGACACAGTGTGTCATTTTTAAGAAGCATGCCAGCACCGCAGAATCAGAGGGATGTGAAGTCTAACACTACAGTGTCATCACTCTGTGATATTGGCTTTGCTTCTTATACAGACATCAGTTCAGCTCTGTTACCTCCCCGTCTGCCTTTGTTAGATAAAAACAGATGGCCAAGGTAAAAAAAAAACAACACTAGAGAAGACAACAAAAATGTATATATAAAATAAGTAACTACTTAGCAGATCTGTGTAAAAAGCAGAATGAAAATGTTAACTTTGAAGTAGTTGTGGATTATAAGAAGATTATTTTGTCCCAATTTTTTTTGTTTGTTTGTTTCTGGGAGACGTTCTGAGCTGTCGCATCCTTTTTACCCATCAGCTGTGAAAAGTTGATGGGGTATTGTCATCATCCTGCTTGGGTGGGAGGCGGGTGGTCAGTGTGGACACTCACCTTTGTGAACAGAAGAAGTTTGGTCAGAGGTCAAGTTTTCTGAAAATCTTGTGACTGTAATGACTCATCAAGGAAGTCACCTAGAATTGATACCAGATACTTGCTATAGCGAGCTATGGTCTTCATGAGTTATTTTTCAGCTTAGGGAGCAGCTACACGCAGCAAGAAATATCATGAGATTTCACTTTAGATTAATGTGTCACATGGGTTTGTGTCATCCTGTCTCAGTTTGAGTTGTCTGAGTTACAGTAAGCTAAAGCTACGTTACTTCTTGGGTCATGCCACCCGAGACAAAGTCTTCTTTCTGAGCAGAGAAGAAGCAGCAGGATGAGCATTTGGAGGTGAGCTCTATCCAGGCTGGTTGTAGGTAGTAAATCTTTGTGCACGGGGGGGGGGTTGAATGCAAAAGTCCTGATGCCACAGCGGTGTTTAATGTCTGGGGGTGTATTTTGTTTCTTTAGCGCGTGATAGCGTTACTAGGTAACCAAATATCAACGGAGGAAACAACGTAATGCTCAGAATTTCATCTCTTTATCTTTTCCATCTTTGAACTACGTGAAGGAAAGAGGTTTGTTTATAGACAGTCTCCTCAGTCTCTCCATCTCCTGGTAAATAAATAAATGGTTGTAGATTCCACCTTAAGAAAACAGTTTAAAATGTAACACACAGAATAATTTAGATTTAACGGGTAAAGGCCGAGGTGTTTGAAACACTCCAAACCACAGTAAAGTCAAACAGTTTGAGGTGGTTCTGTTTTATGAAACACATTTAACAGGCTGATCAACCATCATGCATCTCATTAAGGATGACTGCTCCTTTATTAAGGTCTATCCATAATAGTGCATGCGTCCTATACTAAGAGATGAAACGTTGCTTTCTTTCTCCTCTAAACTGTTTGCATGGTAAGTTCCGTTCCACAGTAATATTCAAAGCATTTTTGCTTGTGTTAGCCTTTGAGATTATATGGAAATCAGACATGCCTCACACTCAAAGCACATGGAAACAATGTTACTCTCCTTTCTGCCACTGTCCTGAAAGATGGATTGGGTTTTATGGCTCCAGTATTTGCTTGATTTCATAACCAGCTCTCCTATGAATAGTATTTCCCTCCCGCATGCACCTGCTTTTACAAGGAACTTCCACAAAGAGGGAACTGAACATTCCTGTTTTTTAAGGAAGGTTTGCTTGTTGCGCAGCTGTTCATTTGCAAACTCTTTCCCCACCGCCTGCCTGCATATTTGAGGGTGAGCACATACTAGAGCAGATCAAAAAATTATAATATTGTATTCTTCATGCATTAGTTGTAAATATATCAGGCGTTTGAGAGTATAAATGAACATCATTTTCAGAAGTTTAACATTTTCATTGGTCTTCGGAAATTTTATATGAATCTAAGATAATGAGAAACGATCCATTTACATAAAAATTAAAACTCAAAAGCATCAAATATTTCACCTTATTTTTAATAAATATATAGTATATTCAAATTAACTTAAAAAAATAATTTATGAAAAACCGTTCGATACAGTGCTTTCGGTTCGGTACGCATATGTATCGAACAATACAACATTTGTAATTTATTTTATCAATTTTCCTTCTGACGATGCTGTCTGTGTTGAGCGCTCAGTGAATCTGCGTTCGACTACTCCGCCTAGGCTGCACTGTCGAGCGCAGATCCACTGAGCGCTCAACACAGACAGCATAGTCAGAAGGAAGAGCGCAGGGCAAGCTCGCAAGACAGAAGTTAAGCTCTCCTTGCAACATGGACCTCCCCCACTCTCATTCAGATCTGGCGTTTGGAATTATTTTGGTTTTCATGTGAAGTATGACCCTGAAAGTAAGCGCGTCATGGACTAAAGTAAAACAGTATGTTGGATGTGCCATGCAATGCTCAATTACATTGGTGTGAACTAGTGTGTTAGCGCAGTTAGCTCGTTAACTGTTAGCTGTCTAGCCCCATGCACGGGCGATCGGCGGTAGCTGGTTAAAGGAGATTTGCCGTGTTGTGGCGTTAAGGTCATTTCAACGAGATTAACCTGAAAGCACTAGTGGGAACACAACGAATATGACTGCACATTTACGCCGACATCATCCTAGTGCAAAGACAAAAACAACAAGCATGCTACTAACTTTAGCTGAGTCATTTAGACAGCTGTTAGCACGTGATTCTCCTTATGCTGCTGAGAATATAGCCCAGAAGAAGCGGATAGTATAGCTTTTATTTTGAAAAGAGGCATTTCTCTGTAATAAACTCTCTTTTCCAAAGATGAGTGATTCCTCAATCAGATACAGGGGACGTCCTGGGGCTAGCGATTTTTTTTCAGACGGGCTACCCTGCCCGTCGGGCTATTGTAGGAAGGAAAAATATATGTCAATGCTTTTGCATTCTTTCGGAAATGTAGCTGGGTAATTATGTCATTGGCATCGGTTAGCCACTGCCAATATGTGACATATTGAAATCGCGTTTGAATTTGCGCTTGTTTTTTTGCTTTCACTTTGCAATCGCACGAACTGTGTATAGAGAGCGACAGCACTGATTGGTGAGTGATGATAATTTGCGCACCAATTCCTCTGACTTTGTCTCATCAATCGTTAGCTTACTATGCAAACATGACAAGTGAAATCTCCTGCAGCTTACACATGTGAGAGGTTGATCGCGCAGAGAATCGCTGAGCATTATGTGAGTGCGTGTGTAAAAGCAGCAGGATATATATTGTAGCGGATCAGGGCTGTTCGGGGTTCTGTTTGTACAGTTATGTTTTGTTTATGTTGCCATAGTGACGGGTGACGCCCTCTCGCTGCGACGGTGTGTCCTTCCGGGGTCAGAGGGCGCCCTGTGTGGTGTTGTTGTTGCTGTGCTGTTGCCGCACTGAGCAGTTAGCTAGCGGCAGTGTTCTTCTGCAGATGTCAATAAACGGCTGTGCTCCCTGGCTAGCTCACGGGACGCAAGACCAAACGATACCTCCGTCTCCTCCTTGTCTGAGCTCGCCACAATATTTTAGTTCTGCTGAGCCAAATAAGACAGGTCAGGGTGAAGAAGTGACAGCCAAAGAAAAACTTACCACAAAACGGAAAAGTTATGACAAATCAGACTATAAGGAAAAAAGAAAGTGCAGCTTTATGGTTTCATGGACAAAAGAATTTCTGTGGCTGCAATATGACAAGCGAAATAACCAGGGCTGCACATAAGTGGTCCGCAGGTGCGCATTCGCTGTCAAAATAAAAAACGGGCACAAGATAAGAAGTTGCAACGCGTGTTTGCATACATAAGATTTTCAGGAGGAGGACAGACATTTGTTTAGAACTCTAGAAGCTCCTTTAAGCAATTACTGTGATGTTCCTCCAATTCCAAAGAAATGTCAGGAGTCCGAACCACAAAAGAAGCGCGTATTCTCGGAAAAGTAGTTGCAGGAGGTGAGCTGGCTTCATACAAATGATGAACGCACAGAGATGTGGTGCGGAATGTGCCGTGAAAATTTAATAAATGACAAATTAAAAAGGCATGAACATTTTTTTTATATCGAAAAAATATCGAACCGTGACACCAAAGTATTGAACCGAACCGAACCGTGAATTTTGTGTATTGTTGCACCCCTAGTATATATGTGTGTGTGTGTGTGTGTGTATATGTATATATATATATATATATATATATATATATATATATATATATATATATATATATGTATATGTATATATGTATATGTATATATATATATATATATATATATATATATATATATATGTATATGTATATATATGTGTGTATATATATATATATATATATATATGTATATATATGTATATGTATATATATGTGTGTGTATATATATATATATGTATATATATATATATATATATATATATATATATATATATATATATGTGTGTATATATATATATATATATATATATATATATATATATATATATATATATATATATATATATATATATATATATATATATATATATATATATATATATGTGTGTGTGTGTGTATATGAGATCTCTGTATAGAATCCCACCAGCCAAACCAGCAGTTAAACATTAACTGAGGCCCTCTTAGAAGTCCTGGTTTTTTGGGGGGGGTTGGCCCATGGCTGGCTCACTAGTAATCTACCACAAAGCTTCTTAGGGCCAAGATTTACCCAGTTTAAAATGCTCAAAAGTCCATCTCAGGAATAAGATCAGCAGGCGGTGTCACTGCAGGACAAAAAGAACACAGCGCACACTCGGTGGTCGCAGGTAGAGCTTTGATTGTGGCGTTTCTCCAGAGAGAAACATCAGAGCTACTTATTTGGGTTACAAGTCCCACGTATATTATGCACTGTTTTTCTGCTTCATATAAGAGTCTTTGATTTTAGTTAACAGCCTCATTTAGTTTCAAAGATCTCTATGACATGCTTCCCTTTCTGCTTTGATCTTTTTTTTTAAGTAGAAGTCACCAGTGTAATATTAATTAATAAAAAAACTATTTGTAAAATGCTAATTTTCTTTCTTTGGTGACCCCCCCATTGTTTTTGTTTGTTTGTTTTTGTTTGTTTGTTTGTTTTTTAAGACACTGTAGCATAAAGTTGCAGCTTTCAGTTTTTTTGTGTGCTTTGAATCTATTCTTGAATTTTGGGGGGGGGAAACGTCACAGGTATTTTGAGGATTAATAACAACATATTTAAAATAAAAGTTTCACTGTCTCAGTTTCTGTAGCTGAAATTCTTTGTCTGACATTATTGTCCTGCAGTCAGAATGAAATATGTTTATTTATCAGCTGTTAGTTGTTCAGGCTTCTCTCGGGTCAGTTGATGTAATAAATATTTTTAATTTCCTGTTTTAAATCAGGATGTGCCATAAGCTACGGATACTACGTCATGCCAGAGTGTTGGGTAAACACTTGGCTTCATCAGCATTTTGTTCCCATTGCCATCGGAAACACGGTGTTCTGTACCAGCCTGTCCTGCTATTCCAGGTAAGAAGCTGATGTTTACATCCTCTCTGTCCTCAGGCTTGCTTAGAAAATTCAACTTTGAGCATCCTGCATCTTACAGTCGTGCACAAATCAAGGTAAATAAGCCTTGTGAGTTTAAAAACTTGGATGTCAGAGTTTGACTGAATGTAGCTCACTTCTGTGGAACAATAGATTTCCAAATAATTGTTTGCTCCTCCTGTAGCAGCCATTTTTTTTTGTGTGTTGTTACCTTATGTGTGCTGCTGAGGGTCACTTTTAGTGTTTTTACAGCATGGTGTGTTTATGGGACTGTATTTAAGCTAGACACATGTACTTAGCGTCAGGTGTTGTTGGTCGGAAGGATCAAACCGTTTGTGTGATTTTATGTAAAATGACGTTGGATACTAAGTACTGTTGAACAACAAATACAAACGATGGAATCCAATAAAGTTGTTAAATGGACAAGATAAGTACAGCTGGAGTTATTGGACTGTGACTATGGCGAACACCACAGTGGCTTCAAGCGTAGGCTTGCCCTCGACACCTTCCTTGCACCAACAGTTTGCCTTAACTCCGTTTTTTTTTCATGTGTAGTGTACTGGTATGTTTAAAGAAAGAGGTATTTCAGGAAATTCAGTGATCTATCCTGTGTACAGTAACAAAGCAAAATAGAAGTCGTCCATGCCTGCGGCCCAGCTAAGGAACCACCTGCAAAAGCCAAATATTTAGAATTCAGAATAGTTTATAGGACTTTTAAGGCTGGTACTCCTGCCAGCTCAACAGTGCGTGCTTGAAGGGAGAGCTCCCCCTTGGGCTTTCATCTTATGAGAAGAGTCTATAATGAGAATAGTTTAGTTTACTTAGGTTGTCTTCCTCTCATACTGACAAATACTGCATCTGCATGGAGTTTGCATTGGTTAAATACTACAAATATTTTAGTGAACCGTGTCCAAAACTCCTGAACTTTATCAGGACAAACTTCAGAAGGGTCACACTGAGCAAGTGACCCTCCCCCATTTTGCATCCTCAGCGCTTTGGTGTCTTTTAAGTCAAATGTAAACGGCCTGATCCTAATCTGCAACAGTATTTGATTTCTGTATTCTTTCAGTGTCGTGAACGCAGGGTGCACCAAAGCCAAGGAGTAATATGATCAGAGGGACTTACTCTTGCATAGCTGTAGGGCTTACATTAGCTTCTCGACAGGTTGGGCTGAGACGCGTTACTTTGAAAGGCAAGGAGATGACAAAGTGAAATGATCGCTGCCCTCTGCTGGCCTCCGCAGGTTCCTGGAGTTGCAGTTCCCAAAGAGAAGTAAAGCCCTTCGGACCATAGCATTTGTCGTCCCATTTATTTTTGACACCGTCCCTCTGGTTTACAGGGTAAGTCACGTTAAAGGAGACCGAAAAGTGAAGTGATGGTGCTCACACTCTCTCAGCTCACAGACTTTCACTGTTTCTGACTTTCTACAGCATTTCTGTGTTCAGATGTTTTATAAAATCAACAAATATATAGTCTTCTTTTACTCATCAGCTCAACTCGTACTCGGTTATACCATAGCACCATACACAAAGGTGATGATTCCTTTTATTAATTAATGATCGATATGAAAGGCTGGTCCTGTTCGCTCTGCTGGTCTGTGCTTTCCTCCTGTTTCATTTTTAGGCCTGGCACCAGTGAAAAAAGAGAGGGGGGAGGGGGGGGGGTTATATTGGAAGATTCTCATCTTTTTCATCTCGTGAAGGTTTTATTTTATTTCTTTGACACTACAAAGGAGCTGGAAATTGGAGGAAAACCACAGAGTGGGAGTTGCAGACTGTGTGATGTGTTTGTCGTTTCTGTATATATCTGGAGGCAGTAGATTCTTCTCTATATCAAGCTGCTGAGTAATTGAGTTCACAGAGTTTGCTCCGACATCTGAAAGGAAGAAAGTGGCGTATAATACACTTGCATAATTGCATTCTTCTCTTACTTAATTTGACCTTAATTTCCACTCTGAACAAGTATCTTTTTCAAAAGCCACAGCTTGTGTTGGTCTGTTTGTTTGTGTCATTACATAAACGCTGATAAGTGCCACTCTTTAATAATGTAATCGGACTTTGGCTCACTATCCCAGAATCTGATTTCCTTTTGTTTATCTAATACAAATGTTTGCCATCAGTTAATTCCCCTAATCACTACACTATTCCTCATTAGTTTGTGCATTATGCAAGTCACTTTTCTGTCTGGGTCAGTAATGCTCCGACAATCAGTGTTAATCTGTGTTTAATCCAATAATAGAATCGGTTTTTTTCCCCCTGTGTTTAGATTCTTCTGTGCTGCGGTGGAAGCTGCAGTCCAACCGGCGCCTTGTCCAATCACTGTTACCACCTCCTCTTCGCCTTCCTCACTTGTTTTCTGTTTACCGCCCACCTCCCGGAGAGACTGGCCCCGGGGTGCTTCGACTACTTCGGTACGTCCTTTGGTGGCGCTCAGTACAGCTTGGAACACACTTTCGAAACTTAATGCCAGTTAAAAGACGAAGAAAAATAACCAAATGAGTCTCATTCAAATTCAAGTGCACGTACAAAAGCTTTTGAAGTTTTAGAAGCCTCTGTTTTCATTGAGTTCGCTCCAAGATATGAATACATGTAAGTTTATGAACAATAGTTTGGGAAAGGCCTTTGGGAGGGTCAGCGTTATTCTCTAAGCACCGTGTTCTTTAGTTTGGCCTCCGTGTGGGACTGCAACGCTTACATTTGCCTTCTATTGTCTTTGCTTGTTTTTGAATGTTTTCCCTGCTGGTTGCTGCACAATTGCCGCTAAATAATGGCTCGATATCAAACAGGCTTTGGAATGATGGTGTGTAAACCTGCGCAAACCTTTCTTTGCTCGGTGGATTGTTTTGTTTTCTCTGGTGAGGTTTCACACAAGTGTCATTGTTTCAAACGCCTCTGAAGGAGGACAAAAAGCTGCTGCATTTGTTAATCTTTGAAAAGAAGAGATTTTTAAAGATTTGTTTATTAGGAAATGGTGCTTAGATATTTCTGTGAAGGTTCTCAGTCATCCAGGTCATCGTAGTCAAAGGAGCTTGCAAAGAAAAGCGTCTGGACTTCTTTAAGTTGCTTGAAGACGTTTCACCTCTCATCCGAGAAGCTTCTTCAGTTCTAAGGTCAAATGGTGGAGAGTCCCAGATATAAACCTAGTGGGAGTTTCCCCCCACAGAGGGACAATGTTCACATTTTGGACAGAGAGGACAGATGGTTTGAAAGAGGAGTGAAAGAAGCCATCTATGTCCACTGTGAGCGACCATCTTTGAACAGAGGCGGGGTTTACGACACCAACTCTCTGCCATCTATAATCCAGTTTTGAGATCCCTTCCCAGACGCCTTAACGCCCACTCACATCCTGGGCCATCTGACCTCAGGCCCATGATAAGGTGGGGCCAGGTTTCACAATGAACACACCCGAAACTCTGGCTGATTGGGACCCACGCCCAGTTTCCCACCTTGGCTCAGGCGATTAGAGGATCATCAGGGGGTCCTTTTGTCCCTCTGTGGGGGGTCACTCCCACTAGGTTTATATCTGGGACTCTCCACCATTTGACCTTAGAACTGAAGAAGCTTCTCGGATGAGAGGTGAAACGTCTTCAAGCAACTTAAAGAAGTCCAGACGCTTTTCTTTGCAAGCTCCTTTGAGTGCTTAGATATTAAAAAAGGGTCTTTCCCAACTTTTCGAATACAAAAAAAAGAAATTCCAGTTATTCCAGTCCATCATTCCTTTGTTGAAAGAAATATTTCCTGTAGAGCTCTATCAGCTGAGGGTGGTGCTGAATTTACTGGTTATACACTTTTTTACTGGCAGTCTAAGAAGTTTTGTATCTCTCCTCAGCTTCATGGCACGGAAGTGTTTTAGGTACAAACTCTTAAATGTCTTAAATGATATATTCAGTGTTTTGTGTGTTAAGCGTCTCCAAAACATAAGCTCCTGATGATCCACACCATCTCCAACACTTGGAGCGTGCATCCCTTTAGGACTCAACGACGAGTGAAATAAAGTATCAAATATTTCAACAATGTTCACAGCAGAGTTATTTAAGGACTATTGAAAATTGCACATTGCCTCCCGGTCCTCAGAGGATAGCCTTATTCCTGCTTCTTCTTTTCTCTAATATGTGGAGTGTTATCATTCCCAGCTTAGGACAGTGTATCATACAGCTTTATGATGGCTTTGTTGACAGGACTGTAACCCTATGAATCACGAGATGGTTTAGTCAAAGGTTCAAACGTCAAAGGAGCTTGCAAAGAAAAGTGTCTGGACTTCTTTAAGTTACTTGAAGACGTTTCACCTCTCATCTGAGAAGCTTCTTCAGTTCTAAGGTCAAATGGTGGAGAGTTTAAATCTGGGACTCTCCACCATTTGACCTTAGAACTGAAGAAGCTTCTCAAATGAGAGGTGAAACGTCTTCAAGTAACTTAAAGAATTCCAGACGCTTTTCTTTGCAAGCTCCTTTGAGTACGATGACCTGGATGACTGAGAACCTTCACAGACACAAAGCTTCAAACCACATCAAAAACCCAGTCTAAGCAAACGAGGATTACTTTAAACTGTGAATAATTCAAAGCTGCTCTGGATAGTAGCGACGCCATAGTTTTACTGTTGGACTCGCCCATTCAGTTCGGCGACTTGACTCGACTGTTTTTGTTTCATCTTTCCTTCCCAAAGGCCACAGCCACCAGCTCTTCCACGTCAGCGCTGTGGTGGGGTCCCACTTCCAGATGGAGGGTGTGATCGCAGACATGACATCGCGGAGGACGTGGCTCCTGAACCACGGAATGATGCCATCTTTTCTTGGGACCATCGGGGCACTCGCCATCAGCCTCGCCATCAACCTCGGAATAATCGGCATTTTCAGCGCCCCGCTGCTCTGGAAACCGTGCCGCAGCCCCAACCAGCCACACTCATCCACCTGCGGGTGCAAGGAGCAGTGAGGGCGGGGCGTTTTCCGCCTCATAAAAGCTGATTCGCTTTCCAAAGGAAAGGTTCAGCGGTTTGTCTGTCTCAGCAACTACAGTTGACAGTAGTGCTTGTTTAACACCTTTAGTTTCTCACTTTATATTCCATGTCCCGGCAGCGTTGCACGTCTGACGTGTTCGTGTGTTTACGCAGAAGCTGAGGACCCAGACACGGTTATCAAAGCCTTTTTCTGGTGTTAATGGAAGTGAGGCTGAAAACACATCTACCAATGATTGTTTGTTTTTATGCTTCTCATTGCTGACTTATATGAAAAAGGCTCTGGGTTGAAGGAAGCAAGCTGTGGTAACACGACACCTAAGTGCCTGTTTGCAGTGGATCACTACAAGCTTCAAACTGGAAACAATGTCACAATTTGCAGGGATTCTTTTTTTTAATTAACAGCGTCAGAAACTCTGTTTCTGTTATTCAGTGATTATTGAAATATTCTCTGTAACTGGACACATTGGTCAGTGAAGTTGTCCTGTGCGTTAAAGCAGCATGGACAACACATGTTCACCTCTTCATAACGTGATGCAGACTGGATTGCCGGCTCTTATATATCTACCTATTGATTCCACTCTGACTGGCATTGATTTGCAGACCAGTGTGGTTCTCTTTCTGATTGCCTGCCTTTATTATGAACCCTACAATCTGCCACAGGTTACAGTGCTGCGGTGATTAAAAGACAGGTACCATTTTTATAACCATTTGGTGTTCCCATGGCAACACTATAGTGGCCTCATGCCCCCTGAAGGTCTTCAACAATTTTATGTTCTGAGCAAATGGCACCATTTTACCTTTCCATCACGTCTCATAAGATCCACTCTGAACTATCAGGTAAAGTGGGGAAAAGCACTTAAAATTACAAGCAAAAAATAAATACATAAATAAAACCAGTTTGTAATATTTCGAATCTGGAGAAATTTCCAGCATGTGTGGTTTATAATAACTACTGGTTGAATTAAGAGGAATGGAGGGAGGAGAGATGTATAGTTAGCTAGCCATAGCCTGGGATGATATTAATGTGGGAGCTTTGTGTTGTTGCAGTATCTGGTGGACTTTGCAAACTATTAACCTTTCCTATACTTTAGGTATCTTGTGACCATTTACCACTCTTCTATTTATAGAATATTTATTGCTTGTTGTAGCTGCATTAACGGAAAGGAAGACAGTTTATTTTTTGTTTTGTTTTTGTATCAGATAGGTGAGCTAACAATAACACTGAAAAGAAGGCCCATCTTATCAAGTAGTTTTGACCATTATTGGGACTCTAAACTGCACTTTGCAGGACCATCTAGATTGGTTTTGTGTGAGCTTCGCAGTTTTGGCGATATCTGCTGAAAAGTTCTCTGCCTTGTCTTGATAAACTGACTTCATATTTGCCTCGTTGTGCTCAGAAATAACTCAGCTGTAATTGTCTCTTTCTAGAAATCACGCCCCTGCAAAACGTTTCACACAGGAACTATTTTCTTTCTGCTATTTTCTACATCTGGTGCTCGTTAACAGAGCTCAGCTGAGGGGTGAAGAGGTCGGTGTTTATACAGTATCACAAACGCACGCTTCCCATCATGGGTGTAGCTTGTAGCTGAAAGAAAGTAGTTCTTACTGTCCTGTAAAACTGGCCACGGCCGTTATTACTGACTAAAACGAGAAAAAAAGAACATTTATTTAACGTCATTTAAGCAATATTTAGTGATTGCAAAACTAAAAAGTCTCTCATTTTAGTCTTTAACAGTGAAATTTGTCACAGGTGTTTCAGTCTTTGGTGTTGACGTGTGTGAGTCAACAAAACCAACAAAAACCAAACTGAAAGCAGATCATCTCTGAAATCTAACTGAAACTGAAATGAAGTGAATTTAAAACTACAATTTCTCTATTTATTTGATTATGATTTGTAGAAAGAGACAGTGCTGCTCAGTTTTCAAAGTATATTTTTTGTGTAATTCAAGCACAAAGCGGCGAATGCCAGTTGGTTCCAGCAGATTTAAGAGAAGCTAATATCTCCAAAACTGGGCCTGACAAATGCAAATAAATTGTATTGCGGCCCCCTTTTTTTTTCTCTCTTTTGTTCCCAAATAATTTTCAGCCTTTTTTTGACAAAAGGGGGGGGGGGGGGAAGAAATGAGCTGCAGCTGTTGTTATTGTTGTTGTTTTTTTGTTTTTTTTAAAAAGGCTATTTTGGATATTTCTCACTTGTGTAAAGAGAAATTTACTCCCAATAATGCACAAAAAAACTTGATAAGATCCATTAATCCAACAAGTCATTAATCAACATATAAGGTCGCATAATACTGTTATATAATACAGGATTGAAGCTGGGTCTTACGTTACTAAACCTCTCAGTTGTAGCACTGATGCTCGTCGTGCTTGTACTGTATTAAACCCATTGTTGAGCATTTTTATGGGACAGATTTACATCATCATTACTTCATCATCGCCGTTTACACACGCATCTTTTAACACTCGTGGTGGAGAAGTTGATCAGAGGGCAAATGTATGTGATATTATAGGACTGAGGTGTGTTACAGGTCCATGTCGGACGCTGAAGTAGAAATGTCGGCGGCGAGTGTGTAGAATCACAAAGCGCACACACACATTTATATTAGAGCACTTGTTTTTAAGATGTGTTCGAGGTCAGTGTGCAGAGTATAAAGTCACATCTTCCTTTCCATGGCAGACACTGCCATCGGTGTTCCTTTGTTTTATCTCCTCCCCTGCCAGGCGTGGATCAATTTTATTTTCTCTACAGGCGTCATCTTACAGCATTCCTCTGTTTGAGCCTCTTGATTCTTGGAATTGCATCATTACCGACTTAATGCGATTCTACTAGACTTGTCTGGAAGCCTTTACTTCTGAGCTGGTGTTTGTCTGGGGGGAATTTTCGTGTCATCTTACTCATTCGCAGCCGTTTACTGTTTGCAGACGTGCCAGAGTTCTAAAACTCAGTCATGCTCACGTCATCGTTGTTTTTTTTGTTTTTTTCAATCTGCACTTATTTGACCAACGTATCAATGATTTCTCCAGACCAGATCACGGTTACCCTCAGGGCGATAACAGCCGGAAAAGTGAGCACTTGTGGCATTTTTCTAAACACTTTATGGATGGATGTTGAGTGATGAGAAGCGCAAAGACAAGAGTAGGAGGAACCATTGAATTTTAAAAAAGAGGGGCAAAGTTATTGGTGCCTTTTTTTTTTTAATGTTTTATACAAGTTTTTCTTTTGATACAAAACACAAACTACTCTTGAAATGTATAAATCCTTATTTGTTCTTTGCCGTGTGTAATTTGTAATTTGCTGCTTTGTTCTACTAGATTTGTGTAATAAATGAAACCTTTTATAAATGGAATTATTGTATGGAGTGATATCAAAAAGCAAACTTTCTTTTTTTTTTTTTTTTTTTTTCAGTAATCTGATTTCACTTAATGTAACAGTGGAAACTGTACACAAAAGGACTTCCCACATTACCCAGTAATCTGTTAAATATATGCAACTGGTCACTGTGTCTTTATTCACAATTTGTCTTTTCTCGATGAATGACTGCAGATCCTCACTTCAACGTTTGTTGGAACCAGAGCAGTGTGCCTGACTGGCCAGCAGAGGGCAGAACAGTACAGCAAACACATCCTGTTAAGTTTGAGGTGCTCGTCGCTGCTGAGCAGCCTTTATCTGTAAAGAAATGAACCGCAGGCTCAGAGGGAACATTTGTCTGCAGGAAAAACCAGCTGCTGGACGAGAAAATCTGCAGACTTCAAAATGTATTTTGAGTGTTGTTGTTGGAGTCTCAAACCCCCTCACAGAGGTGATGCGTTTGCTTTTAAAAGCCTTGAATTGAGGGTCAATAATAATAAGACCTTTTAAATGTGGGGATGTGAAATAGTTGTGCGTAGCCATTTGTAAGTGTGAATATTTTTAATCTGCAGATTATCTCACATTACTTCTTCTCAGGTTGTGCAGGTTTCTTCTGCTTTGGTTTGATTCACTAAATCATTTCTCTTCCTGTTCTCTAATCTCTCGCTGCAGGATGGACGGTAAAGCATGTTGAGTGGTTTATTATTAGCAGTAGACCAAAATGAATCGGCACCACCATTATCATGAAGAAATAATTACCATAAGAAATCAATATCCTGTATACATGCATTATATGACTAGGTGGAAGATTGAAAAGGAAAGTATCCTGCTGCAAAGCTCTAATAGGACTTCCATTTTAAAAATGGCCTCATTTCCAGCTTTTATTATACTCATATTCCACATCCAACCAAGGTGGAGCCTCGAGTGCTTATTAAAAAGGTTCATTCTGAAACCACAAATGGAGTCCTTAAGGATAACAGGGACAAGTACTACAGAGTGTACTAATCCTATCTCCCCAGAATCTGCTTGTAAGACACTACAAGAAACAATGAGCCAGACACAGGTCCAAGTGTTTTTCATCCCCCTCCCGGTACGCCAGAGGAGGTCGAGAGAAAGAAGGGGATGATAGCATTACTCACAATCCATTACCACTCCCCGGAGGCGCTCTGCATACGAAGTGATGGAGCGAGGGAGGGAGGGTGGTGGTGGTGATGAAGGAAGGGGGCAAGGCAGAGCGATGAAGAGAAAGAGAGAGAAAGAGAGAGTTGGGTTTTGGAGGGTGTTTGTTTGCTGGAGGGCCCGCGGTAAAGCAATATGAAACTTGATTATTCCTTTTCAATAACCGTCTGCTGAGCATCCCGTGGAGACGTCGCAGGTTGCTGATTAGTTCGTCAAAATAATAGAAGGCTCTTGAATAGCCTTGTTAAGATGTCTAACTTTAAGTACAGACAAGAGTCCAAATCATTGTTCAGTTCAGCATACGATAATGATGGATTGACTGATGCAGAGGGATGTTCCTGCGAACACTGCAGCCTCGTTTTTTTAATCAAGTTTGTTTATTTTTAAGGGCAGACAATATACAAAGTGCTGGAGTAACAATACATGAAGATATATATATATATATTTTGTTTTAGACATTAATACAGAGTATATACACTCAGTATGTACACTTAAAGGCATCGCAGGGGTTTACACACCCGGTCTTTCACCCTCTCAATGCCCCATTTGGTGGAATGACAAATGTTACGGTGGTGGGTTCACCTCCAGTTTCACTTTCAGTGCCATCTGTCCTTCTCCTCCTGGAGTCTCGCTTTAACCCATCTGTTACCTCTCGGGGTGTCACCTCCCCACCAGCTTGCCCCCTTACCAAATTTCACTGCAGCACTTTGATTCTGAAGGTCGTTACAGTAGCATGTTAAACATGGCTGATCTGTCCAAAATCCGCTCCTGAGCGAGTCCCAATAGCGGCCGCAGGCTGAAAAGTTGCTCTTTGGAAGTTCATATTTGACAGTAATTAAATGTAAACACAGTCGTTGATATACCAGGAAACGTTTTCACTGCTAACGTCTGACATCTTGTTCTTCTTTTTTTTTCTGAAAAATATTCATATGATACACTCAATCTGACACGTGAGAAACAAAGTTTGGCTGTGACTATCTTATATACATCAATGAAAGCTTTTTTTTCTTTGTTTTCTTAATAACCCTCTATATCAAAACTTATCCAAAATCAGTGACGGTACTATACAAATGACTATCTGCTGTACTAAGATCTGTAAAACGAGTTTTTGCTTTCTAAACCAACACAAGCACGTCAGCTAAAAGTCATTTAAAATGTGTCGCAGCTCAGCTGATGAAGGGACTCCAGACACCATGTGGCAGTAGATTCCCAGCAAGAGCCTATGCAGTTATTTTAGTTCTTATCCATGCACGCTCCTCCATCAGACTGATCCCACCTCAGATAAACATTAAACACTTTGGTAAACATGTGACAGGTTTCCAGAGAAGGACGGGGCAGTAACCAGTTAAGGGGTCAAAGTCGAGCTAGAATGAGGCAAAACTGCAGCCAAAAAGGTCAAAGCAGATGTTACTGCCCACGAAGCATCACAGCTGGAAAAGCAGAATGCAGTTGAACTTAAATGAGTAACAGACTAAAGTTTTATATCTCAAATCAAAAATCCAACCTCCCCAGCCTGGTTGGCCCTTGGCCCCTCTAGCCCAGGATATCCAGGTAAACCGGGGGGTTCTTGACCAGGGCCAGCAGACGGCTGTGGATGTCCTTCATGACCATCCTCTGCTGGGGCTCTCTCTGCCAGCAGCCCTGCATCAGCAAGTAGACCTCCTTCGGGCAGGTGCGTGGCCTCTCCAGTTCCCGTCCCTGTGTGATGCATTCAATGGCCTGTGGAACAGGAGGGAAAAATACATTTTTTAATGGCCAGAATAAAAGACGCATTCTTAATCTGTTCTCAGGGCTTCTGTTCACATCGTCTTATTAATGGGCTTTCTAATGGAGTTAGAGCCTACCAGTCCTTTATATCTGAGTCTGATCTAAAAGTTTCACATCAAAAATGAGCAAAACCTTTTTCTTCAGTCATTAATGTTGAGCAGGAAGCAAAGTCTGCAAATGAGAGAAGTTTGACTGCTATAAAGCCTGAAAGTTTTTTAAATACATGCTTACTGCTGTAAAAAGGATCACCTTTTTAAAAATGAACCAAAATGCAACTTAAAATGTAAAGTTTGTTAAATTTATTTCACACACTGAGTACAAGAAACCAGCTTCTGTATGTGAAGGTTCTGTGTTGCATTCACCCATCCAACACAAAGCACAACAATGTGATTGGTCCATTTGTTGTTGTCAGAAGAACAACACAGTGACGTCGCAGCATCATCATCTTTTAGCACCAGTAATTCACTCAGTGAGGGCAGTTTTCTTGTAAATCAGCACCGTGGATCCACTGGCTGCATCGACTCGCTTCCAGCATTGAACATGAAACAAGAAAGCTAACAAAAGCAGCCTGATCAGACATTACAGATCCCATTCAGAAGAAACGTGGGGTTAGAGAATTAATGAATAACATGCTATTAGAATAGTGAGGTGGGCAGGTGGTGGATGTTTGCAAAAGTCTACAGCTGTAAAGCAGGAGGGAGAAGTTGTTTACAGCAAAGTTTAGTTGTTGTTTCTTGTTTATTAGTTTCTATTTAAAAAGAAACAAGCGGTGATGACATGTACTGAGAAGTTTTTTTATACACATAAAAAATTAACCTGTCAACATTGTGAGGAGGGCAGAAGCTATAATATCTTTTTATATTTATCTGTCCAACGCTGATGCAGCTCTGGTCTTGGTTTTTATTTGTTAAACCAAGAAAATCTTTCTCTGACAGTCACGGCTTCACCTGAATACAGCTGAGGATAACAATTATCTGTATGGTGCTAAAAGCACTAAAAACATTTTAAACTCTAGCACTAAGTGTCCTTGGTACTCCCTCCAAACCTCGAGCATGCAAGCACACATTTAGTCTCTAAATGAAATGTTTATGCTGCTCGGTTTAAAGAAACTGATGGACATTATGGACAATGCTGGGCATCCTCTGCACACGGCCATAAACAACCAGAAGAGTCTGTTCAGTGACAGGTTGCTTCTCCCCAAGACAAGAACTAACAGACTTAAAAACTCCTTTGTCCCACACGCCATCAGACTGTTTAACTCCTCTCTGGAGGGGAGAGGGAGGGGAAACAGGAGGACAAAGGAGGGGGGAACAACTAAGCTGTAGTGCCTCTTCACCTCACTGTACAATACCTTGTGCAATACTTTTTGTAAATAGTCAACAGTGCAATAGACTCAATACTTGAAATGTGCAATTCACTTGTATTTTTATTTTTTATTCCTATTTATTCTATTTATCCCCTTTGTATATTTTATTTATATTTGTCTCTGTATTTATATATGTGTGTGTGTGTGTGTGTGTGTGTGTGTGTGTGTGTGTATATATATATATAACAGTTCTGTAACTGTAACTTTGGTCGTTGCTGTGCTTTTTTTGGAAGTCGAATTTCCCAGAGGAACCCACCCGAGGGATTAATAAAGTTCTATCTTATCTTATCTTTATTGCCCAGGATGACAAAGCATCGTTCCTGGAAAGACACGCTGTTTGTTTTTTTAAGTTTAGTACTTCAAAGATGCAAGGCCCTTCTGTAGAATTACTCCGTACTAATAAAAGTTGACCAGTGAGGGTCGTCAGGAATCTCTATGTTTGAAGTTATTATCTTTGTAAGGAGCTGTTAACAATATTAAACATGGCTGTTCATTGCCAGAGTCAAGTTAAATCCTATTTTCAGACCTTTATTTGGTCAGAATGTGAAAATAAGTTCGGATGTAAAACAAACAGAATGCAGCTTTAAATCAATGAAAGCTTATATTTAATTGAAGATACAACTGAAAGTGCAACTCGTATCAACTGCATCACCTCATAGTAAGCTTTTGTGAGCTGAGGAGATCAGTTTCTGTATTTCTGAAAGTTAAATGTGTTTGCTCTCTGTAGGATTTGAGCTGAAAGGAAAGCAGCCTTAAAGGATCCGTCTTGGTGTTTTAAACTTGCATTTGTGGGTGATGTGAAAAACTGTGTTCACCCACAAAGGTTTTCAGATATTTGCCATCTGAAGGTCATTTATTCAGCCTCATCACTTGCAGAGACTTCTCTGGATTCTCTGATGCTTTAATAATAACAAAAGACAGAGGCATGTCATTGTTAGGCTGTGAAACTATTTTTCCACACACGTCATTTACACAGCACTGAAACTCCAACTGATGGAGAAAAGGAAAGATTCTCCTCTGTGAGATGTATCCTTGCATTTTATTTTTTTTTAAAAACGTTACTGTCATCAGATTTAAATATTTAAATATGAGCACTGAATGCTTTGTAATATATAGAGTCGGGGGTTAGATGCTTTGGTAGTCAGTGATAATAACTGGAAAATAAATAAAGTAAAAATACCACAAAGTAGAAACTTACATTTGAATATAGTGAAAGGACCATAAAGAAAAAGACTATTATTCAGTATTACAGCATGGATGTGTACCTGCATGCTGCAGTTGGTAAAACTATTTTTAATAACTGTATACACTGCCTGAAAAATACAACAGCTGATAGACTGATGTTTATAAAAGTTAGTAATAGCAAAAACATTCAAACAAAAAAACCTTTGAAGAGTGAGATAAATGTAAACCTTATAAAGCAAACCTTAAAAGAGCATGCAATAGATTCATTCACGGAGACTTTCTGAACCACCAAATATCTATGTGCTGCACCAAGGACAATATGTTTTAATAAACAGCACAATAACCTCACTATCTACAGATTCACAAATATGTGTCAATTAGCCGTGACCTCGCAGTCAAATGAGAGCCACCGAAATATGAACAACCTCCAGCTCCGACACTAATCGCTGCAATGACTGATTCAGTTCACACGCTCTTGTTGCTTAGTGGATACATCACTGTCGAGGATAAGAGAGAGGATTTCACTGTGCTCTGCGACTCTCTTCTTCATTGTTAACCTCGGCCTGATCCGGTGATCACAAGAGGCCTGTCGCTGCTCAGCCACTTTGCACCAAAATGGCCTATCAATCAGAACGCAGACTCATGCTGTCCGCCGCCGTCACAGCCTGTCACGTCAGTATTTTGGGATGATTTATTTCCACCACTGACTTATTAGGCAACATGATAATTTTACCTGTCCTTCATTGGATGAGACGGATTAGGTTAACGAGGTTACGGCTCATTAGCCAGGGGCAAAAATGAAAGCCAATGAGATTAGAATTGAGTGCAAAGGAAAAGTGATCTACCCTTCTCTTGAAAGGAGAGAGGGCTACAGCCTGTAATAGCATCACTGTGGTCACAATGGAGTCCCACTTCTTGGTGCTTGAGCTGAAAAGGCTAGACTGGACCGCCCTTAATTACTATGAATTTATTGATTAGTTTAAGAGCACCGGGTAAAGTATCTGAGACTGTAGTGAAAATGTTTTGTTTTGCAAGTTTAAATTATGTGAAGGCACCAAAACATTTCAGGCTGCTATTTACAGAAGTATTTGCATTAGCGCATGTTCAAGAATGAAGTTACTTCAAGCTGACTTCATTTATTAAAAGAACAAAAGACTCAACAAATTATTTACAAACTCCACACAACAGTGAGAAAAGTTCTTTCTTATGCTCTGATTAAACTTTATATAAACATTGTCTGCCTTTTTTACATCTGCAAGTACGAACCACAACGCAAACTACAATTAGCTTGACTAGCTTGTTACCTTGTTGTTAGCTCGTTGACTAGCTTACCTCGTTTGCTTGTTAAAAAAAAGTGTAACAAAGGAAAAGTAGGCTGTCAAGTTGTGCATAAGTGAAATCTTTTTAAAGATTTCAGTTAACTATTTTTCTGTATCCTACTTAATGTTGCTTGCTAGTATATGCTATTAGCAGCACAGTCAGAATTTAAATTAAACATGTTTTCCACAACATGCCGACCACCACTCATGCAGTTTGTTTTAATTGTTTTGACATTATCTTAAGTTGCATCAAAATAAATAGTTGAAATCAAGAAATGTAAGCACAGTGTTGAACTCGAGGCTAAAAAAGTGAAATACTAAAGCCTGAACATGCAGCAAGGAAGCACTCTGCAGAAATCTGGACCTAGCAACTCTTTCTGGGCAAAGCTACATACATTTACACAAACCACATAAAAAGGATATCCAGTTTATGTCCAGCAGTCGTGCATAGTTCATAATCCTTAAAAATAAAGCAATCAGTGAATCCTTGAGGGGTAATAACTGCAGTGAGTGATTTTTCTTTGCTACAAAAACTTTCACATATCATTTTTGGAAACATTTTTAACATTTGGTAAAATTGCTCATTTGAAATCCGACGGAAAATTAGAATGGAGGAGTGATATGATGTGCATGTCTGCATATAAAACATAACGTTCAGAAAAAACCACTGTGAACTGGACGAGACTGCCCAGCATTCATAGCTGTAACTACCGGTAGCTCTAAGGTTACCAAAGTCTGGACCTCAGTAATTAAAAGTAAGTAAATACTGTATGTTGTTATAAATCATGACGTGAGATGGCTTTTATGCATGACTCAGTGAAATGATAACTGGTTGTTGTAAGTATAAGGAGTGAATCAGAGACACAGGAGAGTCAGGGCCGGTAGCCTTCTCCTTTGTGCCATTTTAATTATTTATTTATTTTTAATTTCATGGTTTTATATTGTTTATAAAACAATTGTCTCTTTTACAGAGGTCTGTAAAAGAGACAAGCTGTATAAAATCAAGTCCTCCGTGTTTAAAATTTATGGTTTTGATTGTATTGCAACTCTAGGACCTTCTAGCACAGGTGCTAACCCTAAAATATTAAACATTACAAGAAAAACAAAATGTGGACCTCTCTAATTTCTAAAGCCTGGTTACACCCATGGCCACACTGTGAATGGTTTTCCTCCTTTCTAGCCAACCAGTGGGACTAAACTAAACTAGTTATTTGCTCCAGCTTCATGTGATTTTCCAATAAATAAGTGCTGTCAGTCTTGTCATCTAAAGAAACTATCAAACCTAACATGTTTGGTCCAGACTTACTTTTCAGTCTGACATAAACTAACACTTCAAAATGTGAAACCTCTCCTTGACCTGGGTCCAGACCAAACAACCAAAGTCTTGGAGGGACTTTAGTCCAGATCCAACTGAAACTTGGTTTTTACACTACTACACCAGCGGTCTCCAACCTTTTTTGCGCCACGGACCGGTTTATGCCCGACAATATTTTCACGGACCGGCCTTTAAGGTGTCGCGGATAAATACAACAAAATAAAACTAGTACCGGTACCGAAAAAAGAAGATTTATTCATAACACACGTGAAAAGACCCAGGAAAACCGAGTTAACGATAAAAACGATAACAAAATAACGCTGAAAACCGATAAAAACCCTGAAAACCATACATTTCACACCTGAGCCTCAACTCTCGCGGACCGGTACCAAACGACTCACAGACCGGGACCGGTACCAAACGACTCACGGACCGGGACCGGGACCGGTACCGGTCTGAGGCACAGCTCACAGGTGTTTATGGCTGAGTGAGAGAATGCCATCATATAAAGAGGAAGGACTGGCGCTCTATGATAACCCCACAGATGGAGGTTGTCCCACCCTTGACCCCAAATGAACCAATTAATATTCATGTTGTTGCACTGCGCATTTGCACATTAGACTAGTTTTAACAGTGAAGTTGCAAACATCTACTACTTCTTGTTAATTTAATAAATATTTATTTGGTTTATTGTATCCATAACACGAACCAATATGGAATCTGTTCAGTATTTTCAGAAATTAAGCTTTTTTGGTTATGGTATTTTAGGACACAGTCACCACACTTTCTGAAGCTTTTTCAATTAAATTTGAAGGTCATTTTTATATCCAGGTGACCAATTAAAATTCCATTCATTTAGATTAAAAACTATGTGCTGATTGAAGGCTAACTGGTGCCATCAGGCACATGCCCATCATCAGAACAGTCAGTGTGAAGTACAGAGAGCGCACAACCCATGTAGGTAGAGACAGCAGGATGAAGGTACGTTGCTTTAAGTTCTTCACTGCACTGCGGTGTGAAAGCAAAGCTAGCTGGAACAAAACTTTGATAGCACTTTCTATTAAAGCTTAGTAATAAAGTGGTAATAGTAGGGTAAAAAGGCAGAAACAAGAATGATATAATTAATAATAATTTGGTAATTTCTAAGTTATTACGACTCAATTACAAAGTAATAATCAGTTAATAGCCACAGTTATGGGCCCTTATTATCTCATTACATAATGTTAGTGGAATATTACTGTAACCACTGTTGCTACTATGATATTACTTTAATATCAACTGGTCTTACTTTGTAATTGAGGTGTAATAACTTTTACCGCATTATTACACTCTTGTTTCTGCCTTGTTACCCTGCTATTACCACATTATTACATGATTGTATGTGCCTTGTTACCACGCTATTACCACATTATTACCAAGCTGTAATAGAAAGGGCTACCGAAATTTTGCAACGCAATTTTATAATGTTTTTTTCCACTGCAACCCACCTCGCTATTGGACAGCTGATACCATGGCTGTTTCCCATAGGTGAAGATCTCCCAGAGGACCACGCCAAAGCTCCAGATGTCGCTCTCCGTCGTGAACTTCCTGTACATGATGCTCTCAGGGGGCATCCAGCGGATTGGGAGCATTGTACGTCCACCCACCTGAAGATAAAGAACCGAATACTAAGTGAACTTTAATTATGGAAACCTTAATTAGCTTTGTTGATGAGATTAAATCTTAAATAGATTTTCCTTTCCACTCATCTTGAGCTGCTTATTACAAGCTGGGAGACCAGCTTGAAATCAAAAATAGGCAGACTGTTTAAAAATTATTACAGTAGTTTCATGCAAAATAAAAAAAGGAAAAGAAATTAACCGCCACAAAAATAATATTAGACAGTCTCTTAGGTTGTAATTTTTATTGCATTTATGAGATCTCAACATGCTGTTAATGAGTAAAACCCTTTCACTGGCACGTGAAAACAGGAATGAACCTTTCTCACTTCTGAAAAAAAAAACCCTGCTGTAACAGATTTGAGCGATTTTCAAATTCTCAAATCCCACCAAGGGGAAGCAACATGAAAAAGTCCAGTGCTATTATTCAGCCGGTTTGACTGTAGTTTTTAAAAGTACACACTCCACAGTCTCTCAAAGGTTATGCTGCGATTTACAGATCCAAAATGCACGACATACTCTGCTCCTGCAGTTTAAATCGCTTCAGGAGAAGACAAAGCACATGTGCTTCTTATCTTAGTGTATTTTTCAGAATATGTATTATGTAGCTTAATCATAATAACCCATTAGTCATTTTTAACAGAATTACAGTTGATTAGGGCATGGTTTTTCTTCTTAGACAACATCATGTTTTCACCCTCACACAAGAAAAATTGAAATATCTCTTCTTACGAGACTAGAGAAGTTCAATATTAGTATTTGATCTATAATACTTCAAAGTACAAATCCAAAACACTGAGTTCAATAAGAGAAGGAGTGGGCCTATTATACCTATTCATTCTCCTCTCTGAGTTTCAGACAGTTTTTTCTACTCCCGGTTTGTTATGATGCAGCAGAGAGCAGGTGTTCCAAATAGCGGTCATCTCATGAAAAAAGCTCTGGCCGTGAACACAGAAGCCCGAATTACCTGTTCCTGCTCAAATATTTGATTTGGGTGAAGCAGCCAAGCGAGCTCAAACAGTTGCTTTCAGGTAGTGGACGAACTGGTATAAGATAAAAAATGATTATTTTGAACTCTGAATTGTGTTAAGCTGCTTTAACAGACCCAAGGATAAATGTATGAAGATGAAAATGAGGGTAATAAAAGTAAAATAAAACAGTACAGCTGTGTTTACACATGCACTGCAGCCCTCACTTTTCAGAGAAACACAAGACAGAAAGGAAACAATCTTTAACCTGCAGCCTCAGTGTGATGTCAGATTGGGAATTCACAGCTTGTGAGTGGTTGCACTGTTTCCAGATTAAGTATTTCCAGTACCGAGAGCAGATCAGAACCCCTGCTGTGTGTTACATGTGATAAAGGAACAGCGCACCTTGATTTGTTTCAAATACATTCACACAGCAGCAGGATAACAGCAGTCTTCAGTTGGGTTTTTAAAAATATACCTAACTATTATTTTTATTGTTTCATATACTGAATTAGAGCTTTTCACACTCACATATTTCACAAGATTATAGTCAAATACTCAGAGTGACAACAAGGGTTTTGCATCTTTAAACTTTTGGCTGGAAGAATATAAGAATATCTTTTGGCTGTATATAAATGATGGCCATGATGGCGCCCGTTGTTTCAAGTCAAGTCCTGTTTCTAACAGTTCAAGCTGAACATTTGCTCATCACCATCGAAGCTTTTGTAAATCACTCTTGATGAGTTGATTGCTAGCGCTACCATCGTTTATTGTCATTTTTCACTTTAATGGTGACCATCATCTACAAAATTAATATCCTTATATTCATTAATGGCTGAAAATAGCAACATAATAAATAAAGATATCAGGAAAATGTTCACTGAGGCCACAACGTGAGAAATAGTTTCACTTTCTCACAGACTTCTTTACAGTTTAACTTCTCTCAAATCTGCTGGCCATTAAAGAATGTAGCATTAATGAACTTCCACACTGGAACTTCCAGTTCTTGCTAACCAGTTAACAGAACTACAGTCTAACACATGCAGGTTTGTGGGGGTATGTACGAGGGAAAAAAGACCCCCAAAAACACAGATGAATTATGTATCATGTAAAATGTATCAAATGAAATCTCTGGGATTCTAAAGAAGTGGAAATCTGGTTTCACTTGTGGAACCAGAATATTATTTGCATGATGTGTCCTCCTGTTGCGACCCAGACTGCAACAAAGAGGGATTAGCCTGGAAACCAACAATGGAGTAATTGCAGTTTGATTGCATGTATTCATGATACGGTTTACATACTTCAAACTTCCTGTTGTTGAAACGTATTAGATCGGCGTCAAACAGTGTTGTTTGCAGTAAACTGAAATAGCTGAAATCTTGCTTTTAATGACAAATACGTCAGAGCAGATAAAACAGAAACAAATGGCAAGGTAGTAGTGAAGTAAAGGAGTAATATTTCTGTCTTGTTTAAATTTACAGTCCCATTAAGAATAACAGTCAAGTATTCCTTTTATGTTTCAGCTGTTTACCCGATAGTAATCTGTGCTGTAGATGTCTCTGGACATGCCGAAGTCTCCGATTTTGACCACCAGACCCTCTCCAACCAGACAGTTGCGAGTTGCCAGGTCACGGTGAACGAAGTGCAGCGATGCGAGGTAGACCATGCCTGAGGCAATCTGAGCAGCGATGTGCAGCATCTGAGGGAGAGTGAGTTCACCCAGCGGGGGCATCTTGGACTCGTCCAGGATGTGAGCGTCAGGGCCGTGAGCTCTACAGGGGGCACAAAAAGGACACACAGCTGCTTTAATCCACATCTGTTGGTCTGAATTTATTTTAATATTTTAGCTTCATCAAAATGTAGGAAGATCGCAAGGTGAAAGTAAAAATACCACAGTTTCAAAATCTATTTAAAAGAGTTAGCTGCACAGTGTACCTAATGCATCCAAAGCAAATGTTTTGGTGTGTGTTACACTGCTTTATGTGGCATTATTAGACCGTCGATACAGATGCACAAGTGTATAAGCAGCAGTTTATTGTAGCTGGATGAGACAGAGGTGGATTCAGCTTCTTAGTACACAAATAATTAAGTTCTAAGATATTGGGGGTGGGTTTGAGTGCTTTTCAAAACAGTCACAGAATGAGGCTGAGCAGTCGTGAGACGATTAATGCCATCGGTTCCAAGGAAACACAAAGTTCTGCATTCACTGTGTGGACTTTTCTCTTACTTATATAAAAGATTCTGAGAAGTTTAGAGAGGAAAAGAGTGCACATCTGAAAAGCACTACTCTTTGCAGAAGGTCACACGGAAATAGGTTGGGGGCACTGATATAATCTTTAACAATGTGCTGCACAGTTTTAAAAGTGTCTTTAATGTCAAATCTGAATCTGAAAAGTAATTACTGCTGTCAAAGTAGAGGGGAAAAGTAGAGACAATTTAGTAAAAAGAGTATGAAGTGGATTTACACAACTTGGGTATTTTCAAATAAAGAGTGTATTTCGTTATTTTCCAGACTAAGAGAACAACAGAAAAAAAGTCATATTTTTAAAAAACAAAACTGACTAAAGTTGTCAAGCAGCACAGGCACAGGATGACCCAACTTGTTTGAAGGTTGTCTAGTCTTCAAAAGACTTTATATTGAAGTAAGCAGGATAATAATATTTACATGAAGTGAAAAGGTACATTATTGATACCTTCAGACAAATTTATTCTCTGCATTTGATCTGTTTCAGCAGTAAGTCTGTGCTTTACTGTCACGTAAAGAGCGACTTCAGGTGTCATGCTGCAAATGAGACACCCTAATGAGACTCCTCTTTGTTTATAGTGTACAATACTGTAAGTCATTTCTGCTCATTAACTATTTGATGACCTATTTTCCTTTTCTCTTGAAATGAATACTTTATTAAATGCACTTTTTCTGCATTAGATGGGAACTTCTGACCACTGTGGACCGTAAACTGAATGAACTCGACATGCTGTGATATTCTTCTCTGTTGCTGGTGGCTGTGCAGGTTATCAAACACTTGAATGAGCAATTCAGGCTTTTGTATTTTTTTGCTGTAACTATGGCACCAACCTTGGGTGACCTGAAGGACGATGACCTCAGCACGTAATCTGCAGATTGAACATTTGTGACATATACGAGCTCTCTAGAACTCCCCAGACATGGTGAGCACGACCACACCATAATAAAGCCATTTAACAGTGATGCTTAATCAAAAACACAAGGCTTATAATACGCCTACAATTGATTTGCAATAATGCAATTCAGAGATGCAGAGTGCATTAACTCTTCATGGTTTTCGTGGACCATAAACACCCACTCTCACGTCCAACTCCTGCCTAAATGAGCAAATCACAGCTGATGTGTCTCCATCCATCCTAATATCTCTCCTCTCCACTTTGTCCCCTCCTTACAAAGGAAGTTGTCTATACAATCACTATTAGTTTAAAAGGCAGGTGGCAGGGTGGGAAAGCAGCTGCATTGTGGGGTCTCTCGGACATCTCACCCATGCTGTCTGCTGAAAATGCGATTTCCATCCCTTCGTGAACATATATCTCGGGAAAAGTCTGTTCGCGCGCCTCTCTGTGTGTTTTCATTTCCAATCTGCCTCCTGTGGAGGACACCTGGCAGACAGCATCAGCGCCGTCTGCTCTAATCGTAGCGTCAGATGGTTGCCCAGGTGCCAAGTGAGCGCTATTCAGCACTGACCCTTCTCCTCCAGCTCCCCCCAGAGGTTTGCAAAGGTTTTTTAAATGATTGAAAAACAGATTTTGAAGCTCTTCTGTCACCATGTTATGCAACAATTCAAGTGTTATCATTTGTTATCATTACCTAATTTGCCACATAACCCCTTCTCCAGATAAAAAAATCAGTTCATTGCACAGTTCAAGGAATCTTCTCTATTTCTATCCAAGTGCTAAAACACTTGGATAGTTGAAATTCACTCTCATTTAAGATTATTGATGCGAGGACTTCTTATAAATAATAAAAACTGACCCATGCCTTGACATGTTGTGAGTTATCCAGGAGATTCAGCTTTTACATTTCTCTCTCTTTGTCTCTCCTTCAGTGTCTTCGGTTACTTTTCTTGTGATGGTATGAATGTTTGGCTTGAGTTCTTGTATGTCTGTGTTTTTCACTCATCTGTGAGTCACTCTTTGCCTCCCTGGGTAATAATTTGCATCTCTTTATCCATACTGTAAATTTACAATGCTGTTTTTACTGGTGGGTTGCTATCACTTGTAAGGCACCAGTGGCTCACCTAAGGGCCCTGGGAATGGTTTATATACACAGTGTTTTATGTATAGTATGCAATTTTAATCAGAAAACATTTCTTCTTCTACAACACGCACAATCCCCCACCCGTCACGTACACAGTAACAATTATTTTCTTGTCAGCAGTCACTCAAATGAATTATGTGGCTCTCAGTTGTTTTTGCATCACATTTGATAAAAACCACAGTGTTTTTTCACATTATTGTTCGAGCTGGTAAAAATCGAACCATGCAGCAACATCTGTGCGTGAAGAAATGAAGGCACCGCCAGAGCGGCAGAGAAACTGCAGTTCCTCTGATGGACACTTGTCATGTCCTCATGTGACATTGGTGCTTTTCAGGGCATTTTAAATGCAATGATCACACATAAGTTTGCTCACTTTGTGGTTAATTCTATTAATAGACCATCCATGAAGTCTTTGCTCTTGTTTTGGTGAGTTAAACTCGAGTACTGTATTTTCTGTGTTACGTAGAATTAATTAGGCAGGTATCCTTGTTCAAATAAGTCATACTATTTTTTTTCTTTTGCTGATAAAGCTGAAATCTTTGCTACATTCCTCTTTTATGCAGACATTTTTGGATCCAATACCAAGCTGCACATGCAGGATTTGAATGGAAAAGGCAAACAGGCTAAAAGTACTGAGCTAATTTAGTCAGTTTCCTGCCACTGAGGTAAACAGAAACCAAATTACAAGGAACCTGACTAGACAGGAGTGTATTATTGCTTTCAGTTCTTTTGGTCGGTCTGCATTTTCTGTAAAGGCTGTGAAACACTGTACGCATCAACATCAGAGAGCAGAATACAAATTTCAAACATCAGTTTTATCAGCATTGATTTGGTTTGATTCTCCTGTTTCCACCTTGCTTTCCTTTTGTATGAGTTTTCTGTTATGTTTTTTTCTTCTTTCTAACTTTTATTTGTTTCTATAATGTTGATGTTATATATTGTTTTGTTTTTAGGTTGCTTTTAAGATCTAGTTGGGGACTACAGATGAAAACTAGCCCATGGCTAACTCTGGTGCATTTACAGAAATGCTTATTGATGAGTTTTGTCCATAAATGTAAATAAATAAATAAATAAAACACCAATCTTTATCTAGCAAACCAGTGGAGGTGTTTTCTGCGGTACGCATCTAAACAATAATGTGGCTAAAATGTTATTTCAGGACTACAAAATTAGGCCATCCCCTTATTCACCCCATCCTCCCCTCCCAGGTCTCCCTGCTGGATGTGTGGACATATTTAGCTTCACAAACCTCTCAAACAACATTTACATGTGTGACTAAGGAGATGCACACCAGCTTACAAGTCTCTAGCTTCCTCCTCACAGTGCCAACTGTTAACTGCGTGAATGACATACAGGTGAAGGTTTTAGCTTGCTGACAAAGAAAATTATGACAAAGAATACAAAGCACCTTTTATATCTAATGAAATGAAAACAAGACTACAATACATCTACCTGGCATGGAAATTAACAGACTAAAATGCTTTTGGTGTAATATCTGGTTCTTGTTGTTTGTCAGCTGCTTTGGTTCGAGTGTTTTAATATGTGAATAAAGTTTGGTCAGTTTTTCTTAGAGCAGATGGGTCCAGTGTTGGTGAGTTTCAACACTGGAATGAAATGAATTTCTTCCTGTTTCAAATTCAGCAAACTGGTCCATACATTTACCGACACATTAGGTTCACAGAATCGTAAAAGGAAGGGAATGGAAGAGAAATTATGATGTAAAATAATTAATAGATGATGTTAAAGGTGAGCTGGTAATTCATGTGAAATGTTTGACTTGAAAAGAAACACACGCCAAATTTCAGAGAGATTTAAAACCACCCTGGCTATTTCTGGGTCTCCAAATCATCTAAACACCGTTCAAACAGGACCTCGGAAACCTTACAGTGTGGAGAGAGAGGAAACGCAGCCGCCTCAAAAATATCAAATATAATAGTCTGTGAAGTCGAGCACAAACACTTCCACGGCTGTCCTCATGACTCCTTGTGGCATTTCTACTTAAACACACAAAATCCACCGATACGCCGAGTGACCGGCGGAACCGCACATGCTGCACTGAGGTCAGCTGAGTGGGTTTAACTTTTAAACACACATCAAGTTTGAGTGATAAAAGCAGTGCAGCTCACAGATGGCAGCTTTTAAAGAGCTGCAGTCATTTATCTGTGTGAGCGAGTCCCATTTTCAACATCTGAAGCACATCTAAAAGCAGTATATGATCATTTAACAAATTACATATTATGATGTTGTTGTAAACAGATTCAAGTGTTGGTACTTGTGTAAGTGGAGGTTGGCGCACAAAAAGATAACGTATGACAACACTGTAAAACAGTTACATGATGTAAAATACGTCTAACTGCTAACAGAGACTCTACATTAAATTAATAAACAGGTTTAAATAGCTTTTAACTACATTTATAGTTTAAAAAATGTGAAATGTTTGCAGAGCGCTTATAAACCAGGTGGTTCTGACCTGCAGGGGCTTAATGGATATAACCAGCAGGGGGGAAGTGAGGGCTGAGACAATGGGAAACACAGTTTTTAATTCTTTGGTCTTAAAAAGCAGGTAATGAAAAATGAAAAACACCTGAGGTCCAGACTCAAATATTTAAAACTAGGATATTCAGTACTAGAGATGGACCGATCCGATATTACGTATCGGTATCGGTCTGATACTGACATAATTACTGGATCGGATATCGGAGAGAAATTAAAAATTTAATCCGATCCATTAAATATCAAAAAAGCACCTCACAAAACTTGCAACAGGGCGTAACTCTCCTCATAACCGTAGCACGTCGGAGCCGTGTGCTCACCTGATCAGCTGTGTGTATTTGTAGCCTTGCTACCAAACCGGCATTTCATCTCCGAGAAAGTTATCCCAGAGAGAAGTAAAGCAAGTGTGTAAGTTCATCTCTGAATGTTTATAAAGCATTCCCACGTTAAGCTTAACAACCGATATATGGAGCGACTGCCTCTCTCTCCCTCCCTCTGCTGCTGCTACTTCAATCATGAAACTGATCAATGATCAGCTGATCGGCTTTTCTGTCGCGAGTCCGTGTCTCTTCTTTGTTTTTGGCCCACTTTGCACCAGAAAGAGGAAACCAGCGGCTGAACAACAGCACCACGTTTAAGCTTGATAAGCTGTTGTTAGAATTTATTTAATATTACTTTCTACACCAGGATCTTTTTCTACGTAGCTGACGGCTGGTAACTGTGCAGGGGCGGATCTAGCAAAGTTTAGCCTGGGGGGCCGATAGGGCATGAACAGGGAAAAGAGGGCACAAAGACATGCATTTCTTTCTTATTCTCATTTAAAATGTCTCGCTTTTAATAAATAATTATCTGAATCTTACACCCAAAGTTTTAATCTTATGTAAAATGTATAGAAGTCCATTACTGTATATAGTAACTATTAAGTTTAATATACCTAGTAATATCTAGTAAGCTATAGTACTTTTTCCTTTGGGAAGGTACCATCTGTGCATTCTGCAGTTCTGTTGAAGAAAGATGTTGAATCTATTTAATTATTCTTGAAAAATTATTTATTTCTGTGCATTTTTTTTCACACTGCATCAAATTAAAGTTGATCACGTCAATTAAGCATCGAGGGAGTTTGCAACCCTATTAGTTAGGTTGCTTAATATTTCTGCTAAGTACTCTTTAAAATACCAGAATAGGGAGGATGGTGTAGGTTTAAGTTTATTAAATTGATCAGTTTTGCTGAACTATGAATTATTTTGGGTGCAGTGTATTTTTTACATGCAGGTATAACAGAATAGCTTTAGTGTTGTTGTTTATTTAAACTTTAGTATGAACGTATACAAAATGCAGCAAGATATTAAAAAACAGTTTTATTGATTAAAAAACACTATATGGGATTCATATCGGTATCGGCAGATATCCAAATTTATGATATCGGTATCGAACATAAAAAAGTGGTATCGTGCCATCTCTATTCAGTACATTAACAAATGTTCTTCAGAACATTTTAACTTTTCCCAACCCCCTGAGCCACAGGGCTGAGGTTTTCCCAACCACAGGGCCACAGGGCGACCGTGGCTCAGGGGGTTGGGAATCGCATCTGTAACCGGAAGGTCGCCGGTTCGATCCCTGGGCTCTCTGTCCTGGTCGTTGTGTCCTTGGGCAAGACACTTCACCTACCGCCTACTGGTGGTAGGTGAAGGGCCGATGGCGCGATATGGCAGCCTCGCTTCTGTCAGTCTGCCCCAGGGCAGCTGTGGCTACAACTGTAGCTGCCTCCACCAGTGTGTGAATGAATAGTGGCATTGTAAAGCGCTTTGGGTGCCTAGAAAAGCGCTATATAAATCCAATCCATTATTATTATTTTCCACATTTTTTATATCCTGAAAATTATAAAGTTCATTTCTTTCTTGTGAGTCTCCACATGACCATAACAGGCAGCGCCAGGTGAAAGTCGGTGTTACTACTTTGGACTCAAACACAGCATTTAGAGAAATATTCAGACGTTTTGTTATGATACTCAAAACTGAGTGTGGTGCATCCTGCTTCTATCAGTGTTCCTACTTGCACAACTTTACTCCACCTGTGCTTGACTGAATTTAATGGGCATAATTAGGAAAAGAACAGATGCTGTAAGGTTTCAAACTGCAGCCCCCAAAAAACAGGATATTCCTTAAGTGATTCTCAAATGGAGGAAGTTTGGAGGACGTTTCTCTTTTTGGAGATGGAATGAGCCAGAGTGCAGTACTCCTCTACTCCCCGCTTTATGGTAGAGATGGCCATACGGAAGCCCTTCCTCACTAAAAGACAATTGACAGTCTGCTGGGAGTTTCCTAAAAGGCACCTAAAAGACTTCCAGACCACAAAAAACAAGTCCTCCGGTCTGATCAAACAAAGACTGAACCACTTGGCCACATTTCCCATCAGCACATGCGGAGGAAGTCAAAAGCTGAGCTCAATAACACTATCCCTATAGTCAAACAGTGAAAGCAGCTTAACAGTGTTTCTGTCTGCACCAAGACCAGGATAATATAAGTATTCATACCTATTCAGCCCACACAAGATAAAGGTAAAGATGGAAAAACAGAGAGTAATCTCGAATGAAAACTCTCAGGCTGAGGGGAAGATTTACATTTCCCCAAAGCAGTCAGAAAAACACAGAAGTAGTTTTGTGTGCCGGAAGCATCTTGTGCATCTCTGCTCAAAAACTCACTGAGCTGCCTGGCAAAGCTTGGACAATTCTCCCAAAAAGGAAAGCAGGAACCTCCAAAACGTTGTGCCAAATTTGTAGAATTGTTCAAAGAAGGCTTCAGTTTTTACCGCATGTTGGGAGGGTCTCGATATATGTGAAGGCCTGAAAATAAAAAACTAGTCCCAGTGAAACCGTTGGGACAGTGATGACCTCTGCCTGCTAATGTTTCTGGGTGTTTTGGCTTTATGATGTGCAGCATCAGCACAGTGCAGACAGTGTGTACACATAAAGTCTTTCCTTATCTGGAGAGACAATGTGAGAGAGCTTACGAAACTCTGGGGGAGTAGAGTTTTCTTTGATATCAAGTGAAATTAGTAAAAAAACTAATAAATGTATCAATATTTCATACTATTCACCTCAATGATTCTTACACAAGGGCAAATCTGATCTCCTGATGAATTCAATGACAAACTGCTTTATCCAAGTACTAATGGGAGGGTATGAGTACTCTCTTAGTCTTTTATGAAGTTTAGATGAAATAATTGTAAAAGCTGAATCAAGCATCAAATGAGTCTGAAACATAGCAACATGTGAAAAAACCTACAAACCTTCCAAATGCAGTAAATCAGCCGAACAAATCAGCAAACATTCACATGTCACAGCCAGAAACAGTTTTTCTTTTAGCACTTGCTCTTTAAAAATACTTCAGCTTGTAAATGGCAGCAATTAATCAAGGATAAAACATTTACTTAATCAAATAATTGATTAATCAGCTATTCATCTTAGCTTTAGTGATGACTGAATCATATTTATCTGCTTCCGTTTGTGTTGCTGCTGTAACACTGTCACACTTTGATGGCTCGCTGAGACACTTTCTTACTGAGATTTTCGGGGCTTCTGACGAGTCTGCTGTGAAAAAAGGCAATGAGGTGTTTGTAATAACTTCTTTTGTTGCCGCCTCTGCTGCCTTTCATCCAGTACTTTTTCTGAGCCACACAGACGAGGAACATATTCAAAGGCTAATATTTGTTGGGAAAATCTACAACACACTTTATGATCACAGAAAGGATCAGCATTTTGTTCAGCAGGCATGGTCTGATGTGGAGTTTGTACTGTTACATACCGAAGAAAGCGGTTCAGGTCTCCGTGCCTCATGTATTCAAACACCATGGCCAGCGGCTCTCCGTCGGTACAGACGCCGTAGAACCGCACAATGTGCTGGTGTTGGAGCACCGTCAGCAGCTCCGCCTCCCGCTGGAAGTCCTGCCGGGTGGACTCATTTGCGTCCTTCAGAGTCTGTGAATACGTGCAGATTGTACTTTTCCAATAACACTAGAAGCTATATTGTAGTAAACAATTGACCAGGCACTCAGCTGCAGCTCTGGTCCTTATTTACTGCTTTTTTGGGGGGTCAAAAATGAACAACACTGTATTCAAATTCAGTCTTCTTTACTGTGATGTTACAGCTGCCTCCTTATCACACAGCTAAGGAAATAATATTAGTTACTTACTTATGTGACAAACAACTGAATGTATTCATTTGCTATGACATAATAATGAGGCTTTACTTAAATGTAATTATTATTGTTTTTATTTTTGTTTGTAAATTATTTTATAAAGACAATATGACAATACAACAACACTCTCTCGCTCTTTCCCCCCCTCTCTCTCTACACATATATATGTAGAGAGAGAGAGAGAGAATATGAAGACTTAATATTTTGAAAATTTGTGAAACTGTCGTGTGATATAATTTTGGCACCAAAATCTCTGAAGGAAAAATGTGAAAAAAAGATGAGGATGTTCAGTCTGTCTGGCATTATAAAAATGCATTTTTAGATTTAATTTTTAACTTATTGAACTGTAATAAATATCTGAATAATACTTCTGCACATAAAGAAAAATAAGTAAATGTCGGGTTGAGAGAGTAAAACGTTAACTCATTATTTAAAATGACCCCTTTATGGTTTTCCTCATTTTTTGGTCAAACATATCAGACTTGAGGCAGTTTTTTCTGTTCTTGGCTCTGTGTGATGTCATGAGTGGATCCCTCAGACCAGCAGCTCCGGCTGTGAGCAGAGCAGCTGATCTGATATTTTGTTTGCAAGGAGCAAAAAACAAAGAAAGTAAAGTTAATGTTCCCAGACATATGTTAGTTTTGCTATTCTTGTTGGCTAAAGTCGTCTCTGCTTCTGTCATTCCGACACCTGCCACAGCCTGTCAGGGACTGCGTTTGAGCTTTTAGACAGGGGTAAAGAAAAGCATTAAAAAAGAATAAATAAATAAAAAGCAGAGTGTTGGATTTATAGCAAAACACACAAATACAAATGACTTTGAACTGTGACAGTTAGTGTCACAGTTCAAAGCTAGTGCAGGTGAAAAATAAAAATGTAAATTTTTCCTTTTAAAATTTCAAAAGTTCCAAAATCAACAGACAGTGTGGAGCATAAAAGGAGACTGTGTGGTTCATACATTTTAAAAACAGTTTCATTCTTTGTCTGGGCCTTGACTTTCCCTCCTCAGCTCATTGACGATGTGTTATAAAAGCATACGTCTGATTAATGGGATGATAAATCTGAGCTGAGCCATATAATCGCGTTTTTTAATCCGCTGCGGTTTGCATTAACCTGTTGTAACATGAGCCGCGTAGTACATCAGCTGACTGTTCTTAAACAAAAACAACTCTCTGAAACCGCAGGATGTAATTTCAGCATGTGAGTATTAACTGTAAGTGCCCTGTAGCGTCATGTTTGTTAGTGCTGAGAGCCTTAATGAGGACTTTAGGGTTTTTGTTTTTTTTAACATAGCGTAGGATAAAAAGCAGACTGACTCTCAGATATTGTCCTAAAGTCTCAAACTGCAAACCAGTGATATGAGAACAGTGAATTTTACTGTTTGCATAGAAAAAAAAAGGAACTTGATGTTTCGCTCAATTGTATTAAATAAGCTAGTCATGTGTAAAAGCACCAGGATGAGGTTTAAAAGCCAAATGCTGCAGTAATAATCTTTTTTGTGCGTTGTAGTTTTGTCAATCACTTCAACATGCTCTGCTCTGCTGCTCAGACCTCATGCTAACTGCTGACATTTTCACTACCGATGCCAATGAACAAAGGGGTAAAGAAAAGCATTAAACCGGATTAATGGTTAAATTACCTTTTAAAAACGGCGGAGAGGATTTTTTTTTTTTTTTGGCAGCTACTCACCTTGATGGCTACGAGCATCTTGTCGTTGTCGGGGCTGAGGTTTGCACACTCTGCCAGGTAGACTTTGCCAAACGCTCCTTCCCCCAGCTCCCACTTCAAAACAATATCCTGCCTTTTAATATGCTGGACACCTGAGATCATAAAAACACAAATGACTTAAAAGAATTCTGGGGAAAGATTATCCACCTCAAGCATATCATACAATATTTTCATAAATCCTCCTTTTTTGAGAGACAGGATGAAATTTAAATGCAATTTGTAATAATCCGAAATCCTGAAAACTTTCACAAAGACATTTTAAGTCTGAGTAAACCACAAAGCCCTTTGTTAGTCTCAACATTGTCTGACACCAAATAATCCAGCATAATCACCAGGAAAATTAAGGCTCGCTGGTGCAGCCGATGGAAGGCAGTGAAATAAATGTAGAAGGGTGAGAGTGGCAGAAACTGAAAGCAAAACAAAGTAGAGAGCATGCACTCGAAAGAGAAGTGACACTGAGTTAGATTTATTTCAGAATCTGCACAATTCTGTCAGGTGTGTTAAAATGAAAAGTGGTCCGTGTCTTTGGGTTGGTAGTGGAGGGACTCCATTAAACTATAATGCAGATAGTGTGACGTATCCACCAGCTGGTTTTTACCAAGCCTGGTCTTAACTTCAAAGTTGGCCTTTGTTAAGACTGGTCTTTAAATTGGACTTCACATAAGCCCCTCGAACAAATTTAAGCCCGGTCTGAACTACAGCCAGTCTTAGCAATGTACAATCACGTCAATGCAAAATACACATGGTGTGATTTTGGAATTTCATTTTCAAAACTGCATAAATGCACAAACAACACAAACAACTCGCCTCCTCAGACGTACACATATTTGAGATCATTGACAGAATGCAGTGGCTGCTGTCCAGACATTAAAGGGTTAAGCTTAAAGGCGAAACTGCTGTAGCTACTCATGTCGTATGTTACTGCCTTTAAGTACAAGACGTGTTTAGAGCCAAACGGTATCCAGAGAATTGTAGGTCAGGCTAAGCAATCAAACAAAAGTGGTTATCAACTCAATAGGTCAACCCAGAGTTTCCCAACATGTGAGTTCACATGAAAGGGTTGGTGTTGGAAGCATCGCACCAGTGTGACTGATGGACTGGAAGCAGAGCAGCAGATTTTAAAAAGAAAGATAAAACTATGATATTAAAAATAAACAAAGAAGAGTCGTGGTGATCTTTAAGGGTCTAAAAGTAAGAATAATTACATAATTTCCTTAAGGAATGAATAAATAAAAACAGATTTAAATTTTTTTAGATATGTAATATCTATTGAACATAACCTGCTCTGGACTAAGTTATATTCAGGCCTATATATATATATATATATATATATATATATATATATATATATATATGTATATATATATATATCAGCTTGTTAGTGTCGGTAAAAGGGGCAGTACCCTCCATGGAGAAGGAGGCTAGAGGGCAAGATCAAAGTAGCACGGAGAGAGGTTAGCCAACTAACGGAGTTGCAGAAAGGTGCGACGAATAAGGTGCCTAAGAAATACAGCAAGCTGTCCATACCTGAGGCCTTGGAAACTGCCAAGCAAAGACTCACAGCCTTGGCCAGCCGCTTGAGGAGGTACACCAGAGAGATAGAAGGCAGGAGAATAAACCAGCTGTTCTCCACAGAACCAGCAAAGGTGTACTCTCAGTGGCAAGGGAACAATAAGAGAACAGCACCACCAAGGCTGGAGACGGAGCAATACTGGAAGAGCATATGGGAGAAGGATGCAACCCATAACGGCAATGCTCAGTGGCTAGAGGATCTGAGGGCAGACCACAGCGACCTCCCTGAACAGGGTCCAGTAACCATCACAGTGGCAGATATCCAAGAAAGGGTCTCCAGTATGAAGAGTTGGACAGCACCAGGGCCCGACATGGTTCACGCCTACTGGCTGAAGAAGCTAACTGCACTCCACGAGCGTCTGGCAGCACAAATGAACCAGCTGCTAGTTAACGAGAGACACCCGGAATGGCTAACTGAAGGCCGGACGGTCCTGATCCCCAAGGACCCCAAGAAGGGACCGGTCCCCTCCAACTACCGACCAATAACCTGCCTCAGTACTACATGGAAGCTCCTGTCAGGCATCATATCGGCTAAGATGAACAGGCACATGGGTCAATACATGAGCGGGACACAGAAAGGAATTGGCAAGAATACCAGAGGCGCAAAACACCAGCTACTGGTAGACAGAACAATCAGCCGAGACTGCAAGACCAGACTGACCAACCTGTGCACTGCCTGGATTGATTACAAGAAGGCCTATGACTCAATGCCCCACAGCTGGATACTGGAATGCCTAGAATTGTACAAGATCAATGGGACCCTAAGAGCCTTCATCAGGAACTCAATGGAGATGTGGCGTACAACACTAGAGGCCAACTCCAAGCCCATAGCACAAGTCACCATCAAGTGCGGGATCTACCAAGGAGATGCTCTGTCCCCACTGCTGTTCTGCATAGGCCTGAACCCCCTCAGTGAGATCATTAACAAGACTGGCTACGGATACCGACTACGGAACGGAGCAGTTGTCAGCCACCTCCTGTACATGGATGACATCAAGCTGTATGCCAAGAGTGAACGAGACATCGATTCACTGATCCACACCACCAGGCTATACAGCAATGACATTGGAATGTCGTTCGGACTGGAGAAGTGTAGTCGGATGGTATCAAAGAGAGGGAAGGTAGTCAGAACTGAGGGGATTGAACTACCAGAAGGCAACATTGCAGACGTAGAGGACAGTTACAAGTACTTGGGGATCCCACAGGCGAATGGGAACCATGAAGAGGCCGCTAGAAAAGCTGCAACCACCAAGTACCTGCAGAGGGTCAGGCAAGTCCTGAGGAGTCAGCTGAATGGTAAGAACAAGATCCGGGCCATCAACACGTACGCCCTGCCCGTGATCAGGTACCCTGCTGGGGTAATAGGCTGGCCAAAGGAGGAGATAGAAGCCACTGACATAAAGACAAGAAAGCTCCTTACCATGCATGGAGGGTTTCACCCCAAATCCAGCACCCTGAGGCTGTACGCTAAGCGGAAGGAAGGGGGCCGGGGACTGGTGAGTGTCAGCACCACAGTCCAGGATGAGACAACGAACATCCAAGAATACATTGGGAAGATGGCCCCAACTGACCGAGTGCTCAGTGAATACCTCAGGCAGCAGAAACCCAAGAAAGAGGAGGGAGACGAGGAACCATCATGGAAGGACAGGCCCCTGCACGGTATGTACCACCGGCAGATAGAGGAGGTGGCTGATATCCAGAAATCCTACCAGTGGCTGGACAAAGCTGGACTGAAAGACAGCACAGAAGCACTAATCATGGCAGCACAAGAACAAGCTCTGAGCACAAGATCCATAGAGGCTGGGGTCTATCACACCAGGCAAGACCCCAGGTGCAGGCTGTGTAAAGATGCCCCAGAGACAATCCAGCACATAACAGCAGGGTGCAAGATGCTAGCAGGCAAGGCATACATGGAACGCCATAACCAAGTGGCCGGCATAGTGTACAGGAACATCTGTGCCGAGTATAACCTGGAAGTCCCGAGGTCAAAATGGGAGATGCCCCCAAGGGTGGTGGAGAATGACCGAGCTAAGATCCTCTGGGACTTCCAGATACAGACGGACAAAATGGTGGTGGCTAACCAACCGGACATAGTGGTGGTAGACAAACAGAAGAAGACGGCCGTAGTGATCGATGTAGCGGTTCCGAATGACAGCAATATCAGGAAGAAGGAACACGAGAAGCTGGAGAAATACCAAGGGCTCAGAGAAGAGCTCGAGAGGATGTGGAGGGTGAAGGTAACGGTGGTCCCCGTGGTAATCGGAGCACTAGGTGCGGTGACTCCCAAGCTAGGCGAGTGGCTCCAGCAGATCCCGGGAACAACATCGGAGATCTCTGTCCAGAAGAGCGCAGTCCTGGGAACAGCTAAGATACTGCGCAGGACCCTCAAGCTCCCAGGCCTCTGGTAGAGGACCCGAGCTTGAAGGATAAACCGCCCGCAGGGGCGTGCTGGGTGTTTTATGTATACGTATACATATATGTGTGTATATATGTGTGTATATATATATATATATATATATATGTGTGTATATATATATATATATATATATATATATATATATATATATATATATGTATGGGGTGCTGGAGAATATATATACGGACATGGACAAAATGGTGGTGGCTAACCAACCACACATAGTGGTGTTAGACTAACAACACGTAGCCGTTCCCAATGACTGCAACATCATAAAGAAGGAACATGAGAAGCTCGTGCATGTATTTTTTTAGTCTTATGTTGGTTATGATGTTCTTAAAAAATATCTAATATAAAATATGATTCATCAGAAAAAAGCCTCTATGTCCTGCTCGCAGTAAAACTACACTTCAACAATTCTGTTTACTTTTCTGTGACATTCAAATAAAACATTACAGAAGTTCATCAGCAAGCACTCACACATGTCTTTGTCTTTGATTATGCTGCAGAAGTACTGTGGATTCTCTACGAAGCTAGACAAGCCAGAGTCTTCATCGGAGGAAGGCGGGCTGGTACCAAAGTTCATGAAGCGCAGTGACACGGCCAGGTCATCCTCCTTCCCCAGAACTGATGATCCTAATGAAACGGAGCAAAGCCAATAAAAATGAGAGAAATGAGACCTAATCAGTCTCCAACCATCTGTGATTGCAGCAGCCATCAAAAGAAGCAATTCAGAACCCATTTTTCCTTTCGAGGAACTGGCATTCACTATTACTAACTTGGATGCACATTTGTTGGTACCATGGTGACAGATGATGACAAGCTCTAATAATCACCATCATCAACCATGCAGCAATCAGGGCACACTGAAGTGAAAAAAATATGACCATACAGGAAGCCTGGGCGGTTAGCAACCCCCGACTATAGTGCGTATTAAAAGCCAAACAAGTGGGGTCCAAATTGTAAAACCTCACTTAGGAAGGCAAACCACAGAACCCCCAGAGTCCAACATGGTAGAAAATGGAACAACAATAAGAGAGCACAGAAGCGATGGAAGGAAGGAAAGAGGGAGCAGGGTCCACTTAGGCAATCAGGGCCACTTAGGCATTCTGAGAGTGAGAAGGGTGTGTGTGTGTGTGTGTGTGTGTGTGTGTTCCTGCATTCATCCATCCAGCCATCCATCCAGCCATCCTCTTTAATGGCCCTCACCCCGTGGCGGTGGCCAGGGGAGGTTTCTGCCGCCGTTCTCGTGCAATAATTAAGGCACTTTAGCCGACACAGTGGCTGCCTGCGAGCAAAGTTACAGCTCAGTGGAAATCCTATATTAGTCCGTCTCTCCTGTGCATTACCTTTTAAGAGACTGACAGAACCATCTGTGATTTGAAACAGTTACTTGGCAGAACATTTGACTTATTCCATATACATTCTTCAGAGGCGCGCATAGAAAAATCATGTAAAGCCTTAGATTCCGTTCACTCTAATACATCTATATTACTTTTAAAATCTTCACAATTTTCTCCCGTTACAACTGAACAAAGTGTTTGGTTGGGGATCCAGGTGTGTTTTGATGGAAGCAATGAATGCAATCTTCATAGATGCAAATATATATATAAAACAGAGCTACTGTTGTCCATTATAGAAAAACCATGTGATTAAAGCCTGTGCTTCATGTGACCACAATCCGTTTGTGTAATGTTTGTGGTCACTTTTTCTTGATGGATGTCTGACAGCATGCCAACAAGGCATAAACCTACCTCCTTCCATAATTCATTTATTTTCTAGCACGTCAGTGTTTTCCTACCAAAGCTTTTACTTTCATTTCTCCCTTCGACTCTAAAAGTTCGAGTATGAAAACATGTTTCTGCAATAAGTAAAAAAAAACATAATAACCTTTTAGCACATTGTTACTGAAAGAAATACAAGTCTTGCAACACATCTGGGAAAAGTTTTCAACCTTTAGAAACCAAATTATAGGTGACTGAAGTGGCAGGAAGGAGTCTAATTCTGAGCGGAAATGAATATCACTGACTTGTCATAAGGCACATGTGTAAGTCTGCCGCTAACCTCAGGCAGATGAGCGGCAGGCAGCTGCAGAGGTGCAGCTCACTCAGTCCTCTCAAACTCCTTTTAATACAAAAGTTGTCCCAGTCATATCATTTATTGACATTTGTCATTCATGCGCGATACAGTCACAATAGGTGAGAAGCCTGATATCGCTCTTATATCCTGGGGTTAGATGCCCAGTTTCTCGGGCAGGTTAGGGAATAACTAAAACCATAACTAGTCCTTTTTCACCTTTCTCCAGTCACGATGAAGCAACAGACTTAATATACAATAAGTAGTGAACATTAAAAGCCCCATTAAGTTATTTTTTTAAATCTTTTGACAGAGCTAAGATTCTTATTATGGAAATAGCCGTTAGACTAATTAGAGCTAATTACTGTCTGTGACTGCAGTTCCAATTAAAAGACGAGTGTCATCAGGCTTCTCCTTTAACTTTCGTGCCTAATTTCAAGCTTGCAGTCAAACTTAAATAACTTACTGTGAATTCCAAACTTGGAATGATGGCCACATTTGTAGACAACCAAAACCATGATGAGCAGAAGTTTGCAAGCAAACACACCGAGACCCACGGCCACATACACCTGTCAAACAAACATTGTATTTTCAGTCACTAACACTCATTAGCTGCTGCTTTTGCATTGGGATTGAGAAGCGTTGGCACAGACGCACCAAATACATCCGACTCTCCGGGTTTTCTGTGACGTCCATGTCTGATTTGTTTGTAGGACCTGCGGGGCAGGAGTGAGAGCAACAAATAAAATGACACGTAGATCTCCATTCAGTGTTCAAAGGACATGCTGAGATATTTTATAGACTCAAAATCAACTGAACACTTACTTTGACCCACGACGTCTTGCATGTGGGAAAAGCACAAAACACATTTATGAGCAAACAGCACAGAGTACCATGATGCAACATGCGCTTCTCACGGTGCATTCACTCTTTTTAGTTTGGCTATTTCTACATATCAAGCACTGATATGTAGAAATAGGTCGACACCTTTCAGTTTACAGTTAAAACTTTGCATTTTAACTGTAAATGTGGAAAATGTCAAGGCTAGCAGAATCCAACTTGGCACACAGCTGTCATTTCATAGTAAAAGCATCACTTTTCAAAGGTCGACACCTTTCAGTTCACGACATAGAAAGAATCCCCAGAACTAGTATGACGATCAATTAGTTTTAAGTGACACTTAGATTATTGTCTCTGTCAGATATCTAATGTGCTCCCTCTTCACTCCTCATCACTTTAACACTGAAGGGCAATAACACACCTTGAGCACTGCTATGAATTCCCGGCACATAACTTGGTACTATCATCGTACAGTTTATATAATTCACTCACACTTAAGTCCAGATGATACCTTTGCTCTTTATCAACACTTCATATCATTTTCTCCATTCTGTTTTCATTAAGCTCTTCATTTGTTGCATTGTTAGTTATGTATATATATATTTTTTCTCTATCGATATAGATATAGATATAGATATAAAGACTATAAAGTCGCTTCCGCTTATCCTTTTCAGGGTCGCGGGGGCGCTGGAGCCTATCCCAGCTGTGTGGAGTTTGCATGTTCTCCCCGTGTTTGCGTGGGTTCCCTCCGGGTACTCTGGCTTCCTCCCACCGTCCAAAGACATGCAACTTGTGGGGATAGGTTAATTGGATAATCCAAATTGCCACTAGGTGTGAATGTGCGAGTGAATGTGAGTGCGAATGGTTGTCTGTCCCTATGTGTTAGCCCTGCGACAGACTGGCGACCTGTCCAGGGTGTACCCTGCCTCTCACCCTATGACAGCTGGGAGCCGCGACCCTGAAAAGGATAAGCGGTAGCGAATGGATGGATGGTTGGATTATTTCTATTATTATTTCTTATATATTATATATTTTCATCACCCTCCTGTGAATGCAATGTTGCGTTCTCCATTTGGATTTGACGTCTCACATTCAGCGTATGAAATGCCACCGGCCTCGTGGCTGTCGCTCAACTGTGATCTGTGCAGCCGATGCTGATAATCATAGTAAAGACGTAGGTAGATGTAGATTTTTGCACATGTAAGCTTCCTGGGGCTTCCATGTGTAGTTTGTGGTGATTCTATACAGTTTTCTATGTCCCAGCGACCAACCGTCCAAATAACTGACTGAAGGCTTTTCCAGTATGGTTGCCAGTGGACTTTCCTCCAACCTTGTTGTTAAACCCCATCAACGGGCAGCCAAGACACAATATAAAAGGCATCCATCTCCCTTGCCCTCAGCAGCCACAAGAACCACAGATAATATATGTTGTATTTATTGATCACAGAGCCACAAAAGCGGGAGTTTAAATTAATGTCAGGGTAGGCCAAGGCCAAAACAATAAATTAAATGATAGCAGGTTACCTCCATAAATAACATAACTGCTCAAAATAAAAGGCATGCCCTTCTTCTTCCTTCAAACTTAAACCAAAGACACAAAGCTGCATATGTGACAGGTTGGCACCAGGAAAGAGTAGATGCCTCCTCTCTAGATGATGGTGGTCATCTTGGTTCCCTATCTAGGAATCAGGCTGGTAATCAGTGGTTTCCACTGCAGTGCACGGGCACATACGCTGTTCACTTGATTGATTTTTAAAGTGACTTATAATGCAAAGAAAACCTGGAGAAGAATTAAAGATATTTATTCTACACGTGATGATTAAGATGTCTGCAAATTCTTTCATCTCTGGTAGGTAATGGATTTAATGTGATTTCCATAGGGAAACCCAGCAGCTATAGTTGATATTACAGGATGATGAACAACTTCTAATGACTTTAATTAATAACATTTAAGTGATTACAAAGATAGCAGAATTAGAACCTTTTACAATTTTGGTATAATATCAGCAAACTTTTAAAGTAGCATTTATCATTAATAAAACATATAATTCTACACATCCAGGTTTTATGTCCCGGCTCATTTGGATAAGGCCTCAAAATAACTGGCCAAATAATGTGCTCAGAGTTGGCTTTCAAGATGTTTCAAGATGGCGCCAAGTGAGACATGACTCTAGGAGATAATTAGTAATCAGTGAGTAGTTTAGTTTAGAGTAGCAAAACAGGAACTCACATGGAATTACCCCCTCAAAATTGTCAAAGGGGTTGTGCATGAAAAACCCAAGTGCGGTGGCCTCATCTCTTCCCAGTTTGTTCTCCACAATCAGAGTGTAGTTGCCATTGTTGACGTGGGTTGGCTTGTCAAGGAAGAGACATCCGTGCTTCTCCGATCCATCGCCTGAATCTACGATGGGCTGCGTGTATATGTATCTGGTCTCGTTTAATTTCTTGCCGTTGTAAAGCCAGGTGATGTTCGGTTCGGGATTGCCGTCCACGGCAAACGGAAAACACCAGTGGTGCTGCGGCACAGCATTATTCAGGAAGATTATTCTGACTGGAACTGCGAGGAGACACAGAGTTTTGAGTTGTGAAGTAGCAGAGCACAGACATAAATGAGTTTCTAAAGAAAAGATGAGCTCAAAAACTGTCTATGGTGTCCTGGTGATTTGATTTAATGTATTTTTAGATGGAAAAAATCAACTGAGAAAGTAAAAAAGGTAGTCTGGGAAATAAATCTTTGGCAAGAGTTCAATGAGAATATTGACTCAATCCTCATGTTTGTGTAGTGCAGACAGTTAGCTTAGCTCAGTTCTACTGCATCTGACTAGTTGGTTCCACCCGTTTCCAGTCTTTCAGCTAAGCACTTAATATTATATACAACATAGTCATAATATAATATAATACATCTATAAAGACTCTGTGGTTTTGCGTCTGACTTAAAACACTCAGTCATAGGCAAAACAATCAATCAGAGAAAGATTAACCAATGAAATTACCTCATTGGGAACTTCTCTGGATGAAAGTCAGGAAGTCAGATTTTGTAGGCTACAGCTCACTTAAATTATGACCCAAATTAACATTTTACTGACAAGTTTAAGGTCTCAATCATTTGTTTCAAGTCTTATTATTGCAACCAACATATCAATCAAAGTTATCAAAGCCAACCCTGACTTAAAAAATAACAAGACACTCGACCTGTGGTCATGTCCATCTTTTGTATACAGTCTATGCTTGCAACTTTGCCCATACTAAAAAAGTTCTCCCACGAAATACACATAGATACACTTACAGTCAAATAATAATTATATATGCTCAGCCCTGATTTTATGCTGAATGTGCATTTTACTCACACATAACAAAGCAGGTCAGTACTCTATAGGTTGCCTCTGAGTTTCCAAGAATCAATGCTCTCCATCTGCACTGCAAACCTGCGCTGACCTGCTATGAATAATGAAATCCTGGTCGTTGTCGTGCCCCTGACCACAAATGCTACCTGGAAGCTCTCCTGGACGTGAAGTTACAGGAAATGGCTTTGTTTAGATCGAACACAACTCTCGACTGCAGAAACCCCTGATGTGCACGAGTCATTCTGCTGCTCTTAACCCGTGACCCAACCCCAGAAAGTGCTGCGCTAAGGAGATACCAAGGCATTCGTCTCTTTACCGAGGGCTCGCTAAAGTCTGTTACACAGATTGAAAATTAGTGCTATTTATCACATTTAACTAATCATCCATTAGCGACCTCTGCTAATCTTACACAAGCAATTTCACTGCAGGGGTGAAAAGGAAGGCTAGAATTATGTTTAATGAGCCTGCCAGTTCTCAGACTTCATTGCAGAATTATACAATGAACATTGTGAAACATGGCAAACACAATAAATGATTTCTGGCCCCAGTCCAGGTAGAGTCGGTGCTAACTGGATGCTTTGCAGGCAAGACACCATCTTTTGGGACAGTAGATGTTGACAAAAATGATGATTTGCTTTCACCTTTTCAGACTTAAAGTTAAAAAAAAAGCACAATTTAGAAAAGCTCTTTTATATGAAAGGGAAGCCACACGAGTACCATGAATCAATGGCACAGAGAGCCACTCAGCAGTAAACACCCACTGTTCTGGGAGGTAATTAAGAATAATTAAAGGGCTAGCGGTTAACGAGTGTCCGTCCACCAGGGGGGCCGATGTTGATAGATTAGCTGCACTAACGCATTTACAGACTGCCAATCACTGCGGATGAAGCGGTTTTCCGGTGTAGGAGGGAAAAGTCCATTAGCACAGGCTCAAATCAGATCTTAGCACGGGTTATCAGCCTCATTTTCCTGATGCTCATTATCTGTCCCTTGATGCTTGTGCATTTGGCCTCAGCTGATTGGCGCCCCTGCTCTTTTTGGCTTTATTTTCTAATGAGTGTCACTGAGTTGGTGATATATGATATTGTTTGGGTAGTATTGTCAGTAATGTATCACTAATGCATCTGACTCTGTCTTCAGTGGGACCGCTGGGTGCTGTCATTCCTCATTGTTCAACTTCCAGATGCACTAATGCATCCGAAAGGAGAAAACAACAGTAAACCTCCAGGGTCAAGCTGCAAGTGTAATTTAAAAGTACATGAGGTGAAGGAGTTCTTTAAGAGCAAGGTGAGGTGAGTTCACTTTCTTTTGTCCTCTCATTGTATCCCTGCATTAAAAAGCAAGCCATACCCGCTGCACTTCACTTATACTATTTTAACACTACTCACCAGTCGGCAGAGTGAGTGGCAGGTGACAGAGAGCTCCATTAGAAGCATGGTGGGTACATACTCGTATTTGTAGAAGGGGCATTTAGAAGAAATCAGTGCAGTGCGTTTTTCCCTTTCTCTGGCTGTCCACCCTGCCTGCACTAGAAAATGGCCCCAGTGTGCTCTCGCCCTAACCTCCATTAAGCCCGACGATTTGTATTGAGCCTGTGAGCTTTCAAGAGCTCGGTTTTATTTTGCAGGCACTTACACTCAATGTCCAATTGCACCATCCTCTCCCCTGGCCCAGCTTGGTTCTCGGCCTCGCAAGTCAGGTTGTGTAGGTTGTCCTTGGAGGAAACGTTGGTGAGGTAAAGGACCAGCTCCAGCGCAGAGTCTCTGCTCTCCTGCAGCTACCGCCGGCACACACAGACAAGGTGTTTAACTACAAATACATCGCTTGGAGGTATACGTGTTACAACGATGAAATGAGACCCAATTTACTCTAGTACGGATCAATAGATTAGAGAGCCGCATTTGAAGGTGATTTATGTCACTTTAGGCTCAATGTAGCTGATCTAAAGAGCTTTACAGCAGATCAGAAATGGAACCACAATGTAAAAACCCTGACTACAATGATACAGCAATTACCTCAAGGTAGACCGTACAGAGAAAAACCCAACAATCAGATGACCCCCTATGAGCAAGCACTTTGGCAACAGTGGGAAGGATAAACTCCCTTTTAACAGGAAGAAACCTCTGGCAGAACCAGGCTCAGGGAGGGGCGGGGCCATCTGTCGCATCTGGTTGGGGAGAGAGACTAAATTTAAAAATTTCTTTTTAAATTTAATAAAAAAAACTAATAGAAAGTCAATTTTCATAACACAGAGCTCTGATCTGAGCATCATCCAGTCCATCGGGGATCATAGGAAGAGGAAAAACTATGACATCTTAAAAAAACAAAGAAAAACTAATTTTGTATTTGTTGAGCACATGCTGAAAATTCTCAGCTACCTTGGTAAAAAAGTGAGAGTGGAGGGCCTCGGTCTGCCATCTCACGGTGAGAGTGGGACTTCCTTCCACCTCACATACGAATGTAAGGTTGCCTCCTTCCAGAATCTTATCCTGTGAGGCGGTAATCTTCACCTCAGGCAGGCCTGAGAGTGCAGGACAGACAGCATGAGAGTACATAGCAATAAACACAGGTTGCTGTTGTGATGGTGCAACTAAGTATAGAGTTGAACTCCTCCTCTTTTTTTTCAAAGCTCTTTAGAAAAACAGCACAGGGACAAAATCTCTCATATGTTTCCTGGCAACAAGAAGTTCCTGCTGTATGTGATTAGAGCAACAATGTTGAGCCAATTTCTTCCCCACATTTTGGTGTACCTGCTTTTTTGCAGCCTTTTATATCCTGAACAGGAACAAAAACATATTATTTTTCAAGACAATTTGAAGTAGATGCATTATTTCAAATACTGCTTACAAAACATGATTAAAAAATTATATAGCACTTTTCGGGGCCCTCAAAGCGCTGTACAATTCCACTATTCATTCACTCTCACATTCACACACTGGTGGAGGCAGCTACAGTTGTAGCCACAGCTGCCCTGGGGCAGGCTGACAGAAGCGAGGCTGTAATATCGCGCCATCGGCCCCTCTGGCCATCACCAGTAGGCGGTAGGTGAAGTGTCTTGCCCAAGGACACAACGACCGAGACTGTCCAAGCCGGGGCTCGAACCGGCAACTTTCCGGTTACAAGATGAACTGCCAACTCTTTGAGCCATGATCGCCCCGATCTGATGAACTTTACAAAATAAATCTCCACCACATGTGGTTTAACAAATACAAATGAAACAAGTTCTTACATTTTCAACTTCTGCCCTAAAGAAAAACCCATAAGTCGTGTTACAGGCTGCGCATTTCCAGCTCTGCAACTTTTAAGGGGCTCCACTTGAGCCTCGCGTTATTCACATATTTAAAACATGCTTTTTATCTTGTGTCATTTTCACACATGAATTGTGGAGAATTTCTGAAGAATCAGGTTGGAGAAGAGTTGACCTTTCTCACATGTAGTCCACAGGAGAGACGCTCTCTAAGAAACATTCTCACTTCTCAGAAATACTGGATTAGGCAAAGGTGCTTCTTACTCGCTCTAAAAGGCTACCCTATTATACTGGCACAATGAGACAGTACACTTTTACTAGTAAGCGTGCAGTTAAAGACTGTTTTATGTGTGATCTTACTCTGTTGGCTCTCACATACAGCACATCTCGACTGGTGTTCAACCTCATAAAAAGTCCAATTTCTTCTGACTGGCTGCTCCTCGCCTGGCTTCCTCCTCATCTCACACACAGCACAAGAAGCAAAATTTGGGGCTCAAGTGCCAAGAAGTGCAGTTCCTCGAGTGGCCACTTGAGACTGGCTCCAAAATCTAGACCATAGGTGTCAAACTCTGGCCCGCGGGCCAAATTTGGCCCGCAGACTAATTACATTTGGCCCGCGAAGCCATACCAAATTACTATTAGAGCTGGCCTACTGGTATTATACAGCTAATATATATATTGTTTAGTATTAAGTTTTGCTTGTTCGATATTCAGTTTTTCAGCAAAACGTGTTTGAGTCCATAAGAAAAGATTCATTCTTATATCTGGAGGAATAAATATATTACAATAAATATTAACGTTAGCCTGCGACTTTGTTCCAGTTTTGAATTTTGGCCCACTGTGTATTTGAGTTTGACACCCCTGATCTAGACGATCACTATAGACTCCCATAGTTAGAAACCCCAAATCATAGCACTAATAAAGATTTTTAGGCAAACCACAAACAGTTATTTAAGTCTACATTTTTAATAACTGACCCATTTGACTAAGTAGAGGCTTACCGTTATCAGCCTGAGTGCTCTGATTCTCACAGGCAGTCTTATGCTCTACTTATTTATGTAATTACCAATGAATAGTGACTGGTAATAGTGATGTACAGACTATCCAATAAGATTAGGATTAAGGGTCTATATTTGTCATGGTAGTAAGGTGACTCCCAACCTCCCAACTGGGAAGGAATAAAAGTAGCTTTTTAAAAAGGATATAAAACATAAATACATGCAAGCATCTCCTTGTTTTTATGGCAGCGAGTCTGATTTTTTAAGCTTGTGTTTCAGCTTTATTGAAATAAGTCTTAATAGTTACTGTTACTTAGCAGGACTGTGTAGCTGTGCAATGTGCTCATAAAGTCTATATAACTTCATCCTCTTGTGCAAATATGGTGACTTGTGACGGCCATAAAGTTAAGTGGATGCTTCAAAATGCAGAGTTTAGAAGCCACTGGGTGACATCACTGTGGCTAAGTCCATCTTTTATTTAAAATCTATGGCAGAGCCAGAGCATACAAGGAAATCAGTGCTGAGTCGTGTGAGCTCAGGCAGAAGGACGGAGAAAAATATTGAAAATCGAACATTTACAACAATCTGAAGCCTGAGGTTCGCTTTGGCAAACAGGGTTTAACTGCGCATGAGGTGAGAACATTATTTTTTTTAAAAACAAAAACCCAAACCTTTGACCAGATCTCACGTGTGCAACCAGCACACGTGTAGCATGACTTGCCAATAAACTACTGGTAATGTCATAAAACCTGTTGGCTTGTGTTAAATCATAACAGCTGACTGGTGTCAAACCTTTTACAGCTTTCTCAACAAGAAACAATGAAACGCATACTCACTGCAGTTTTCTATCATCAAATTGAAAAGGGACATTTTCTCGCCATCGGACAAGCAAGACAACATTTGGTTATCCAGGTCACCGCGTTCTTGCCACTGCTTCAGCCAGTAGAGCTCACATGAGCAAATGAGAGGGTTGTCTCTCAAAACGCTGAAAAGAGAAACCAACAAACAATGACTTGAAATTATTAGACATGAATCAAAAACACGTTCAGTCCTCATGCAAACAGTTTTAACTCACTGTTATATACAAATACCCTCCAAGTGTTTCATTTGAAAGCTTCTAATACAAGTGCATGACAAGGAATGTATAAAATAATTGATATAAATCCTTGAAGAATTATCTTTAATTAGAAAATAACCGTACAGACAAGCTTCTATACTTTCAGGAACCTTACAAACTACATGCTGAAAGAGGACAATCAACTCAGAAAAGAAGCAGTTAACTTTACAATATCTAAATATGTTCACCTCTGAATTGAATCAACAATTAAGGACGTGTAGTTATAGATGTAGCACAAAGACTGTTTCCCAGGTTAGTTTAGTTTCATGCTGAATAACACCTCTGTCCTTGGGCTAGAAAAAGCTAACGGCAAAAGTATAACTGACCAAAGTTCTCATCAGAAACAGAAACAGCAGGAACAGCACTGGGCCATGAGGTCACTGTGGCCTGACATGCTGGTCACATGACCATATTATACTGGGCAGTTGCTAGTTCAGGAGTGACCAGCTCACTTGCAGCCCAACTTTAAGTAAAGTGGGTGAAATCCACAAATGAACTCATTTTACACCTGTATGCCCTCCAAAAATAAGAAATAATAATTTAAAGGGCTAAAACTAACACTGAAACTAAATAAAAACTAAACTAAAACTATTTTCAAATTATAAAAACTAAGTGAAATAAGAATATCTAGTCTAGAAACTAAATGAATTTAAACTAATGAGACAAAATGAAATTGTCTTGATGCAAACATGATGTGAAGAAGTCACTTGGATTAGTTATGAAACGTTTAACCCACTGAAAACTCTACGTCCAGATGAACAGAATCAACAGCCTGCAATTGGAAAAATGTTTCCAATTGCAGGCTGGTGTTGAAGAGGAACCAGCGTAGAACAGCCATCCAGCTGCAGGTTCTTGCGCCTGGTGCAGTCAAGTTTTCTTCCAAATGCACTCTATTTTTATCCAGAAAATTCAACTTGGGTAACTTAAAGCTTGTAGAGCAATTCTGTGAAGGTAATGTGACCAACTGACTGTATGCACACTGTGTGGATGGAGAGCTGAGGTCAACTATGAGGGTAACCACAAAGCTCTGTCATGTGTTGGCACTAATGGCCATATTTTTTCATGCGGTCTCCTGCTGCAGAACAGTTGCTTACCCAAGTTGTACCTTTGAAAATTATTACATTTTTATTACCACGCTAGCTAACACAAATTTAAAATGGTTTAGATGACAGAGAGTATTCTTACTCCAAATTCTAAATAGACTCACAGGTTAAGCAGAGGCAGAAAATGAAACACCTTCCAGCTGATGTGCTCCAGAGAGTTTGATGCCAAGTTTCTGTCAAACAAAAAGAGAAGACAGGTGACATTGTGAACACTTCTTAATTCTCCTTTGTTGCATTTTCCATTGATATGCAGCCATTATATCATTTAACCTTAAGCTTTTACATGTGACATCTTTGCTGTGTCTGGATTTTACCTTTCCAGCAGCACAGACAGACAATAGTTGTCTTATTGTGCTGTCTGTTCAAATGTTGCTTTGTGAAGGAGCGCGGTTCCAAAAACAAACCAAAACAAAGCTATTACGAGTCGAAATAAAGGAAAGATTCGAGTAAATATGTTATTTTTCTTTGTAGTAATCTGGTCCTGTTCTGCAGTTGAGTCACGCTGTGATTTGATTGCTCGCTTTCAGAACAATGTGTACCTGCCTTGAATTACACTCAGTGGAAAACGTTAATGCATCCAAATGGGTCCTGATCAATTACCTTGGCACGTATTTCACACCAGCCGAGAAGCCACATTCACAAGCACCCCCGGCACATCTCTCAGTGTTTGCTTAGAGTTCAGTACATTAGGTGATTAGTTCAGTTCGCAAACACTTCTGGGGCGAGGGACAGGGCCCAGCAGTAATTCTTTGGAGTCAAATACGCTAAAGAAATACATATCGAGAAAAAAAGTTTCACATGTATCGAAGAAATGTCTGAAAAATGTCTATGAAAACCGCCGAGACATCTGGGTTTTTACTGGCCAAACGGCTGTAGCAAAGGCAGCGAATGAGTCAATGAGAATGAGTCACAGACTCTTTCTTTATCTTAACTTGTATGTCTCACGTCTCTTAAACATCTGGATGAACTGCTGCTAAATTTGGAGCAGACATTTATGCTCCTTTAAATGTCATCAATTCTGCGTTTCTGATCATTTAGAAGGTCAACTGTGTTTTGAGAAAGTTTTAATAGGTTACAATTTGTTTTAAACAAACACAAAATTACTTGCATCCCTACCAGCCTTAGCTGTAACAGTGAACATGCTAATATTGTTAACATGCTAAATTAAGATGATTAAGAAAATAAAGATTACAATGACATAATCTCTCTTTTTAAATGGGACATATTTTGCTCTGATCCTTCCTTTTTTCATCCAGTGCAGCCTTTCCATTCGACAGCTGTCTTTAACAAGCCTGTCCTATTCCCTTGGGGCTATCCTCCCTTTAAGCTAACTTTCTGACTGGCTGCACCCCTGCTGTGTGGCTGAGATTTCTATATTTAGAATATCTGCTCTTACTGACATCAGACGGAGCCAAGAACAAACACAACAGTGTCAAATCAAGCATTCAGAGCATTCTAAAGCCTTATGTGTACATGTGTTTGATGTAAAATAAAAGTATAAGAAGGCCAATTTAACTTCAGTACATCAGCAATATCATCATGAACATCTTTGCATGGGGCACACATCATTGTGCCTCACGCCGCGGAGACATCACATTGGTGTTAGCTGTCTACAGCATCATCAATATCTACTATTACCACTACAATTTAGCTCAAATTTCAATACGCCAGACCTCAAATGTAGGAACGGGAGTCTTTTTCATTTTACCTACCAACCCAAACACACTCCTTATTCTGTTTCCTCGTTAAGATTTCAAAACATTTCAAATATGGTGATGAATCAAATCATACCGTATATGCCGACTTACAATAATAACACTGTAATCGAATGCTACATATCCTTTAGTCAATCCTCTCAGGCCACTTGAATATCACCACAAATGATCCTCAGACTTCCCAGGAATCAGCCTGTAAATAAACCTCCCTCTGAAGATGACAGAAAGCCACACTGGGGAGCGTCCAAATGGAAACCAATACATAATCACTCTGACAGGACCAAGGGTTCAATTATTTGTTTTCCTTGCCCCCAAAAGTTCATGTCAGATGGGTTAGCCATTGGGGCTTATCCATTACCAGACTCGATTCTTCCCCCGGTCCACAGGGGCAGAGCAGAGGCACGAACAGCAGCTCGTTTCTCTTTTTCTCTTTTTGCAATTTATATGAGCATTTTTTACAAAATGCATTTTTGCTGTTCGTACAACAATGAGAGCAGGAAGAGAGAAAAGAGGGGTTGGAGTCGACTGAGCTTCCCTGCTCAGTGCTTAGTTTGGCTGCAATCAGTCAGCCTTAATCTCAGAAACACATCTGTCACACAGAAAGCCCTACACTCCACCCAAACCCAGCCGCCCTCTCCCTCCACAGTGAAATATTGATTAAGTGATAATGGACCCTTAGTGGAGTGTATTTATTATGCATCAGTTGTCGATAATCCGCCAAAGTGAGCGAGTAAAAGGTGACTGGTGGATGTCTTCTCCAATTTCTTGAGCTCACCCTGCCTGCCTCACCACCACCACCACCCCTCCATCTATGGTCCTCGAAACCCGGCTGTCTTTCAGATAAACAACACTGGACATGTTGCACACGCTCAGTAAAATGATGAGGACAAGATGGTGGCGATAAGGGTCGCTGGCTGATGAATAGACAGATTTGATGGTTTCGGTCGATAAGGCTTCCTGGTATTATTTATTGCTGGGAATGGACTGTGAAGCTACAATGTTTGGAAAAATAAAGACTGAAAAAATAATTTCATGCAACACAATGTAGAGGCTGTAATTAACAATGAGGCTTCTTGCTAATTAGCTTTTTGGTGGTTATAACTGGATCAAATTTTATAATTGCAGATATTTTATCAGTAATAACTGACTTTAGGACTGCAGCTATGAACCATTTTCACTATTGATCCATGTAATATTCAATTTCTTGCTAATCAATGATCATAAATCCACATAATATGGAAAGCTGAAGCTATATATTAATTGTGTTTTGCACAGGCAGACAACTGAATTAAAAGTACCATATAATATAATCAGCCATGAAAGTATAAACTAATATGTATTTAATAAAATGCAAAAAAAAAAGTCATTCATGGTTTAATGTGCATCCAAAATGATTTTCCAGATTGGAGGACACAGCTGTCTGAATCTCATGTGACATGTGCAAATAGCCGGCTGACTGACAGCGACAAACAGGATGACCGGCCCACAGGTCAAAACACGACACGGGGAACACAATCCTTCGGTATCAACAAGGACACTTACACATACTGAAGCTTGAGGTTGTTTTGGAAGGCGTAGGCAGAGATGAACCTCAGCTTGCAAAATGTGACCGTGCTGCAGAGGATGATAAAGCACAATGAACATGAAAAATCAAGAAGCAAAAAAACACTTGGAATATAATCAAGTTTTTCTTTGTTGGAAAGAAAACAACTTTAATCCTTGTCGTTTAATCATTTTGAACACAGTGTATCTGACTTTTAGTTCATCCTTTCATTCTTAACCATTTATTCAATTTAGAGTGGCATGGTGGTGCTGGAGCCGATCCCAACTATCATTTGTTGAGAGGTGGGGTAAACATTGGAGCAGCCCATCACATTCACGCCTGCAGCCAATTTAGAATCACCAGTTAAACTAGCAAAGATGTCATGCATGCAACATCATAGTCCTTTGAGTATCAGGAGAGTACCCATGCAGGCATGCAAAAATCCTCATAGAGGTCTCAGTCAGCCAGCGGATTCAAACCTATGACCTTCTTGCTAACCACTGCATCACCACACAACCTCAACGTTTGTCTATTTCTGCACAAACTCAGAAGTAAGAAGATCATTTCACTTTCAGATACACAGTCTGGGAAGTATGCGAACATACTTTTGAGGCTGGAGCTTAATTTTGTTCCCAAAAATAAGCTTTGACTGTTTTATCCTAGCTTTGAGCTTTCTTTCTGTCTCGTAATAGAGTAAACACTAAATGGAGCAAATCCTGCAAACTAGTTCAGGCACATGCCTCACTTTCTTCAGGGGTAATAAACCAATCCTGCTTTTGTGAGTCTATTTAAACTAAAAATGTCCCATCTATCCCTCTGATATGTGAGTGTTGCTGCCCTTCATCACTCCCTTTTGGTTCAACCCCTCCTCTGCCTAAGCATCCACCTGTAGGCTTTGAGCAAGATAATCATATCTGCGGGAAGTAATGTGCTCAGAGCCTAGACTCCAGTCTACCTCTATTCTCCTGCTGTAGGAAAATCATTTCAAACATCAGTTTTCTGACTGAAGTATAGTGTGAGAATAGAAAACTTGACACACACAACAATGATAAGAGGACAGATCAGTCAGTTGTATAGGTTGACAAACTCAAAATAAGTTGAGAGAAAAGAATGACTTACAGGTTTTTCAGCTCTCTGTAGAAGATAAGGTCGACTTCTGTTATGTTCTCCAGGCTGGCTTGGTTTTCTATGTAACTAGTTAATAAAGAAAGGATGACAGAAAGTGATGGAGAGAGAGTTAGATGAAGGTATTGTGTTGTGACCTTCAGTCTTTTGTTATGTAGACATTCATATACTGTAAGCTCATACTGAATAGGAAATATGCAAAAGAAAAAAAGACTAATAAAAGGATTGATTGAACTTGATTCAGACCAGAAAAGAAGTCGTTTTCTTTGGGGGAATTCCAACAGTGGAAAGATGCAGGAATAACAGCAACAAGGAGAAATAACTACATTTAAAAAAACAGGTGCTTTGTACTCAAACCCCCAAGAAACACGATGAAAAGACATAAAGTTTCTAAATTAAACAAAAAGAAGCTAAAGCAGGATTTATATTTCAGATTTGATTTTATCCTCTGATTGGTAACAATTATTTTATGCATAGTCAATATAAGATTGCAGCAACTGAACAATCAAAACAACAGTAACAAAAACATCACACGAAACATTGTCCAGAAATAAACCTGGAAGCCACTGAAGTCAGCATCATGACACTGAGGAAGAGGATCCCAGCCACCTTTGTAACTATGGCCTTTTGAAGAGCAATGGCAGCTACTTGATGTGACGTGAACAGCATCATGGAAACCAGTTTCATCCCAGTGGTTCTTCACTCGGGTCAGTATGTCAGACATGTATCAGATCTACCTCACATGAGAGTTATCTTAAACAGATATGAAAATATACTATCCGGTCAAAAGATTGGAAGTCACACATGAGCAAAAGCTAAAACACTTTTTCTGCACTCTTAGCAAACTGACCTGCAGTATGTCAACGTTATACAAATACCAGCTTCTTAGTTAAAAGGCAACAATTATACTTTAATGTTCTCTCATATGTATGCTGTTACAAAGATCAAACTAAATTTCAAGTGATGAGATCAGCTCATATCAACCAAAAGCTCAAACTTTCAGTGAGAGCAGATATTCTTAGTATGGTCACCTCAGGCGCGCACTCTGACTTTGAGCACAGAAAATAAAGTTGTCTTAATCGGAGTGGAAAGCGAGCTACAATAGGTTGTTTCAGATGTGCACAAAGGTCCAGTGTAATATAATTAAGGTTTTTTTTTAATGAAGGTTATATCAAAAAGCATCAGTAACAACAGTTTGGGACATGCAACCCTGGAACTTGAACACCCACAAAACAGACTAAGAGCAGATGACAAACCCTGGCAAGAAGTCCAGGGACGCACAAATGGCAAAGCCTAATAAAAGCGAATGTGCCACTCATGTGGGGGGAAAAATAATGCCCTAAGATGTGCCAGGCGAACGGGAAATTCTTCTCAATGAGTCACTTTCCACTTTTCCAGACAGAGCCTACCTCAGAATAACTAGTGAGCCGCAGATCGATGTAGCACTCGATGGAAGGACAGCCAGCTCTTTTCAGGAGATATCTGAATAGATGGCCCGTTTAGACCTTCCAAGGATCTCACTGGAGATCTGTCCACCTCATTCTGTGCCCTTCTCCAACTCTCCAGTCCCTGCTAGGCTCCATATAAATGTTGCTCATTTTGCTCAGGAGGACACTTACTTAATGGGCTTTTAAAAAGATGTGTAGATACAAAAATTGAAGGATTTTATTTATGTGAGTGTTTTTAGCCCTTTGTTGAATGCATTATAATATCCTTCAGAAAGTGTAAAATGAACCAAATGGCCAGAATCAATAGAAAATATAAAAATAATGCCCTTTTCTGGAGACTGCCTTGAGGCAAGCACAATAGAGAAGAATATGAAAAATAGAAAGGGAATGTTTAAACAACCACAAGTTTTTTGTTACAAATAATAAGAAAGATGGGTTCTCTGCAGTATTAACGCACTTCTATCGTACATAGATGAAACAATATGCAGAAATGTAAAAAACAAACTGTCACTATGAAAAATAACAGTAACAGAATACTGAGAGCAATAACACCAGTAAACAACATTGCTTTTGCAAAACTCGCCTCACCTCTGCATTTCGAAGTTTCAATTTTAGCATTTTGGCACCCGCCATGTTGGTTATTCAAAGCCAGAGGTTTACTTTAGGCACCAGTCACACCAGCATGGAAGCCAGTCAGTGACCAACTGGCTACCACCGGTCTCGAGGAAAAATGTGCATTCTTCGACGACTTGCGAGTTGTTGCTGGCGTTGATGCTTTTTAATGCTGAGCTCTAAGGGAACTGACTTGCTTTTGACAACTTGAATAACTGCTGTTTTTGCCACTTGTGCATTGGATCCATTTTTCACCCCATGGTTCCTGTTGAGGCTATAATTGGTTTAGTTGGTCTGATGAGCACATAGTCAAGATATGATTACTGTGCTGAACACTCCATTGAAGACAATACCAGCTGACCGCTTCTTCTCTAAATAGCTCTTGCATAGTTTGGAGCTGTGCTTTGTGCCACTGTCCTGTTGGCTCAAACCAATTAACATCCATAAGATATTGCACGGTCTTGTACAATGAAGTGATTTATCCTGTACAAATCTCCCACTTTACCACCACCAACACCCCCCAAAATATCATGTTCTGTGTCATTAGTGGGAACATCTTTAAACATTAGAATCTGTCCATAACACCCTTCCCCATCATCATCATCTGCCCACTGCCTGTGTTTTTTGCCCATTTCTATCTGTTCTCTTTAGTCTTTAATCTCACATGTACCTTTTTCTGCCTAGAAGCCAATATCCTGGAGTTGGCCCTTCACTGTTGAGACTGATGTTTTGAGAGTAATGAAGCTGCCAGTTGAAGACCTATGAGGCATCTGTTTCTCAGACTCTGATGTGCTCTTGCTCAGCGGTGCACTGTGGCCTCTTACTTCTCTTTCTATTCTGTTTAGAGCCGGTTTGCCCTGCTCTCTGATGGGAGTAGTACACACTGTTTTATGAAATCTTCCATTTTCGGGGGCAATTTTCCACATGGAATAGCCTTCATTTCTTAGACCAGGAATACTCTGACAAATTTCAAAAGAAAGTAATTTCTCATAAAACCCACAAAAAGCTCCAGAGGCTCGACTAGCCAAACTGCTTCCTTAATCAGCACAGGACTTTTAGGCTGTGCTAACACAACCAGAAAATGTTTTCTTTCAGTGATCAATTAGTATTTTGATACGATGAAGTTGCATTAGATAAACCTGTTGTATATCTAAATAGAAAATAAATATCTATGATCACTAGTTGGATTAATGACAGTCAGTTATGGCCTTTCTGATCAAACATTTGAGTGGTTATGTACCTATGAAACAATGCCACTGAATGATAATCAAATATCTTAACCCCTTAATGCCTAGTGTGCCATATTTGATAAGTTTTAGTGAGTTTTTGAATTCTAAATCATCAGTGTGATCTTTTTTTCTCCAACACATTTTAGGCAATAAAAAAGCAATACTTACAAAGAATAAAAACACTGAAAATATCATGTTTTCAAAATAAAATATTTTTCACTGAGGTAAAAGAGTATTTTTGATTAATGCAATTACTAAAAACATTCAGCAATGATTACGTAGCTGCAAATTATTCAGAAGAGTTCAGCTGTTGAAATTTCAATCCAAGCCGCTAAAAAAAAAATTCACAAATACAACCTTTACCTAAAATGGGAAACGATATTTTGAGAAAAGCTTCGTGCTAACTAACAAACCATTTTCCTCCAACAAAACCTGTGACATGAGCTGAAAGGGCTATGTGAGGACGTGTAGAACGACCCTGAAGGTGAGATCCTACATATGATTCAAAAGCTGATGAATGCTGTTTGCTTGAAGGGGACCTATAATGCTTTTCTTTACTTTCTGTCATGCATCCTTGTGATGGATGCTCACGCTGACGATAGCCAAAGTTTAAGCTAAGAGGACAGATTATCTACAAGCAATCCCTGAGAGCAAGGATATCGGATATCACTGCTCTAAACATCAAACAACATTTACATTTTTGCTTAATTAACTTTTCTGCTGAAATGACATTAGCTGTGACATAGACCAGCAGTCCCCAACCCCCGGGCCATGGACTGGTACTGGTCCGTGAGTCGTTCGGTACTGGGCTGTGAGAGTTGGGGCTTGGGTGTGAAATTTGTGGTTTTCAGGGTTTTTATCGTTAACTCGGTTTCCCTGGGTCTTTTCCCGTGTTGTAGTTGTTTTTGTTATTTTGAAAAAAATATCTAGGCATTACCATAGCAACCAGAGAGCATTAAGGGGCAGAGAGGAGGATGTTACTCTCAACGTTGTTGGTGCATCTCAGGAGGACGCTGCTAATAAAGTTACACAATTACACTGTGAATTCTCATTTATTATTATATTTTAAAAATACCACAGGTTTTGTCTTGGTCATATCATTTTATTTTGTTGTATTTATCTGCGACACCTAAAGGCCGGTCTGTGAAAATATTGTCTAACATTGAACTGGTCCGTGGCGAATAAAAGGGGACTGCTGCCATAGACGGTATATAAAAGATGGATGTAGGCACGGGGGTTTCTAGACTCCACAATTTGGTTTCTGCTCCACTCCAGTTTTCTTAATAAAGGTTTGATGTTGAATTTATTTGTTGGGGTTGGATTAGCTTCTCTGTTGGAAAAATTAAAGTGCCTTAAATGTGCATTTTATCTGAAACGACAATAAAACTTTGGTCCAATAAAAGTCTGACTTCACACCGGTAAACACTTTCCTGATAAGTTTTTTGGCCCAGTCACTCATTTCCGGTCACTCTAAATAAAACATAGAAGTCTACTTAGTAAATCTTGGTGATACTATGTTTCAAAACGAAAGGAAATGCTCATCTCCAGGCTTCATAATGGGATGCCAGAAACCAATAGGTGACGTCACAGTAACTACAGTCACCTTTTGATAACCCTGGACAGGTCACCAGCCTTCCCTAACTGTCAAATCCACAGAAAAAGTCAATCTAGAATCACCAGCTAACCTAACATGCATCGATGGATTGTGGGAAGAAACAGGAGAACCCGAAAAGACCCACAAAGGCAAAAGATGAGCATGCAAACACCAAATAGAAAGGTCAGCTCTCGATAATTTATGGTTATGCTACAGCTTATGATTCACAGATTTGAAAAATGTGTCATTTTGTAGCAAAAGTGGAGGTTATGCAATCAAAAAATGAATAAGAAAGAAAGAAAGAGAAGACTGGACCTATGCCATAAACATACCTGTGCTAATTTCCAGTGTTGGGAAGGTTACTTTTAAAATGTATTCCATTACAGAATACAGAATACATGCCCCAAAATGTATTCTGTAACGTATTCCGTTACGTTACTCAATGACAGTAACGTATTCTGAATACTTTGGATTACTTAATATATTGTGGCGAGTTCAGACAAGGAGACGGAGGTATCGTTTGGTCTTGCTTCCCGTGAGCTAGCCAGGGAGCACAGCCGTTTATTACATTTGCAGAAGAACACACTGCCACTAGCTAACTGCTCAGCGCGGCAACCACAACACACATAGGGCGCCCTCTGACCCCGGAAGGACACACCGTCGCAGCGAGAGGGCGTCACCCGTCACCATGGCAACATACACAAAACATAACTGTACAAGCAGAACCCCGAACAGCCCTGACCCGCTACAATATTATCATGCTTTTTACAACAACGTGAATGTACTATTGCTGTGTGATTTATTACTATTACTGAAGGTCCGCGACTCCGAACTGTAGTAAAGGGACCTCTGACTAATGCTGGGCTCACACTGTGCGGTTTTTGGCCCATTTTGAGCCGATTTTTGAGTCGTGCGATCGTTTTGGCGATCGGCCCGATTTTGGCCTTCATCGTGCGTCGTGCATCGTGTAGTATACGTGGGGTAACGAGAAGCGATTGACACCTCACGACCAGCTCCCCGATCATCAATCGCTTGGTCGTGAGGGTGTCACCCCAGTTTGCCACACTGCGCACGCGCAAACACAAATGTCAGCGAAAAGGACGGCGTAGCACGGCAGTGCAGCGTGTGATCTGGACACAAGCGATGGAGGCACAACCTGTAGAACCATCCGAGCCCTTTCGATGTGGCCTCACAAAATTATCACGACCACAACAACCTTGAAAATAGTTGGATCGACACTGCTGCTCAATCACAGCTGCCTGACCAATGTTTTTCATTAGCAATTTAGCAAAGTTGATGGTGGTGGTGTGTCTGTGTGAGTGAAAGGAGAGGGAGAGCGAGCGACAGAATTTCTGTTATAACCTTCATTTTTATGGACGCACAGTGTGAGCACTCAGGTCGCATCAGAGCATCGGGCCGTATAGTGTGAGGCCCTGCATCGTGACCTAAGAACTTCTAACCCCTGCGAGTCAATCGTACAGTTTGAGCAGGAGCTCAATCGCGCGACTGAAAAAATCGCACAGTGTAAGCCCAGCATAATACGGCGGGGTCCCTGTCGGCGGCTGGTAGCCGAAAAATAGCTCTACTTTGTTGTGTGGGTCAACTTTTCTTGCGACAGACAGAGAGAGGCGTTGAAAGGCTGCTCCAACGGAACTTGTTGTTTTCGGAGGAAAACACGAACACAGTGTACAGTCGAGTCTTAATACCTTACTTACAACTGGGCTCGTCAGGCACTCTTCTTGGCTGCAGTGGTTATTATTATATTTACATGCTTCCAGCTCCCGTTTTTGCTCGATGACTGCTCGTACCTTTCCACTCCCCCTTTTCTCCCTCCTCGCGCTCACAGACCCATAACGTGTATGGCAGTCCATTCTCCCTGCAGCACGGACTACACTGAACATGATGCTACATTCTTTAGAGCTATGCTTGTAGCATTCTGCCTGTTAGCTTAGCACAACAACAACAACGAAAAGGCGCTCTCTCACCCAGGAAACACACAGTCGCAGAGAGAGAGAGCGTCGCCCTGTAACCATGGCAACCGTAACGCTGCCGCCTGGAACAAAAGAACGTAGCTGTCAAACAAAACCAAACAGTCCTGACCCGCGACAAAATGAAACAGGAAAGTACCGCCGTGTAATCCATTTATTTCAACAAAGTAACTGTATTCTGAATACCACCTTTTTAAACGGTAACTGTAACGGAATACAGTTACTCATATTTTGTATTCTAAATACGTAACGGCGGTACATGTATTCCGTTACTCCCCAACACTGCTAATTTCTAATTAATGATGGTCACTTTCAGCGTGTGCTGTTGTTTCAACTTCCCAGTTTGCTGTATGTCAGCTGCAACACACAAACCTTTTTATTCATGTCTGATTGACCCACACAGCAATAATATGATTACAGGGCAGGTGGGCCCAGGATCACCCATCGCCCTTACTTATTGGATTGAGCCAAGTGGGTTGTATATCATCTATTGTTCCCGGGTGGGGGCACTGACTGGCAATTCACAAAATTGAATTTATAACTCAGCTTATGATGAATTTCAGCCTGTGTTCCACAGTTAATGGCCCCTTGTTTGTTCCACATATCGGCTGTATTCCCTTGCACCGCCAATACAGAGAAGTGTTGTTGTTTGCTGCCATGTAGAGCACCACGCTAAACAGAAGCCCACTCGCTTATTGATTTCAGAGAGAATGTCAAGCCTCAACCTGAGCCCTACCAAGCATGTTCAGCTGCAGATACGAGGAAACACCTGGTGTGATAGAGGGGCTATAGTACAGTGGAAAAAAGAAGGGGAGTATAGGTGAATAGAAGTAGAAAGTGGCAGTGGATTGACTTTCTCCAACGAAATAGCATTTCAGAAGTTTAGTTCCTTAACAGGTGCTAATTGCTCAGATCCGGGAACTGGAACAAAGAGAGAACAGCGTGGCGGTGCGGAGAGTGACATTTAGTTTTCCATGTTGGAGCTGATGGCGGGTTGCATAATAATACAGCAGCTTTCTTTGAATCACAGGTGGTCAGTTTTCTATTTCTTTTTCAGTGCAAAGTTTTAAAAAGCCAATTTTAAATAACAGTCATCTGCTGCAGACATGCTGTCGCAGACTGAGAAATCTCAATTCATCTCAGTTATTCATGAGTTTTGTTCAAGCACATTCCCCAGGGCCTGCCTGTCAATCAGCTGGGTGATTATTTTTTTTAAAGCGTGATGTCTGGTTGTGAAGAACTAACTAACCAAAAAATAAATAAATAAAAAATCAACAGATCAGCCATCTTCCATTTCATATTTTACCAACATACTGAAGCCCACTAAAGAAAGACGTACTCGGTCAGACCAACCTTAGCGGGTCAGACAATCATTCAAGAATGGAATTTATATTAGAGCCACAAAAATTAAGAAATACTTTCTACACATGGTTTGTATAGTCTAGTATGTGTTTTTAACTATGACACATCAAGTAAATATTTTTTCCACCTAAACTTTATAATGCACCTTTACAACTTCTTTTTCCTTCCCCTAAATATAACTAACAAGAAATCATCACATAGTTTATGTGATGCGATAAATTTGTATTATTCTGAAAACTTTGCACTCAAACCTGAGATATCATCAGCAAAAAGAGGTCAAACTTTGAAACTGCCAAAAGTAGAGCGAGGAGATCCACTGAAGATCTTGAGGGACACAGACACAGACTGGCTGGAAGACATCAGTTTCCATCACTCTGTGGCAGTTACTGTCAGCTCCAGATCCAATATTGATTGCCAATAGCCAAAGTGTCTAAATTACTGACATTCTAATGCATCTCAGATAGCAGAAGCTTTATTTTACCTCAAGAGGAACCTAAATTTGGCTAGCAATGACATCATTCTCTGGAGATGAGAAATTATGGAAGATGTTGTGAGGCACAACCAGACATCACCAGCGTTGTGACAGACCACTTTACCACAGTACAAGCTGTATCTGACTTTTTAATATGAAAATAATGAAAAACTAAAGTACATGTGCATTTGAACTTCAGAAACTTATAACACATTAGCATTAAAAGAAGAATAAAGTCAATGTGTCTTACTGAACTCTGTCTATGGGCTACTTCTGCTTCCATCTCACGCATATGCACAACCTTAGCTATGACTGTAGAGCTAAACACCCAGAGCAGACATATAAACTCTCTTAAACTGAAAAAAGCCCACAAATTATTTACAAATGTGGCCCTAATGTGAGAATTCACATCAGATGTGAAGGCTTTGGAAAATTGCCCCATTAAAACCAAAACTCTGGCACTGAAACAAGTTTTAGTGACAACATAAGGTGAACACAAACTGAGAAAATCAAGCTTGGCTGACAACCAACATCAAGGCATGTGAGCACATCTGACACACTCATGCTCATTCAGAGGAACATGCAGAGCAGGTGCACATCGTACTCACATCTCTGTCACGTTCTCGCTCTCTTGCAAAGCAAGCGGCGGGATGCTGGTTATGCCATTGGGTTCCAGGCACTGCAGCATGGCAAAAGAGCACCGGCAAGCCGATGGGCATCCGCCCAGGGTGGGAGTTGGTGCCGGGCTCAGCAGGATGAGCACCAGGGGCAGCAGAAGTGCCAGGGCCCGAGGTGCCATAGCCATCTCAAAAAAGGATTTCCTCAGCTCCACCAGTAGCCTTGGCAGTTGTAGTTAGAGTCAGTGTAATTCAGCTAATGCAGAGTGAATAAGAGTGTTGAAGAGCTTTCACACAATCCTCCTCTTGACTCTGGAAGGGTTGAGATCCCAGCTGGTCAGGGTCTGGTACTGAGCCACAGCTGTACTGAGCAGCAGGAGGGGCAGGCAGGCAAAGCAAGCAAAGGGGCCCTTGGGACATGGTAGTAGTGGGCTGCAGCCTCTTTTTCTCTCCTCCACGATGAAGGGAGGAGCAATATACCACGGGCCAGAGTCACCAGACACCTCAGAAAAGGGGGAGAGGGAGGGGTGGAGGTGAAGGGTGTGTGTTGATGATAATGAGCAGAGGAGATGGGGATATGGTCGGTGGTGAACTCATCTCCTACTCCTCCTCCCCCATTCCCGGGTGAGAAGTCTGCTGTCCCGCCAGCCAAGCCAAGAAGTCAGGGCTCTTGGGTGCTTGGATGTATACAGCAGCGGACTCACGCTCTCCCCACTGCAGCAACATCCGGCTGCAGTGATGGATCTCTATGCCCCGGGAGTGACAGCGCTCTGGGAGTGACTGTGTCCCAATTGCTGGCAGGTTCATGACTGTTGACACTTAGGAGGTCAGTGATGACTAAGTAGCTGTGGAGGCGCGTGTTCTATTTACAGTAAGCTGTTTTTCCAAAAACTCCCAACAGGATTCAATAATAGGAAGCAAAAGCAGAGGAATGTGGGTCTTTAGAGTTTGTTTTTCCATCAATGGATCATTTAAAGTGTCGTTAGCCCCACATCATTAGCTCACAGTCATTTTAAAAAAGTGACTTCTAGTTCATGTTGACAAATGAGTATCAACTTGATTTATATGGAGTCCATCTAAACTAGTAGCCACTGAACATTCTGCCAAATGTTATAGTACAGCCTTTATTAAGACATAACATCTGTTTAATCAGATGTTTCAAAAACTATTGCTCACTATAGACTTGAGAGTCCTTTTTCCCACAAATTGCATACAACCCAATAAAAAAATTAAATAAAATGCTACTCTCTATGAGTGGCATGATTATGTTGCATACAAGTCAGGAAAAAAAGGACTGTGCTGCCAAAGAAGCTGAAATAGAATATTAAGTAAAATAAAAGAATCCAATTAGAATTAAAGGAAGCTTATTATACAACAAAATAAGAAGCAGCCCTTATTAAACCAGGAAGGTTTAAACCAGTTTCACCTCATTAACAGCTATACTGAGAATAAACAAAGACAAGCCAATAATTCCTGAATTAATGAGAGCTTTAAAATATTCTATACACTAAATCGTAGAGCCTAGAGATCGATACGGGTGTAGGTGGGTTTGTGGATCATTCGTGTATCACAGTTATCAAAGCCTCTTGGTATCCCCATCTCCATGCTGGAAATGGATAACCCATTCTCTGCAATTCAGCCGGGGAAATGTCGTGGAGAACACGGAGAAACAAGGAGAAAATTTATAACCTACTGATAGAGGTATTTAACAACCCATTTGTGGACTCCAGACTCCCTGAATGAGTGTACAGAGCCAATATGTATAAGTATTATCCAAGATACTGGCTTTCAGGGGAGAGAAGGTTCTAACTTCAATAAAAGATGAGGTAAGATTAATTAGGGCTTGAATCCTATAACATAACAAAAGACGCCTACTCTATATCATTCATTATCTCAGCACCCATAAAAAGTTAGGTGCTGCTGTTTCCACTGAGGCTGAAAAAGTCAGTAGAACTGAATGGGAAGATATGTGTCTGCTATCTGCTCCCTTCAAAATAAAAAGAGGCACAGCTGATTAGGAGCCTTAGCATTGGCTAAATCCAGATATTCAAGAAATAACAGTGGGTAACAAACAATAACATTTTATTGTACGCCGATGACATTGTTCTGACATTAACAAATGATTCTCACTAATTAGCAGCGTTAACTGAATGTGTTGAAGAAATCAGGCTAATATGTAGGTAGAAAGTAATTTGGCAATAATTATCCTAAATAGTGGAAGAAATAATGAACCAGCCTGAATTCAGCCTTGCTGCTTGGTACCGTCGGGGTTTGTAGCATGAGCTGTTTGTAAATCTAAACATGACAACATTAGAACCACCAAAATATCGTAAAATAACGCATTCATTTTAAGATTCTGCTTCTCATTTTTAATTTTCTTCTGCACATCACCATTCCTTCCCTTCTGAGAGCCTCCTGCTCTGTTACTCCTATCATACCATCTGCTCGTCTGACCACCATGAGCTTTCAGCCGAGTAGCCCCTCATCCTTGGAACCTGAAAGAGCTCTCACACATTGTGAAAAACAACCATGTGATAACTTATGCATTATGGGCCTGGAGGAAACAAAAATATTTATAATATTCATCCTCTTTATCGTATAACAACACTGACAGATAATCTTGCAAAGTTTACACTTTGACAAAGAACTGGCATTGTTAGAATCTTTGACCTCTTTGAGAATGGGGAATTTAGGACATTTGACTCACTGGAAGCTCGATATAATATATCAAATATATTAAGACTTCTACAAATATTTATAGACCAGAACCTTTGTATACAAGAGGAACAACTCACTAGAAATTCCAGATGACTCACATCCGTTAGATACGATTTTTTCTTAAGTACAAGCAGCAGAAACACAAATTTTATTCTGACATGTTTTGCTTGAATCTGGATAAACTTTCATGACTAATGATGTCCTGGAGTATTATCACCAAATCTGTAATAGATAATGATGTGTGGGACAAATTTCTTTGAATACCTTGCAGAATTTCAATTTGCAGGTCTAAAGAATTACAATTTCATATTTTGCACCATATCTACGTACCGTAAACCACTCAATCAATCGGTTACAGATACTTCTGATTAATTGAGCTTTATTTATAGAGCTCCAAATCACAACAACCGTTGTCTCACAGTATTTTATAGTAAAGACTCTAATAGTATAAAACCCATTCCAACCTCTGCACCACCAAAAGCTGTCAAAGAACATCACTGACAACACCGTAGATCTGCATTATGTTACTTATTTCACAACCTCTGCTGTTTTTCTGCATAAACTGCAACATATTCAAACCATCTTCTACATGAAAGAGGTATGAGCTAAAAAGCAAAGTGAGACCATGCTGATAGGCGAGTTCACTGACGGTGTGATTTATCCTGCAGCTGCAAACATTAACCTGCTGCAGAGACCCGTTACTGTCCATCACTCATATATTCTTTAGATGAGTGCAGCCAATTTTCATCAGTGGGCCATGCACTGTGCCCCACCCCCATTTCTCTTGGTCACTCTGCACATGAGTAAGGTCAAAATGTCCTGACCACAGTTACTGGCCATAAGCTAAATAGCTATTTTTTGCTGCTGTCATCAGGATTATCTGGTGGCTTAATTGCACTTCCTTTTGCTTGGCCTTAGCTCAGCAAAAGCATTCATTTACACGATAAAGTGTCTGAAAGCTTAGACGTAGCAGATGAAGATGATACATTTCTTTGAGGTTTATGTAATGCAAGCAGGTTGTAATGTGTGCTCGTTTAAAAAAAATTAAAAACATATTTACATTCTTATTAAAAAATTTCTATAATTTCCAAGCTCTGTTTGACACAAGGATATCCTGGTGGCAAGGTGGTTAGCACCACTGCTGCATCGCAAGAAGGCCCAGGCTCTGAATCCAGGCCGAGGCCTTTCTGTGTGGAGTCGCTTGTTCTTCCCGTATCTGCATATCTGCATAGGTGCACTTAGTTGGGGCTCTACTAAAATAGCTGTTGGAGAAACAGCTTTATAATTTTCCCTGTAGTACCAAGGGCCCAGGATTTAAAGGTAGAATAATGTCTCAGCATCTCTTTAATTGTACTTCAATGTTTCTCCTACAGGCCTCCAGATGGAGTGAGCTGCAAAATAACTGTGCAGAACCCACGAAGGGAGAAAGAGAGCAAATTGCAACAGAGAGTCAGAGAGACATACAGAGAGAGAGAGAGAGAGAGAGAGAGAGAGAGAGAGAGAGAGAGAGAGAGAGAGAGAGATAAAAGTTACACCACGCAGACCAACATAGACCCACGTGTATCTACGTTGTATCTACGTTGTATATGTGTCAAAAGAATAAAGACTGTATGTCAGTCTTTATTCTTTTTAACTGGCTCCACTGCTTTGACCAAAGTGCAGCATTATACAAGTTTCTTCTTATTTTCTTTCCCCTGAGTGTTGGTTATTGTTGTGCTGATGATTTGCTCCTTTTGTAAAGCACCTTCTTTTTGTGTTTGTTTATGCTTTTATGATACGTTTATAAATAACAGATTTTGGTAGATTGCACTGTAGCTGTAATTTTTACATAGTACTACAGATGCAGACTTTAAATCTCCTTTACTTATTAAACCCCTCTTGCTTTTGCTACTATCATTATTTGCTGCCCTGTTGTTGTTTCTCTTGAATTCCCCGCAGTGATGCAGCCAGTTTTACATCCAAATGAAAGCTAAGTAGAGGGACAAAGAATTTAGCGACCCTCGGTTCAGGCTGGATACAATATAATTCCTGATAAAACAATAACCAATCAAGCAATTTACATTTACTGCCCACACACATCATCAGCTTCCTCCAGAGTTTCTAGTTAATTTCCAAAAGTTGAAAATTACAACAAAACATCTTTTGAAATTTCCCTGCTCAAAACAAAAGAAGAATATGAGAACAATCAACTACTCTTATAATAATGAACAACAATAAATCAAAAATACTCCTCTTGTCATAACATAGTGGACATTCATTCTGCTTTTTACGTTTTAGCTGAGCAGCGATTTAGAGGAGAAAAACTTCACACATTTCCCTGATCTGTCTTTTGATTTCCAAGTGATGGAGCTGGTTTAAACGTGTATCCTGCTTATTTCTGCACCCCTCCCCACAAAAATCCACACAATTCATTTAAAAACAATCTAATTTCCCCACAAGCCGTAAGACAGTTTTTCAAACTCATGTCATTTGGAAACGGTCAACTTTTGACAGATAATAACGGCCTCATTTCTCTCTGGCTGTTTAATTAGATTACTGTTTTTATGCATTATGGTGATTGATGGTCACAGAAGGGGTTAATTGTGACACTTGGCTTTTTCAACCTCCCCCGTCATGTCAAAGACAAATACAGCAGTTAGGACACCACTCATGGGGACGAGACACAGACGTTTTTGTATCCTGTTTGAGAGACTTGACTATGCACATGCACACACACAGAAACATGCATAATACAATCAGCAGCACTGAAAACAGCCTCAATAAATCAGTCATTACACGCAGATTTAAAGATAAGCTAAGTAACATTCTATACTTTCTTGCTGTCAACAAATCCAATGAAAAATATCTGTATTGTTCCACTGTGGAGCTCCATTGTTGCTGAAAAACTATTAAAAATGCATTAGTGAGCTACACTGCTGCGATGAGTGGCATGTTCCTTCTTTTTTGTTTTGATTTAATCTCACATGCATGTTGCATTAAGTACCCACTGGAGCTCCAAACGTGTATAAAAATCCTACCAAATGACATGTTATTCCCCTTTGAGAACTACAGCACAGAAAGGTTTTTTGCCTTTTTAGCCACAGTCGCCGTTCGACTCTGTGGATTTAGCTGCCTTTCTGTCGGCTAGTGCTCTACCACTTTGGTCCACACAAACATTTCTTAACTGTGTTTATAAAATTCTGTGTTACACATTCAGTACGTAAAGATTTTCATGGTCCCCAGAAGGCAAACATCATATTTGTGTTTTTGACATGGGGGCTGTTATTCATCAACCCAGTCTCTTGGCAACTAAGAAAACTGAGCTTTAAAATAAGTTACGCAAACCTTATCGAGCAGCTTTTATTGTCTAAACCTATCATTTGGTTGGGCAGCAATACTGCCCAACCAAATACCTTTTTCTAATTAATAACTTATTTTGAATCAATAATATATTCATACAGTATTTAAAACAATACAAAAGAAGTGTTAAAAAGAAATCTTGTCCTATTAAGAAGTGAAAAATGTCTCAAGCCAGCAGCTTCCTGTTTTTTCATCATTCAAAAGAGGACCTTATGTGTAATTATGGGAGTAAAATAAGGGTTGGAAATCCACATCTAGAAACACAGGCGCATTAAGCAAAGCAAAACAGTCAGATAAGTCAAACTTTCTTGCTTCCTCCACTTCCGTAACATTGATTCATTAATGCTAAATTCTCTCGCAGCTGCTCTATTCCCATGTTCTTGCAGTATATTAATGACTAACCTCATATTGTGGATGGATTATCCCAGTTGTTCTCCTGACTGAAGTCTGATCCCTTAACTGCATCCTGCCATGCGATCGCATTTGTCCCTAACCACCGGGAACCCTCACGGAAACTTTTATCGAGTGGAAAAAAGTTAGTGTTCATCATCCAACTTCACTGTGTTTATGTTATGCTAATATAGTTGTGTAGCACATCATTATATACCAGCTAGTACAACTTCAGTAACCCTACAAAAGTCACTGCTGTTTAGTTTTCTGTCTTCATTTATGTTGGAAGTGATAACAGAGCTGTATGTTTTCTCAGAGATTTCTCTGAGATTTCTCAGAAATCTCAGTCAGAACAAGCTGTATCATGTTTAGGTGGAAACTAGCGAGCTGACTTCCTGCTAACTTCTAACTCCGTTAAATTTAATAAATTCTGTTTTCATGGATGCCTGGATGTTAAACTTAATTGTTACACCTGGTAAAGCAGCAACACTGATCATTTTATTAAAGATGAAAGAATTTAGACAGTTTGTAACTCTCAGTGATGCCGCAGTGTTTGTTTGACTTTGTGACCTGAAAGGCGGAGTTTAGGACCTAGATTATTCCACGAGGCTCCTGACTACGGCAGCCGTAATGCTCCGACAATCCATCAAGCGGGACGACTTCGTAGCTTACCAAAGTCATACTAAAACATTGTTTGACAGATGGAGTGCCATGTACCTCATAAAATCGATTCGAGGTCAGTAAGCACAACCAGCATTCATACATAAGGTGCACCGGATTATAAGCCCCACTGTCGATTTCTGAGAAAATTAAAGGATTTTAAGTGTCCCTTATAGTCCAAAAAATACGGTACTTATCTTTTTGGTCAACATATTGTACAAAAAGTAAAGCTGAAAGGAAAACATAAAGTATAGAGGTAAGTGCTAGTGGGGGATATTTGTGAATCAGGGATGTAGCAACATCAGAAAACTGAATGTGTTTGTCTTACCTATTACCGTTGTCTTAAGACAACAATTATGCTGAAGCATAGAAAATATATATACAGTGTTGGGGGTGGATTCAAAAAGTCTGGGGAATGTAGGAGAACATACCTACATCATGCAATGATTAAAAATATAATAATAATAATAATAATAATAATAATAATAATAATAATAATAAAGCCCATCAAAACACACTTTCTGTTTTGTGAATGTGTAATATGTCCCACACATCTGAGCGCGTGTAAGGTTAAACACATGTGGATGGGAAGAGTGAAAGAGAGGCAGCGCTTCTGCCAGAACCTTAAACAATAATCAATCTGTTTCACATTTAAGTCCAGCAATGGAGGAAGAGAGAGAGTGAAGAACGGAGAGGGAGCGTAATGAGAGAACGAGCGGGTGAGTAAAAGCTCTTTTGGATCAAGTACAAGGAAAGTCTTTTACACTTGAAGTGGTAAATGCACAAAGCAGCCATGTTTGTATGTACCCTGACGCTCACTCGCTCTGCATTGACTCGTGTATGCGAGAGTGATCCGATGGATCATGTTACCTGCTGTATGCTCGAAACAACAACCAGAAAAATCTAATTATCCAATGATTCATTGCTCCGATAAATAATTCTCCTAAACAAGATGATCACCAATCTTTTTCACATTGAAAAATAAATCAATTTTTGTCCCCCAATCCATCAAGACTATTTTTTCTCAGTTGATATTCCTGATATTATTTCATTTATTATCTTTATTTATTTATTACTGTGAAATTTGAAAAGGAGGGCTTCTTCGATTTCCCGGGAGTGTGAGCCAGCAACCTCCCAGAACCACTCACCAACCAGTTGGAGAATCGTTTCCCCTGTGGCCGGTGGTTGCTCCCCAGTCCCCAGCGCTGTGTGATTGAAGCCTTGGATGGACTCTATGGCTGTAGCAGGTAGAGGTTTTAAAATTCTCAGTGTGGCCTTGAAATGAGCTTTGATAATAATAATAATAATAATAATAATAATAATAATAATAATAATAATAATAATAATAATTTTAAAAAAAATCCTGATTATGTCAAGCATCCAGTATTTATAGAAACCGACACATACTAGTGATTTGATCAACTCTTTGTCACATGTGAGTCCCCCAGTTGTTTTGGAAGTAAAAACTGAATCACAGGAATACCTCTCTACTACAACCCACTTCTTGTTTTGCAAGTTTGAAAGCACGTCCCCCTTTATTCTTAGGACATGTGGAAGCCTTGGGCAATTAAACAGAAGGTTAAATTTGTCATTTCTACTAAATCGTAATATAATTCCAAACGAATGACCCTGTTTCAGATGGTATTGAAGGTTTTTCCCTTTTAAAAAAAAGTTTTTGTTGTATTGAAGTGGTCTGCAGCCCTGCAACGGAGTACTTAATTCTGAAGATGTTCATTTTTCCTTCAAATATTTGTTTCAGTTTGTCTTTTAAAGTTTTTAAACTTTGCAAACCACAAAGTGAAATTAACTACTTCAACTGTACATTTAATGGTATAGATCCATTCTGTATGTATACATCATTAAAAAGCACAACGCTTTTCAATTCAAAGGCTATAATCCATTTTAGTATTAGAGGAACAACAATAGTTTCTTCCTTTGTAATAAACAGCGGTTCCTGATATTAAAGGGACTTTTTAAATCGCTGTCCTGCCTTCACACTATTTTCTCAGCAAGATACTAACGAACAAAATGCTTCGACGCTTTTAGCTTTTTGGAGGTAAATGTTGAAGAGTTAATTCAACCTCTTACCTCGATTGTTATTTATGAAACCAAGGAGTTTATCAAGCACTTTCAAAAATACAATATTCAAAATTAAATTTTATTCTGAATGAGGCCTATATATATATATATATATATATATATATATATATATATATATATATATATATATATATATATATATATATATATATATATATATATATATATATATATACATACATACATGTGTGTCATTTTGCTTGAGCAAGTTAAACTACAGTTAACAGAACTTCACTGCTTCACTGTTTCACACAGGACGAACAGGAACTAGCTGACGTACCCGATTGTCCACTAACACAGAGGTGGCAGGAACGGAAAACATTAAAAAGCCTGAAGCTCCAACATCACTTGTGGTATGAAGAAAAACTTTATTACCTGACCACGGCATTTTTTGAAATGTAAAGAAACAGTGAAATGTGTTAAGGTTCATTTCTGTTTGAACTTAAATGCAGACGTAAGAAAGTAAATAAATCAATAGATAAAAATGTAAACCAATGCAAAAACATACAAAAATAACAAAGCACATGACCAGGAGTATTAAAAACTCACACACGTCAAAACTTGTAGTAACAACAGACAATCAAAGACAACCAGATTATTTATACACAGGGTTGATTGCGAAGAACGAACAAAAGGGGAATGAGGCACAGGTAAAAGTAATCAAGACAATCGACTGACAGGACATAAAACCCAATGCAGTGGTCCCTCGCTATAACGCAGTTCACCTTTTGCAGATTTTTTTGTGCAATTTTGCATGCTTTTTTGGTTTTTTTGTTTGTTTGTTTTTACAGCGCATTGTGTTCTGCATCCTGATTGGCTGTAGACCATTGTCAATTGATCCCCTCCGTGCTGTGTCTCCTGTACAGCAGCGGTCCCCAACCTTTTTTGTGCCACGGACCGTTTTAATGCCAGACAATATTTTCACGGACTGGCCTTTAATGTGTCGCGGATAAATACAACAAAATAAAATGATACGACCCAGACAAAAACTGTGGTATTTTGTAAATATAATAATAAAACCAAATTCACAGTGTAATTGTGTAACTTTATTAGCAGCGTCCTCCTGAAAATGCACCAACAACATTGAGAGTAACATCCTCCTCTCTGCCCCTTAATGCTCTCTGGTCGCTATGGTAACGTGCAAACATTTCTTTCAAAATAAGACACAACTACAACACGGGAAAAGACCCAGGAAAACAGAGTTAACGATAAAAACCCTGAAAACCATAAATTTCACACCCAAGCCTCAACTCTTGCGGCCCGGTACCAAATGACACGGACCAGTTCCGGTCCGTGGCCCGGGGGTTGGGGACCGCTGCTGTACAGTACAGATTGCGTCAAATTTACATAAATCTTCGATCGCTAGAAGTGCGACTCTGAAGTGCTGTACTGTATGTTTCCCCCAGCAAACACAACAATGTCGACAAAACGTTTTGCACCCTCAAAGGCACCTGCGGTAGCACCCAAAAGGCAGAGGAAGATGCTAACCATCGCACAAAAAGTTGGACTTCTGGACATGCTGGGAATGTAGAAGTTACCGTATTTTTCGGACCATAAGTGCATTAACCAAAACAAAAGAGTCAGATAAGTCAAACTTTACTCACTCATTCTTCTTGCTTCCTCTGCTTCCGTACCATTGACTCATTAATGTTGCATTCTCTGGCAGCTGCTCTATTCTCATGTTCTGGACCTGAAAACAGGGTTTGATCTTTCATTTCGTTTCATTCTATAATGCTGGACTGATTTTTCAACGAAACTTTGAACTTTGAGAGTGTTTGAACAAGAGTGACAGTTCATGCCTGTCTGAGAAAAGTGTATAAAGTGTGTAGTGAGGGGTTTTACAGCCTTAAAACATCTATAAAAATTGTAAAAAATAAAGCTGGCTACTTCGCAGATTTCACCTATCGTGGGTCATTTTTAGAACGTTTCTCCCGCAATAAACGAGGGACCACTGTAAAACAGACAAAAAAAAAATTCACACTAAACATGAAGACATAAATGAGGGAACACAGAAGGATGAGCTGTCATGTTTCAAAGTAGTGATACTGAGATCTTAGCGTGATTAGATGAACCATAACCAGATCCCCAGTCCCCGTCCATAAACAACGTATACTAGGGAGCATATGTCCTCTGCGTCTTATCAGATCAGTACAAGCTGATGGAACAAGATACAGAGAGGGGACACTTTGTAAGCAAGCATCCTATGCATAGTCTTTATCTAAAGATCTGGACATCACAGCCGCGGCCTCTCTACACACAAAATCCTCTCCTCCCCGATCAATACACCACCAAGCAAAACAACACTATTGGGTGAAGTCGTCTCAAATTCTTCATCATTTTTTTAATGTCACCCAACCCCCTTATTTTCATCTGTGGCTGGGTCATCAACACCCAACCAGTAATGCCCAGAACAGTGTGCATGCATCTGTGTGTGTAGATCACAGGGGTAAACCCAGAATCAATGTGCTGGAGCAGGCCATGGAAGAAGGTTTATGTGTGAGTGTGTGTATGGGCTGTGTGTGGGTGCATGTGTAACCAGATAAGCCTGTCTCAGCCCCTCATTAGTACCCGGGCTATGGACACCAGAGGCCTCTGAGAGGCTCATGCAGATGAGCAGAAATCTGAGGAGCTGTGGTAGGAGCTGGGGGGGTAGGGAGTAATGAATAACAGGGTCTCTTTTCTCTTTTCATTCTTTTGCTATCTATCTACACCCATCCCTCTTCACTTTAATTTGTTCTTTAGCACCAGTTCACAACTGCTTCGTGACAGTACAGAAAAGAGGTCTCTAGCAAATCTGGAGGCCCAGCATTGGACAGTTTAAGCTTTATCAAAAAAGAAAGCTTTAGGCCTGATCTTAAAGTAGAGAGGGTCCCAGTCTCCTGAAACTAAACTGGGAGCTGGTTCATGCCTCCCATTTCACTTTTAGAAATTTTAGGAACTGCAAGTAAGTCAGACGTCTAAGAGCAGAGTGCTCTGTTGTGAGGTCTTTAACATCTCCTAATTGTTCAGGACTTTTTACACGAGGACATAAATTCAATTCTAAATTTAACAGGAAGCCAGTGAGGAAAAGACAATGGAAGAGAAAGGTCATCTCTCTTCCTATTCACAGTCTGCACTCTCACTGAATTTGGACCAATTGAATGCTTCTCAGGGAACTTTAAGGACATCCTGACAATAAGGGATTAGACTATTCCAGTAAACAAAAGGACTGGACTCGGTTTTTAGGCTTAAAGCCTTTATGCACCATGCAAAATTCAAGTCAGCAGTCTTCTCCATGATTGTGTAGCCTACAGAAGTAGACTGAGTGACCATTTAAAGGCCTTTGCAGGTGTTTTGAGTTAACTAGCTGATTAGAGTGTGGCACCAGGTCTCTTTAATATTGAACCTTTTCACAATATTCTAATTTTCTGAGATACTGAATTGGGGTTTTCATTAGTTGTCAGTTATTATCATCAAAATGAAAAGAAATCAACACTTAAAATGCATCCGTCTGTGTGGGATGAATGTATAAATTATACAAGTTTCACTTTTTGAATGGAATTAACGAAATAAATCAACTTTTTTATGATATTTTAATGATATGACCAACACCAGTCATGCTCAAGCAATTTTGAGCTGGTGAAAGAAGGAAACAGAGATTCTGGGTTCATTCAATTCTCAAGAGAAAGTAGCAGCAGGAAGCATTTCATGGTTTGATCCAGGAGCTGAAGCTTTATGACGCTCGCTTTCATTGTTTTTCTGTGAGTGAACTGATTTTCATTCATTATAAACTAACTTTGAGATACATAGAGCATGTGACTTAAGCCTTTGCTCCACTGACGAGAAATATTTGTGGTTTGGTTTCCAGTTCTTCTCCAGACTGAAGAGCTGCTGCTACCAGCTGTTTATCTCGATCTTAACATCCCCGGTGAACCCTATTGTCTTCCTTATTTTTCACATACAGCAGTCTTATATTCAGCGTTGTCTGCCTCCAGTGTCAATTACTCCTTCTCATCATAGTTTTCAATACAGGTCAAGAGCAGCAGACCTGGCAGGCAACGGCAAGAGATGCATCAACTACACAGATGAATTAGTAAAGGGGAAATCAATGAGTTTACAGCAGGCCCATAAAACAACCTGTAACATCACGTCCATAAGCAGCACACAGCACTCTCTATCTAAAATAATTTAAATTATTACTTAAATTATTTTTTAACCGTTTTACCTTTCAAGATCGATAACATGAACGAATAAAGTGACTATTTATTTCAAAAACATGCTTCTGTGAAAAAAATAAGACTGAAACCTTTATGAAAAGATTTTAAAAATATTTAGTTTCGTACTTGTTATCAGTGGGATAGTACTCACTCATATTTTATGATTGTAAACAATATCAGATAATGTCTAGACTCATGTCAAACCCGAACTTACTTTCAGACAACCCAAAACTGAAAAAATCCCTGCTTCCTGTGGTACTCTGTTACCAAATTATCCCCAGAAATATGTTTCTGTATTTGTTCCATCACATTATATTATTATGTATCACACTGGCTCTAAACAAGGTGACACATTTTTGCTTGCTACAACACAGTTTTTATATTAATAAGCATTTGGGCAGATTCATTTTTTATAAACTCTATTCCAAGGACGAGATAAATTAAAAGACAAAAATAACTTGAGAAGAATAAAAAGATGGCAGATTTCCTCTTTGTTTACCATTGCTGTCCTGCTCTGCCCCCCTCTCCCTCCCTGCAGCTCATATCCATGTTTATAAAGAGCTGCTCTCCATTATCCTAATTGAAAAATGAGGGTAAAGTGCCACTTTATTCACAATACGTGGCCATAACCCATCTATTCATCTCATTCATGAAGGTTCACCCAGGGGCAGCAACGACAAATCCCTATTACTCCAAAGCAATGACAAAGTAAATAATAAAAACTGTTTATATGTTTCCGTCTTACAAATATCACATCCATATTTATGCTTTTTAAATCATTTACAGTTTATAATATTTTACAGTTTGCTGAGAAGCAAACAACACACACACACGTACATTTATTTTTTCCAGCTCCACTCTGGCTTCTGTTTTACTTCAGAGTGCAATTTAAGATTCTTTTACCGACTAGCTCTTCACGTACAGGCACCAGGTTATATCAGAGGGCTTCTGTACCCATATGTGCCTGGATGGTCCCTGACGTCCTGTGACCAGGGCCTGCTGATGGTGCCCCAAACTAAGCTGAAAACAAAAGGAGGCTCTGTCTTCTGTTCAGTTGCCCCCAAACTCTGGAACTCCATTTGAGGTCGGTGGACTCTGTGGTCTCTGTTAAAAGCCAGTTAAAAACATATCTCTTTAAATCTGCTTTCTATTAATTTCTTTTTGATCCATTACTGGCTGTGATTTTATATCTTAAAAGGTGCTATATAAATAAAGTTTTACTTACTTATATGTACAAAAAGGCTTCCAGAAAACCTATGTAGAGCAAGAAAAACACACACACAACACAAGTACGCACAAAGTGATGATTCATCGGATGAATTATTTTTATGACTGGCCTCTCAGGACACACACAAACTTCCCAGAATCACTAGAATTGTTCATAGCATTAACTGCGAGCATATTCTGACTCATCCAGTAAAAGTAAAAGCTGTATGTCCAAAGACGCTCATGGAATGAGCTTCTGCAGCTCTTGGAAAAGTCAGTAATGTAGAAAAATACATAGCAGGGACGTTATAATCACAAACCACTCTCATTCTGTGATGCCGCCAGTTATTAGTGGAAAATAAATTACAAGTACGGCGTAACAGCCAGCACAGCGGACCCAACTGATGGAGAAAAATAACAGCCACCTGAGGTGACAGACAGCAGCTCTCCATTCTTAAACCATCATATTCTATGAAATATTTGTTTTTTCATGGACGGTATGTTCAGAATAACAAGAAAAAGCCCAGTAATCTGTGATTAGATTCATCAAGCAGTTAGTTTTAATAGATGGTTAATTTCACTGTTAGTCGCTGTTTTCATTATTCACACAGGAATGAGTTCACCAACACAAAACAAGCTTTCACAGCTCTAATTGTCGAGTCTGATTTTTCCTTCCTGATGAATCAGTTCCTTTCTACACATGCAGCCTTAGCTGAGAAGTTGAGCAGGTGACCACTTGCTGCAAAACTCGGGTTTAACTCTGACCTGAAACAAAGCCCCAAAAAGTAATTAATTCCTTTGTAAAACAAACATCATTTTCAGTTTAATGTCATTTATATCGCCTGAAGTCTCAGGAGATGCTTGAAGGCTGGTCCACTGCCAAAGTCCTCTCAGAAGACTGTGCACAGCTTTGGCAGACGATGCTGGCTTTACCTGGCGCACCTGTAGTTTTACACTGGAATTCTTTTTTTATTGTTTTGTTTGTTTTTTTAAGAGTTCCAGACAAAACTTTCTGATATATATCATCAACTTTACATGTTTGTCCTGTTTCTCCTGCACAGTAAGAATTCATATTAGAGACCTATACATGCTTTTCCACTCCAATTAGTAGTCAAGATAATGCTCCACAATGAGTGGACGCTGCATTATCTTCCATTTTTTGCATGGTCAAAGTTTTTGCTTCTTGTTTTTGGGCTAATCAGCCCAAATATTAGTCGAACCAGTTGCCCAAAAAAAAAAAATTTCCCCTCTGGTTTATTATTATTAATACTGACAACTGAATCTTGTTTTTGTGCCATTTACAAAAAAATAATGACAATATTACAAAGTGCCAGATGAAATCAAGTCTGCACAAAACAACACACATTTTGTTCATTTGTACTCAATTAAAGGAACAAATGCATCTAAGCAGATTCTCTGCATTTCATTCTGCCACATGTTGGTTGAACGTTTGTGAGAACAAGAAGCTGCTGGGAGACCACTGAGGAAGGATTGGCTGCTACTCTGTGAGCAGAATGGCAGATCAGCTGTTACAGCGCCAGGAGGAGTCAGAGCAGCTCTTTCCAAGTTGTGCAGCACCCTGCAGAGTGAAACACAAAGGACCTGTGTGTGTGTGTGTGTGTGTGTGTGTGTGTGTGTGTGTGTGTGTGTGTGTGTGTATAAGGAGGAAGAAAGGGAAATCCCTCTAATGTTGTTTAAGTTACTTGAAAAAAGTAATTAGTTACTTATTACCGATTACTTATTTTCAAAAAGTAATTATTTACTTAGTTACTTTTTATAAACATGATACCCAACCTGAATAAAGCAATAGACATTTCAGCCTAACTCAATTTTTTTCTGCATAATCCATCATATAAAATTGAATCAAATGGAAAAATCTCTTTTTAAAAATTGTTTTATTGGTTTTAATCTTTTAATTTTATGCACATTACATTAAGCAAAAAGTAAATTATATGCAGTCTTTGACTTGAAGAAATTTCTTTAACATTTAAACCTATTTTCTGCATATTCCAGCATATCAAATGAAATCATTTTTTGTGTTTACACTCACTCTTTCAAATAGATGCAAGTAAACACAACAGGGAAAAAAAAATCAAAGATTCAGCTGCACTAAGTCCTGTCACTCTTAAATCTATTTTCACCTGTTTAGCAGGAGTGGAGCAGTTGGAGATGTGCCCGGTGCCGCAGTGGTCATGTCAGAGGAGGGATCTAGGGGTTTCTCTGTGAACGTCACATTCCCATAGCAGCGTGCTCGGTGCTCGCTCAGATCTGAAGTTTAATTTTTCGCTGTAGAAAGAAGTTTTCTTCCCACACAGAGTGCACAGCAGACGCTAATGTTTTTGTAATGCAAGTGTACTTCCACGCTTTTAACGCTGCATCGTCATACTCATACGTCATACAGCATCATCAAGGACCACAGCCACCCAGCACATCAGCTGTTCTCCTTGTTACCATCTGGCAGACGTTACAGGAGTCTGTCTGTTCGGACTACAAGACTTAAAAACAGTTTTTACCACCAAGCCATACGACACCTCAACCACAACACTTAAACACACACAACACTGCACTCAGAAGCTACCCTGCAGCTTCACAAGTACTCTGTTTAATCTGCACTGGTCACTTCACTTTATTGTTATCGATATTTATATTTAAAAGTGCAATACTGTAATTTTCTGCTGCTCATTCCTGTGCAATATCCCATCTGCCCTCCCGTCATATTTCTTTTAAAGATTTTCTTATTTAATCACTAGTGTACATATATTTATATTTATAGATACATATATATTTAGTCATCTTTTCTCTTTTACCATGTCTCTCTAATATTTTGCTCCTTACTATTTTTCTATTTTTTTTATTATTTTATTTTATTTTATTTTCTCCTACTGTATCATGCTGCTGAGTGACTGCTGCTCGTCAAACACATTTCATTGCAATGTTGACCCTGGGCTAACTTGCATATGACAAATAAAACTGAAAACTGAAACTCTCTCCTGCACTCCATATTACCCATTGTTGATCTACACACGTCTGTTGCTGCCACGGATGTCGCACACGCTTACGTCATTGTCATGAGACACTCGCACAAACAAAATCACGGTTTAGTAACACAGTGCTTACAGGAAAGCAACAGTAATCTAATTACTTTTTTGCAATAGTAATCCTTGCATTACTCATTACTTGAAAAAGTAATCGGATTACAGTATCGCTTTACTTGTAACGTTACTTGTAACACGTTACTGCCCATCTCTGAATGCCTCTATATCTGCATGTGTGCATCTTTTGTGGCTGAGTCTATGTCAGCATATTTCATCTGCAAGTCATTTGGAAGGTTTGAATGACTGACACAGTGGGCCATAAACAGCTGTAGGACTATATTAACTATATTACAGTGTAGCCACCTGAGCAATCACCAGTTAAAAAGTTGGGTAAGACAGTGCATCTACATTGTTGCATAAACTGACAGGTTTAGGACTGAAATTGTACCAAAGAAGGATTCTTTTATTCTTCTGATAATACAATGTGCCACGGTTCTGGGTCAGTTTGACCCAGTATTTTGAGTTGTGTTTTGGTGTGTTTTCGCATTTTGGATTCTTTTCTTATTGTGGTGCTTTTGATGACGATGACGATGATGATGATGACGATGATGATGACGTTGATGATGTTTCAGTTATTTTTGTTTAGGGATTAGTTCTTAGGTTTTGTGTTCTCATGTCTATTGCAGGTTTAGTTCAGCGTCTACTCTGTCTCTCAGTGTCGTGTCTGCGTCTTTGCTTAGTGGTTTCTTGTTTCCTGTTCTATTGTGAAAGTCTATGTCTTATGTTAGTGTGTGCAGCTTCGCTCCCCCTGTCTCGTTAGTCCAATCCCTCCCAGCTGTGTCTCCCTCCTGTTGCCCATTCCTGATTACCACCCTGTGTAAATAAGCCCTGTGTTTTCCTGTGCTCTGTGTTGCGTCGTACCCTCAGATTATGCCTGTGTGTTTTTGGTTTCAGTGTTCAGTCTCCAATTCATGTTTTGTTTCCATGCCAGCAATAAAGCTGAGGTTTTTGGAGTTGTAAATCCGTGTCAGAGTCCTGCATTTGGATCTTCATCTCCGCCTGCCCGCACACAGAGCCTTGACACAATGCTGATGTGGATGATTATTAAAAGGTTAAAATTAATTATTGAAATTAATTTAATTACTTACATGAGCAACTAACTGAAGAGTAGTTACCGTTTCAATCAATCGAGATGTTCATTAGTTACCTGCTGCCAATACAATTTTAATGGAATTTATCAACTGAGAATCAGAAGTCTGCACACAGGTTTAGAGCAGCCCATCCAGTGCAGAGATGTTTGAGCTGTACCATCAGACTTACACTAACATTTCAAACTGGCTTCATATGTTTAAAAAAAATTGGGAAGAGGAAATCAAACTGAAAGAAAACTTGAACAACAGACTTCAGCAATAAACATTTTAAGAAAGACGGGACAACAGAGTTTTCAAAGAATTCTTATTATCGAATAATTAGTCGTAACCACACTAGGGTAAGAAGTACGACAGACCATGGCAGTATAAATGATTCAATAATGATTTCATTGTCCCGGCCAAGAACATGACCAACAACCCTTGGGCAACATATTCATTTCTCAGCCAGATGTATGTTTGCACCCTGTTCCGGCAGAGACTTGCCCCATCCCATTGGCCAACTGAAGACAGTCCTGAAAGAGGCTATAAAACTGCCATTTTGGCAGGATGGATGGGAATCAGTCACTGGCCTGTGAGAGGTGGTTCACCAGAAGTCTGGCAGTAATCACAGTCAATTGATTTTGAATAGTTTTTATGTCAAAGCTGCACAATAGCCACATAACATGAGTGTGTACGGGATCGGGTACATAGACGCATGCAGTAAAAGTACATACACTTGTCTTAAGGTGAAGGTACTGTGGATTTTGGGCTCTGAGCCAAACCATGTGAGCATCAATCAGCAAAGTGGTGCAAGGTGCTTTAGAGTGGTTTGGACTGAGGCCAACAACAAGAGTCTGCATTCAACCTGGAGTGTCCCTCTCTTATGTATGTCACACATACTGTACATTTCTACTCTCTAAAACTTTCTGTGAATCTTCTCTCATGTATGCAATGTTTTGCAGTGTATGCAGTGCATGTAAAGGTCTGAAATGTGTCAGATATTAAGTGAACAGTCAGTTTTCACAGTCAGTGTGTTGGATGAAGGAAAACTGAGCTTCAGGAAAGGTCAAGTAGTTCCCCATGGGCAAGGATTTGGTGAGAGTGGGGAGAAGGAACTCCCTTTTAATATAAGGACCTCTGGCATAACCACCTGCAGGGCTCTCTGGTGGGATGAAGAACAGACCATGTTGTGTTACGCTTATGTTGGCACAATCATAACCAGCAATTAGTTTCCAAAATTCCAGCCTCCTAGTTGGCCACTCAGTTTGTTCCTTCTACACCGGGGGTGGCTGTAGCTCAGGAGGTAGAGTGGGTCAACTTCTAATTGGAAGGTTGGTGATTTCCTTGGGCACGATACTGAACCCATAGTTGCATTTATGAGTGTAAATGTGTGTGAATGGGTAAAAGAGAGTGCTCAGTAGATATGCATGTTAGGGGAACTGGTGCCTGTAAAAGCTGGATTAGGATTCTGGCTCATGGAACTCCCCAAAACGTCCCGAAAGATGCATCATTACATCTTCAAGTTCAAGTTCAAGGTTCTTTATTTGTCACATGCATAGTTATACAAGTATAACACACAGTGAAATGTAGCCTGACACGCTCCTCGACATGTGCAAAAAAATGGGGGGGGGGGGGGGGTGTAGAGGAAGAACATACATATATACATATATATATATATGTAGTATATACATTGGGTGAATGTGCAGTAGTAGCAGCAAGCAGGTGAATTCTGTACATTAATATGAATAGACATCTGACTATTTTACAGGATAGACAATATAGACATATTTAAAATTAAAGGAATTACCAGTTGTTGTGTGTTCATATGGTCTCCTGACAAGATATATATGACATACTCACTGAAATCAGTCCTTAATGCTGAACTAAAAAAAACTTTAAGGATTCAGAAGGAAGACATTCCCAGGTTATCCCATCCACCTGATCCTTTTATATCCAGAGACTGCAGTATTCCCGCCTTAGAAAGAGCTGTGTCACGTCCTTTTAGAGTAATTTAACTGTATACAACCAAACCACTGGCCACGGGAACGGTCATATAATTCCCAACATTGGTGAAAATGCATGCAAACAGAGGTCACAAGCAACCTTTGAAAAAACTTAAGGCCACTGAAAAATTAGAAAAAAGTTCAACCAGGCATTCATTATACAAAGTCCACAAAACAGCAAACACTTCATGCACAGACTCTGTCATGACTTTGTTGCTTTCATCGCACACTTCTGTAGTATATAAAAGAGTTTTTAGGACACTGGGGTTAGTTGTGAATCATTTGAGCCTGAAACCTTAATTATGTCCAAACTACATAAATTGGGCTTCAAGTGGCTCTGGTCCGATCCTGTAAAAAAATTATACTGATTGGTGCTATTATCAATGCCCAGATGACAGGCGCACTAAGTTTCTTCCTGCTGTTATGCTTAAATAGAATGAAAAGATGGAAGAAATACACAAAATGTTAAAAAGAAAAAAACAAAGCAGTGAATGATGATTTCAGGGCTCCGTCCACTTCTCCTCACACTGTTGTTCTAAAATATCCCCTTTTATTGCTTTTTTTCAGTCCTACTTATGTGAATGATTAGTACAAGTAGCAATTTGCAAGACTTTTACAGTCTAAATAATTCTCAACTAGTGGCTTAATTGAAAAAAAAAAACAAAACAACATTGATATTTACTTTGATTTCACTGTTTATCAGCACACCCTGCATACTTGTGAGAAAAGATGAAAGAAATTATAGTATGATCGCAACATTTGAGCAAATTGTCTGTGAAGGTTCTCAGTCATCCAGGTCATCGTAGTCTAAGGAGCTTGGAAAGGAAAGCGTCTGGACTTCTTTAAGTTACTTGAAGACGTTTCACCTCTCATCCGAGAAGCTTCTTCAGTTCTAAGGTCAAATGGTGGAGAGTCCCAGATTTAAACCTAGTGGGAGTTTCCCCCCAAAGAGGGACAAAAGGACCCCCTGATGATCCTCTAATTGCCTGAGCCAAGGTGTGAAACTGGGTGTGGGCCCCAATCAGCCAGAGTTTCGGGTGTGTTCATAGTGAAACCTGGCCCCACCTTATCATGTGAATTCCTGAGGTCAGATGGCCCAGGATGTGAGTGGGCGTTAAGGCGTCTGGGGAGGAAACTCAAAACTGGATTATAGATGGCAGAGAGTTGGTGTCGTAAACCCCGCCTCTGTTCAAAGATGGTCGCTCACAGTGGACATAGATGCTTCTTTCACTCCTCTTTCAAACCATCTGTCCTCTCTGTCCAAAATGTGAACGTTGGCATCCTCGAAAGAGTGTCCTTTATCCTTAAGATGCAGATGGACTGCTGAGTCTTGTCCTGTGGAGGTGGCTCTTCTGTGTTGTGCCATGCGCTTATGAAGTGGCTGTTTGTCTCTCCAATGTAGAGGTCTGGGCATTCCTCGCTGCACTGTACAGCATACACCACATTGTTAAGTCTGTGTTTTGAACAAATTATTATTGTATTCACAACGTTTAGCACATTTATGCATAGGGATCGCTACCGGCACCGGTTCTGACATAAACGGTAGTAACCAGACCGAAAAGCAGCGCACATTTCGGTGCTTTATTTTGGTGCTTTATTTTCCTGAGATGTCATACGCTTTGGATTCTAGCCAATCATTTTACCTTTCCAAGGATAGTAGGCGGGCCCAGGTACGTACGTTCTTTTAGAGCAGAGCTACAGATTAAAAATGCCCAAGGCGAAGCGGTCAAAAGTCTGGCTGTACTTCACAGCAAAAGATGCAAACTCAGCAGCCTGCAACAAGTGCTTTAAGTTGATACTGTGCAAAGGAGGTAACACCTCGAATCTGATGAAACACCTGGCGACGCATAGCGGGGTTTTTTTTTAAGTCGAGAAATGCACCGTATTTGATAGCTTGCTGCCGGTTCCAAACAAAGGAGGTATGTTGTATCAACAGAAAAGGCTAACTTGGTTATCATTTTGCAGGAAAAAAGAGACTGCTAAAAATAAAAACATAAGAGGTTTTTGGACAAAGTTTGTGTTCTCCATTCCTTAAGCACCGGTTCGAGCACCGTTTAAGTACCAGCACCGTTTCAAAAGTACTGGTTTGGCACCGGTATCGGATAAAACCTAAACGATACCCATCCAGAGTCACAGTCATGAGTCAGAGTTCACTGAGAAGCAACAAATGCTGAAAACTATTTTTCACTCCTAATTCTGTTTTTCTTTTGATATTATATCAGTACTGTTCAATGCATCTGTAGCCCAATAACGTGTAGCTGGTCCTTGGGTTCCCAATCTGTTATTTTTCTAAATCACCACTATCCAATCCACCTGGCTGCCTGACAGCTTTGTGGGCAGTCGGGAAATCACACTTAAGGAACAGAGATGAGATTTAGTCACTCTCCCAGGAAGTACACCAATGAGAAATTATGCTCAGCATACAGAGGAGATTATTACCTAGACCACTCCTGTAAACATTTCGTTCGGTTTATTGATCTAGAACACCAAATCAATGGGTTGATGCTGATCAGCTTTGTATAAAAAGCAGAAATTTGGCTGCCTGTAGACGCTGCGAGAAAAATTTACTTCAAAACTAAAAAGAAATGATAAAATTGCAAAAAATCCTTGAAATGGCCTCCCCATTTTCAGGCGTGCTTTGTTTCATCTGATGCATATCAACCGACCTCTGGCAGTATCAGTCAAAACTGTGACCATGACCTTTGTCGTCTTGCAGCCCTCTGAGGGTCAGAACAGAACTAGCCAAGTCCCAGGGCCTCAAACCAGATTGCTCAAATACACGATCAGGTCACCATCGATCACAGGACGAAGACAGCATGAGGAGTTATTTGTGTAAAGGCTGCATCCATGACCAGCAAATATGTCTCCATAATGTGTAAATGTGCAGCAAGTAAGGCTTTTAGTGTCCTAGTTGATGATAAGATTTGTACAGGGGTTTTGTGAGATGGACGATCAATACCAGTGAGTCAGTAGCCGCCAAAACCTCCTTTCTCACCTCTGAACAAAACCTTCTTACCGACATGTACCATTTCGGCTCAGTCTCCCGATTTTTTTCTCAAAAGAGCATGCTGTCTTTAAAAGCAAATCCATTTCTCCACCACAAAAGAAAAGTGAGGGGTATGCAACACAAACAGCTGGCACTCAAATATTATGCTGTGAGGGTTGAGCTAATGGGACTGCCGTCTACTCATTTGTGAGTCACATCAAATGAATACCATACGGCAGGGATTTCCAAAATCTGACGTGCGCCCATTCCGCTCTCCCATAAACACCATGCAGTTGTTATCACTTCTATATCATCAACTTAACCTCAGTAAATATGCATAAATGTCTGTTATAATCATTGGTTTGGGCCTCTCCTTACCTAGAACAAAGAGCAGCTGCAGCCAGTCAAATGAAAACCCGAAAAACTCGAGGTTCATTATGTTGCCATCATTTGGTTAAGCTCCTGTAGTTTCAGGTTCTGATGTTCTTAGTGTGAGAATCTGGTTGATTTTTCTATTTCAAGCGACTGCTGCTGCTGCAAAAGCTGACCACGGGCCGAATCGGGAAAACAGAGTTCAATAGTTAACTTCCTGTTCTTTTCAAAACACTGACGCTTCCCTCTGCAGTCCAAAGTGAACCTCTTAGAACTATATTTCCTTATTTAAGTTATCTGCAGCCACGGGTTTAAGAGGGCTGAAATGATCAAGAATGGCATCCCAACACTTGTGACTTTTCAGTCACACACACGTTCATGCAGACAGTGAGAGAGCTGCGGTTGCTGAAGGGATGTGAGCAGAAGCTCAGTAACTGTTCTGAAATGTACTTCACTCTCAGACATGGATTATGACCTAACAAAGAGAGGACAAGACAGGACAGGAAGACCAGAAATCACTTTGGGAGATGAGGACTGCTTAGGTTAATGAAACTTGATTACACTTAAACCTTATTCTGTTCTAGAAAAGTTAAATTTTGTATAATTATTTTGAGATTATGATGGTCTTTATACTAACATTATAGTGGCTAGGAGTTGGAAAGGCTAATGTAACTTGATGTATACACTGCAGTGAGACTATCTGAGAATTTCTTAGTTTTACTATACAAAGCCAGAGTACATACAGTTTACAGTAAATGCAGTTTAATAAATAAAATAATCATTTAGAAAGGGGAAAAAAACTTACCAAACCGACCTGGGCTTGTGTGATGAGGTAATTGCTCCCTTTTTAAACTCCAGCTAACCACATATTTTCAAAAACAACATTACATCTCATTAATCACACCCAGGCCTGATAACTACCAGCCCAGTCAAACTTTTAAAAATCACTTAAATAGAACCTGTCAGTCGACGTGAAGTAGGATAGAAGATTCCAGAAAGCAGCACATCATGTTATGATCTAAAGAAACAGCTGAGAAACAAACTCCTTAACGTCTGGAAAGAGTTACAAAGCCATTTGGAACTCCAGTGAACCACTGGGCCAGCCATTCTACATCAATGGAAAACTTTGGGACAGTGGTGAACTGGTAGGAGTGGGCAGCCTATCAAAATTACTCCATTGACATCTCATCCAGGAGGTCACAGAAGAACCCAGAACAACATCTGACGAACCGCAGGCTCAGTTAAGGTCAGTATTCGCGACTCAACAATAAGAAAGAGTCGAGCCAAAAATGTTACCCATGAGAGATTTCAAAGGAGAAAACCACTGCTGACCAAAAGAACACAAAGGCTCGTCTCATATTCTCAAAAAACACTTTGATGATCTCCACGACTTTTGGGGAAATATTTTGTGGACTGACGACACAAAAGTTCAACCTTTTTGACATGTTTACATCCCGTTACATCTGGTATAAAACTAACACAGCATTTCATAAAAAGATGTAATTAATGCAACCTTAATTCAGCTTTTTACTACAAAATCTTCAAGCTCGGGAGCACTCGGCTTATGGCCCAGTCAAAGTCCAGACTTTAATCTGATTGAGATGCTTTGACCTTAAACAGGCCGTTCATGGTCAAAACCTCCTCAGTGTGGCTGAATTTTCATGAAAGATATTGCAAAGAAGAGCGAGCCAAAATTCCTCCACAGTGATGTGAAACATTTGCTGCCAGTTAACACAAACGTTTGATTAGAGTTCTTGCTGCCAACGGTGGCACAACAGTTATTAGGTTTTCAGGACAATTACTCTTTCACGCAGGGCCAGGTAGGTTTGGATAACCTTTCTCCTTTAATAAATGAAATCATCACTTAACAAGTGTAATTTGTATTAACTCCGGTTATCTTTGCCTGATCTTAAAATTTGTTAATCTGATCCATGCAAGTGTGAGAAATAATTGAAAAAGCAAGATATCAGAAAACAGGAAGTGGGAAAACACTTTTTTACAGCAGAATATAAACTTTGGAGCCAAACCACACAGCCAGTCCACAAAGACAGACCTGTTGGAGCTCGCAGTATAAATCAATTTGGAAGTTATTTTAAGGGATCTCAATTTTTTTCGCCCCTTGCTGCACTGCCACACCACATTTTAAGGTTCCTGCAGCTGCCACAATCGACTTTGACCGCTGTCTACAGCCTACTGTATGGTCATAACATATCAAATCAAAGACTGTATTTTCTGAAGAGTGAAAATTCATCCCCATTTTCATCAGGGGGCATCAGACTCACTGTACTGCAGTCTACGGGAAATCAGCCCTCGGCGTTGATACTCTGTGACCTCAGTAAAAGCTCTCCTGACGAGTTCATGGTCACAGTGCCTAGTTTGAAAACAATATGATGTTTAACTTGTGAATTAAGCTCTCCATTGCAGGTAAAAATAAAAACGCAATAAATTTAACCTTACAGTACTATTCTACTTATTTCATTGTATATGTATTATGACAATAAAGGGCCAAGTAAGTAAGTAAACAGATGAGGATTTGTTTCACTGTGTGTGTGTTTTGAGAGTTCATATAAGTGCAAACATGCTGACTAATTCTCTGAATTTACTTGGAGGACTAAAAGAGACCAAGTGTAGTAAACACCTTTAGAAACTTTGTAATCTGTGCTTTATTTAAAGTGTTGTGTGATATCTTATACATTAGCGTAGAATAATTTGGAAGGATATTAGACCCAAAAATTACAATATTTATTTCTGTGTAGCCTTTCATACACAGAAATTGACATAAAAATACACCTGCAGACAGCACCACGTTTTGAGCTTCCTTCCTGAGCCGGCACTGAACCCGATGCTATATTATTGTACAGATGACGTGCTGATAAGTGGTTTTCTGACACAGAAATGGTTGTAAAATGAAATGATCTTTTGAGATCTTGATAAATGTGGCTGCAAGTCCCTGGCCTTTCATTTTGTTGTCGTGTGAGGCTCACTATGAGCTTTAGGGAGTTGTGAAGAACCACGAGTAGGAGTATGAGTATAAAGACAGAGCTGTGGGAGAGCAGAGAGCATGAGGAGATTATGATGAAGGGCATTAAGAAGAAAAGATGGGTGCTAACAAGAGAGAAGGCTGAAAAGAAAAAAGGGAACAGAGAATGGGGGACTGCGGTGTGAGTGAAAGAACAAGAGAGGGAGGAAAAAAATGGAAGAGGCAGGATAGAAAGAAAGACCAGAGTCCAACGAGAGAGACAGTGGGAGTGAGAGCATAGGAGAGATGATGATTTGTGGCTCTCTCCAGTGTGCTAGCGTTACAGGAATGGCCCTCCAGGGCAGCATGAAAAGCCTCTTGATTGTTAGGAGTGGTAACCGGAGCCCCCAGCTCCTTGCCCTGATAGATTTATTTACATTTCAGCGCCTGGACCCTGCTCAGAAAAAAATGATGCGAGGCAGCCAGGGCATCAATATTTGGTAGTAGCGATGATCCTTTTCTCTCCAGCCCCCAGCGCTTTTTGTTTCATGACGATGACTTAATACTGCTGGCGATGCTGCATGCTGGACCAGTTAGTCATCGGCTAGATGACTGGGCACAAGTGGTTTACATGCAATTAGACCCACTGTCTACATTTCCAACGATATACATCAGTGACTGAGAAAAATACTTTAATTTTTTAGCGGCCGAGCAGATTCCATCGTGAGTCCGAGAGCCCTTTTGTCTGTAATTAACTTTAACTAACACTTAATCAATTACTATTCCATGGACGTGATTGCATTAGCGCATTTGACTGAGCACACTACCGCACTTCTCTGTTGTTGTACCACTGTTGATTACTTTCAAGTCGTTCCAAATGGTGCAGCCATCACTTCATTTTGAAAAGGCTTAAAAACATTTGTGCCGACCCCCCTGCTGTGCCAAATATTAGGCCAAAAGTGCAATCTAAAATTATAAATGGCCCTCAAGGTTTTAATTTGCGCCTACTATGTAATTATTACAAATCAGCCAGCAAATGCCACATTTTCCCCTCAGCGTTTACGCGTCATCTCTGACTGCTTATTTTCTCCTTTTACACTTTAGTTTTTAGTGTTGCTTCCAGAGTTGCCTTGCCTTAAAAGAACCTACAGTAAGTGGGAAAAGATCAATGCTCACTTACTCATATTTTCCAGACAGCCAGGAGAAACTCTGCACACAGTCCCGACCTTTCAAACCTCTGACCTCCCGTCTGTATGGAGGTAAGCGGCAGGCATCGACCACGGGCTGATCGGCACGTGGAGAACGAAGAGTAAATTGACTGGTTGTCGCAACAGAACAGTCTGCAATGTAATGACAGCAACATAAATGTGAGGATTTACTGCTGTGCAATCTCAGTTTTTAGTAAAGCATTTGCTATTTAGCACACGCTCATAGCAATGGAAGAGTCTTAATTGTTTTTTGTTTTATTTTTTGTATAGTATTTAGATTTTAGTTTGGTTTGCAGTTTCAACGATTAACCAGGTGAGATTACTGTAAGTGTCTGCACAAAATATTCCAGTTTGGACCAAAACACTATATTTAAATCAGATCTATGGAATCAAATGAAGTCCAAAAACTAACAGCAAATTGTTTTCTGTGGAAAAAAGGAAACATAAAAGCCACAAATCCAGACATCCCGCTGAATTATGATGCCAAACCACTACCTGCTTATTTACTCTTTACCAATAAGAGCAGCTACTAAATGCCAGCAACTGACATTTATTATCCTGATTTTATTTTATAAACAAATAATCAGCAAGAGGTTTTAAGGTTAAAGCACATTTTTCATCCTCTGATTTTTCCTGGGTTTAACAGCACAGCGCTCTCATATATGACAGTCCATATATTCAGCTGGGCAAGATTATCCAATGGGAAGGTAGACAGGTCGCAAATTGCAGACAAGCTCTGGCATTTTGTGACATATTTAACTTCATAGCCGACGCACACTTGAGGTCCATCAAAGAGACAAATGGATAAAAATGAAAACACCAGAATTTTATTCTTGTAAACTTGAGATCTTGAAAGCATACGATCAGATCATTGATTTATGTTTTTTATCAGATTAAAATAAAAGCATTGGTAGAATACAGTAGTTACATTTCACCTGCTCCTCTCCTCCCTACACTTGTAAGACCAGGACTTTCTCCCAAACACAAACATCACTTCCAAAATGAATGAAAAAGAGTGGTTTGTTTAGCACAGCTTTTATTAAAACTGTCTCTTCTTTTCAACCAATTCAGGATGAAAACATTTGCATTTTAAAGCTGTTGAGACAACCTTCAGTAAGATGCCAAGCGAGCTACTCCAGAGGTTAGTTATAACAGCAATCACAATCACAGTGAATTTATGACTTGAAAGTGTGGCTGGACAGCTGTCACCATCAGTGGAGGGCCTGCTGCACCTCACAACCCAAGAAGCAAGTACGCAGGGAGAGTACACTCCCTCGTGAGATCTATTGGTCGGTTCTCTCATTAATGATGGAGAAGTTTCATGAGGAAGAACATAAATTCACCCTCCACAGGGAGCATTTCTGCACTGCCTGCATTATTTATTTATTTTTAAGAAGGAAAGAAATGTCTTTGCCTTTTCTAACTGGACATACTCCAAACATGTGCACAATCACAAGAAAAACTCTCCGGGAGCAGGACTGTGAATAAGTGCAACATACAGAGGGAGAGAAGTGATATTTGCAGGCGTTCAGAGGAATAAAAGGAGGAGATTGTCAGGCAGACAAAGAGAGAAAAAAGGAGACAAGAATAGATTTATCTGTGTATGATATTCAGCCAATATTAAGGTATAAATTTGAGGGATATCAAATGTGTTTATGTACACATTTATTTGAAAACTATACTGTACCTTTATTTGTAGTAGTATCTTCAATTGTTGTGATTAAGAGTAGTTAGAGTAGTTCAGGGTTCTATTGGCTCGACTAAGCACGACTCATCTGCATCTACTTGAGGCAATAAATGTGTCACCCTGATTAACAGAAGTGTATGCATTTTTCTGGTTGTTGATTAAAAAAGTATTTATTTCTAATAGTTTTTAAAACCTCAAAAAAAATTGCACAGTGCTCAGGATTTTCCTTCAGAGTAAGGTCGAATACGCTTGGGGTTTTTTCAAGTTATTGAGCCTTAATAACGTCATAAATACAGAAAACAGCTACATGAAAATTTCAGGGCTAGCAAAAAAAAAAACCCAAATCAAATAAATCTAAAGCCAAAATCATGTGAATTTGTGCATTGATGTGATGGTATTTATCATAGCTTTAACAGCAAAACTGCAACAATTTCCTATTAATGATTTATAGCAACAGAAACAAAGACTCATACCAAGCATTGTTTGTTTTTTTAAATCCACTACTTTTTAACAGAGCTTCAATGTGTTTTTGAAAATGTAATGTTTTAACTCCTGTCCTGTTCTTACGAGGGATCAAAAATCCTCAAAAACTAAGGCAAATTAAAAGGGGATCATTTTGACCAACTCAATGAATTTCAAAGGCTAGTCACTCAGAAAATCTTCAAAGCATGAAGGTAGAATACCGCATGCCTTCATTAAATATATTTTGCATGTTAAAATTAGCACATTTTGAGGGCATCATGTTGGGAACTTTTTTGATTTAAATCATTTTAAACAAAATAAACCAATCAAAAAAAGAACCACACATTCAAACGACCTCAACCGCAAGAACGCTTTTTCAAATCATTAGTATCCTGTGAGATATGAATAAAAAATTCATCTTTGTTTCTAAAGATGTGGAGTCACTCTTTGCGCCTTGAGTGATTTTCCAAAATAGGAACAAACAGAAATGGACGGCTGCAGCAGAAGCTCTGTGCAACCAGCAGATATCCACAAGCAGACGGCTTTCAGTCTTAAGTGGAAGGGCAGCAGCCTCTCTCCCATTTAGGATAGTGGGCTATTTAGCCTGACAGCCATTAAATATGAATTAAAAACCACACAGGCCTCTTTGCCTTCGAAAATGTCATTACATATCTTTATGGCAGCCGATTGTTGAATAAGCAGTTTGCAGGGCTCCCCTGGGGGCAAGGCTGGGGATGGGAGTGGAGCGAAGTGAAGTGGATGGATGGAGGGGAGAGGGAGGAAGAAACTGGGGTGGTCAGATGTGGAGTGGAGAGATAGCAGGATGGGATGGGGGGCAGATGGGTGGAGGACTAAGGAGGAATGAGAGGATGAGTTGAGGGATGGCAGCACCAAAGCAGAAAGCAGGAAGGGGTGGTGGTGGTGGGGGGGGGGGGGGGGGGGGGGGGGGTCGGATGGATGCATGTGGAGGATGGAGAGAGTAGTGGAGGAATAACGAACAGGCAGGTCTGCTAAAACGGATGAGGCCTAATAGCAGCTGAAATGGAATCTACATTACAGGTCCTAACTGAGTACTTCAGGGGCCGGGCCTCGAAAGGAGCAAATAATAGCGCTGGCTTGAAGTGGTGCTTCAGTTTCTCTCCAGTAGATGAGGGAGATGTGTGGGGGGAAATGAGATTGAGGGGGGAAGGGGAGTACGTCAGAGAGACACTGGCCTTCTTAGTATTTTCAGGGTTTTTAAAAATATCACAAAAGGTCAGCATGTGCCTGGCAACTCATTTTTATGGCATGGCCAGGAAGCCCAAAGCTCCAGGCTGTAATTATCCAAGCTGCACCTCCAAATTGTGATGCTATTGTTCACGAAATAAAGACATTACCATCAGTCTTGTTGTGTTCTTGAATAAATCCTTTGTTGCCTTAATACAGCTAATTTCACTTAAATATATTTTTAAATATGCGCCCAGACAATGTGCATTTAATGCTGTTATTTTCACTGATGCACTTCTGTTTAACCTACAGGATAATGCTTCAACAAGATCACAGAATGAGAGGGGAAAAATGTACCATAATGTATCTTTATACGTCGCATTATCATTAAATTCAAGCCAGTCAAACGCGTCCTGCCAAACTGCACTTGTCTGATTTGGCTGTGACAAAATAACAGTACAAAGTACAGTACAGTGGCAATTTTATATTCCTCAGAAGACTAATGCTGTTTTAGAGACCTCGCTGTAATTTGACTTCATTTTGCTGCTGAACTCAGGTTTTCACATGTAATTTAATGAGGAAAATCACACATTTCTGCTCCATAATCACACGTGAAGAGAAGAAAAAAAATTCTGAATTCTGCCCAAAAAGAAACAGATTTTTACATTCACCCCATGTGTGTTAGATGAAGAATTTGGAAACTTTTAAGCTCATTTCCAGCTTTGTATTTTCAATTGTTCCTCAAGTTTGCACGATTCAAAGCTGAAAATAATCTCTACTGGTGCAGACCCCCAATTTATCCACTACCTAAATAATCTAACCAAATAATAATAATTATAGTAATAATAACCAAAAACAATCTTTTTAGCTCCCATCCACATTCTCTTAACACACCTTTCTTCTGATTGGCAGTTCCTCGTAACCGGAAGATTTGAAGTGAGGGTGGGTGGGGCCCCTGTGCTCACAGCTACAGCTGCATGTTAGAGTATTATTATGGATATCCTGTCTCAATTATTAATAATACAGAACATAGACCACCATTTTAACTGGAAATAATGTACACACACAGTCTGGATACTTTATACAGTACACCTTGCTTGTACTGGGTTGGACCCCTTGTGCCTTCGGAGAAGCCTTAATTCTTAATGGCACAGATTCAAGAATGTGCTGGAAACATTTATCAGAGATTTTGATCCATAAAGCATCAAAGATTTACTGCCGATTTGTCAGCTGCACGTCCATGATGTCAATCTCCTGCTCCACAACATCCCAAAGGTGACTGCTGGATGAAGATCTGGTGACTGTGGAGGCCATTTGAGTGCAGTGAACTCATTGTTTTTTGAGAACCAGAATTGAGGTTGGTGACATGGTGGAAGCAGCCATGAGACAGCCACTGAGACTCATCAGAATCTTCACATCTTCTATTGTCCAATTCTGGCAAGCCTGTGTGAAATGTAGCCTCAGCATTTTGTTCTCAGCTGACAGATTTGCACCTGGTGTGGTCTTCTGCTGCTGTAGACCATCTCCTTCACAGTTCAGCTTGTTGTGCATTCAAAGATCCTCTTCCACATACTTTCATTATTTGCCTTACTTTTCCTTTTCTGCTAGCTCAAATCAGAAATTCTCCTGTCTTCTTGCATGAAGAAGGCATGTTCTACCAGAGAACTGCTGCTCACCACATATTTTCTTTTTTGGACCACTCCTTAAACCCCACAGACAGGTTGTATGGGAAAAACCCCATAAGAGCCGCGGTTTTTGAAATGCTCAGACCAGGACATGTGGCACAGGAAATTATATTTTCTCCCAGGAAAATTTTGGGAAAACCTTAATAAGAATAAAGGGAAGATAATAGACGGATGGATAAAGTGAAAGTCTTCACTGTCTGTCTGTCTTCCTTCTCTCACCCAAACCGGTCGCAGCAGATGGCCCCGCCCCTCCCTGAGCCTGGTTCTGCTGGAGGTTTCTTCCTGTTAAAAGGGAGTTTTTCCTTCTCACTGTCGCCAAAGTGCTTGCTCATAGGGGTCATATGATTGTTGGGTTTTTCTCTGTATGTATTATTGTGGGTCTACCTTAGAATATAAAGCGCCTTGAGACGACTGTTGTTGTGATTTGGCGCTATGTAAAGAAAACTGAATTGAACTGAATTGAAAGTTTATACTTGGTTTGTCAGAATAATTGTTTAATATTATTGCTTTTTTTGCTAAAGGTTACCTTTAATTTGTTACTAGGTTTTTAACATTTAGCTGCTGTCCACCTAGTGTGAGTTACATTTGGAGAGGTTATTTTCCGTTGTGGAAACAGCCATCAATAGACTTTAAATACTGAAAATTGAAACAGTTTTTCCATCTTGTGTCCATGTTGATTCCACATGAATACAAAAAAGTTGGTGAAACAACTTTGCAATTCATGAATTCTAACAACCCAAGAAGCCACATGAATGCAGGGAAATTACCTCTGACTTTCTAAGATGTTTTTCCAACCTGGAGAGGCCACATTCATTTTCCCAGTGGGAAATCCATTTCTCCCATTACCTGACACCAAAAGCACAAACATCAGAAGAAATTTGTTTTTAGTAAAGTAAAAAACTTGCAGAGCTCAGACATACAAGCACAAGCATCATTCCATGTTTGGCACTGATCACCACCTGCACTCATGTATATATCATGTATATATCTATCTATCTACTTAGCACTTTTAATTCTTATTCTTATTTTTATTTTCATGTCTATTTAAGCTTAATTTATAACAGTATGTTTGCACTGAAGCACCGCAGCAATTTCCTAATGTTGTAAACCCGCTCAACATTTGGCAATGAAACCCTTTCTGATTCTGATTCTGAAGAAGCTCATGGGATAAATACAGATAACAGTAAACATAGTTGTATTTATAATAAAATTAGCTTATAAAAGAATAAAACAAATACTAAAAAAGGAAGACTGTATAGACACATACTCGAGTTTCTTTGAATAAGCGGGCCCATCACTTTAGTTGAGCAAAGGTCTGAAGAAGCCTTTTGCATGAGAGTGAAAGTCTTAAAAAACAAAACAAAATATAAAGCAGTTCAGTCACCTTAGTTTTTCAGCTTCTTGAGACTGTCATCACGTCCAGACATTCAGCCGAGCACAACAGGAAACTCCCCCCCACACACACACACTAGACACACTTAGCTTGACAAATCGACCTCCAAATTCAGAAAAAGCTAATGGCTCAGTCATACGAGAATAAGCAGAAAAATAAAATATAAATATAAAAAATATAATGAAAATATAAGAAAACAAATTAATTTGCAGCTCGTCTTTATAGAAATGTTTTCAGCTGCTTTTTTAATGAGTCAATAAAGTCTGTACAGCATAAAGACACCTTGGTTCCACTGCCTGAAAAGCCCGATCCCCACAGGTTCTAAACCTAGCACGTGGGGCCAAAAGCAGCCTCTGACCTGAAGACCTAAGTGCTCGGGAAGAAGCATGAAGTTTCAACAGTTCAAAGACATACTTCACCGTGTAGAGCTCTAATAGTTAAAGCTAAAATTTTTATATGAAACCTAAAATTTACTGGCAACCAATGAAGAGAAGTCAAAACTTGAGTAATATGGGATCTTCTGTTATTGCTAATAAAATCTTACTGCAGCATTCTGTACAGTCTGAATGCAATCTAAAACTGATTTGTCTGTTGCAGCAATCCAAATGAAAAGAGATAAAATCATGAATGATCATCATTTTGTCTGCTAAAAAGTGATTGCTGATGTTTGTATGAGCTTTTTTAAAATTCTAATATATTTCTTTATATTAGTAAATGGGCTTTAGTCAACAGGATGTATGAAGGGGTAATACACAGTGGCCTTGAGAGGTCAGTGCAACTTCAGAAAACATCAACCAATTGAAAATTGCTGCAAAACCACACAAAAACAACAGGGGCTGAATAAAACACAGCAGAAGTAGAAAGAAAATCTGAAAAACACAATTTAAGTATTTTGGGGGGAGACAGTAATGTGAGGAACAGCTGTGAAAATGACAGAAACCAAAACATGTGAAAGACTGTACTGAGAAACAAAGAAGCAGAGAATTATGAGTGTTGTGAGGGAAAAAGACATGAAATATAATGTGTTTTAATGATAAGTCAAATAATACTGTAGATACATTAGCTGCTTACTGTTGGCTTCTGCCACTGTCCTGTCATGTTACGGTCTCCCCAAAAAACACTTCCGCTGTGCTTTGTGACTGTTTGTGCCATTTTTTGTATTTATTGTAGATACAAAAAATATATCAGCTCTCCTTTGAAAAAGATATTCGTCTTCTACAGCCGTATTTCATATACCCTGCCTGGGGTGGGGTACCTGACTGGGCGTTTTGGTTGTGTTGCTCGTCTGCTACCTTGGAGACTGTGTTCCAGGGTGGCTTGGGCCTCTTTGTTGTGCGGTGGGGGCTCTGCCGGGTGTTGAGCGGTTCTGAGAGGTGCAAGTCCCCATCGTTGGCTCACCGTGGAGTGGAAAGCATGCAGTGGGGTCGGCTGCCCACTGCCTCTGGCCCCCTGGTACTCCCACCCTTGACTGTGGGAGCTCAGGCATCAGGACGTGTACCCTCAGATTGTGAGCTCTCCTGGGTGAGAGCTCGGTCTGCAGCAGTGGCCCAGCGTGTCTGTTTGCTTCACCCTCCTCCTTTTCTCTTTTTTGTTCTGTCCCTTTTCTTCTTCTATTCCTCTGCTTTCCTCTTCTTTTAGCCAATCTGGCCTTCACCCCCAGTCCGCTCCAGCATAATATCCCCACAGGCAATAATATGAATAATAAAATAAACTTAATAAATAAAATAGAAACATTAAGAAGAGAGAGTCTACAGAGAGTGTTGGAAAAGCAAATGTGTTTGGCACAACAAAGCATTCAGACCATGATTCTGCCTACAGGACAGGTTTAAAAAATAAAAAATAAAAGACATTTGTAACGTCACCTCCGAAACAGGTTAGTTTGTAGCATAAGTTGCCATGGTGATATACCCGGTAAAAAACTGAATCACCTTCGTCGTACTGAAAACCCGGACTTAACCCTAAAGGTACCCGGATAAGATTAAATCCTGCTTTGTAGTGTAGGCCTCTGGTAGCCTGCTACCACTCAATCAAGAACCGCGACCTTTGAACTGCAGCATCATGTGGTAATAACATCCTAATGTAAAATAATAATATAATATTCCTATCGACTTACAAATATGAGCACACTTCTTGACATTCCCGTTCAAATAAAACTGCCACTAAACAAACCTTCACTGAGGGAAAGGCACTGCTGCTGCCACTTAGCAGGCTTGATAGCTAATTAGCTACTCTGCTGCAGCACAGCTTGAAAACTCGCTGGCAAATGTCACTTCAGTCCGTTTAAAAGTTGTTGTGGCTCTTTCAAAAACCAGAAAGTCTAAACAGAAGTTTGGAGTTTCACACTTCAGCCAACTTTGCTAATATATTTTTCGCTCTTGTTTCCTTTCTCCTGCAGAGCTTTCAGCCGTCCAGCTGCTATCAGTCAAACACTGACTCTTTCGCTAAGAAGTAATGAACAAGGGCGGATGGAGATAAAACCCACCTGTATCCTGGCAAAGACTAAAAGATTGTGCGTGCATGTGTGTTTGTTTGTTTGGGGCGTGGGGACATATTTTGTTGCATATTTGAGATGTGCACATTGATAAGGTTTCAGCCTTTAGATAGTATTCTGAAGTTGTCTTGTATGCATTGATTTTATTCCTGTTTCATATTCCATTAGCTTTGGAACTAAAGCCAGGAGTGGCAGGAAAGTATGCCGTTGATGCAGGCCATGTATGAGGATAGTGAGACAGTAGTGGTGTGCAGTAGGAGTGACAGATGGGGCTGAGGTTACACCTTGCAATAGTGATTGACAGATGAGGTCAAAAAAGGGAGTCTCTGTGGACTATAATGTTCACAGACAACTTTGTGATCAGTTGTGAGATTAGAGAGCAAAACAAGTTTAAATACCTGGGGTCAAGGTACAGTGCACAAGAGAGGTGAGGAGCATGCAGGTAGGCTGGAGTGGGTGGAGACCAGTGTCAGAATGGTAGCAAGAGTCAAAGGAAAGATGTATGAGCTGGTAATGAGACTTGCTATGATGTGTGGTTTGTGGCACAAAGAAAAAGACAGCTGGAAGTGTTCTGTGGGATGGACAGAATTAGAAATGAGTATACAGGGAGACATACATACAGAGGGAGAGCTCATGTTGAACTGTTTGGAGAGAAAGTTAGAGAGGTGAGCCTGAGAAGGTTTGGACATGTGCAGAGGAGGGATCATGAATATATAAGGATGTCAAAGATGGAGCTGCTAGGCTGGGGGAAAAGCGGAAGACCACAGAGGAAACTGAGGGTGAGATACAAACACAGAATCCACTTTTTTCCCTTAAGAACCATAAATCATAAATTGTGTTTATTTTATTTTATTTTTACAATTCTTCTTTATTACAATTAAACGTCTTTTAATGAGCCATGCACTGCATTTATCAGGCAGCAGTGAACACACACTCAACCTCTTTGTAGTGCCTGTCCAAACTGCTCACACAGGACAATGTTATCGTGAATAAATACTCCAGAACAGAAAACGCCATTTCAGCACCTACAACCTTGATCTCTATAAGATCATCACATTTTTCCCCTCCATTTTTTTAAATCCTCTATTGTTTTCTTTACCTTTTTGTTATTCTGGTTATCTTTTGGAAAGTTTCCTGGTTTTAATATTTTGTTCTACTATGAGCCTGGATAAAAGATCCTTTTATATTGCTACTAGCCTGCGATACAGTGGTGTTAACCGCTGGATCTACTGAGGAACTTCCCCTGAACTGTGACAAATGATTGAGAGTAATGTCTAAATTCCCTCCTGGGGAAATCCTAATTGTTATCGTATTCTGAATCTGCATAGGTGAAGTGTTAGATATACACTATATAAGGGAGTGAGTAGCTCACAACTGTACTCAAGTACAGTACTTGAGCAAGTTTACGTTCCCTGAAGTGGTGACTATGTTCAGATTATTGATTCATTAGCTGGTTGATTGGGTGGATGTTTGATGAGAGAGGCAGCAGGTAAATGGTGATATGCAAGGACGGAGCGGTGGATAAGGAAAAATAACAGACAGATGGAGGGGCAGACAGCCTGCCAGACTGATTGTTGCTGTATTGACCATGTGATTGGTCAATACATCGCTCTGTCTGAAACATTATCTGCCACTATCGGGTTTTCCCAAGCTGTGTGCGAAAACAGAAAGACCTCTCAACTTGTGTTTTCAGTACGTGCATGTGGCACGGTTCATATATGCACAGATGTGTCCAGGACGTATCCATGGATTTGATTTCCAAATACCAACAGATTCCTGCCTGATCAACCCGGTCAGGAGCAGGTAACTGCAATATTTCGGTCGAGCGTCTATGCATAGAGGTGCACGGCTTCACTTGCACTCTCCTCCTCCCTGCATCGCTCCGTTTTGTGAGTTCGTATATATATGTGTGTGTGTGTGTGTGTGTGCCTTCGCTCCTGTCAGTCCACTTAAGGGCCTTTGGTTTCAGAGGAGGCCATTGTATTTCCTCCATTGCCTAGCAACCATCACCAAGGCCAGCAGTCCATTGTTGCGGAGGCTGAGCACCTGAATTGCCTGCTGCCTGTTTCTACTTTTCAAAATTGTACTGTAATTTCACAAAGTGGTGTTTCAGCATTAGAGCGAGAGAGAGAAGGAGCAAGAGAGGCAGCCTCGCTCCAAATTGGAGGGTTATGAAAATTAGGGTAAGCTTCGTTTGTTGGTTTCACATCAGGAGCTGCGTGCATTTTGCAAAAGCCCAACAAACATATTGTGCCGGCGAGGAATGAAAACAAACACTCAGTGATTTGTATAGTGTAGTGTGTTCAACCTATAGTGTGTGCGTGTGTGTGTGTGAGACAGAAAGAGAGAGAGATGGAGGCAGATAAAGAGATTGATGAAGACAGGAATGGAAAGATAAAGAGATTAGTTTAGGTTTACTGCAAGTGTTTATGGCCTCCTAGTTTGTTGAAATGCACTTTATGGACTGAGAGGCTGATAAAGCGAGAGCTAAACCCACAAAGATAGTCAGACAAAGAGCGCAGAGATGTGGAGATACAGAGAGAGAAAAATGGAGAAAATGGGAAAAAAATATGAACAGAGCAACATGTAGTGGGCGGAGCTTAAGTGCTGAAAAGGTTTATGGGCTAGATTTTTCTCAGTGACGTCACTTTTACACAGTTTCCTTGAATAGCACCTGTGTGCATGGGGGCTGTCTGTCTGTCAGTCCTGAGTAAAAACATAACCCATGCCAGCAAAAACACATCTATCAGTGTTCTCCACTGGGCAATGGAGACAGACTGTGCCTTTTTCCTCAGAGGCCAATACAGACTCTGTTGTCTTTAGATCTCACCGATTGGCCCCCTCAACGCTTCCATTTTCTCAACCGCCCGCCCCCCCAACTCAATCATTTCAGCATCTTTTCTGAGAGCCTTTGAAATTTTTTTCAATTCTCCTTTATAAAGTAAAGGTTTTTTTCACCTTCCTTCTCTTCGTGCAGTGAAATTGCTTTTTTTTTTTTTTTTGTGCGCCAGGAATCGACGCCCTTGTGGATGACCCCAGGTGTCTAATTCAGAAATGGTAAGTGCCACCAATTTTACCGTGAAAGAAATCCGTGTCTCATTACACTGAATATTCTTGTATTGTTTTTCTTATCTTTTGTTTGTCGCTTTTTTAAATATTTTGGGTTTTTAGCCTTTCCGTTGCAGAAATCTAGGTTTGCTTTTCCAAAGACTAATAATTTGTGACTATCTTGCCATTGTGTGTCAATGTCACCGACTTTCTCTTATTGATTTTCAATTGTGCAACTGGTCCATTCTGTGTCTGCATCCTCGCATTTGGCATCAAATTGCTGCACAGAGATGTAACATCCTGACAAATCAGGCTATTCTCACTTATTCACTATGAGAGGCGCTTAAATGCACTAATAATACTGTCTAAGACACACACACACCTAAGACTGGCATGCATCTTACACTCTGTACATGTATAACCCATACACACTCAAGCGAATCAGGTTTCATTGTATGTATACACACACATACACACACTCAGATGGTCTGGTGAGATGGCAGCGCTATTGGCTGATGTGCTCTCAAGTTTCAGTAAATACTTACTACATTCTCTGCATAAATAGTGGGATTTAAACGTACTTGGAATCAGTTTACACACTGAAATTTTACACAAATTGAAGGGGCAGAAAAAAAAATCAAGATTTGAGCCATTTAACTGTTTTTATCAGCTTGAACTAAAGAGGATAATCTCACAGCAAACGGCTCTCTTTCCCTTGCAAGCATTTAAATATATAGGCTTTTTGCTCTAATATAACAAATAAAGTCAAAGCGATGGTCTTAAATAATACGAGCGTCTAACATGCCCATGTAATTCATTAACCGCAATGTTTCCATTGCTGTAATATGTAATACACATATTACATATGTGTAATATGTGCCTATGCAGCTAAAGCATTAACAAAATGGCAATTTGCCAATAAGAAAAGACCGTCCGCCCTCAAAAGCTGACTGCAGAGGTCCAAAATGCTCCTACTGATGGTAAATTATTGATCATTATCAATGACATTAAAAAAAAAAAAAACTTCCCTGCATCCCGCAGACTTTGTTGACTTTGTGGAACAGAGTGCAGTGTTAAATTAATGCAGTTGGTTGATTCAGGGAGATAAAGGTGTTGTTTTTCTTTCTCATGGAAAATAACACACATATTTTTCAGATTCCTAAAGTATTTAACGAAAACTGACGGAAAATGAAGAAAATCCTGTGGCGACGGATCACACAGCCTCAGTGTTTGCGTTTGTTCCTGCTTTCTTATCGATTAATCTGGAGATTATTTTCTAGTTTGGTCTAAACAATGAAAGAAAATATTGGAATATCCTGTTTTCTATGAATTGTTCATTACGTGATAAGAATAGAAGCTTCATCTGATATTTGAGCAGAGATTTGAAATTTTTTCCTTAAAAATAGACTTAAAGCAATTACCAGGCACACTGCTGCTCTCCTTCACACTGCAGCATTTTACAGTACTCTGTTGTGAAGCTGCTTTTAATCAGAAGGGATTTTTTTTCCAATTGTTGTGCTAAATGTTTCAAATCTATTCATATCATTTCAGAGGAGTCCTTACGTTCTGAAATGCCATTCATTTCTTGCAGTCACATTGCTGATGGACAGCTGAGTTTATTCATGTTGATGTTGGTACATATGAACACCACGCGACAGCTGGTTAGAGGGTGTTTTCTCTCTGTTTCAGCTTGCAGGGTGGTCAGGAGCCGCGCTGAGCCTTGGATCACATAGTTTGTACCAGGCAGATAACCCTGATGGTGACCCCGGGCGCTGCCTCAAACCTCTGTGCCTTCGTCCATCCTTTTAGCCTCGTCCTTTCTCCAGAACATCACGCTCGCAAACACTTAACCCTCCGCTAGTTCCATATTTAAAGAGAGAGAAACTGCAGGAGTAAAATTGTACTTAATAATACAAGTTAGAGTCAAAAAGGAATGAAATTCTGTATTCAAGCCAGCAGAGATGTAAGATGAAGGCTTTGTGATTCCTGCTTTCAAATACGAAAAATGGCAGATGAAAGATAACGGTCACACAGAGATAACTGCAGTAATTGAAATAATAACCCACACAATTTGTCTATTTTTTTTTTTTAACCGTGTTTCTTTTGATACTGGTTTCAAGCACTTTTACAGATGGTTTCTTGACAGGCTGCCAACTGAATCATTTAATCTCTGTGAGCACAAGGAGAAGGCCGCCAAGCACAGCCAGTTCTGCTGTGAAGCTCCGGCCTTCAACTGAGGAAACTTTGGGTTGAAGGTGGTTTCCCTGAAAGCTCCTTCAGCCCGCGCCTGTCTTCACAGGAAGATTTGGATTGTATGTTAGCTCAAGGAGGCCACCTTGAGTATGACCCAAAACTTGGCAGTGACACATCAAGACTAGAAGAACCCAACAGTGTTAACTGTGTTTCATTCAGATGTACTTAGCTGCTTAACCCTGTGATTATTTAACTGATGCTTTTTGCATCAGGAACGAAAATTATTGTATTTGAAGTTAAAGAAAGAAGCTGCGTGATGGGTGAAAGAGGTGAATCCCTTAACTGTATGGATGTGGAAGTCCACAGCAGCATGGAAGACTAGTGATTTTGTTGTTTGTTGTTTAAAAGGACAACAAATCATTGTCTCCCTCATTGCTGTGTGACACAAGCTGCAGGACTAAGTCATGTCTGCACGTTTTTTCAGGGCACGCAAATTTTCTTTTGAGACACTGCATTTTAAAAAAAGTAAAGTCCTCCAGTTTCCTCCATAGAAAGCGAAGCACTCTGATGCCTTACTATTGTGTGCAGCAGACCTATTAGAATAAAAGGAGGTTGTGTAAACCTTTATCCCAATTTAGAAATGGCATAAGTTTGGATCACAAGCTTAATTTTTATTATAACTGGGACCCATACTGTACTGTTTGCAATAAAACTCATTCGTAGCATGCAAAATACCAATGCTACTGGGAAGATGGAAAGGATATCAGCCTTTTTCTTTGCTATTGTCAAGAGTTTATATTCTATTTTGTTTCAGAATGATATCTATATTTAAATGTCTTTTGTATAAGGATTGAGTCCAGGCCCATAAATGGAGGGCGTGTGGAAGGTGATGTATTTTTCCTTCCTTTCTGTTTTGATGTGAGATGATTACAAAGAGAAAGCACACAAAATGTTGTTCACTTAAACTTATTAGAATTGCCTTTTTATCATAAACTGTAGTATTTCAATAACAAACTGCCTTAAGTGTTAAAAATCATTATTGCAGCACATCTTTACAGTGCATTGCTTCGGAAGCTTGTTGTGAACATATTAATGAAAACATTTTTGGTATGTATTTCAATCTAAAACTGTCGACATGAAAAATAAAAACATCTGCTACCTCTTTACATGCTTGTGGAGGAGAATTTTTTCTCTAAACCTAAAGGTTGCTGTGCTTGAACAGATGAGTGCCTGTTTAATTTAATTACGGCTCTAAGGATTGGTCACTGAATCCACAGATGAGGGTTAAAGGATTATTTAAAAAATTTTAAATAGCAAATTGACTCGAATTGACTGGCTTTCAAACCTGTTAATAATGGCGTTCTCTGAGTGGATTAGGAAATACTGTTATTTCTGTAGATAAAATGGCCTTAGTTTAGGTAGCAACACACCTCAGTTTAGGTGGAGTCTAGTACATCACCTGCTGAAGGTTCTCCAGTGTGTTGAACCAGAGCTTTGACCCGATCCTGCAGCACTGCAGTGCTTTGGCCTGTGTGCTAAAGAATATTCAGTCTCTCAACCAGAGGCTGGATGCTGGACCTGCTGATTGTGAGAAATTACTTTAAAAATACGAGTCACAAGAAAGAGAGAAATAATAAGTTCAGACTACAGCGATGATGTCAAGAAATCTGACAACAGGGTGAAAAATGCAGGGTTTTTTTTAAATATATAAATAAAGATCTAGATTACGTTCATTCATTTTACAATGATTTATGGGGTTTACAAAAAGGTCTATAAAATTATAGTATAATGGTAATCCAACAACTATCAGGATTATATGATAAACCTTTTGTAACGTGGGACCCAAGAAACATACGCTGGAGCGAATATGATGACAGCAGAACTTTTATTTAATACTGTGGTTTGTTTACTGGGACACAGACACTCCCGCTCTGTCTCTGCTGTCACGTCCGCTTCCCCCCTCCGACTGTCACTGCCAACATATAAAGAGACACAATCACTGTCAGATCCTAGCACACCTGTTCACCCTACCCCTGCGCCGCCCCGGGAGCTCACTGCATCACCCCTCCTCTGCAGCTGGCCAGAGACCACACCCACGCCACACCTTTCAAACGGTGTTTTTTCTTATAGTGAGAACCTATCATTGTAGAGACCAGTGTAATGCTGGTAAATGCAGGGGCCAGTTCTTTCATTTAAAAGGGGAATTTACAGTAATTCACACATTAATTATGTAAAAGAAAATTTGAAATGTAGACGCTGAAATATTGATTGGAAATTTTGTTTCACTTATAAACTGATTATCATATATTATGGTGGATATTTGATCTTCAACCATTTACATCATATGAACTCTGTTGTAATCAGTGGAAATATACATCTTACTATGTGTGTGTGTGTGTGTGTGGGGGGGGGGGGGGGGAGTCAGTGAGGCAGTACTGAATCTAGGAGAGATTACATAAAAATGGAAGCACACTGCACAGAATCACAGCAAATGAAAATAAGAAAAACATGAAAACAGAAGAAAAAGACAGTCAGTATGTTTACTTTAACCATACAAGCAATACCATCTTTGTCTAGAGACATACAAAGAAACAGAAACAGAAGAGAAACTCTGCAAGCAGAGGAGCGGGGGACACACCTTTGTCCTTGGTGTTCTTGCACCTATCAGTCCTGGTTAACAAGAGCTTGGTAACAGTGGGGATAAAGAACTTTTATTTTAACAGGAAGACATGTCCAACAGAACCAGCAGTTAACTGTCCATTGACAGGGATGGCAGAAGGGACAGAATACAAACAACAAGGGAGTAGACAGATGTTAATGACATGCAATAGTGCCATTTAAACCTGTGGAGACTAACAGAACTGCCCAGTACATCAATGGAAGTATCCCAGCAGTAGTAGCATAACTAAGAAAATGGTGCAGGGTCACCTGATCCAGCCCTAAATATAAACTTTATCAAAAAGGAAAGTTTGAAGCCTGATCTGAAAATAGAAAGAGCCTGATCATTCGGGACATTTTGTGTTTCAACTCCTTGTTTATACCTTCACTGCAGCATTTTAGATCAACTACATGTTACGTGCAGGCTGTGTGCAGGCAGGAATGGGGGACCCAAAGTGCAGACGCTCGGAGGCACAATGTAAACTCAAAACAGCTTTAATGCTGAACTCAAAAAAGGTAACAAAACTGAGACTCCACATAAACTCAGGCAAGCAGACAGAACACACAGCATGGAAACCGGTAGATCGCACCACAAACACAGGGCTTAAATACACAGAGGGAGCAATCAGGGAATGGGTAACAGGAGGGAAACACAGCTGGGGCAAATCAGGCCTAACGAAACAGGGGAAGCAAAACCAGATACATTAACATCAGACATGGACCTTCAAAATAAAACAGGAAACAACACAGACTGAACTAAAGACACAGACTCACACGCAGGCACTGCAACAGAGGGAACCGAGACGTAAACCATAAGACAAAACACAGACAAAGAAACCAAAGACTAGAAATGATAAATAATATAATAAACTCAAACCTCTGGGTCAACGACCCAGGCATCCTAACACTACAGGCTTCTCAGGGGGCTTTTCAAACAACCTGATAATGAGGTGTTGTAGAATAGTCCGGCCTCCAAGTAACAAATGCATGCACTTGTTTTTCAGGATTACCCTGAGGCAGATGTTACTAATTTTATCAATATTACACAGACAAACGAAGGAAAAAGGTATTACAAATTTGTTAAATGTGCACGGTTATGAAAACATCCTGGCCAAAAATGACCCCAAGGTTCCTCATAGTAGTACTGGAGGCCAAGGCCAAGGTAATGTAAAGGTAAGTTAAAGAAAACCTTTTAAAGAATAACCTTATCCTGTCAGTCTTTGTGAACATTTGAAGTTGTATTTTTCTTTTTTCAATAATCAACATTAAACTATATATTACCGACAATATAAAAATATGCAGTTTTGATTATCTATGAATACGAGACCTGACTAACTTCATTGGTGAGATGAAGTTAGTCACATCTGTCTACTAAACCTGGGACCCCATGCAGCATCATCAGATGATGCCTAAAAGTGTTGAATCAACATTAAGCTCAGACATTTCACTTTTTTTCACATTTTATCACTAACAAAATCAAATACGTATGTTTATCCCTGTGCTATTTATCCATCTTAATTCTTTTGCTGTGAGTTAGCCGATTTAAAAAAGGTACCATCTGTAGTGATATCTGTCTTTTGTAACTGGAAATATATGGAACTTGCAGTGCTCAAACACCATGAAAAATGCAGCAGCAATGTCATTTTTCCAGAAATCAAGATACTCAAATGAACAAACATAAAAATAAACATGCAGCAACCTGTGTGGCGGAAAAATGAAACATCATCAAAGTGCTAAAAACTGTAATTCTTCAAATGCCCACTCCAGGAGCTACCCAGTGTCCACAGACTCAACTTTACAGCAGGAACAGACATGCTTATAGCCCGGTAATTTTAGACATTTTAGACTTCAAATTCACCTAAATGGCAAATATAAAAGGGTTAATTTTTTTAATAACTTAATTGTTTAATTTTCATTGGGACTTACAGTTTGTTATTTGGGCTCTGGAGCTTTGACTGACAGGCGGATGTCAACACAAAGCGCTGTGCCCAACAGCTGTCTGCTGAGCTTTGAGTCATTAGTTGATGTGTGTCGCTAATTATCAGGTGTGTGTGTGTTTGTACCTGTTTAGACACCTTTGTGGGGACAGAAAAATTAAATGTGTCTATACTTGTGAGGAGCAACAGTCACTTGTGAGGACAAAAGTGACTGTCCTCACAAGATTGACGGCATTTTTGAGACTCAAAATGTGGTTTTAGTGTCAGAGTTACAATTAGGCTATGGTTAGGTTTAGGATGAGGGTTAGGCATTTATTTTTAATGGTTAGGGTTAGGGTAAGCAACTAGGGAAGCATTATGTCAATTAGATGTGATAATTGATATACAGTGTGTGGTTTTGGGTAGAAACTGTCATGTAACTTGTGGGTTCATTTTGGTAGAAAGTATACATTCTTACATGAAACTGCTTAACATTTTTCTATTTTTAAGTAACATATTTTTGGAAAGCGACCATACACTGGGCTTTTCAGATCAGTTTGTGGCAGTCTGACCAACACATATGGTGAGTGTCATTTCACTCTGTTATACTCACAAGAAGGCACACATCTCTGCAGACCAGTCAAAAACCAGGTAAGTCACATCAAAAGAATCAAGATGGGGATATGTAGCAACACCTGCACAAGAGAAAGGGAAAAAATACGGCTCCTTTAATCTCGCTGAATAAATCTTTGGACTGTTAAAATTATTTGTGAAGTCTTATCTTTTTCTTTAAATCCATTGTGCTCCCTTTTTCACCCTTTATTGTTACAGCAGCACGCAAGGTTGGACATACTGTGTCTGTAGTGTCACTATGGCAACCTGCATATCTGACTGGCTTTGTACCTCCTGATATTGCACTGCACTCCTTTGAGCATAATAAAGTGATTACAAAGAAACTTTCATATCTGTATCATGTAAAAACTGTCTTTGTGATGTTTGCTTGTGTTAAGTCTGATGTGTTGTAGCGCCCAAGATGCTTTGGGTGTTATTTTTTTCTTTCAAACCACATTTGCACTGTGAGAAACTGCAACAAAGTCAGCTGAAGTCAAAATACGTGGTGATCTGGACAACTGGAACTGAACAAATGCAGCTTATCGCACAGAGGATTTGCCTTTAACCTCCTGGGACCTGGCATCCACATATGTGGAAATCACATTTACGGTCATTTATACCCAAATACTCAATTTTCCTCTACATTATACTGCAACTGTTCTATCGAAATTTTAAACAAGTATCCTAATTTGTGGCTCTCATTTTTCTTAGAAACAAAAGCTGTGTAAAAAGAAATCTGGTAATTCTTTGTTTTTACATTCATCAGGCCCCAATATGCCCAAATATCAAAGAGAAATTAAAAATGCATGCTGTGGAAGAGTTCAGGTCTTAGGAGGTTAATGTTAATACAGAGGTAGGTTGCACAAGCTCAGCATCAGAGGTCTAGAAGTTCAGTTCAGGTTTAAGTTTAGGAGGCCTAAAAACTTTGAACCTGTCATAGCCTTGGTTTGTGTTTGAGACTGGAGGTAGCCATCACTTAAGTATGCATTTATTTAAAAAAAAAAAAAAGATTTGATCTTAAGTGGGACTTTTTTTGCAACAATGTCTATTTTTCACACTCAATTTAATGTCATTACATGTACATTAAAACTTATGGATCACAGTGAAATTATGCTTTCTTTTCAGCAATTTTCACACTTTACAAAGCCGTCCAACAGGCCAGACCGGACCCTTTGGTAAGCCTGCGGAGCACATGTTTGACACCCCTGTTCTACACAATATTCACATTAGTGTACTTAAACGAATCCACCATCTGGCAGATCTTACAAATGCTTTGATTCCACTCTGAGTACTACACTGGACTAGCTATAAAGACTCAAATGCCCTAAATCATATCCAAAAGGAGTTGCTCCCCGCTGGCCCTTAGAGACAGTGCAGGTTAAAGGGACTACCACACTTTCTTTTAAATACAATATATGCTTACTATGGGGCTTTGAAGGGTGGCTGTAGCTCCGGACGTAGACCAGGTCACCTACTGATTTGGTGATTGGCAGTTTGATCTCTAGTCGTTCCAGTCTGCATGTCAACTATCCTTGGGCAAGATACATGAAAGCATAGAAAAAAGTGCTCATATGAGTGAATGAATGAGGCTTGTTGTATAAAGTGCTTTGAGTGCTGTGCGAGAATAGAAACGCACTATATAAGTGTCAGTCCATTTACTAAAGATGTTTATCAGAACTACTTTAATCGTTCTACTATTTTGCTTTTACCCTTTAACCAGATTACACATTGCTTGAAGTCATTTCTCTACCAACACTTGATTTCAGTTCACAGTAAGAATAGCTTTCAGTTTACCATAATGACACCAGAATACCAACATGAACAGCTTTTATATGAGTTTCAAACACGTGGGTCAAAAGCGCGAGTGGATCCATGACTGCCCCCTGTTGGTCTTGTAACGTTTTTTTTGTTTTTGTTTTTTACAAAAACCAAAACTCAAACAAAGATATTCTTAGTTCCTAAAAGTAAAATTCAACAAACTCAACACATAAATCCTCAAAAAAACCCCAACAACAACAACAACAACAAAAAAAGCCTAAAATATGGACCAAGATAAAGAACAATGCTGCTCTTTTCACCTTCGCCTTATCTTCAGCAGCAGACTGTCACATCTTATGTTGTAATTTATGACAGGGAACAGCTATTCCCTGTAAACTGGGTAAGATTACATATGATGCAGAAGTCATATTAGAGCCAGTTCACACCAGTAAGTGTAATATAAGCAGACAAAATTATTAAAATTAAAGACACACATTCATCTCCTGTCTCCAGGTCATACAGTGAAATTAGAATAGCAATTGAAAATGAGTCTGTGTATACTTATGCCAAAGCATAAGAGTAACTGAGAGATAATGGGATGTGTTATCGGAAATCACAGCATCTCTGTCATAGAGACTGAATGAGCATGGATTTTTGAAGATGTGAGTCAAAAACCTCAGGCACACTGTCTCACTATGGATTGTAAGCACAATTAGATGACAGTGTAATAAACACAGGAAATGTTTAAATTCAGGATGTGAGCACAAATAAACAACAATGTTTTCCCTCAAATGTGACGTGTTTAACAAGTCTTCAGATTACAGACGGCAAGTGAGTGAATGTTTCTAATCGTCTCACCAGAATCTAAAAGAAGACAATTTAACACTAAATACAAAGTTTTCTACAAAATCCTAATGTACTCAGCAACAAATCATTGGAAATGGCAAGAAAACCCTATGATATATGTAAAGTGTGTCTATGTCATGTCCCATTGTTTGCCTTGCTAAAATCAAAGTATTTGATTTTTTTTTTTTTAAAAACATCATTTTTGTTTTACATGTACAGACTATATGTAATTATTACCTACAGTTCTCAAAGAAATTAAGTAAAAAAAATAATGAGATACTGATGATCACATTCAAAATTATATGGACAAAAATGGCTTTGTAAAGTTATTCCAAAACACGCACCTTTAAAGTATTTAATATTATTTACCACGTGTGCTGAAATATTAGCTGCAGTGTTATAGGTTTATTCTAGATAAATCATACACTCCACTTGCAATGGAAGTGAGTGGAGTCGGGTGGGGTCCTCGTAGATGAATCAGGTTTCTTCTACTATCACTGCAATTTTTGCTCATTGCCTCACAGCACATTGCTGCAGTTGTATTCGAGTCTTTGGGGCTCTGGTGGTTCCAAGAAATTAAGAAGCCTGGAGAACTTTTCCTGAAGACTATTTACACAAATGACAAGAAAGGTGCCTAAGAGAGTTCAACTAAATAAAGGTGGTTACACCAAATACTACCTTTCAAGCTTGTTAGTTGTATAAACTTGTTTTTGTGTGTGTACTGTATTTCCATGTATGTTTGCACATGTTTCAATAAACCACTGCACCAGTTTTTGTTTTTTTTCCAAACAAAATATGGAGAAATGACAAGTTGCACAGGGCTGTAAGTGCAGGTATCTTAAAACTACACCATTATAAACCTAAATGTGCCTGTTTGTGTAAATTTATTTGAGCCTTTTTACTTTCTGTGATAAAAATGATAGTTTTTTTTTTTTAATTTATAATTATTTTCATCTTTATTTAGTTATTCTGTGTATTTTAATATATTGACTTTTATTTTATACAAACTGGCAACTTCCGCCTGCCTCTCAGCGCTTTTTGCGTACGTACGTTACGTTGGTCAGACGCATACACACAGAGACATCATGGCGGACGTGCTGGATCTTCATGAAGCGGGAGGCGAGGACTTTCCTATGGATGAGGATGGTGATGGTAACACTATTATGTTCACTGTTAGTGGCAAATACTTTACTGTCCCCGCGTTCAAATGATGTGTAATTATTGAGGTCCGAATCGCAGCCGCTATGTTCGTAAACGGAACAAAAGCTAGACTGCGTGGTGGCAGGCCCGATAAATGCTAACATGCTAACGCGAGTTAGCGCCGTATAGTTGATCTATTCAGTCGCTCCGTAAAAGTTAGCGAGGCTACGGACATAGAGATGTTTAAAATTCACCTGTTTCATTTCGAAGGGGAAATTTACTTGGCCGGTGACTTAACTCTCATTGTGAGTGTTGTTAGCAGCTGCTAACACGCTAGTTCGCGGTTAGTGCAGCTAACGGGTAATTGTTTTTGCGGATCGAACTGGGGGGAGCGGGCATGTTAAACATATTCCCAGTCAGTTGAATTAAATTGGCGAATTTTGTTCGTTGTTAAACTTGTAATGAAGCGAACATTGCAGCAGCGTGCGCTGGCTCTGACTTGTTCATCTTTCATTCATTAGAGAGCATCCACAAGCTGAAAGAGAAAGCCAAGAAGCGGAAAGGACGAGGCTTCGGTTCAGGTGAGTGACCCCTGTGTGATGGCGATAGTTTACATAGCCTCTCTTACTTTAGCTATGCAGTACAGTAAGTGTTTCTTTGTCGACATTTCCAGAGGAGGGAGCCCGGTCCAGAACCAAAGAGGACTATGATACTGTGGAGCAAGATGGGGATGAGCCAGGCCCTCAGAGATGTAAGTAAAGAAACAGTTTAACAAAGGATTATGTCACGAACTTGAAACGGCAGCCTGTGGCTTTGCGGTGATATAGCAGAAAGTACCACTGGTTTTCTGGGTAGTCTTACATCATTTGCTGTTAATGTGATAATCACTGCTGGGTAGAACATGTTAGAACATATTTAAATACATGTTCTTAATTGTAATTGTCTTAATACTTAAGCACAAAATAATTTGTGTGTTTGTCCTCGTTACAATTGTGTGGTGCAATTTTTCATGATTATCAATTTATAAACCTTTCACTACAGCACCACAGGCTGTGTTACAGAGTAATGCAAAAGTAAAATGATCAAGTAACTTGTAATTAGTAAAGTAATTTGTTACTTTTCTAAAAGACAATACCTGTAATGATAAGTTTGGTCAATAGTATAAAGTCCAAGCTATATGTGTGAATAGAAATCTCAGAGTTAATCAACAGGAAAAGAAGAAGGATTACGCTGGTACCATTGAAATCCATTCAGATTTACAAAAAAGCAAACTTGCTTCCAAAAAAGTGTCACTACTGTTATTTATTGACTTAATATCAAAGCAAAACTTTTTATTTTACATTAAATGCTTTATTGCAATGTAGCACCTTTGGCATCACACTATCAACAAGTAGAATTTTTTTTATTTATGACTCAAATACAGTGTTTGTTTGTTTTTTGTCTTTTTTAAGTTGATACACTTGAAAGTGCTACTTGGTAAATGTCCTGTATTTGTACAGCACTTTACTCAGTCATCCACCCATTCACACACACATTCAAACACTGGTGATGGCAAGCTACATTGTAGCCACAGCTGCCCTGGGGCGCACTGACAGAGGTGACTTGATTCATCACATGCTGATTCCTTTCCTTGCTGCAGCTGTGGAGGGCTGGATCCTCTTTGTGACGGGTGTACACGAGGAGGCCACAGAGGAGGACATCCATGATAAGTTTTCAGAGTTTGGAGAAATCAAAAACCTCCATCTCAACCTCGATCGCAGAACAGGTTACCTTAAGGTAAAAAAATACAACAACAAGAACCACATGCTATTATTGTTTGGGTTTTTGTGTGTGTGTGTGTGTGTGCGTGCGTGAGCTGATAACCCTGGCTAGTACAGGGTTGCCGTCTGGTGATACCTGATTCTAGCCCGCTACTTGGAGTTGAACCTCAGTGTGGTTTGCAGCTACACTTTGAGGAATGGGAGGCGTGCGGTTGTTCCGTAGATCTTTCAGACAGGTTGATTGTACACCCCAAACAATGCTACTGTTAAATTGGCTCTTTTTGTTTTGTTTGACTGGTTTTTACATCCATTTCTGTTTGAGTGGAGAAAAAAAAATGGCTTGTTGAAAACATTGCTTCATTCTGGGGTAAAGGTGGTTTGAGCCCAGACAGATCACTGTTGCCTTCCACCTGCATACACAACACCTGGCTGCATAACATGTTTGTTTGACTCTTAACGATGACACCACGATGCCATCCATGAAGAATAAACTCAGAAGCCAGAGCCATGACCATCCACTGAGTCACACTTTAACTGATTTCATACAAAGAGAAGTGCCAGTGTCAAGTTAGTTACCAAAAAAGTAACCAACATTTCTCTGGTCTAATTATTGCGAAACAAAACCCTAAATCCAAAGATTTTTAATACTGCAGATGTCCTTAATGTGTGTAAAGGATTATGTTTTGGTCTAACAATCCCATCTCCTCTGTCTGTGTGAAAATGAAATTATTGGTAACCTGCTTGCTGGTTTTCTGATCAGATTGTTCTCATTTTTAACATGTGATATGGATCAAACTGGAAATTTTACACACAACAAATTTTTACTAAAAGCACATTTCATTGTCCTTTTAGTGTTTTGTTGTTGTGTGCCGTTTGTTTTTGTTTTTTTATCATCTCATAAGTCAGTTTAACAGTGGCTTGTGACACTTTTTTATAGTTGGGTTAACTTAACCAAATTCAAACCAGGAATATACAGATATTACACATTTGTTTGTTTATATTCCACGCAAATGGTAAAATAGAGAAAGATTGTTTATGCAGCCAAACTGAAACAACTGCATGAATGCAAAGGAACAGCTATTTGTAGAGTCCTCATCCCACCATTGTCATTGTATTTCAGCTGTGTATAACACTTATTCCATGTGGGAAAAACACTTGTGCAGAGGATGCATACCTCTTCTCTCTTTTCCAGTTGTATTTCAGGGATGCAGACATCCTTCAGTAAGGCATCCTGAAATAAAATTTATTGGGGGCACAGTCAGGTCTAACAATGGGGAACTAGATTAGGGCAAAGAGGTGCAAATTAAAACTGTTCCTTTTAAATATAGAAACACATCCTCTTTTCTACCACACGGTGGCAGCATTGTTTTTGATGTAAAGTAGGACCAAAGGGAATTCTACCCCAACCTCTGTCAGCTAAGAATGGAGAACGTGTAAAGTTTTCCTTAAAGGCGGTTTGAAGCAAAAACAGATTGTTGTACAACAAAGTCAGAATGTGTTCTACCAATAACTGAAGTATTTGATTTTACTGTGTACATAAATATGCAATAATTCACACAGTCTTCTGTCCCCAGGGTTATGCACTGGTTGAGTATGAGACGTACAAAGAGGCTCAAGCAGCCATGGAAGGGCTCAACGGTCAGGACATGATGGGCCAGCCTATCAGTGTAGACTGGTGTTTTGTCAGAGGGCCTCCCAAGAACAAGAGAAGGTGAGGGTGGTGTCTTCATCCATCTTGGAGCAGAAACAAGCTCCAGTGTTTGAAAAATCTACAGAAACATACTCTGTACATTCATTTCAGTAGGATTTTGTCATCATAAGTGATCATTTTTTTCCCCTCTTACCATGCAGCCACTACTGATGACATGACTACTCAAGTTTTGTAGATAAGATATAATTTAGTTTAAATGTCTCTGTGACAGATGACAAAACATTAAACACAGCTCAGAAATAAGTAGCGTAAAGTCGAATTGTTTTAAAAACAAACAAACATAGAAAACAATATCCAAAACACAGTGGTTCAATAAAGTTAAAAAAACAAAACCAAGAAATGAAGGGACTCAATAATTAAAAAAGAAAAAAACCCACAAAAGTCAAATTACGTTAAAAAAAAATCTTTATAATGGCTGACTATAACACATGTAATATTTAAGTAGAATTTTATTATGTAATTGGTGATGAATTTTCCTCTTTCTACCCAGCACTTAGTCTTTGCATTCATATTTGCAGTAATGACAATATAGATGTTACATTTTCTCGTTACATTGTTACTGAAAGGTTTCTCTTCATTTATTTATTTATTTGATTAGAATTCAAATCTCTCAATGAATACAGAATAAAGATCTACCACAAAGAAAGAAAGCACGAGATAAAGCTAATCAAAAAGGTGCTGACTGGAGCAAATGCTTATAATGCCAACCCTTTTAACAAAAGATCATTTAGGAAGCAGCTCATTTACAAAAGAGTAAAACAAAACGAACAAACAAACTTTCCATCTTAGATAAGTAAGTAAATTAAATTTCACAATAATAATTCGTAATAATTCGATAATCCACGCGAAACAACCAAGACTTTCTGTATTATTATTAATATTGCTCTCTTCATTCTTGATTAATATATTTTTCTAATACTCTAGTTTGTTTTTAAACAAGAAAAATAAACTACACCTTTTTAAGTCACTGTCACAGCTATTCCACAAGTTACTATAAATATACTGTATTTATGCTGTAGTTAATGTTAAAGCAGGTAAAACATAAAACACAGCTTAATAGGGTAATAAATAAATTACAACAATAAATATATTTTTTTATGTTACCACCCATATTGAGTTATATGTAGTTATTTAAGTGAAACTCTGATTTTTGAATTTATTAATTAATTAATTTTAAGATTTCCCTTTTTGATTTTAATGTGTGTTTTGTTTTAGGGCTGGTGGACGGAGGCGCAGCAGAAGTCCAGACAGGAGGCGGCGTTGAATGGAGGAAGTCATCACTTTGATAACCAGTTAATAGGCTTCTAATGCCTTCCTACGAAGCAACTTTTGGAGTTTTTGTACAATATTTTCAGTAAACGTTGTGTAGCTGGGCAATTGGTTCTAACAGAGAATTTGTGCTTTTACTTTCAGACAGACATGTACATGTTTATGGTTTTCATGAATCCCTCACAGTGCTTTCTGTTTGCTCATTGTAACTTGGATTTTATTTTATATAACCTAGGGAAAATTAAAAATTTTAAAATGTAAACCTATGATTTGTTTGTCTTTTTGTTTTTAAAATAACAGTTAACAGAGAAATCAGCCTACCAGCTCATTTAGCATGAAATTATAGATAGATAGATAGATAGATAGATAGATAGATAATATAAGCATATATAGACATCATATACCGGTACATATGAAGAATGTAGAAAAGAACATTTAGGATTTACATATATAATACTTTATGAAAGGGAAAATGATAATGTATAGGTTCTTTACTTTCGAAATAAGTAAAATTTACCTTTCATGTTAAGTGTGTAACTTAGTGTCGTGGTGTGTAAAAGTTACCTCTTAATTTCTTTATATTTATTCAAGGGTTTGGGTTTTTTGGGGGGGGCATTGGCTCCTTTTTTTTTTTTTTTTTTTTGCCTGTCCCGTTTGGTTCTTTTGCATCAGAATTATTGTCTAAAGGCAAAGAAAGATTTACTTTACCAAATGGACCATCCCAGCCTTGCCATATTGGTCTATTTGAGTCACCTTTGCTTTTATTGTTTATTTTATTTTCATTTGCTGAACACGGGACAGACTTGACTGGGGAAAAGAAAAAGGAGAAAGAAAGGGGGAAAGAAAAAGAGCGGGGCAGAGGGACGATGATAAAGGGCAAAATCAGACACAAAATACATATATCAATCACCTGTTGAGAAAGAAAAAAGAGAAAACAAGCAAAGAAAAAGCAATATAATAAACAACATCATAGAGGGGCTTGAGCACCCGCCCCTTTCCTGATGGGTGCCCAAAGTGCCCTTTTGTTGAGGCAACTTTTTAAAAAAATATATATATATATATATTTTTTTTATGTGTGTGTGCGTGCGTGCGGAGTCCGGTCTGTGCCCCTCAACAATAATATTTAACTATTAATCACAGTTTTGCTAAATAAAAGGATCTGGCTTGCATCAGTCACATGATCACATTTAACCAATGATCGCCCTTGACGGCAGAACGCGCTGGTTACGAGCCGGGAACGAGCTCAAAGAGCACGCGCATTTTTAGTGGTCCGGAGCTGTAGGAGAAACACAAGTTAACTCAGAGACACAGACTGATGCGACAAAACCAGTAAGTAGGTGTACAGCGTACACTGTAGTGTGTAGCACCCAGGAGTAGCTTATTACGTACACGTTGGTAAGCTGTCTTGTGGCAACTGACGAACTGAAACAAACGAGCGTGCTGTGTGTGCAACAGCGCGACAAACATTACCTGTCCTTTTATTAACTGCACAGGTAGTGCTGGTCATAGCTGCTGGCTACCTGTGTAAGGCTGTCATGGGTCTGTAGCTCTGTCACCGTTTTAGGGAACATATTTAGTTTTAAAGTATTTAGAAACATATTTAGTTTTAAAGTATTTAGAACATATTTAGTTTTAAAGTAAGTTTCCGGGCTTTTCCTGCCTTTCTGGAGGGATTATATTTCACTAAAAAACGACCTAATATGCATGTCCACATAATAATAATTATAATTATAATATATAATAATAATAATGGATTGGATTTATATAGCGCTTTTCAAGGCACCCAAAACGCTTTACAATACCACTATTCATTCACTCTCACATTCACACACTGGTGGAGGCAAGCTACGGTTGTAGCCACAGCTGCCCTGGGGCAGACTGACAGAAGCGAGGCTGCCATATCGCGCCATCGGCCCCTCTGGCCAACACCAGTAGGCAAGTAGGGTAAAGTGTCTTGCCCAAGGACACAATGACCAGGCCGAGAGGCCAAGGGCACCCCACCCCCGAAGGAGCCTGAGTAAGCTCCAGGCTCCAGGCGCCGACAAGCAGCCACCAGGAGTGAGCCGGTGGGTACCTGGACGCCCATCCCCGGACACAAAGAACCACCAATGTCTGAGGGCGTCTGCCACTGGTAGGGGAAGTGGTGGAGGGAGATAGGCCTCCATACCATGGAGGGCCTGAGATGTCCCTAGAGAGAGGTGGCGTCAAACAAACAGGCACACACAGATACAAACATCCATTCCCACCCTCATGCTCTCATTGGCTCCTTTTCTTTCACTCAGTTGCAGTGCAGTCCTTGAACCTGATTATTTTCAGAGGAAGCCACTAAACAATCCCCCATGAATCATTCAAGGGCAAGGAAGAGCTTTAAATGTCTTTTAAGAAACCTGGTGAGCTATTCCCTAAAACATCTTAACGAAACACTAAGTTTGTCTTTCATGAGTAGAAAAAGTTTGACATGTACTTCCATTTATTTTTGAAAACAACAAAAAAACGTTTTGCATGCGAAAATTGACATCAATGGTCATGAAAAGTACTGAGACCTATAAAAAACAACTCTTAAGCTGCAAGCAATATTAACCATGCTAAATGTACACGTTTTGTCACAGCTTATTAGTGTTTGTACAATTCCAGAAAAGATGGATTACGGTCAGACGTGTTCCCTGCTGCGTTTTATTTAGCATCGCTAATGACGTAGGGTTTACATCATCCTGGATGACCTCATCCCGGCCACGGTGACGCCCCAGCTATTTTGTTAACTCCAAAGCACCTGTCACTCTGGCCTGAGTGCCGCACTGTCATTGGCTGCGGACACAAAAAACCCACTGGCCTCTCATTTTCTTGCAGCCAATTGGCAGGCGGATGTTTGGCGTTCTCATTTGGTGTTTACTCTAATGGGGAACGTCACTCAAAATGTTCTAGCCCGACCATTGGTTCTGATAAACGTCAATGAAAGAAAACTCCCGCCTCTGATTGGCCGAGTCCTCTCGGGGGCCGTCTGAAACCTTTGGTTGACGTTGTTGTTGTAAGTGGTGGAGAAATTACTTTGTCGCTGGTGGTCCGGTTTGGGATTTTACGCACCGTTCTCCATATGAGGACACTAAAAAGTTAGAAGTCGTTGGTACTGGAAACGTATTTGCTACTTACAAGTTGGCACTTGCTGGAAAACTGAATGGGACGATGAAAACAACATCTGCGAGGCCGCTAAAGGTAAGCAGTAGAGGGATACTCCAGCTCCTAGCGTTAACGTAAGCTACCGTTAGCTTGCTGCTGATTAGCCAGGCTTGAAGTAGCCACTTGCTAGCCAAAGGTAACGGTTCGTTCTAATAACTGAAAAAAATGTACAGGACTTCTTTATGGTGAGCATTCATGCGCATGTCTGGCAGACTTTAAATGGACGATTATAATTACTAATGGGTGCAAATAAAGTTAGTGGGATATGTTTGAACGGTGCATGAACCTCATGCGTTTGAACGCCTCAAATGCGTTTATGTAAGCATGTTTATTGTTCCCTGATATTTCTTCTTCAAAGAATAGTTCTAGCCATTAAAAGCTGGCTCAGAGTCAGCAGTGGGGACAAGCCATCATCGTGTGTAGCGTTAGGATTCAGCGCAGAGCAGAACTGGTTTCTGAATACTGCCTCAGCTGTCAGCTAAGCAGTGTGAACACTGATATCAATTTCAGCTGATCTCTTTAGTAGTTGTGCATCTGCCTGTGGAAGTAAGTTAAGTCATCATCTCGTTTTTTCTGGGAGCTTCTAGTCACGATCCAGCTTATCGGAGTCCGCCTTTTATTTAAGGTGCATGTGTGATGTAACATTGACTTAAAAGACCAGCTCACAGGAAATTACCAGAGCCAGCTCTTCACACACCACAATTTCTAACCAAAACAACTGGGTTTATTGAGTCTGAATAAGCATCTAACTCTGTGTGAGGCTCCTGCCTGAGCTGACGGGTCACAGGGTTCACTGCTTTTTACTCATTCTGAAACTAGAACTAGGTTTATTTGGCATATTTTTCTCTACATCACCACAGCGAGAAAGTATTAGGTTGCACTCTGCCTTGAATTATTTAGGTCTTGTAGTTGTGGACTCTTTTGTTTGCAGGGACACCAGGACAGACAGCCTATATGAAAAGTAGGACAGAGGTACAAGTTCTTCAGTGTATTTGGCCTACAGCAGGGGTGTCAAAAGTAATTTTAGTGAGCAGGGTATGTACAGCTCACTTTGATCCAAAGCTTGTTTGACGTATAAAACCACTGGATAATATCCTTTATATACACAAAATGTCTTTGTGTGAAGAAGTATGGGTACTTAGGAAAAACATTTGCAAATGATAAGCAGTCAAGGATCTCTTAGGCAAAAGGAGTGCAATTAAAACCAGTATTTCCACATTTCATCACTCTATTGGTGTTACATGTATTTTAAAATATATAGTGGCTATTTAAAGGCACATGACCTTCACACATGTATTTTGGATCTCAATAACACAAGTATTTTACTTCTGTCTGTAAAAGCAGAGAGAATTGCAAGTGTCTTCTCTGAAATTTGCACGCTTTGCAAAGCCATCCAGAAGGCCAGGCTGGGTGTGCTTTGACTGCTGATTTTGATTAAAAACAAAACGCACACTGTAATAAACACACAGCAGTGAAGAGGAAGCTCGTTGAGAAGTTAGGTATGGTGTAGTAGGAAAAAGAAACACATTCAGCCCTCCACCCATACTCACTGTTTCCAGTGGCTGTGAAGGATGATGCTTGAAATGTAGGACACACAAGCAACTGCTGATCAGTACCAGTGTGGAAAGTTGAATGAAACTACCAGTGCACTTTGACTGTAATATTTGTCTTTTCGCGAGTGACTTTTGCAGCTCGATCTGATCTGATTTGATCACAGCTTTCGGTGTGTTAATTTGATCAATTTCCAAATCTTATTTTCATGTCCCTGAATTTTCAAGTCCCCATATGTACTGATTTGTGTCTATATACATAAAGTAAATATTTTTCACCTCTAAAGGGTGCAAGAAGTCTACATTTAGAGACTGGAGGGGTTGGTGGTGCTGTGAATCATTAGGATGGTTACAATTCAACAGCATTATTTTGATTATTCAAACTGCTTAATTAAAAAAAAAAACAGAATTAAACTACAGTGGTTGTCACTTCTTTTTAGCTTAGTTTTCTTGGTTGTCAGCATGACTATGCTGGACAACAAGCCGTAGACATGAATCCTTCTTCCTGTTTAAATGCGTCACTCTCAAAGCTTTGCTAACTGTCATTACGAAAGTAGCCCAATTTTTGGCCATGAACGTGGAAAAATAGATTTTCTTCTCAACAGAGATTTTTTTTTTTTCAATTTTGTTTTTTTGTTACGTAGTTTAAAATGTAAAGAAAGAGAAAGTGTTGAAAATATAGATTATAAACTTCAAGGTGAGCATTTTAATTGTTGCCTTCTTAGTGTTTTAAAACTGGGCGTGATGTATCTGACTAAATTATGCCAAGAAGTTGTTAGATAACAACCTAAATGATCCTTTTTTTTTTTTTCTAACAATGTCTGTAATTTGAAGAAAACAACTTTGTTTTATTCAGGATGAAATCACAGGGATTCATATGTTGCTGCATTGGTCAACTAATATGAATGCAATGAAGGGAACATTTATCAACATTTTAAACATTTTTATTTTCATAGGTGCAGTCAGTGAAGTTTTTGACCGCACCTCATATTTGCACCCATTATCTCACTGTTGGTAATTAAAGTGATAAAGCTGCCCAACAGTTCATGGTGGCAACTATTTACCATGATGCTCAGTTTTTCTGAGGGTTTGTGTCAGGTTTCATTATACAAGTCCTCAACACTTGAAGGAACATATTATATTGATTCATACAGCAGCAGAGAGAGCACCTCAGGCGAGTATTTTAAGAGGGGTGTAGCATCCTTCTGACTGCAAGACAGTTTCCAAACTGGCAGGGTGTAAAAGTAAAAAAAAGAAAAAAAGAAAACTGAAAACAAAAAGTGCTCTGCTGCTTTGTAAATATGTGGATTATAGGCACAGGTATGCAGTCTATTAAATTGCCTTCTCAGTGCACTAAACAGGCAGTAGCTCAGCCTGCATCCAGTGGAACAGAACAAAACAAACATTACTGAGTTATTGCTCTTTGATTTCCCTCGAACCATTTGAATTTGGTTGATCCAAGTTTAAATATGTGGTTTGTAATCTGCAGTGCATCATATGCATCAGATCTCTTAACAGGATTCAAATGTTATGTGGTTGGGAGTTCACAGTAGCCTCGGGTCACAGTGACACTGATGGTGCCCACTCAAGAGGTTTTGTTCTCGAAGGGAAATCACCAAGACCGGGGCTAAAATGTTTTTAATTGCTTTTTTCTAAAGTTGGTTTTAGTTTGGCTAACTTTAAAATACATTTTGCTTTATCAAAAAATAACAGGACAATGCTTACATTTATATCAACCAAAGACCTTTTACCTAAACTCAGTACAAAGCAGTCGCGCTTACCTTCATATTGACAAAGGCTTTGTTTGAGCCAGCGTGCTAAACTGTATCTCACTCAAATTTAGTTTGCAAGCTCTTTTATTGTTAATGAACGATTACAAAACTGTGTGGAGTGGGACATGAGCTTTTTCACCTTCTGAAGCATTGCATGCCCTGCTGTCATCCAAAATGATGAGATGTAACTAGACACTTATATTACCTGTGTAACAGGGTTTGTCATGACTCTGGCAACATGAAGTTTTATGAGCTGATGGTCATGGGCTTATTTGCACACTGTTTTGCAGTTACATGTGGCAATAAAGACAGAGCAGCAGTGACTCTTGATTTATACTTCACATGACGGACAGCCAGTTGAACTTGTTTGACTTTCTTTAAGGTTTTGTGCCAGTTAGTGTGAGAGTGCTGTAAACATGTGTCACACACTTATTTTGCTGAATATCCTTTGTGGCTGTCTTGGTGAATATAATGTTATACAAGCTAACCTGTCTGTTTCAGCCATGCAGAGGGTATGAAAATTTAAATTTTCCTCTCGCTGAGTTCCCCCAAACAGCTGCTCACTGTCAGCGGTGCAGTGTCAGTTACACGGCCAGGCCCGTTTGGCCTACTCCCACAGGAAAACACGGTCAGATTAATAAGTAAGTAGATGAGGTTAGTAGGACAACCAGATGATTTTTTTCCTGTTAAGTGTGCATGTCCCACTGGTGGTAAGGCATGAACTAAGCCTTGTTTTGTTTGGACTCTTTGCAGATTTCCAAAAAAGACTTAAAACCCACATCCATCTGTGCTCTTATATCTTATATTTAGAAACACAGGAAGGGGATAAGATAAAAGGCAAAAACAGTTTTAGTCTCTGCACTGCCACAGCGACACGAGGATCAATAGGTGGCTTGTCTCTAAGAGGTCTCCATGTCCAGACAGCAACTCATAAAACTCTTTGCAGCCCCACCCTCCCCACCATGGCTGGTTGCCTGCCAGTCTTGTGACACAGCAGTTAGCCAGTGCCCAGGGCCATTTGTGTCCAGGATGGGTAGATACTATGAACTGAGGTGCTTACCTGGGTGCCAGCAGCTGCTTTACTTTGAAAACATGCATGTTTGAGTCCAAAATTTGTCATTTTATACCGTTTCTTCGTTTGTTTATGAGTAAAATATTTTTATTTGTGTAAAGAAAAACACAAAAATCAGGCATCTGTTGACACTCATTATATACCGTAGTACACTATACTATAGTATAAACTATATTTGATTTATCCTCCAAACTGGGGAAACTCTGTAGTCTTTGACAAAATAGCTATGACCATTAGAGGAGTTTATAGTTCATAAAGGTGAAGTACACTTTATCAAAACAAATAAGACATTTCACTAAAATAAAAGCTAGTTTGAAATCAAAATAAATGTAATTTATATTTAAATAAAAATACTTAGTGGTAATATAATTTATAATTATTATTTTAAATTCACCCAGCAAAATACTAAATGTAGAAAAACAGCATAGCAACTATGAGATGACATTTCAGCCGGTATATGTAACAGTAAAGGTTTGTCTTGCATTTGAGAAAAAAAAGTTTTTATTTATTAAGTGGCCAAAATACAGTGCATACTTACAAAAACTCATTTTAAGCAGGTATTTGAACAGCATTGACATATACATATATTAAATACAAAATTGTTCTTAGGCTACAAGTGCAACTTAGGGATGTCACTGATACACAGGTTGAAACTTTTTACATATCAGATGATATAAGTTAAAAAAATATCAGTAAATAGATGCTGGCCACACAGGTCCTCACCCCATGTTCCAGGTCTCCACTCTACACCCATGTTAAGTTGTGGATAGCAGGATTATGCCCGGTCTGTGTTTAGTTAATTCATGCGGTTGACAGAATAGAGGCCAACGCAAACTAAGGTGTAACAGTTTTATTTGTTCCACCTGAAAAACTATAATCCAATACAGCATGGGCTGCCACTCCCATGAGAAAAGCTGTGGTAGTGAAAGCTTGTTGTATCACTTTGATCACTGTACCACACCAGACTCAAGAATTTATTACAGCTGTACTTGCCAGAACCTCACAGTCTTATCTGTCATCACCACAGTGCTATTTGTCTTTCACTTTTTAAGCAGTGGTTGTTTTATCTATTGTTGCAGATACAACTTTTTCCTTTATGATAGGAATAAATGTTTTCAGCCGATTGGTCTTTGAGGAAGTTTATTATGCTCATTTCTAGCTACATGGTTTTGTTCTTTGACTCTGCAAGGGTAGCTTTGCATGAGTCACAGTTTCAAAAAATCCTCAGTTGTTTTATTGTCCTGTTTTCTCTTCTTTTGGCTGTTCATGGTAAGCAAAGGGCTTTAACAGTGTGTGGGTGGGGCTTGTGTACTCGCTATAATATCATCCAAAGCCAAGTTTAGAAAAATAGTTTGAAATGACTGCCCTATTTGTACGCTGTGTGCGTGTATGAAACTTCAGACATTTTAAAGTCTTCTGGATTGTTTGGACTTCTGAAGGAGCTGGTGCACTGCAGCTGATGCATGGTTAACGCAGACCAACATAGAAGTGAATTAAATACATTGGCCCGTTTTAATCTGTACCTAGAGCTGGGCGATATGAGATTTTTTCATATCACGATATGTTTTTTCATTTCAGGCGATAACGATATCTATCACGATATAAGCCAAATAACTATATTTGTAAGATTTAAATGTGCCGTTGCTCACAAGTAAAATGTGAAATAATCAGCAGCTTGTTTTTATTTAAATATTTATTTCCCATAATAAGTTCAACAGGGTAGATGTACTTAAGGAACATGAGACTTTTTCAGATAAATAAAGGCAAATATTGCAAACTACACAAAAGGCAGCCGCTAAAGCGTTTAAGTTTCAAAATAGAACAAACAAAACAGACTAAATTGTCAATTCCACTTAGAAACAAAATATTAATTCTAAAAATAAATCTTAGTTTGTTTTACAGAAGAACAGACAAAACTGACTAACTTTTGTCAATATCAAATAAACTGAGAACTAAAAGGAAATTCTCAATCTCTCCTTGTTGTATAGCTGAGCTTTTCAAACAGTTTTAACAGTTACTTTAGTCTGACAAAAGCCGAATGACGAATTAGCGCTTCCAGTCAGAGACTGAGGCTACGTCCACACGTACACGGGTATTTTTGAAAACGGAGATTTTCCGTTTCCGTTTTAAAAAAATAATCCCGTCCACACGTAAAGGCAGAAATGAAGGAAAACGCTGCTATGAACATGCCAAAGCAGCAGGTGGCACTAGATTCCTAACCGTGCAGAAATGTTGGCCAATCAGAAGTCTAGAAGCCTCGGTGGGAAAAAGTAAACAAAGCTGGGGCATAGAAGCAGAACCGAGTCGTATGTGTGGACGGACAGTAACTGTGTGTATATGTAAGCATTTAAACACTGCAGAGAGTAGAATTAACAGTATTGTAGAAATTCATTTCACCGAAACAATAACGTGGCGCACAGTGTGACGCATGCACCAGTTTATTGTATTTTCAGACTTGCTTTCGGCACATTTACAGTGAGGCTACTCTATTTTTTGTCAGACTTGAAATAGCCGAAATACCTTCACACTACGGAACTTCTATGGCTCTTCCGTTCGACAATCTCTCCGGCATTGGAACCATCATCTGTTTTCTCTTCGATCACGCTCGGTTGATTTTTCTAGTCGGCACACTCATTTCCTCCATTACCCGCTGGCTGCTTCCCAAACAAACACACGTGCGGCTTGGCACTTGTGCTGTATGTAACAAGTCACGCGACGTGACGCTGCGGCTGTGATTGGTTCGGCTCTGCGCTACTTAATTTGGATTGGCTGACCTTTTTTTTTTTTTTTTTTTTTTTTTTTTTTTGAGGACAAGAGCGGCGAGGTCTATCGCGATAGCTTAATTTCTCTATCGAGTAAAAGTTATATCGTTATCGTTCTATCGCCCAGCTCTGTCTGTACTATATTTATCTTTTTGAGTCATTAGTTAATTTTGGACTTTAAAGTACTGCAGAACCATGCTGGTTCATGCAGCAGTCATGTGTCCTGTATTCCACCTTAGGGCTGTTCGATATAACGATATATATCGGATGACGATATAAAAACATCTATCGTTGTATTTTACACTATCGTTTGTATCATGGTGTCGCAAAATAAACTGTTTACGGCAATATTTTTTCATGGTTTTGATGGTCACTGTAGTGGCTATATTCATTTCTTAAAGTTCTCTCTTTCTCTTATATTTAATATAACCACACGACTGACGGACAAGCGCCTCTTTTTATTCGTTGTCGTTAGCAACAACGACAGTAAAACCATCACGTGTCTGCTTATTTTCCACAAAGTTTTCACAATAAAGCTCAAGATCCTGTTGAGACTTTCCAAAATAAACTGAATCACGTGAAAGAGCATGCAGACTATTTACGGATGAGAAGCAAAAAAGAGCCGTCAGGCGCTAAAAAATAAACCTTAGACTCAAACGTTAGAACAGGCTTTTCCCCGCAGCACGCCGTGTAATAAATACTCACAAAGAAAACGGCGGCCGTTACAACTTATGTCTAAAAATGTATCGTTTCATGCATCTGTTAAAACACTCGACTCCAGGTACACGACGCCCAGCTGGAAACACTTCCTGCAAGTCGAGCTGCCCGAGATTCACAGAACTTTCAGAAAATGTAAAATTTTTGTGATTTATATCGTTATCGGGACGATAGATGTCTTAATATTGGGATATGAGATTTTAGTCATATCGCACAGCCCAATTCCACCTGGTAGTTTACATTGTTAGATCACAGAAAGGCACAGAGGCAGGTGGTGTCATAGTGATTTAGAAACAAACGTTAACTTGGGTTGCACATTATTGTATGGATACAATATGGATAATTAGTTTAACCAGCTATTATTTTTGCTGCTGACTAGTGAGAACAGAGATCATTTAGTTGACTGTTCCACAAAATCTAAAGGTTAACAGGACTCCATCAGGACCAAATGAGGACTTCTGACTGACGGATTCTGGTGTTTAGGTTGGCAGCTGTCTGAAATAGTGAAACAAACTCCTAACAAGTGAGGTGATTTCTATTAAATTCTGTCCTTCACAGCTAGAACAACACTAACTGTAAGGTGGGTGGCAGTAAAGCTGGACTCATTGATCAGCATCAGTGTCTTTAAGTGGATGTTCAGTTTGGTAAATTCGGCAGTTGTAGTAAATCACTCAACATGTTCTTTGAGATTAATGTTTATTTCAAAGCATATTATTGGGCATGTGCCTTTTCTTGTGCAGACTAGGGGACATTATCGTCTCCTGCTCTGCCTCGTTGATCCAGGACATCAGGAGTAATCCCACACACAGCCCTAATGAGGAGCCTGTTCCCCCAGGATGACATCATATGGGGTGTGACGTGAAGTCACCCTGCTGTGTATAGCGACTGGCCTGCAGCACGTGGGGATTCACATGAGCATTAGTGCTGCATGCCTGCAGAGGCTGGTGCTTGTTTAGCCGCTGGCTTTAGATCGGGCAGGGCTTGGTTGGCTTCACATTCAGCCTGATTTAGTAGATCTTCACTGTTGTAGGTATTGTACTTGCAAGTCACAGATCCATTTTGTTTCTTGTATTAAGCAGTTTCTAAGCTCTTTTATTTACAACAGTTTTTGTATTGCAGGACTGGAACGAATGTGCTTAATTTTAAAATGGCGCAGCCGAAGATCAAGTTGGAGTGTAAGAAATGTCTTGTATTCCTTGAGGGTTGATATGCAAATGAAAGCAGTAGTCATCTCACTTGCCTTTTAAATGTGAATTATGCAATACTAATTGTTTAGACATGAAGCAAAAAGGATATTTTGGCATCAGTGTCATCCCTGTAACATCAAATATTGCCAGTTTATTTTAAAATTAATGCACGGATCAAAGCAACAGAGGAGGTGATTTTAGTCATCTTTAAGATTGGTTAGGCTTGCCAAAGCAACTTTAGACTTATCACCTTTGGTCAATAATCACAGCTCAAACACTGTAGTATGTGTTATTGTGTAGAAGTGCTTGCATTCACATTCACTTCACTTGGGTAGGACCCACAGGTACAGGGTCATCTAACTATAATTGGCAACGCCCTCTTTTTTTCCCTGCTCTTCTTTTAAAGTCCAGTTGCTGCTAATCATCTACTCTGACCTTTCTCATGTCATGTTTACTGGTAAAGTCTTGGTTACTTGGTTGGGCGGTCCTCCATGTCATTCAGCTGTATCACCAAAGATGAGCTTGTGTCATGTTTGGACATGCACATGGGAATCCTGTGCTATTATTGTAATCTTCTTAATTAATTTTCTAGAGGCAAAACACACTTTGTTATTTACTGTGAAAATTTCCAGCCTTTAGAATATTTAGGTAGGCAGTTTTAAGATGGATGCAGAGGCTTGTGCTTCTTCACAGAGAATACAAATCACTGAGTCCACCAAGGCCAGCTGAGGACTTTTGTAAACCGGTTTAGAGTTTAGGATGACAGCTGCAGGAAGCAATTTATCCATCAGTCTCTGTGCTGATGTCCTTCAGAGGCACAGCAGCATTTCTCGCCGGATGTTCAGCAGCACTGGACCAGCATTTGTGTGTCTGTGCACCTCTTTTGGTCTGCAGAGCACAGACTTCCATGAAGTCATGCAGGGGTCATCATTCTTAATGTCTTATTTTGGGTTTCTTTTTGTGTGCGCCTCTGAACCAGTAATGCATTGATGGCAGATTAGCTTCCACTTCCCCCTCTCACTTTGAGGATCAAATACCCTCATTACATTTTCTGCTGTTTCAGTCACCCATCGCACTGACCCCGTGCACAAAGCAGTGTGGTCTCTGTGTGGTATGTGGGAATGCCACTTATAGTCCCCTAAAGCCCTTTTCCACAGCCGCCTGCTTCATGTGGGGTTGTTAATTATCGCTCCTTGACTGGTGATTACTGAGCCTGACTGCAGAGACATGCCCCGGGCATAGCCTAGGACCCTCTGAGGTCTAGTAAACCATCATAATGGACAGGAAAGGAGGAAATAAAGATTGGCCTGCACCTGTATGTAAATGAGTAATCATAACTATCTCAGCATTAATGCTACATGTTACTATATTAATTTCATGATAACACATGTACAGGTACAGTTAAACTAATCAGTTATTTTCTTGGTTAATCTATTAATTATTTGTCAAAACTTTGTCAGTTACTAAAAGTGAAAAGGTTCATCTGCTAAGGATGGCCTACTTTTTTGTTTTTGGAATATTTGAGTCAAGACGTTCTTGTGGATTTAAAGAATTAAATGATTAAACTTTTTCCTTTGTTTTCTTACTAGTTGTGTACATATTTAGTTTTCTAAATTTATGTAAAAGGACCATTCAGGCAGAATCTTAATGACCATGGATCAGAAATCACTTGCTGCTGTCAATTAAGGCATATCCTGTTAAAGAGGAAAATGTGTGCTTGTTTATTTTCATCGAGAAGTTGTTGATGCCACTGTATCCATTATATAAAAATCAGCGCTCACGTTTCTTGTTCTTGTCCACTGATATGTGAGTCGGGTGATTCATGCTGTGGCATTCAGAGCAGTATTTTAGAGGAAAGTGGACTAAGTGAAGTCAGACATCTCTCCTACATGCTCTGCTACACGATGACATCAGCTCTCAGACACTTTGATAAACACTTGTGTTCAGAAGCTAATACTGCCCATTTCAGCTGGCTGGACTTGGCTATTATTACTTTGCTCCAGTGAATATCAGCAAGAGTTTACGTATGACTGAAGAAAAAGTTGAAGCTTTCCACTGACCAGGAGACATTTTGTCCTAAACCATCACTGTACCTCAATCAGAACGCCTCTGTGTGCAGACTACATACACTACATGCACTTTGTGCTTACTTGCGTGGTGCATGTATACAGTGTTGGGAAGGTTACTTTTAAAATGTATTCCATTACAGAATACAGATTACATGCCCCAAAATGTATTCTGTAACGTATTCCGTTACGTTACTCAATGACAGTAACGGATTCTGAATACTTTGGATTACTTAATATATTATCATGCTGTTTACAACTACGTGAATGTACTATTGCTGTGTGATTTATTACTGTTACTGAAGGTCCGCGACTCCGAACTGTAGTAAAGGGACCTCTGACTAATACGGCGGGTTCTGTGTCGGGCTCGTAGCCGAAAAATAGCTTTACTTTGTTGTGTGGGTCAACTTTTCTTGCGAGAGACAGAGAGAGGCGTTGAAAGACTGCTCCAACGGAACTTATTGTTTTCGGAGGAAAACACGAACACGGTGTACAGTCGAGTCTTAATAGCTTACTTACAACTGGGCTGTCAGGCACTCTTCTTGGCTGAAGTGGTTATTATTATATTTAGATGCTTCCAGCTCCCGTTTTTCCTCGATGACAACTCGTACCTTTCCACTCCCCTTTTTCTCCCTCCTCGCGCTCACAGACCCATAACGTGTATGGCAGTCCATTCTCCCTGCAACACGGACTACACTGCCCATGATGCTACATTCTTTACGGTGTGTTCACACCGAATGCGAACAGCGAACACCGAAGCTATGCTTGTAGCATTCTGCCTGTTAGCTTAGCACAACAACAACGAAAAGGCGCTCTCTCACCCAGGAAACACACAGTCGCAGAGAGAGAGAGAGCGTCGCCCTGTAACCATGGCAACCGTAACGCTGCCGCCTGGAACAACAGAACGTAGCTGTCAAACAAAACCCAAACAGTCCTGACCCGCGACAATATGAAACAGGAAAGTACCGCAGTGTAATCCATTTATTTCAACAAAGTAACTGTATTCTGAATACCACCTTTTTAAACGGTAACTGTAACGGAATACAGTTACTCATATTTTGTATTTTAAATACGTAACGGCGGTACATGTATTCCGTTACTCCCCAACACTGCATGTATATCAACAGGGTAGTGTTGCCTCAAGTCTAACACAAAAGGTCATACACTTAACTGCTTTTTGTATACATGCAACGTGTTGGTTTCTGACCAAAACTTATGCTAAAGTCTTTTAAAAGCAACAGTTTACCATGCATGAACAGCAAATAACACCAAAATGTGTGTAATCTCACTACTTTTTACCTCCTGCCTGAAATTTGGTTGCTGGTCCCTCCTCTTAAATTACTTAAATTCTGCCATTTTGACAGTTTAATAATTAACCACTAATTAGCAGATGTCAGTGTCTGTGCATTGTACCTGTACAGATTTGAAACCAAGCTAGCTGTTTGACATAAAAAATCTGAAATGAAAATCAAGTAAATACAGTCATAAAACTTGCTGTAGATATTACATTTGTAGAGGTTGTATTTCGGACCGGACCAAAATCCAAAGAAAACAGCTTTACTGTAATGTGTGGTTGAAAAAAAGGAAATGTATATTGTGGTAAGGAATATTACAGTGTATTGTTGCGTGGTTATGTTCCCATCTTGAAAGCTCTTTATAGGAAAAGGAAAAGTCCAAAAATAAGAGATCATTTTGGTATTGTTAGGCCTTTGTTAGGCCTAAAGAGGTCTTTGACAAGCATTAATTGAGACTTTTCTTTTTAAACAGGAAACTCTGAAGACATGCATTCATACAAAGGAAAGGAAACATAAGCATACTCTAGCTTATTAGGTCATCCACTCTCTAAAAACCTTGCTAACTGGTGTTTTGTGTTTCAGTCAGCTTAAGGACCAGAGAATGATGATTCCTAAGAACAGTGCACTTTCAAAAAACATAAATGGTTTTTGTTAATGAAAATTAGCTCTGAATGATAAAGGATTTCCTGCTTTCAGAAGGAGAAGATGACGTCACTGATTTGATTGTCTCTGATTGAAGCATTACACGTTCCTTGGGTTTTGTCCCTGACAGTGTTTAAATCTTAGCCATCAGCTGTTTTTGAGCTCTCGACTGTGCAGACTTTCTATGTTTAAACTGTGATTAGGAGTGGATTATTTTTAGGCTATCTGAAACAGGAGGTTGCTCTAATTCTGGCAGCTCAGATTAGATGGTAACTCTCTGTTTGCATTGGTGGTGGTGCTTACACAGTTGTTATTGCTCTGGTTTAGATGTAAAGATAGACACTCAGAACAAGTGCGCAGCTGTGTAATGGACATTCACGGACCCTGTTTTCATGAACAATGCTAATAGTTGACCTAAATGTCTGTGAATGTGTTTTTCTCCCCCTTATTACCAGTGTCGCACTATTTTTAGACCAGATAAACTGGAGGAATTTCTTGGTTCAGTCATGAAGTTTAAAACGGCTGCAGTGTGCAACCCAAATGTGAAAACTGTGATCAAATGATCTGTAAGTAAATCCTGTTTTCTTCACCTTGTTTTGCCTTGAGCACTCATCCAGGGGAAAAAACAGAGGTTCACATGGATCAGGTTTGCCTGTTTCTGAGCCAGCAAATGGGATAGGCAGGCTGTGAGAGGGACATTAGACTTTGCATATTTTTTGTTTGATGACTGGACAGCTTTTGGACTCATCCAGCTCAGGTGGCACGGCCTGGAGAGGGCGGGCATGGTGTGGAATCTCTGACATCAGCTGTGTGTGCATTCGGGATGGTGGTGTTGTCTTACGCATTACACACACAGACACCCGCAGATGGTGGCTAAGCCAGCAGGGTTGAAATGTGTTTTTATTTTCCTTGCAGGGAGGCTCATCTCGCCTACTTTGTTTCATTTTTTAAATTCCTGACTTGTTTGTAAACATTCGTTAGACCTGACACTTCTTGCAGCGTACTCTTGCAGAGACAAGCCAAGTGGAAGAAAAATAAGTAGGAATGCAGCTATCCAGCTTTTTCAGTTCTCATACCTTGCTTTCTGATCCAATACTGATCCAGTACTAGATTTACATTAAAAAGCTGGATTCCTCACTGAATCATTCTTGTTTATGCAAATCAGCTTTTTTTTTTCTTGGATCAAAATGGGTCTTTGGGTCGTGACTGTACATGAAAGCATGATTGGTCTGCATATAGTTAATTTGTTGAAGTGTATTCATTTAACTGTTCTTTCTGCTCATTTGATCAACTAAAAGTGTATTTTATGATTATTATATTTACCCAAATGCTGGACTCGATTTAAACATTGCTTTGCCAGTGTTGTAAAAGAAACTAACAGATAATTAAGGCAACAAGAAGCGTTGGTCTGGACCTCGCACCTTTGCACCTGTCGGGACTTTATATCAGTATATAGCGGTCTTACAGGCCTGGACTTTTGCCAAGTACTGTTGGCTGTGAAAACAACAACAACTAAAGTCTCCTAAACAGAATGAGGGGGAAATGTGGTTCGGATACTTCTTTAGTTTTAATCATTATTAGATTCTTTAGATTTACATTCAACATCATACTGCAAATTGTTATAGACCCTGAGCAGGTGCTGAAAGCTGAAGCTCTGTTGTGGTGGCACATTTTGCAGTTAAATCACAAAGTACTGCAAAGACATTACAAAAGGTTGTTGGCAAATGAGCTTGAAACTCTAAATCGTTGGTCCTCCTTGCTATTTTGGCTGTCCTTACTGCAGCCAGTGGACTAAAGATACAAAGTAGGATTGTATTGATTAGATCACCTCTGTAGATTGGTTCATTGTCATGGCATCTCATATAACTTTTTAAGGCAGTATCAGAATGTATCGACATATCAGAGTAGTGTGCTTCTAAATAAAATCAATAACCTTATTTGGAAAGACTATAACCCATCTTTCCTGCAGCTACAACAGAGCTTTTGCTGTTTTTAAGACAAAAGACACTGTCTGAGTCTGATGAAGAAGCTTTTTCTTTTCTTTTTTGCTAATGGACTTGAACTGGTCCGCTAGTCCCCATAATTCATATGTCAGCAACATGCCTGTGCATTTCCCCCTGAGCTGTAGTTCAGTGGGATTATTGATTTTCCTCCAATGACCAGCTTGCTAGCATATTTCCTTTTGTCCAGGGCAATAGGCACACTCAAATTTACTCTATTGATTTCTGAGATGTAACCCAATAGCAACTGAAACCATACGTCTCTCCCTGAGAATGCAGCAGTTTAAAGTCCTAAATATTGTAATTGAATTGTGAAACTGTTTTTTTTCTCTTCAGTGATAGTAAATTAGTTAAAAGTGCTTCATAAATGAATTAAGGGAAAATGAGAATTGATGCAGACCATGTCTGCGGCAGCCTAGCATTAGCTTGAGGCTGTTTCTGCAGTGCTTCGGCATTATACAAGCCCTTGGAAAGTGATGTGCCTACACTATTCCTATGATGCATCCATTTGCCCTTGAAGATGGGGTCAACGTAGTCGCAAAAGAAAGCATTGCCCGGCCCTATAGAAGGATATTGCAATATAATGAGAGGATTTTGCACCGCTCTGCGCTCTGTTTGCTTTGCTGTGCATTTTCTTGTCCAAGACTGTTGTCTGATAAGGCCATTCTGTTTTTTTAAGCCTTCTACTTATTATGTTGAGGAGACTGAAGCAGCACTTCCTATACACAAGCAGCAGAGCCATTGTGCTGCACCCTTCATATGAGGGCAACTTTGGAAGACCTAGGTGAAGATCTCGATTTTCCTCCATTCCTCAGCCAGGCAATGATCAGCCTCCTTCCCAGCTGTAGCTTTCTTATGTAATGAGCCAGTGTAGGCTGACTGAGCTCAGTCAGTAACCAGATTACAGCACTCCACAGATTCAGACAGCTGAAGGACAGCCATCTCACCACACCTTTGTTTTTCTTTCTGCTGGCTTCCTTCAGCAGCATGGTTGGTGTTTACTGTGATTGATTGTTCGCAGCTTATCCACCCTGTTTCTGAAGCACTTAAAAACTGGCTTCGACTCACTGAGAAGAAATCGCAAGAAAGCCATTGCTCTGCTCTGTTTATATGCATGTGGCTGTTTTTTAAGGACAGTATGCTATGCCTACGCCTTGCAGACAATTCAGAGCTTACTGTGACTGACAAGTCAGACAACAAAAGAGTGATTGAGACTTGAGCACATCAGTCATGTGGCTATACAAGTATTTCCTAAAGTATCTCTCTAAAGTCCCCTTGTTAGCTGCCAGGATAGCCTGAGTAGTATTGTGTTATTTAAGCTAATAAAGATCACTGACAGGGTTTTTCCTGGATATATCATTTATATATCAAGGTTTTAGCCTTTTAATTGTAATTTAAAAAACAAGAATATTTTTGTTGATCAAATAACCAGATGTAAAAGGAAAATTCCTAGTTTTCTAAGTGTGTGACCAGTCATGCTTACATATTGAGTCAGGACTCAATCCAAAAATAAAAATCCAGATTGATACCAGAGTTATCCACAGATACACTTCACTTGGATGAACCATGCAAGTATATTAACAACCAGGGAAGTACGTGGTTATGTGTTTTGTTTTGTTTTTGTTTTGTTGTTTGTGTGTTTTTAGTTTGGTGTCTGCTAAACACCTATTCCTGGTCTAGTCAGGTTGCTGATGATGTTGTCTTCTGTTCCATTAAGCTGCTTTCCCATAGAGCAGCGGTCCTCAACCCCCGGGCCTCGGACCGGTACCGGTCCGTGAGTCGTTTGGTACCGGGCCGCGAGAGTTGAGGCTCAGGTGTGAAATGTATGGTTTTCATGGTTTTCAGCGTTATTTTGTTTTCGTTTTTATCATTAACTCTGTTTTCCTGGGTCTTTTCACGTGTGTTATGAATAAATCTTCTTTTTTTCGGTACCGGTACTAGTTTTATTTTGTTGTATTTATCCGCGACACCTTAAAGACCGGTCCGTGAAAATATTGTCGGGCATAAACCGGTCCGTGGCGCAAAAAAGGTTGGAGACTGCTGCCATAGAGGATCTAGTCCCAATCAGCCAGTGTTTCAGACTGCTGCTGACTGCTCTGGTGGTCTGCATATGAACGGCCGGAGAACTGGTTCATGTGCTGTTAACGATGGTGTTGTTTTTGTATTGCGAAGAGTGTTTTTCTGAGGTGCATCAGACCTAATTAGTCATTTCTGCACTTCTGCTGTAGTCACTTATTGGCAGGTGTGTACACCGAAGCAGATGGAACTGCAGTAATCTGGCCGGTTCATCAGTCTAGCTTTAGCTGCTAGTGCTCACTGCTCTGTCCAAAGACTGGAAGTTTTTTCTTTCTATCCCACCATCCCTCTGTGGTCGAGATGAAGCACTTAGTCACACTTGACACTCCTGCTTCGACTCCCACCAGCCACATCGCCTCACCCTGTTTGTTTACCTTATGCCCTTTATCTCATTACTCATGTGGTTTTGCCAGGCGGAGAGGGTGTGTTGTGCATTTGCTGAGATCACAGGAAAGGTTTATGTGATTGAACAAAAATAGAACAGGCACATTTCTAGACACTGTGTTTTATCACATACTGACCATTAGAGGGGAACAACTCGGCCATCCTCATCTGGTGAAGTCTCAACATTATTTAGGTAAAGCATACTATCCTCATTCTTTGTGTGACAGCTTCTTTGTCTCTTAAATGTAGAGCAAAGCTTGAGTTTCACACAATCAAAGAAACCTTGCAGAGGAAAAACATGAGGCGGTGAATCTCCCCCTTCACAGGGTTTCAGTGAGAAAGAAAAAGCACAACCTGTGATGCAAATGTAAATATCAGCATTACCAAAAGTCAAAACACAGAACCTGTTCTGCCTAAAGAAGTGGCTTCACTTAACTAACAACTCACTTATTTTTTGCCTTTAACTTAATCTCAGTGCTTTACTTTGCCAGTGTCCATTCAGGCAGGAGTGGAAAACATTAGTATTTGCATCTGTACTGTAAAAATGCATCAGCTGTTATTTATTTAGCTTTTTACAGACAAACAAATTAGATGAGCGATCACAGTTGTAGAGTAGAATTACAGAAGCACGAGAATGAGGCATAGCTTTACTGAATTCTGTCACAATTGGACAGAATTGTTATGTCGATTATTTAACATATTAATTTATTGCACTTAAAGTGTCTTTCTTAAAGGTATTTTCTTAAACAGTCTTGAATGGCCTTAGGAAAGTTGCAGACTTTTGCAAGTTGCATCATTGAGCTGAAGTCAAAAGCCAGCTTTGAGAATAATCAATGCAAAGATATGTGTGCTAAGAAAAAAAAAATCTTGTGAATGATGATTCAGACATCTGGAACCAGATTAGCCAGTCATATGTAGAAATCTCCTCGTTTTGTTGTAATGCTGCTTTTCCTTTTACATATCTTTTAAAAAAAAAATCATTTGACCAGTATTCATACAGCATTTCTTTCCTACAAATGATCAATTCTCTGCATGTCTGTTAGTGTAGACAGTCAGACTGCTCTGTAGTTTCAGGCCAGAGGAAAACGTGGTTCATAACTCGTGGTTTGCAAACAATGTTGCTGAGCGAGTAATAAGAAGTGAAGGCTTTTGGAGAGTGCGAGATGGAAATTTACAGCAATGAGGGCAGCTCGATGTTTTTGTTTCAGTCGTTTTTGTTTGTCTTACCATAATAGGACTCCACACCATCCCAGCTCTGCCACAGATCTGAGAGATTTTATGCTACATATATATTTTAAAAAGTGCTTTTATCTGTTTGCTTTTTTCAGAAATCAGTTTTTAGGTGTGGCAAAGCTCAGCTTTGTTTTTATTTTGAAATTAGATTTAATTTAACCTGCATTCATGGTAAATTAGTCCCAGTGAAGAATGTGGCAACCATTGTTTCTGGGTTGAGGAAATAAAGAGTAGGGAATAATTTAGCCTGCTGGAACTGGGGAACAAAAAGTGGACAGATATTAGCTGAACAGCTGGAGGGGCATGGTGTTGAGTCTTAATATGCAATCTTAATATTATTTGTTAACTTTTTTGAAAGTATTATGCAGTTATTGAACCTAAAAAACATGCCATTTAAGATTAATTTTAATGTTAATCTATAGGGCTGGGCCATATCATACCGTTCACGGTAATACCATTATAACCTTAGGCAATGATAAGAAAATGAAATATTGTGGTAGAATATGGGTGAACCGCGCATGCGCAGTGCCTTTTTTTTCATACGCACATGGCAGAAAAAGCATGGCGGCGACGGAGAATGAGAAGGGTGAAATAGTTGAATGAAACAGATGAACCAGAATTGGTTTGTGAAAATGCTGCAACTTCAGTGATGTGGAGCTGGTTTGGCTTTCGTCTGTCAGATACACACCAAAGCACAATTTTAGGTAGAGCATGTAAGCGGGCCGTCATTATTACAGTGTTTTTCTGAAAATACATCGCTTTTAAAATCCTTTTATTTTCGGAAAAATCGACAGTGCCCCTTATAATCCGGTGCGTGATAATGGTGATAAATATTTTTGGCCATATTGCCCTTCCATATTAATCTATAATGAAAAACAAATCAATATATGAAAAAAGCATTAACACCGTCAATATCCAGTAGGGAATTTTGTAGCCCCACCACACAGTGGCCACCACAGGTCCTCCTCCTCCTCCTCAAGAGAAGTTTATGGTTTCAGACTGTGATGAATTAAAGACGTAGGCAGCACTCAGGAAAACTACCTGGTAGTCACAGCAGGAGTAACGGAGTCAAAAGTATACCAGATGAGAAACAGTTTGAAAGCAAGACCTACTGATAAATTCTTCTACTGAAATATTTTGAGTTTTAAATATAGATCTTTTACACCAAGGGCCCCTTTCAGTCATCTTGTTTGGAGCTGAAGTAAACAGTGAGTGAGACCGAGCTTTTAGGGAAGGACAGAAACGCAGAACTTTGAAGGAAAATGCGAGTATCCAGTAGGACAGATCGAGTGGCAAATGTTTTCCTCTGGATTAAACGTTCTTTGTGATAAAGACAATATTGAAGAGAGATCAGGTGGATGGATACAAAATGTAATTAAATCCATAAAAAGCACCAAAACATGATAATTCAAAATGACAAGATATAGATGCTAGAGCTGCAGTTCTCAGAGTTTTGCCAAAATTCACGCAAAAAAAAAACAACAACAAAGATTTTATCCCAATTATTTAGGGCTATATGATAACCCAACAGGTGGGGCTGAGATAGATTTTGGTCGCCTGACTGGAGATATCGCTAGCTCCGGGACGTCGGGCTAGCGATTTTGCGAGCCCTGTAACTTGTAATTTCACCATAACAAGTGGATAGTTTGTTTGTTTGTTTTTTGCTCACTTTCCACAGCCCTCGTGTAAAACCATAAAAAATGTGTCCTCCTTAAATACTGTAAAGAACAGCAAAGCAAACTTGCAGTCCCAATCCAAGCAACAAAGTGACCCCCTCAGCCCACCAACGGCTGACGCAGTGGGCTGCGGTGACCTCTCCGTCTCCCTCCGTGATCCAGGCCGTTCTCCTGCCCTCAGCTCAGCACCCACGTGTTGTCAGCAGCTCCTGTTACGTAAGCGCTCCTGCCAGACAAAAGCTCAGCCATCCCTGATACAAATCACTGGCTGGCCCATGTTGGCAGCAGCGATAGTACTGCTCAGTAATCCACGCAGGGTCTCTCTTGTTGAGAATGTTTTTTCCCTGGCTGCCAAATGGAAATTTTTGACAATGTAATAATAGATTTTGAGGGCATGAAATACAAGGTATTTGTTAGACGTCATGTTTTGTTGTTTTAAGCCCGCTATGACCTTAAAGGTGAACTCTGGCTTTGTAATTACCTTTGGGTGTCAAACTCTGGTGAAGTTTCACAGTGTGCGCCAACACCACAACAATTGATGAGCATTTGATGGATGCCATAAACTTATGGCCTCCCACACTTCCTCTTTCCCTTCAGGGTGTTCAGTGTCATAAACATTTTTATTGCGGTCTTAATGACTTTATTTTCCGCCATAATTTAATCCTGTGTTATCACTTTAGTTTTATTGTACAGCACCATTAAAAAGTTTTACAGTTAAGAAGTAACTGTGATCGAAACGGTTGATTCATGAGTGACCTGATGCGCTCAGATCTTATCCAGCACAGAATAAAAAATAAAATATGTGACTTTTATTATAGTGTAATGCGAGAAGACTTGGAGGACACAGACTGTCATTTTTACCAACTTGATCCTGGAAAAAAGTGTTTTTGAAGGAGGTGCCATTTGATGGTTTTAGTTTTACACATCAGCAGCAGCTAGGTTTCTATTAGTGTGCGAGAACATTCTGTCCACAGCCCTCTGTTTATCACCCTTCCACTTTTTTTTATATTTAATGGCTCTGAGTACTTTTTGCCTGTGCTGGGAGACTATACATCACATAATGGCACAGGATTATAAGAAAACACAGATTTACATCGTAACTAGACGACCTCTGTCCTCTGCTAAAGCCATCATAGTTGGTAAAACGTGTTGATGCTGCTGCTAAAGCCATCACTGTTTAGCCATCAGAACTTAAGGTGCAGCCTGTACATCTACTATGCTGTGGTATTGTCACAACTTAGTAGCTTCCTGTTTGTATGTTTTAATCTGCTTTCTCCTTTTTAAACGCTTTCATTTCTGTCATTATTATACCAGGGAAAAAAAAGAATTTGCCAGAAAGCTGCGATGATAATTTGAATAGTTCAGTTTTCTTGCAGTGGGCCTCACTTCATTTACAGCATGTCCCTGTCAGTGTAGTAGTTATAGTAGTTATGCTATATCATTTTTTTTTTTTACTAATGCAATAAAAGGCTTGTTAGACAGTGACTCAAAACCTGTCGCAGTGATTCCCAGAGTGTCGGTCGTGGCTTCTGGTCGGCCACGAATGTGCTGTTGGTCAGAATACAGTCTAATCTACGTTTCTGTATCAGTTCAAATGAGATCTCCGCCTGTTTCGTTACACTGCGTGTATGTGGATCAGAAGATCTCACTTAACTGACAAACTGCAAGAATATTGGGAGGCCCTGCAGAGGAGACTGTCGAGCCGCTGACTTTGCAAAGAATGCTCTAGAAATACAGTGCTGCCTGAGAAAGTCTGTTTCTCCCCCGTGTGCCTGCGTGCCTTTAATAATGATAAAGAAACCGAGGGAGGCAGGGAAAGCGAGAGAACGGTGGAGAGGTGTAAGAAGAGTAAACTCGTGACTCATCAGGCACAATGGAAAAGAGTTCACTGAGTCAGATGAAGCAGGAACACTAGGTGGTGGATGAGCCATGAGACTGATGGGAATAGATGACTGTAGGTATTTTATTTTGGGAGTCAGCAGTCACTATAATATATTATTTTGCTCATCAAACTAGTGATTTACAGGCATATAGAGTAACATTTAAAAAACAAACTATCTATAGTTACATTTTATTTCCTTTTTGAACCACATTGATCAGAAAAAAGGGTGGATAATAAGGCTAGGCCATGACAGATCCCTGCTAGTAGTTTGTACCTAAATCACTACTTCATTCCTCCTCCTCATGCTGCTTATCAATAAAATGGAAGTAAAGTGAATAAAAACTCTGCACCACACTACAGTGGATAACAGCATAATTCCCACTTCCTCTTAGTGGTAATTTTTCTTCTTCTGTTACGCATATTCTAGATGATACTGAAATATAATTGAGTGTATTATGACTGTATTATAAGAAAATATATAAAAGAGAAATTGTTTGCCAAATGTTTGGCAAAGACGGATGGAAGCCCTCTGAAGACATAGTAAAGTGCTTACCAGCTCTGTATTTTTAATGTTGGACTAATTCTTTTTTACCTCATAGTGGCCATTCGTGCAGCCCTTCAGTTAATTGTTTGTTTGAAACTAACTGTTGTAGCTCCCCCTTTTGGAAACAAGGTCTTGACAGCAGCTGGATGGAGCTTATGTCTTCACATCCAAAGTTGTGTGGCTTAGATGACCATGTCATGGGTATCTACTCTCACCAATATCATACAGAGCCCAAGAAAAAACAAACACACAAAAAAACCCCACAGTGAAGCATCCTGAGACCTGAGCTTTTGGTGCACCGGGTTTACGTATGCACCCCTCAAACATTCACTAAGGGTGAAAGGGAAAGCATTAGAGATTTTTTTTTCTCTTTATTTCGTATCTCCAACTGAATATTTTTGGTTAATTGATCACGTTGGCTACAGCACCAAAACAAAATAGAGGCCCCTTTGGTTTGATTTGGTCCCAAATTACATCCGTCAGACCAGGCCTACTTTGATTCATAGTCTTTGTCTGCTGTGCATCGATTGCCCTCTATATCCTTTATGCCAACGGCCCGTCGATCCTTACTCTGTCTTTATTTCAGTCCCGATGATGTTTCTGTATTGATTTTAGTGCCAAACTGAAGCTTGCTCACTGTGGGTCCTTCGGCTCTGCCATTGAAATTTGAAGACTAATTGATTTCAAATGAGCGAAAGGCACGACGTGTTTCCTCATACCAAACCACTCCCTCAGGCTGTACTTGGATGTGACACGTCTTCACTTCTTTTACCTCTTGCTTTGCCAGACAGTTATTTCTTTGCTTTATCTTAAATTTATCTTAGTCTTTGCTTAATCTACACTCGATGTACAAGAGTAAATATAAAGTACAGATGTGGCAGCACTGGACTTCAGCTTGTTGGTTCCACAGATAGTATAAAAGATGGCAAATTACCAGTTGGTTAGTGAAGTCTGGTGAGACTTCAAGGTGCCTGTTTTTGTCACCATCCTGGTGTTTTGAAACTTCCTTTCTGACTCCTGATGACCATGAAGGCAATTTAAAAAATGCCTTGGGAATTTTATTCAGTAATACCAGAAACTAGCAGTTCAGTAATCTAGTTCTTAAATGCATCGGGGAAAAATGTTTACTGAGAGCATAGTTCCAGGAAAGATGCATGCACAAGTTGTCCATTCCCATCTTTTTAATTTCTGGTTGAACAACACTTTCATAGCAACAGTTATGAATAATTTGGAAAGTCGCCATTCTCGTTTGTTGGTTAGTAGGGATTTTCTTGGTAAAAGCCATGACCAGTTAATGTTTTCAGAAATATTCATACAGGGTGTTGGTGTTGGTATTTCTGTGAACAAGGTTTCCCATTATTTTCTTGACTGCTTGCTGACTGGTCATTGTGGAGCAATCATAGTCATAATCATTGGACTAAACGAGTGGTATGAAGTTTTATATGTAGGTGAAGATGCTGAAATGCTGTCTGCATCAACAACAATATTTTCTGCATTTTACAGGAAATGAATAGCAGCTGACCCAGGGGCTGACAGTTACTACCAATCAAAACAAATCTTCTTTTTACATTAAATGGGAATAAAATTCTTTTGAAGAAACTTTCAGTTAAGATGGTTTAAATGTGAATAAGATGAATCTTTCACATATTTTTTGTTTTACACAACAGCACAACTAAATTAAAAAGTTGGAATAAGAAGCTCTACATGCAGATCAACTCTTTGTCTAGTTTGACACAATTTACATTTGATTGATTTCTTTCTTAATTGCAAACATACAACAACCCTGCTTTCTAGCAGAGATAAGTGCAGCATGCAGGATGGATATATAGATATATAAATTACAAAAAATATATAAATTCTAAAAAGTACTATATTTTTATAGATAAAGGTATCTTTTTTGATGGGCTAGTAAATATCTATAGGGCCAGTAAATTGCTCAATAGCAAAAATGCAGTCTTGGTGTATTGTAGATATGTTGCAGTTGCGCCGTAACAGAAAATGTTGAACAACGTTAAACCAAAGTAAAATTTCCACCAAGCACACCAATCAGTTGTGTGACACTCCATTCTCTCTTTAGATGAGATGCGGAGACACTTCCTCAAATAAATGTAGTTTAGTGGGAAACCATGTAGTAAATTATACTTGGTGCACACTCATTTACTCTTTCAGCAGGTCATATTTGCAGGTGTGATTGAAGCACTTGTCTTGATTCCAGATTTTACAGGGATCATGAGTCATGACTTTTAAATTTTTAACTTGTCAGCTTTAATTAAAGAGTCTTCATAAAAGCAGCTGAAACCACACAGTAAAGTTTCCCACATGACAAACATCACACCTCGCAGAGCTACTCGACTTGTCATTTGACTCCCGTTAGTTTCTGTTCAAGCAGTTAGTGAAACCTGTGCTCTTTGTGTCTCTGCTGTTTTCATGGGCGGGACAAGTGACTGTGAAAGGTGTCAAGTTCAAAAACATCCAGGCCACAACAGGTTTATATTCAAAAAGGGGTTGAATAAGGTTATTATATCACCTTTTGCACTCTTTTCATTTCTTATAAGCTGATTAATGTGGATGTTTAAACTCTGATGGGTTTTTACCTGCAGCCTTAATCTTACTTTGTCGTCTTTCCCCCCTTTTTTTCAGGTGTGGCTGACAGACTAGCTGAAGGTAGAGGCCGACTCCACCTTATCCATTCACTTTGCTGCCCTGTCGGGGAGAGCAGAGTACAGTCTTTTTTGTTTTGTTTTTTTCTTTCTCTCTCTCTCTCTTTCTTTTTAATGCCTGGATGCAACCCGCCAACTTGTGAATTCATGATCACATGACCGTGGATATGGACGCAGTCCTGTCCGACTTTGTCCGTTCCACTGGAGCTGAACCGGGATTGGCCAGAGACCTGCTAGAGGGTGAGTTACTGAGGATAGTAGAATTTCATTATTAACAATATTGTAAAGCTAAAGTGATGAATGCAACATGACGTTTCCTTTCCCCTTCCTTAATGGATGTTAGTTCAGACTGAGCCTTAATTTAAAGTATAGTTTATTGTTTAAATTAAGACTTGAACTTAAATATTAAGACTAAACAAGCAGCAGTGTTTTAATGATGTATTTCACGATGTATAAAATAGTTGGTGATAGCTGGACCCAGGCATAAAGCTTGCTTTGCTTTATATTTATGCTTCTCGCACTTGTGGTTTGATGTGATATTTATTAGCTTTTTGACTGCAAATAATTAGATTGAGATTGAATTAATGAGAGCTGCTGTTGTCACTTTTCTTTCACAGTAGTGCGGTGATTAGTGCTTGGTTTGAATCTTCCTACGTGTTGGGAGTTTCCTGTGTGGAGTTTACATGTTTCTTCTGGCCCTGTGCAGATTTCTCTGTGGGTTTTCCAGCTTCCTCCCACAGTTCAAATAAATCCTTTTTTTAAGTTGATTGGTGGTTCTAAATTGGCCAAGGATGTGAGATAAACAAAGTGTGTGATGATTATGGAATAAAGACGTGTATGAATGCGGCTAACTGTGGTCGAAGGTTCCTGGAGTTGTAAGGCTAAAAAAGCCCTATAAATGCCATTTCTGTTTCCTCCACCTGAGTTCACGCTCTCTATCTCAGCACAGCTTTGTTGCATCACCAGCGTTGCGTTCCAGCTGTGTTTTCCACATCATTAGAAAGCACCACTTTCTTCTAGTAGCTTCCTTCAATGTGAAAATACAGATGTAAAGCGAAAACTTATCAGATCTGTTTGTCTTTACACTTTGATCCCTTCTATTTTTAATCTATTAATTTCATTTCTGCTTCAAGTGAACTTAAAAAAAAAGCAGAAGTGGGGATGTAGTTATAGGAAGTTAACTGGAGATGATGTTCCAGGCAGTGGACTCAGTAAGTGCTTTTGGCTTTTTACTGTTAATTATGCTATCAAAGTCTAATAGAACGTAGGTATTACTAGTGTCAGCAGGGCTCCTGTTGCCTAGCAGCAGCACAAGTTGCAGATAAGAATATGGGTTAAAATGTAATGCATTGCAGCAACATCAGCAAGACAGCGAGCTGAGGCGTTTATCCAATAAAGGAATGTGTCAGCGGCCTTTGGGTACAACAGAAAGCCCGTGTTGCATTGACTTGTGGTAAATATTTAAACTGATGAGGAATCAGTCATTTGCTGGCCAAAAAGATTCAGGTAGTCCTGTTGGAGCAGTTAACTCAGACAGATGTTTCTGTCTCTCCCTTCCTCTCTCTTCCTAGGCAAGAACTGGGATTTCACTGCTGCCCTCAGTGACTTTGAGCAGCTGCGACAGGTGCATGCTGGGAACCTGTCGTATTCGTTCACAGAAGAGCGAACGTATCTGGCCCCTGAAAAGGAGATGGCTCGGGTAGGACGGCCTATACTCCATCGCCAAGATGAGGTGGTGCAAGGTGAGGTTCTCAGGAAGTGAGTTAGTCCAAAACATGAGTTCAGTTTGCAGTTTATTAGGTGCACCAACTTAATCTAAATGTTTTGACTACAACAAACATGCAGTGACTACATATCAGCTGATAAAGTGACAATTACAGAGGGTTTAAACCTCACAGTATTTTTGTAATCTGGTGCTCGCAATGGAGGCTTGAGGCTCGAGCGTGTGAGTTGGTGCAGTTTAGGAACCCAGATGACACAGGGATGTAACTGCAAAGGTTGGAAAAGATGAGAAGTTTAAACTTTCTGTATTACTTTTTCATGGTTAAACACTGATATATTATTTTTTCTTTCTTTTTTCCTGAATAGCGACAGTGGTTTAGGAGTAGACTGCAGTAGTTTCAATATGAGTAAAAATGGTTGCAGAGCTGGGTTGATGTCACAGCTTCTGTGATGACCACGGTGTAACGCTGACAACAGCACCAAGTCAGCGAGCAGTTTTCTGATAATAAGCCCTGTTGGTGTTTCAGCTGTGATATGCAAAATTCTACGTTACAATTTACATTGGATGTTTGGGCGAAAGTTTAGTTGAGCTGTCTCTTAGTTTAGGTGAGTCCACACTTTTTAAAATGCAGGCATGTCCCCCTGCTGCCAAAAATAATGTATCATTCCCGAAAGGTTACTAATGCACAGTTTCATTCCTTATCAAATAAAAATACTAGCAATTGTCCTACCGCTTAATATTCTGGTCTACCCTGAGACTAAACATAATAACTACAAATCATAATGTGCAAATATGCACTTCGTGCAACACCTTTTTTTTTCTCTCTCTCTCTGTAGCTACAGAGAAGCGTTTGTCGAGGGGTATTTCTCATGCTAGCTCTACCATCGTTTCTCTGGCCCGCTCTCACGTCTCGAGCACCGGCGGTAGCAGCAATGAGCCTCTTCTGGACACGCCCCTGTGCACTTTCCAACTGCCAGACCTCACTGTGTACCGGGACGACTTCAGGAACTTCATTGAGAGGGACCTTATTGAGCAGTCCATGATGGTGGCCTTGGAGCAAGCTGGTTAGTATAACTCTGTACCATACATGAGATTTTAGGCTTGACTTGGTTGCAGATAAAAGACAGTTCTTACCCCCCACGTGCTTTTGAAGTGACACGAGTGTTTGTTGTTTCTATTCCAAAATATATTGCCTACTCCTGCATTTATAAGACAACAGATCTACTGCTTCTGTTTTAAATATTTGGATTTAAAATCACGACATGCTGTTTTAAGTGACGTTTGTTGTGACTAGTTCATGTTAAATTACCAACAAGGGTAAAATGCTATTTTGCAGTGGTAGCTTGGCCCCTTTGAAGAACTTGTTGTGGTGTTACTTTGACCCGCCACTTCCAAATGTAAATTTTGTATCCAGAGTGTCAGCTGGTGGTTTTGTGAAATATATTTTGAGACATTTCTTGTTCGGTCCTTGCCTCTCTGTCTTCCGTCTTCTCCTTGTCGTCACCTCGCTGGGCAGGCAGCATGGACAGCTAAGTTTGTGAATGCCATAATTCGAGAATGAGTCGATGTAGGAGCTTCAAATTTATACCATAGGTGTATCTACTAAACCTCTTTGACAAGTTCGAATCTCAGTGACCTAGACTTAAAGGTCAAAGGTCAAGATCCTGAACATTTGTAAATGTGATAACTTGAAACCAAGGTCTTCTAATATGTGTCTTCTAAGACGCTGAGCGGTAACACTGTCGCCAGTATTTTTAATTTTTTTTCCCTTTCTCCAATGGCTGCCCCACCACGAGTCTAGTTGTGCTCGAAGTTTGTCAAAAGGTTCTTCGTTCCCAAACTTGCCAACTGCTACTCAGAACAGATAATCTGGTTATCGAGTAGTGCTGGGCGATATGACGATATATATCGTGTGGACGATAGAAAAGTGTATTTCGTGCCATTTGTCTTCTATTGTTTCTAACCTAATTTTATAAATTATTACATAAAATATATCATTAACCCTTTAAAACCGGTCGGAGCAGTCACACTCCGTTTTGCCTATCTATTTTTGAATCCCTGTAGAACTGGAATCACATAAGCTAGCGCAATAATTTTTTTTGTTTTGTGTATGAAACCGGAGGAGTTGTACTTACATCTTATGCCATTAGCTTTTCCTAGGTCAAGGGCAATAAAATTGAATCACAATTTGTGTTGAATTTCTTATTTTGTGCTCACCTCGTGTGTGCAGCTAGGGCAGGAAAATAGACTGTTTTCAACATCATTATATTAAATTGTGACAGTAAACGTATAACTCATTCAAACAGCTCTGACAGTTGTAGCAAAATCTGAATACCTGTAAAGGCAGAGGTGTTGTAATCACTAACTCATAATTATAGGCTATGACTTTTGAAGGTGAATTGTTTCATTCCAAAATAAGACAAAATGACACACTGCTAAGACTGCTGACACGAGAGGAAAACCTTCTCTGGAAGTCTTTTGACTTGAAAATCACATGTTGACACAAATGACTATCTTTTTGAGGACTTGCACAGCAGTTGTTTTGGATGAATACTTCACCATATTTGTCATGCAAACATGTGAGTTAAACATTTATTATTCACCTGCAGGGCGGCTGAACTGGTGGACAAAAGTGGTTTCAAACTGCCAGAGTCTGCTACCTCTGGCAACAAGCGGAGATGGAAATTGCCTGCTGCATGCAGCCTCGCTCGGTGAGTATCACGGGCCTTTCAAACAAGACCCCAATACAGTGTAGGTTCACACTCCATTAGCATTCATTAAGGGAACTCCAGTGTTAGCTTAAGCACTAATTGCATTTTACAATGTTGCCGTGCACGTTCACTTTGCCTTTACAGCCCACTTAGGACTCCTAGCTCAGAAAATTAATAATGCTCCAACTGTGCAGGCATTGTTCCAGACTTTTATAGTAGGTGTGAGTATAATATTCATGTGCTTAACTTGTTCTCATTAAAAGACAGTTAGACCCTTTAGCCATTGTAAGTTTGTAGTTTTTTTTTATTTGGGACATGACAATACAGAAAAACCCCTGAAACATCTGCACACCTATATGATTAGATGTGGTTGTACAAAAGATTCTGTTGATGTGTGTTTAACGACCTGATTTTGTTTCTGTTGCAGGTATGTGGGGCTTTCACGACCGAGACTTGATGCTGCGGAAGTCCCTGTACGCGCTGATGGATCACGGGTTGGAGAGAGAGGCACTGAAGCGCAGGTGGAGGTGGCAGCAGACCCAGCAGAACAAAGAGGTCTGTCACAGAGGCTGCACATTAGTCTTGACTATCTTTGTTATTCCCATGACTGTATTAGGGCGGTGCACAGAGAAGTTACTAGGCAAGTTGAGGCTTTTCACATGCCTTGCATGCCAGATAAGTCAGCCTGCATAACATTTGATATTTAACGAGTAGCATGCAGTTCAGAAGATGAAGGGGCAGCGCTAGTGCACAGAATAAGATAAACAAGATGTAGTTTGAATTCTGAATCATTAGAATTTAGTTTTCGTTTTTATTTAGTTTCCTCCACTACTGCTACATTTTTAACTGTAAATACTTTAGCTATGGACAAGACTGTCTTCCTCACTCGAGTTTTGAAAATTCAGTTAACTTTGATTTACAATAATTAGTAAAACAAGATATGGGGTTGCACCAGGAAGGGCATCTGTGGTAAAACTGAGAAAGCCTGTGGTGTGGGAGCAGCTGAAAGGAGTAAAACAGGTACTTTCGATAAATTGTCTTTTGGCCTTCATTTTCATCAAAAGAAAACTTTTTTTTTTAAATATATTTTTGTAAACCCCTTACCTTCCTGAATTCACTCTGTTCCTGGTTGTGTTATGTTTAGTTTAGTTATTTAAGTTATTCTTTGTTTTTTCAGTTAAATTATAATTAAAGTACAAAGAAATGGAAACTTGTAAATCTATTTTCCCGCATTTTTGACCAGTATTTAGGATTTATTATTTTATTTTTTAAATTTATTTTTAATTGTGCAGCAGTACTCTGGATTAAATTCAAACATTTTTAGCAGCGCTGTTGTATTTAAAAAAAAAAAAAGTGGCACTTGCAGGTTTACATATCAAACCAAATTCCCATGTAACTCATTATTGGTTAACTAACTTTTGAAAATTGTTGTTTTTACCATGAAAAGTCACCTTTGTCCTTTTTTTGCAGCCATAGCAACATGACTGACGGCCATATCAAATGCAAACATTGATTCTGAGATGTAACTCTAAGCACAAGTATCTCCACCTTTTTTCTTAGTTGCGTGCTGATAACGCTTTTTTGCAATGTGTCAAAAACAGGATTTTAGAGCCTGTTTTACAAAACACAACTTTTATCCTCATGAAAGCTTAAAATTGTAGCACAGCAAGTATGTTTTTTTTTTTTTTTAAAAAAGTGGATGCAGACAGCATGCACATACCCACAGTAAGAGGAAACCACATGAATGACTGCATAATGTTCACAGCAGAATATCTGAGGCATCCTCAAGCAAATCACTTAAACCAAACACGCTCTAGTGGAGCTGCTCCGTGGGCAGTGCTCGGGCCTGTGGCTGCTCTGTGTGAATTTAGGTCATTGATTTTATTTGGTGGCTGTCAAAACTGGCCAAAAATCAAGTTTGACCATTCATTTAAACAAAACATTTGAATATCGTACTTTGTGCATTAATTCCTCACGAGTACAAAACCAGAGTGAGATATAACTGCTTCTATAGCTTCTATATTTATTTCAACATAGAGATGTCCTTTATAAGCTCTATGTAGCATTAACAAATACAGTTATTGGGTTAAGCTATAGAAGAATGGCCGGTTGATACGCTGAGTAAGCTCTGCTGTGACAAACATGGAATAATCTTTTCCTCAACATAAAATTCAAACCTCCAGGGACCTGCAGCGCTTGAAGTTTTTATCACTCATCTATTCATTACTCAGTAAGAAGAGTTAATGTTCCACTATGCTAAGTTTGTAATGTTTACAGACAGGGCTCTGAGTGTTAATCACTCTGTGTTTAGCAGTGTTGGGTTGTGAACTATTTACCATCATTATCACACAGTTGTTATTGTTACTTCCTGTAAGTGTGGCAGTGACAGAGACATTAACATCTGTAATAGGTCTCTTTAATTTTCTATAATAATAATTTTAATATGCAGCATAAACACATGTCGTTGTTAAGCAACAAGGTAATACCTCTGTGAAACAAAATGTAATATGCTCTAATTACCTCTGGCTTGCTCAGTTTGCTAATGTGATAGCTTGTCTGCTGTCAGTGTAGACCTTTGTGTTTTTCTTGCTTTGCTCATAGTTGGTTCTGAAGTCTTCTCTCCTTCCTGCATTTTGTTAAAGTGGAAGCAGGAAGGAGAAGAATTTAAAATTATTAACTCCAAGTTTGAAATGAAAGCTCACTTTTACTTGTGATGGCAGAGCAATGCAGACGCACCAGCACAGGTCTATATGCAAACGGCAATGTTGACCACTTATAGCAGGAATTAAACACAGTACTATAAATTTAACCTTTGAGATCAGCAGCTTGGACAGAGTCAAGTTCACATCTATCCCTTACATCTGAATTGTACTTCTGGGTCAGAGCCATGTTATAACCAGAACAGCTTTTTAACCCTGCACCGCAATATTCAACGTAACCTGACGTGCACCTCCCAAGAAATGGAACTACAAATCGGGTCAACGCATACCCTGACGTCTTGAATGGCGTGGAAGGTTGCAGTGTAGGGACAAAAGGAGTTTCCAGTTACTACTCAAGATTTAAAGTCTAAATCAAGCTTCAAGTTTGCATCTAAAGGTCATATGGAGCTTTAACCTATTTGGCATCCCTGTCATTTAACATACTCTGGACGCGTTTGCCTTGAGTTGTTCAGCTGATATTTGTCCTCTTATGTTTCCTAATTGTCAGTTTAACTGCACACTCGATCACTGCTCTCTTCTCATGCCAGCAGCAGTGCAGCTTTTCCAGATTTTCCACAGATGATTATTGATTCTCGCAAACCAATGGCAGTTTAATTTAATAAAATTTAGAATATGTGTTGACAGCTCTGCTCTGTCGCTACTGTACGAGCGACAGTATGTTTCTAAAGGCTCTAGGCTCAATTGTCTGCATGTAACCTTGAGGTGAGACGCCATAACGTCAGTACATGCTTTTGTGACATTTGACACGGCCTCTCTAAATGGCAGTTGTGTTTGTGTGTGTGTGTGCCCTTCTTTTCTCCTCAGTCTGGGCTGGTGTACACGGAGGAGGAGTGGCAGAAAGAGTGGAATGAACTGTTGAAGCTCGCCTCCAGCGAACCGAGAATACACTACAGCACCAACGGCACCAACGGGTAAGGCCTGGCCCGGACAACGCAGTGACTGTTAACCCAGCACACTTAGTCACAGTCATGTTTTTATTCATGAACAGACAAGCACACTCACAGTCACAACTGAGTGACCGGCCCTCATTAGTCCATCTGCTTTTTTACTGTGGCAAAAAAAAGTCCACTGGGTCGAATGCAGTGACTGTAAAGCTATAAAAACCAAAGCCACACTAACACAATGTGGTTTTTAAGTTTTACTGTTAGCCAAAGTTTCAAGTTGGTAGTAATAAACTGTTATCTTTAGTGTAAACAATCATCTCTGATAAACAAGAAACTGTTGCTGTCGTTGTTTCCAGAGTGGAGTCTTCAGACGAGCCGGTTTATGAGAGTTTGGAGGAGTTTCACGTCTTTGTCTTGGCTCATGTCCTTAGAAGGCCCATCGTGGTGGTCGCTGACACCATGCTGAGGGACTCGGGAGGAGAGGGTAAATAAGCCTGAAAAGACTTTTCATTATTTCACTTTCAGTTTAGTTTTATTGTTTTTCAATGTTCCATTTTCATTAGTTTCCATTTTTAACCTGCAGCCATGAAAGTCTGATGAGGGATTGTTGTCAGCCCTCCGGGCGTGCGGCGTGAACACCCAACTTTCTGAGCACTCTAAGCCGAGATCGAGGGGACGTAGGATTTTCAAATTAATGCCTTAGCTACATTTACTTAAAACTCTTCGATGTTTGAATAAACCTTTACCTCAAGGTCAGAGGTCAGGTTTTTGGAAAATCTCGTGAACACAATGAGTTAAAAAAAGATGTCACTGTAGATTTTTAGGTTTTTATTAGATGCAAGTTGTAAGTAGTTCAGAATACTTATTACAATACACATGTAAAGATGTCACAGTAAATATACACTCAACTGCCACCTTATTAGTTACAGCAGAAATTAACTAAGTCTGACAACATTTACTGGCTGTCAGGAGTGGCACACAGTGTGGTCCTCTGCTGCTGTAGCCCGTCTTCTGTTTTTTTGTTTTTTTTTTTTTTTGTTTTTTTTTTTGGACCATCATCTGTAAAAACCTTAGAGCTGCTCGTGTGGGTCATCTTCACTATCAGTGGGTGGGATTGTTGATTTGACCAAACTGACAAAAACTACGGTACAACTAAAGGTGTTTCCTGTAATTTTTTTTTTTTTTTTATTCCCAATGACCCACTGAAGCCGTGGTCTGCACATCGACAGTCTTTCTGTGCACATGCTGCAGCTTCAAGCTAACAGGCTAGCTGAGACAGAAAGCGATGAAAGCTGTTGATGGAAGACACAAAAGTGGTGTTGCCGGCCTCCTTACACAAATGTAGCAGGGCCTGTTTATTTTCTGTCCACTTATACCCAGAAAATGTATTTTTCCCCTTCAAAGATCATAATCTGTCTTCATTTGGATCCTCGAATCTCCAGCTTATGAAAGATATGAAGTCACAGACCAGAAATGGGCTTTTCATAAAGTCACGGAACCAGAAAACATTAGCAGCTGCAGCACAACAATCTCAAAGTGATGTAAAGGCTAGTTTTATTTGTATGAGCAGCCAGTTTATGAAAAACTGTGTTTTCCAGCGTTAGTGGAAATTAGTTGGGTACATTCACGTGGGATTAAGATTCCAGATGAGCTCAGCTTTTTTTAAGACTATTTTTCTGTGAACAGGAGTGTAGATGTTTGTCATTTACAGATTACAAAACTGAGGCCAAACAAAAGCTTTGAACCAGATAATCCATGATTCATGATTGCAGTATTTCAAATGAACTCTGCCCTTCTGATATCTTAAAGTTAAAACAAACAGTATGAACTCCTGGCAGCCTTTTATGTTTTCCCCGTGCTTCAGAGGGTTTCTCTGGTTACAGCTGGGCTGTGACGGCTTGCCTGTCTCGTCCCAGGACAGGTCTCACAAAAGACTCATCTTAATAACATTAGAGTTTCACTTCCTTGTGGAATAAGGTTAAATAAATATATTGGAGCACTTTGTTTGGAAAAACAAATGTGAAACCAGCATTCTTGGGAATAAACTGAAGCATGAACAGTTTGCTATCTTTTAGTAGCTGTTGTTGTTTTTTGATAATGATCTTTTCCATTTCAAGTAGATTAAAAATCTTCCAACAAGTGAGGTATTGTCCTTGTATATCTTTATTTTACTCGTATGTTTCTGTTGTGCTTTACTGACTGAGAAACAGAGCTGAGGTCCCGTTTCGCAGATGTTTAATGTGCTTATTACTCACCCTCCAGCTTTTGCTCCCATCCCATTCGGAGGCATCTACCTACCGCTGGAAGTGCCATCTGCCAAGTGCCATCGCTCTCCGCTGGTCCTGGCATACGATCAGGCGCACTTCTCTGCTCTGGTCTCCATGGAACAGAAGGACAGCTCAAAAGAGCAAGGTGATGCTCTCCATCATCCTTTAAAATGATCGCATAAATATTGATTCCTTTTTCAAGGGCTGGTAGTAAGCAGCTGATATCTTAAAGCCATAAAGGCGAGTACATCAATCAGGGGAATGCTTATACAAATATTCCCCCAGAGAAGTTGATGAGTTTCTAGTAAGCACTAGGGGTTTCTTTCTTACTTTACAGCTTGGTGCCGCTGCTTGATGGGGAAGTCCTTTTTGCGTATTGTTCTTGATGATTTATTTGGGAATGATGACTAAAGAGAACTGGGCTTCCATGATCCATGGAGCTCAGCTCCAGGTTGGGCTAAAAATACAAGATGAAAGATGTTATCAGGGGTCCAGTAATGATGCTAACTGGGATATTTTTAAAATGTGTTTTTGTGTTGTTGTTGTTTTTAAACAACTGGAAAAAAAAGATATTATTAACATTAGAGCACCAGCACACTCATGTGTAGATTGGTTTTCCATTTAGTCACAGCTCTCTTCTCTTTTTGTAAGTACTGCACTCTCGCCTGAACTTGGCTAAACTACGGTGAATGCCTCTGACAGTATTTGCACACTAAAAAACTGCCCACAAAAAAACCCCAGTGACCCCAGGAATCCAAGGCTGTGCTTCTGGCTCGGACGTGGCTGGTCTGCTCCTTCACTTTGTGACTTCTTTGGCATGCAGTGAATCTTGGGATAGGTCGAGTCACATTTGTGGGGAGCCTTGTTTATACTACTCCTGATGCAGCCTTGGAAGGATTTGCAATCAAATAAGGACGCAGCCATAGTCTGAATTCCCATGCTAATGTCAATAGCATGGGAATTCAGACCATGCAGTGATTTAATGTTTTCCGATTGCAAGAGTGGAGTCTAAATCCTGATTTTATGCACAGTTCTATACTTGAAATTCACTGCACAGAAAACTCAAAACCATCCAAAGCCAACTGCTAAATATTAAATAGGAGATGAAAGATGCTGTTTGCCCACAGTCCTCACTTATGTAGGTGTATTTTTTTTATTGTTTTCTGATGTTTATTCTTGTTTCCACCAGCAGTTGTGATCCCTCTCACTGACTCAGAGCACAAAATGCTGCCACTGCACTTTGCTGTGGATCCAGGGAAGGACTGGGAGTGGGGGAAAGATGACACAGACAACGTGATGCTAGCAAGGTACAAAAAGATTTTACTTTTTTAAATCCAGCTTTGGTTGTCTGTTCTGTTTGGTTTGTCACTTACAAAGGACACGGTTAACAACTAGAGTGGCACATGCTCACTTGTGCGTGCTTGCCCTTATTGACAGCTGTCTCTTTAACACGAGTCTCAGTGTGTAGGGATTGACTGCTGACTCCAGATTAGTGACAATTAGATTAGCTCAGACGCTTCTCTATGAATGAACCAGAGGAACGAGCACTAAAATAGCCGCTCTGCAAAAAAAAAAAACCTTCCACCCTATTTACGTCAGTGAGTGACACCAGAGGTCTTATTCAGATGAAACGGCGGGCTGAGATGATGTTATGTGAGTGGCTGTTAACATTGTTTGAAAAGGTCATTGACTTAAAAGGCCATAGCACAACAAGAGTATACGACAATGAGATGCTTTTAGTGATTTTGCCATTTACTCCACCATTTAGATCCATGTGAGTCTTTACTTACTTTATTTTAACTTTACCTTTAAAGAGCACGTATTCTCATTATTTCCAGCTCAGTCTTTGTACTCGGGGACTCTGACAGAGCAGCTTTCTATGAGTCACTGTTTGGATTAATTCCTTATTTTGTACAGGAGCTTATTTTAAAGTGACTTTTGGTCACACTTTATAATACCCATCATTAATTGTGAGTTGATAGGCAGTGAGAAAGATGGCTTATCTGAGTGAAAGGGCAGGTTTACAAGATGGTAATAAGACCTGCTATGATGGGTGGTTTGGTCATGGTGGCACTAAAAAGAAAAAGAAAAAAAAGAGGAGGCAGAGCCGAGCCAAGGATGTTAAGATTTTTACTTGGAGTGAACAGGAATGACAGGATTAGAAGTCAGTGCATCAGAGGGACGGCTCAGGTCGAGCGAGGCAAGGCTGAGATTGTTTGGACATGTGCAGAGGAGGGACAGTGGATATATTAGACAGATGATGTACATGGAGCTGCCTGGTAGGAGGAGAAAAGAACACCTCAGATAAGATTCATGGATACAGTGACGGAGGACATGCAGACTGTTGGCGTGACAGAGGAGGATGCTAGGGGCAGGGTGAGATGGAGGCGAGTCTTCGAGGCAGATTTTGATGACATGCACACACGGTTGTATATGTCACGTACTTGAAGCTATTTGCTTGTTTACGATTGTAAAACATGGGGGAAAAAGACATCTGTCTTTTTAATATTTGTAAAACAAGTAATAGTAATATAAATTTCAGTTTTTTAAAAGCCAACCACAATTATATTTATAGATGCACTGCAGTGTTTAGCTGTCCTCAGTCTGTTGTTATGCTGTTATATAATAGAAATGGAAATAATAGAAATATCCTTTATTATCCTCATTAAGGAAATTCATGTGTTCCAGCAGGAAAGTGAAAAATGGAGTATGCAGATTCACACACAAGTAAGGAATAAAATAGAAGAAATAAGACAAGAAATAAGTATTTCCTTTACTTATTCGAATAATGGTGCAATTAATCAGCATCTCCTCAACATTACACAGGGCAAATTTACAACAAAAGAAAAAAAATACAGTGAATGTTACATTAAATGGCAAAATTTACTTGTTACTGTTTATTTATGAGCAATTAAAAGTATTGCCCAGCTTTCTTATGCTTAACGACAATGCTGCGTATCCGAGGTGACCATATTAGAGACATTGTTGCTTAATGACATCATTCAGAACCAAAAATGAAAAAAAAAAAAAAACCCATCAGAAATTGAACATTTACAGCAGCCTGAACTTTAGGCTCACCAGGGATTACTTATACGTATGCCAACCTCCTTATTTGATAGATATAGCTGTAGATGTAGGTTCACTCTAAGAAGGCAACTGACTGCCATTTATCACATGAAACAACTTATGTTCTGTTTTTATGCTTTCACATCTTGTTCTCACTGTAAGACCTAAATCTCTCTTCACCGCTGTGTTTTTGTTGTTGACTTCCCTTTGCAGCTTGTTTTGTATCTATTTTTCTGCCCGTTATTATGATGCTTTAGAATCCAGCTCATGACTGTTGTCTGTGTAATGACAAAAACGCTGTTACATTATAAAAATAACGTGATCGGCTACCCAAACAACAACAGTAATTACTTTTCCATTAGCACAGGAAGCCCTGGCAGAAAGTTCCCTCTCACTGAACTTTACCTTGTTTTTCTCTCTCTCTCCCTTTCCTTCCCCCTTCGACCCAGTGTGGCTCTTTCTTTGGAGGCCAAGCTCCAGATGTTGCACAGCTACATGACGGTCACCTGGCTGCCCCTGCCATGCGAGGTAAGGATTTTTAATCCAGCACTTCTTGTGAAATGGCTGACAAGTTAGCTGAGGAAGATGGCTCAGAATTGAAGACTTTAATACTTTGCCAGACAAATCTGGTTTTGGGTTATTAGAAAAGGAACTAAATCCTGATGTAATCAGATAAATGCTTCAGGGGTTGGTGATGAATGTTAATTCCTTCAATTATTACAAACAAGAGCAGAATTTCTTTCCTTTTCCTTTGGGCCAGCTCTCCCTCTGACTGCTGTATATGTGAAAACAAACAACAGTGGCCCGTTCAGGTCAAAAAGTCACGCCATGTAAACACTATCACAAAGCTCCTCTTGTGTCCCATGTGGTAACGTCAGGAAGCTCGGACGAGCAAGTTCATAGCAGTTTCATGGTTATGCTACAAGGAATGGCAGCTTACATGAAGCCCTGTGTTGTTAGAGGGAGTTTTTCTGTTTCCACAGGATAGCCACGTGATGGCTTAGTTTCTGAAAAATGGTGCATTTATCTGATTTCGGTCACTGCATCACTGCAGGTCGTGTTTGTAGAAGTTAAATGACATCTGGACATGTTTTTTTTTTTTTCAGCATTTGGGAGCAAAAAAGAGCTTCTTGAATCACTTTTTTCACTTTCTTCATACCTTTCTTCTGCCATAAATGTGGTGGACCTTGGTTATATAGTTGTATAATTTTCTCCTACTTGTCTGCAATTTTTTTCACTAGAACTTGTTCTGCTTTGTTTGTTGCAGCAAGCCCCGCTGGCCCAGCCGGAGTCTCCTACGGCATCAGCTGGAGAAGATGCCCGGTCGCCTCCTGACTCCGGAGAATCGGACAAGGAGTCTGTCAGCAGCAGCTCCAATGGCAACGGAGACACAACCACAGGATCAACAGTCAATGGAGGGGGATCTTTGGCCAAGAACAGCTCCTCCTCTTCATCTAGTTCATCCAGCAGTGGATCAGCAGGGAAGGACAAAACCAAGAAGGAGAAGGACAAGGATAAAGACAAGAAGAGGGCAGACTCTGTGGCCAATAAGCTTGGCAGTTTTGGAAAGAGCCTGGGCAGCAAGTTTAAGAAAAACGTGGGTGGGCTGATGCCAGGAAAAAATGTTGGAGCTGGAGGTGCCAAGCAAGAGGGTGGGGAGAAGAAGAAAGGCTCATTTAGAGGGAGGAAGGGCAGCAAGGATAGCTCGCCTTCTGCCCACGCCTCTGAGGATTCTGGGAAAGGCTCTCCCTCCTCGGGCAGCGAGCGTCTCAATGGAGCCGGGAGCAGCATGAGCAGCAGTGGTGGGAGCAGCACTGAGAGCGAGCCCTACAAGTACAGCGCCGATGTGAAGGTCAGCCTCGGCATCCTGCGGGCCGCCATGCAGGGGGAGAGGAAGTTCATCTTTGCCAGCCTCCTCACCACCAGCAACAGGCAGCCCTTCCAGGAGGAGATGATCCAGCGTTACCTCGCCGATGCAGAGGAGCGCTTCCGGGCTGAGCAGGAACAACAGCGCCGCGAGGCAGAGAGGAAAAGCATCGCTAACAGCCTCCAACCCCCCAAGAAGGAGGTGGTTGGTTGTTCAGAGCTAAGTTACCGGCCTTACGAGCCCAAAGAGGAGCTATCGGAGAACTCGTCGCCTTCCTTCAACACGCTTAAGCTGTCTCCTTTGAGTCCCTCTATGTACTCGGCTGTTGTGCCCATCCCCAGGCCCTCCTTCATTGACCAGCCTCTTCCTGCAGCCCCCCTGACCCAGCATCTTCACATGCATAGCTACGTTGATAATCGACGCCAGCTAGCTGGTGGCTCCTCGGCAATCTCTTACCCTGGCCTCCCCTCGTATGCAACCCTCCCCCGGCACGGCCCCACTGCACAGCCTCCCTCCCATCCCCAGTACAATAACTCGCAAGGCCCCTCCTCCCTCAGTCCTTCCCGCCTCGCACCCTCATATCCCCCCGAATTCGACCCACCGGACTACCCCGGGGCTGAACTCACCACTGGGAACTACACCAACGGCTTCCGGGACATGAGCTCCAATCTAGACTGTCGGAACGGGCAGCCCCCTGTCAGACACTACTCGTTGGGCAGTGCTAGCGGATTGGCCGGCCTGCAGTCCAGCCGCTGTCGGACACCCAACTGCAACTACTACGGACACCCCGAGACGGGCAACTACTGCTCCTACTGTTACCGGGAAGAGCTGAAGAAGAGGGAGACAGAACCGGCCATCCACAGGTTCTGAGCAGACCCCGTTGTGGCTTGAATTTGACGAGTGGCCTTTTTCACGACTGGAGCGGATCAGCCTGTGGATGGACGAGGGACAGGGCAACCACCTCCCTCATCTTTTATTCTTAGCCGTGTCATTACCTGTTGAAAGTACCAAGTGAGGCTACATAACTACAGGATACACAAGGTGGTCTTTGACTGCCAGGGTCACGTTAGACCTTAGAGTAAACTGCACTTCTGTTACATTTTGCTGTGGCTCTTATGCAGGCGTTGTGTACGAGTGTGTGTGTCTGTGTGTGTGCGCGTGTGTGTGCGCGCGTGAGAGAGAGAACTGCAAACTCTCAAGTCTTGGAGTTGGAACGCCTTGCTACTATCTCCTCCTAGTGGAGCGAATGTATATGGCAGGCATCATACATGACACTCATCAATACATGTACAGAACACACATCCACACTAAGTAATACTTACACTACAACATAAACAGAGATGCAAGCACAAACGGAAAAGGCGTGAGTGTCTCTGCTCCATTTCTATTCTGTGATGATTGGATTGGTTCATTAAGGGATGTTTGAAGTCACGTCTGGTTATAAGGTGATTTCAGTGTTACAGATACAGATATTAACACTATTATCATTAGATGCTTGTACCTCGGGAAACAGCACAATTAATCCTCGTCGAGTTGCTTTTTTTCCTCTTTTGTCGCATAAAATGCACACTGAAACTGTCGTGTGATGCTCATGATAAGCGTTCTGTAGGCTGCTGCGGTGCTAATGTTACAGAACGCGTTTAAGACGACTGCTCTGCACTGCACTCATTCGGGCAAAGTAACTATCACTTAAAAAAAAATCTGCATTTTTGTCCAATGCTGTAAATTGGATTATGAAGATGTCAGCCCCCCTCCCCCCCCCCCCCCCTCTTTTTTTTTTTTCTTTAATATTAAGAGCTATTGACCAGGTCACATGATTGACCGGGCATCATAGATCAAAGACAAGATAGAAACATAGTACGATGGTAAGGTACTGTCCCGGTCCAGAGTATTTCTTCTGTTTGTTGGAATGTTTTTCTTTTTGTACTCGGGTCCTCCTGTTTCCTGTTACAATGGTTGATGTTTGTGTGGCCTCGAGATGCAATAATATGTGAAATGTGAGATGAAACTTAACGTTCAGAACAGCAGATTTTTGGAGACAACAGTCAATAACTTAATTTAGTTGAACATTAATAAGCACATTTTGGGATTTTTTTTTAGGAGAAAATTTATGGCTTTGTTACCAAACATGTTGCGTTAATCAGTGGCGATTTCTCTCTCCATGACGCAAACTGACACAAACACTCGCCTGGATGTGAGAAACTGACATGGTATTAACAAATTCTGGGGTTTTTTTTGTTGTTGTTTTTTAAATATTAATTTTATAATATTTTCCCTCTGTTCTCTCTGAAGGTTTAGAAATGTAAAACATGTTTTATGTGGTCTCCCCTGAAATTTTAATTAATAAGGTGTTCTGATTAATTAGCTGCTTATTGGTTTGGCTATTTACTGCAAATTTAGAGGTTCTGCTGAAGTTTTTTTTGTTTTTGTTTTTTATTTTTGCATTCGGTCTGTCAAAGTTGGTTGTTTTTGCACAAATTTGAGCACTTTTCCTGATGTCTGTGAACTCAGAGCTTTACTGGTTTTTAGTTGGTGCAGACACTGCCACCTCTGGTTCTGGGAAGTCAGAGACCACGGGTCAGACGATTTTTTGTTGCAGGACGCAGAAGATGGTGTCACCATCTCGCTCAGTGTCCCAGTTGCCTTTTTTCAGCATTTGCAAACCAAGAGGCCAACTTCAAGTATCCACTGCTTGCCTGCGGTTTTCACAAATTCTGTACCCAAAACTCAGCAAATTATTTCATGAGTCTGATGAAGTGTTCAGTTTGATTTTTTTCTTCTTTTTTTCTTTAAGACTGTTTTAGTTGTTGACAAATTAATTTCTAATATTTATTATTTCCCCCTGTAATTAAGCTATGGTGATTAACTTTGACAGAGCAACTCTGGTTGTTGTACTCTTGTCCTTTTCAGACGTGAGATACTTGACATCATGCTGTTATTGCTTTCTAACACTGGCGACACTGATGGAGAGATCCACTGTGTACATCCATATGTGCAAAATACTTTACGTCAGCTCGAGAAGTCTGACTGTGTTTAATTCGCAGTCTGAACCGCCACATCAGATTCAGAGAAAGAGGTCTGTCTCTTCTGGACTGAGTAAAGAAAGAAGTATCAAATAAGTAACACAGTCAGAGATGTCGTGACGTGGCTGTAATTTGTGTTTCTGGTTTTCTCTGATGAGCTGAGCTAGTGTCAGTCAATGTTTTCATTTTAGTACAATTCCCACATTACTTACTAAACCTAAAATAATACAGTAATCCTCACCTGCAGCTGGAGCACAGCTGGCTCCCGCGTGACCGGCCTCAAAAGAAAGCATACCTAAACCTAAACCTCAACTGGCAGTTGGCCTCGTAGATTTGCTGTTGTGACCTTTTACAGAAAAGGATCAGGGTGTCTGCAAAGGGCTTTAGAGAAGCACAATTCAGTCTGCAATACACTGCCTCTTCCAAACGAGGGCGCCCTTCTTTCGTTTTTCTTGGTTTGTACTTTTCTCTCCTGCAAACCTGCAAACACACAAAAACCAAATGTTTCTGACTAATTTCTTCAGGCTTAATTTCACTCTGTGTAACACAGTATTTTCTCTAATGCTGGTCAAAGGACCAGAATTTCTTCAGCTTTTTTCTTTTTGCTGTGCTTTATAGCTTTAACAACATTAAAACACTGACGTTTTGCTCTTTCCCCAAAAGGCATTTGCTGTGTTTGTGTGTCATCATGTGTTCATGAAAGTGGATTTGTTTTCATTGAGATGAGACCCGACCGGCAAGCGTTTCTCTGAGTGCTGATGCCTGTTTTGTTTTTTGTTTTTTTAAATTTAATTATTTTTTTATGTGTATGTGTGCATACCCTTTCCTTCCCTCCATAGTAATAATTAGCTTACAAACCTTTTTTCAATTTAATTTTTTTGCAATGACATGGATGCCTCAGAAACATGTAAAACATCAGACTTTACAGGCTACGAACACTTTTTTTGTATTGAAGAAAAAAAAAAAAACAGTGAGAGGATGTATAAATATGTTCGGAGTTATTTTTGTAAGCCCAAAGTTTTACAGTGTTTTTAAAGGGTAAGAATGTATATTGTTGGACATGAAAACAGGTCGGGATTGTAAGAGGCTGTATTTGGGGTATAACTGGCGTTAGGAATAAAGACATTTTGGCTGTTGAAGGTGACCCCGCAGACGAGCCTTTTCATACTCGAGGCTCTCTCATTGCAAACTAATTTCCTCAATGCTGACCTAATAATTCGAGAATATATATTTATAGTGAGATTTTTTTTTTTTTAAAATAGGGTTCCTTGTGGAATGTTTAGTTGAAATGATTTTAGGATGTTCTTTCTCACATGGCTAATTGTCTAGCAGTCTGGCTTTTATTTTATTGCCCTTTTTTTTCTTCTTCTTTAATTTGTAAATGAGGTTTTATTTGCTGCAGCAACCATTTCCTGTGCCAGGTGATATTGACCCAGCTCATTTCCTCCAAACCAGAAGAGAAATGGCTCAGAATTAGTTTGGTGACAAAACCGATCCGATTATATTTTTCTATATCGTTGACACTGTCGTTTCTGTGAGAGCAGAAGATTCCTCCTCAGAAACATTAACATGGAATACTTTTGAGTTGCATGGGACTGAAAATGTTGCATGTAAATGGCAAAACATTCTACCAAATTTGTGCATTATCTGAGCTTAATTTCAGCTGTCCTGGTATTTTAGTTGGTTTTATTTTATTTATTTTATTTTTATCGAATAAATATTTTTCTTTTTTCCTTTTAGTTTTGAGAGGAGAGCTCTAAGGCTGTGTGACAGTGCAATCTGGACAGAAAGAACATCAGATTTTATGTTAGGTTGTTATTATTATTATAATTATTAATTTTTTTGCACCGTTTGAATAAATTCTCATTGTATTAAAGAAAGCTTTGTTTTCTCTTTCATGTGCTTTTCATAAGCAAAGTTTCTTTTGTAAAAAATCTCCAAATTCTTTAGTTGTAAAAGGTAAAGCCACAAAGTTTGTGCTATGAAATGAATCCATAATGTTGAAGAGCTACTGCAGAATTGAGTCCATACACCTTAAACCTAAATTGGGGGACCAAGCACAGAACAGTCATCAACAAGTCATTCTCACCTCACCAAAGAGGCGTCCATCCCACTCAGATTCATGAACCACATTAACTGTACAACTGACTCAAAGGGGCAGAGGGTCGTTAAGGATGGTCCCAAACACCTTTAAAGCAATAGAAGTTTCTGGCACAAACCTACTTAAGGTACATAAAGAAGGAAAAATAAGCCAAAACTCTGCAACACTTACATAAAACAACTTATTCTTAGACTGCCCTGTTTTAGCTCGTGGCTTTCATCAGCATGATCAGAAATCATTATTAAAATCAATATTTCTTCTGAGTCTTAGTCAGAAAAAAAAGTGCATTTTTAACATTATTGCGTCACTTTACTGATTGAGCTAAAATCTGGCATATTGTACTCTTAATTGATCATGATTGCAATCACAGAAATTTCTTCTTTTGTATTCTGTCATTAACCTAAGTTCATACAGTCGGGGTTTACGGTTTTCCTATAACTGGGCAGCTCCCAGAAAACATCCTCCAAAAGCAGGGCACCAAATCCCTCCCACCCCTGAGTGCAAGTACAAAAGACCCACGCAGTTTCAGACCACTCACTTTATCAGGAGTTTATTAAAGTAGTTTAGAAGAAACACAAAGAGATTTCACTGAAACAGAATAAACTCAGCAGTTTTCATTGTGTTAATACTTGTGTGTTTCATCTTAACCTTGCTGCATTATACATCGCTGAATAACTCCAGCTCAGATGATGCACGGTCCTGTGTCTGGGACTGTTTTATATATCAGAGAAATCGGAGACCCTTATGTAATATTGAACAGTTTCCCATGTGGTAAAAAATCCAGACCTCTCTCTATTATAGTTCACAGGGACACGTTCTCCCCACCTGTTGAGCGGGGCTCAGTGTCGCTCTACACTATTCAGACTTTCCCTGTTCTCGCTGGAAAGGAATTTCCTCTAAATAGGTTTTCTGTTTGTCTGAAAGAGAGACTGACGCTTTATTTGCTCAGGTTTGGATGAGAGAGAAGAGGACTCTGCAACAGGATCAGAAAAGGAAACAAAAAGAAGGTAAACTAGCAGGATTGTTCTCTTCTTTTTTCTGGTTTCTAACAGCAGAGAGATTAATTTCTATTTTTTTTTTTTAAATAGATGTTGGCTCAGTGGCTCTGCTACAGTTTCCAGACCAAAGAACTTGACAAATGTGATTCATTCATTGTTTTCTTGGAAACATTTAAGGCCAAACTAGTCGAATTTTCTTCATATGAACTTAAAACAGTTTTCATCTGTATGAAAATAAACACACACAGAGGTCAGCTTTGGCACTACTGTGCACAAACACAAACCCTAATAAGAAGTTTGCAATACTGATGTATTTTCTTCTTTTCTTAAAATAACTATTTCTTGCAAAATTACACATATTTAAAGAACAGCTGGTACATTTATAACATGTGTCTCATGGACATACTCCACTGACATGTGTAAACATACACAGTATATAGGCCAAAACTAGGCAGATTTTTTTGTAATTTCTTTAGGTATTCTTTTTTTTTTTTTTTTTTTTTTTTTTTCACTTACTGAATACGGGACAGACTTGACTGGGGGAAAGAAGGGGAGAAAGAAAGAGGGAAAGAGAAACAGCTGAGAAGAGGGACGGGGGAGAAGGGCAAAAGACAAAAACCAACAGAATGGGCAGAGAAAAAAAATGCATATATCAATCACCTGGATCACCTGCTGAGAAAGAAAAAAGAAAGCAAGCAGAAGAGAACAAGAGTAATAGAATAAACAACATCACAATGATATATGGGAATATGACAGTAAATACTAAATGTTAAACATTATTGTGCAGCACAACAGAACACAGTGTGCTTTGAGGTAGGAGCCAAAAAGGGTGTAGTTTGTGGGTGTGATCACCCGTGTGTACACCTGTGAGCATGGACGCGCTTGTTTTTTGTTTTTTTAAAAGGTTCCTTCATGTAATAATCTGCTAGAGGGTGTGGGGGGGCCACAGCCCCGTCCTCCAGGGCGTGAAGCAGGTGTGGAGGAGATCAAAACTCCAGACATCCAGAGGCCCCCAGAACACAAGAGACCAAGGAAGACCAACAGAGGGGCAGCCGCGCCACTGTCCCAGAAAGAGCTGAGGAGAGTCCCAGATGAGGGCTCACTCAGCAGCCGCGGAGCAGAAGCCAGGGGGAGTTGCAGTGACGCGCCCGTGAGCTCCGCCGGCAGCCAGCTGCGCCTGAGTGACCGAGCCCCAGGCCGAGAGGCCGGGGGCACCCCACCTCCGAAGTGGCCCGAGCGAGCCCCAGGCTCCAGGCCCCGATAAGCGGCCGCCAAGGAGTGAGCCGGTGTGTACCTGGACGCCCATCCCCGGATACAAAGAACCACCAATGCACCGACGTCTGAGGGAGTCCGCCACTGGCAGGGGAAGTGGTGGTAGGGGGAGATAGGCCTCCAAACCTTGGAGGGCCTGAGATGTCCCCAGAGAGGTGGCGCCTGACACCCAACCTGACATATAGACACAGACATACAGGCACACACAGATACAAACATCCATTCCCACCCTCATGCTCTCATATGCACTTACTCCACACTCAACCAACCTGGAGACAGACATAAAGAGACGTTGTACACACGATCACACTCCCCAAGCGTACTCTACAAATCGGGTCTAGGTGCCCCCGCCCCTGGAGGGGGGAACTGCACCCAGACCCAGGTGGTGTTTCCCTTTTCCCTGCGGTGGGGGGAGGCAGACCGCCCCGACTCCGCAGCAGCAGGAAGGCTCCACACTCCAGACCGCAGTCGGACGGCCAACTCCTCCTAGTCCTAGCCCCCCTGCTCCAGCAGGTCGCAGAGAACGGGGGTGAGAGAAGACTCCAAACCTCCCTCCACCCGCTCATTGTAGTGTTGATGCATGTGTGTTTTAGGGTGCATTTAAAACCCAGGAGGGCATGGAGCTACCTGCCAGAGAGCAGCAGGTAAGCGCATGGTCCCTCCTGCTAGCCCTCAATGTCTATGTGTATTTAAAATTGAGAGGTGGGCAACGATGCCAGGGGTGGGGTGTACACCCTGATGGTACTTTGGACTCCGTGTATCGTGCCCACCCCCAAGATCCTATATGTATGTGTAATGAGAGTGTGAGTAATGTGAATGTCTAAGTTGTGGGATAAAATTGAGGCAGAGGCAGCCAGAAGGGGACAGGGGGGGGGGGGGTAGCCTCCTCTGCACCCTGGTGACATACCCCTACTCCAAGGCCCTGCATGTGTGGGTGGTTGTGGTGGAGCGGGAAGAGGGAGGCAGCTGGAGATGGGGAGGGAAGGAAGGGAGGGGCAAGTGACCCCTCCCTGGGGCCAGCTCCCCCGCTGACCCCAGTAGGCACCCCCACACTCCGCGACCCGCCAGGGAAAGGGGGCCCAGGCCCATCCAGACCGGGGCCCAGTGCAGCAGTGCCGCCTGGCCCCACAGAGCCCGGGACAGTCCACCCAACCCCACCACAGAGAAAACTTCTTTAGGTATTCTTGAGGAATATTTCTTTTGTTCTTCTTTGGATGTTGGCTGCCTTTTTGTTGTAGCCCTTGTCATGATGACCCCACACTGCTTCCATAATGTTGAAGTGTGGACTCTGGAAAGGTCAATCTGTGGCTGATAATTTCCCATTGTGTATGTGTGTGTGTTTTTTATTCACTGTACTTGCAGTGTGTTTGGGATCATTGTCAAGTTGTAAAACAAATCCGTTGCCAATCAGATCTTTTCTGGGTGGTATTTCATGGCGCACCAAGACCTGTCACTTCTTTTGTCTTCCACTTGCTCAGCTTCCTCAAAATTGACTTTACCATGGTGAGATTAAGCCTTCAGTTATTAGCTCTCTGGGAATCGCCTTGTTGTGGCAAAATATTTTATGTCGGTCTTTGGTATTTTTTCTGCAGATTAAAATAAAGAAATATAAAACAAATTTTGTGCTTTGCCACAAGGTGCTAGTGACAAAATAACTAAAGATACATTTAAAAATTGGTTCTTTCTTAAGTTTACTTTTATGGGTAAACACAAAACTGGGAGTTAGCACACGGTGGTACTGTACACTGGATTTAAAGTAGTCTGGGTACAGCAGAGCTAAAGATAGAATCACATTTTGTGATGTTAGAACAGAGGCCTGATACCATGCTTAGAGTCCTGATTATCATAAAGTATTATAGATACTGTAGCAGTAATGTAATTTATCCCAATGTTTCATTTTTAACAGATATTTTTAGGTCAGTACAGATTATTTTTCCCGCTTTACATTTGCGCATTGCATTTAATTCATTTTAACTTACATAATGCCAGTTCACAAGAACAGATATTAATGAGTTTACAACTTTACAATATTAGAGAAAGAGTCCCAATGATCAAATGTTTCTCTATGAGAAAACACTTGATGGCAGTGGGGAGGAAGAACCCCTTTTTAACCAGAAAAATACCATGGGCCTCGACTGGTTAAGGTAAGAAGTGAAAGAGAAGAGAGAAAAGACGAAAGTATATTAAAATATGATTAAAGTAGTCTGTGAGTCATGAAAAACGAAGTTAAGCGTGTTACTTGTCATCACTTTACTCCAGTTTTCACATTTCTACCGCTATATCTCTGTGTTGAGTTCAAGGGGTTAAGTGAAAGTAGGTAAAACGGTTGTTCAAAGGAATATGACAAAACTTCCTGTCACAGTCTTTCTTCCCTCCCTTATTAACTTTCCATTTGGCAGTAAAGATGTCCTGTGCCTTTAAGAAGCTCCACACCGCTGCTGCGCTTGGCTTTTCTGTTTTTTCCACCGGTGTGTTTCACTATGGCGAAGGCATAAACAAATAGAGCGCTACGCAATGGGCAGCAAAGCCCCAGTTAACGGTGAACACATCTCTCCGTCACGCCACTTCATAAGCGAGTCCTCACGGTCTTAGTTCAGTAGGTTGTGCTTTCGCTTTTCTTTTTTTTTTTAAATATTTGGTGTGGTCATAGTCTCAGATGCTGTCAGTGACAACAGCGATGAAAATAGTTTGCGTGTCCACAGTGAACACCTCAGTTGTAGCAGCAGCCGGTGATACAGGCTAGCCGAGCGTAGCTGCTCGCCCCCGGACGTTTCTTTCGCGTTTTAACGACTGAACATGGGAAGAGGAGAGCGCTAACGTCGCGACCGTCAGCTCATAACAACACAGATTTTTTTTTGATCCACTCTGCGAGCTTTAGTCCGCTCCTGCTCTTCAGTTCAGTGCAAGTTGAGCCGTCGTGAAAAATGTTGACAGGATCTAAAACCACGTTCAAAGTGAGACAAATGCTCCCAGACATCAAGGTAAGGTCACAACGCTCCGGCACGGCTTTGTTATTCACTGATACAGCCTTTGGTTTTTTGATCCTTTCATTTGTGACCGCTCGTTTTCCTTCTTCTGTCTTTCTCACACTCACCACGGAGCTTTTCTACACTTGTTTTGGGCTCGCTCCTGCAGCATGTAGCTTCAGTATGAATGGTGCACGCAATTATCGCCTTGATTTATGATTTTTTTTAGAGCAGGTTTGACCTCTTTAAATTGATCTCGCAGTGCTATAACTCATCAGCACTCCTTGCGTGATTAAACACCTCACAGGCCACAGAGCAGGCAGTGTCATCATGCAGGAAACACTGACCGTCATTCACCAAACTGAGCTATAAATGTACAGTCATGTAGTCAGGTTGCAACCAAAAATCTGCAGTCCCTGCTCAGAGGTTCTTCAGGAGTGTTCACCACTCAGAGCTGGAGCTTTGCAGGGGGGAAACGAGCAAAGGCTGCCTCTGCTTCCCTCTGTGGGGATAACAAGGAGATTTATAATTACAGTAAGGGTACATCGTGTCACCATCGTTGGCTGCACACCTAATTAAAGGCCAGTGAAAGGATGGGGAATCTTAATCACCTCTGGGATTCTGGTGTGGGGATTAAATTGTAGCACATAAAGACAAACGGTGCAGATGGTCTTCATCATTAACGTCAGAGAGCTGTGCGGTGAGCGTTTCAGCCTGCTTTTGTTTACTATTAAAGGTCACCTACAGGGGTGTGTCCACAGATTGGGACATGAGGTGGCCACAGGTCCACCCTGAAATATGAATGTGCCAAAAGTGCTGTAGATACGGGCTTTACAGAGGGTTTTATATATAGAAAAAAAGAAATTACCTTTTTTCTATCTATATGACTACATTATTATACTCACCTTATTATGAATCCAGTCCTGTCGGGGCTGTAAAGGGTCTATTTGTTGCAGTTTCTGTTTTAATCCGTTTTCAAAAAACACTTTTTACCTGGATTAATAAAGGACATATAAAAGTCCCTTTGCCCAAAGCTGATTGCAGCTTCTGGCTTGAGATGTGTTTGGGATATGCTAGAATAGGTTATTTCAAATTCTGTATTATGCAGCTTTTTACTTCTACTCCAGTGTGCTTTGGACATAAATAGTGCATTTTGTACTCAGTACCTTTTATTTGAAAGTTTAAGGAAGTTATTATTTTGCAGATTTTTAAAAATATCAATTTACTAGTATATCATTAATTATAGGTAGCTAAAACGACATTAAAGTACTGTACAGATCAGTAATTATGATCCAATGATGTAATTTAGATCATTCTGAATAATGAGTACTTTTACTTTAGGTAATGCATGTTGATCCTGCAGCCTTGAATCACTTTCTTAAAAATACCAGACTTTTACTTGAATAACTCAAGTACAGAGTCCAAATATGTGTTTATCTGCTTTACAAAACACGTTGTGTGTCCACTTTGTGGTGAGAACAGCCATTAATTGTGCAGGGTGTTGCTATATCTCGTGTACAACCAACATGCAAAATGTCATGTAGCCCATAAGCATGTTGTTTATCACAGAATGCTTATTTCCTGTTGCAGTATGACTGTGACTCAAAATTAGCATGTAAACACCTCCAGGTCCGCACTCTTATCAAGCGTTTGAAGCTTGGGGCAGATTAGAGAATGAATGAGTCAGTTTCTTTACGTCATGGTGCTGGAAATATGCTCTTCAATGAAAACTCAAAGGCTTTGCAGTTTAGCATCGTTGGGCTGATGGAGCTGATTAAAGGTTGATCTGATTAAATCTCTAGAATGAGCTTGTTAACATATAATGCCTGGAAATGGCAGAAATGGCAGCAGAATTGCACGTTAAATGGCAGACTTCCTGTTGTGTTCAGATGATGGCTATGTCTTGGAATTTTACTTTTGCACACATGTATGCAAAATACAGCTCTGGGGCTACTTTGTTGAAATTTTGTTGGGGTGCATGAACTATGTAAATTTCCAGCACTTCTGATGCGTGTGCAAAATTTGTGTTTAGGAACTCAAAAATGGGATTTCTTTCTCTCTTTTTTTTTTTTTTTTTTTGTTACATGCATAAATAATAAAAAAAACAGAGCAATTCCATCATAATTTATGACTGTCACAAAATCAAAAGCCGCCTCATTTGGGAACCGTTGGTTTTAGTCAACTAGGTCAATTCTCTCCACTGTATTTAGTTCTGGCGAAATATTTTGGCTTCCTGTGGCCCCCTTCCTCCTTCTTTGGTCTCTGTTGATAATTTCCTGGTCACGTGATGTTGTAATGAACGGCTTTGACACAGTAAAGGTGAATTTTTTTGATGCTGTCCCCATTTAGGAGCTCCTGAGGGGGTGGGGATTTGAAGAGGCCGTTGGTTTGATGTGCAGCACAAAGCTGTGCGTACACACAGGCAGTATGAATGCGTCAGGATCCGCCTTTTTCCTTCGGGAACAGACTCTTGGCTGTGTCTTTGTGTTGCCTGTCTCTCCTCGGTTATTTTCAGCAGCCGCAGGGGGAAATGGTAACAGATGCCTGTACTCTGCCCTCAAGCGAGGCTTGCATGTGGAGTCGGGTGGGGAGGTGATGTGCGCTGCACAACATCTGGCTGTCACCATGGAGACAGTGGTTTTGCGGTTCAAGACATTTGAATTTGATTACCTCAGAACGAGACTTTCAGGAATCATCACATCCCCCCCGCCTGAACCCCATGTGCCTGAGATTTAGGAAATTAACGTATCTTAACTTCAGCTTCAATGCTTTTATTCATTTCATACCCTCAGCTCACTACTACTCTGAGTTACTGTAATGTAGAGGCTGTGCAGAGGCCACCCACACACTCTTATGTTTCAGTGCCATGAGCATGTGTTAAGATTGGTTTTAAAAAACTGAATCCAACCTGGGCTCATCTCGGACCAGATGGCTTTGCCGTTTGGACGTTTAATCTTCTTGAATCCTGGTGTGTTGCAAAAGGCAAACAAACCGTAATCACACATGGATTTTCATCAGAATTGAGATTATAAATACTTAACACAACAGTGTGACTTTTGAAACATAATGAATTTAACGTTTAAGAAAAATGAATTAAAACCAAAGTGCTTCCAGAGCACTGAATTAAATATTAATGTCGGTTTTCTTGACTTGTGAGGAGTGAGGTTCGGTTTTAGAGGATAAAAGAGCATCTCTGTGACAAAAATGAACAAAAAAAGACAGATGATAAATAATTGTTTGTTTGTTTTTTCCCCAATTATTTTTTATCTTTTCAATTATCAGCTGCTCCCTTATTTCTGAGGGGTCACCATCGTGGATAGATTTGCATATTCAATTTGGTACTGATTTATCAACATGCACTGGGAGTGCACAGGGCTGGCTTTGTGTCTCCTACTGCAGTCTAAGTGGGATCTTTTGCTTGGGAGGAAAATGTGTTAACCAAAGGGAGTTTGTGACGTCCTAATTTATCAACTAGTGCTGGCGATCTCTGGTATGAAGCTGCACTCAGAAACTGTGCTAATTAGTGCAAATATTAAATTTAAAAGTTGAACCAAGAAGATTGAAAGATGAAAGTCAAGGTCAACTTTATATTTCCAGCACATGTAAAACCAGCGTTAACAAAGATCTCCTGTAATTATTAGTGCAGTTTTTAAGTGCAGCTTCCTGTCTAAGGTTTAATTTGACTTAAAGGCTGAAGAGTAAAAATTAATCTTGAGCAAAGACTTAAATGTAGGAGTAGTTTGTGAATTTCTAAAGTGAATTTAATCATTCCACAGATTTGAAAAAGCTCCCTCACCTCTAGTTTAAAGTCTCAGTTTCAGCTCAGTGAAACAGAAAACAACAGCAGCACTTAAATGCTACAAGGATGCGCAGGCCTGCATCTTGACAGAATAACAGGCATATTCAAGCTTGTTTTGGCTGCGCATTCCCCCTGAGTTCACTCTATCTGCATCTCCCAGCCAGCTTTGAAGCAGTCAGCATGAAAGGCACACACCACAAAGCTCCACAGAATCAAAAATGCCAGAGGACGGATCATCTGAGCGCTATTCAGAGTGGCTTAAGATCTCAGCCCCGATAGAAGTGGGCCAAAGTAGTACAGTCACCCACACCCGCTCCCACGGGGCCCCGGCAACACATTCATCACTAGCCTCTGTGCTGCAGATGCTCCCACGGCTTAAACAGAGCGTAACAATGGGTTCCTCTTAACCCCACAGCAGATTTATGGTCCGGTTAGAAGGGGTATTGATCTGGCATTGGGTGATAATTAACTAGCGGCACCATTCGCTAACGGAGAGGCTTGGCTTGTAGAGGCTCGGTCGTTTGTCTCTTTGACTGTATGGAGTGACTGTGATAATGTCACACACGGGTGGTGAACTGTCACACTTGGATAATGTTCAAGTCCAGCGCTGGTATTTCATTTAAGCCATTTGAGACATTAATCTGCTAGAGAGAGACGAGAGAGTGCTGCAGAGACCAGGCAGAGGACGTGGTGCTGCTGATGGGCACGCTGGCCGCTGCGCATCAGACTTATAACCTTTAAGTCACCGAGTCATCTGTCTAGTGGCCATGCAGCCCTCCCCTCCCTTAAATGAAGAGTGTTGTCAGGGATCCTCTGACAGGAAGTGTAGCGACTGATGACATTTGCTGTCAGATTTCATTCAGAGCTTGTGACAGGGCTGCTTCTGTCGTTTGTTCATGTTTGTCTGGTTTCTATAAACAGATATCTGCACAGAGAGATGTTTTTGGTACTGGAGGCTTTCTGGCTTTGCTTTTAGTCCATGTATTGATTGATCAGTCCATTTGGGTGGGTTTTGCTTGCGTGCAGATAATCCTTCAGTGTGATGAGCCCATGACAAACGTGTTTGCAGAGATTCAGTCATGTAACTAAGAGCTATTGTCTGAGTCATTTTTCCTCTTCTCAGTTATTAATCCATTAGTGTGGATTGATTAATTGATCATTTTTAATTAAAGGTGTGAATGTGAGTGCGAATGGTTGTCTGTCTCTCTTCATTAGCCCAGCTGTTGCTAACATAGGTAACTTGTCCCTGTCCTGTGGTAGCTGGGATAGGCTCCAACAACTCTGAAGTGGATAAGCGGGAGAAAATAGATGGATGGATTATTTTCTCGTACTTCATTCAAACCTATGACTGAAGCATGGAACAGGAAGTGTATCTGCTGACTCCACAGAAGGATCCTATGATTGCTGTGCTCAGAGGTTGAGTCGTCAGAAGTTACCTGGTATCTGATCATTGCCAAGTTAGTGGCATACGGGTGATGGTGACTTAAGAGGTGAATCTTATTGATCTGGTAAAATGTCAAGGACTATCAGTGTTTGTCTAAAGTTGGCATTTAATCTCACAAATCTGTTGACTGCTCTGCTCTCCCATCATAACCAAAGCACTGTTTTCATTTCGTGTGACCTTTGAGCCTCACCGTACCGATCTGACAGTGTGTCATTGTCTGACAGTCTACCACAGCCAGACGGGAATAATGTAGAGGCAGATATAATGAAAGACCATCTGTGTTCTTTTTCTTTTTTATTCAAGCTGAGGGTCAAAGTTCAAGACACATTACAAATCGTAGTGGAGACACAATGGTTTGTTTAAACCAATTACCAACCCGCAGTTCTTTCCAAAGTACAACCGATAGCTGGAAACATTTAACATTAACCTTTGATCGAAGCTCCAGAGTTCACCGCAGTGTCAGGGCATATCTGCACATGATCTTAGTAAAGATGTGTAATCATCGTTTTCTTGGCTAACTGTATCCGTTGTGTAAATTAGCGTTACATTTTGAAATGCACCGGACATCAGGGCTGGACATCAGCCACAAGTCCAGCGTCAAACATTTTTTAGTCACCGTCCCATTAATGGTAAAAGAAAAAAGTCCTGTGACCGTTGAAATTGAAGTTGTTGGTCTTTCTTGGGCTGCTCAGTTGCATCAAAAACCATAATCTCAGTTTAAATGTAGCTGATATTGGAGACAGTCAGAGGCAGCTGCTGCCTTAATGATCCTGATCACAGGTTAATCAATGAAACGTTTCTTGGAATTTACTTGTTCTGTGGAAAGATCGTCTTTCCAGCCCGAGCTCTACTAAACTGTGAGTGAGTCTGAGCTGTTATGGAAAGATGGAGGCGTTGCTGTGAAGGAAGGAGTTGGTTTGATTCAAAAGACAAGAGCTTCATATTCATGAGTGCAGAAAAGGAACAAATTTATCCTGATTTAATAATGATTTCGAACAAAAGTCACAATTTGAATAAAAATTAAAATTGGTTGGCTCAGCTCAGTAAGTGGGCCTCGGACTTGGTGAAGCAAAACAACGACTGAATTGTGAGATTTGCTTGTGGGAGGACTTTGACAGTGCGTCCAATTGTATGCATATGGTTTGTTATGGTACTTGCTTTGTGGGGGCCGCTGTTTGATGTAGGAAATGCATTCCTGGTGCAGGGACACCATAAACACATCGTTATTATCAGTGTTTTTATGTCTACACTGACAGTGTTTTTATATATATAACAAAGTCTTGTTAGCAGACAGTCATGATAAAAGATTTAGAATGATTGCTTCAAGGTTTTCTACAGAAATGGGTTAAACTGGATGTTCACTATAGGCCGACGCATCAATTTCCACATTAAATATTAAATATTAACCACTAGAATGCCCAGCTCATTAAAGATTGATAAATATTGATGTATAATTTAATATATTTAATAAACAGTTTCTCTAATTTCTGTGTTTCCTTTTATTAAGATCAAATGGAGCTTTGGCTGAAATTCTGCTGTTTGTCAGCATTTAGTAAAGGCTTGGTGCATTTCCACAGAGGTTGGTTGCCCTTCAGGTTTTTCCTTTTGAGTGCGATTCTATCAGATCTTTTGCTTCTGTGGTATCATCTACAGTAAAATATCACAGGTCTAGCTCTAAAGCAAATCCAACGTTCTGTTTTATGTCTGCCGAGAAAAACACTTCAAAGTGGTCCCTGTTTAGCAAAACTGCATCACGTTCCTTCCGAGTCACCATGTGACTTCCCTCATTCATGTAAGGAAATGAAAAGCACAATATAAATAAACAGGCTGTGGGAGAATGGTGGCTAAAAGCTAATGTGCGTGTGCTATAAGCCAGGCATTACACAGTGGGGGTAGCTTTCAAAATAGACCCAGGATTGTTCATATTAACAATAGAGTCCAAATTTTAACTGTATGTTTTGGTAAAAGACTGCAAATAAAATTCCTTCTCCACCAACTGAGGATATTTAACTTCAACATCATTGTTTTTGGACTGGTTAGATCGCCATTCAAGACTTTTGGTGAAGCAGAGACTCCTCAGAGTGATGCAAATTAAAATAATTTTTAAGATGCGGTAAGCAGTTTAAATATAGGGAATGAAAATGGAACATGATGAGATGTATGTCTACCAAAAAATAAGTTTGTTCCCTCGTGATTTTGGCCACGTGTTTGGGGAAAGAAGTTTGTTCCCGACCCAGGAACAAGGCACGCTTACTGCAGAAGTCTGGCTGCAGTAGCAAAGGGAAGCCATGAGCAATGGAAACTGCAATAAGCCCTGGCCACAGTCCCCGAGGATAAGAGGGAGGGAGTTTGAGGAGGGCAAAAGTGGGGCAGAGAGGGAGACGGGTGGGGGTGGGCAATGAAAGTGATATAGTAGGGTATTCAAAAGCCACACAATGAAAGCAAAAGTGACATGTCAGCAGAAACACGGCCCTGGAAATGTGGTTTTTAAGTGACACGTGAGTCCGAGATTTAAGGGCGGCCTTACTGTGGTCAAAGTATGTTTAAGTTAAAGTAGACATTATCTCAGTTTTCCTTATCTCTTCCTGATTTGCCTTGGTTGTGCAAAACTTGCTTGTGAAGGTTAAATTCTCTGCATTTCACATGTTCTAAAAGTGGGAATCATTCATTCCTCTCCTCTCGTATCACAGCCGGCGCTTCACCTTGTGTTTTGCTGTGTTATTAAAGTGAGTTTACTCGCCTTTCGCGGTGAGGACATGTAGACTTGAGAAATAAATGAATATCTTTGATGTATTTAAAGGGGAATAAGGAATCCAGCTGTGGGTTTTCTGTGGGTGTTGATGGAGAGACAGAAAGAATGTGCAGACATTTTAAAGCCAGATGGGAAAAAAAAATGAACAATGCTCTGGCACAAACGAAGGCTTGTAAAAAAAACTTTAGTGTCCTAACTTTTGTTTTTCTCTAGCGAGGTCTCGTAGCAGACAGTTTTATTCATTTTAGTTTAGCTCGTAAAATGGCTGAAAATAATCATATTTATGATCTTTTGGAAAATATTTGCAGGGAGAACTGCAATTAGCTGATTCCTGTTGTTTTATTAGAGATTTAAGAGTCTGGATTTTGATTTCAAAGCAAGAAATTTTCCAACTTGACATTATTAAGTGCTCGTAGTATTTTATTGTTCTGTTTTCAAAACGTCACCAAAACTTTGAGTTAACAGCTACAGTACACGTGCACACGCAGGAGTTTTTCCTGCTGAAGAAATGTCAAAAGGTTTCGGGTTTCCTGAGGAAAAACACCACAGCTGTGATCAAAATATTTACCTTTTTGTAAATAATAGGAACATGCATGTTAATCAAAATAATACCGATAATAAATACTCTTTGACTTGATTATATGGAAAACAGTTGCGCTTACACGCACAGCAACTCCCCGAGCACTCAGTTTGAGCCAGGAAAAGCCTGGCAATAAGACAAGCAACAGGTTTCATTTACTCACCTTAAAAAGTAGTGAACTGATAACACGAAAACGAAAAACCATGTGAGGCTTCATTAGCTGAGGTATAAATTTAATATTTTTTATTAAATGACCAGAAATAACAGGAAAAGGGTAAAACGGATAAATGGGCCTCCCAAAGGCCGATTTTGAATCAGGCAGTGATGACTCTGGTATATACACAATACATCTTAGTGTTCACCAAAAGAGGCTCTGGTCTGCCCCAGGACTGGGTTTTAATTTAATTGAAGCCTTATAATAAACTGTTGTTGGTGAAATGGCCAAAAATAACAGGGAAAGGCAAAGATTTCTGTGAAGTAAGCAAAGTTTATCCCCACAAAGTCAAATCACCAGCATTGTAATAAAAATACTTCTAACCAGTTTTTCCACAATATGTTTCTGTTAACGCAGTAAATCTGTGTAAGTTCACAGATTTACTGCCTCGATTAAAAACACAATATGTCGCGTAAGCGTTCGTAGCCACACCCCCAAAGGCTAACATGGAGCCGTGCACACATGTTACATACGCATGGATTTAAAAGCATCGGTACCAAGCAGCACAATTTGTGGGTTTTTTACTACAGAGACAGCCAGACGCTCTCACAGAAAGACAGAAAAGTCAGAGCCATGATGTGTGATTTTACAACCTTCACAGGGAGCAAAGGTCCTCTTTGTCAAGCGCTCCCAGTTTCTTCTTTTCATCAAGGCCCACAAAGCTTACAGCGTCAGGTTTTCACGAGCAGGCCGCTAAAACAGAATTCACCACGCTGCAAAATTGTTAGCATAACACAGGCGACTGAGTGGATTCATTGTTATTGTTCGCGCCTCCTTGCTGACTCGGAGTCTTTTCACGATAAAGCCGGTGCATTAAACGGTGATTAATAGTTTCACTGTGCGCCAAACGCAGCCAGAAGTGTTTGGAGAGAAATCTGAGGCTCTGCAATGTAAATTTGGGCCTTTCCTCTGTTCTGTACTATTTTAAAGCTTTCTTTGCCACCTGTATAATCATACCATCCTCTCACATTGCAGACCTCGGCTTATTATGGGCTCTTAAGGCGATAAATGTAAATGGCCTTCACAAAGGGGGGTTAGTAGCAAAGTTAAGTGGAAGCATGTGTGCTAGTAAGCTCACGGCCTGATTATAGAAACCTCAGTGGCTCTGTGGGCTTGGATTCTGCTCCCAGTCCTGCTCAAGTACGTGAGACCAGAGAAAGCAGGAACAAACAGAAAAGCAACATGGAAATTAAGAATCATGGGACTTTGTGCGGTTGGCTTTGTTTCTTTGTCTTTGAAAACAAGTCCACTGAGACTGAGAGTCAGACTTTAATGAGGGCGTCGGCCAGAGCCATGGTTTAAATGTAATCAAGGCTGGAGGTGACGCGATGCTCCCACCAGGAGTCGACTCGCTGTTGTTTTGTCTGCATTTGGATTTCTCGTGTAAACAGTTTGTGGTCGAGGTCAGAAATAGATTATTCATTTCAAAAGTAGAAAACTTTCATTGCCAGTGTGGTGTTTAGGGTCTCTGTAAAGTGTTGGTGAGGAGGGTTATTTGCTTATCTGATTTGATGAACTCTGTGGGCTGAGGAGCTGGTTGGTTATCTGAGCAAATATGGGACAAAGGTTCATTTCAACTAATGAAGGGGTTAAATATAAAATGAGCCTCGTACGTGCAGGTATATTTTTACGTTTGTACAGAGCTTGTTTGGCTATTAAATGATGTTTATGTCTGCTGTCTTTGCCTTCAGGAGAGGATGCTGAGTCAGACCGGGGTAAACGCGAGGAGTCGAGATCTGTTTGGGCTCCGATGCCTACCAGGTAAGATTATGCTTTTACAAACTGATTTTGTAGTTATGTCTAAAGACATCATTGAAATAGTCACTACTGTGGATGGCAAAGTAATCTGATTTGACTTCCAATTAGGATTTTTGCTTTTTTACAAAAACAAACATTGCATTAATTTTCCCTGTTTGGTTTTGTTTTATAAAGCAGATGCTCTGTTTTCCTTTGCAAATGTGTTTGGAAGTTGGATAAAACACGGGGGGACCCCTGTGTTTAAATTTTGGATCCAGTCACTAGTTTCAGATTATTTTGGATAAAATATAAAGTTCACTTTTGAAGTTTTGCTAATTTTTAGAGTCACAAAATTGGATGTGTCAGTTTGATGCTACATAATGCAAACATCACTGTGATGCCTTCCATCTTTTACATACAGGCTCTTTCCTGGACTTGTTTTGTTTCTATGATTTGGAAAAAAAAAAAAAAAGAAACAGCTGCAACATTAAGCCTAAATCCGAACCACATGTTTCCCTCCCCGTGTTCTCCTCTGTTTATTCATTTATGTTTTTCACCTCAAATCTGCTGAATACTCGTATTACAACGTCATTTGCTCTTGTCTTGCTTTGGACTGATTAAAATCTCTGTCAATTTAGTCAGCACAAACTCCACAATGATTTTCCCCGTAGCTTCAAGGTCAGTAAAAATATCTCCACATAAAGCTGCTGCTGCTGCTTTCATTGTTCTCTTCGGGTTAAAATTTCCATATTACACTTGTAGCCCCGCCGGATGGAGGAATGCCACAGCAGGTGCTTTGCCTTTGATGTAGGAAAACATCTGCAGTGGAAAAGCTTGAAACACACATGAGAGAAATCTGTAAACCTCTATGAAGAATAATACAATACATTAGATAAAATCAGAAAGTCAGGTGGCTTTATTGTCGAATGAAATGTGGTCAGACGGAAGCAGGAAGTGCGTTAGTTTCGCACATGTAAATCAGTTCCTGATGAAGATAAAGCCCCTCGTCCTTAAAGCTGCTGTGATGTCAGTGATTTGGGAGCAGTGATGGTGCCTGTGAGTTTCAGCTCATGCTGAGCAGTGTAGAGAGTTTTGTGTCATATGGGTTTCAGCAGCGGGGACTGATCTATGGTGCACTTACACAGGAATTTAATCCTTTCACAAAACAAGTGTTGCATATTACACTTCTTCTTCTTTTTTTTATATATATATCAGATGTTTTTTGGAGATATAACCTTACATGTGTCAGCCTGAAATCACTTTCTTGTGCCTTCCTCGGCTGGTAAAACTCCTGCTGTGGAGAGAATTTAGCCTTCTAGGTTTACCAGGGGTCAAGCCTCTTCCCGAGGGATAATCTGCTGACCAGTGCAGGACTGCCGGTATACAGTGTGGGTTATTCGCTGAGCCAAGGCCTGCTCATATTCTTGTGTCAGCACTGGAGGTTTCCACAAGAATGGCAGCAGACCACAGTTCCTTGATCTGACGCAGGCTAATCTTTAACGCTGCGTATCAGCAGCTTCTCCCAGCTCAGCATCCCAGAGCAGACTGAGTATAAATGTGTTTGCATGTGTGAGCTGTTTGGGAGTTTATGAGGTCAGGAATCCTATTTGACCCTTTTCAGGTTCAGTGTGTGTGGAATGTTTTGTCCAATTCTTCTCGGTTTTTGTCATTTTGCTCCTTTTATTTTTCAAAGGCGCGATAACAAAGCTGCTAAAGCTAACAGCAGCAATTGCCCTACAGAGCGCATTGACCTGAACCACAGGTCTAATAAACTTAAACCCCTATCAAGTACTTTTTAACCTATGTGTAACTGCTAGTATAAAAGTATATTTATCCTGAGTATAAACACATATTAAATACTGCACCAACCCTATTTTCTCTTTTATTGTTTCCTGTATATGTGTGTCACTGTGACCAAGTGGGGCCTTGGGAACAGCTGATGAGGTGGAAGTGACCATGAAACTGGTGTGTAAATGAGGTCAGTGTAAAGGTTGCAGTTGAATATAGGTGTGGTTTGACAACTCATTTGTGCTGGTCTGATAGCAGTGAAAGGTTTTATATAAGTCTTCTTTTAGTCTTGTGTGTGTGCATGCATCACTGTGGAAAATGAGGACCTGCTGAGGTTCAAACTGAACGTCAGAATGAGGAATATAGGTGATTTAAGAGACTTTAAACGTGGTGTGGTTGCTGGTGCCAGAGGGGCAGGTCTGAGTATTTCAGAAACTGCTGAACTACTGGGATTTTCCCAGACAACCATCTTGTTTACAGAGGATAGTCAGAAGAAGAGAAAATACTCGGTGAGCGGCAGTTCTCTAATCACTTATTGATGCCAGAGGTCAAAAGTGGATATCAAGACTGCTTTCAGCTGATAGGAAGGTAACAGTAACTCAAACAATCACTTCTTATAAAAGTATGGAGAAGAGCATCTCTGAATACGGCGGACAGGCTACAGTAGCAGAAGACCAGTCCTGCCAGCTAAGAACAGGAAACTGAGGCTACCACTAAGATGGTAAAACGTGGACTGATCTGATGAGTCTCAATTTGTGCTGCGACATTCAGATGATGAAAGCATGGATCCATCCGGGTATCAGTGGTTCAGGCTGCTGCTGGTGGTGTCTGGGATATTTTCATGGCACACTTTGGGCCCGTTATTACCATTTAAGCATAATTTAAATAAGACAGCCTAATAGCTGCATCTAGGAGGTAAAGTGCCATGTCACGAAGCTCGGACCATCTCAAAATGGTTCATTGAACATGCCAGTAAGTTCACTGTGCTCAAATGGCCTCCCCAGTCACTGGATCTCAGTCCAACAGAGCACCTTTGGGATGGAACATGAGATTCACATCACGGATGTGCAGCCAGCAAATCTGCAGCAACTGTGTGATGCTGTCACGCCAACATGGAGCAAAACCTCTGATAAATATTTCCAGAACGTTGTTGAATCAGTGCCACGAGAACTAAAGTAGCTGTGAAGGTAAAAGGGGGTCCAACCCTGCACTAGCCAGGTGTTCCTGATGGTGTCCGGTGACTTTGTGCGCTTCCACTGACTGACCTTACACACAAACACAACGCATTGTTTTATCTTTTTTTTTAAAGACACACACTTCCTTAATTTATCTAGCCAGCATAATTTGTTTTCCAGCAGTGAGTGTGTTTTCAGCAAACACTCACCGGACACTGCAAATGGTTGACGGCACACATGTGCACGCACGCACGCGCACACAAGTGCAAAGTCTATTCTTAGCCGTTAGCATTTCACTGTGAAATGTCGAAAGTCTCTCCTGCACATTTTTTCCCCTGCTGGCTTTAAACTTCATCTCCTTCTCCAACAGCATCTTACTGTTCTCTGAAGTCTTTCTTCTCCTTCTCCACCTTCATTCCAGCCAGATTAGGAACACAGCTGTCCACAAGAACCTGCCTTATATTAATAGACAGAAGTCAGATGTGTATTTGGAGCCTTGTCATGATTTTTTTTCTTTTTCTGTTGAGATCTAAATTTTCTGTCCTAAAACTACAGACTTGGATTTCAGGCAGGGGAATTTATCCTCTGTAGAGAAAGTGTTGAGGCAATTTGTGAGAACAAGTTGACTTTCAGACACAAAGAAATCACGAGTTAGTGTTACCGATCTGAGTGAAGGGGCTCACGTTGCACCCGTCGACTCGCTCTTTCTCTCTCCCTGCTTGAATGCATACATGCAGACACTCTTCAGAAGAATGGCTCATTTGTCAACCCTCCTCATGTTAAAACCGTCTCATTGGGTCTCATGCCACCAGCACAGTGATGTTTTTGTTACTTTGTAGCCCGTCTCAAGCTGTGATTAAAAAGGGTCTTAAATATGTGTCCTCTCAAGCCAGACGCATTGATGAGCTGAAAAAGCAGTTTGTGGAATCCAAAATATATTTGCAGACATTGTCTTGTTCTGTCAGTAGTTAAAGGGCAGCATGAGACATCGATGGTGTTCTCATGTGACACCAGGACACAGGACCTCAGAAACCGAGCCGGCCTGCAGGAGGCCTAAACGGGTCAGGACAGCTCAGCAGCCATAGGTAGATCATGTACCGCTTCAATGCTGTGACTGGGGAAGGGGGGAGATACTGTCCATTCACACACAAAGCCAAGAGGCCAGGACCCCCTTCAGAGCATCTTCACAATCCCCTCTTTCCAGAGTCTAATGTTACTGTGGGATTTAAAGGCTGTCAACCAGCTTTACAGCTTGTTGATTGATGGACAAGAGACCTCAGCATCGATATTTGCATACTTGGGTTTCGATCTCGATGTTGAGAAAGGTATTAAATTTTCTTTGTGTTCGTTGCTTTAGATGGATGTCTCAGTAAAACAGTTAAAAAAATAAAAGGATTTTTCACCTTGATAGACACGATCACTATCACATTATCACATGGAACAGGAAGTTTTCTGACACTGGGAGGCTGAGGATTGTTTCTGTGTCCAGTATTTTCTTTGTCAGTACGGATACCACTGTTTCCAAACCTGAGCTTATCCTCCCTGTTGGTTCAAGAGGACACAAACCTTTCACTCTGCATGCGTCTAGCTGAAAATGAGAAACAAATGTGCATGGAAACAAATAAAACACACATGGTTCACATGCATCTCAGCTGTATTTTCTCATCCTCCACGTCGTTCTCTCTCATCTAAACTGAAGTTAGCGTGAAGGAAAGCCCCGTATGCTGCTAAAGTAACACATCCTGTACTCAGTCAACAATGTGAGAAATCCTGACAGTCAAAAACTGTTTCCTGTTTGGACTGAATGTTTTTCTGCTCTGAGAATAGTCTGAGTTATTGAATATGTACTGGCCTTGAGCGTCCAAACTCCAACCCAACATTTTGTTTTGGTGAGCTCTTCCTCCTGTAATGTTTTCAAAGACTAATTCACCTGGAATGTGTAAAGCTGCTGTTGCCATCAAACAGTTTTAATGATATTTGTCTGTTACATGACGCACAGCTGGCCTGACACCTGACAGAGTCTCAACTCTTTATAGTCTGTTTCCATCTCTGTCTGACTTTCTTTCTGGGAATTTCAATTTTACGAAACCAGTTGATGGAGGAAAAAAAAAAAAAGAAAAAAGGGTGGAGCGGAGTGGCAAAAGATGCTGCCTCAGGCGGAGGAGTTTTATGTATCCGAGGATCTCATTCATTCATTTGGGATGCCAAGGTGAAAAGTGAGCTGGACTGGCATGTTTGTGCTGAACCTTCATTTTGAAGATCGACTTGAGCCAGAATGCGAAGCTTTTGTTCCACCGTCAGCAACAATAATGAGATATTGCTATCGAAGGAATCGGGTTGCAGGTAGAAGCATATGAAATTAGTTTCCCCTCCTAGTTTTCTAGTTTTTGCTCTCAGTCTTGGAGACATCACGAGGAGCCCAGGATGGATTTTTAAGTCTTAGCACTGAAAGGATCCAGCTCAGGCCTCACTCAGTAAACTGAGTGAATACAACAGATTAGTGCTAAGAGACTAATACAATACTATAATTTCGTCAATACCTACACTAACCAAACTTTTCCATTTAAAAAAATATCCTGCTTTCATAGGCACTACTATCATGGAAAATGCAGAGGTCGAGTTGGGGGACTCTAATTAGTGGAGATGAGACCTAACAGACAGTAATGAGCTACAGCTTTCTGTGTGTTAGGGAGAAACTATCCATAGAAGTGAAAACAGTTTTTCTTTTTTAACCTGCTGTAAACCTGACTTTTAATGCTAAAGTTGGACATTTTAACAGTTGAGTCTGTGGTACTTACTTTACGGCACTACTGTAGCATAATTTTCAGTTCTGGGAGGATTGATGGATGCATGGATGCATGACCACCATGACACCGCACTAGTTTTGCAAGTATTTTTTGCCTTTCCTTTCAGTAGTTATGCATCACTCACTCACAGACAACTTGACAACTGTCCATTGCACTAACAGGATACTCATTAATTGTCGCTGCCAGCTTGTTGAATTATGTTTTTATGTCTTCAGTTTTATGTGATTAGACTTCAAGCTGGTTAAGTCGAAGGTCTGAACCCAGGTTTAACTGTTCTTTTACGACATTTGTTACTTACATCGACTCTTTCCTTGGCTTGTATAAACTGTTACAGACTGAATGAAAGTTTTCAGCAAACCACACAAAATCCCCTAAGTATCCAATACCGATAATAATGATTTGTAATTTTTAATGTAAATTGATGAATTTTGTACTTCTAAAAAACGTAAAAGTTGCTACAAGTTGTTACAGCAGTTGTAAAACTGTACCTGGAGCTATTCAGGAAGAGCATAAAAGACTACTGGATTAAACTGTCTCATAAACACCTTCCCTTGTCTAGCTGACTCATGCTGGGATGAATCACCTGCTTACACAAACTTTTTAAATCTCAATAGAGAATGCAAATTCTTCTCCTTTCTCTGCAGGCGTCTCAAATCTGCCAGCTACACGAATGTTTTCGGCTCTGCTGCTCCCCGGAGTGATATTAAAAAGAGGCATGCAAAACCCCAGATTGTCTCTTTTAAAGACTCGTGTTCACTGCCCAAAGAATCCTAAATCTCTGTAGCTGGGTCATGTGTGGTTGGGTTTAATTGATAAGCCCAGCCTAGAGGGTTTTTAATGGATGCTTTTAAAGGCTAAAGGGCATAAGCATAATCACAGGGCATACTCAAAGATTTAAGCTCCTCTTGCGCAATCAGCAAATTATGGCTTGTCTTCTTTTTCTTTCTCTCGCGGCATAAATGAGGGTTTTATGTGCAAGGGAAAAGAAATGTCCGTTTCCTGTTTGTGCTTTGGTATGCTCCAAAACATTCATTAAACACAGCCAACATCTCCGCTGTCATTTTTCATATCAGGGCCGTGTTATTGCAGTTCTTTCATTATCCTGAGAAGGAATTCAGTGTTTCCTCAGCACGTTTTTCTTTTTTCAGTTTGGTCTTCCCCCATCTTTTTTTTTTTTTTAAATTGTCTTTTGAATGAAATGAAAACATTTGCTTTGTCATGGACAAAAAGGCCATTTTCTCCACGTCTACCCAAGCCCAGACCCTGTTGCTATGGAAACCCACAGTCTAACTGGCAGAGGCTTTGTGTTCCTGTGGTAGACTGTTACCTCACTGCTCTGTGTGTGTGTGTGTGTGTGTGTGTGTGTGTGTGTGTGTGTGTGTGTGTGTAATGGTTTTCCTTTGTTCTTCTTTTGTGTTCTCTTAGTGTTTCTGCACATCTGTGTTTGTGTGTGAAAGACTTTTGTGGGTGAAAAGTTTTGTTTTTGGAACTTTGTCCTGGAATTTCAGACGCTTCTTTTCTTTCTTTCCATTTACCCAGAGACATTCTTAACAGGATTACTAGCACACATAAGTACGCTGTTTAGGATGTTATGTGTTATCAAAGCTGGAAAAACGTTCTTTCCTGGGATGATTCCTGCAGACTTTTTGTCTGTGTTGCACTGAACGACTTGTCCAGTGATGCAGTAAAAATGCAGAAGGTTTTCTGATGTAGTTCAAGCTTCTCGTCCTGATCGTGTAAAGGACAAAATGGCTACAACGATCAGAGTTCTGAAGTCAAGTCAAACATGTTTAAGTACTTTGGCTTAGTTCAAGCAACCAGTGAAGTTCAATCATGTGACCATAGCCAACAGCCAAAACATGCACCGCCCCATCTTTGTATTCGCTTTTTCTTTTGGGCTGAGAAAATCGCTGCACACACTTGTTTCAGCTCTATTGTTCATCATCTTGTTCTTGAAAGTTTCACAAAGCAAAGAAGAGAATGGATGGAAAACCATTTTGAAATGAATCTCATTGTTGTTGTGAAAGAATTCAAGTGTTTGTGAAATATTGTAGTGACTCAGAGCTCTGACTCTACTGTTATTTTCAGATAATCGAGTGAAAGTTCCAGACTTTCCGTGTGTGTGTGTGTGTGTGTGTGCATGGAAGCCAACAGTTAGTCTACACATACAGAGATTTAAGCTGCCACTAAAGATTCCCTCAAATTGTAGATCTGAGTTTTAAACATTTTTGACACACTGCTATTTCAGGATGCACCTATATTCATATCTGTTTAAATAAAAATAAAAAAAAGCCCCTGTGGTGTCTTCTTTTGATCGTACTGTCAGGTGAAGGCAGTTTTGTAGGCTTTGCAGGTCTTTTCTTTTCTTTTCTAAAACTTGTGGTCATCACATTATCTTAGACATTTGCAGTCTAGCAAAAAATCTTGCTGCTTCTGTTTGGATGCACTACCCTTTGAAGCAGGTCGTGTTTCTTTCAGATTTTCATACAAAACCTAAATGCCCCAAAATCACATTAACAGCCTCTATAATTGCATTTCACAGCATCAGATAAATATAGCAGCTCATCGTACTGCACACAGTAACAAATGTTGGAGGCAACATGTTCAAAACAGCAACTTGACAGTAACTTACTGTACCGCGGCCATGTTGGAAAACAGTTTGAGCTGAGTACACACAGACACACACAGGTATCTACGTTATCACACACAATTAAAATGTTAAATTGTGAGTGTGTGTAATTTGTCTTCTTTAAAGGGAATAAAGGTATCCACAGCACACACTTGCAGTTGTATATTGTGGTAATAATAGTACTGTTTACTTGGATTTGCTTGACCTGTCGATGATATTCAAACACCATCACTTCCTGTGCTCCCAAGCGCTTTCTCTTGCAGGTCATCTGCAAAGGTTATTTGCAGATGACCTCTGGACAATTGTTTTGTGTTATTTGAGCAGAAATAGATTTTTAAAGAAAATTGCTTTGGTAATGCCGGGCCATACCTGTGGTTAAAATGATTGTTTATGTGCTTGGAAAAAAAAATCTGCCTCATTTTTTCCCACTTTTTTTTTTTAACCAATAAATTGAACCAAAATCTCAGATGTACCAAAAGCGATACAACTTAAAACTCATATATGCAAATTCATATTTCATTTCTTTTCTTTTTTTGATTTGTCAGAATGTTCAATAAACACTTTGGTTTAAAAAAAAAAGTGGCTATTTCATGGTTCAGGCTTTGCAGGGTTCAGTACAGCGTCACTGCATTCGTTGCTCTTCTCTGTCCATCCAGTCAAGGACTTGCAACAATTCAAGGACGTAACTTGTGGTTTAAGGATGTTGTTACACCCACTCCCTGCAGCCCACTCTCTTTCATACTTCTTGTTTATCTTTTGTATACTTCCTGTTATGTGCAGGAGAGGACACAGTCATGGTTAGACATGTGCAATATTGAAACTTCTGCCTGATGTGTATCGTCGATGAATTCTTATAACACTTGTGCCACATGTCCTCTTTAGGCGAGTGTGTACTTCAGAGAGCTGTTATGGTGAGGAAGAAGTTGACTGCCAGGGAAGGAAGAGGCTGGCTGTCTGGGACCCTCTTCTGTACTCACTTCAGAGTGGCCTTTGTGCCCCAGGACAGTCCCAAACCTGACGTGAGTCCCTACGCTGCACTGAATAAACACTAAAACATACAGATGTTTGTGTTAACAGTGTGTTTCTATCTTCTGTTTTAAAAGAATGACCCTTGAAAATGTATAAAGTGCATCTGACATCATGGGAACTTTATTTCTTTGAATGATATTTATGACGCAGGACAATGCAGACCCAGTGCTACTAGGAGACCACGATGTGGCTTTGGCATCTATAGAGAAAGTTGTTGTTGGTGAGTAAAACTTCCTTTTTACTCATGGCTTCCAAAAGCATTTCCATTCATGCTATTGATTGATGTTTACTTGGTAAATTATTGCCTTTGTACGACTTCCAGTCACCGGATAGATAAATTGTCTATCATGTCACTTACTGTGAACACGATGACGCAAAGGTTACTAAAAATAAGTTCAAAGAACAGTCTGATAATGTGCAGATTGTTAACTGAGATATTTCTTTGTATCAGTATCGCTGTCAGGAAGTTCACAAAAAAATTGTCTTTGATTCAAAAGGGGACTGATGATGCTCATTTCCAGGTTCATGCTTTCATCCTGGTACACAAAGTCTTTGCGTGTATCGCAACTCACAATAATCCTTATTTATCATTCACTGAGCCTTGCTGCAGCCCCTCAGTTCATGCTCTGTCTCAAACAAGCAGCATTTGTTCCTCTCCCTTCAAACAGAGCCCCCTCTGTTTAAGTCAGCTGATTGGCTGCCCCTCACAAAGCCTAGCCTGGAATAGAAGGTGGGGAGGACTGTTGTGCTCACAGCCACACAGCTATGTACCTGACATAACTGTATAAGGGCTCACAGGGATTATATGTAGAGTATTGGACACGTTTTATATTTTTGATTTATCATCAGTGGATAATCCACTCTTATTTTGAAAGTTGAGTTGCCTGGCGATTCTGGTGCTCTCATACTGGTGCAGTCTGATGGACTACCATCACTACCACTGTTTTAATAAAGTGAGACATCTTTTCACATACCTTGCTTCTCAAATAATATTTAAAGTTTTATTTCAGTTTGCAGGCTGATTTAAAACTCTGTACTCCAGGACTCCGCTGGGCTCTGGAGTCGTCTATGAATCTAAAATGTAACTTTGCTCTTGTGTTTCAGTGGGCCCAAACAGGACCAAGCTGGTGACACCAAACTCCTCGCTGAAGTTCACTCCGGAGGAGCTGGTGCTTTACTGCAGGGACATGCGAGTCGTCTGCTTCCTTTTTGACCGCCTCACTCCTGAGTCACAAGTCCAAGAGGTGTCTCCTTAGCCTAAGCATGTATCCCTAGAGAAGCTGATCTATGCCACAGCCCAGTGATCAGACACTGTGGTGAAAGCTGACGACCTTTGTCATGTTGATGCACTCACTGTGGTTTCCCTCCTCAGATGACCTACAGCATCGCTAAGACCTACCAGCCTCCCAAACCAGGGTCTGTGTTATCTTTCCAGAACGCCGCCCTCGGCAGTGTAGGTGAGTAGATTAAAGTATACAGCTGGCCACTCCTTTCCTGGCACAGAGACGGTATCTTATCTCCACCATTGCAGCCTGTCTGTCATTCTGTTAACCGTTGGCTCTCCCAGGAGCCGTTTAATAACACTCGTGCTTTTGAGCTTACTTTGTTTTGTTCTCGTCCGTATGGATGCAGCCACAGAAATGCTTCTTGGGGCACTGCTGCCTCATGTGTGCCTGCTGGGATGGTAATGATATTAAAATGACTGCGAGTCAATGATCTAAAGTATTTATTACAATCTGTCTATCATTCTGTGCATATTTTAGCTCTAATGAATATTCATAGGAACAACAGCTCAGTTAAAGTGAGAATCACATGCTGTCGTGAATCAGAAACCCTGCAGGAATGTGTTAGGACACACTTGTACAGATTTAAAGCACAGCACATGACTAAGTGTGGTTCTCACCCATTCCAGCTCCCGAAACAGAATGTACTTAAGCTGTGATCACACTTTATCATTTCCCTCCTGTGACTTCAGCTCATTATCATTTTTTTTTAAATTTTTTGCTCCTGTCGATTTCCATCATCCGAATGTGATGTTGCAGATCCTAAAAGTGGGACGAAAATGAACCCAGAACCTTAATGGTTTCTGTTCAGACCATAATGACACATAACACTCACATCCTCTGTGGCTGGCGAGATTAAAAACACTCCCCTCTGTGATGCCACAGTAAAAATACTCTCTCTGAAAACATATGTGAGGCAATCTTTCATCGGATTCAGCAGAAGTTTATGTTAACAATGATTTAAAGTGTGGCTGTGGGAAAGATTAAACCTTGTTTTATGTTCTTTCCCCTTTTTTTTTTCTTAATTAAGCTTCTCAGCTTCAAATGCAAACGAGCCACAATTCACATGTCATTAATAAAGGCCTGCTCTAAACACCCGCCCTCCATATAGGGACATTTGAGCCTGTCTCTGCAGTATAGTATGCTTAGTGTGCTACATTCAAGCTACGCTAGGCTGGCCAGGCTGAGGATGAATGCCAGTTCTTGGATAAATAATGCAAGCCCCCCTCTGAAACAAGTCATTAGATGACCTACAGTTCACCTCCGCCCTATGGGTCAAGTGTGTCCAGTGTGTGGTCAGTTCTTTGTGTTTTGAATAATACAAGAAGAGCTTCACCTCTGCCAGCGTCCACGCTCTGTTTGACACCAACATGAAACGGTCGCTCTCTTTGCCCATGCGCCGTGTCTCCACCAAGCTTTATGATATTATTCAGCTTCGTACAGAGAAATGTGTCCCAGGCATCCCAAGTTTTTTCCCACGGCTGACCCAGAGAAATAGTTTCTCCTGTCCTCCAAAAAGAGTTTTGTTGGAAAAGGATGCAAAAGCTCAGAATAGATTTCTTAAGAAGCCGTGCCTGCTTGCTGAGCAGCCAGTGCTTTTTAAAATTCTGTTTCTGCCCGGTCTTTATATCACGATAAAAAAGGCAAAAACTTATACCAGAGAAGCTAAACAGTAAAATTATAATTAGCTTCACTGCTGGACTCCCATTAAGATTAGGTTTAAATCCTGCCTTTAAAATGAATAGTGTTGTGTTTGTATAAAATACGATTCAAAGCAGTCACAGTATTATCACACTGCACCTGATCTTGCACCTTTAAAGTGCCGCGAGCATCAAAACGAGTGTTTCAATCACTTCCCGCCTACAGAAATGAAGCAGTTTCTAAGCAACCGTCGCCGAGACGCCCACATGAACTGGTTTGAATCTGCCTCGGACTGGGAGCAGGAGCTGGAACGCTGTGGAGCCACTAGCTGGAGGGTCAGCTCAGTCAATGACCGCTTTGAAATGTCAACCAGGTAAATTCACAAGTGTAACCACACATAACACTAACCAGGTATGCAATGTAATAAAACACATAGAATGTCTGTCAGTGTTATATCAGATTTAACACCAATCCCCTCTTTAGTATGCAAAGCAGCACATTTCAGGAATGTTGCTCGTCCTCGATAAGAGAAAGATTCCACGGCACTAACGCCTTAAAAGATGGTGCTCTAAGTTTTTTACATTTTTTTTTATATGCAGTGACTCATACATCTTCCACTGCTGTTGTAAATTTGCTATTTATATCTCGTCAATAAAACTGAGCACTTTTTTTCTGCTTCCTGTCAGCCTGCCTCGCTTCATCGTGGTCCCACAGAAGGTTTTAGACACCGAGCTGAAGAAAAGCTTCGCCCACTTCAATGAAGGACGCATCCCTGTGAGTGTTCTGGAGTCATGTTTTGTTTTAAATTAACACTTTGCCATTTGTGATTCACCAATTTCTAGGAAGTGTTTGGAAGTATATGCTTCAGAAAATATTCAGCTGGATTTTTTGCAAACACATGCAGAGCTGGGCTGTGGGGATGCTGTTACAATATTCCACATTTGTGTCCAAGAACTCAAGAAAGCACCCAGAAGCACTATTTTCACAGATATCTTCCTGCCTTGAGAAACATTTAAAACTTTTCTTGCAACTCAAATGAAAAAAACAGAAGTTCCTCAGACTTGGTGCCTGTTTCCCAAGTGTCTTTAATATATTATGTCAGAATGATCTCTGAGCTGCAATCATGTGTCTGTATTCGCTGCTTATTATCATTCCAGCGAGACTAATTATAAGATGAATGCTGCAGTAAGAGCGTGTTATTAAAGAGGGTGAAACTGTTTTGTGTCACAGCGCTGGTGTTGGCGACATCCCAGAGGCAGTGATCTACTGCGAATGGCCAGCTTCCAGAATAACATCTACCATGAGAAAGATGACATCAGGTGTGTGTGTTCAATGCTTTGCAAATGGATTCTAGTGCATCAACATTTGACCACCCGCACTTGAGTCTGAGCTGTAGGGTGCAACTTTCACACAGCAAAGTACAGGTTACAGTAAAGTAATAACAGGTCGTCTGCTGGACTCCAGATCCTAAGCTTTAGTCCAGAATGAAGATGCAGACTAAGAAGACTTGGTTCACAGACTTATGAAAGTGTCTGCACATGGCTTGTTAGATACATTTACATTTGAAGATGCTCAGATTCATAATTTTAAAACCTTCTTCTGCTTTAACTCACCTGTGTGCATTTATTTCTATCACCCGAGAAAATCTATCGATGAACACAAAGAACGAATGAGAGAAACAGAACACTTTGAGGTGAATATTGCAAATCGTGAAAGAAGCACGAGGCTGCAGTTTAACGTGTGAGGTCAGAATATGTTGCAGAATCATTTTACACCAACTGTCATTTTTCAGTATTAACTGCGAAGCTTTTGGCAAAATCAGTACAACTTTTCCCTCCAAGCTGAAACGACATTTGAACCAGTTCCTTCTTTCTGGGGAAATAATAGTCTGCTTTGCACCTTTGCTTCCCAAAGGGCCATTTCATAGATTTATATCCATATGTTATGTTGTGGGTTTGAATTCCACGGCACAGAAAATTACACGGTGTCATGTAGGATTCGGGGAATGAATTGGCATGCATCACTGGTCAGTTTCATTATTTTGCGTGTATTATTTCAGTTTTCTGCCTCCTTGATTATTCAGCTGATAGACATTTGTTTTTATGCATGAATGAAGCGCCATGGACACCTTATTAAATGCTCAACAGCTTTAGTACAACGTACCAGTGTGGACACCCCCATCACTGTGTCAGACAAATATCTGAGCTAACTGCTCTCCCGTAGGCCTAAGAGAACTTATGAGATTTTAAGATTTTAATAACTATTTTTAAAGCCCCTTGAGTCCTCAGTCTCTGACCTGTGAGCTCTGTATGTTCCAGTATGTAGAAGCCTTTTGTCCCAGCGGCCTGCTGCTGAAAGAGGGGATAGCTGAAACCATGAAGTAACTGCAAGATTTTTCACACTTTCTGAAAAAATATCTGCATATAGATTTGCATAAAAGAGTTTTAATTAGTATCGTTTTGCTATATTTTTGGTTATTTTATTGCTCAGAAATGATTCATTCAGGTTTTTTTTGGGGAAAAAGTGAATCTCATCAATGATGTAAAGCGATATCAGCTTGCTTACAAATGTTACACTGCCAGTGACAAATGTTTCACAAAGTACGGCAGGCTCGTTGCCATTCGTTAACAGCTGGATGTGCTCTTGTGTAGAAACCTGGAGATGATCCTGTTTGGTTGCCAGTCCTCTTTGTGTGTGGTGGTGGAGCTGGGCGAGGAGCTGCCCTCGCCTGCCGACATCCAGCTGGCACACAGCCGCCTGCGCGCCCTTTGTCTGGGAGGTAAGGACAGAAACGCACACGTCCACACCTGAATGTGTGTTTACACACAGCACAGAGAGGAGAAAGGAGGCATCACAACTGCCGTTATTGATAATCCGCTGCTCATATAAACCTCTGTCAGGACAGGTGTGTGGTCTGAAGGGTCAAAAAAGGGACAATATTTAGCACAGTGGAACAGTGGTTAGCACTGTTGCCTCACAGCAAGAAGGTCCTGAGTTCAATTCCTCCATCTGGCGTGCTTGTTCCCCCCTTGTTTGTGTGGGTTCTTTCTGGGTACTCTGGCTTCCTCCCACAGTCTAAAGACATGCAGTTAGTGAGGATAGGAATGTAAGTGAGAATGGTTGTTTGTGCATATGTGTTAGCCCTGCCACACACTGATGACCTGTCCAGGATGTACCCGCCAGCAACCCTGAAAAGGATAAGCAGAAGAGGATGGATTGTATAGAAGTCTGGGAGTCACTTCTTTTGTGACTTCAGTAACTAATTTTCTAAAGAGTTCTCAGTTGCTGCTTTAACCTCCTAAGACTTTTGGTCTAAATCAGCGGTCCCCAACCTTTTTTGTGCCACGGACCGGTTTATGCCCGACAATATTTTCATGGACCGGCCTTTAAGGTGTCGCGGATAAATACAACAAAATAAAACTAGTACCGGTACCGAAAAAAAGAAGATTTATTCATAACACACGTGAAAAGACCCAGGAAAACCGAGTTAATGATAAAAACTATAACAAAATAACGCTGAAAACCGATAAAAACCCTGAAAACCATACATTTCACACCTGAGCCTCAACTCTCACAGCCCGGTACCAAATTACTCACGGACCGTTACCGGTCCGAGGCCCGGGGGTTGGGGACCGCTGGTCCAAATAACCCAAAATGTGATGTCCACATATGTGGACGCCAGGTCCTAGGAGGTTAAAGACTTATTTGATACGTGATTATCATTTCATAAATTATGGCCCCATTTTGAAGCAGATTGGAGATGAAGCTTTATTCACCTTGAATTTAACAAGTCATGTCTCGGTGAGTTCTTGTTTGTCACTTCTGATTCAGAGCAGAAAATGCTTCATCTATCTTTTCTAAGCAGTCTATGGAATTTCCGTGTTACGCTTCTGCATTTCTCCTACTTCCTGAACAGTCTTTTGATTTAAATCACACCCTGACGTGATCTGCTTTAGTTTAGTTAAAGTCGTGTTTCCAGATCATTCTCTCCTGTTTTAAATAGTTGTTCGGGGCATTCCTGCTCAGATCACAACACTCTTTGTGAGACGGCTCTTACTGGTGCTTTTGTCATATGAGCACAGGCAGCACATTCCACTTAAGAGCAGAGAGGCCAGAGGCCACAGTGGTCTCAAACTACTGGAAATGCTGAGCCATCTTTCTAACTGTCTCTCTGTCTGACTCACACACACTCACAAACATACACACACACACACACACACACACACACACACACACACACACACACACACACACACACACACAGGAACAGTGTGTAAAGGTCACAGTACTACACATGTTTGTCACCTCAGTGTTTTGTCTCGTTGTGTGCGAGTGTTTCACAGTCCAGAGGATTATTCTGTAGAAATGAAAACTCTGGTACATCTTCACCACAACTAGATTAGAAAATTAGTCTGAACTGAGGATCGTCTTAGCCGGCCGTTCATTTGCATTTATGTGCGTTTTACACTTTTAGGGAGAAAATTGTTATTCTGTCTAATACGTTGATCGTGGCTTTGGCAGTAATAACCACACAGCAGTATTAAAACACCCAGTAGGTGCCACATTTACTGATTTTCAACAAATGAGACATTCGATCGTGGCTCAAGAGTTGGGAGTTTGCCTTGTAATCGGAAGGTTGCTGGTTCAAGCCCCGGCTTGGACAGTCTCGGTCGTTGTGTCCTTGGGCAAGACACTTCACCCGTTGCCTACTGGTGGTGGTCAGAGGGCCCGGTGGCGCCAGTGTCCGGCAGCCTCGCCTCTGTCAGTGCGCCCCAGGGTGGCTGTGGCTACAATGTAGCTGCCATCATCAGTGTGTGAATGGGTGGATGACTGGATATGTAAAGCGCTTTGGGGTCCTTAGGGACTAGTAAAGCGCTATATAAATACAGGCCATTTACCATTCGTGAGACATTGATGAGAATACATAATATTTTAAAGGTATTTAAAGCTTCAGTCTCCAAACTGCAGAAATTGATTTCTTCTTTCATGCATTTGTATTTATGATGCTGCCTGAATATGATCTGGTGCTCTTTTTCTGTTTTGACTTGTAGATATCTCCACATCTATGTCGGTGCCTGATGACAAATGGTTATCTACCCTGGAAAGCACCCACTGGCTAGACTACACAAGGTAACGGCTCTGATTGGCCAGACTGGCAGTGCATATCATCCCTAACAGAAGACACAAGTCTAACAAAACGAAGCCTTTTTGACAGTTTGCTGGCTAAAGAATTCAAAAACTGCGTTCAGGGTCCTGTAAAAACGAACATTTTGCAGACAAATCGAAGCCATGAAAGTTTGCAAGCCTCATTTAACAGCATTTAAAAATTGAATTTTATGTTTATAACTTTATAGCTAACACTAATATACAATATGCAAATTGTGTTTGTTAGGTATTGTAACTGTATTTCTTATGTGCCGATTCTGGTGCATGTCACGAACCTGCCTCTGCCTCCAGGTCCTGTTTGAGGAAGGCTTCAGAGGTAGCCTGCTTGCTTCGTGGTGGTCACCTGACTGTGGCACTTCAAGGTGAGTCACGTGACTCCAGAGCCCGTCTCATATTATTCAGTTCATTCATTATTCACAGCACTTCCCTCTCATTAATGCCACATTAGGGCTTACCTTGGAGTAGACATATACCACGGACAATCACACTCCGCTGAGCCTACATGCACACTGTCAATAAGCCCCCATGCAACATGCTTTTAAGGACACAGTTACACCTGCTTGCAACTGTTGTTTCACATGAGGTCAGACAGCAGAAAAGCAATTGGCCTTCTAAGTTAATTATAGCGTTTAATTAATGAGTTCAAGGAAAATATTCTGTGTCTGACGTCGTATTTTGGTGGACTTTTGAATCTCTTTTTTGGTTTAAACTTCTGTTGTTGGCACATGGATCCATTAAGGCTATTTATAGGTGTGATGCGGTGTTATTGACACTTTGTTCTATTCAGGTGCCAGATGACTCTGCAAGGTTTTCCCTGCGTAAAGAAACGTTTGAGGTTTTGGTCACCCCACCAAGGATAATGCCGTTCCCCCTTCCACTGTTACGCAATCATGGTTTGGCTTGCAGCTGAAGGACATTCTGTTAAATAAGCTGAAAGACTCATTGTCTTTAGTGTGCGTGGATCGATCAATCTTACAGGCATGTGCAATCGGGCCCTGCTGTGGTGGGAAAGAAGACCTCTGCACACCAAGCTCCTGGATGGATGCTGGGCTAATGTTGCTTTATGTGGCAGGAGGTGCAGAGGGGGTGCGTCTCTGTGTTGCGTCTCTGTGTTGCAAAGAGGAACGTGCTGACTTTTGTTTGTTTGGACCCGAGCTGTCAACTGATCACCGCTCAGCAGCGAGGCGTTTCAGGTGACGAGGAAACGCTACTAGGCAGGCCGGGTAAACCCAAGCATGCTGCGAGGGTGACCTCAGCGTGCCTGACTGGGACTCTGCTTCACAGAGACAGGCTCTGGCCAACAGATGACATGGTTTTCTTCCACAGAGGAATTTTCAGTGCCCAGCAAAGCAGTTGTAGGGTTATTATTTACTTAAATGTAACAGATGTTTTTGTTTATCAGATGCTTAGAAAAACATGAAATCTAAACTATTTCTGTCAAATAAGGTAACACAGACCAGTCTCGCATACTTTATCCAGACCAGTCATGTTTACTTGCACATTAACTGCCTAAAAGGCCCACTTTGAGTGGGATGGAAAATCACTGGATGATTGTGTTGTTGTTGTTCTGACTCCTGACGTTCTCATTGTTTAGTCTCCCACTGACGTTAAACTTTTGTTGGCCTGTGGCCACGCTGTGCATGAATGTGAAGTAAACAAATCAAACAAAGGGGCATGTCAGAAGATGATCATTTGTAATATTCCTTTAGATTTCATTTTGACTCATTTTACAGACATTTGGCGGATTTCTGACCATCTGGTCTGGCTTCCTGTTGCACGCTCAGTGTAACACTACATTGCTCAGACAATGGCCGTTTTCAGCTGAGGATGTTTACTGCTTGCTGCTGATCTTTCACTTTCTCTACCAGCTAGGCTGAAAGGACGACAGAGCCATGCTCAGTTTGGGTCTGCTAACGTTTTCCTGCACTCTGAGTTGAGCATTAAGAGCAGAATTGATGAATCACTTGCTGGATTGTTTGGTTTTTGCTGTTGCTCAGTGACTGAGTGAGCTACTCGAATAGAAGGCGCGGCATTCAGCATGTGCTCTTCCTGTTCTGACGTCACAGAGGTGGAGGACCGGGACATGAGTTGCGTGGTCTCCAGCCTGGTGCAGGTGATGTGTGACCCCCACTGTCGGACAATGTATGGTTTCCAGGGTCTGGTGCAGAAGGAGTGGGTGATGGGCGCGCACCGCTTCTACAGCCGCATTAACTACCACCGTGACAACGACAAGGAGGAGGTGAGCGGCCATTTTTGAACCCATTTATTTTTCCTCCTAACAAACACAGCCACAAGTTTCCAAAGCTCTTGGTTTCTAACCCTAGTCCCACCCTCACCCTTATTTTGCTTCTGTTTCCTCCTCCTTCACCTTCTGTCTCTCACTTCCATCATTCATTCATCTCTTCCTGTTTGTGCTCTAACTTTATTTACTATGCTCTCTCACTTGATCTTTCCTTCAAGGCTCCAGTCTTCCTGCTCTTCCTGGACTGCGTTTGGCAGCTGTGGTCCCAGTATCCCTCTCGCTTCCAGCTGACAGAAGACTTCCTGTTGGCACTGCATGACAGCGTCCACCTGCCACTCTTCTCCACCTTCCTGTCAAACTGCCAGCGAGAGAGATGCAAACGCTCCCAGGTACTGAACGCCCCCCTATATAATGATTAGTTCAAATAGTGGTGAAGTAATTGATTAACATGCAGTTGCTCCTCATTAGTTAGAACAGCAAATGCTGACTCTGATTCTCCAGATGATTGTAATGATGATGATGATGAGTAGGAAGATGTAGACTGCAGAAAACAGACATTTTCATAATAAATGACACCTCCTACCTCCGCTATACTCAGAATCTCGGGCAGTGCTACACGCCCGTCAACGGCTGGAGAGATGTGCTGCATCCAGATTCTTCCACAGATCCGTCTGACCCTCCACTGCCCCCGGTGTGGGACTGGTCCCTGCAGTACAGCAAGCCGAGACAAAGCCGTTTCACGCAGCCCGTGCCCCCGACTCCTCCGCTCCAACCGCTGCTCAACGGCAACCTCAACACCAACCCCGACAAACACAGGGTGAGGCTGGCTCGTCTACTGCATGGTGCAACACGTCCCCCTAGTGGCCGTGTTTAGAGTCTAGTCTGTGTTAAAGTATATCAGCAGAAATGGGTGTGGGATATTTTTGCTTTTGGTTGGACAGCGACACTTAAGACTTCAGATTGGATTCTACCTAAGCAGCAATTTGTAAACACACAAGTTTAACTTCAGGGCAGAAGAGAAGAAGAGCAGACCACCAGTGTGAGGGTGCAAGAAGAGCTGTTGCAGAGGTTTTCGCATGCATATTTTTAGTAGACTGATATCTTAAGAACTTGGATGTTTGCGTCATACCACTGCTCCTGCTTATGGTACTCGTTAAAGATGCAGCCACTTCAAACTCACTTGTCTTGATTGTCCATAATGGCCAATCTTCTCAGTTTACAGATGTATTATTTTACTTTTATCTAGATAAATGCAAATCAGTGGAATTAACCAGGAAAAGTAGAACCTGCAGGCTCCCAGAGAAAATGTCTTGCGACTGGAAGTTAAACCGCCAAATGTTTTCAGTTCAAATGTACGATTACTGTTGTAGGTGTGTTACAGTTTGCCTGATTCTGACCTCTGACATCTGCCCACCAGCTGACCGACGCCGTCCCGGGCTCAGTGTTTCTGCTCTCGCGGGGCACCTTCTCCTGTCCAACTAACCTGCTTCCGTGGCGCAACAGCAGCAGCAGCAGTTCAGGTGTTTACAAAAAGAGCCACCGGAGGGCGCTGTCCTCTGAGAATGTGCCTGGCCTGGAGAGACTGCTGAAAGCTTGGGCTCTAGTTGAGTTTCCCCAGGCCCTCACATCTACGTCTGGACCTCAAGGACCACTTGACCCCTATGAGCCCTTACTGCCCCTTCTTATGGGCCCCTGCATGGGCCTGTGGAGGGAGTGCTACCTGCGCGGGGCGCTCCATGCGCAGGTATGTCAACAGTCTGATGCAGGCATATAGAAATTATTCATTAAGAATGAGCGGGTATTGTTAGTGAAGCTTCATATGCAGTTTCTCTGTGCATTCGAATGAAGACCACAAAGAGTCCTGAATGTGATGATGTCTTCTGCTTAACACTTAAAGTTTCCAGCTATATTAAACAGAATATTATTAATAATGTAAATATAAACTAAAAGGTCAGTTTAGGAAAGAAAATGTATAAAACACTCAGTTTGAGCTGCACTATTCTAGTTCAAATATGGAGGACTGAAACTGCCAAATTTTAAATGCATCTCAGAGTGACTCAATTACATGTTAATATCTTACAAAATATAAATATAAAATGATTATTGGAATTAATAAATAAATAATTAATTCTGTTTCTATATGTTTATGCATTGACTTATCCATTTTCTTTATTTACAGTCTATTTATTTTTTAAATAATATATTGTTTCTGTTATTTTTACCTTTTAGTCATTTTTACTTTAATAAATTATTTTATTATTTTTTACATTGTTTGCATCTTGCTTGTATATTTATTTATTTATGCTTCATGCAGTTGATGAGCGTTCATTCAAATGATCTCATGAGGTAAACTTTGCACTTGTTTGTTCATTGATGCCAAACTCAAAACAACTGGAACACATCTGAAGGTGATCAGCTGAATAAATGCAGCCAGTCAGGTGTGGCTGTTGTTTTTCTTTTCAAGCGCTGGTGACATTTAAAAAGTTGTAATCTACGTATACACAAAAATAACTGATTTATAAAATGAAATAACTAAATGAAATAAATTACCAGCTCAGTCAACCAGTAGGTGAAAAGCTTACTCCATGACAGCCTCGCTCATTTGCATAATGAAGCAGAAATTTTGGAAAAAAACAGAAAGAATAGGAGTAAATTTGTCAAACAAAAATAAATAATGTAAACCAAATACAAATATAAATACACACATAAATATTAAATGAAAGTTAATAATGGTAAAAGGAAATTAAAAAAATAAAATAAAATGATCTTACCATCTTTTTTATAACTCCTAATTTTATTATTTAAATATTTATATAATTATATGATTTATTTTCTATTACTGTACTATTATTATTATTGAAATCTTGGCATATTTTAGGGCATATATGCATAACTTTTTGATGCCAGTAGTTTCAGTCCTCTGTATAATTATTATACTGTATCAAAGTTAAGTGTGTAAACCCGGACGTGGGTACCCGTGAACCTTCCTGAAGCCCCCGTCGCGAGCGCTGCACTCCTGTGTCCCGTGTTACATCCTCTCACTTCCATTCCGCTCCTTCAGTAGATGACGTCCTCTTTGATGCGAAGATTAGTCAGAGCAGTTATGAGCAGCTCCAAATATGGACATGGTTCAGCCTTTGTGATGTCTGTACATCAGCGCGTCTATCAGCGTCCCCATGGTGATGTTAAGAATAGTTGAGCACCGTGTGGGTGGGTGGGTGCCTGCAGCTATTTTAAAAGCACTGTGGAGAAATTCTGTCAGGCTGCTGAAAAACCATTTCAGGTTTCAGAGACAGTTTTGTTTCACACACTGCTGAATGTTCCCTTCAGGAACACGAGTTCCTCTTCTTTCTTTTGTTAGAAGCATGGATTCATTCAGGCATTACTCAGTGTTTGTGGTCTGCATAGTTCACGTATTAAACAAACACCTGTTAGTCTCTGTGTTTTTTTAATAATAATAATAATGATAATGCATTTTATTTAAAAAAATAGCGCCTTTCAAAGCACCCAAGGACTGTTTTTATCTGAAGAACACACACTTCAGGATAATTAAAAAAACACTTACTACAAAATTCAGACTGACTAGAAAACCACTCTAACTGGGTCAGTATCTATAGGTAGGGGGAAGCATTCGTTCCTAGGCTTTAGGGCTCATGAGGTCTTACCTTGAAGCGTTCCCTCACCATAGACTGCATATTCAATGCAAAGTACTGCTGATATACTTTACGTGTTTTTGTGACAAAAACATACAAAACCAACAACGCATCCGTCACTCGAAACTTTGCGGCATCTTTAGAGGCCTTTGCGCTGGACACACCTTTGTCCTGAGGCCTGGACCCTGACCTCGCTGGACAGGAAGAACAGGCAACACTCCGCTCCTCCCAGTTTAGCAGCATACCGTAGTTATTGTACAACAGCAGGTAGCAGCTCTGTGGCAGGTTTTTCCTACAGTAGGATGCAGATGTTGAACAAGTTTATTCTGGATTTTATTTGGAACCAGCTGCTAATGCTGGTATGTTTTCACTCCTACTAGTAGTGTGTTCATACATACCGTCCCAATTTCTTGTTTTTGCATATTTGTCACATTTATATGTTTCAGTTCATTGAACAAAGATACGCAAAGTCACACAAAGATAAACGGAGTAAATACAAAATGCACTTTTTAAATGATGATTGTAAAAAATGAGGTTTTTCAAACCTACTGGGCCTGTGTGGAAAAAAGTAGTTGCCCCCTAAACTTAACTGGTTGAACAAACCTTAACAGCAACAACTACAATCAAGTGTTTCTAAAAACTGACAGCGAGTCTTTTCGCTGTGGATCAACGGTGGCTCAGTCTTCTTTGCAGAATTGTTTCAGCCACATTGGAGGGTTTTTCAGCACGAACATCCTGTTTACGAACTATCTCAGTCACATTTATGTCCTGACTTTAACAAGGCCACTTCAAAACCTTCATTTTATTTATTTTTTTCCATTCAGATTAGACTTGCTGGTGTGTTTTGGATCATTGTCCTGCTGCACAACCCGAGTACTTTTGTGCTTCAGAGCATGAACTGATACCTGGACAATGTCCTTCATCAACATGTTTTTTAGCCTTTTTTTGAGGTTTTTTGGACAGCGGTGGTTTTCTCCTTGAACCCTCCCCTGGAGGCCATTTTCACCCAGTCTCTCTCTTATTGTTGAATCATAACCTCTGACTTTAACTGAGGCAAGTGAGGCCTACAGTTTTTTAGATTTCATTCTGGGTTCTTCTGTGTCCTCGTGGATGAGTTTGAATGCGCTCTTGGTGTACTTATGGTAGGCTGGTTACTCCTGGGAAGGTTCACCACTGTTCCAAGTTTTCTATTTGTGTATGACAACGGGATTCAATGGAGTCCCAAAGCCTTAGAAATGGCTTTTTGACCCTTTCCAGACTGACAGATATCAGGGACTTTTTTTCTGCACTGATGTTGTTTCTTTAGGTTGTAAAACTGAACTCAGCTTTCCAAAGAAATGTGATTAATCGGTTATGTCATGATTTTAAATGGGGTTTTGATCTGAAACTGTATGACAAATATGCAAAAAATAAGATGTTAGAAAGGGGACGACTACTTTTTCACAGCACTATGATGTGGTCACAATGTTCTGATGTCTTACAACTGCAGCTTGAAATACTGATACATAAATATTTTCTCCACTCATCTTTTCAGTAAGAGTTTCCTCTGGACAAGTTAGTGTCATTAATGGAAAGCAACAATGAAGGTCACTTTTAAAAAGCAGTTTTTAATACCTTATCATTGCTTTCATGCTTTTTAGTTTGTAGTTTTGGTCCCAGAAAAATGCAGGATGAGAAACCTTCAGATTGAGATGAGGTTGGATTAAAGTTGCTGAGCAGTCCCGTAAGTAAAACTTTCTTCTGCTTTCTATTCTCAGGCGTTCTCTCACCCCCTCTCTGCCAACCACCTCCACCCTGTGGAGAGGCTAGCGCAGGAGGTGCAGCAGCTCAAAGACAAGCTAGAACAAGTCTCCACCAGCACGGATCCTACCCTGCCCGCCGTGACAGCCGAGCCCCGGAGAGCCGACACCAACCTGAACCAGAACACCAACAACGGCACCTTCCTCTTCCCGGCGTCGAGGCCTCAGAGCGCAGGCGCTCTCAGAGCAGCACCCCTCCCTACCTCGGCCAACCAACACACCTCCAGGGGCGCTCCCGCCACCTCTGCTCCACAATCCAGGCCTGCTCACAAAGACACGGGTGGCAGCAGCAAGCACACATTCCTGTTTGGGCACTCGTCTGTGATTGATGCACATCCTGACCAGCGATACTACTCGGCGTCCAGTAACGCCAAGCTGCCTAAGAGTAACGGACCCTCGCTAGCTTCCTGAGATCTGACCGTTTTCCACCCCGTGACCGGGTACTCTAACCAAATGACACAGACATGTCCCTCAGTGGTGCCACGAACTGAGAGGAGCAGACGTGTAATAACGTGTCCATAAGGCGATTAGAAACAGAGACATTGTGACGGACCACATTGAACTGAAGCTGTATGAAATGATCAGTGCAAGAGCTCTTTCCTCTGCTACTTATCACGTGTACTGTATCAAATAATGTGACAAGTCTTTTGTATATTTGAATAAATATTCCTTTAATTAAATTGCAAAGAAAAAAAGTCATGCCTGAAGGTGCTGAATGCTGGAAGTACACCTCACAGTATGCAGAAACCGTCGCCGAGACTATTTCTTTGTAAACTTCCTGATGTCACCCTTTAAGAAAGAGACAGAAAGCTTGTCGTTTCTATTTTTACCTTCTTATCCACGGGGGGGTTGCACTGACAGGGCGGAGTGGAGATAAATGTGTTAAGCGATGGGTCCTACAGGCACTTTTCAGGACGTGATCTAGAATGGACACACTTGAGCGTTTCAATGGATTTAACCTCTGACCTGTGTGCCCTTAAGGCTCCATGCCTCCAGAAGACTTTTTTTTTTTTTAAGTTGGTAACTCTTAATGATTTTTTCTTTGTTGCTGTTTGTCAACGTCAAATAGAAGATTAAATTATTGTTTGGAAAATAATAATTTCCAAAAACCGTCATTTTCTAACTCCAGGCGCTGCGACCAGTTGAATTTAGGGCATGAGCGCTATTTTGGTACCGCTGTGCTCTCATATCTCTCCGCTCGCATGCACGCTGCTCGGGAGCAGCGAGAGGCCTATATTCAGTTTATGGTGTTATGTCAGCCTGGAGTTTTCTGGATGTTTCTGCAGTTCCTGCATGATGAAGATCATTTCAGGGCTTTAGTATTATGTGTTTGTATTGATCGCTAATGGACATGTGGATACGTGTGATTATTTTCAACCAAAGTTGGTATTATTTGAAAATGTTTCCATCATTTTTATGGTGGTGAAAAAAAACAAACATAATTGTGCTCTTTTGGACTTCTGTACCTTGAGAAGGTAGCAGTGTTTGAAGTAAAGGGAGGCTCCGTTCCTCCTGTGTTTACCTTCTATTTGATCTCCTCACGTCCTGCCTGCTGCCGTATTAGTATGCAGTCAGCATTTAGGTCAAGGATTTGTCTGAAAAGCACAGAGGGAAGTATTTGGTCCTGCACCTTTAAATCCAAACAGTTTGCATGATGTGGGTGTCAAGTAGATGCACTGGCGTCATTCCCACGGATGAATGAATTTGCACCATTGCTAAAAGGGATGTTTAAAGTATCCATTATCATTATTCTTTCTTTTTAAACGCAGGATAACAGTTGTCAGATGTCCGTCTGATACCGGCCTTCTCTCATGTCAAAAGGTACCTCACTTGATAGCACTATGAATTATTCAATTGCTGTAAATATTCATTATGTCAATATTAAGGCATTGACTTCAGCTACAGTTTCAGAGCTTTCCAGGTGTGATGCCAATGGATTTGCTGGTCTTCTGCGGAAAAAGGGGAAAAAAAGTCATCGTTGTCCCGTTGCATGGAAGATCTAATTTGATCTTCAGCTCACACCTGCTGCTGTGTCTTTGTATCATTTCATGTTTTTGGTACTTACATTTGCCAGATGTACATATTTTTCTTTTTTTGTACTCGCATGTTTTGATCCCTGATAAATAAAAAGAGAAGTGTTACCAGCTCTGATTGTAATGACACGGCGTGCTCGTACACTGTTCACACAACCTTTTTATTTTTTAACAAAATAAATATTTACAATATGATCTGGAACACCTAAAAGTAGCACGGCACTGTACAGTGAAGTCGAGATTTCAAACCCAGCTGCATCAAACATACAGTCAGTGTGAAACGGCTTGAGAATCATGTGCAAAATGATCAGTACTTTCACAGGAAATGTTCAGAGTAACAGCGTCTTCTGACAGGAAATGTTAAATATACAAAATATCTACTCCGGTTCGCTTGTGTTCATCTCGGGTTTGGGTTATTTCTGTTTTTCAGAGCTCAGTAGAAAACCTGATAGGATAGGAAACCTCTCCATGATGTCGTGAAGTCTATGGAGATGCATTTGGGCACTTAAATCTATGCATGTTAATGTCATGCATTCTCAGACGTTTCACCTGATTAGCACAAACAACAGAGCAAGATGAAATAAAGTAGGATGACCACGACTCCAAAGTCAACAGGTGGCTTTCATGGCAGTGAATTTAAAAATCAATCAGGTCACAGCTTAAGAAGTCCAGAGAGTCGGCATCACCCCCGTGAAGCGGCTTCACGTTTACCCCCACTGGCTGCCGTGCTCCTTCCCTGTGTATTGCTCCTGCAGGATGCTGTAGGGTCCATTGAAGTACCCGGAGGAAGATGGACCCAGGCCTCCCAGCTGCCGGATGGACTTGCACATGGGGCAGGGGTAGTCCGACAGACCCTCGATGTCCTCGAAGGCCAGGTTGACGATCTGATCGCAGCAGGGATCGCAGTAAAGATGCCCGCAGGAGAGGCGCTTGAGGCGGGCCTCGTAGGAGATGCAACACTGGCAGTGCGGCAGGTCGGGGCCCAGCGACAGGGAGCTGGTCAGGGAGCTGCTCTCCAGGCTGCCGGCTTGGCTGGAGCTCAACTTAGTGGGAGACCTGAGAGGGAGAGGGAACAGGACGTGAAGACAGCCTGAAAACTACACATTGCATCAAGCTGTTCAAAATAAAATATGATTGTTTAAATCGCAGGTGTAGATTTCAGAGGGATGAGATTTAGACCCCACGTTTGTCCCCTCAGAATAAAAAACACAAAGGCTGCAAAGACCTTACTTAGAAATTCCCCAAATATGGAGGTTTCCTAACTGGTGCTTGATTTGGTGCTTTTCTTTGCACAACAATTCCCCCATGTACTGGTAAAAAAATAAAGTTACAAAATTTGTTTTAAATTAAGAAAAGTAAGCTTTGATTCTCCTGGGGGAGGACATCCCATCTATTATATTTGATACTATTATACTCAACAACAAAGTGGCTTAAATTCTGTACTTTTTCAAGCCAAAGAACTAATATTTGCTGGTTCCAGCTTCTCAAATGGAGCCTGTCTAATTATGTGTTTTTCTTGAGATAAAGACATTTCCATCATAAATGCAAAAAATGTTCCCGTTTTATGATTCCCATTTCTAATATTAGCTTTGTTTGCAGGGTAGAATGAAACATTTGAAGAAGTGACTCAGGATTGCGCTGGTTTCTGAGTCATGTTAATTCATTTTATAGAAATAATAAATCATTAAATACAATGCAACCCTAATACAATAAATGCATGTAAATTCACAAAGCAATGTGTCATTTTCATGGTTCTTCAATGGCTCTTTACTAGTAAAAATCTCCAACTCAGAATTTTTTTTCCAAATTTGCAATGAATCCATCTCTTATACAGAACAAACCAAATAAAACAAGCATATATATTAGACTACACATACCAGAAATACTGAAAAACTACGACAAAAAAACATTTTAATGAAATATATATAATGTAAAGCCAGGTTGTTTTCCTTTGATTCCAAGCGTCCCAGCTGTGGCCTCACACACAACATCATCTCGTTGACCATCTTAATAGAAGGATTCATGTTAAAATAACAAACACGACAACCAATCAAGTTTTTATGAAAGATAAGAGCTGTAGATATAAGTAAATGGTGCTTTGATGACAAACCTAATTTCTTTGGGACTTGGCAAAACAAAAACAGGACAAATAAGTAGATATTTTGGCTGCTGGTTTATTTAAACCAAGACAGTCTGGGGGTGACAACTATTACTAGTCAAAGCCATGAAAACAGGACACGGCAGGTGTGATGGGATCAGGTTTTTCTGGTGCACGCTGAACACAGATGGTGTTGCTGTGCACACATTTGTTCCTTGGAAAAAACCAATAACTGGTAAAACAAGACTTGGTCACAGTTAGGGTGGAGTTAAGAGGATTGTGCAAGAACTTCAGTGTGTGCTGATACAAATGCGTCTGAGCCTCATTCCCAGCCTGAGTGGACAGCTACCTGTTAACCTCAGGTTCTCAGATTAGGACTTCTTCTCACTGCAGAGTGTGGAAATGCAAGCAGAAAAACAGGGTTTCATTTGAAATGTCGCTGGCAGGATTTCCGAGTTGTGTAACATGAACTGGCTTTCAGGAGGCAAAGCTGGAGCGATTCTGGAAACCTGTTGTCATAACAACTGTGAAGGACGGTATATAAAAACCCCACTCTGATGTGATTTATCATCACAGCCTGATTTTAAAACGCCCTCTACGAGAAAACATTGTGCACCAGTGACCCTGTGTGGGGAGTAGTACACGATTAAGGATTAGACAGAGTGCTGAAATTCAGATTGAATAAGCGGACAGATTCGACTCAAACATCGGGCTGTGTTGCAAAAGCACGTCATAAAACCCCGAAACACGAACAGCGAGTGCGGCATTCTGTGGATTTGAGGCTGTGTCCTGTAAACCTGATGAAATTCAGGCTGATCAATCACCGCTCACCTTGACGACGCTGAATCTTTGAAGCAGTCGAAGCTGAAGGCTGCAAGGATCCTCCAGAGCAGATCCATGCCGGTTCCTCTCATGGTAAAATCCAAATTTCATCGACCTGCTTTCTGCCCAGCTTCATGTTTTTCCTTAAAAGCGGAGTCTCTTTAAATTGAGATAGAAACAGTCTTGCGCCACCCCCTTCTCCCTCCACGCGATTTTACACAGACGAATGAAAACGAGGCGCGTTCGTCCTCATCACCATTATCATCATCATGGCCATCCGCGGGCGTCTGAAAGGACGTAAACAACGCGCAGCTTTCATTCCAAGCTGCTGTGCGCGCTGCTTTCTGCTCTCGCTTTTCCTCCTCCTCCGCAGAAAGAGGTGCTTCATTTGCATCAATCAGAGGCACACACACGCGCGCCTGACCCGATCTCACCAATGAGCTCAAAGTGGAGCAGGACACTGAAATGGCCTCAAAATACCTCGGGCTATAAAACAAACGGGTAATCTGGCACTTGCTGCTAAATCTGAACAAAACACATTCTCAGATCAAATCTGCAAACAGCCCCACGTGCCTGCAAGTGCTGCGTTTATTATGTTTATTATGCATTATAAAAATGTTTATAAATTTTTGTCCGTATTGAGCTTGTTGTGCAGTACATTAAAAGTGTGCACATTCACAGGAACAGTGTATTTGAAAGCTTCAAATAATTTTTATCTGTTAACTCAGATATTTTATCCATTTATCTTAAACAAAAGATCACATCTGTAGTTTTTTAATTAAAAATAGGTTTTTCTTTGAATTTAGCATTTTATTTAGTGGTGCAATGACACTGCCGGTTTAGTTCATGTAGGTATTCATTGTTTGGGTTCTTTTAGACATTTTCAGCAGGTTTTTGCATTTTTTCAGATTTCTTAACAATGAATACCATCTCCCTTTTCCAGAAATACTCCAGCAGTTCTTTCACTTAAACAAAACTACATTTTAACTGTAATGTTTTGCAGGATTTGGCCACCAGATGGCGACAAATATTTATTCTTAACCTATATGAGTCATACTTTAGTTACTGGTTGTTTCATATTTCATATTTGAGGCAGGCTTGGGGGGAGAACCTCTCCAGGATGCGACAAAGACAGAACATGAAGCGGAGGTCTATAAAAACCTATATAATTCCTTTTCAATATTACAACACATGCATTAAAATAAAATCACGACTGAACTGTGGTTTCACTTGAAACGTTTGCTGGTTGCAGATTCTGAAATAAAAAGGAATTATTTAAGAAAACAGGTGCCTGAATTTATTTTGTCTTTACACAAATAAAAACATCTCCCTCAGAAACTGATGCAGAGTTGCAAGTTGGTGCAGGCTCAGAAAATTAAGAGTCTGGTGATTAACATTTCCTTCTCAGAGCCACCAAATAATTTTGCTCATAGTTTTAAATGTATCAGTTTTCAGGCAACAATATAAAATAATCCAATAACAATTGTCCTGCTTACTTTTAACTAGAGCACCACACTTGTTCTCTAGTTCTACTGAAAGAAAGAAAACCCTTAAATTCTTTGTGACAGTTTGAGTCATTCTGTGGTTAATGAAGGGTTTCAAAAATAGACACAAGGTCCAATATATTCACACAGATGAGGGCTGCAGTCTTACCCAGGCCGCTCATCATAAGTCCCAGTGCAAGCTTGCATAAAGTCTGTGTTTCCTCCTGGAGTGATTCATACAGCTTTTAGTGTAATGAATTGCAGATAAGTGCTGCCAGAAGCACAACATTAAACTGGCCCTGACTGAGTTACTGTGTGCAGGAAATTTGATCCTGTTCAGTAATTAAATCGCACATGAACTGGCATTTTGTTACAGCAGGCAAAGAAGATGGAACTGAACACAGTTAGATTCATCAGCTGCAGACAGACACGGACATGCACATGCTCTAGAGCTGCAGCCATCTGCCTTGACTGGTTTGTTCTGTATAAGTGATGGATTCATTGCAAAAAATGGGGGAGAAGACAAAAGAGCAATTTGAGCTTTGGTTCAAAGGCTGGCCTTCATGTTTGAGTATCCACCATTGTGACAGTATGGTCATGTTCCCTGATGTTTGTGTTCCCTGTCTCTGACTGCGTGCTAGTTTTTCTAATATATGTCCAATTCTGTTTCTTTTTTCTACCTTTTCTCTCCTTCCGATTGTCTGCCCCTCTGTGTATATGTAGTCCTGTCTTTCCCTCTGTGTGTCCTCCTTCCATCTGTTGTCTGTGTCCCACATTTCATCGCCTGCGCCACCTTCTTGGCTTTTTTTGTTACTTTGTTTGGACTGTGATGATCGACTTTGTTAATAAAGCTCGTCTTTTATTTTGTCAGTCCGTAATCATTTCTGTCCAACACAATTATTAGGAGAACCTGGTAAATTTCCTAAAGGCTCCCTGAGAGCTCCATTTTCTCATAGATGCACTTCTCTTCATTGCCTTCGTATTATATTCAGAAGTGCAGTCTGCAGGCTTAACTGTGACTTCTAGAGTTTCCCAAAGCTGAATGGTAGGCAGAGCCTTCAGCCACCAGGTTGCTGAGAAACCAGCTTCCAGTCTGGATTCAGGAGAGAGAGAGAAACCCTCTCTAAGACCAGGAGATTAAGTACCTCCTAGCTCCTTAAAATCTCACTGACCTCAAGGGAAGGCAGGTAGGAGAATTCATAAGGATTTAGGAAAGACATAAAACGGTGCACTGAGAAACCGGACAACATTATGCTACGCTCCCTAACACCATGATGCCAGATGTGTACTGTTTTGAAACTACACTGTGCAGAAAATGGGCTACAAAATGCCCATTTTACTCACTGCAATGTCCTCTTAAGATATGAAAATACATCTTTTAACCTAAAAAGCTGCTGTATTTTGTAAAAGCGCACAGTGTCACTGAAAGTTGAGCACAGACGTATTTCTGTGGCCGGTCTTATGTCCTATGAAAGAGGAGAATATTTAAACGAATCTTCTTGTGGTGCAAATTTTTGTTTGCACCACAAGAAACACATCTGAAGCCTGACGTTGTTGTGATAATGACTTCTAGGGTTGTTTATCATTTGCCAAGGTGAGAACATCTTATGAGTAATGAGTGTGTAATTGTCACTTTTGGATGGGTGATTCATGGATTTGAGTGCAGTGTTAAAACTTTGGCACTGTCCTAAAACTCTTCCTCTCTCAGTTCTCATGCTGAGGGTTTACAGCCAAGCACCACTGAGTTCTGTTCCTCTGTTGTACTTTTGCTTTCTCTCTAATCCTTCCTCTCATTGATCTGGGCTGCTTTGCTGTTTTTAGAGAGAAAAACATTCCTAAAACCTGAGCTTACACTGGATTATTTTGTTTAGTAGGCCTACATCAGTCTCTTCCTCATCAGGTCTGATGGTGTTTGAGCCTCTAATTTGTTCTGCTTTTAGCAGAATGCTGGTTATTACTGAAGTGGACTTGCGGGGTCTTTGTATATCAAGTAGTAGTGCACTGTTACTAGATCACCCTGCGACTGCAGCATCACAATAATTTACACTGCTTGGTAAATCTGTCCCATATCTGCTGGATAGTAAGCCAGTGCAACTTTTCCTTCTCATTGTTTGGGATTTCTGTCCAAAATGCCATCTAACCCACCATCCATCTCTTATCCCAGGTAACCTTAAAAGTTGCCGTACAACAAGGGACCTTAATAATTCAAACCAAATTATACAAAACCTTGAATTCACTTTGATATCAGTTAATAGTTCACTAGATTTAGAGAGCTGATATAAATCTACATTGTTCATTCAGCCACATTCAGAGTTTGTTCTTGAAATTTACAAATATTTTAGCAGCTTTAGGGATGAAATTAAAAATTCAATTATTTATTTTATTATTATTATTTTTTTATTGAGCAAAAAAAAATTCAATTATAATTAACATTTAGGTGATGAGCGCCACTTTGTCAGCGTTCACTGTTTTCACAAATGGTTGGATGGGCTGTCACTATGAATTATGGGATGGCATTTGCTCCTCATAAAGGACGATCCCAGTGTATCCTCTGCTAAAGAAGGTATAAAAGGAAGCACTGAAGAATAAAGTCAGGTGAGCTGCTACAGGCTCTCAGACAGCTAGGGGACTTCCCATGATGCACTTAGCACTTCTCGTCCACTCCCATTCGTTCACACTGCATGTGTTCAGAGGCCAGTACCGTGTGTCATTAACTTTTGCCTTCTCTCTCCTGCAGTTGCTAGTTTGTCCTGTTTGCTGTTGATGGTCTCTCTGCTCCTCTTTTCCTCTCTCTCTTCTTCCTCATTACCCAGCCTGTCGTGGCAGATGGCTGCTCCTCCCTGAGCCTAATTCTGCCAGAGGTTTTTTTTTTTGAGGGAGCTCTCCTTGTACAAAGTGCTGTTCATAAGTGATAATAAGATGGGATTCTTTTTCTAATATTGTAAGGCTTCGCACAGTTTCATCACCCTCTACTATCAGCATTAGCAGGAGGAGGAGGGACTGGTGCTGGCAGATAGCAGCTCTTTATTCCAATCTGATCAATAGATGACCCAAACAGACAACAGCAGCTGAAAGCCTGAAGCCAAATGAAAGGCCACATCTGATCTGAATGCTCCTGATGACAATCAGACCACAGCTGCAGCGTCAGTGAAAATCTGACAGGAAGTCAGAAGCACTGAAGGCACAGTGGGGGTGTTACGCACAGAGAGAGCAGGCATGATTTTAGACCAATCAGAGTCAAGGTGATAGTATCCTAAGCTGGGGTGTTTCCAGGATTTTTTAAAAATGGGGTGGTACAAGAACATTCCAAGAACCAGTCGGGAGGGGGGTCATGGGAAATTCTATCAAAAATAAACACCATATCAAACGGACCATAATTCATTAGGTGTGCTTCATTAGTTACACCTGTTCAACGGCTCATTAATGCAAATATATGATCAGCCAATCACATGGTTGTAATGCAATAGATGCATTCACGTAGAATGGTTAAGATGACACATTAAAGTTCAAGCTGAGCATCAGAATGAGAAAGAAAAGTGATTTCAGTGACTTTTAAGGTAGCATGTTTATTGGTCTGGTGTGCGTGGATTTTCCCACACATACATCTCTAGTTTACAGCGTGTCAGTCCTCTGGGTGTAAATGCCAGATGTCAGAGAAGAACGGCCAAATCAGGGTATGCAGAAGAGCATCTAGCACCTTGAAGCAGAAGAACTACAGCAGCAGAAGACCACACACACGACAAGAGAGACAACCATTCACAACTGTGGCCGATTTAGAATCACCAGTTAACCTACAGTAACATGGCTTTGGACTGCTGGAGTGTCCGGAGAGAACCCACAGCCAGGCACACTGAGAATATTTAAACTCCACACAGTAAGGACCCGGCTGCCAATAAATAACATAAAAACACTAATATAAAAATATACTATCTCCAGTAATAACCTGATTTTTTTACAGCTACAAATGTGCAGTATATTCCTGCATTGAACGGTCTGCAGTTTCCAAAACTGGGATTCTGAATTCCTTTGAGATTCCTTGTAAAAATGTATCACATCCTCACAATATTAAAACCAAAAGGTTTCCTATTGACGCATCCTTGTCATCACCCACACTTTTTTAACACAGCCAATTACAGGCACGAGCCCGAACACGTGCAAGGAGAGGCTCGTCTTGCACACTTCATTGCACCAACCATTTGGGGCATATGGACCAAATGACAGTCTGAGCGAGCTCCACTGATCACGAGCGACAAGAGCGCGTTTTCTACCTGAATGTGCGCGTCCAGAGTGACTTCACAGTATTCAAACTCACCAACGGTTGAATCACAGGGCAGAAAAATGAATCACCTTCACTTCACTTCCTCATGTACAAACCAGCGACCCCCCTCTGGTTCGTCAGAGGAATGGTGCCTGCTGTAAGAGAGATGGGAGCACAGGGAGCAGGAGGGGGAGGAAGCAGAGGGGGCGGTGTCTCCATCTAAGAAGGATGCTGTGTAGTAAGTGAAGGGGCTGGAGGAGGGGAGGAGGAGAGTGCAGCTCTTTGCTACTACGTCAGCGTACATCACAGGATCGCACAGGACCTTTTTTTGCTTCCAATAGTCGGGGTGACTTCCTTGCGCTGAAAATCCCGGTCACCCTAAAACCTCCCAGTAAGGTAAGAAAATGAATAATCTGCTCTGATCAGATCATTTTGTCTTTGCGTCACTTCTTTAATTTTCATAACTGCGTTGTTCCCAAAGGCGAATGACATTCGGGAATATCCGTGTATTTCTGACACAAATCGAGATCTATTTTCCACTAAAACACGAGTTTATAGGCCTGCGCTGCGCAATGCGTTGACCCCTACACATGCATCCAAAGACAGTCAATATTACGCAGAGAATTAATAAGAAACATTACAGCTGGAGAGAAATTAAGGCTAATTTGGGAGTAAAAGGCGCCGTCCGCTCTTGTTCCTGCGGGCAGGTCTTGTGCGCTAAGAGCCATTCTCGTCTTCATCCGTCCCGGCGCACAGATTTCAGACATGAAGAGAAGGATAGGAGCAGATATGAGGTTATATTTTATTACCTTTGAACAGTAAAGAAGACCAGCTTCAAATCACTGCTCCAGTCTAATTAGCGGTGTTGTTGGCACCAAATGCCCTTGCCCTTCCTGCCTCTCCTGTTCCGCCTTCCGCTACCACTACACGGTCACAAATGTGCCACCTTAAACCAGCTGCACTCTTCTCTCACTATTTAGAAAGTTTCCGAGCTTGAGTTACGTTTAATTTGTGCGATCAGCTCAAAGGTGCCCGTGTGGCCGGGGTTTCGTGCGCTGCGTCGTGCACCAGAATGACCTTGTAGAAACCCAGCGGGAAGAACGTGACGGAGAAAGAGTGATGGGCATTTTTTTTCTGCTTTCCTCTGTGGTTTTGCTTTGCGGTGGTTTGTGTCAGCGGTGCTGAGAGGACTCTTCTCTGAGAGGATGCTGTTTGGTGTTCATGGCCACAAAATGCTGTAAACTGCGTTTTGAAGGCGGAATATTGCAGTTAATGGATGCGGGAAAACAAATTAGTGATTTGTTTATCGTAGATGATGCATTTTACAACTTTGCATGTGTGATGTCTTGTCCCTGCGGCAGCCATCACTGCAGCTCAGTCAGCCTCTGAGCTATTTATGCATCCAGCCAACAGGAGGGGTTGCAGATACTGTTTCAAACATACAGGATTACTGACAGCACTTAAAAAATGTAAATATTTATCCCCCTATTTAGGCTCGAAACACAGCGCTTGTTACAGGATCTATAATTTGTCTTTCATGTATCTGACATCCAATGACGACCAGTTTATTCTTCAGGAAATGTGTCTTCTGTGTGCAGTTTTCATCCAGTGCAGCTTGTTCTGCATGCAGATGCTTTGGACCTGCAGGTATGGGTGTTTCCACTGAAGCACCAGGAGGGGATGAACCATGCTTACATTTCTAGGCAGAGAGGCCCAATCCAACTACTGCAGTCAAATCCAAAGTCAAATTCAATTCAGTTTTAATTATATAGCACCAAATCACAAAAACAGTCACCTCGAGGTGCTTTATATTGTAATTTTAAGACCTAGAATAATATATACTCCCTCAAACAACCTGGCTGTTGTTGCAGATATGCAACAGAAAATGATTGCTTCAAACATTATTAGATGATTTTGGTAGGCACCAGGAATCAAATACATAAGATAACACTTGCTTCCTTTATTTATGGTGTAAGATTACATTCTGACATTTTCCAAACAAAAGACTGATTAAAAAAATGTCAGAATGTAAACAATCTTAATCTCTAAATGGGTAATTTGGCTGTTTTCTGAATTTTTCAAAAGATTTGACAGAATTTATAAAAGCCTATCAAGATTTTGTATAGTTTATACACCGAAGCATCACTCAAGGCTCTATAAAAACAGGCTGAGGTGCAGGTGAAGGTGTTTGCTAAGCTTGATCCAAAGGAGCAAAGGGAGCTGCTCTGTTTGGTGTTCTCATTTTGTGCCTGCTACCCCTGCTGATTGGGCCGTGCTCCGGTGTGTCCGCTGAGATTAGCCTCATCACAAGTTACAACTCGCCTCTCCCTGCAGCTGGGGGTGGTGGTGCCGGATATATTTGCATAATGGCTGAAAAAATGCATTAAATAAGTAGGTATGACTGTCTGCGGCAGTGTGGAACACAACTACACACCTGTCAACTTCTCCATCCGGGTGTTGTAAAGTTCAGCAATTAGCACAGCTGTTCCACCACTTCAGTGAAACGCTTCATGGCTTCTCCAGACAGATCAGCTCTTGGCTCGTGATGCTGCTGCTGCTGAGACACTACTCCCTGCTGAAGATTTACTGCAAGGGTGAAAGATAATCGATGGCCTTTTCCCTCATCTCCACATGGTGGTGGGGGGAGTTCAAGCAGCAATTAATGTCAAGCACATAACTCTCCATTAACAACTGAAAGTGCATTTGTTTGTTATCGGCCAGAACCAATATTGTCTCTTCTGCTTTTAATTAGCCTTCAGAAGCTCTTTTATTTTTTCATTTTTGATATACAGTATGGAGTTATGTAATAAATGATTGGTGGTAATAAATCTTAGAGTAAAAGTTCCAAACCTTCCATCATAAAAATTATTTCACAGGTTGAATTTATTCATACCTGTCTCTGGAAAGACTGAGCGACTCAATGGTAATAAATCAGACTAATTATTACATGATTTTACAGACGTGACTGCATATTTTAGAATGAAATATTTCTGTCACTGAAATTCTACTAGCTTTTTCTATTACCTCAAACCTGCTGGTTTATTTCTATAAATTTCGGATAAAAAAAAATTTTTTTAAAAGAAGCGCTCTTTTAGTCATTCCTGTGTTTTGTTCTCAGACAGAAAGGGAAGCACAGAGTAGAAATATGATATACTTTATTGGTCTTTGTGGGAATTTAATCCATTACAATCATTAGAGGCTGTGGGAAGCCAGTGTACAGTACCCAGGGACGCCAGTGACTTGGTCAAGGTCACAATGACTGAGCATGTTTTCATTGTGGCAGAAACCAGAAGTGCTGGAGGAAACACACAAAAGCACAGCGAGTAGTGGAGATAAACCTGTGTTCTTTATAATCCCAGCAGGGGGGCAAGTCATCATGTTGTATGGAAATTTACAGGAAAATGGGTCTCAGTTCCCTTATGTTCTGACCTCCACATACAGTAAGGGATCTGCAAAATAATAAAGAAAGACCAGAAAGATTAGAGGATAAGAGAGGGAATCCTCATTAGCTAATGACTTTTCAGTTTCAAGTCTAGTTTCAAAACAGCAACATGGCAATGGGGAAAGCCATCAGCTCGAGGATTCACAGGGCTTCACCAACCAATAAGAGACGTCGTGGTGACTACATGCGTCTGTTATAAACGGTCTCTGGTTTGATCCCAGGATCGTGTCCTTTGAGGCAACAGTGCTGATCCTCATAAACACAGCCTGGTATTATTACCTTGTGAGTGTGGATTAAGCAGATATACTGAGAATTAGCAAGCTTTACCGGTGCTGCGTATATTTTGAAGCAATAAAAATAATCCTGGAGGAAATTCTCAGCTAACTAATCATCTTCTGCCTCCAGGTAAATATATAGTTATTGTTATGTACCAGTACTGACCATAACTGTAATAATTAAAAAAATAACTTTTGGTTCCTCACAAAATATTGATATGAATATTTTGTGTTTCTTCATTTAGTTTTGATTTATTTGCCTTTGTATCACTGAAAGTGTTAGTTCAGATCTTCTCCACTGTAATATTTGACTTATTGGAATACATGGAAGGATTATGAAGCAGATTATGAAGAAACCATGGACGCTGTAATTTAGCACCTCTTCTTCTTTCCTCTTGCTACTATAAATACTGTGTCCAGTAGAATAAAACATGCTCTGTTATGAGATGAAACTGTTTGCTGCTCCAGTTTTACACAAATACCTTTCATGTGCAGGGACCCAAGAGCAAAGCTTGTAGTGGCAACAATCTAATTCACACAAGCATGAAAAAACATTGCACCCATTGTTCACTGGGAGAGAAGAGCTACAGCAGAGTATCTGCAAAGTGCACTGCTAATGATATCTACATGCTGAGTTTGGCCTACAGCAGCTTTATAGCCTCCTTGTGTAATCCCTGCAGCATATTCTTGGGTGTTGGGAAGACTTTAGCTCCAGCCACGGTACGGCATCCTGCTGGAGCAGAACTCCACAATGCACACCTTCACAAGGATGATGCAGAGTTCTTGTCACTGGATTCTAAAGCGTAAGCATGCAAACGTCTAGACCCCAGGGGCCACGGACTCCAGAGGTGTCATTTTTCTTCTTTCTAAGATCATCACTGATGTAATGATCATCTAACAAATATTCTCTTTTGAAGGTCACTTGCTATTACGACATGTGCTTTTGGTTGTCATGGTTGCATCCTGTTCCCAAATATTTACTTTTCTGTGACCTCTGATTATACCTTCATACTTACTTCTTTATAACTGCTTGTTCTCACACTGCCTTCCAGCCTAAATTATCTTCAGCACAGCCACATGTTCCCCAGCTATAGGGCTGGATATTATGACCCTTATTTAAATAGCATTGGGTAAATGAAACCTTAGGAACCCCAACTTTTTACCACCCCCTTGCAGAGCTTCCTAAGTGATGGTGTAACGTTGAGTGCACTTAGTTTTCATTCACCTGTTCCAAGGATGTTTTCATCCTTCTCGAAAAGAATTCCATCTTATCATATTTTATCATTTCAATTTCTTCAAGACTGCCTGCTCAGAGGCTCATCATGGTCATATTGTGAAACAAACCCCCCACCCCACCTCACCCTACGGACAGTGGCTCTTCCAGTTCCTCTTGGTATGATGCAGTGGGACTCAAACCTTCCAAAACCTCATCTTTGGATATTTTCCAAGATGTTTTTTGGCAAATGTGAGACAAGCCTTTGTGTTTTTTTTGGTCAGTAGTGGTTTTCTTCTTGAACTCTTCCATGGAGGTCATTTTTGCCCGGTCTCTTTCTTATGTTGAATAATGAGCTCTGACCTTAACTGAGACATGTGAAGTCTGTGGTTCTTTTTTGACCTCTTGGATGAGTCGTCGCTGCAGTCCTCGGTCACTCCTCAGAAGCTTCACCACTGTTCTAAGTTTTCTCAGCTTGTGGCTCTCACCCTGGTTAAGTGGAGTCCCAAAGCCTCAGAAATGGCTCTGTTACCCTTCCCGGACTGATAGATTTCAGCGGCTTTGTTTCTCAAGTGTGTCTTTAGATTGTGGCTCGATGTGTTGCTGTTTGAGATATTTTAGCCCGCTTTACTTTATCAGACAGGTTCTAGTTAAGTGATTTCTCAAGTGATTCCAACAGGTCTGCCAGTAATCAGGCCCGAGTGTATTTATGGAAACTGAACAAAAAAATGTGGTCAATCACAGTTAATTCACCATTTAACAAGAGGTGCAATTACTTTTTCACACAGGACCAGGTAGGTTTGGTTACTCAGGTTATCTTTGTCTAATATTAAAATTTGTTTGAAACATGTGAGTGTGACAAATATGTAAAATGCTGGGAAATCAGGAAGGAGGCAAACACTTTTTCACACCACTGCATCAAATCAATGACTGTGATATTTGCACCTCCAGTGCAGTTTTCATCCCTCCTTGCACCGCTTACAATCACGCTGGCAAGTGGGGCATTTAATGTGCAGTAGGTCTCTTATTTTGAAAACCGAGCAGGTTCTTTATTCTGTTTCCTGTCCTTTTCATCTGCTCTGTGTAGCTGGATGTGATTGTGATGTGTCTGACTGAGTTGCACCAGCTGTATATCCAGGATTAAATATCTCAGTTATTACCCACAGAGGATAAATCTCACAACTTTCCACCCAGCACTTTATAAATAAGTCCAATAAGTGAACATATCATTCGTTCTTCAAGGCCATCAAGTTAAACCCTACCACATTTCACTTTATCCCCCCAAATCAGGGGTGCTGATACTCCTCTACTCATTCAACTGGAAGATCTTATATAGAGTACATCTGTAACCCGCGCTCACCCCAGCTCGCACTTCCATGCAGTTTGTGTCTGAATCCCGCTTGTGTTTATTGTGATAATAGCGGCTCTGTTCTGTACTGTGCTGCTTTCCCTGCATCAGAGTTTCCACATATGGAAAGTCGTTGAAGTTTGAAAGCAGACACATGCTGACAGATATACTGCAGATGGAAATCTGCTTTTGACTCTGGCAGTATAATACTGCAGTGTGTCTTTGTAACCCCCCACCGAGCTGTCGTTATGGTTGTAGACTTCTAGCTTATCGTGTCATTAATGCTTAATTCGCTGTAACTGACACATATTTGTACATATTTGTCAGTTTCTAACAAACACACATTCAGCTGCACTGAAACTGCAGTGGACTTGTGGAGACGGTGCACCAGTGCTGAATACTAATGAACTAAAATGACAATAAAGTGAGCTGCTGTAATATGTTCATGTTGTCCACACAGCTTTTTCAGGAATTGAGCTGAACCTCTGCAGCTGCCCTGGGTCTGACTCCTCTTCAGTCCATTTTGCAGCGTGGAAAGCCAAAATGGATGCAGAGAGCTGACGTCACAGTGTTTGACACGGTGTTGCTAGCCACTTTGGTGCCACCAGGGTGACGGTGCACACTGAGCAGGGAGCAGTGATGTGAGTCATGTTAGTTGGGCTGCAGATTCTCCCAGAGGGGAATTGTGCATGCACAACCTAGCTTTGGGATGGGGGTGCAATCTAGTCAGTCTATACCAACCAAACATCGCACCCTCCTCTTATGGCTTTACCCTGGATGGGCCCGAGGCCATGCAGGAACGTGGTGCAGCTGAATAGCTGTCACTTCCTGTGTGACCCTGTGCAGATGTCTCAGTGCGGCTGGTGCGGATGAAAAAGCAGGAACTGGACAGAGATGGTGAGAAGTGGTTTATCGCACCAATACATCACTCCTGAGGGACGAGCCGAATCAGGCACCTCTGTCCTTGTGGCCAGAAAACAAGACATGAATAATTGATGGAATATTCACATGGTCTCAGCTGGAGTTCCCTGGATGCTTAGACTAGGCTAGCTGATAGAAAAATGATGAATGAGGAAGGATGAAAAATGCCGGGTGAAGCTGCCTGAGGAAGATTGGCTGGAGCAGGCTGATGAGTAAAAGCCAGTGTGTTTGTGTGCAACACCTTCAAAACAATGCAGATTGTTCCAGCTCACCCTGCTTAAGACTACAGGGCATTTCAGTGACTTTTACAAGCAGGGGACAAAAACACATACATGAGGATTATTATTAGTGGCAGATATTAATGTTGATGATATCAGACCCGTAGAATGAATAAAAAATTAGCCAATATAAATCACTTTAAACAAAAAACGAGTCAGTTTAATGAGGAGCTTTATATCATTTGTAGTAAGATCTTATTTATGAGTGATGATTAAATGGAGTTGGTGGGTCAGGGCAGTTACAGTTGTCATTATCTCTGGGTAACTGTACCAATACAGCTTACAGATTTAACACATTATTGTTCTGGGAAAAGTGTTTTACCTTTAAGGCAAGCTTCTTTATTTAAATCTAGAAGATTCAGATTAAGCAGCAACCTTTGATGCTGAAAAAAAAGTGACAGCTCTTAAAAATGGCAGCTCATCAAAAGTGTGCCAGTTTGCAGGTTGATTGGCTAATTGGACTCAGGTGAGACACATTCAAACAGGGGAAACTCGTAAGTGCGGGGCAGGTGATTACAAGGAGGGAAAACCTCCAAAGCAAAGCAAACAGAGACACAGAAAGAGAGCTGGTGCCAAAACGGAAACAGGAAGTATGGTGAATATCAGAGACACAGACAAAGAAACACAAGCGACATGGACAAGGTGAACAATGGGGAAACACAATAAAAACAAAATAACTTGGATAAAAAGGCAACATTAGACTATCAGCGCCATCTCCACTTATTTTTCCCATAAACTGTCTTTAGATTTTCATAACTGCTCTGTTTGTACAGCCTCCCACAGCCAGTGAAACACATACAGTATATAGACAGTCAGCTGGCACGTCTCGCTTTTCCACTTTAGTGAGCTGATATGAAATGAACCCGTGGCTGAATGTAATCTCCTCCTGTGGTCTGAGCTCATAATGGCAGCGGAGACCGTGCTTTATTATGAGCATTGGTGGTTGTTGACTGAGTATTTGGGAGGGGGTGGGTGGACCTTACTGACCCCACCCAGAATGCAATGCTCCCGATGCACTCAAGAGAGCAGAAAAGACTGTATGTATCTGAGATATCAGTAGGCTGAGAATGAACACACAGCTGTCTGTGTGCTCGGGAGGATTTTATGTGCATCTTAATGGGCTGTGAATAATTAGTTAGATTAGACCTGTTTCCCCTTATTTTCCAGTGTTGATTATAAAGAAAAAGTGTCCAGCAAATGATGGAAGGGCACAGGAAACTGGACTGAAAGCTGGGTGTGAGAAAGCACCACTGAAAAGCAGTTATAACGCCTGAGTCGCCTTGATGAAAGGCCTTGGCTTTAGTTCTACTTGTGTTGACTTCAGAGGGGATTGTGACAGCAACTTACCTGGCATCATGATGATTGCAGTGCTTGTTGTTGCCAAGAAACTGAAAGGTTTGTCCTAAAATACCTTGGTACCAATGAATTTGACACCACAACCTCAGACACCCCCTCAGTCTATTAACACCACGGATTGAGAATGTGATGTGTAATTTGAAGGCCAGCCCGTGAAAGGTACACAATATTGTGAAATACACTGAAAATTATATTAATTTTAAGCCGATTTAATGTCTTTTTGATTCTGGAATGAATCTTTTTCTATCTATCAGCATGTCATCTTGATCAAGATGTGCTGAGCCACAGGGACAATCAGAGGAGAATATTCACTACGTGCGTCACAGCATGAAATCAAAGATGTCAGGAGGAATGAATTCAGTGCATGACATTACCAGCCATCTGCAGCTTGCAGGAATTACCACTGGGCCGTCTTTGGCTTTTTCACACTGCTTTTTTTTAATCACTCTGACTCTGCTCGTAACTGACATTAACTTGGATGTGGGGGGCGATCTGATCCCACCTGGATCACTCACTTAAGGTCAGGTGTGGAAAAGGCTTTCAGCTCTCTAAGGCTCACCTCTACGTACAAACATTTGCAGCGATTCACAGAGAAGCTCTCATCACTCAGGCTCGTCTCTGTCACGCTTGCTAATTACTGCGTCTGTGCTGTCAAATGCGCAACAAAATTCAGTGTGTCAATAAGAGCTTGGGTAATAATTATGAATATTTACTGGGTTCATGTTGGTTAGCTTTTTATAATAAGTTGCAAAAATCGTTGCAAGTTATCTTTTAATGTAATGACTGTTATATTTTGCATGGATTGCCATATTGTGCATTGTGCAAGCTGTGCAACAAGTAACATAAATGCTGGTGAGGGTAGTTTTTTTTTTTTAAAGAAGTTTTGGTCTTCAGTAATGACTCTGCAATCATTTCACCACTCAAGTGGAGAGATGATGGGACAGCTAACCTTTCAGGTCATAGGATTGTCGTGTTTTAGAAGCAGGACAGAGAGGTGTGGTGAGTGCAGGTGAAGGTTTACGTGTTGATGACGACAGGTAATTAACAATGTGCAGTGAAGGGTGGGGGGTGTTACGTTATGTGACTCTGGAAAACACACGGCTTTGCAGTGAGTGTTGCATGTGCTTCATTGTCTAAATTGCACTGCACTTGTCCCACTGAGTTTTATGACCTCTTGTTGTCTTTCACTTTATCCTATAAACTCACTTATTCATGTAAATTCTGGTGCCAATAATCAGTTTGCATTGGCAGTGCACAACCTAATTGGGGGCTTGATATATGAATCCTTCTCAGGTCACTAACGAACACAGTGCAGAGCCTAAAAAGCCCAGTCCTGTCTGGGTGGAGAGGACGATCAGGTGGTTTATTGTATCAGGTTGAAGAGTATGACAACACTTGTCATAAACAGCTGCTGATTGATGAGAACAAACCAACCAGTGAAGCTGTGGTTCAGGAAACCAAAACAAACTGTTGCAAAGATGCTCTCCAAAGAGCCGAGGGCAACTCACTGCACTGTGTGTCAAGTGTGATGGGATCTGATCGAAGCCAGTCTGTTCAGATGATGTTTTCAGTGTTGTTTTATAAAGTGGTTTAAGGGTGATGCTGCTGCACGATGAACTCTGCATTGGTTTCTTCTACGTCATCCATCTCCTCTCAGCACACCACTGCTTATCTTTTTCTGGGCCGAAACCTGTCTGCTGCTAAGTGGGTCTTGGATTTCCACAAAATAAAATGTCTCATTCTTATCAGTGCGTGCCACAGCCTGGTGTCAATGACAACATCCATTTTATTAGCTCAGTTTAACAGATGCTTTGGATTTTTTTTCTCTGTATGAAAGAGTAACTGTTGAAAGCTCAGGGCCATCAGCGAGCGTTATGAATGGTGGTTATACGCTGCTGTCGATAGAAGTGCCTCATCATTTAGACTAATTTAGTGGCAGATGGGAATCTCCAGTGCTCTTTGAAAGGAATATCAGTGAGGCTTACAGTTTAAAATACCACCGGTTATATGGATAGCTGCAACAAAACAGATTAATGATCACATTATCTTGTCTTAACGAGGGGAAAACCCAAAGTCTGGTTTTAAAAGGTCAATTCTCACAGATACAAACAACATTATGCTTCTTCCATTATCCCTGTAGTGGTTTTTATTTGGAGCAGGTTCAAAGGTGCGCTCAGAATTTAAGGGCTGATGTACTTTGTCTGAGATTCATTACTTAAGTAATTTTTGGTCACAATATATTAACACATGAACACTTTATTCTAACCTGCGAATCTGTTAAGTGAAGCAAATAAAGTCACAAAGATTGCAGTTCCTCAAATGGCCACTTGGGGCTTACTTCAAATGGATGTCAAGCTGCATAGGCTTGTTTGTAAAATGCCAACACATTCTTGGTCCCATAACATATTACGCTATGTGACAAGTTGTCAGAAAATGCCTGACTTTAGAACAAAGATAAACAATGCTGATTTTCTCCTACATAACAACAAAAGAAGGTGAATTTTCATAAAATGCAGATTTAAGGTTTAAAGGTATGCATCATTATAACACTCTGCCTTGACTGACGTGTATTTCCGCTAGCTGTCTGCACTCTTCCACCTTAGTTTATTTCAGTCACTGAACTCTTGACTTTGTGGTGTTGTAACTGTTTGGACAAGTTTACCAGCAGAGACCTTTTAGGCAGGCGGCCTGGTTGGTAATGTGCGCGATGTAGTTGTGCTGTTGCGGGAAATGAGAGACCACACCTCACTGCTTGGTCAAAGAGTGAGAGTAGCAAGACTGTGTGAGAGACTATGGCAGCCAAAAATGTGTCTAGATAGCTTAATTTGAGGTAAGACAGTTATCAACCTGCTGCATGCTGTGTTTGATGCCTTTGGAAAAGGTCAAGTTTGCTGCAGGTTTGCATCGATGACTCTGCTCGTCTCGCCATTTCTTCAAATTTGTCTGTGATTATGAGCCTCGGGTCCACTGAGGTATCGATGTTTGTGTCAAAATGTGGGGACCTGTCCATAAATACACAAACCATGTGCGATGTAAGGCTACATCCATCTATTGTATTCTTTCTGTGATTCATACACATTTAGGAACCACAAGTAACAACAGTATTTATGGATTCATGTTTTTGACCACATGCCAACCGTACGTCCAATATCACAGCTCCTTTTAGCTCTCTTTGTCTCCACCAGCTCCTGAATTACGTACTCATTTACCAGTTCTGCAGCTGGTGGTAAAAGAATGAGCTGTTAATGGTGAAAATGTATTGGCCTTGAATGCAAATATGGCTTTCACCATAAGTAGCCTACTGGCATATTCATTTATTAGAACTAAGATCCTCATGTGTTAAGTTGTTTAAGCAGATGTTTTTCTATTTTCTGAAGCAGTTCCTCCACCCGAGTGTGTGACTTGTAACTGTGTGACTTGTGCAGTCTAGACTGCAGTGTAGCTCCAAGACAGCATCATTTATTTAACTCCCATATTTTTTGTTTTGTTAGCATGCTTTTAGGCTGCCGCATTTTATGTTGCATGTGTGGCTGTGTGTAAGGCAGTGCTTCCCAACCCTCTGGCATTGTCTCTGCTCACTGGAAGAAAATAGGATTACATAATTAAGTCTTTCATCAGCAGCCAACGACAGGCGGAGTATTTGCTCGGTTCCCCATTTGACTGTTAATTTATTATCATTTTACACGTCTTCGGAGATGACAGAGCAGTTTGGGAAAATGCTTTGTTTCACAATAATTCTTTGCACTGCACAACTCAGCCAGCCATTTCTGTAAAACTCCCAAAGGCCAGCAAAAGTGTATATTTATTGAAAATCTGTGAACAGGGAGATATTTTCAGTGCTGAGGAAGCAGCCACAGCTGCACACTAACCCTACAAATGCACTCCACCAAACTGTTTGTTATTCATAGGCAGCGAGTCAAGCAGAACACACTCTCATCTCAGCGTCTCCGGCTTGTGAAAGGCTTATCATAAGGTGATGGGATACTTCGTTATATTCAGATGGGCCTCAAGAGTCCCCTGGTACAAAGGTTGTGACCATGGTGATGAAAGAGGATCAGTTATTCGGTTGGCTTCTTAAAGAGTGGTTGATAATAGATTGAGCCATATGCAAACATGGATGTAGAACATTGTGGCTCTATAATGGCTAAAAATAGAGAAACAGACAAACAAATTTGTCATCTGACATGTGACGTAGCTAAGGTGATGCAGGATCAAAAGGTCAGAAATAAGTTAAGAGTTAATGTTACCAACAGTGATAGTAACAGCCTAACACAGTGGTAAGACCCGCCTCCATGTCCTTTTTTGTCACAAGTCATAAAGGTAGAGAGTGGACTGGTTGTTTTGACTGGCTGCTGTCATTTCAAATGACTTCTTCTACTGCAAAGCATTTTCAGTGTTTAGGCAGCTCACTTCATTAGGATGAGTCAGCATTTAAACACTTGAATGCACTGTACTCCAGTCCATTTAAGAGTGTATATTTTCCCTTTCAGATCATCTCTTTGATCCTTTCTAATTTGTGCTGCAGTCTTTACGCTACAGAACACAGACAAAGTGTCTTCCTGCTCTGTCGCACAGTGATTCAGACAGGATGGTGGATAAAAGCTGGAGTCTCAGGTTTATCACTTCTCTCTTTGCAGCCGTGAAATTCATCTTTTTCTGCAGCAGCAAGCACAGCCATCACGGCTGACGTGTTTCTTAATGTGTTCTTGGTAGAATCGCTCTCAAAATTGCTTCTAAAACACAGATCAGAGGAAGTTAAAGCTTTAGACTCAAAGGGGGAAAACCATATACACTTTATACGCCCATCTCTGGCAGTTATCTTCATTATATGAATTCATCCAACACCATCAGGTTGGTGCTAAATTCTAAATTTTATTAATAACGTGTGTTAATTAGGTAACACTTACAAACAGGTTCTGATATTGATGTCGGACAATATGAGACCAAATGGCATTATTTACTTTTTTAATCTTTTGCATATTGTAAGTTCCAATCATATTAAAAATTATACACTAATCAGCCAATTTACTATAGCCAAACCTTGCTAGTACTGGTTTAGACCCACTTTTACCTTCAAAACTGACTTTTGGTTGACTCAACTAGCCAGTTAAGATGCAGGTCATATCCATATTTGTCAGATTGTTATATACAAAAGAGTCTGTAGAATTTAATAAAAGGTCTGTTTAACTGTTTTATGCTTGGTTGTTAAATCTGATAAGCAGTCACTGCTTTCAAATACGAATCTGCAAAGATGTGTAGATTCTTCACACACATCTTCAACCCAGTGACAGAGAAGACCCCCGTTTTAAAGTGTCAGTGTAAAATATGATCTCCACCCTGGCGTCCGGTGCTGCGTTCTGGGGTGGAATAATGGCTAAAAGGATTATTGAATATTATGTCACAGTAAAGCCAATCTTTGACCCTTTAAATGTAAAATGTTATCATGGCATTATTTCCTCCCATTACACATTTGTGTGGACTAACTTCTGAGTTTCTCAGTTTCTTCTGCTTCAACATTTCTAACCTTCTTATTCGTGGGACTGCTGACCAGGCAACAGATTGATTAGCAGCAGGTGAACATGTGAGTCCAAGCTGAGCAACCAAAACAAAGCAGTTTGTTAATATGTCTGTACTGCCTTTATCCTCCGTATGTTTCTGATTTTCTATCTGCCTGCTGTATCTCTATAGAAACGACATTGATGCTTGTTTTGCTTGTTAATAACACATGTTTGAATCTCCTGGCTGGAGCTCCATGAATTGGTCATTCACTTAACACAAACATGCAAGTGAAGACTAATAATGAGCAATGAGCAGGATGAGATCCAGGCTGATGACCAAGCACCAAATGCCTTTCACAGCATTTGCTCGTGCTGTGATGCTGCGCTTCACAGTGTGAATGTGTGGAAAACAAAGATCTCCAGTCTGTTTAAGATAACCTCAGTGCGAATGATGATGGATAGGTGGACCAATAAGTGATGTTGGATGAACTATAAGAATAATTAAATCTGTGCAGCAACCTGAATAGTTTCTGTCAAAATCCATCCAGAGTCTGCGACCTGAGGGACTCACTGTAAGCCAAAAAATCCAAAGCAATAACTCAGCTCCAAATATTTGCTTTTCTCTCACTTGATTTGAGCAGAACTGTTAAGTGAGAAATTTAGTGACCCTGCACCGTACCTCTGAGGCCCAACTAACTTATGTACACAAGAAATCGATGTAACCTCGACTGCTTGTCGCTGCAGTTCAATCTGAAGTGTTTGTGTTTTTGACCCCTGTGTGTTTGTGACTGATGCAGTTCAGCAGTCATTAATCCTTAGTTCTCTGCCTGTATAAAGTACAGTGGTGGGAAAAATACTGGAAGAATCAGCTTCTTCACACTGGAAGAAGCTGAACTAGAACAGATACCTGAATTCAAGCTCCTTAGAAAAGATAGCTCAAGCTATAGATTAGTACAAAGAAGTCATCCTAATTGGGCTTTCATCAGCACAGAAAAGAAGATCAGACACCAACTAGGGAGGATCAGAAAGACAAACGCAACAACACTGTCATCCCCTCTGTATCGGAAAAACTCAGGAGTCTTCTCCAAGCACGACATCCCAGTGTACTTCAGGCCCAGCCGCACACTCAGACAAACACTGGTTCATCCCAAAGACAAAACTCCTAAACATAAGCTTAACAATTAGAGTATGCTATACAGTGTAGCAAGGAATGCTCAGACCTCTACATTGGAGAGACCAAACAGCCACTTCACAAACGCATGGCACAACATAGAAGAGCCACCTCCACGGGTGTCCACCTGCATCTAAAGGACAAAGGTCACTCTTTCGAAGATGCCAGTGTTCACATTTTGGACGGAGAAGACAGTTTGAAAAAGGGGTGAAAGAAGCCATCTATATCCACTGTGAGCGACCATCTTTGAACAGAGGTGAAGAGGCGAAGGTAGACATTTGGTGGTCTGCCATCTATAATCCAGTTCTGAGATCCCTTCCCACACGCCTTAATGCCCACTCACATCCTGGTCCATCCGGGGGGACACTCCCACTGGGCTTAAATCTGGGACTCTCCACCATTTGACCCTAAAACTAAAGAAGCTTCTTGAATGAGAGGTGAAACATCTTCAAGCAACTTAAAGAAGTCCAGATGCTTTTCTTTCCAAGCTCCTTAGACAGCTTTAAGGATCCTTTGACTTTTCCTTTAGCGCTGGCATAATATCGGCATTTGTTCTTTTTTGTGTGATGTGTCTACACTGTTGGATGCATAGGGCCTTTTCATGTTAGCATGTAGCTCAGAGCACTGCTCTGTCTCACTGTTGCGTCCTTGTGGGAAGATCTTGGTTTAACTTTATTTTTGACATTTTTCACCTTTCATTCTGAGAGGTACAGAGCATAGACAGGAAAGCAGGGAGAAGGTGGATTTACATGCAGGTGATACAGGTGCCATTTAAGTAGATTTGTATTCTGTAACCTCTGCATTTATTTTGCTGTTCTCTTCTAATCCTGACAGCCAGAGTGAAAGAGGATCTCACTGATGCAGTTTTCTCTCGTCTCCTTGGGTTTTGCTTTCAGCTGGCTCTCACTGAGCTTGTTCTTAGACACTCAGTTGTCCCAGCAGACCTCTGGGTCGTGTGATGTTGGCTCGGCAGTCTGTCTGTTCATCACCCCCGAGGCTACACAGGAAGTTTTCAGGGATTCCCTCCCTCCTACCTTCCCAGTATTTAACATCCTGCCCCCTGTTTTGCATCTGTAATTTTCTTGCTATAATAATATCATTGTGCACTTGTTAACACTTTTACAAATGGGCCAGTGTTATTTATAATGAGCAGGAACAATGATAATGAGGTTAGCTTGGCACTTACCCAGTGTTGTTTAATACTGCCCATCTGTAGTGCCTGACATGTTTCTCTAATTACACTGTCCACTGATTTATTGATCCGAGCTCTCTCTGCACATCTGATCACTCCCTGAACATTCGGGCAACATAGTACACTTTTTATGAAGTCCAATATTTCCCCCCAACAGGAGAGAAGGTTTTCCAGGGCCTTTTAATGTCACAAAATGACAACTTTAAAGAATCATTTGAACCTTTTTATTTTGTTATTACTGGTGCCAGCTTCTTGACTACTAAGAGTAACTTCCGTGTTAGAGCCATGAAATAGATCGTAAAATAATTACACACATAATTTCTTTTTATTTTGTACCAATAATATTTTTAAATATTTTTTTGTGAAAGACAATAACAGGGGACTAAGCGAGGAAGAGAATACTTTATACTTTTTTGAGAACACTTCAGGTTAGTGTTCATAATTAGTGAGTAACTATTACAATTCAGTAAAACAAGATTGTAAGAATTTCAACTGTTGATCATTTTTACCTTTGTGACCTGAATATTTCACACTACTGAATATTTACATCATGGTGTGCTTGTACTGATCATATTCACTCTAAGCAGGCAGATAGCGCTGTTCTTTTGACCTGCTGCAGAACATTCAGCCAGCGTTTGTAGTCGTGACGCTCGGAGCTGCTTGATCCCTCAGGCTGAACGTTGTCTTTCTCTCTCCCACTGAGCTGCTGCTGCTGCTGCTGCAGTTCTCTTTAAAGAGATTGTGGAAAGCTACTAAAATTACTTCAGTGCCTGCTACAGCTGCAGTCGACCCTCAGAGACTTTCTCTCCAAGGACATGTCATCTCTGCCTGTTCTCCTGAGCACATACATGTCGAAGATTTGTCATCGCTGCAGGCAAACAGTAAACAATCTTGGAGAAATTCTGCATGGCGGGCAGATGTCACGGCTTTATTAGCTTCCATGTTTGCTTGTGATTTCTTAAGATGAAGCAATGGGATGGAGAGATTTTGTGTCTCAGAATTATTTGATTTACAACCCTGTTAAACTTTACACCATCACTAATGGGTGTCATTGGGTGCAGCCTTTTAATTAGTAACCACGGCAAAGACTGACACCACAGGAAATTGGAATAAATGACCTCACTTCAGTAAGATGACTAGTTAAATCCACTGGACACTAAATAATTTACAGGGTTAATAACCTGCTCACTAAATACATATTATTATTCTTAGACTATACTAGAGTAGCTTTGCATGATTTACATGAATAGTTCATAACAATACTTGTTTGTCTTACGCTAGGCCTCAGTACAGCCCCTCTAAAACAAGCTTTTTATCAATATTTAAGCAAACTTCTTGACTGCCCCTCATAAACAAAAGACTTGCTATAGTTCATGTGAGCATCCACCATTATAAGAATGGATGTGTGATAGAAAATAAGAAACAGTGAAATAGATCCCATTTGAGGATTTCTAAGGACTCAAAGAGGCGAATGTGTCCAGTATTTAACACAATATAAATTGAGACACATTTTATCTCCTTCTTAATGTGGTGAATCATCACATTAATCCTTCCAGTCGGGAACTGTTCGTAGGATGCCAAATTGATCATACAGTAAATGCTCAGTTTATTATGTCTATTTGTTGAGCTTACAGCCTTTTCCTTTGGCACAGCATGCTCCTGTCAGTAAGACAAAACAGAGCAGCTTCACAGAGACAGAGGTGCCATGAAAAAGAGCAGGCAGTCCTGCTGATACAATCAGGATTGCTAATTATGACTCAATGAGGAAAGACAAGTTCTTTTCTGTACAAACTAAATATTTTATAAATACCTAATGATGTCTTGAAAAGGGAATCCTCTATGTGGGAATGACTCTTCAGACCATTTTGAAGTAGTATTATATTCTGACTGTGATATCATGGGATTGCCTGACTGTTTCCAGTATTCAGTGTCTGGATTTAAAAACAGTACATGGATTATAATCACAAGTGTTCTTGGGGTAAACTTGAATTTAACCCCCACCACGGCGATACTTTCTGTATATGCTGACCTTTGCTGCAGCTCTTTGCTTGTTAATTGCACAGACCTGTGTCACAGCATGGACCATTATATGTTCGGTAGCTCTGTGGTGCACCGCTGTAAATGCCACAGAGTGATTTGGGCTGTAGAGAGAGCTGTGAGATAACTATTAATATAGGCCACTGAGCTCTAGACTCAGTTGTCAGCTTCTTAAAGCTGTCATGTCCTTTTTTTTTCTCCAACCATTAGTGCTGAGCCAGATAATATGTCCTGCAAATGTCAATGCGATGTGAATGCCTGTGGTCCTGTGCATTTCAGTATTAATTACCTTGAACCTAGACTGTTTAAAAATGTGTCTCTGCCTGACAGGTATTGTATGACTCATGCTAACTCTACTCTTTTCTTTGCTTTTCCACAGGATTTATTGTGTCTGAGCCGACTCTGTCCAGCAGCAGCAGTGCAGTGGAGCTGGGAGCTGTCCTCAGTGCTGAATTTATCAGCTCACATAAATACCCATTGCACACTCATGTGCCTGGGCTGCTCCTGATACTTCCTATTCCTTGCAGCAACTGACCAACACCACCTCTACATATCCAAGATGGACGATGACGGTCGCTACAGAGACAGCCGCTCAGACTTCGTCCGTGGCGCCAAGGACATTGCCAAAGTTGCTAAGAAGCAGGTCGGTAAGAAGGTGGGGCGTGGCATGGACAAAATGACAGATGAGTACACCAAACGCTCTTATAAACGATTTGAAGAGGAAGATGACGACGACGATTATGCTGGCGTGCCGAGCAATGATGGCGGATATTATCGCAACGACAGCCGTGCCAATGATGAAGAAGGCCACAGCGACTCCACTGAAGGACACGATGAGGATGACGAGATCTATGAGGGCGAGTACCAGGGCATCCCAAGAGCTGAATCGGGGAAGGCTGGCAGCATGGATGGCGTGACAGCCGCACAGGCACAGCAGTTCAGGGATCTTTCGGCCTATGAGGGCGAGAGGAGAAAAGATCAGGAGGAGTTGGCACAGCAGTATGAGGCCATCCTGCAGGAGTGTGGCCACGGGAAGTTCCAGTGGACGCTCTACTTTGTCCTGGGCCTGGCACTAATGGCAGATGGTGTGGAGATCTTTGTTGTTGGCTTCGTGTTGCCCAGTGCTCAAATAGACATGTGTCTCTCCGAGCCCAACAAAGGCATGCTGGGTAAGACATCCAGATTTCACTCTCTTGCTTGCCCTGAGCTCGCTTGTCAACACTCAGGAGGGGGGATTACATAAGAGCCAATGTGCAACTTTTCTTTCAACTAGTCTACTCTGTATTGTCTCTCTCTCTTTATTTTTTATCTGTGTGCCTCCTTTGGCAGCGTAGGCCACCACTTCACATTTTATCTCTGCCTCATCTTAGCCATTACCTTTGCAGCTTATTCCCTGGTAATTGGTTTTCGACGGCCTCGTTGGCAGTGGAACTACAGCTATTTAAGATTCAATTGCCCATGCAGCTCCTGAACAGCAGCAGAATTTAAAATTGAACGCTCAGCCAGTCCAAACATAGTGTTCTCTGCTTCACTTCAGCTGTTTTTAGCTGGATACAATGTGTGTATTTATGTGTATGCATGTGTGTGTGTGTGTGTGTGTGTGTTCACACTCAGAAAATGAGGCACCTTCTTGGAGTCCAACCGCTTGTTTCTGTGCTGGTACCCTCTAAAGCAGGGGTCCCCAATCCCAGTCCACGAGGGCCGGTGTCCCTGCAGGTTTCAGATGTGTCCTTGATCCATCACAGCTGATTTAAATGGATAAATTACCTTCTCAGCATGTCTTGAAGTTCTCCAGAGGCCTGGTAATGAACTAATCATGTGATTCAGGTGTGTTGACCCAGGGTGAGATCTAAAACCTGCAGGGACACCGGCCCTCGTGGACTGGGATTGGGGACCCCTGCTCTAAAGTAATGATGTAGTACCATGGACCACAATGTTTGCAGACGATATTGTGATCTGTGGTGAGAACCTGGAGAGGTGTAGGTTTGTTCTGGAGAGAAGAAGAATGAAAATCAGTAGAAGTATGGTGTGAAGATGGTGGAGTTTTAATTGGGAGTGACCAGGATGGACATGACTAGAAATCATTACATTTTTAATCTCATGATGAGCAGTTTGGAGACAAATTGAGAAAGATGTGCAGAAGAAGGATAGTAGATCAGGTAGGAGGAAAACAGGAAGACCTCAGGGACGATTCATAGCTGTAGTGAAGGAGGACCTGCAGAGTGGTGGTGTGACAGGGAAGGATATTAGGGATAGGGTGAGATACAGGCAGATGATGTGCTATGGTCGCCCCGAAAGGCAGGAAGAAGAAGAAGAAGAAGAAAAAGGAGAAGTAAATACACTTCAGTGAAAGCGACGCATGATTTTGATTGAAGCACTGCTGAATCCATTAACAGATCCCTGTTAGAGCTCTGCCTGGACTCTGTGTTGTTGGTTTTATTTACTGTAATGTTGATGAGTTGGATGCGTTCTGATTACATAATTTCCTCTCAGAGGGGTGTTGACTGTTCAACTGTATGCTGCTCGATGCACATCGTCGCAGCAGATGTGGATGTTGAATATCTGTGGTGTTTAAAGTGAACATCATGGGTTCATAAAAGTGTCCTCTGTACAAACATTACCTGTTAATTCTGATTGACAGTTCAAGTGCTCAAAGTTTGTTTCAGTATGAAACTTTCATTTCAGATTAATTTGAACTTTTGGTGATGATAGACATTCTGATTAAGTGCAGGATGTTTTTATCAACAGTATTATATGATTGATTAACTGGGCTATGCATAAATCAATGGAAACAGCCCAAACAGGCTTATGAGACACAAATAAATAAAAAGAAATCAGGGCCATGAAGTGAAAATAAGACAAAAAGCATGATGCCACCTGAGAAGGGCTAATTTACCCATATCCCCAAAAGAACATTTCATTCTGTCGCCCTCAGTGCACCAAAACATTGAATTTTAAAGATTTGGATATTCTTGCATCTTAATCAGGACAGAACGTCTTCTAATTTACATAACTCACACAGTCCGTTATCCTCCTGGATGTTTTTAAATCTGCCAGCTTCAAGGACAAGAGGAAGGGTTCCCCATAATGTCTTTGATTCCTCAGTGATTTTGCAGTATAAGGTTCAGAATCACAGTTAAGCTTCATTTCAATATTTTTTTGTAGTTTTGGCTTCAACAAAATGTCTTTTTCAAATCTAGTAAACATCTTTGTTCTGATTTCATGTTGGTCATATTAAATTATTCAACATGAAATTCTATATCGCTCATGGAGAGCTGTGTGAAACCTTGTTATTGAGTCGATCTTCTGCCAAATTAAGCAAATTCATCATTTTACATTTTTGCTTTCTGATCCAGGAATCCATGTCAGAAAAGTCAATGTACAAAAGAAATTATGAACATACAGCTAAAGCTGGTCTGTACAGAGTCTGCTGCAGTTTATTATAAATGATTAGTGCCACATTTATGCAAGATTATCACTCAGTATGGTAACACCCAGAGCATGAGTTACTGTATATGTGTAATACATGAAAATACATGCTCAATTGTCCAGATACAGAGGTCCACAAGATCACTTTTGTTCATCTGGGAAGACCTTACCAGAAACGTTCATCAAGATGTATGCTTACGACAGCCAATGGTATTCATGAATGTAGCCTGTATATAAAAGATGGAAATGGTCACAGTGACATCACCCATTGGTTCTGGACTTTGTTGCCACAAATAATCATACTTCTCAGTTAACAACAGCAAGTTCTTACCACCGATAAGACAGAGAGGTCCAACTCAGTGATGACGACGAAAAGGAAAGATGGAAGAAACAGGAAAGAGGCGGAAGGGCAAATTATTAAAGAAAGCCAATGAAATAACTACTTGTATATAATTTTTCAAAATATTAAAAATTATTACATTTTTCAAAACATTTTCCCTCCAGCTCTCAGACAAACACATTAGCCAGTGCATATGATGGATCATTCTAAAAGGAAGTGGAGCAAAATTAGAAAACTTGCGACTTGAATTGCTGCCTAGTCTGGCTGCCATCTATACCTCTGTTATGTTACTGCTTAGTTAATTTCATGTTTTAAATGTTAGTAAGTGCGCCGCCCTGCGGTCCCTTTAAGTCGATATTTTGTGACAGTAGAAGAAGAGTTAGACAGGAAGTTCATGTTTGCTTGCGATGCTGCTTCAAGATGGCTGCTCCACATTCGTGTCCTTCTTTGGGTGTTTGTTAAAGCATTGTCTGTAAGTACTCAATGGTAAAGCAACGAGGCATTCAAAGTGCTGTCTTTATGTGTGATGGACCACAGTTAGCAAGTTTTCTATGTGCTATTCATATGTAAATGAGATCGCCAGTTCATATGCTAATTAACGGTGCTAATCGTCATGTTAGCTCTTCGAATGCATTGTCAGATCATTGGCACATGTTGTTGTTAACAGTACAGATTATTAATGTACATTTCCACATATGTTTTATTGTTACAGTTTCACAAAATGAAAGAACCAGTAAACTTCTCAAGATCTCATCTATTGTCTGGAGTTCCTGGGTTCATGTTTAGCTGTGTGGATAGCTAGTCAGACTTCTAGCGAGGCCATTTACAGTGAAAAGACAGCACCACAGCAAACATCATAGCTACAGAAGCCACCGCGTGGAGCTACAACCATCCTATAAGCTAAGTAAAGTATACGGGCGGACACAATCAAAATACAATAAATCCAAAATGTCTGAAAGTAAATCCTCCAAAGCCGAGACAGAGTCAGTCCGTTCCCACAAACCACCATCAAGAGCAGGTTCGTCAGCTAGCATTGAACTGCTCAGAGCAAGAGCAAAGGCTGAAGCTGCCCAAACAAGAGCCTCATATACAAAGAAAGAAATAGAAATTAAAGTCGAGCAAGCACGCTTACAAGCTACTCTTGACGCGCTGAGAGCGGAACAAGAGAAGGAAGCTGCCATAGCAGAAGCTAATTCTTTAGAAGCTGGTCTACTTGAATTAGGCTTCGAAACACGCAGTGTAGCTTATGGGCCACCCCTATCTGAGAGCAAAGAAAAACGCACTGCGCAGTATGTTTTGGAACAAACAGCTATCAATGCAGCAGAATCAACAGCCCCAGTAAAAACTGAATACAAAGACCCTACACCCGCCTTTCAAGAAATTGCTATAAAAGAAGGAAACAAAACAAACTGTGCTGCTACTCATAACGAACTGTACAAGCCCCCATCCACCAACTACAAAGAGTTTACACCTCTTGTTCAGACACCATATAAATCCAGTTATACTCAGGGCAATGAACATGCCCCGAGCCAACACACTTACGACCTTGCCAAATATCTAGCCCGCAGCCAGCTCATTACTACAGGCCTTACCAGCTTTGATGACCAACCCATGAGTTACTGGGCATGGAAATCATCTTTCAAAACCGCAATAGCAGGGTTAGACCTTTCACCAGGAGAAGAGCTGGATTTGCTGGTGCGCTACCTTGGTAAAGATTCAGCTAAACAAGCCAAACAAATGAGAGCTGTCAATATCAGATGCCCTGAAGTTGGTTTAGCTATGGCTTGGGACAGACTTGAAGAAATATATGGCTCCCCAGAAGCTGTAGAGCAAGCTCTCTTTCAAAAGGTCGACAGCTTCCCTAAAATCACACTTAAAGAGCCTTATAGACTCCGTGATCTTGCCGACCTAATGTTAGAGCTAGAGACAGCCAAGTTGGACGGTTACTTACCTGGCTTGACCTACTTAGACACATCAAGAGGGATCCAAGCGATAGTCGAAAAATTGCCGTACAATCTACAAGAAAGGTGGATGAATATTGGTTCAAGGTACAAGCACGATTATGGCGTCAGCTTTCCCCCCTTTACTGTGTTTGTCAACTTCATTCGCACTGAAGCCAGAACACGAACTGACCCTAGCTTCAGCGTCCACAGCCCTAACCAACCCATAACATCAGAACGAAGACACATGCACGAAAGGTTCTCCAAAGGACCCATATCTGTTCACAAAACTCAAGTACAGGACAAGGCAGATGCAGAAAAGTCTAAGTATGCTGTGAATCCAAATAAACAGTGCCCAATTCACAGCAAGCCTCATCCTCTGAAAAGGTGCAGAGGGTTCAGAGAGAAACCCTTGGAAGAGCGCAAACAGATCCTCAAAAAATTAAACGTCTGCTTTCGCTGCTGCTCATCTACTGACCATTTAGCCAAGAACTGTGAATCAGAAACCACGTGCACTGAGTGTGACAGCAAAAATCACATTTCTGCCCTCCACCCAGGTCCAGCACCATGGGAGTCTAAATCGCCCCCTTCCCCACAGCAAGGCGGGGAGAGAGACAAAGCAGACACCCAAGAAGTCACGTCTCGGTGTACTGAGGTGTGTGGGGAAGGAGTGAGCGCCAGAGAATGTTCAAAAATCACACTAGTGAATGTATACCCTGCTGGACACAGAGATCAAACAAAGAAAATGTATGCAATCTTGGACGATCAGAGCAATCGATCGCTGGCACGTTCCCAGTTCTTTGATGTTTTTCAGGTCCAAGGAGAGAGTCGCCCGTACATGTTAAAGACGTGTGCCGGACTCACAGGAGTATCAGGGAGAAGTGCTTCTGGCTTTATAGTAGAGTCAGTGAATGGAAAGGCAAGTCTTCCTCTGCCAACACTCCTCGAATGTAACGAAATTCCAGATAACCGCTCTGAGATACCAACTCCAGAAGCTGCCCAACACCACGCCCATCTACGACAGATTGCCAACTTGATCCCGCCATTAGACCCAAATGCTGACATACTACTACTGCTGGGACGAGACATGCTTCGAGTCCACAAAGTCCGGGAGCAGATAAACGGCCCAGACGACGCCCCATTTGCTCAGAGACTCGACATGGGTTGGGTCGTGGTAGGTGACATCTGTCTCGATGGAGTGCACAGACCCCCACACGTGAACAGCTATAAGACTTTCATACTGGAGAATGGCCGTGCAAGCCATTTTCAGCCATGCAACGGTCAAATAACTGTTAAAGAGACATTTACCAAAGCTCCTGAGCGCAGTCACAGCCTCCCAAGCCTTCCTGTGTCAGGATGTAATGTGGACAGCATTGGTCAGCAGGTCTTCACACGAACAGCGGATGATCACAAACTTGCACCATCAGTTGAGGATATGCAGTTTCTCCAAATAATGGACTCAGAGTTCTATCAGGGCAGCGACAATAGCTGGGTTGGTCCTCTGCCTTTTCGATCGCCTCGACAACGGCTCCCGAACAACAGACAACTAGCCTACGATCGCCTTATGTCACTCCGGCGCACTCTTGAAAAACGACCTGAAATGAAAACACACTTTCTGGAGTTTATGGAGAACATGCTTACCAGAGGACATGCTGAAGTGGCACCAGCTCTCAGTCAGAACCAGGAATGCTGGTACCTCCCTTTGTTTGGGGTTTACCATCCAAAGAAACCCGCCAAAATTAGGGTCGTGTTCGACTCAAGCGCCCCACATGAAGGAGTCTCTCTCAACGACGTGTTGCTAACAGGCCCCGACCTCAACAACAGTCTTGTTGGGGTGCTCATAAGATTCAGAAAGGAGCAGGTGGCCATAACGGCGGACATTGAACATATGTTCCACTGTTTTGTTGTCAAAGAGAGCCACAGAGACTTTCTCCGCTTCTTGTGGTACAAAGATAACGACATGTCATCTGAAGTTATAGAGTATCGCATGCGAGTGCACATTTTTGGGAACAGTCCCTCCCCCTCTGTCGCCATATATGGGTTGAAGAAAGCAGCAGCGACTGGTGAGCTAGATTTTGGGATTGAGGTGCGGACATTCATTGAGCGAGATTTCTATGTCGATGACGCTCTCAAGTCATTTCCTACTGAAGAAAAGGCCATACAAGTTCTCCAACAAGCTCAACGGGCTCTTGCTTCTTCAAACCTCAGACTACACAAAGTAATCTCCAACCGCCCTACAGTCCTAGAAGCTTTCCCACCAGAGGACAGGGCAAAAAACATTGGAAACTTAGACCTGTGTGCTCAAGACTCGCCAGTGCAACGCAGTTTGGGGCTGCTGTGGAATGTTGACACAGACACCTTCACATTCAAAGTTGACAATGAGCAAAAGGCCTTCACACGTAGAGGTGTCCTCTCTACTGTCAACAGTCTCTACGACCCTCTGGGGTTTCTCGCTCCAATCACAATTCAAGGCAGACTGATTCTTAGAGAACTTACCAGCTTGACGGACGACTGGGATGCAGCACTCCCAGACAACATGAAGGCAGAGTGGAGCAATTGGAAGGACTCACTTCAAGATTTAGAAGATCTCCAAATACCACGCCCCTACACTTCTCTCTCTACATCTGGCGCCCAAACCAAAACACTTTGTGTATTTGCTGATGCATCCGTGAAAGCCATTGCAGCTGTCGCTTACATCAAACTGTCTACTTTGAACAAAACAGAAATCGGCTTTGTGTTTGGAAAAACAAAGCTAGCTCCTCAAGCCGGCCTCACAATTCCAAGACTAGAGTTATGTGCCGCAGTGCTTGCAGTTGAAGTTGCGGAGCTGATAGTAGCAGAAATAGACATCATGTTTGACGACATTGAGTACTACACTGACAGTAAAGTCGTGCTAGGCTACATCCACAATCAGTCACGAAGGTTTTATGTGTACGTGCATAACAGGGTCCAACGCATCCTCCAATCAACATGCTCCAACCAGTGGAGGCACGTTCCATCCGAACTCAACCCAGCAGATCATGGGTCCCGCTCCGTTGCAGCAGCGCAACTGAGCAGCACAACATGGTTTAAAGGGCCAGCCTTTCTCCTCAAACCGTCCGCACAGTCGCAATCTCCAGTCACGTTTGACCTTGTGGATCCCACTCTTGATACAGAAATACGTCCGCTGGTGACAACAAATCTGACACAAATCGCAAGGTCAACAGTAAGTTCATCCCATCTTGAGAGGTTTTCCAACTACAGTCCTCTCCTCAGAGCAGTTGCCCGCTTGACCCACATTGCTCGTTCCTTTAGTCGATCCAACCAAGCATCCAGCTGTCGTGGTTGGCATCTCTGTCAACCCACAGTGGAAGAATTGGAAAATGCGAAGGTCTGTATCATAAAGAGCGTTCAGAGTGAGTGCTACGAAAAGGAAATAAAGTGTATTCAGGAAGGGATCCCTATTCCCCCCTCAAGCAGTCTTTGGAAACTGCATCCTATTCTAGATAGCAATGGACTCTTAAGAGTTGGAGGCCGAATCATACAATCTGAACTGGGTATCGACACCACTCACCCTCTCATCATCCCTGCCCGACACCACTTGGGAACGCTCTTAATACGGCACTATCACGAGACTGTGAAACACCAAGGAAGACATTTCACGGAAGGTGCCATTAGAGCTGCAGGATTCTGGATGGTAGGAGCCAAAAGGGCTATCAGCACAGTGCTTTTTAAGTGTGTCACATGCAAGAAATTGAGAGGAAAAGCGGAATGTCAGCAAATGGGAAACTTACCATCTGAACGAATGCAAGTTGCACCCCCCTTCACATATGTGGGTGTAGACGTGTTCGGGCCATGGGACATTGTAACCCGGCGCACGAGAGGAGGACAAGCTAGCTCTAAAAGGTGGGCCGTGATGTTCTCATGTCTGTCAACAAGAGCAGTCCATATCGAGTTGATCGAATCAATGAGCACAGACAGCTTTATAAATGCTTTAAGGCGACTTTTTGCAATCAGAGGCCCAGCAAGACAACTAAGATCGGATTGCGGTACGAACTTTATCGGCGCCTCTCGGGAACTGAAAATGGACGGATCGAACATGTCAGTCAAGGATGTCGAAGGCTACTTAAGCAAACAAAACTGTTCATGGATCTTCAACCCACCTCATGCATCCCATATGGGCGGTGCCTGGGAGCGGATGATTGGGATTGCGAGGCGTATCCTCGACTCTATGTTACAGGACTGCAAAAGAACACTACTAACACATGAACTGTTGTCAACATTCATGGCAGAAGTCTGTGCCATCATGAATGCTCGCCCCCTGATTCCTGTGTCCACCGATCCTGAGTCACCCCTCATCCTCACGCCGTCGATGCTGCTCACGATGAAACCAGACTCAGCAGCGCCACCCCCTGGTGACTTTGGAAAGGGGATATTTCTGAAAGAACAATGGAGAAGAGTACAAGGTCTCGCTGACATGTTCTGGTCCAAATGGAGACGGGAATACCTTCATACTCTTCAGTTGCGACACAAATGGCAGGACAAGAAACAAAGTCTCAAGGAAGGAGACATCGTTCTGCTCAAAGACATTCAGGTGAAGAGGGGCGATTGGCCCATGTGTATCATAACCAAGACTTTCCCAGGGAACGATGGACTTGTCCGGAAAGTCGAAGTAACTACTTCGCACTCAGGCAATAAGAAGACTTTCTGTCGTCCTGTAACAGAAGTGGTTTTGCTGCTGTCCCCCGAAAAGTTTAGTGACTGACAGTTTAATGTGGGATTGTTATAATCCCAGGCGGGGAGTGTTATGTTACTGCTTAGTTAATTTCATGTTTTAAATGTTAGTAAGTGCGCCGCCCTGCGGTCCCTTTAAGTCGATATTTTGTGACAGTAGAAGAAGAGTTAGACAGGAAGTTCATGTTTGCTTGCGATGCTGCTTCAAGATGGCTGCTCCACATTCGTGTCCTTCTTTGGGTGTTTGTTAAAGCATTGTCTGTAAGTACTCAATGGTAAAGCAACGAGGCATTCAAAGTGCTGTCTTTATGTGTGATGGACCACAGTTAGCAAGTTTTCTATGTGCTATTCATATGTAAATGAGATCGCCAGTTCATATGCTAATTAACGGTGCTAATCGTCATGTTAGCTCTTCGAATGCATTGTCAGATCATTGGCACATGTTGTTGTTAACAGTACAGATTATTAATGTACATTTCCACATATGTTTTATTGTTACAGTTTCACAAAATGAAAGAACCAGTAAACTTCTCAAGATCTCATCTATTGTCTGGAGTTCCTGGGTTCATGTTTAGCTGTGTGGATAGCTAGTCAGACTTCTAGCGAGGCCATTTACAACCTCCTTTCCCCTTCTTTCTCCCTCTGGGTTTGTGTCATGCTGGGGGAGGGGCAGGGAGACACGACTGGCCTCCATTCCCTCCCCTCTTCCTGTTACGCAACATTCCTGACTCATGCGAGAGAGCCTCTTGTGCTCGTACCTCTCTGCATGCAGTCTCCTCTTCCGACCCCCATCCTCAGGCTCCATCTCAGCCTATCCTGCTAGCTGCTCTTACCCCACGCAGTGTTCTGGATCATCTGTTTTGTGTGTGCATTAGTATGTGCATGTAATGGGTGACTGCAACAATGTCGACATCATCACGGATCCGTCGTTTGACATTTCAGCAACACAAAAACTAGAATTAAATAAGGATCAAACACAGGAAATGATGACAGCTCGAGCGGTCTAAATAAAACCCTGGTGCAGCGTTTCTGCTCGACGAGCTCGACGAAACACATCGACACAGCAGTGAAACAGTGAAGTGGTTGTCATTGATTTGCCCTTGTTGTGAAGCTGCAATGGACTGTAGCTTTTTTGTCATATAGGAGACGGGAGTATGTTCCATGCAGGATATGTGCAGGATCAGCGCATCCTCAGCCTTTTGGTGTTAAGAAGTTTTCTCACTGCTCAGCATTCAGTGTATTTCCAGCCACAGTTCTGTTAAATATAGTCTTGAGAAGGTTTTTTAAATCTGTAACCTTTGCTACAATATGTTCACTGCCTCCTCTAATTATTGCAGTTGCATGGCTGCATTTTGAGACAGCGACTGCACAGTTCTCCTCAGGCTAAAAGGAACCTTTGTGTAATATAATGTATCCTCAGCCTTTTCATGGACATGGAATAAGTAACTGAAATCAAGGATGAAGGGATAAAATGGGTGAAAACAGTCAATCGGTCCTGGGGATGATCTGTCAGAGAAAACTGTAGGCAAAAAGATTTGGATATTGTAGCCTGCTGTACATGTATGAGCATCAGAAAGATGTTAAGTTTGCATATCAGTACTTCTCCAATACTAGAAAATTAATATTGAAGCTCCTGGGTTACATATTCATTTGAAAAACACTGAGCTTTGTTATCAAAATGAGCTTTTTCTTAAATTTCATTTGTATTTTTATAAACCACTAAAAGTAATATTTCCAGTCAGTACAGAAACAGCAGTCGTAAATTATCTTTACTACACGCAACACACAAATAAGCCTTATAACAAATGATTCAGAATACCAGAAAAAACACCTGACTTTGTTTACAAAATTGGAAGCAGCGTAAACAGTGCGGAGGATTTGATGAGTGCTGCCAAACAGAGCTGCAGGTAACCGAGCAAACAGCTTATTCAGGAGATATTTCCCCTCTTTTTGAAGGCATTTTAATCAGCTGCTGCAGTGTTTGTTTGGACCAAACACCCTTATTCACACTACCATCACAAAGTGAGACCACTGCAAAGCACTTATAGCATTTATTACTTCAGCTTTCAGTGGTAGCAGTGGATATTTGCTGGCTGACTTTCAGTCACCACAAGAAACTGCAGCTGTATTCTCCTCCTGCGCTACTTTTTATTTAGTTGTTCAATAAAAACAAAGCAGGGGAAGCACCACAAAGGAGAACCATGCTAATTTTTGCAGGTGATATGAAGGAAAACTAGAAGTTTACAGAAGACATCTCAGCTCACTGTGCTTCACAAGCAAATCGAAAAGTCATAAAATCCACAAACAACAAACCACTGGATGAAAAGTGAATTATTTAAATCACACAGGAAAATGAAATAAATAGACTAATATATAATAAGTAGGGTATAGAGGATGCATATGCTTTTTACTGAAAGACTGACCTTAAATGAACTCCTTTTGAGACATTTTAAATGCTTTTCATTTAACTTATATAAATCTTAAAACCTAAGTGAAAAGATAATCGTTTGCTCAACAGTTGAACACTGACTGTCTACTGATATTAATATCTAGAAGACATGTACATGTACCTTTTGCTTCCTGTGAACATATTGTGTCTTTAAAGGAACCCATAATTACCTTGAACCCTAATAATGAACCCTGAGGGGCACATTTGTGTAGATTGTACCTGTAGGAATACAATTTGGCTTTACTGTACCCTGTTTCTGAGACTTGTAAGTTCATGAGAGAAGAACACTGCAGTGTAAGCCATCTATAAATGATCAGTTCTGCTCTACAAGAGCTGCTAACATGTCTCCCTCACTGGATCCTTAAACAAGCCCCGTGTACTCTGCTAGTTGGGGAAAACCTGCTATTAATAGAAGCCTCCTGCCCTGCCCCCTCTTCATGCACATAGACACACAGTCTCGCACACTTTTGTCCATTTCCACACACACACACACACATGCATATACACTACCCTGGAGCCCTTGGGAGTTCTGTCACAGCGCTGACTGGCCATCGTCCTCCCCCCTTTCTCCCCCCCCCCTCCTCTCTCCCCCCCCCCCCCCCCCCCCCATTCAGAGTGCAAAGGTGCTCAGCTGTCTGGAGATTTCTGCTTCTCTCCTTTCTCTTCATTTTGCACCTCGTCCTGCTCACCTCTCTCCTTTTGTCTCTCTTTCTGTCTTCACCACATTTTGTTTCAGCTTTCTCTGAAAAACAAAACGCAAAACGCGTCTCATGAATGATTAAAATGTAGACGAATAGAAAGCAGTGGTTGTTTTGATGTTACTGAGCATCTGCAGCTTACTGCAGCATCAGATTCACTGGAATTCAATGAAGTGTGTTACTAGTGGTTTGAAAATCATGAAAACGTCACCAATAGGAACATTATTTAATTGAATGCAATTCTAGATTCAAGAGTTTGTTGGGAAAACTGTCAAATAAAAAAAATCACAAAGAAATAGTCGGGATCTCATTACTGCTGAATGATTTCAAATACAAAAGCCGTTGGCAGCAGAACTGTTTTTGATAGGATGCTTCACCTCCACACTGTAGGCTGTAATGGCTTTTCTGTCTCCTTCTCCTTTTATTTAACTGGAATGAGGCTCAAGCTGTAGACTGTGCAGAGTGAATGCAGCCATGAATGTAGCATCTTCTCCAGCTTGGTGTTGTGAACCCAGGCATGATGAAACAGAGGAATTAAATCATATATTGCTTTATTTTCTGGTTTCTTTTCACTGAATCATACTATAGTTTACAAAAGAAATGGCATGCTATATTGAACTAGTGCTTCAGGCTATTAACCTAATCAGGTAAGGTCATTTCCTCATAGAATTCTCTGTGAATGAACTTCTTTGCAGGTCAGTTTTGCCCTTAAAACATCATTTGTTCACTATAAAATCCATATGCTGCCTTTTTGCCATTTCTACCCCATTTCCATACAGTTTACATCATATGGTTCATGTTCTGCTGTAGTCCCTGTTGGTGGTGACCCCATTTAATCCCATAAGGGTGTAGCCAGAACAACCTGCACAAGCATCAATCACAGCATCCCATCAGGCACCACTACTGCTAAGAACTGGGTCATTGCAGTGGTTATGTTTTTTTTTTTTTTTTTTTGCACTATGATGCTTCCTTATTTAACAGTTTAAAACAAAAGCACAGTGTTGTCTCTTTGGCCATTAAATAATAAACTTTTTTCATTAGCTTTTTGGAAACATTTCTGTTTTCTGCTGATTGGTTTGCAGCTTTTCCCTGTAAAGAGCTCCCTGCTGTGGCCAAAACCAGCTCCACGAGTGTAAAAGTCCACAGGCTGTAAAAAAAAAAGAAATACCTGAAAGAAGCCACCTGTTCATCCACTGGGAATATAGTAGTATTGATTGGTCTTTCGACTGTTATGTGCATCTTTAGGAATTTGGTGAAAAATATTGTTTTTACTGCCAGAATGTATTTTACCTTTAATATTTTAGTTGGTTTCTGCCGTATTTGTCCATTTAAAAGTACATAAAAGCAACAACTTGGGCTTAAATCAAACTCTTCCCTAAGATAATGTTATTTTATTAGTCAAACTAAATATTGATGACATTGTGGTTTAGCTTTAAGGCGAGCTTTGTTAGCCTCTTAATTAATTATTTTACCCCTCAGATATAGAAGAGCGATAAATTGGGACACAATTCATCCTCGAGCCAAAAGCAGCTGCTAATGCATTCTAGCCACATAGACAAGCAAATGTGATGACAGGGGAAATGATAATGACGTGGTTACTGGTCACGACAGCAATCAGGCTTCCAGCTCCCAGCTGGATATGGTGGTTTAGAAAGAAATATTTACCATTTGATCCATCCTACTCACTATGGCTGTCTGTCTGTTTGTTTACTTTGATGCTGCTGCAATGCGGCGACATTTATCATCACCATCACTTGCTAGTTGTTGCTGCTGCTATGAAGGATATTTCCAGGAGAAGTAGCTCACAGCGGTACCGCTGCTTTGGAACACACACAGCTTTATGATTCCTTATCTTCAGCGGACTTTCTGCTGTACTTCTTAATCTCCTGAAGATTTAACCTAATTCTATAGGATGTTAGCAGTGAGTGAAAAGGAAATAAAGCATAAAACAAGTCACCAGATATGATTGGGTGACCATTAATAACACACACACTTGTTCAATGAAGGGAATGAAAGTCACCTTGCTCCTCATTTCACAGCTGCAAAAGTTTACACTGAAATATACAACCAAAGGACAGACAGCAGGAATGAAACATGTGCAGCCAGAAACAAATACACACTTCAATAATTTCATTTAAAGGTCTTTTCATTTAAAAAGAAAAAGGACGCCCACCGTCACATTATTCTAGTTCAGGACATCCATCCTCTGTGTTAACCTGACTTTTCAACCAGCTTCATCATCCCAGCACTTTGCACCTCTGTCAGACTGTTTAATAACGGATCGTATTACCAGATGCGTTTAAAACCTGTGTAGAATTATTTTTTTTCCTGCCTAATTCAGTATTTTTTCTGGATGTCTTACACCAGCGGTCCCCAACCTCTTTTGCGCCACGGACCGGTTTATGCCCGACAATATTTTCACGGACCGGCCTTTAAGGTGTCGCGGATAAATACAACAAAATAAAACTAGTACTGGTACCGAAAAAAAGAAAATTTATTCATAACACACGTGAAAACCGAGTAAACGATAAAAACAATAACAAAACAACGCTGAAAACTGTTAAAAACCCTGAAAACTATACATTTCACATCTGAGCCTCAACTCTCGCGGCCCGGTACCAAACGACTCACGGGCCGGTACCGGTCCGAGGCCCGGGGGTTGGGGACCGCTGTCTTACACCACTAGCAGTTGGCAGGACTGTGTTGTTTTTGTTATGCAAGAAACAATATTAAATGTAACAATGTGATTCCCATGGCATTGAGTATAGTTTGTGCCTTGATTACTGGTACTTGTCCTCAGGTTAATGACCGTTTCAGATTTTCCCCATGAATTCTAAGCCTACCTTGAAATAGCAGTCAGCCTTTTCGGTCAGAAACTGAAAAATCTTGTCATGATAAAACAATGTCATCTCAAGGTTCACTGATACACTTATACCAGGACCTGTGTAGCAATAAATCTATTATAGCCCAGCAGTCCTTAATGAATCTGTTCCTTGGCATTGACACTACATGCACAGCTCATGTTCATGAACTGTGTGCTGAATGTTTCTCAGTAAACCACTCTGCTGAATGGATGGTGTGTCTCTGGCTCTTCACCTTTACTGTTTGCACCTTACCTGAAGGATAAAGCTCACAGGGTGACATTAAAGGATCAGTGTCTGAGCCATGCTGCTTCACAGCGGGAATTCGACAAGACTACGTCTTGGGCCTTGTTCTGTCTTACACATACACTCTGCTTCTTGTACCACTGTGGTGTTGAATTCAGTTAGAAGTTCACAATTCAGTAGAAGAAGTAATTGTCACCTGTCTGGTTGATGTCTCAGAGTTTAAGTCAAACCTGGACAAAATGGTGCTACTGTTCCTCTGGGACAAAATATCTCAGTGAGACCGCCCACCGGTCTGTCCTTCATCACTTTGCTGGTTCTAGTCATAGACTGTACATAAAAGATGGACACAGCCACTATGACATCACCCAGTGGTTTGCATTCTTTAGCTTGCTGGTTGTATTATTTATCAGGTCATTCCATTATAATTACCCCAGTACACAACAACATCAAAAAATATGTTTGAGAACTTCATTTCAATAAGGTGACGCTAACACTGTTATTTGAAGAGACCACGCCCCTATCATTAACAAAATCCAGAAGTACTGTTGTTATGAAGAGCAAACTCAGCAACAAAGGTCAAAGTGGACTGGGATATAAATGCATATTCAACCTCTGAAGTTGGGAATTTTCACAGTGAATGGAGTTTTTAGGGATTAACATTGTCATTATCATTTATCTGCCATAACAATGACACTCATTTCATGTGCACGTGCAGTAGTGGTGCAGCAACTGATCAAAAATCTCACGGATCGGATCAGATCACGGTTTTAAGTTACGGGTCGGATCAATTTTCGGATCAGCAAAAAAAAGAAAAAAGACAAAAATGTAACATTTACTTAATGAAGTATTTTTTGCCTGTTAAAAACATTCAACTCAAGACTCATTCCACGCAATTATAAAAAAAAAATTATGATACAATATAGGGCAGTGTAGGGCTTTGTATCTACCACTCAATTCAATTCAATTTTATTTATAAAGCGCCAAATCACAACAACAGTCACCTCAAGGCGCTTTATATTGTAAGGTAGACCCTACAATAATACATACCGCTCATTATATCGCACTCCGCTGTGATATAATGAGCTGTCACGGTCACGTAGCTTTCCGTTGCCCTGGAGGTCCACAAATTTGTAGTAGTTAGAGCAACAGAAGATGCCTGGGACAGTTCAGCCATAACTTTAAACTTTTCCTGCTCATACATGCTTGGAACAATCTTGCCACTAAAGCGGACGCGCAACGGGATATCATCAAGCACGTTCATCATAGTTTAAACCCCTTGTTTTGCACAACGGAATACGGCCTCCTGTCTGCAGCTAAACCTAAACACCCCAATAGCTTCTGTAATAGCTTTAGCCCGGTCGGACTGGGCTGCTTAAATGCCGCAGACCGCTAGCGCTGGCCATAACTATCGCTTGACAGACCCACCACGCGCACCATACACATACTTTTTTTCCTTCTTTTTCGAATCTTCAGATCACGTGTGTACCGAACCGTGGAGTGGGATCGGTTCGGATTACGGATCAACCGTGATCCGTTGCACCACTAATGTGCAGATACTGTGGAAAGCATAAAGGGTCCCCAAAAACGTGACTCAGTCTAATGGGTTTTTGCAATAGTCAGTAATCAGCAACCTGTGGAGCTCTAGGCATTGCATTATTCTATGCATTTTAACACTTTTTCAAAATTTCAGCATCACAGTTAATTGAGACATTTTCTACTCGATCTTTTGAAATGTCAGATAAAACAGTCAGAACAGAACTGTGACCCTGTGCTCTTAGAGTAATGAGCCTTAAAAATACTCCGCAAAATTTAACTAAATCTTTCACCTCCAGGGGGTAGTATTTCACAAAAGGGTGATTTAAAATGATTTTGGATCTGGTTCGATGTTCTTTTTACTTTTTAGCACTTTGACTGTTTTATCAACTGTCTTTGCCACTTAAATTAATCCTTAATCAATAAAATTGACTGAGAAATTTGACTCTAATGCACTAGAAAAAATACATTGTGCTTATTCTCCAATCCAATTGAATATTTTGAGAGCTTTGGGGTTAATTCTTGCCAAAAAATAGTATACAAATGCATGATTACTACCTTTTCACATACAAAAAAGTGATAATGAGAATTTAAATATAGATGTCACAATCAGACACAGTATGGTGAAAAGTTTCTCCTTAAATATTCAGAGTGATCTCACCAATAACTTGTCTCACTGAACACCCTCAGAGTGCGAACACTGTTGACAGGATGTCAATAAGGTGCTGATTGCAGGAGAACAACTGGTGTATGTGTGGTGTGGGAGCATCATCAGTTTTGCAGAGAGAGAAAAGGTTTGACAGACAGAGTGTGGGATATGAGTCATGTTGGCACCTTAAATCACAAGTCGGGTTGACAAAGGTGCTGCTTGTTTCTGTTAACGGCATCTCCTCCCTGGTGGCAACTTCCTGATGCAGAAGAGAATAAAGCAGTTTTATCCACGGGTTTCAGTTTATACTGTTTGGCTGTATAGAGAATTTCATTTGGGTAGAAACACCAGGAAGCAGCCACTAAAGGGATTGTATTGAAGTTGTAAAAGAATAAAATCTTTAGGGGCAGCGAGTGATGAAAAGGTTTCTTCAGATTCAAACAGAGGTGTCATTTATAGGAAAGCAACACAACATGTATACTTATTTTAAGGCTGCAGCAGTTTGTTCCTGTTCTCTGGTTCCAGCCTTTGTCTAAGATTTTTTTATCAGCACTTTCATGTTTTGGAAGATTGTCACCTTTTTGGTGACATCATTATTAAGCCCAGGTCTTTAATGCATGCTAGCTCATTCAACTTAGCCAGTGTCTCAGATGAGTATATATCCATGTATGTCACTAAAACTATTCAGTGTAATTATATAAACCTTATAGTTTCCAAAACACTAATATTTCATATTATGAATGTAATAAAGCTCTAGTTAAAGCTAATAATCATTTACCAACACCTCTAAAGTTCATTTATTTGATCTGATTACAGATTATACCATATTTGAGCTTGAATATAAGCTCAGCATGGCCCATTTCCTAGGTTTGTGCTAACATCAGCTAATTGCCACCTGCATTTTGCTCCATGCTCCAGTTTTAGAGATTCATCTTTTGCCTGCTCACACTTTCTGAAATACACATCTGAAATATTGCAACAAGGAAACAAGGAAACAAGGAAAAAAATGCTTAACTGTCTTTTGTGTGAAACCCAGCTCTCAGTTACAACCTGATTATACTATAATACTATAATACGTGTGTATTGTACTATAATACACATGGTCTTGATTAAATTTGAGAACCCCTTGAAACCACCTCCCTGTTTAAGTCTCCTGTCTCTTCTCGGTCACTTACTGTTACTCAAACTAGTATTGTCCAGTAATCAGTCTCTCTGGTTCCTTTACTTTGCTGCTTTTTAAAAGAAAAATACATTTATACAATTTAGGGATAGATCAGTGTTTCTTTTTTATTATACACATAGTGAAGGATGATATTTTGCATATTTCACAAAATCTGTTGTGAATAAGATGTACGCCACGACCCTCTCTGCTATGAAATATATGGTTTGGATGCTTATATTGCATTAACTTGCTGTTTCATGCTTAATGCAAAATGCTTGAGTCCAGTGAGGCAGTCAGATGAGCTAATTTACTGGGCAGTGGAAGTTTAATGAAAGTGCAAGTGGAGGCTGGAAGTAATATCAATGAGTTTACTGATGAATAATAACTCATTATCTTGCCCTTTGTCTCTCTCCGTCTCATTATCTCTTCCCATGACGTTCTCTTCCATTACTCTTCCCTCTTAATCCCCCCTCCCTCCAGGTCTGATTGTGTACCTGGGGATGATGGTTGGGGCGTTTTTGTGGGGCGGCCTGGCCGACCGAATCGGGCGACGGCAGACCCTCCTCATCTCCCTCTCCATCAACAGTGTGTTTGCCTTCTTCTCGTCCTTCGTCCAGGGCTACAGCTCCTTCCTGTTGTGCCGCCTGATCTCTGGTGTGGGGTAAGGGGATAGATGAGTCACTCAGACACAGCTGCCAGAGTTGGAGATGAGGCAGTCACGACCCACTGTAGTACATCAGTCAAACTGATAAGCAGAGCAATGTCACGTGGCACAGAGCAGATTAAATATGAAGTGGCTATATTTCATTAAAAGAAAAAAAAATAGTGTGCCCTTAGATACTGGTTGTATTTGGTGTTTGCTGTATCTCAGGTGAAGTGTTGAAAGGTACTTTTGGGCCTCCCATTTCCTCAGGTTTGGGCTTAGAAACGTCAACAGCTTCCATAACATGGTCCAAAGTCATTGACTAACAATGTGAACACTGACCTACTGCAACAAGCCAACCTGTCTGTAGTTTTACTTGCATGCAGCATCTTAAGGCTGTTGTAAAAGGATTTTAGTCAAAGCATTTTGTGCTCATTGCTGGTGGTTATAGCAGAATGCCAGCAGAATGACAGCCTGCATGAAATCATGCCCTTTCAGCTGGTTGTAAGAAATAATTCATAAATATTTTTCTGTTTTCATTTTTGGTGAAATCCATTAAAATGATTTGCTGTACATGCTATAGTTAAAAGACACAAACAGAATTAATATCTATATTACAAATCTTTAGAAATATTTCATTTAATATTAGCACACATGCAAGAAAGTATGTATATAATACCAAGATGGACAGTTCAATGAATTCTCAGTCATTCACTGATAAATAAAAAAAATCACAAATGACTGAATCTTTTGTTATGGGAACAGATGCTACCTTTTCTAATTCGGTTACCTTCCGTTTTAACTCCACAGCATTGGTGGCTCCATCCCAATTGTGTTTTCTTATTACTCTGAGTTCCTCGCCCAAGAGAAGCGAGGAGAGCATCTGTCCTGGCTCTGCATGTTCTGGATGATTGGTGGCATCTACGCATCTGCTATGGCTTGGGCCATCATCCCACACTATGGTAAGAAAATGTACAGTATTTAAATATGAACATTCTAAGCTTCGAGATTGTTTCCTCACGCACCAGTAGGCCAGTATCCATTCTAAGCTATGTAAATGCTAATTTTGTCTTTACATTTCTCTACAGTTTTTATTGCAAATGACAAATGCTGCAGTTCTGTCTCACGTCTCTTCTTGCTTCCTTTCCTCATGTAGGCTGGAGTTTCCAGATGGGCTCAGCCTACCAGTTCCATAGCTGGCGTGTCTTTGTGTTGGTGTGTGCCTTCCCCTCTGTGGCGGCCATCTCTGCCCTCACCACCATGCCTGAGAGCCCCCGCTTTTACCTTGAGGTCAGCCTGACAGCTCATACCCCACTTAGACCTTGTGGAAATATATTTTTGAATACATTTTGAATGCTTGAAAGCATAAACAGCCTTAAAGACAAAGTGCTGCTTATGCACTTTTCCAAAACATTTTGAATAACTTAATATGTACATATTTATCGTCCAGGAGAAATCTGAACATTGGAGATTCTGAAATATACATCATAGATTCTGAATTCAGTTCAGTATGTTTTAAACACTGACACAGAAAAAAAAACTGATTTTTATTTAAAAATGCCCAATATATAAAAAAAATCAGGCATGTTGTCAGTATTTTAGTACTAAACCACTTTTAGCTAATCATGTTAGCTGCTGGTTTATACCACCAGATGTTCTCACTTCTTGTATCTCCTTGTTTCTACATATTTACTTATTTATTTTATTTTACACCTGCACTCACGTCCCACGCACTTTCATTCACATCAGAATATCTCAGTTTAGTAAATGAAGCTGCAGCTGGTGGCAGACAAAGATAAAACACTGTAGAATCAACAACCTCTCATTTGGCATTTTGAAACATTTCCACGTGTACTGTGTGTGGTTTAGTCTCGATTTGGACTGAAATGTAGTCAGGCTTTCACATAAACATAACTGCAGCACTTACTGAAATTTAACGAAGAATAAGAATCAAATGGAGGGCAAGATTACAGGCAGAGAAATAAATGCAGAGGCAGCAGACTGAGGTAAAATCCAAAGCAAAATGAAAAGGTCATAAAATACAAAACAAGACGCTGGGTGAGGAACATGAACTGACAACTGAAGACTCTGCACTATATATAACCTGCACATTCTTAATCATCCAGGTCATGGTATTCTGAAGGCTAGAAATAAAAGCAAGTGGATTTCTTTTTGATTCATGAAAATATTCAGTTTCTAATCCAAGAGGCCATCTATGTCCACTGTGAAAGATCATCACTGAACAGAGGTGGTGGCTCACGACACCAGCTATCAGCTGCCCATAACGCAGTCTCGAGATTCTTTGCGAGCCAATTGTGACCAGCGTAACTTTAATAGCTCAAAGGATGTTGAAGTATGGCTGTGTTTCAGAAAGTAGCCACACCCCTGGCTCGCGTGAATCTCAGAACCACCTCCAAGGGCACGAAGGTTACATCTTTATCTGTTTAAGAAAAACAAAAACGTAATTTATCTAAGTGTGCACATTGTTTAATAGTTGTATAAATATGGATTTATCTGAATGTGACTCTAAGTACTGCACAAGATTTCCTATATGCCCAGACCTAGTTTACAAACGGTAAATGAAAGATCTTGTCTTTATCTAGGATTTTAAGTACTGAAGAAACCAAAAAGACGTCCAGTTGCCTTCAGTTCAAATGGTTAGGAATAAACTAAGTTAAGATAACTTGAAAACGAGTGTCACATTAAAATTAAAAATCTATTCATAATAAAACAAACAATGAACTAAAAACAAACAAAACAAAAAACCCAAAACAAATAATCATCAATGATGGAAAGACAACAACACCAAATGAAAACTAATATAATAAATAAATAATAAAATATAAGCTGCGTTAATTTAACTGAAAATGGAAATGAAAGATCTGCTAAACATCTTTTTTTGTGCCCCTCCTAAAAGAATGGCAAACATGACGAGGCGTGGATGATTCTGAAGCAAGTTCACGACACCAACATGAGGGCCAAGGGTTACCCCGAGAGGGTCTTCTCTGTAAGTAACACTCAAGAATGTTAAGCTTCTTTCATGCTAACACTTTTGCATTAATGCAGAAAATAACATCATCATAATAGTTTGCAGTTTGTGGGCTTATAGAGTGCAGCAGGTTTAGAGCTCTGTGCTGCATATTTTTGCATATTAATGAGTTAAAACAGATGCTCTTTAAACTTCTGTAATCTCTTTATGCCTCAGGCTGTACAGTTCATATTAATAATTTAAATGAAAAATGGTGATTCAAAGATGTTTTATAATCTTTTCTTTGAGTAAAATTATTAAAACAACTTTCTGTTTTACAGATTGTGGTGTTACTGGTCAGCTGTTAGCCTCATAACATGGATACATTGTAATACTAACTGAACTTTAATGGAAAAATACATCATTTTATATGAAGTTGTGTGATTATTCTATGAAACTTTTTTAACAAAGAGATTTGTAAAGCACTCTCAAGAGGAGCACGATTAACAATCGTTAAACAGAACAATTAAATCATACCTCCCAGGTGACCACCATCAAAACAGTGAAGCAGATGGATGAGCTGGTAAACCTGGGCGATGGTGCTGCCTGGCACGAGAAATGGAGGATAAAGCTCACCACGCTCTTCCATCAGGTAAGAAAAAACCCTGATTATTCTTTTTTAAAATCAATTTCTTACTTGATACATATTTAAATGAAAAAGAACGAGAATGAAAAGGAGAAAGGATTCAAACTACTTGTGGCTCAGGAGGTTGTCCATTAATTAGAAGGTCTGTTTTGATCCGTGGCTACTCCAGAACCAGGTGTAATGGATAAAGTGCCTGAAATGAATAGAATAAATAACTGAATGTTTCTGTAAATGGTCTCATGTGGTTTGTAGTGTAAAGTGTTCTGAGCAGTCAACAACACTAGAAAAGCAAAACACAATTCATTAACCTTGTTGCTGCAAATGGACAAGAAAATGTGCACAGCAAATTTGTGATATCAGCGATACATTTACATACAGCTACTTTAACTTGAAAACAATCAGTGGATTTGAAAAATTTATACAGTCTTTTGATAACACTTTTTGTTGCTTTACTTAGTCCTACGTCTGTGGAAACATAGACTGTGTATTAACCTCCTAGGACCTGCCGTTCACATATGTGGACATCACATTTTTTACATTCATCGGGACCCAATATGTCCAAATATCAAAGAGAAATTAAAATGCATGCCGTGGAAGAGTTCGGGTCTTAGGAGGTTAAAGATGGATCTAGTCTCCCACTGGTTTGTGTTGTCCTGGTCTGGAGGCTCAAACGGAACATTTTTTGCCATCGTTGCTTTGATCTTTTAAAACTGGGACGACTGAAGGTTGTGTCTGAGAAGCCAAGAGCCACAGAATCAAATGGCAGCATCTTGTTTTCTGTGACGATCAGAACTCCACTGACAGGCTTTGAGTTGGCTTCACTTGTTAAAATGGACCTGGTCTTGAGCTGAAGGAATTGTAACTAAAAAGAAGGTATATTAAAAATCTCACCAAGGCTCTGTTTATCTTGTTAGATCTTATTGTGTGTTTAGTGATTCTGTGTGTTTGTGTTCTCCCTTTTCGGTCTTTGTTTACACTAAAACTGGAAAGGGATTCTGGGAGATGCTTTTTATTTCTCACAGTTGGTGAAAAGAACCCTGTTTTCAGAAATGTCTGAAGTCTATTGACTTTTTAGCTGAGTGTACTTTACATTTATTACTTTCTCTTTGCACATCTCTTGTGTCTGTCTGTGTGTTTCTTCAGGTTTGGAGTAATTTCCAGACCATTTTCTCTCCCGAGTACCGGCGCACCACCTACATGATGATGGCTGTGTGGTTCTCTATGTCCTTCAGGTAGGATCAGGTGTATTAACTAATGCAGGATTTTCTGTGTTGCATAGTGAAATCTGTTTATTTGTCTAAACTAAAAAGAGCAGATGGCTGTTGATCACAGCGGCTTTGTGTTTGTTTATCAGGAGTCAGTTGGCTGTTGGTGATTTAAATGTAAAGGCCAACATTATCTCCTGGTCTAGCTGGCCACGGCAGGTTCATAATTATAATAGTTGGTGAAAGCAGGAATTTATCAGTGAGTATAAAACAAAAAGGGGCTTGAAGCAGGATCTGCGAATGGATGCGATCACTTTCATGTCATTTAGTGTCAGCAGTGCTGCTGAATCACTCAAATGGCTCTTTTTGTAGCTGAGAATGAAAAAGCAGAATCAAATAGAGATTCACCCTGAACCCATGACCCCTCTCACAGGGTTATGCTGTTTTGTTGGCATGAGCACTACAAATCAATACGAACAAAGTCTTGGGCGATCACGTTTATTCTGTGATCATCATTTCTATCCTGATGGGATCTGTTCCAGGATGACAGCACTGCTTTCTGCAGGGTCCAAAGAGTTATTCATGGTGTCTCTCTCATGGCCATCTTGGTGTTCATCATGTTACTGTTGCTCCACAGTCATTGTTACATCTGAAGAATCATGCGGCTGTGATGCCATTGCAGCCTGGCCACTATACCAAAGCACAGCTTGCCCTATTTCACAAAAATATTCATGTATTAAATAATCTTTAACACATATCCTAAAAATGTGATTGTCCTCAGGCACCACTTACCACGTTGCGGAAGGTGCAATAAAATATTATGCCTTATTTAAAATAATGTGAATCATGTGCTGCAATCTTTATAATGATCCACAAAATAATGAATTGATGTGAATTTATTTTAATGTTCAAGGAAATGTAAGACAATAAATTTTCACCAGTGAACCTTTATTAAGCCTGGTAAACAGGTTCAGTTTGATACAGTAGTTTGCTAAAGCAAAACATAACATTACTTGGATTTATCTAACATTTATTTCAGTTAGTGCCAATATATTATGTATATAACTAATAACGAATATAAATCCATAAAGCCATAGTGCACTGAAATATTAATTTACTCAGTAACGCTTGTCTTCCAACATCCTTCTAGAAGCCAGTCACTAATCAAATTTCCCTGGACGTTATATTCTATTGTTCCTGTACACAACATTATGTTTAATTAAAGGCTTCATCGAAGGCTTAATTACCTCGAGCTCTCTCCAACAGAGCGCTGAACAAACGGCTTGCAAATTCATATTATGTAGATGGTAAAAAAGAAATGACACTTATGTATAACCATAAAGCGTCACTGGCTCTTTTTTCCCTTTTCTCTTAGAGGTAAATTGATCTTTTCTGTGAGAGAATTTTTCTTTGTCTTCCAGCTACTATGGTTTGACGGTGTGGTTCCCCGACATGATCAAATACCTGCAGAAGCAGGAGTACTCCTCGCGCACCAAGGTTTTTGTCAAGGAGAAGGTAGAACACGTCACCTTTAACTTCACCCTGGAAAACCAGGTTCACCGTCAAGGAGAGTACTTTAACGACAAGTGAGTTGTCTTTTACTCCTCATTAGTGTTTGCGTTTTGAATGACAGCGAATCCTTTGGAATTGGGCTTCATGTCAGTCAGATGCCTTTTGGTCCAACGCTTAATGAATGAATTCATTCAGACAGAACTAGCTTGTGGTGGACGGCAACAAATGAGATGCAAATATAAATGAGGCTCCGAAATGTTTTATTCTAAACACTGGTTTGATTGCATGAAAGCCCTGGGGACTTTTTCATGTTCAACTAGCCTGTCTTTGATGTTTCCTTTGACCTTGCCTTTTCAGCCTGAACTCTGCATGTGATTTCAGATGTTACAAATTTACAGCATTATGCTAATGCCATATCTGACACTCTTGTGATAAATCACTTGTTTCTCTGTCTCTTTGCATCTTCCTTTGTCTCTGTCTGCTCTCCACCTCCGTGCTGCACCTGTTCATTTTCTCCATGCCTCCATTCCTTAATTCCACTGTTCCTCCATGTGTTCGCTTGCAGGTTTATGAACCTGAAAATGAAGTCTATGGTTTTTGAGGATTCCCTCTTTGAGGAGTGTTACTTTGAGGACATCACCTCCACCAACACCTTCTTCAAGAACTGCACCTTCATTGCCACCCTTTTCTACAACACTGGTAGGGAACACACATACAAACACTCGCAGGTGTTTTATAATAGGAAAATATGGTCTTGTATAAGTAAAACCTTTAAATTAGAAGCTTTTATGTGTGTTTCAGCAGGCCCTGAAAAAATGCAGAATAAATTATATATGGACATTTATGGTAAAAATGTAATGTTGCTGTTGCTCTGTGCCCCTGTTCTTTCTTTGCTATTTATAGACCTTTCAGAGGTCTCTTTATAAATAACTTCCTTGCAAGTAGTTCTACTGGCTCAGTTTCACTCCTGTGTTTTCTGTTGAAAAGTGACAGTTTGTTGCTACTGTCTAGTAAATACATTGTTACCGGTGAGTTCTGTGCGCTCTGTGTGTTCTCTGAGCAGTTTGGCTGTTTGTCAGACTGCTAAATTGCTTCCTTATTCACCTTCACAGAATGACTGGATCTATACTGAACTGAGTATTCTGGAGCTGCAAAATCCCCTTACACACCGGGGGATTGTTATATTAATGTTATTCTTTCTTCACTGAAAAAGACAAATGATACCACATGTGGAAATCTATATCACACAGTTTCAGATTCAGCAGCTGTGTCCACACATGCAAACACCGCCCTGGTCTCGCTTTGTTGGTTATTTGCAGTCTTTACACAAGTCAAGCGATCACTCAGCTGTGCTATCACTGCTGGCCAGGAGTTCCTTGTTATAATGGAAATTAGAAACTTGTTTGCTTATTAAGGATTAAGGTCTCTTTGGGTTTTCTATGCAGAACTTGAGACTTTAGTGCTAGTTGCCATGGTGCACCTTATTTTTACACTGTAGAATGACGAGGAAATAACACATGAAAAATGCAGCTGGGCTGTACCTCATTTTAGTCTTTGAATGTACAGATCTACAGGTTTAAAAAAGGCTCAACTTTGCACACTTTCATTTTCTAAGGTCTGACATATCAGGAAATCTTTTTAGAATAATAATTGTAACATATGGCTGCATGTACCGTATCTGCGTGAGTCAATCTGAATGAAGCTTAGCATAAATATCGTCACATTTTCAGAGATGATTAACATCTTTATATTTTAAAAAACATCTAATACAATCCCAGTTCTTTTGCACCCAGGTGTTTCATATTCATCTTACATTCTCCATTTGCATTTGTGTCGCATGTCATGTTCAATGTACGTTGCCTATCATCAAAATTTGGATACGCAACAGAAGTTTGTTTGATTCACCTCTAAATACAGACTGAAGAATTGGAAAAGGCACCACAGGTCTGGTAATAAAAAAAATCATCTAATCCTGAGTAAAAATGTCATGAATGTTTAACTTTCACAGTGTTTGACTGTGCCCATAAAAATTAAGTGGGGTCGACATTAAATGGAGAAAAGTCCATAACAATCAGCTCTCAGTTTTCTTCTTTTAGGTTTATTTGGGCTCAGCGTCATGCTTCAGTATGGCTGCATGTGTCCAGCTCCAAGGTAGCAAAATACCCCCAGAATGTGGATTTGAGCTACTGTAGTTTAATTTTCTCTCTCCTTTTCATTTCCTCACATTCATCCTTCGGTTGCTTCCATTATTCTCCACTTGGCAGTGAATGATAGATGATTTTCTCTTCTGGGAAATATTTTGGAATTGCTGCTCATCCTATAGGTTCATTACTAGAGAGCTTAATTTTGACAGGACCTGCTCATTGTAATCTTGTGTTCTTTATTTCGTAAATTCAGCACCAAAGCAGCTTTTTTATGCTGCTTAGTGAATACAACTTGTGTGAATTTTCTGATCGACAGATTTTCTGTGACCCCTCTGTGGTCCAAGAGTAATATTTGATCTTGCAAATGTTGTCCTCTTAGTATCATTCACTGAGTGTTAATAAAGTGTCTTGCTTTGTCCACCTGACAGCAGTTTACTGACCAGTTCTTTGAACCTCTTACTCTTTCTGTCTCCTCTCCTGCTATCCTGAACATCGCTCCTTATCCCTTCTTTCTCCTCACAGATCTTTTCAAGTACAGGTTGATCAACTGTAAGCTCATCAACAGCACTTTCCTGCACAACAAAGAGGGCTGCCTGCTCAGTGACATAAGCGATGAAAATAATGCCTACATGGTCTACTTTGTCAGTTTCCTGGGTACCTTGGCTGTGTTGCCAGGCAACATCGTCTCTGCGCTGCTCATGGACAAGATCGGACGGTTGAGGATGCTTGGTATGGGCCATGTTACTCAGTGGTGCTTGAATCAGAAGTTAGGCCTGCTTTGATCCAATTCATTTTTAAATATAAATACAGCACATGTTTAAATATAACTCCCTCTGCACTGTAAATCACTTGTTTTAAAGAACTTTTATCAGCTGCTGCCTGAGGGCATGAAAAGACAACTTTCCTGTGGAAGATTACTTCTTTTGCCGTGTGGTGCTAAAAGAGCCAACAAGCAGCACTGTCCAGATTGTGAAAAAAGAAATCCACAAACCTTATTATGTGTAGTTTTCCTACATTAACCTGCTCATGATAAGATTTCTGGATGCCATCTAGTTCTGTTCAAGGGCAACTCATCCAAAAGCAATATAGATGGAACAATGGAACAATTTTGTTTGGTCTGGAAACGTATCCTATTGGTCAGAATGAGAAATTATAGCTATAGATTTAGATAAGAAAAAGAAAAATAGAGGGAGATAAAGAGAGATCATTTTATTTTATCTGTTTAATAAGTGTTCTGTGGAATAGAGATTTATGTGCAAAGGTGCAAAATGATTTGATCCTCAGTCATTTTCAGCTGAGTTATGCAGGAATCCCATCAGTTCTTCTGACATCATTCTTTCCCCCTCTTTATCCACAGCGGGCTCAAGCGTGATATCTTGCATCAGCTGTTTCTTCCTTTCTTTTGGCAACAGCGAATCAGCTATGATTGCCCTGCTCTGCCTGTTTGGAGGAATTAGCATCGCCTCCTGGAATTCCCTGGACGTGCTGACCGTCGAGCTCTATCCCTCTGACAAGAGGTAGGTAATCCAGGCAAGCCCAGAAATCTCCCTGACACCATAAAGGCTGTGACGTGTTAAGTTATGTCATAACAGATGCCCCTTTATGATTGGTTGGCTTGCAGGGATGGATGACATTGTGGGATTCTGGGTTTTCTTGATTCCAAATAATGGTTTTAAAAGGAGCTTCTCTGGGTTCCACTTTATATTTATAACTTGTAGTATAATATATATATATTGAAAGTAATATAAAGTAAGAGCACCTGTATTGTCAGACTCATCAAAGAGGAGCACTACCTTTAGTAGCGTGCCAAACGCTGTTGATTTTTAGGAGCTCTAGCACCACCCTGTGGTAACTCAAGCAACTGTTTTCTCTGCTGGTTTACTTTAAACATGCTCAGGCACCGAAGTGACTCTGTGCTTCTTATCTTTCTTTTCTCAGAACCACAGCATTTGGCTTCCTCAACGCCCTCTGTAAATTAGCGGCGGTGTTAGGCATAAGCATCTTCACTTCGTTCGTTGGCATAACCAAGGCTGTACCCATCCTGTTTGCCTCAGGTGCACTGGCAGCAGGCAGTTTTCTGGCCCTCAAACTACCTGAGACGCGGGGCCAGGTGCTGCAATAATGTGGCACCAACAACTTTCCAGAGGGCAGAAGAGTTTTTGCCACACTGTGAACGAATAGCTCAAGAGCCCTCCAAATCCTGCACTCTAACCTCTCCCCATCTACAAGAGTAAATTGTAATGCAGGTAAATATTAGTAATTATTTGATTGGTACAACTCCATTCCACAAAGAGCTGTAAAAAAGAAAAAGCTAAAGTAAAATCTGCTGCCTGTGCCTCATTGTTACTCTAAATTGGAAAAGATGAAAACACCAGAAACATAGTTAATGACATATTTAGTTATTAGAGTCTGTCTCCCACACTGTAAATACATTCCTCTGGGGTTGGAGGTCAGGGATGGGGACTCTTGATGATGAGCCATGCAAATAGACTCATAGAAATGACCACTAGCCATTGTTGCAGAATTCTCTGTAGTCACCTCCATTCTTCCGAGCAAATCCAACTCACCTTTCCAGTCTTGAGTGCTTTACCATTGTTGGACACTGACTCAAAAATGCAACATTTTCTGCCTTGATTTGAAGCATTTTTGACTTTGCGAGGTAAAACCAAGACACTCTTCTCTTGGCTTCCTCCTTAACAAAGATCTGTCGTCATTCTTTATCTCCTGAGGTCTTGTGTTGGTGTACAGACTAACTGCCATTTTTTTAGATAATAGAACATTCCAGGTTTGCTTTTGTTGCGATAAGGAGCTCCATTGAGCTCCTCTCTCCCTTTATTGCATTGCTATAGTGAAACACCGCTCACCTCCAAGCAGCCATAAGATCATACATACACATTTCCCACTCAAAGGGAAAACTGCATTCTACCATGAAACCCATTTAAATCACAAAGGTGAAGATATCTGTTGAAATGTACATGTAAAGCACAACCACTTGTCAGTGTGAGTGCCCCTAACATTTTCCTGACTTGAAGAAAATGTTTAGAATCTCACACTCAATCATCGTTTCCAGCCACTCTGTATATCCCTTTGTGAGAAATGCCTTTTTAGTACTCTTTCTCCCAGACTTACAGTATGTTTGTCTCTTGTATGCTTTGGATGGTGTTCTGCATGTCACAACGTATGTATGTAACGTTATGAAAACTGAGAGTACAACATGTAAGCAGCACATGTTGCATCTGCCCATCAATTACTCTGAATTAAGTTGTATTTTGATATTTTTTATCCATAAAAGACAGCACAGTGCTTTTATTCTGATGTAGGGATCCAATACTTCTGAACTGTTCTTAAAGCACATGCCACAGATTTAATCTGGTTATTACACATGAAAAAAAAGAAGAAGATAATAGAAAGTTTTTTAAATGTTACCCCACAAGCTAATGTTTTAGATGCAGCCATAGATTGTGTTAGATGTGTAAGCTGACCTAAATACCTTTATCTGTTTGAGCTGAATGTTTTCATTAATGTGAGTGTGCTTCTTGGTGCAATATTGAACCTCTGTGCAATATTGAATATTTTGTTTTTATTTATTTATTTTGTCTTCTACCATTTCACAAATGCAACTTTGATTTGTGGATGGATGTGGAGTAACCTATCTAATATACAGTAGATAACTAACAAGGCACGATAACATACAGTACTGGACATGATTAAAGGACAGTTCAAACCAAATCAGATTTGCATGTTTTTTTCACCCAAACTCCACAAACCTCGATTTGAATAATGTTACACATAAATAATTTTCTCTCCATTGTCTCCACCTCCCCACCAAAAGAAGTTTGCAGCGAGCTAACATGGCAGCAGTATTTATATCCTGTCACTCTGTCATTTGCACATCATGAGCTTCTCGTCATGTGTAGATGAAGAGCGATGCTGAGTAATACCACTGGCTGGTGTAGTTCAATAGAAAAACCAAACCAAACAAAAGAAACAGGAAAATATTGCAACATCTCATTTGTAAGCCTGTCGTGGACCACAGTCAGCAGCTTTAACCTGGACACGCCCAGGGTTCCAGCACAGTCCTCTGTAGGTTTGAGAGCCTACAGGTGTGAGGCAGAAACACTAACCACTGAGCCACTGTGCTGCCACCTGAAAATACTGAGTAGCTAGGTCATGATTTCTGTAAAGATGCTATTGTTGATTTTTGGGCACTTGGTGCACGCCAACGCAAGTGTCATCTGATTCTCTTAGATTCAGGAGAGGGAACGATGCTTTCCACAGCTTACACCGAAGCAAGGTGGAACAATAGCACTTTAAGTCAGAGAACAAAAAAACTGTCCCTTAATCTGTCTTTTGCTCTTGAAACAAGAAAAAATACAGTTCAACAGTTGGAGAGTAAATATTTGAGCTGTTGTAAAGTACTTCAGGCAAAGTAAAGGACATGTGATCGCACGAGAGTTATTCATCTTAATTGTTCTTATTTTGGGGCTTGTATGTTCTTTAGGCCTGTTACAGGATTTACTGCATTTCAAGGGGATTGTTATGCTGATGAGAGTGTGAATTTTGGACATTGTGTTTAAGTCTGCTGTATGGTTGAAAGGTATCCAGATATAACATGAAATTCATCATAGAGAACTCACTGCCAAGGGCTGACTGTCATAAATTCCACACATACAACAGCACAGAAAATATTGCCACATTCCCCTGATCCGCAAAATGATTATGATGTGTTCACATTTGCAATGTTTAAGAAAAACAATCATCGACATGCCAGATTAACAAGAATACAATCCTTTTCTCCAGACTGCCATTTTCTTAGGATAGCAGCCATACGTAGACTCGAGACAGTCGAAAACAACAGACAAACCATTGCACTAAATGAACACTGTCATAAAGGCACAGTGGAGAATCCCTCGATTCCTTCTCGACACATCTGGATGCGGCCTTGCTAGAAAGTGAAGTGAAAGACAAGGTTTAGCAAGAGCACAATGACCAAAATCTACCAAATGACAATTTTGTAATTGTGAACATGAGGTGCTCACGCAACCCCCCCCTCCACCAGGACAGTGACCTGCCCTTTATACATTTTCCCGTCTCACTCTGATCCAAATCTGACATCGGACCCCTCATCTATGAGTGTGCCATGAGACCACCTCTCATTAATTATTGCCAAATATTTCCTATGCCCTGAGTTTACATATGATACCATTAATTCTCTGTTATACATATGAAGATATGTAAATAAAAATAACTAATGTAACTAATAAGATAAGCCTTTCAAACCAATGTTGCAGTCAGTCTTTGCCACCCGTCACATGAAACAAGAACATCTGGACTTTTCATCTTTTCACGACTCTTAACAAATCTGACTTTAAGGGTTCAGATGTTCTTGTTGGAAATCTGCAACAAATAACATCTTTAGAAGCCCAAACGGCCAGCGAGCCTGAAAATAAAATTAGCCAGATCCTCCCTTAAGAGCACACTGATACACAAACGCACATTCACAGCATAAATATAAATGCCAAGCGTTAGCAGTTCAATTCTCTGTATATCGTCCTGTATCACCCATGAAATTAAGAGCAAGGATGTCAAGATAATCGTTGTATTTGTTTAGCATGGTACACTGTCAAGACGCTAACATGTCTCGGTGACTCGGTTCACGTCAAGATTGTCTCTTGTAGATACATATCCTAGCTTATGTTACAGGGTTTTTTCTATAATTAACGTGTGGCCTGAGCAACAGTCAATTGTGAGTGCAAAAAGTTATCAAAGCAATAAGTGTTTGGATATTTGTCTTTTATTCTCTCCTTTGAAGTTATTGGGAATCGGAGCACATTAGCTATACGCTGGCCTTGTCCACGGAAATGCTGGTTGTTGGCTCAATAATGACACAGAAATAAACAGCTGACATTTGTGTGTACTCTCTGAAGCTACCCTAAGTCTTGACGCCTTTGTCAATAAAATTGCATTGCCATTAATTAAATGTAAGGAAGAATTTATCACCCTTGTCACTGTACTGTGCTGTAGAAACTGTAGTTGATTGTAAGTTTAGAAACTGTGGTATCATAAATATTAAAAAACAAAAAGCTGTAAAAAAAAAAAAAAGCAGTGTAAATGAACAATACTGTATGTTGTCTTTGATTTTATGTATTTTGTAAATGAGAATGAAACACAAGTAAATACATCAATGTTAAATACCAGTTATAAATCATAATTAGAGTAAATATGGCGGCATCATTTCTGTTTAAAGGTGTGTGAGATTTTTTTTTCTTATATTTTCTCATTGTTGATTTTTGGGTTTACATTTTTCTGTGACCCTTTGGAATCACAATGGATAACAAAGAATCATGATGAATAAACAAATTAAAAGAATTATTTTGTTTTTTATATTACCATTAAGTATAATGGGATATTCACTCGCCCTAGGTACTATTGTTCATCCACTCATTGCCACAAATATCTAATAGACCAATCAGATGGCAGCGACTGAAAGTATGTAGACAAGATTACCTGCTGAATTTCAGGCTGAACATCAGAATGGGGAAGAAAGGTAAGTGACACTTACTTAATACAGCTGTTGGTTGTCAGACAGGCTGTCTGAGTGTCTCAGAAACTGATTGTCTACTGGGATTTTCCCCGTCACAGCCATCTCTAGGATTTACAGACAAAGGTCAAAAGAAGAGAAAAATACCCAGTGAGCAGCAGTTCTTTGGTCAGACAGGAATGGTCGGAATGCTGTGAGGTGATAAGAAGGGCAGAATAACTCAGATTACTACTTGTTAAAAGCAAACTATGCAGAAGAGCATCTCTAAACACACAATACATTGTACCTGGAAGCAGATGTGCTACAGCAGCAGCAGAAGACGACACTGGGTTTCATTCCTGCTAAACCAGCTAAGACCAGGAACCTGAGACTATGTTGAAAAAACAAACAAAAAAACCTCAAAAACATTGCTTGGTCTGATGAGCCTCAGTTTCTTCTGCAACATTTCGGATGGCATTATGGACTGATGATTTCACCTTATATTTCCTCCAGCGTGTGTCAGAATTTAGAGTAAACAATATAAAAGCATTGATTCACCCTGTTCCATGTGGTAGGACAGGAGATTCAAATCATGGATGAAGAGAGTGACAACTCTGCAGCAACTGTGTGATACTGTCAGGTCAATATACATCTGAATCTTGGAGGAATGTTTCCACACATTGTTGAACCTGTGCCACAAAGAATTAAGGCAGTTCTGATGACAAAACAGGGTGGAAATCTGCATTAGCAAGGGTGTACTCAGTCAGATGCACTGCCTGAAACAGGAAAACATAATGCAGGGTGATGTGTTATTTGAGGGAAAGAGTATTCCAGAAGATATTCTCTTATTGGGTGTTTTGATGAAGGTAATGGACAACATGGTTGGTTACACTGGTTGCTTAAGCAACCCTACACATTTACTTAGGTTTAGATGATTCACATAATCATCATAATCCTTGAACCACCTGGTGTCCAATGCATGTGCAAACATACTAGTTTGATTTCTTGTATGTTTGTTTATATGTTTGCCAGCATACAAGAAATCCAAAGACGAAGAATACAGCCAGAAACGGCTTTTCCTGCACAAGAAGACTTATTTATCCAAGATAGGCTAAGACTTTGTTAATATGGGCTTCGGGGTGGGTTCATCTTACTGGCAAAATCCTGATAATAAGTGTGAGTGAGACGACTCAGAGAGACTCAATCGTGAAAATGACTCTCCTCAGAGTGCTTTTTAAAAATGCCTGGCAGCTGGAGCCCTGATGCTACTCTTCACACCATGCTTAACCTGGACAAATTTGATTACAGAAACTTATGGAACGTCTACATGACTGTGGGCTGTTTAATAAACTATAAATATAAATGCATTAAAAATGGAGTGGGTGTGCAAACAATAAATGGCAACAATATACTAGCGATGCATCCAGTATGCTCAAACTCAAGAAGAAGCAGAACAAATGAAATTGGAAATAAAGGTAATAATACCATTCAAAGAAGAAGAAAACGGCGACAATGTAACAGCAGAGGGGGGCGAAGCGGGAGATGATACACCCTTATTCAGTATACAGAAAAATATTGGTAAAAGCTTATTTATTTTAGAAATATGAAATCAATGGTAGGCAGAAGGTAATTTTAGTTATTTTATTGAAAAGTCTTATCAATTATGGAATGACAACATTTTTCTTTTTAAGAGAGACAGACTTTTTAAGAGAGTCTAGAGATGAAATATAAAATGAAGTAGTTTGCTGTGTGTAGAAAACCTTCGTGAAACAGGAACTTCCCATTTCCTGCCGCAGATTTGCATTTGGGGGTGTTGTGTATTTACTCCAGCCCAGCAGGTGGCAGTAACACGCTGGTTGTCAACATCCAAAGCCAAGTAGAACAACGAGACAGCAGCAGCACTGAGCATACTTTGCTGGAAGGTTAGTAGCCAAATTTACTTTGGTTAATTATTATCTTGTCAATTATTATAGTTATAATATTAAAGACAGAGTGTGCGTGTCTTGTGTGAAAATGTTCGGTGTAAACACAGCTTCCTTCTCTCAGTTTTTACTATGAAAGCTGGAAATCTCAAGCTAGCAAGCAACGACTTCATGCCACCAAGCAAACAGTTACACAACCGTCCTTTCGGTCGGTGTACCTTTGTAAAAGGGACAATGGGAGAGCTGTGAGGTCTTTATTAAGTTGCCAGGGTAATGCAGTCTGTAAAAATTAAATGCGCATGTGTCATTTTAATCCATGCATGAATGACTGACTGCATGAAGTCGGTTTTGGCGCTGAAGCTGCTCTCACGGCAGCACAGTGGCTAAATAAGAGCCTCCTCACCAAGCTAACAGATATTTTCCTGTTATATGGTGAATCAAAAGCATCCTAACCCAGACATGATAAAGACACAATACCCTAATTCTTTTTCAGAGATAATTTGTGCCTCAACAGAAGAAGATATCTGTTTATTGCTTTTATCATGTAATGGGCATCGACTAAAACTGCTTTTTCACCCCAGCTGAAGCCCTGAACATGTCTTTACTTGATTCTCCAGATGTTGTCCTGAACACAAGTATGTCACATTACCTTACATGTCACATGTTTTTATGCCTTCCTAGTTGGTCAACTGCTACAGCTTGATGCTTCCCAGCGTCCTCCGCTGTGCTCGGCCCGTATCCTCCCATCCTGCTTTAACCCGTCCCTTTGCCCACTTCAGACCACATATGGACCCAGACCCCAGCCGGCCCGTTCAAAGGGCTATCACAACCAAACTGACCGACGCGCTGAAGCCAGACCACTTAGAAGTCCAAAATGAAAGCCACATGCACGCTGTGCCCTCCGGTTCGGAATCCCATTTCCGTGTCCTTGTTGTCAGCTCCAAATTTGAGGGCCTGCCGCTGATTCAGCGTCACCGTCTGGTTAACGAAGCTTTGAAGGAGGAGTTAAGTAGCTGTGTTCATGCACTGGCGATCCAAGCAAAGACTCCTGAGCAGTGGCAAAGTAACCCTACCGTGGCTAAGAGTCCGCCCTGCATGGGAGGTTCGAAAGGTGATCACACAGTGGAGGAGAAGTTAAAGGCTGGGCGAGAATGAAGTGTTGGACTGTGAAGTAGTTTCACTGTGCTGAGGGACTGAAATGTGAAGACTACAGGAAAATACTTGACAAGTATAAAGAGCAGCATTTCCTCTTTTATTTGGAGATCATTTTGTTGTGGTCTTATTTCTAAATCTTTTTTTTAATTCATTAATAATGCAAAATTTGGTTTGAATGGTTCTGTTGTTATAAAACTGCATATAAATTATATGATTTTAGATGGTCACAGGTGTTTTTATCATCCAGGTGCTGCATGAATACAATACAGGGATGCACTCTTCTTCTTTAAGCTACTGTATGGTTTTATTTTTGTTTGATTTGTGCTCATAGCATTTAGTGATTTTCCTGAAATCTAAATTTCAGGAAAGCCCCTATTTGCCTGTATACTTGCATTTACTTAGTCACCTCTTAGAATAAAGCAATGCTTGCATTGCTGTGAGTGGCAATAAAAAGTTCCATTTGTGAGACTTGATAATTAAAAGTTTGAATGAAGTTATTCGAGTAGGTATTGGGTATTGAGTATTGGGGATAATACGTGAGTGCAGTTTAGTGTTTCTTACTATTAAGTCTGAAGAAACAGGTCTTCTGTGTTTGCTCAACCATTAAGTTACAGTTTTCCACAGTGGTATACTACAAAGTGGGTACAAAAAGGCAGATTTTCTTTGTGTTGGAAGGCTCAACATCTGAAACCCCAGTAAGAGATGGGGTGAAGTCAGGGTTGTCTGTGCACCTTCAAGCAAACGGTAGATATATCAGGTGCTTCTTAGCAGCAGTTCTGGCAGGATGAACTGTGAAGAGTTTGGGGCTTTACTCTGCTCAGATTCAGCAAAATGCTGCAAAACCAGTTGGATAGAGCTTCACCGTGCAACTGTATAATGAAGCGAACTGCAAAAGCAAATCAAGAATTACTTAAAGCAAAGATGGGATCTCTGCCCACCAGAACATGTTTTCAGTTATTAAATGCAAAACTGAATGCAGGAAGGTTGTTCGTCCAAGTATTAAATGCAACCAAGTGTTTCAAATATATGTTCATTTTAGCCTCTGAAAATGGGGCCTGTGTGTAAAACTGTCTGCAATTCTAAAGTAGTTAGTTCAATACTTTTGTTAAAGCGCTTTAATTAAACCTGAAAGTCTGCAGTTCAGTTACAGAAGAAAAAAAGTTATTGTCTAAATGCTGTGGACATAAAACGAACTCATGATATGCTGCTGGTGTTCAGGGAGATGACGGCAGTGTTGCAGTTTCAACACTAGAGGGCAGTATGTGTGAACAAATCGGATTATTTGAATGGCTAAATCAAAAAACAAAACAAAAACGTTGACCTAGTGTTGGATATCAGTTATTGTGCTGCTTTTTAATTTTCTCCTTATGATTATGCATGTAGTGATATTAAAAACACAAACTGGTATAATGCTCAAATCCCAGGACTAAGCTAAGAGAAGCTTATCAACAAAATACACTTTAAGACAAAAATGTGTTTATTTAAATAGAAGTATTTTATTGCTAATTTGTAAATTAGATGTATTTTGAATTATAATTCATGTATTTTTGTTCTCAGAGTTTCACATTGAACTTTTACACAAAAAGTACAAAATGGAGTTTCTGCTTGTTCTCAGGATGATGCATACTTTACAGTCAGTTTGCGTGCGCTGTATGTGGGTGGGCGTCTATTTTTGAGTCGTGTCACTGTAAAGGTCAGCCTGTCCTGTCCTCAACCCTGATGATGGCCAAAAATCACCTCTCACGCCTGCGAAGGAGATAAGACAAGAAAAATAACTGGAGGGAGTCTGACTCAACATAAGGTTTCATTCAACTGAAAGATTCATTTGAGTTTTGTTCAGATTACGTGTAGGACAAAAGCAGCAATGCCAAGCAGATATCACCGAGCCAAAGCAAGCGTTAAACCCTGTGCTGCAAAACTGTTCAAAGTTATTGTTAGCTCAAGACAAGTTGCTGAACTCAGGCCTTTGGTGGAATGTGATGTCACCTCAAGGTAATGCGTGTCATCTTCTACAATCATCCCCTGCCTGGAATTGACAGCCTGTCAGGCCGCACAAAAGGCTTCGGTGAGGAAGGTGAACAACTGGTGTCACTGGTTTGGAAAAAGGAAAAACAGAAACAACCACTTTATGACCCCTGCTTGCCCATTAGAGTCAGACCTAAGGGTGCAAGAAATGAAGCTGGGGCTGTGAGAGAAAGCCGTACGTTGGGCTGCAAGGCCCCGGGACCTGCAGACTGTCTCTGCTGACGTGATTTATTGGTCACAATTCCAGGTGCTGTTATGGATGGAGAGGGAAAAGACATCAAGGATGATGAGGTGGAGTGCAGGGACTTGTTTTGCACTTAAAAGGTTGGACTGTTTTACATGCGCTTCTAGTACATCACCTATTCAGCCGTGGCAGTTATACGGGAAAATAATAGGGTTGCTCGGTCACTGTTTTGGCCAGAGGTGCAGTTCTAAGTGTATCCAGAGATCAGTAATTTAGCTTTCACTGAAATGACTGTTCATTAAATAATTGGGTCAACTAGCTCAGCTAGGAAAATAAAATTTAAGAGTTGCCTGTAGCAGTACAATTAGCGTCCAGTCAGATGGAGACTCCACTCATGGTTGTTTGGAAGGTGACAGTTCAGTGAGAGTGAGCGTTCATTACTTCAGTTTAAAAAGTTTTTTCTTTTTACATGTTCTTATTTTTGTTTGTTTTTTCTTTCTTACTGTATTTAATCTTTACAGTCAGCTTGGCACATTTGGTCTAAAGACTTATTAGGATAGTCTAGTATTTTTCCCACATTTTTAAAAATGCTGAAGTAGAGACATCAAAAGAAAGAGACATGTAACTCAAAGGATCCTGTAACTTCCAACTGAGAAATGTCTTTTTTTCTTTTGATCCAAATAAAACAATTAAAACAGTTTTTATTTTTAGCCAGTTATTCCACAACTGTTCTTTTTATGTCCTTTTCGCCTTTAAAATTAAAGTTAATTATTAAATGCTTCAAAATAAGTAATAAGAGATGTTTCAGGGTGGCTGCTGAGTGGCTAGAGTTTATGAAAGGGCTTGATTGATGTTTGGATGTGCCAAGTTAATGTAAAGACATACTTTTATGAGCAGTGTTTTATTCTATTAGTTATAAAACGCCAGTTAAACACCAACTTCGCTAAATATATGCAAGGTGTATTTTATGTATTAATTTCTGCAGGTACTCGTCTATCAGAAATTCACTGTAAAGCTATGGTTTTTATGATGTAACTGACTATAGTTTACCATAAGGAATTTCTGTTATTGTTGAAAATGGGGTTCATTCTTCCCTTGTATCAGCTCATTCTCACACAGAACTACTGTTCACTAGATGTATACCATGCCTCTTCCATCATCTCCAGACTCCAGCAGTGATGGATCTGTCTCCGGTCTCAGATCTGGCCTGCATGGCCTGGGGGGTGCACCAGGTCAGTGGGAACCCACCTTGGCAGTTCTGTTTCTGCGTCAGAGGCCTGGGACAGATGGTGCCAGCCTGGGCTGGGACCCCGGGCAGGGCAGGGTTCCCGCGATGAACAGTCCCTGATTTACGCTGCGGCTCCGGACCGAGGGCCGGAGTGCAGGGGGCTCCCTTTGCGCAGCTGACCCTGGCTGGCCGCAGGGTCATCCATCGGTAGGGACAGAGAGGGGGGAGGTGGGGTGGGTACGACAAATGGGTGTCTGAGAAAGGGTGGTTTGTCTGTCTCGAGGGACTGGCGTCTTCTTTTGGCCCCCTGGGCAGCTGCAGGATCTGTGCAGCATGTGTGGAGGAAGAGTCGCCTGTTAAACACATTTCATTTAAACCCCTCTAAGAACAACACTCATTACATTTACTGCCTTTAATGCCAAACCTGGTGTACTGCACAGTACCAATAGCTCAACAAAAGCACCCAGTTTGGTCCTTTAGTCTTTGGTGTTAATTGGAACAATTCTATATCACAGACTCAATATTAGCAAAAAGGTCTCAAAATGATCAGTCCTACTTACAATTTAATAATTACCGAATTACTTTGAGGGGGTAGGGACAAATAAGTAAATACTTCAGCCTACTCCTTTTCAAACAAATAATGGAATGATATTTTGTAATGATTGTGAAGGCACATGTTTGAAATGTTTGAAATAAAAATGAACTGAACTGAACTGAACTGAACTGAACTTTTATGAGCTCCCGCGCTCCTCTGCTGGTGATTAATCTTTAGCTTGTTTCATGTTGTAAAAAAGAAAAAAAAGAGTTGAACTAAAGGTGATGGTAATAGGCTATTAAGGCTTTTTAATTGGAAAGCCCCCACCCTCACCAACTCTCTCACACCACACCGCTGACTAATGAAATCAGTGAATAGCTGCCTTGAAAGGAAAGGACAAAAGCAGAGATAGGGAGAAGACAATATCCTTGTGTGGGAGAATTAGTTACACTCGGTAGTCTAAGTATTCAAAGCGCAGAAAAAAAAAGATTTGGGGGGTGGAGGAGGATTAAGAGAAAAGTCTACACAGGTGGGTTGCTGGGAGGGAGGAGGGGTCACATGACAGCACATTACCTCGTTTGATAAACAACAGCCGGGGCCCACAGGAAGGAGGAAGGGAGTTATTTTATAGGCGGAATTAACTGCTTCACCACATCAGGTATTCATTATGGTAAATCTCCCAGGTGTGCTGTACATGCAAGTAAAAGCAAACAACTTAGGAGGTTGGACTAGATGCAAAACAACTTGTGCTGATAGGTACAAGGTTTGCTGAATGAACTGATACCTAATCACAGCTGAAGTGTTAAATGTGATTTCGAGAAACAACCCGCTCCCCCCCCCATCCTTTTATTGTACAAGCACTCACTGCCATTTGTGCACCTTCATTATTGCCAAATGTTTAAGACTGTGCCAAAAGTTACATGTAATTTACTAGATGAATGAGATAAAGTCATTAAAGCGCTCATGTACATAAGCAAAACCACATTTTATGTTACAATAGAGAGAAGTGTTACTAGTTGGCTACAGATGGCAATTATTTATATTAGATAACTAAAAATATTAGTTATCTAATATAAATAAGTATAAAATAATCCAATCAAAAAAGAATAAATAACTGAAAGTAACAGATGAAATTTAGTTTCCTGAAGAAAATTTTCAGTGTAAAATAATCTTTAGTGTCTCAGGAAATAGGTTGGTGATTGTAACTCTTAAACTTAATAATGAGAAGAAATTAAACTTTTATTTATATTTTAGAACGTCACCTCATAGATGCTCATTCCACTTTCATGAGTTAAAAGTCCCAGTTTTCAATGATTTTCGATAATTGCTATTTAATCACAGACTGTATATAAGAGATGCATGTAGCAATTGTGACATTACCCATGGATTAACAATGTCCTGTCTTGCATTTGAGAGCTGAGCGGTTTTCCGTTGCTTTGCTGGTGGCTTGGAAACTACAGATGTGAATCTGACTGAGAAACTGAGCACACTGCACACTCTTCACTTCACAAGATAACCCACCCTAAATTAAAGCCTGTTTAATACTCTTTTTTACTTTAATGGGAGCAGTAATGTACAAAATAAACATTATGTGGTCTATTCAGTACGACTTCAAAATAATGATTGAGACCATAAACTCATCAGAAAAATGTTTACTGAAGTCATAGAAGGAAGGATGTACTACCAACAAAGTTCAACAAAGCAGACTCTCCTTTAGTCTATCGTGGTTGACAAAACCTAAAACCCAAGTCACAAGTTTCATGTTGGTGGTTATTGACTTTGTCTTTGAACCCAGGCTTTCTATTTCAGGCTGTGTGCGCGTTCACATAAAAAGGGGCGTGTGTGAGTTTTGCCTACTCTGATCAGTGACATTATCTGCAATTATGATGAAATATACGAAGACCACAGAGAATGTAACAATAAAATGCAACACTGTTGCAAATATGAGAAGAGATCAACGAAGCAGAAAATTACTAATCTGGTGTTTTAGCGCACAGAACGGTAAAAAACCTCCAAACACTTTAATTGCAGTTAACTATTTTAACATTGAGTGTGCTCTAAGTGGTGACAGCTGCTCGTTACAACTCTGAAACTTTAAACTGGTTACATTTAAATATTAAAGGTTATTGTTTCACAACCTAATAAGGGAAACATGGAAATTGCTTTGTAACTTTACATTTATTTAAAAAAGGAAATCAATAAAAAACACTTAATTTGTGACATTTGTGAGGTATGGCTCAACTTGAACATATAAAACATTTTCCCCCAGCAGGAGGTTGTATATGTACATATTGGGAAAAAAAATGAAGTCATGGTTGACCCGGCTGATTTTAAAACAAAACTGAACATAATCCGCTCCTGTTTATTAAAAAAAAGTTACCATGGAGACTAACTTGTCTCACAAACCCATTAATGTTGCTAACTGAGAAGAATGTAGGTTTAAAGCGCCTTAAGATTAAATAACATTTATATAAAGTCTTTGGTTGAACTCATTTCAAAAATCACGCTTTTCCATGAATTAAAAGGTTCATCTCCAAAAGTTGAATTCGTTCATTTGGACGTAACGTTTTGTGGGAGAAATGTTTCGTCACTCATCCAAATGACTTCTTCAGTCTCAGCTGACTGCAGGTTTCCCCAATCTTATAAACAGTGGGCTGGTTTCAGTCATTATGCAAATGTACTGTTTATAAGATTGGGGAAACCTGCAGTCAGCTGAGACTGAAGAAGTCACTTGGATGAGTGACGAAACGTTTCTCCCACAAAACGCTACGACCAGATGAACGGATTCAACTTTTGGAGATTTACTTTCCTGGATGATTGAGAATGCATTAAAAGGTTCGTCATTCATCTGGGCTTGACTAACAAAATGTGTGACAAATCAGCTGACAGCTATGGTGAAGAGAAAAGCGAGAGAAGAAGAGAAAGAAAGTAACATCTTTATCTTCACTGACGTGTAACACCCTTTTTCCTTACTCTGTTTTTAGTTCCCAGTGTAGAGCTCAGTCAATCACATGATCACAGCAGTAAGTCACGGGAGTTTTTCCTGGGGGTGTTAAAGCATGGGGCTGGTTAGGCTAGTTTTTGGGCCAGAGTGCACAGGCCAATGCCTTAGCCCTAAGCCTTGTGCACTCAGTAACTGACACGCATGCAGCTCCCCTTCCCTCCCCTCCAGGGCACTAACCAGAGGAGTGTGCATGTCAAGACAGATGGGTCACAGATAAGACTCTTTCAAGGCCTTCTCTTGCGACTCACTCATTACCCTCTCCCAGCTCTCCCTCAACCTTTTTGCTCGACATCTGTGATCTTCCTACTCCTGCTCACAGACTTCAAACCTGTGTCTCATTCCTGTTGCACCTCACTTGCTGTCAATCACATCATTCTCAGTGCAAGTCATGACCCAGTTTGCACACTTGGGCTAGCTGCTCCTTGCCTTAAGTGGCATTCTCCTCATAAACTTATTTTGACCTCTCTTTATCAGCTTTCATTCAGCATTTTAAAGAGTGCTCCTTAATGCTGAGCTGAACATGCTCCGTGTTCCCTCTTCACTCAGCCTCTCTGGGGTTCCCAGGTATTCATGACTGAACCCTGACACAAGACTTTCTTTGCCTCTATTTCCCACCCCATTTTTTAGCACTATGTCTCAAGGAGGGTTGCATTCACTTAACCCCCTGGAGTACTCTACACTCTATATGATCATGTTTATATCTCATGCACAGCCTGAAGCTATTATCATATTATCATATCATATCACCATATTATATTATCACCTCTCCCTTTGGGTATTACTCGGTGCTTATGTTTTTAGTCAAGAGGTTGTAAGTTATTCAAACACCAGTGTTTAGAATATTTTGTGGGATTTGAGTGACAGCCGGTGTGTAAGAACGTTCAGCTGACCAACAAAGCTCATGATATTCACACAGCTGCTTTTATATTTGCTGCAGAAAGACACATAAACCTGTGCTCATAAAGCTCCACTCCAATAAGTTTATCATCATAAAATCAGAGTGAGAGTTAACAGACACTGGTCACATTTATGGCTCAGCTCCAAATATCATAAACGGAACTGATCAGCATCGAGTTTTCTCTTGTGGTCATTGGTGTCACTCTGCACCTGCTGCACATTAGTTTTCGATGATGGACGTATGCATTAGCAGTGTTAGGAGTATGTAGGGATGTCTGTTGGACAGTCAGTCTAATGCTTTGGTTGACAATATCTGTAAGTACTGACTGAGTGGTTGGCACAGTGGTAGCTGTGTAGTTTTCCTCCACAATCCAAAGACATGGACGTTAGCTTAGTTCAGAGGTGGGCAATTCCAGGCCCCGAGGGCCGGTGTCCTGCAGGTTTTAGATCTCACCTTGGGTCAACACACCTGAATCACATGATTAGTTCGTTACCAGGCCTCTGGAGAACTTCAGGACATGTTGAGGAGCTAATTTAGCCATTTAAATCAGCTGTGTTGGTTTAAGGACACATCTAAAACCTGCAGTTGCCTGGAGTTGCCCACCCCTGGCTTAGTTGGTCACTGTAAATTAATTCAATGTGATTCAATTGTATTTATAAAATGCCAAATCAAAGCAACAGTCACCTCAAGGCACTTTATATACAGAGAAGCCCCAACAGTCCGATTAGATTTGATTCTGGATTTAACTGTGAGAAAATGAAGAGAAACCAATATGAGAGAAATATGCGGATTACTGGCACGGAAGTTGCCTCGAATGCTTGTCTGTCTCTGTGTTGTTTGCCTGTGATGGGTTGGTGACCTGTCCATTATCAGCTGTGTTAGAGACCCTGGCCTTGTGACCCTTGTTGGATAAGTTTTAGAACAATAGATAACTGACTCTTGGATGCCACAACAGAGTGCTACAGAGGTAGTGCAACCTATGTTAACATCACTCTGGTTCACTCAACAAAAAGCCAGTTTTCTCACATAATAAGCTCTTTTTGAGCGTGCCTTGCAGGTAAAAGTCTGTGTGGACAGTGAAAGAAGAAACCCATTTGCTGAAATCCAATCTCGGCTCCATCAGCTACAGTCTGAGTAAGATTCATAAATAATAGCCAGCAGGCGGAGCAGGACGTCTTAAACCTGATATCCACAATTTGGATATCCCAGATAAACCAGCAGGTGCTTATTGTTTTGGCCAGTACTATCATGATTAAATGTTCATTTTTACAGGGGTTCTCACTCTGGCCTTGGGAGGGGGACACATGCACATGCAATGCAGACTTTATCATTAGACAGACAGAGTTGTGTATCAGAGCAAGAGTTTTGGACTCAACATTAAATGATCTTTAACTGGAATCTTCACTGTATAAAATCATGTAATGTAAAATGACACACATTTGAGAATAGCCAAAGTAACTGTTAAGTAAATAGATAGTGGGTCTAATGTTTCCTGCCTGCCTTCTGCACACTCTACCCAGACAGCGCAGTTGTCAAGGCTCAGATCTAGACTCAGACACAAGACACTGAAATAAAAGTTTAACAGATTTATTGCAGGCATGGAGAATAAACAGGTATTGCAAGGCAGTAATTTTGGAGCAGATGGTCAACTGAAACACTCTCAGTTTATCTTTGGATGGTGTGGTAGTGGAGAGCAAGAATAGAGAATGGGGGAAGACATACAACTAAGGGCTCCAGGCCGGACTAAAACTGTTGCATTTCAGCCTAAGGAGATAGCTATCTGCTCAGTCCATGAGCTAAACTGGCACCCTGCTTTCAGATTCTTGTTCTCATGGCTTCACAGAGGTAAGCCAGGTTAGATCAAGGTAAGCAAACCCAGTAACATAGCCCATACGGACCATAGAAGTCAAACAACACCATCACAGTAGCAACAACGAGGCATTTCTTTAGACTTGAGTAGCAGGTAGGTTAATGACCAATTGTACACAGGTTACTTGATTGCAAACAGCTTTCAGGTGTGTCAGTTGTGCAGGGAGTGCAGGGAAATCCTGTGTCTGAAAGGCAGCATAAACCCATAATGCATACCGACAGGAGAGAGAGGGAGAGAAAAAACAAAGTCGAAGGACAGAAACGGCAGGTTAGCATCAAGGACCAGAGGACCACAACAGGCATGGCAAAGTTTTTCCACTGGTGGGAATGCATCCTGAGCTTCTGCTGCATGTTCCCTAGACACTCTTTGTGATTGTAAATTATCCTGAAAAGTTTTTCAGAAGGAGTTGTGCAGTAAACAAACAAATAAAAAAAGGTATCTGCTTCACTCAGGTTGTCGGTTGTGGTCTAAAGTAAATTGCATTGGACACAACCCCCTAAATTTAATGCCACTGCATTGGAAATAGATTTCCAAAGCTGTTTCATCCTCTGACAATCTGTTTTGCAGTAGGATCTGTACAGATTAAGTGCAGCCTCAGAAAACCAGTGGTGTGCCTTTCACGCTTCCATTTTGATTCCAACTGAAAACAGCCAGCTGTTGTAATCTCCTAAAAACATGCAACACTTTTGTAGTTTTTCAATCATGTCTAAAAAGGATGCCCCCTCTATGGGGTATCTTTAACTTCTATAATATCCCATAAGCAATATTGTTAAGGCTGCAGCTCAGGTCAAAGGGGTCAGCCATATGCAAGGCCAGCAAGCACAGGGTTAATCTTGGCTCTTCCAGATGTACTCACCAACTCAAAGGACCTGCGAACGCTCTGGTCGGACTTCCACAGAACGTGATCTATTGTTCGTCTGTCAGCTGCTCCGTGATATATTCTATCCTACTCTCGTGGACAAAACATATCTGAGCGATTATACAAGTGAGGCCATTTGCCCTGCAACAACGGCAGCCCGGTGACTGTGGACACCAGGCAGCTTGACCTCAGGGTCTCGCGCTTCTTTGTTTCCTTTGACCTATGTTTCTTTTACCCCCCTCTGAACCTAAAACCTCTGTCCTTCCAGTTCTCTCCCCCCGCCTCTATTCCATGCCCTTTTCTCCCACAGACTCTTCACACACATACAAATAAAGAAATGGGGCCCCCTTCAGTTTATTTTATTAGCACTTTGAAACCCGGGCCTTTTACAGGGGAAAGGACGGAAAAATAATAGGAAAGAGGTTTAATTAGGAGAGTTGTTAGGGTTCAAATAAAACAACAGGGTCAGGGGGAAGTGTTGGGTCAAATAGGAGTGTGTGGGTGTTGATATGAGGACTTTGTCATCTTTGGGTTTGACCCCCATATCCACAGAAAAAGGAAGGGCAACACTGAAGACCTGAAGAGTGTCTTAAGATAGGGGCACACTTTCTCTGAAGTGTTAGCAAGGCCACGGGCAATTCTTTTACGAATCCAAAGTGAGAATGTGAATGAAGGAGTTCAAGGTGTTGCACACTTTCTACTCTCTGAGGATTTACATTGTTCCTACAAAAGGATGGCTGCTCACCACATAAAGCAGTATGTACAGTTTCAGCTGTGTGTCTGTGTATACATATGTGTTTGTTCAGTACCAGGTGTGCCGTCCCCTTCCTTTGTGATCAGCCCATCTGTGGATTGTGACATGGAAACCCCTGCAATTTCCTTTACTCAACTCTTTACCGGCTTCCGACTCCCTGAGCGTACGATCCCCTTCTGTCCCCCTTCTCGCGTTCCCTCTCCTCCATTTCCCCTTCCCCTCTTCCTCTCCTCCCGAGTGGCCGCTCCCTTCGGCTTTCTCGCTGTTTACCAAACATACCAACGGCCTCCTCCTCCCTCTTCCCTTGCTCCTGCACATGCATGTCTTTGTTTGCGCTCATCTGAGTAGAAAATGCTTTCCAACTATTGGTGCGGCTGCAGTGTGAGACAGAAGGCCTTAAGTGGTGCTCGCCAGGGGGGAAATCGGGGGCTCTGGATGCTGCTGAGTGCTAAGACACTCCATCCACCTCCTCCAAGGGTGTGCAGGGGGTGAGGGAGGGTGAGAAAGGATGATGCAGAGGAGGGGAATCCCCAGAGCTTGGCACAAAGAGAGCCTGCACTGTGATCAGTGAAGTCTTAACACCATATCATCAGAGGCAGACAAAGAACATGATGAATATATTGCAAAACTTTGTTTGTTTTTCAAACCATGGCTTCTTGCCACTGTTTCACAGATGAAACAGTCTAAACATTTCTAAGGTAAGAAATGGATCTGTATGATTTTTATATATGTATATATATATCTATATATACATATAGATATTGGTATATCAATCTTTATGCTTTTTGCCAGTGGTGGTGTGTTTTTAAAGGAAGCATTCTATATCTAATTTTATGTGAGCTTTATAGCTTGTCCCCACATGTGAAATCATATGACAAATCCCTAGAGATTTGGATTAAAAAGGAAACAATGCATTTCCCGGAATTCTGTAAGCGGTACAATATTCGGCACAAAGGGATTAAACCTTTATCTCTAAACTTTTGCATCAGTCACAGTCAGATGTCGCTGCCAAAGAGCCCTGCAGATGGGATGATGAGCGTGCTGCTCGGTGAGATGTAGGTATTATAAGTGGCTTGCTCCAGGATGACCAAGTAGGTCAAGAGAATCAAGGCGGGAGTGAAGGGGCTCACAAAGCTGTGAGGGGAAGGTCAAGCGTGAAATCCCTCCCTCCTTGCCGCTGTGACCCCCCAGGGAGGATCTGTGGACAAGCAGTGAGGTTTGTGCGTTTGTAGCTGTACTGATGTGGCAGTAGTGCCAGTCAAGCAGAGTCCTGAAAAATCCATGTTACATAAGTTAAACTACCTGAAGAACCTATTTAGTGGTACAAAACAACCTTGGCAAGGTTGTTTTTAATAAAGTCCTTTCCTTCTTTCACAGTTTAAAGTGCTTTGCTGTATCAGCAGCAGCTATTTTCAGGACATAGAACAAAGGAGTATCTCATGAGAAGGCTGTCCAGCTGACCTTTAATGCAGAAATGCCTTTAAGTGTAGCAGGTGCATCTATTGGAGCACAGATACTCCAGGTAGGCAGTCCTGGAATGTAGTCTAAAGTAAAGTGAAAAAATCAGCTTTATACAAGTATGTGGGTGTTGGCCCCGTGGTTATGTGTGAAGTTGAAGAAAGTGTTTGAAGAAGCAAATGTTGAATTTACTTACTGTCTGTTAATAAAGGTGATATATTGATATACTTATATTTCAACTAATAAAAAGACAGTCACAACTCTACATTTATCACAGCTTTAAATCTATTTAATTAGAATCAACCGTTTCAACTCAAGTGCCAATGACTCGGATATTCTTTGTGATTGACAGGTGGTATCTGTTTTATTTAAACCTGTGACATGTTTAATCTGGCCTCATCTTAGTTATTGGACAGTGATCTAAAGGCCAAAGCCTCAGAAAAATTCAAATGAGCCTGACAGGGTATTTAAAAAGATTTCCAATTATTTATTTTAATAAATAATTCCACTGTTATAGAGCTAAAATACAAGTGGCAGAGATTTCAAGCAACGTGTCAGTTCAACATGACCAGCAATTTCAACCTTAGAGTAAATAAAATGTTCAAGAACCCCAACAGTCTCATCACAGCATCTTTGCAGCTACTGGTGCATCCATATGCAATCAGAAAGAGTTTTACAAATTTGATTTTCATTTAATAAATTACTGATAAGATCATGTTCCTTTTGGTTGTATTCAGTTTTCTTTATCTGGCAAGACAACTGCTTCTTGTTCAAATATATGTAGCTTCTTTTTCATATATCTGTATATATAAGATACTCATGCATGCAGGCTTCATCTAGGGGCTCATCTTCCTCCAGCCAGATTGTGTTAGCATGCACTGCCGCCTCCATTTTTGTCCATATTTTGTTGCCTCGAATGCTTGTCTGTCTCTGTGTTGTTTGCCTGTGATGGGTTGGTGACCTGTCCATTATCAGCTGTGTTAGAGACCCTGGCCTTGTGACCCTTGTTGGATAAGTTTTAGAACAATAGATAACTGACTCTTGGATGCCACAACAGAGTGCTACAGAGGTAGTGCAACCCATAAATGTTTTACAGGTGAAACTGTGAGTTTACTGGCATTAATTAAGAATTTATTTATCCTTCAAAGAGTCACTAAAGTTGCAAACACTGGGCTCATTGTGTTGTAATTAACACTGTTAAGGCTTTGCAATGTCATATTGTCTGCAGTAACATTAAAGTGCCTTATCAGGATGTCAGTTATATAGGGGTACCATGTCTTGATGATCCCTAATACCAAGACAAAAGCAAGAAACCCAGGCATGTCCGACAGCGAGAGCTGTATCAGGTCCGGATGGTAACAAAAAATGGGAGCAGCTTCAACAACTTCCAAACCAGCACAATGCTACTACTGCACATTCACCTAATGTATATAATATATAATGTTTTTCCTCTCTCCCCCCTTTTGCACAAGTCGAGGAGCGTGTCAGGTTACATTTCACTGCGTGTTATACTTGTATAACTATGCATGTGACGAATAAAGAATCTTGAATCTTGAATGTTTTCAAATTATGCAAGAAAACTGTCTCCGCTAAACGTGGAGACAACATACTTGTTTCATGCATGCAGTGGGAGATATGAGCAGCTGGTGATGGTCTGAAAGCAAACAAATGACTCACCCGAGGAGGAAGCTTTTGGTGGAGCCTGTGATATTTGTGCTCGACAAGCAGAGCCCTAGAAAAAAAATCCCAGTTTCAGTATTATTATTTTATTATTATTAATTATAGTTTTATTATTTATGTGACAATATTGTGCAGGGTCCTGAAGAATTGCATGGTTAAGTCACTTTTATGTTAGACTGAAGGCTTAAGCAGTTATTTTGTACTTTTACTTGAAATTTACAAGGAAAACACTACAAAGATTTGGCTTCTGCTGTGTCACTATGATTGCACCACAATGCTACTGCACTTTGTGGCAAGTGAGGCCACAATCTGAAATAGTTAGTCTGTCAACAATGACAGAAGCTCATTGGAAAAGAAGGATAGAAAGTCCCTTTCATTTTGTTTTCACTAATAAAAGCTGTTGCCTCCAAGCTGCAATATCAAATACAGCAAATTTCCTTGAAATTGTTATATTGTTATATAATTTGGAGGTTATATTATCCAACCCTACAGGCTCCTTGGAGTGGCTGACGAGCTGGACAAGTACACACTGAAAGCATGATTGATTAATGGATTACATACGTTCATAACTATACTAGAAACAATAAATACTAAATAATTTTCCCACAGTGTTTTATGGTTGATACCTGATCTGTAAAGAATGAGTAAATTAGGTTATCTTATTACAAAGTGGTGCCTTTGATGTACATGTTGAGTATATGTGTGTAGGTGTGTCATTGTGTGAGGAAGATTCCTTCTTGTGTGCCCTGCAGTCGGGTTGCTTATCCTGTCACACCCTGTTGCCTTCATGTCACTCCTGCACGGTGCCTGCTTTTCTCACTCTCTCTCCACCTCAACGACCAGCAGCAGAGAGACCCCCCCACCCCCCAGTCTTCAGACTTCTATTTGTCTGAAGACTGAAAAATAAAATAACTTCTTAATGAGTTGTTTAGATTAAGTGTGCACAACTTTTACATTTCACTTAACATTGGAATGATAAAATATGATTACATGCTGCAGTTTCCATTAATGAAGCAGAGTTGTTGCTTTGTGATGTAACTGTTGAACTTTAAATGGATCCATAAAACAGAAAGGCTTTTAGATTCTTATGAGACGAGGCTCTGTGGTAAACATTATTAAATTAAATGAGTATAAACTGAAGAACTACTGCTAGCTTTGATAATTAAATATGTGTTTATGTGAACTAAATATGAATTTCCATGACAGTGTAGACAAGCCTCTAGGTGGAACGACCAACTTTTCTGGGCTCCTGGTGTCAGCATGTTGTCTGGATAACAGGTAACGGCTGTTATTTTTCTTCTTTTTATGTTCCATGGGCTGGTTGTTAATTACAGATGCATTTTACAAAGTGTAATTAATATCAGATTACTCCACGAAAATCACTCCACAAGTGGGATAGAAACAGAAGGTAGAAAACTCCCACTATCACAACCCTGTCCTTTGCCATAGCTGTTTACAGAGGGCAGCTCGGTGATTGGTCGGTTCCAGGTTCCTCCCACAGTCCAAAGACATGCATTTAGTGGGGTTAGGTTAGCTGGCGATTCTTAATTGCCCATAGGTGTGAACGTGGGTGCGAATGGTTGTCTGTGTCTATGTGGTAGCCCTGCGAAGATCGGTGACCTGTCCAGGGTTTACCCTGCGTCTCACTGTATGATAGCTGAGATAGGCTCCAGCCCCTCTGCAACCCTGTTAATGATGAGTGGAAGAGGATGGAAGCTTACAGAGGTTTTGACCATTACAAACCAAACCACCTTACTCTGAGAAATCTCTGTTGAGATAAAGTACAAATTCATTAAGGACATTAAGGCATAAAGACAGCCTGACTGATTTTTCAGTTTCAGATTAAAAGACTATAGGTGTCATTTGTCTAAAGAATATAATGCAAACATTTACACATGTAGAGCTCACCAGTCTCTTCAAATCTCTACAATACTCAGGAAAGGAAATAATTACTCAGGATTAAAATGGAAACATGACTTAAAGCCCTGAGACCAGGCTTCCCAGGAAGTATACACCGGGACTGGGAAGGAAGGAGGGGAAGTTTCCCTCTTGAGACCTCTAAAGTAACTGCGTCAAAAAAACAAAACAACTTTCTCTACCATTAATTAACTTGGAAAAGCTCCTTTCACTGGCTTTAAGTAATTGAGAATTTAAAAACTTAATTGGTAAACTAACCAATATGCTTTTGTTTCTATGGCAGCAATACATCATCATCACAATGACAGCAGAAAGCCTGATTTCCCTTGTGAGGAAAGATGTGCAATGCATCAGGCTTAGATAATGAATGGCAAGTAACTTAACTGAGGCTGAGTGACTATTGGCAAGTGATGACTTAAAGGTTTCCTTTAACATGCTGTCACAGAGAATAATGCAGCTGCCACAGAAGAATGTCCAGCTGAACGCTGGTGTTTTCATTTGCCTGAATTTTAGGTTGGAAGACTGTTATTATGTTGAGTACTTTTCATGACCCCTTAGGCACGGAGTCCTTTCCAAAACAGGTAAAGGTGGTGAGGTTTGTTTCATCTGTCAGCAGCCCTCAGCACCATGTGTGAGGTGAGAGGGAATGAAGTGCACTCCCAAGTGCTCCCTAGCACATCAGCATTACAGTTGTTATAATCTCTGGTGCATGTTTCATGCAGACGTGAATGTGATTGTGTGTGAAGAATGATTGATAAATTTTACATACGTTAGGTCCCTGCGGACCCCAAGAATAACTTATTGCAAGAAGCAAATATAACTGTATTACATTACAGTTAATTTCCATGTATTGTAAAATTAAAAATCTTCACTTTTCTTTACTAAAACTACAACTTTAATCCCAAGTACAATACATATGATTTCTTAAAAGCTTATTTACCATCCTTTGATTTTTGTATCACTTACTTTCAGCAAAACGGTGTGTGCTGTATTTATATGAAAAAATCAATCTGGGTCATTTTGACCCCAGTATAAAAGTAAATGAAATAAAGACAAGCAGACCACCAGCCAAAGACATAACTTCTCCAGCAGGTCCCAGGCCTGCCCCAGGGCCTCCATTACATGCTAGAAACACCTCAGCTTATCAAACAGGTACATCCTGCTCAGGTGCTCCAACTACGGCTCCTTTCGATGTGGAGCTATAGTGACTTTACTCTAAGACCCTCACACATGATTAAGCTCTTTACCCTCTCCCTAAGGCTTAGCATAGGAATGTAGCTCAGCTGGTAAATCGACAGCTTCACTTTCACACTCAGCTCTCTCTTCACTACAGGCCAGCACAGAGTTTGACTGCACCAATCTGTCTGTCAGCTTCCTGCTCCACTCTCACCTCACTCATGAACAAACCTACAGACACTTAAACTTCATCACTTGAGGCAGCAACGTGTTCCTGACCCAGAAAAAGCACTCCACCCTTTTTGGGTTAAGAACTGTGGTCTCAGACTTGAAGGTGCTAATTCTCGTCCCAGCTGCTTCACACTCAACTGCAGACAGTCCCAGCACATGCTGGAGATCGTGACCTGATGAAGCTAACAATACCACATCATCTGCAACAAGCTGAGATGAGATCCTGATATCACTGAACCCTCCACTAATTGGCTCTGACTAGAAATTCTGCAGCAAATCTGACTTATTGCTGGCAATGTGAACCACCGCTAACTGTGGTTGTACATGGACCAAAAACAACAAATTTGAACACACACTAGAGGCAGTTATAGCACTCAGTTTGCTGCATGCTATGTCCAGGGCATGCTTGCATATGACAGGAGAAGCAAACAGCTGTTTGTCTATCTTTCAGGACAAAAGGCATCACCTTTTTCAAATACATTTTCAGCTGAACATTCCACACATCAGCAGGTAGAGTTTTCCTCACTCTTAGGAGGATCATTGCTGTGCAGGTTCGGGTTTGCACCATAGCAGCATCAGCTCTCTTTTTCATGTGGCACAACCCAGTACTCTCAGATAGATCAAGTTGATTGTAAGCCCAACAAAGGACAATTGTTGAAAATTAGCAATAGCTATAAACCTATGTGCGTTACATCAGTTTCATGTTTTGTACTTGAACTATGTTAAACTAAATAAATTCAAATTACATCTCCACCATTCTTATAATGTCCAGTTTACAAAGCTTCCCAAAAGATGCACGCAGTGAGGGCATCTCAGCTTTTCTTCTGAGTGCCAGCACAAGGTTATCTATGGACATAACAATTTTACGGTGAAAAGTTTGGACATAATTGCTGTGAAATTTTATCTTCATATATCAAATACTTTTTAAGATATATATATATTTTTGAAAAATGGTTCATCTACCCACTTTTAAGGTAACTTTTTTGCTACATTGAAATCCTAGAAAGTATTTAAACATGAATTTCTCAAACATTTGAATCCTGAAATTTTCACTGATCTTCAACATCAAAATGAATCAGGATCTTTAATTTGGGACAGATACATCAAAACATGTCTGAATACTGGCTTGGTAAAATATGAAAAAAAAAACCTGTCCTTTGAATTCAAATATTTTAGCTCGTGCTAAAGAAAAACTTTACAAAAGAAAATTGGCAACAATGTCTGAATGTTATATAGTTACAGTTCACAAAAGTAGAAAACCAAAACAAAAAAACCCCAGAATACGTTTTTACGTGAAATTCTCAAGAAAATTAAGAAAATGCTATGAAAAAATAATAATAATATGGCAAATCAATTAAGGGGAATAAAAAAAGGATCATCTAATGTGAGTAGTTTTGCATAACCGGACTGCTGTGTCCACATGGTGCAACTGAAGATGCTAACCTTAAACCCCTAATCCTAACACCTAACCCCCTAACACAACCAGAGCCAAGCAGGGATCAGGCAGTGAGTATGCTAACTGTCTGAATGACTGCTGCAAGAATTTGCATATTTTAAACTCCAGTCTTTCATCATTTTTCAAAAAGATGCATTTTGGAATATATTTGACGTGTGAAGTTAAAATTTCACAGGACTCATTCTATATTTTCAAGCCTTTTACCATAAACTTTTTATTCAAGTCAGAGATGGTCGAGCTGAAAATGTTCTAAAAAACTGGCTGATTTGAGATGGAGCGAACCTTTGGACAAAGTAACTAAAAGTGTTAAATAAATCTAGTCAAAATCATTTCCCCTCTGAAATATGGTTACTGTAATACTGCTCCATGCATGCAAACAGTGAATGCATAAGAGTGAAAGTTTGTATGTGTGTATTACTGAGTAGGAGGCGGGCCTGTTGGCGGATTGGGTCAGCAGGTAGAAAGGCAGTGGGCTGAGCCGGGAGCCACAGCCCCTCCCACGGGTCAGAGCAAAAGAGGATGAAACCTGTCATTAGGGAGGTGCGGGAAAGAAAGCTCTCAGCAGGGAGGGCATTGTCCTGGGGGCGGGCTGGTGGGACGGCTCTTTAGTGCCTCAAATAACACGGCCCCTGGCAGCCATTGTTACTAAGTGAAAGGGCCCAATGGGGGGGTCACAGGGGTGAGGGGGCTATTCTCAACACTGGTCAGTGGGAGAAAGGACTCCGTGGGTGAGGTGGCGGAGAGGGGTGGGGAGCGAGTGGGGGTCGGGGGCTTTTATACAGTTGTTTTCCTCTTCTTTGTTGACAGCTCATCCAGAACAAGGTTCCTGTGGTTGTCTCTAGCTGCAGGAGATTCATCAAGTGTGTGCACTACAGAGTCAAATATCAGTGTATAAAACAATAACTTGCATGTGCAGTTTCCTCTTTTCTTATTTATCAGATTTTTAGATTTCACGTGTATTTCTGTTTATTTCTGCATGCACGTGTTTGTGCTTCCTCTTCCTGCAGTGAGGGTGCATCAGCGTGCCTGCTGAATAGCAAAGGTTGACATCTATGCTAGAGCTCAGTGCAGAGTCAGGACCTTTCACTCTTTCAGAGTGTTTTAAGGGGATGGGTCACACAGATAATGGTGAACCCGAGAAAAAGACCAAAGCTTTCCTCTTTACTGGAGGTCGTGGACAGCCTGTCACTCCTCTGCACACCAGACAACAAATAGGACACAATATATCTAGATGACAGCTTAAGTTGTGAATTCATTTGCCGGCAATTCTCTTTCACGTTTGGAAAGAGTTATAAAGATTATATTAGCGTGGAATCATCAGAGAGACAAATAAATTAGCCAATAAAATAAGCAGATGTTTGTGGAGGTGAGAAAAAAACTCAAACTGTTTATTTTTGGCTGATTTATTTCTAACTGTTAAACTAAGGAATCCAATATAGACAATTTACAGAAGCCGGCAGTCTTAGCTGACATTGCTTTTGAAAAGACAGGAAACTATATACATGCATTAGTTTTTATAGTGGCAACAAACCTGAAAATATTTCTTTTAAGATTTTTTTTCTGAACAAGGTGAACTTTTTGCACTTTAACCCATGGGGCCACTTCTTTGCTAATGATGTATACTTTACTTTATATGTCAAAGCTGTTTCCACAGCCAGAGTACCTAATAAACCGATAAACTGGACCAATTACCAACTTCATTAGTGGGCTTTCATCCAATCACAAAGCACTGATGACTTTAGAGGGCCAATAAATTTGCTAGGTTGTGACCTTAACGTTAAGGGACCTAAACAGAACGAGAGGGGACAGATGGGGGTCAACAACATCTCACACTTGTCACACCCTGGTGTGAAAGTGTGTTTACATCTCACTTTTGTATGAGCTTTGCTCACTTTTTTTTTTAAAAAGAGAGGCTAATTGGTCAAAAGGAAGAAAAGTTAATGGAAAGACTCAGTTTTATTTTTATATTAATTCATTTAGATTAATTTGTTCTTGGAATCAAAAGAGTTTTAAAGATTTACTCTGCAGGAAGCAACATAAATAACAGGATATGTTTGTTAATTAATAAGATTAATATATAAATACATTTGTTAAGCTGTTTGGATTTCTGGAGTAAAACAAAAATATTTAATTAGACTGTTTTTTTAATTTTTAATTTTATTTTGCTCCTGTAATTATTTTACCAAGACCTTGAATGTTTTGAGAAAAGAAACAATGCTCTGTTAATGGTAATAATTGCTGTTTAAGTAGTGGCGAAATTTACCTTTTAAATTGAGTTTGTTCACGGTGTTTCATTTACCAGCTTTAAGAAAATTTGCTTCAGTCGTACATTAGGGAAGTGAAGAAGTTAGCAGCAGGCCCCACTAAAACTGTTACAACCTGTTTTTTCAGGGGAAATGGAGGAGAGGTGGAGGAGGAGGAGAGAGGCAAAGCTAATCACTTTCCCTGCTGACTTCACATGATGGAGGGAGGTAAAGATCACAGCTCTACGAGCACATTGCAGCCGTCCTCCTCTCCTCCCTCCGCTCCTCCCGGCCTTTTGAAGGAAGGCCTGGGGTGCCTGCTTCGCTCCCTCTGCCCACTGGGCTATTGAAGGGAGTGATGGATGGCTTCATAAGGAGACTAGATCCATCTTTCATTCACAAGCCTTCTCCTTCTTAGAAAGACTTTTTCATTTTCCGTTCATCACTCCGTCTCCTTGCAGTTACTCTGCGTGGTCAGTGATAACAGTCCTCACTTTTTTTTCATCAGGTCCAGTTTCTTTTTCTTTTTTTCTTTCTTTAATCCATCCATCCTTCCTATGTATGAAGGAATGTTTCCCTGTCCATCATATTCCTTCTGTCGTCCTGGTGCTGGGGACAGATGTAGAGGCCTTCTTTTCCCAGCATTCCCTGGGGAGAGTAGGGACAGGTCTTAACACCCTTCTGGTGAAGGGAGGGGGGAAAGGCAAGACGCCAGGGCAGTTTGTTGTTCAAAGGGTCATGTAGTGGGAGTCAAGTGATGCATAAGTAATGCTTTGTTTGGACTGATCATGGGGAAGGAATTTTCTTAATTTAGTTTTAATTTGGTTATTTTTCTTTGAAATGCCTTTTGAAACAAAGACTGGGGAGGTGAAAAGGCTCTGAAGGTTCACCAAACTCTGAACGGTGTCAAAAACATCATTTTTCATTACAATTACTCAACCAGCTCAAAACTGTGAAATTCTGCAAAACTCCCACACTTGTAAGTCATAAAGAGGAAAACAAATATCTATGTGGTGTTATTTCTACATCATTTCAGGGCAATATCCATCCATCCTCTTATCCATTTTTTTTTTATTATCAACTACAATTCAATTCAATTTAATTTAAACACACACAGTCACAATAACAGTTGCCTCAAGACCCTTTATATTGTAAGGTAGACCCTACGGTAACACATACAGCAAACCCCCCCCCCCCCCCCGAACAATCATATGACCCTTTATGAGCAAGCACTTTGGCGACAGTGGGAAGGAAAAACTCCTTTTTAATAGGAAGAAGTCTCCGGTAGAACCAGACTCAGGGAGGGGCGTCCATCTGCTGATCAAAGTATCTGTTTAGCAGCAATCTGACAGTGTTGACCACTGAGCTGCCCAGTCTGACTACATCACGGATACAGCCCTGGTAGGACGTACAACCCACTCTGTGATGCTACAATTGCAAATCTGGCCTGATAATAATAATTTTTCTAAAAAGAAAAAGGTTTGCCAAAGTTAGGAGGTTTCATCTAATGCTCAGCTTGATTTCATGTCACTCCATCCATTAGTTGTTTGGGCCACTGTGTTTGTGGTGCAAATTCTTAGTATGGCTTGCCCAGTTTATAATTTAAAACTACAAAGAGGAACTTTTCGTACATTCTTTTAATGATATTTCATCTTATCTTGACAAGAAGGGGAAAATTAAATAACCCCAGGTGACATGCCTCAATCCCATGCACATTTTGGACAGAAGTTGCCAGGGCTATGATTTTTTTTTAGACATTTACCTCCCCAGTGCTGAGCACTAAGCAGCATGCTACTTATCGGCTCTTTGCTCCACAAACCAGCAGTGTGGTCAGTCTGTGAGGATCCATTCAGATCTTTCAGGCTTCCTCAGTCCAGGCGTGAAAATCGGCTACATTTAATCAGCCACGGTGGAGAATTTAAAGAAAGGGATCAAGAGAGCTTTGTCTTAATGGATTGGCTACAGTTTAGGGGTCCGGGAGACTGAGTTATACCTAGTTAAAAGCACATCACTTTCTAACAATATAATTCATACCACATGATGTGTCCCTGCAAGATTCTCGCATTCAGAATGATATAGAAAAAAAAAGTATGGTTTTAATATTTTTCTTTGTTATTTGACATTCAAGGGCCAAGTGAATTTGTGCAGTTTAACTCCAAAGATGATTTTTGATTGATTGTTCATTCAATTATTCCATCAATGTTCAAAAAACAAAAAATGAAAGAATAAACCAGCTTTTGTGTGCTGGAAGTACATCAAGCTGAGTCGCTCATATAGTGGGTCAATTCTTTCGGTCTGTCTGTACATTAGAATTTCAAGCTTACGGCCATGGCAATTCTTACCAATACAGTAAGGCCATACAAGACGGAGGCGACATTCAGAAAAGGGCCAGTGCAGTCAAACAAAGCAGTAAATCAAGTGGCTTGACACATGCTCACCAGACAGTTTGCCATTTGTCACAGTGCCTGAATGGAACTAAAAGCAAAGTTGTGGACGCATCGGGGTGATCGGCATTGCTCAGATACTGCACAAGAGCCCTTTTCAGACAGCTGCAACACTGATTACATTGTGTGAAGGCCAATCAAAGGGGAAAATGACGAGAGCAGTCACGCCGGACACACACAATGCACAAATGGCAGCGGTCAGATGGTGGAGGAGAGAGGTGGTGCTCCAGAGATTTTAAAGGCGGATTTTGGGATACAAGGCCAGGAATATTGAAAAGTCTCTCACAGCCAACATGCAGTATAAACAACTTCATAATATCTGAGTTAGACTAATTCAACAAGTGGAAGTAAATGTTTTAACCATTCTTCATGTTCATGTGTGATCAGTCCAGCTCAGTAATCAGTTCATCACTAAAGGTAACAAAATAACATCAAACCCATCCGAGCAGTGTCAGTTCTTTCTTTGTTCTGTGATTTGTGTTTACTTGTTTTTGTCAGTTGTATGTATGTCAGTAACAATTATGTCTCCATTTTAAGTGGAAAGTTCAGTAAAATTACAAGAAAGAAAGTACCTTTGCAATATTTCATACAAGCATTGCAATAAAGACATTAATTTATTATAACTACTTGCTTAATTATTCGACAGCAACGTGTTTTAATCTCATCTGCTATCAAGTGCTTCTTTAAACACTCGGGCACCTTGTAGCACACTCACATTGACCATTTCATCATATTTTACCATATCAACTTCACCTTGTTGGTGATCGTTAATCCGAACATTAACTAAACGTTAAATGCGATGTAATAAAAGACAGCAAACTAGAACCAACTGAGTTTATGGACAGACTGCCAGAGCTGCAAACAAGCGATGCCACAGTGGCAGATTATTGGTTACTGCGTCAGCATTATGAGGCCGCCGGATACAGTTACAGCTCGGTGCATATTGCATTTTGTTTCACGGAAGGAATCTTTGTGCAAATCAATCGGCTGTGTTCATATTGATTTGTGTGGAACACTTGTGAACGTTACAGTGTCCGGTGCAAATGGAAGAGAGCTTTGATAGTACATTCCTCTACGGAACTATGTAGTTGTACTAATGCAGCTGCACTTTATTTAAGTATTTCTTTGTTATTCCACTTTCTTTTTTTTCTCCACTATATTTTGGATGCAAGTTTGAACACGCAGCTTTAGTGCTCAACTACTTTAAAGTTTTTTTTTTATTTAAATCTACCAGTAAATAATTATTTTTATGGATAAAGCTACTAAGTAGCATATAAGTCATTGAAAGTGTCTTAAGTATATTCTGATGCTAAAACATTTGTACTGTAGGATTAGGACTTCAATATTCTAAATATTTACTTCACCACTTTGGAAAATAGTTATTGAGTACACAAAATTCATGTTTTCTATTCCTTTTTACAAAATGTAAATACTTTTAATCAAATATTCTGATTACCCATAAATCACACTGCCTTGTGCTCCTTGTGCAATTTTTAAAACTCTCAAAATCAGATGTAGCCAAAGTCGATGGGTTAGCTGAAAACCATGTGATTTCTGTCACTGTGAGTGAGCAGCAGGGCTGTAAAACTTTTTAACTAATCCAATTGTGTCACCTTTGCTCAACACACCTGGAGGCAGTGATACTGTTTCTTTATAGAGATGTAAGTGTGAATCATATTTAAAGCCAGAGGGAGCCTGTACAACAAGACACACAACATACCGTTTCCTTATCTGACTTACGCTAACATTGCCAATTTAATCATTGAGTACTTACACGTGTATATTTGTATATAGCCAATGCTAATTTCCTACACTTGCCCACTTATTGCCATTAATTGACTGAACTGTTAATAGGAATGTTGTGTAATACCAAGTAAAATGAATATATAAAACAACTGAAATAAATCAAAACGAATCAAAACTACATTTATAGCATGACTTTATGTAACTAGTTAATGTTAGGATTGTATGTCTGGACTAAACTGTTTTACAGAGAATCTGCTTTAAACTGGCAGGTAGAGAATTCCAGCAAGCTGTGTCTTTAATTGAGACCACAGTTTGTGCAAAGGAAGGCTCTACAGTTTCCTTCTGATATATTATCCCAGAGAGCAGTCACACAAAAGCGGTTATAAGCTTGTTAAGTAAACCCAGGGTTTCCCCACTCTAACTATGAATGCATTTACGTAAAACAGGCTGTTGGCAGCGTTTGATCAAATGCAAACATTTGTGAGTCTTACAGCAGAAAAGTATAACTTGGAGAAAATATGAAATGGTCAAACATATAATCTGATCTGCGTCCAGCGCAGCAGTGTGTGAGCGGAGTGTGTTAGAGTCAAGATGGCAATTAAATCAATTAATTGACTTAACAGCACAATGACTACACCTGTAAGACGTTTTTAGCCTTATTTTGTTTCAATAGTAAAAAACACATAGATGAAAACAAACAAACAGCATTCAATGCAAAATTTTCAAAAGGATTCAAGGAAACAATTCAAAAGGCCCTCTTTTGAATTGTTTCCTTGAATCCTTTTTGAAAATTTCAACAAGTATGAAGGGTTAGGATCCCTGTTTAAGGATGACACTGCCTTTTTACGGCTAGTTGCTTAAAAAAAAAAATCAAAGACAGTATCTATAAACCATTGATCTTATCTGCACACTCAAGTCCACGGGATCTTCCAGGAACGGTGACGTGATGTTTCAAGGAATTGACTGATGAATAGGCAGCAGTTTTGTACTTGTTGATCTCTTATCTTGCTGCAGAGCAGGTTATGTTACCTTGCTAAGCCCCAAATCCTACCCCATAGTACAGACCGCATAAATGTTATTTGCAGATATGCAAAACACACACTCAGAGAGACAGGAGCCAAATAACAGAAACATATGGCTGTGCCACTCTCTCTTTCAGTCTCTTGTTCTCAGCTGAGAACAATGATAAAAAAAAGTATGATGAAGATGATGGTAGTAATAACAACAACTGTCTGTTTGCTTTGAGCTCCTTTACAAAACCCTCAAAGCTTTAACAGCTTTAATAGCTCAGTGGTGTCTTTGCAATGTGAAACATGCACTGAAGGGGTTTAAAAGTCAAAGTTTCTCTCACTGACCTGTTCTTTCTGTTTGTTTCATGACACACACACACACACACACACACGTATTTGCTACCTACGTATCAAGAATCATTTTGATCATGTGCCTCACGGGAACCAGAGAGAGTGTTTAGCCTCAAGGCATCCCAAAATGGGACTCCGTGTGTGTGTGCGTTTACTGTTTGTGTGTGTGTGCCCGTTCATGCGTGGGAGGGCTGCTAGAACAGGAGATTTTTTGTGCTGGGGAAGAGAGAGGCTTGGGCACTTCATCTTCTCTTCTGTGCACTGCCAAAAAGGGCAGAGGTCAAAAGTCAGGGCGATTGGAGAATTCCGCGCTGCATGCCGACAGATCGGGTTTCAGGGGTGGGGGAGGGTCACGGATCAGCCTGGAGGGATAGGTGCTTGTGTGCGAGCATTTGTGAGCGCGTTTGCATGTGTTCATATATGCATGTATCTGTTGTGAGGGTGCACATGTACGTATTTATGACAGGGCTTGTTCAGGCAGCACTTTTTAAAAAGACATCTCACCAGAGCTTTAATGCTCAGAGAATCCGGAAGTTGCTCTTGATGTTCGTTGCTTTGCAGGAGTCACTGGAGGAGACTCACCCATCACAAGACAACACCTAAACTCAGAAGTCAGTTTTAAAACATCTATTGAAAATATGCTTTAGATCCATTTTGGTGTATTTGTTCATTTGTTTGTCACCCAGGAAAAAATCTGAAACCTGTTCTGATTGGTGGAAGCAGAACTGCTATTAGTTAAATTTCAATAATCATTTAGTAATATTTGTTTAAAGTAATAGGTCCTTATTGTTATCATAAGGCACTTTCACTGCTCAGACAGAACTGATTTGTGGCTGTTTTGGGTAAATCCATTTTTAATTGACTTGAATCAAAGATTTAAGGCCTAAACACTAGAAATATTGTAGTCACATCCTGCTGTTGATTTTGGTCTTATGGTTCTGCTTCATAGAACATAAAAATAAAATTGTGTTAAATAATAGTTTATGTTAAAGTTAATATAAAAAAAGCTTTAAAGAAATCATTGATTGTTGTGATTCTCAAGTGGCTTTACGACTAACACGAGTTAGTCTGAGTAAGACTAGAACTGTCGACTCAACCTCCATCAATCCTTAGGGACGTGTCTTGGGTTTAAACATTTAGCAGAAGGTGGAGTCATTGAAATGGTTTGATATGTAAAGGGAGTACAGACCTCAGCAACTAGCAGCTCCAACTGTGGCCTTTGTATGTGATCATTAACGAACATGTGCTCTGGGTATTCGCTGGCTCCTGGGGAGCCCGGACTGATCACCACAGCTGTGTTTCTATTGTGCTTACCCGCCATGCTGAAAAATAACACAACACCGCAGCTCTGGCTATGTGCTGGAATTTATTGTATTTACTTTCCAAGGCGTAAAAGAAGCAAAGGTTGAAAACAACCCTGCAGTGGCCCAGCACTCAGGAAACATTAAGACGGATAATGGGAGCAATTTTATGAAACCGAATGACGGAGTGATTTATGCTGGTGTGTGCTGGGGAAAGATTATCTTACATGAAATACTGACAAGGAGGTGTAAAGAAAAGTGGGGTGTAAGCTCTCTAGTTCTTGTAATGTTTCAGTAGCTAGGTTTAAAAGCCTGAGTGGAATAAACATCCTGTGTGAACACCTCACTCAGAATAAAATCGCCCAAAATGGTGAAACTGTCTGGAGTAAACTAAAGAGAAATTGCACCATATAAACAATTCAGTGGTTATTGCATACTTCCTGCACATGCCCTTTGCTATGTGTGCATGTGTGCTGTGTTACCAAAAGTACACAAGGATGTAAATGTATGTCCTTTCAAAAAATTGTGACTTCAGAATTGAATTGCTGTGTTGAATGAATAATAGATATCTGTCCTCGAGGAACTGATCAGACGTGCTAGAAAAAGGATAGCATTCACCATCCATGCAAACAGCCAGGAATTTTCAATTAGAATGAAAAAAAAGTGTTCAAACCACTTACTGCACTGCATGTGTCCCATCCCAGCACAATCTTGTAGAGAACTGGTTCCCAGTAGTCGTTCCTTAGAATTGTTAGTCCTCCTGCCTATCGATCCCACTTATTGTTTCCACTTGCACTCGTGCTTCAGTCACCTGATTTCAGTTGATGTGTCAGAGGAGGAAATGGGGGCACAGTCTCCAGCGTGATATGGACATTTTATTTAGATTTTGTTGCACAAAAGGATGAGATCATGATGTAACTTTGGCTCTTTACAAGCATCCACACAGACAGCATGCTAATGCTAAGGTAGCCAACAATCCAGAGTGATTTAAAGCTGAGTGAACAGTTAACAGGTAACAAGGTGATGAGCAGTTAGGCTCCAGCCTCCGTTTCTTCCTGTTCGTGTTTCTAAAGAAGAATCATTGTTTTAAAGTTTCTTTGTGGTGGTTTTATCTTTGCCTTGTGTTGCCGGCTTTGTGTTCGTACCTTTATTTTGTAAAATGGTAATTATGTGACATTTTTCTGAGAAACATGAAAGTAATGTAACAAGTTGTGTAACAAATTACTTTCTCCTGGAAGTAGCTAATTAGCTGCATTACTTTTAAGAAAAGTGTTTTGTGTTATATGTGTAATAATTACTTTTTGAGTAATGATCCAAACATTGATCAGAACTAAGAGGCGAAATACCTGCAATATGCATGAACATTTGACCAGACAGCATGCAGTCAGTTTGCACAGATGTGATGTCTTTGACATGCTGCTTAACGATGATGGTGACTGTCAAAGAGGAGCCAATGAGAACCCGATGAGAACTGATAAGGAATCAAATCAATAAGTGATACTGATAATGGAATCAGAATTGCTTAATTCATATCAATTTCCATCCCTAGTTCTGGGACACTGACACCTACGCATAACACTTGCAGCAGCTGCTCAGCCATAGAAATCCATGCCATGAAGCTCCTGGCAGTTTCTGTGCTGATGGTAGCACCAAAGGAAGTTTGGAAGTCTTCAGTCACTGAGTCAGCCGAGCATTGGCAACTTTCACCTCAGTACTCAGTGATCTCGTTCTGTAATTTTGCCACTTCATGGCTGAGTTGCTGTGCTTCCTAAACGTGTTCACTTTATAATACTACCAATTTGTTTACATATATGAAGGATTAAAGCAGTGCTGCAGGTTTTTTACAAAACAGACAGATTTCTTAAATTGAATGAGACTTTTATGCTTTTGAGTTTCATGAATGTGGTTTGCTTTTCACTTTCAGTGTGCATTCGCAACTGTCTGTCTAACTTTTTAGAAAACGTCAAAATATGTCAAACAAGGTTAAAATCACAAACTGTGTAGCTAATGACATAAACACCAGCAAAATGAGAAAAAAAAAGGAAAATTAAAAAAATATACGGTGCCAGTTTTGTTGTTTCCAAGGAAACTCAAATAACTACACTGAACAAAAATATAAACGCAACACTTTTGTTTTTGCTCCCATTCCCCATGGGATGGACGTAGAGACCTAAAATTCATTCCAGATACACAATATAACCATCCCTCCCAAACAGTGGTCACAAATCAGTCCAAATGTGTGGTAGTGGGCACATCTGCTATATTGAGATAATCCATCCCACCTCACAGGTGTGCCACATCAGGATGCTGATCTGACATCATGAGTAGTGCACAGGTGTACCTCAGACTGCCCACAACAAAAGGCCACCCTGGAATGTGCAGTTTTTTGCGCTATTGGGGGTCTGGGGACCCAGAACCGGTCAGTATCTGGTGTGACCACCATTTGCCTCATGCAGTGCAACACATCGTCGCATGGAGTCTATCAGATTGTCAATTGTGGCCTGTGGAATGTTGGTCCACTCCACTTCAATGGCTGTGCGAGGTTGTTGGATATTCGTGGGAACTGGTACACGCTGTCGTATACGCCGGTCAAGCACATCCCGAACATGCTCAATGGGTGACATGTCCGGTGAGTATGCTGGCCATGCAAGAACTGGGACATTCTCAGCTGCCATCTGCCCTGAACAATGTGAACCATGATTCATCCGTGAAGCGCACACCTCTCCAACGTGCCAGACGCCATCGAATGTGAGCATTTGCCCACACAAGTCTGTTACGGCGACGAGCTGGAGTCAGGTCAAGACCCCGATGAGGACGACGGGCATGCAGTTGAGCGTCCCTGAGACGGTTTCTGACAGTTTGTGCAGAAATTGTTTGGTTGTGCAAACCAATTGTTCCAGCAGCTGTCTGGGTGGCTGGTCTCAGACGATCTTGGAGGTGAACCTGCTGGATGTGGAGGTCCTGGGCTGGTGTGGTTACACGAGGTCTGCGGTTGTGAGGCCGGTTGGATGTGCTGCCATATTCTCTGAAACGCCTGTGGAGACGGCTTATGGTTGAGAAATGAACATTCAATGCACGGGCGACAGATCTGGTTGACATTCCTGCTGTCAGCATGCCAATTGCACGCTCCCTCATTGCTTGTGGCATCTGTGGCATTTTGCTGTGAGACAAAACTGCACATTCCAGGGTGGCCTTTTGTTGTGGGCAGTCTGAGGTACACCTGTGCACTACTCATGATGTCAGATCAGCATCCTGATGTGGCACACCTGTGAGGTGGGATGGATTATCTCAATATAGCAGACGTGCCCACTACCACACATTTGGACTGATTTGTGACCACTGTTTGGGAGGGATGGTTATATTGTGTATCTGGAATGAATTTTAGGTCTCTACGTCTATCCCATGGGGAATGGGAGCAAAAACAAAAGTGTTGCGTTTATATTTTTGTTCAGTGTATTTGCCAAAAACTAGGCATATTTTGGCAGGGTTTGCAGTGTGCCCTTAAAATATTTGAGGACACTAGATAAGTGAGCAAATGAAAAGTATCTAACAGCCATCTTAGTAAAAGGCAACAACCTGACCAAGACCTTAGAGCTGGATTAGAAATTTTGATTCAAACCATCATTAATATATATAGAGGAGGTCAGAAGACAGTTACAGCAGCAAGTGTCTATAGTGATCTGTAAAGCAGAGTGGAGGCTCTGTCATGATTTCAGTCAGTGGTCTTGGGGATCTTATCACAACTGATACAAATATGAATGAACAAAAGTATCCCAAAATGAAATCACTGCCAGCATCTGGCTGACACTAGCTATATTTTACAGCATGACATGGATCCCAAACACACTGTCAGTGCAGTAAAAGCATACCTGGATTGGACCCAAGACCTCAAGGGGTGCAGATCATCTCGACAGAAAACAGAACAAAAAGCAAAAAGCATCTAAAGAAGGACTTTGAATGTCATTCATGAAGCCTGGAGAACTATTCCTGAAGACTACCTAAGAAATTACAAGTGAGCTTGCCTAAGAGAATTAAAGCTATGTTAAAGAATAAAGGTCGTCATACCAAATGTTGACATTAATGCTCATTAAAATTGTACAAACTCTGTTTTTGTCTTATATTCTGTATTTCCATGTCTGTTTTTACACACCTCAAAAAAGAAAGAAAGATAAGAAAATGAGGTCTTGCTCAAGACTCAAGACTTGAAAGTATTTAAAAAAAAACCTGGATACTGGTATCTAAGTTGGGAAGCAAAAGATGTGGAGCTCCATCTTCTATCAGTTATTCATTGTTATGATACAATATAAATTTTAAGACCATATTGAAGCACACTTATTTTACTTTATATTCGATTTTGCTTCACTACATTTGCAGAGCTGTGCCTTTGGCTGTTGTTGTGGTGGACACAGGAAGTTTTTTTTCACCAGTGAATTCTGAACAAAAGGGCCTCTCTCTGTGGTTTCCACGCAAGACACCGGGGCCAAAGGATCAGCTCAGTCACAAAAAACAGATATTGTACGACAGTACTGTATGCAAATTCGTTTAACCCCTCGCTGGTTTGGACACCGGTTTATAGAGATTGACAGACCACGTGACTTTCGCGCGTTGCATTGTGGGTACCAGTGGCAACAAAATCAAAACACTGCATCAAGCGCTAGCATTTCCAGCACAGGTAATCATTAATTCTGTGGTTTTAATCACTACTTGCATTTTATTTGCCCCAAAACAGTTATGTAGAAAACAACGGAGAACACGGCAGGTCCACACAAAGACAGACGTGATGAAAAGGCAAAAAAAAGTAGGAGAAAAACATCAAAGGAGTGAAAGGGTGAGACCCATACGAGCATACAGAGTGGAGTAAGGACGTTAGCGTGCTGCCCGACTTTCATCACGCACATATTTATTATTATATGATCCTAAGTGTGAGTGCATACACTCACAAAATGTTTAGTAACGTCAGATCCCTGCAACAAGCCCAGGTCCAGTTTACTTTGGTGATTTGGACTATTCCATTTCACAGCTGTTGTTAATTTTTTCCTTTATCTCCTGTACAGGCAAACACATCTATTTGTTGTTTCAGGTTGTAGTGTTACACAACATTTTCAGATCTAATAGAAATATAATAAGTGTTTCATAATTCACTCAATTTATTGTCTTTATTTATAACTGGCATTATTGTTTCATTCTATTATAGAATCTTACAAGATAGAGGCAAATTTGTATTCCATTGTGCTTTATTAGCTGCTTTGGTGAAAAACAAATCAACAATGCAAAAAAACAAAACAAAAAAACATTTCAGAACAACATACTGGAAAACAGTTATTCATCACTTGCTTGCTTCAATACAACACTTGGGCACGTATATGTGTGACTTTTCATGGCTGTTTTGATCTCGCTCTTTCTCTTACCCGATCAAATCTGGCTGTGGTAGCAGCTTTAAACTCGGTCTGACCCAGGTTGATAGAGGGGGCACAGTCTGGATCGCATTCCAGCATTTTGTAGGCTGGTTTTCCTACAAAACACAACAAACATTAGCTCGCAAAGCCACAGTGAACAACGCAGTATAGCGCAACGAATTCAATTCAAATCAATATAAGACTTATTTGTAACCTACATCAACTATTATGTTATGATAAATTACGTAATAACTACAACAGAAGACTGACCTTTGTGGAAATGCTTGGAGCAGACTAACATGTGAGCTGGAGTGTTCTGGGACGTTACATTTGGTCTTCGAATGGCTGCAATCCAGGCCATCCGTCGGCTCTTTGTTACTTCGGAAACATGGCTTGAACAATTTCTCTTCCACGGAATCCGATAAAAACCATTAGGCGTCGGCTTCCCGTGGCTGTCATGCAACCGGCAATTGCAGTTAATAATACAACAGCTTCTTGCCATTCTTTGTGTTTCTTTTTATCGCTGTGTGACTGTTTTCATGTGAAAGCCTGTGTGCGCTAGTACCGCTTGCCACTCGTACCTACAATTCTTTGCGGTTTTACCCCGGAAATGGAAAACATTATTTAAAATTTCTGTTAAACTTTCCAAAGAGTTTATATTTGTTTGACTGTAACAGCCAAGGAATACTAATGGTGATTGTGCGATTATTTTTGCTGAGATTAACCATAAAAAATTATCATTAAATTACTGAACAATGATTAATAATGAATCTTCTTTTATTACTCACCACAACCCAGTCAGGAGATTTTAAATAATTCTAATTTTTATTTTAACAGATGATGAGAAATTAAAAAAATAATTTATTAAAACATTATTTTATTATTATTATTCTTTCATTTAATATATAATAATGAGTGAGTAGGTAGATTTAGCTGAACAAGGACTCGTTAGCTGCTTATTCCTATTTCCAATCCAGTTCCAGGCCTGGATTTTAGCTTATAGCTAACACTGATCTTCATTGTCCAAGTCCACATGCATTAACTTAAAGTCATAATTTTTCTTTATCAGTCTCTCACAGAGTTGTGGAGAAATTTTAGCCTGCTCTTCTTTACAGTATTACTTCAGTTCATTGAGGTTTGCTAGCATTTGTTTGTGCACAACTCTTTTAAGCTCCTACTTAAACCATTTCATTTGATGACCATGATTTGACCATGATGTTTCAGACAAGCTTTAGCTGTCAGATGGATGGTCTCATATTTGACACTAGAATACTTTGGTATTCAGAGGAGTTCATAGTGACTACAAAGTGCTCAAGTCATTAAAGTTAAATCATCATCCCCTTAACTGCTGTACTTGAATTTGAGTTGGTATGAGATGTTTGTGCTAATATGCTACATTTGGTTTTTTTGTCAAACCTGGCACTGTGCATATTGGCCAAACATTTCTATTTGGTCGCCCCTATCCAAAGAACATTGTTCCAGACGTCTGCTGATTTCTTCAGATGGACCTCTGCAAATCTAAGCTGTGCTGCCACATACTCTGAAGATGGTATCCCCTTGCAACCCTTGCAAACAAGCCAGACCTGCTTAATCTCTTTTAAATGTATTATCACAACATTTAATATTAAGCATGCTAACTGAGGCCAGCAGAGTCTTAGATGAAGCTACTGATTTCTGTAAGCATTCCACAGTTAGTTTAACCTCGGAGTGAATTTGCTGGGATGTTCACTCCTGGAAAGATTTGCATCTGTCTTCGATGTGAAGATTCTTTCTCATAGTTGAATGATGGACTTTAAATTGACCTTATAACCCTTCCTAGGTTGATGGGCAGTGTTAATATCTTTCCCCTTTGAGACAGCGTTAAGGCACAGTTGAGTTTTGGCAGTTTGCTTCAGAAATAGACCTGCCAAAATTTGCACTTTCATAGAGTTACTCATACTTGCTGGTGACTAAGTTATCAGGTACATTTGATTAGCAACCTCTGAATGTTATTTACCCCCCATGGAAACAGTAATCTTTCATATACTGCTGCATTTAATCTTTCACACATTGCTTCTGCCTTTTGGCTGAGCTTGTGTTAAATAAAAATTACACAGATTTGTTTGGTTGTTCATCTGAGGCTGTAATTTTGTAAGATTTTGTAAAAAAACAACCAAAAAACCCCCCAAAAAGCTGGTTTCAAACTCTAGAGTTTGACAAGAGTATTACACCACAGCCACTACCTGCTGCCCCTAATGCAGATTTAGTAGCTACTCTGTCAATTTGGACAATTAGTCTGAGCACTTTTTGTATCTTTTACAGATATTTTGCCACTGTTTTCATGCTTTGCTGTGGTTTATTTTTCCTTTTTGACATGCCCGGGGTTCATGAAAGAGTGCAAATGAGTCAATGATGAATTGGATAGAGCAGTCTAAATGTGGGGTTGATCTCCCTGCCCCTCTCTTTTTCCACTCCCCGGGCTGTTTGAGCAGAGTGTTCGGATCAGGGCCGACTCTCGGGCCCTAATGGAGGCAACTCATTTCAAGAGGGCTTGTATCTTTGATGCGGAGCTGGTTAACAATGCATCCTTTCTTTCACTGAGTTAGAACTCTCCAGCAGGGTTCCAGAGAGAGGGGAAAATGTAAACTGGGGATTAGCTGGACTAATGGCCCCAACTTGTCGTTGATGTTAATTAGTGTTAATTAGGACTCTCTTCATTTAGCAGGTGGGACTGAAAGTCCAGGGCAAACTTTTGGTGTTTTTGCAAATGTCCTGGCACATTTTTATGCACGTATGGTCAAATCCTCGTACACACATTTTCACACTTGCACACAAGCCAGAGCCCCTTCTTGTTAATTTCAGCATCCCGTCAGCGCTAGCACTTGTACACTGACGGCTTTCTTCTGTTTGTTCTTTCCTAGTTGTCAGAGGCCATTTGCTTTCGGCACAATGACTCCCTTTTACTGGGTTTGATCTTCACAGCTATTCAACCTCCTCTTTTCTAGTGGTCAAGATAAGACTCCACCATTTCATCTCTACTCTTTGCACAGCCTAAAATCTTACCATATCCCCTCCCCCTTCTGTATGTTTGTGTGCCCAGTGATCCAAGAGAAAGACAGTGGTTGGATTTGGAATCTTTTCTGCTTCCAATGTCCTGCTACTGACACATAATTGACCACTTTGTTTGGTCAGTTAACCCTTTATTGTTCCAGAGGCCCTTTGGAGCCATTGAGGTTGCCAGTAGTGGACCGTTGTGCATCATATGCATGTGCAAACACATCTACATACATTCAGGATATGGGTGACCCTCTCACATGCACACACACACACACACACACACACACACACACACACACACACACACACACACACACACACACACACACACACAGAGGGCATGTCCCAAACTCTACTTGAGGGGTGTTTTTACTTTGACATGCACGGCCACCCCTTCTAACAGGCTCACTCTCAGGCTTGATGTCCCAGCAGGATTTCGTGGTGTGAAATGGGGGGCCCAAAGTTTGTTGCTGGTGGGAGTTCAGAGAGAAGAAGGGGGAAATGTTTCTCTCTGGCCAACACCTGGTATCACTTTATTAACCCTTGGCTGCCTTGACCCCTATGAGCCAAGAAACTGCAGGGCCAAAGGGGGCCACAAGGGAGTAAGAGGCAAGGGGTGGAAGAGGAGAAGGGGTGCAAGGGGTGTATGGACGTCACTGCGCAGCCTTTGAAGGCAGAAGCGATGCCCCTGCATCGGAGGCATGGCGATGACTTTACCACTACTGTGACCCCCCTTGACCCTGCCCCCTCCCCACCCTGTGTACACCCCAAACCCCACCCCCTCTGATTGCAGCTGCTGGATCCCATTGGACTGCCATAGACTGCCGTGGCAGCGGGAAGAAGAGAAGGAGAGATGGAAGGAAAGAAGGGAGTGGCGAGATAGACGGGGAACAGCAAGATGGGCCTATGGAAAAGGTCAACTGTTGGTCAGAGGTTTTTATTGGGATTGCAAGAGGGAGGGAGTGGGAGAATGTGTTAAAGACCACCGTCTGAGATTTTAACAACAGGGAGGGGAATTTGGCCTTTTTCCACCCCTACACACGTTTAACTGTTAGATGATGGCCTCTCAGTAGATCTGTGTGCAAGTGGCCTAATGGTTAAGTATGCAGAAGTTGGGTGCACCTCTGGACACTGCTGGGTCGCTTTCAGCTTTCAACTTTTGGGATATCCTGCATCTTGACTGGTACTGTACAGCAGCCAGACAGAAAACTTCAGTACCAGCACAGAGGATGTCCTCACACCATTTCCATTGCTTATTAAGAGTTATCCAAGATCTCCTGGGTCAAGTAATTATAAAGGGTCTAGTAGGCCGGTGGAAATTCCATCAAAGAGACATCATACTGGAGGATTTAAACTTATCCAATCAAAAGTTATGATCAGTCCGAGCTGAGACAGGAAACCCTAAATGAGCCCCTGATTAGTTACTGGCAGAGTCAACAGGGAGTGATGATCCACAAATAGAACCTGTAGGAACAAGTTAGCTCCTCTGACCTTTCACAAAAGTTCCATCAAGTTGCTAACTTGCTGTTTGTCTTACTTGTATTCTAACCAGCTGCTGCACATTTATAAGCAAAAATACATTTTGAACTCTTAAACTTGTAACTTAGAGGCAAATTATTTTATCTGAACATTTCATAGATTTTAAGGTGACCAAGTTACTTCATTTCCCAAAGAAACAAAACACAATCTCCCCTCTGCTCAGGAATATTTTTTTTGATTGTAGTATTACTTGTTTGACTGGCAACATTTTCAGAATAATGTGTACTAATGTAGAATTTTAACCTTTCAGAATGGGTATACTTTTACTTTATACTTTTAGTAACTGGACAGCTTATGTTGTGAGCCATTTACTGTACAGTATGGAAACACTTAAGGCCTGTTTGTAGACAGTCTGCTGTCACAAGTCTTGACATTGCATAAAGAATGGTGGTCAAAATGCTTAGATATTCTGTCACAACTGCCTCTGCTTACATGATCACTTACATCTTTGTATGCATTGTGAGGGGGGAGATATTTTCCTCCAGTGGTCATGCAGTGCAGTAAACTACAGTAAGCAGAAAAATCCTGGAAATTTGCAAAGCGTTACACAAAACAAAGCAAAAGAAAAATGTATATACGAGCAAATAAAGCATTGGCACTATTACAGTAACAACAACAGTGCTAGGAATCACTGGACTTCCTGACGTTCTTCCACTTTTGGACACAGATTCTCATCCCCCTTAAAGCTGACCTTCTACATCTTCCTATGTCTTCTCTATGCTATACATGCTTACAGCTCTTCTTCCATTGGAAGGTGTTTCTGGCCTTAAAATGTTTATTTGAACAGGGTCTCAGTGACAACTATATCTCAGTTTTCTATTTGTTTAACAACTTCTTATGTTAGCAAGTTAAATTGTAACCTACACATTTATACTCCACTAGGTTAACCCTTTCTTGGGCGAGGAACCATGTTTGCTCACTTCACTGACCTTGATTTGCAACAGAAAAATAAAAAATGTTGAAAAAAATCAATCAAATAAAAAAGTGCTGTGATATAATTTAATAATACTTGAAATGTTGAATTTCCATTCACTCAGTAAGTGCCCTATAAACGGTTAAACCTGTTATACATCATCTTATTATACCTTGTCCTTGCCTCTAAATTCATATTGGCTCTCCAAAAACCTCTGAATGGTGTAAGGCAATATGTTTTTATCTTTATTTGTGGAGTGGTGAGTTCAATTAAGTCATGACATTGTATTCTTCTAAACACGTCTGAAGTTGATCTTTAATTTAGGATAAAAATAGTGGAAAGGTTAAACCAACGTGGCTTTTTTTGCTCAACATAGACAAATATTCAGTCATTAAAATAAATTGGTATTTATAATTCTATCTACAAAAAGAAAATCACTTTTTTTTATGATCAAAGCACTTTTTTGGTTCCAGATACATTCATTCATGAAACTGCAGACAGATTTCCCCACTCTAGGAGCCACAAGATGACTCCAAACTGCCCTCACTATCTCCAGCCTCTTTGCTGTGAGCAGACATATTGCCTAATTTTTACTGCTCCCCCTATCACCTCCTGAGCTGAACACAAATATGACATCTGTCCAAAGACACAAGTCCTCAGTGAGCCTCTTTCTGTGGAGGGGGCAGATTAGATGCTTTTTCCATGGTCTAGTTGGGCCTGCATCCTGGCTCTAGTGCATGATCAGGAGGTTGTCTCCTGACTCAACCTCTGCAGTGTCAACACTGTTCTGTTGCAGCTCACCTCGATCAGGGAGTCACAAGGGCTCCGGCTTCAGCCAGGGTCCAGAGATTAATTTATGGCCTGACTGCAAGACCACTGTTTGAGAGCCAAAATGGCCACAAACACTGCATGAGGAAGGTGAGATAGATAGATAGATAGATAGATAGATAGATAGATAGATAGATAGATAGATAGATAGATAGATAGATAGATAGATAGATAGATAGATAGATAGATAGATAGATAGATAGATAGATAGATAGATCTATCTCTCCTTTTTTCTCTCTCTTCCTTTTCTTTCTTTCCCTCTTTCTCTCTGTGGGCATCTTTTTATGGAACTGACATTCCTGGAGTGATCGAAACAGAAGCCCTTGTTTAGAGGCGAATCCCTCCCACCCTAACCCCCTTTTTCATCTTCCTAGTTTTGGAGCCCTGGGTCAGAGGTCAAGACCCCCTCCAGCTTCAGAGACATGCCAGGTCATGCAAGCCACATAGCATTCCCTGTATAGTCGTCCCCCCCCCCCCCCCACACACACACCAGCCCACCACACCACCCTGCCTTCCCTTCACCTCAGCAAAAAGGCCTGATGCCTCTTAACACTGACTAACACGCTTACACAAGAGGTGTGACACTATGTTTGACTGAGTAAGTGCACGCGTGACATTTTGAGAGATGCCGAGTACTACAGATAGTGAGTACATGGGATCACTTGTGGATTTTACATTGGTGAAGATGAGTTTGGGATGTCGTGTGATAACGTTTTAAGCTTTCAAATATGACGCGTTTCAAGACAAAAAGCTGTCTAGTTAGGCAAGTCGGTAAAAATGTATTAACGAAGCAGGGAAATTCTACTTTAGATCTGACCTACTGTGAGTAGAAAGGGAAACATCCCTCTATAGAATTTTGTTTGCCCCCGATAATATGATAAATGTAAAAACCAAAGTAAATAAACAGAAGATGTCATGTCACAAAACAAATTGGTGATGTGAATAAATGTGCTTAAAACAAATCCTTTCCTGAAATGATAAGCTAATGCTTCATCTGCCAGAATTTTAAACTCTCTTTCACCGTGTCTGTGAAAAGACGCAAGCACTTTAATGAAATAATACAAAAATAGGAAATAAAGGGTAATAAATTAAAGCCCAGCTGAATTAGAACTGTCAGGAAGCAATTAGGAAAACACCATAATTCCTCTAAATGGGGCCAAAGTTGAACAGATAGCAAAATGTGTTAAATGAAAATAACCAATTTTGGGAGCGTATCGCTGCCAAATGTTAAAGGTCACGAGACTCGGTGGGGCCTTCACTCGTGTCCTCTTCGCTTAGTCAGCAAATGGAACCAACGTTGAATCCCACAAGAAACAAGATGAAAAATGGGTTTGAGATGCACAAACAGGGCAGAGATGTAGTGCAGAAAAGGGTGACCCCTTCCAACAGATAAACAAATAACTAAATAAATCCTGGGGACACTGGGGGTGAGGGAAGCTACCCCCGAGGGGTCAGAGCAGGAACAGATAAATCTCCCTTAAAGACGCCATGACTCTCCACAGTTAACCTCTTAATCAACCCCAATCGCCCAAAGGAAACAGCAGTGACTTTCAAAAACTCAGCCCAGTGTCTTTGCAGTGAGTAAACACACTTGTGTATTTGTGTTCCCTAATAAATGTATAGAAATAAGGAATCATTCGCTTCAGTTTGATGACAATTTAATCATAAAGAGCTGTAGAAAAGGGGAAGTTCTGTGGAGTTCATTTCCAGCATCTGAAGGAAATTTAGATTGCACATACCTTTTTAGTCAACGTGATCGTTTTTTCATGCACAGAAATACATGTTCAGGCAAACACACTCATTTCCCAGTGAATCTAAATTTCACTTCTTCCTTGTCTGTCTGTCAATACTCTTTTCTGAAGCACCACACAAGCAATTAATAAATTGTGCCTCTGAGCACAAAACACTCAGATACTATCTTTTCGAGGGTCATGCAAGGCACAAGACGTCATAACAAACATGTCATTCTTGCCTTTGAATTTCTATTTCAGTCATGTGCTCAGGTTGCATACCTGCTCACTTGATGGCTTCTTTCCTCAACGGGACGCATTTAGCATCAGCTGAAGTGCAGTTGCATTGTTGGCACGGGTGTTGTCAGGTTGTCCATAAATTAACAACTAAACCAGTGGCCCTTGCATTTCCTAGGCCATCCGGTGCGGTCATGTTTACCACCCCTTGCCCTCAGCCTGACACCCTCATGTGTCAAAGCCTCCTGAACCAGTTGGTCCAGCAGTCCTTCATGAGCATCAAACAGAAGAGGCAAACTGTCATATGTGCTGGTTTTGAGATATATCTGGGTATGAAAGGGGAAAGGTTACCCTGATGAGGGCAGATATCCTGATACTTAATTTATTAAACACTACTTTTTTATGGTGTTTGAACACCATGACCCTGCTATATGGCCTTTTGCACCACTACAAACTTTCAACTAGTGGCTCTGTAGTGGTGTGCTTTACTCATTCACCTAACAAGTGAGAGATCTCCGGTTATGGAGTTGTGTCATGAAGGGCATCCAGTGTAAAAATGTGCCAAATCAAACATGCAAAATGACCCCTTGTGAATAAGAGAACAGCTGAAAGTAGCTTCTTCTACAGTTCTGAAACAGGATGAATCAAAGACATGTAACAGGACGAAAACAAACATTTTCAAGCCAATCACTAAGACAGAGTTTGATCACACATGGCTTCTTTTGTACAAGCGTGTAAGAAAGAGACATTTTTTTCTAATCTACTTCAACTGAATGGAGACAAAATTAAGAATCTTTAAAAGTATGTTCAGATCAAGTTTGTATGGTAGCTCAGAAAGCCAAAATCTTGATGTTCTTATTATTAATTTTTGACCTGTGACACTTTTACTGTCATTTCAGCACAAAGATGATACTATGACCCAAATGACTAACCTGGGAAATTTTGTGGATATGTGAGTGTTGCATTATAACATGCCAAGATGGAAACAGTGCTTTTAAATTTTTGCTATGTCCTTGTTTCTTCAGATATTTTTGTCACCTCTTTACATCCAATATATAACTGGTGACCCACTTAGGATTAATGTTAGGGGTAGGATTTGGTTAACACCCTCTTATATTGAATTTTCACCTTTCTGGATCACCCAGATGGATATGATTTTATCATATAAGTTTGAATACTCAAATACAACATCTGCTTTGTGAAAAGCAGGACACGTGTATTTGTCTCCTCCAAACTGAGAAATCACTAAGAAAAAAACATTACTCAGTGCTCAGTACAATAACTCTGACAGGGACGGGACTTTATTCATCAACAATGGGCCTTTTCTTTAATTTACAGAGTTCATACCACCACTAAATCTTTGGGAGTAAATTATAATTATCTTTGACAAACGCATGCACATACACACAGAACTGTGATCTCAGTCATCAGCTGCATTATTATATTCCAGATAGTTCTGCCATAAATGGATGCAGAAAAGCTACGTACTGACCCAGAAACATTAATCAGAGTGCAGGAAATGAAGTTTAAGATTTCCTGGGGAAGGAACTACTTTCAATTAATGCCCAAGCCCAATGCAGAAACAAAACCTACGCCCATGAATTTACAGTAACTACCCGTGATGACCGGCTTCTGCTTGTGAAAGCATCACAGGATGTAAAGATCAACAACACTCTGCTCAGCTGAGCTGCAGTGTTAGCTAGCTCCAAGTTCATTTGGTTAGGACCAACAGAAGGTTGAAAAAATAGGTCCTAAATTAAACTGATTCAAAAATTATTGATTTTACTTATTTACTGTATTTTGAATAAATACAGTTCTTTTCTAATATATTCTTTTGGAGCTTTGAGCACCCAGATATCATATATAATATCAGTTATATCAGTTTATCAATAAAAGTTAGCGATCTCTACGTCTTATATCCAACAAACTGGGCAACTCATGCTAAAAACAGTTTAGACAGATATATACATCCTCTGGTCTATAATCCTTTGATATTACAGCCCAGATATAAAATGTGCAAATATAATTACAAGTCATAATTTTATCTCATTTTCTTGATTTTTAAACTTTCCCTATAGACATTAATCTGTTTGTGAAGGTCTAAATCAGGAGTGTCCAACTTGTTATAGTTCATGGATCACAATCTGATTATAATAACCTGTGTGGAAAAAACAAAAAAACATATAAAAAAGTAAATGTACATTTGGTAAACTGTGACATTTTCACAGTTCATAAACCATCAGTTTAAGAAAAGATCCTAAGATTTTTTTTAAAGAAAAATAGACATGTAGAGTCGTAGTTTGTGTCTTTTGTTTCACATCAGTCTAAAAACACTTGTATACACATATTTTCACCACACCGGAAATTGTAGCACATTGAACTGAAAATCACCTAAGGAATTAATGACGTCACTATAATTTTTAACACTCTCCACACAAGTGGACACCATGCAGTGGGCCAGTTCTGGCCCCTGGGCCCTATGTTTGACACCCTTGGTCAACATAAGAATTAAACCACGGTTCACAAAACACGTCTTTGTTTTCATTTGGTACAATGTTATTACTCAAAGAAGGCATGTAACAATGGCCTTTTCTCGTCTTAATGAAAGACTTAAAGAAGAGTCTCTGCACTGATGTGGTCTTAATTGAGGGATTAATGAATGGATATTACGTACATTACCAAACCATATGCTGATCCTCGTTTAATTAGACTCTTTTCGTGAAATCCTGGTCAAATTGATCGTAAGCCGGGTCGAGTCGAGTTACACTCTAATTATTAGGCCCCAAACCCTGAGGTGCCCTTGGTCACTGGCTCTACAGCTCATGGGATCTCCTAATGGAGAGTCGCGGGGCTAATTGGGACACAGGTAAGGTTACATGTGACAGCAATTAAGCCGAGCAAAGGGCCAACTGTGTGGCCTCCGGCGATCCCGGCGCAGCACTCGCGATCCCTGAGTGCTGTTTTTGTCTTTTTAGCGCTTTTTTCTTTTTTGGGAGAAGCAAAGCTGAGAAGTTTCCCCCCTTTAGTCTATAGCAGAGATCAGATTATGTAGAGAGCCTAAATCCCATATCGTTTTCAGCTACTCTGGACATATAAATTGCTAAAACGTTTGCGTTTTACTTTGTTTTTAGTTCACTTTTCCATTTTATATATATATATATATATATATATATATATATATATATATATATATATATATATATATATATATATATATATATATTATTTAACGCACACATGTTACGACGTTTATTTAAAGACTTATATGTAACAAGAAACCTGGTTTATTCAATTTCATCGTTTCCATTAGATAAACAATTATTTTCCCAGAAATCAGAGACAACTATCATGTAAACTGACAGTAAGAAAACCAGAGACTGTAGTTATTGAAAGAAAAAACAAAAGCCAAAACCAAAAAACAGCCTGCGTGTTGTCCAGAGGGGAAGTGCGAGAGCGTGTCTAAACGCATTATCACTTTTCAAACCTCGGTCTCATGCAGCACGGGGCGGTGGGACACTCGACCCCCTGGCAGCGGTGTTGCTGGAATTACCTACACATGACAAATCAAGACCATATCTGGGAAAATAATCGGGTCCCCGCTGCGTGAAAACTCCCATTAGGGAACAACACTGCCACTGTTAATTACCGAAATGGGCTTTTGTTCGCTGGCAGAGACTATAACTACAACACAACAAACCCGAAAAATCAACACTTTCTCCATTGCTGGCCGATTTAGCTTGGTGAGACCTTTGGCACCTTTTGCTCTTGTTGACTTTGTGGAGGACACGGGGGCTGTTTGCAAACACCGCCAGCATTTAAGATATTCAGTTATTATTCTGTAAGTTTGCCCGCGGCGCTGTTTTTACAGTATTTAATTGGTGGATAGGAAACTGCACGATTTCAGTGATGACCAGTTTATCAGGAACCATCTGGAGTGTTTCGTCCACGCCGACAGTTGGTCTGAGATTGGTCACAAGGCTGTGGGGTATAGATAAAACAGTTGGCAAACCATGACCTCTAGTCGTTCATTAGTGGGAAAAACATTTCCAGAAAAATACCAGAAATATGTTCTAACTTATAATAAGAAATAACTTATGATTTCAAGAAACACACAATTTCCTGATTCTTAAAGATGCTCCTTTAATATGGCAAAAAGCTTTAACGAGTCGAATAGATTTTTAAATCCAAAACTTTCATTTTAATAAAAAAAATCGAAACTTCACTTTAGTTTTAAGTCGTAGGCAACTGTAAATACTGAAATATTGTTCATTCCAAAAGTTTAGTAGCGATATTTCTTCCGCCTCCGTAAACTACATCGTTGTGCATTTGCGCTGTGGGATTCAAACCTTTGTAAGACTCATATGCATTAAGATTAGTTTCCAAAGTAGATGCAATGCCATAGACGTCTGCTCATTTGTGCACTTCTTAAACTGGGAGTTAAGTTGAACACGGGGCTTTGAGCCCCGCCGGAGTGGAATGTGAAAACTGCCCTCTCGCCTTCAAGCATCTAAATAATGACAACTAATGGGCTTTTATGCGGGTAAGCCACTTAAAATGTCTCTCACTCCCATCATTAAGGTTTAACCTTTAAAAGACGTAAAATCTTTTTAAAGAACAAAACTATTTGAAATTATTAGAGAAATCTACAAAGCTACCACACGTGTTCAGCAGCTTCTATTTTATTAACTTCTTAAAATTGCTTATTGGTCATTGGTTATAAAGCACAAAATGCACAGTAAGCTTATAATTTCTATTGGACATTGATGGAGCCCACTTAAAAGTACTTGTATCGCAACAAGCGCCACTGTCTGTCAATCCCATCCAGTCATACGATGTCCAATCAGGTTGCCCCTTTTTCCTTTTTTCTTTTTTTAACCACACTTTTGGGGCCTATCACGCCGGGCCCTCAAGCTCTCACTTCTCCAGCTGAGGGGAGGGGATACGACCTTATTTGGGATTTATGACCTTATATGGAGCGCCGCCAGTGGAGGGCAGCCGTAGGAGGCAGCCTTGCCAGTGACACTTTGCCGAAATTGTAGCTTTGACTCTCAGACAGTCGAAGGGTAAAGCGATAGTACAGTCGAGCGGCAAAGCTTGTTCAGCGAGGTGTTTCTATTTAGACTCTTCCACACTGACGATCATCCAGAAGACACTGGAGATATTTCGCCCGTGTAGTTGGTAAATAAATGTCAGAGCGCCCACTGACGTCGCTTTCCAAATCGTCACCTCGGCGCGCAAGAAAAAGAGGAACAAGGATTGCGTGCTCCCCGGGACTTGCGCTCCATGGGCTGCGTTATCCAGAAGCTTGCTGGGACTAAATACATCGAATGATATGAGCATGTAGTCAGTGTTAATTCTGCTTTTCATTCAATTTAGACGTAGTGTTGAGCTTGTGGCTGAAGAAAGGCGCATGAGGCAACACGTTTTCTTCTATATTCAGTTTCATTTGTCCAACTTTAAATTCTAGAGGCAAGCAAATAATCAGACGGCTTTTAATTTTGACAGCAGAGACTCTGACTTACTGGACTGACTTTCCCGAGAGGTTACGCTCTGAAGAACAACGTGTTTATGGATATCTGCGCAGCAAGGAACATCGGGAGTTGTAGGCTTTGCACTTCTGAGTCGATCATGTTGATACCTTGCTTTTACTGTAAACTTTGATAGATGTTTACAGGAAGATTTCGGCGACAATAAGAAATCACAGTTCTGATACGCTCAGACTGACCTCTGGGGAAAGTGGGACGCGCTTTTTCGCCCTCCCTCGTTTTTTTCTCCCGAGACGTCAGGACGGATCTCTATCACGCAATCTGACTCTGCTTCTGTGGTTTAAACAAAGACCAAGTGTTTTGGGATAGCATGGCAATGGTAGTAAATCAATGGCCAGAGAACATTTCTGCAGATCCGGGGTCTCAACTCCAGATATGCGGCCAGGAGCCCGGCGGGGCACCTGGAACACCAAACGGTTCTACCCCAGGGAACGACGCACTTTCCGGGGACAAGATCCCCAACGTGGACTGCATGGTGTGTGGGGACAAGTCCAGTGGGAAGCATTACGGTCAGTTCACCTGCGAGGGATGCAAAAGCTTCTTTAAGCGTTCTGTGAGGCGGAACCTCACTTACACCTGCCGGGGGAACCGAGACTGCCCCATCGACCAGCACCACCGGAACCAGTGTCAGTACTGCCGGCTGAAGAAGTGCCTCAAAGTCGGCATGAGGAGAGAAGGTAAGGCTGGCTGCTCTCTCTCTCTCTCTCTCTCTCTCTCTCTCTGCGTGTGTGTGTGTCGGATGTCAGACTGTATTTGTAACACTGCAGACATTTATTTACAAAACGTATTTATGTGCGTAAAGCTGTGCGCAGTATTCTCAGTTTTTAAAACAAGAGTGCCATTAAGTCTGGAATTCAGTCGTAAAAGATGTAAATGTTTCTCTGGTTTCACTTGTTTCATTACTTCTTAAAAACACATTTGAAACAAGAAAACACGAGTGCAGACGAACCCCTATCAAAAGCAGGCGAAAGAAATCAATAGACAAACCGAAGGCAGTCTTCACTTTGACAGATTTGCTCTGACTGCAAGAAAACAATGCATTCAAACCTAAATTCATGTGACGCTCACACAAAAAGATATGTGTGTAAAAGAAAACCTCGTGCCATCTTTTGTTTTGCATGCACCCTGACTGGTTTACGCGTCTTCACTTTTTAGTTATTATTATAATCAGCATGCTTAGACCTTCTCACACTTCACTTTTTTTTTTACTGAATCTGAACCATTCATCCCAGCGCTCTCTGTTCCGTGAAATCCTCCCTTTGTCACGCAGTTTTAATTATGCTGTTTGCACACCGACACCCCGAGCCGCTATAAGAGGATGCCGCTACATTTGTTGCATTGTGTTGGATTAACAACGGGTCAGTTAGTGTCAAAGAGGAGCGGAGCAAACGTGCTGGAGAAGAGCTTTCCCTTATGTATTGTCATTCGGTAGCGCTGCATCGAATCAGGAAGCATGAGATTGTGCATATTTAAAATAAGAACCAGCATGTCTTCTGGTTGAGTTATAGATTCATTAAAGTAGTTTCTGCATTTTGGAAAGAAAATAAAGAAGAACGGGGTACTTTTAATTTGACCGATCACTATAATGGAAATGTCATATTACTATTACGCACGATGTTACACAAACTGTGCACATAAGCCATATGCGAACAGGTGAGATATGAGCAGTTAGGTTTTAATTATACCGAGTGAAAAAGTGGCGTGACTTCAGCGGTCCTCAAGAGACTTTAATGAAGATGTCACACTTCGCCGTTTTTTATTTTCCCTCTCAGAGGACAGAATAAGGTCAGCAGCTGCGTCACCGTGAGCAGTCCTCCAAAGGCACTAGGCAGTGGAAGTTGAAGGACAGACCCCGCCGCCTTTTGCCACAGCCAAAATGTAAATAGCAGACAAAGACGTTGGAAATAACCCGCTCTCCTTAGAGACGAGCTGAGAGGAGATGATCCCTCAAGGGTTAGTGTGATTGAAGTCTGTGCCTCTGGCAGTGTATGTGTGTGTTCACTGTACACACAGTATTACCTCATGTTAAGTACCCGCAAGCCACACCAACTCAGTCATGCTCCATTCCGACTGAATGAACCCGAGGAAATCTCCTGACGCGCCGCTGCGTGGAGAATAGCCAGTCCTTCTGATTCAGTCTGTAAGAAGGAAAATGTTAAAGAGCTGAAAAGACATCAGTGAAAGGGAGTTTTGGTCACAGTTTGCACGAAAATATAGTGAAATAAATACGTTACAAGAAAGCAAAATATTAATAATTTAAGCGTAACATCTTAGAAGGCGTTTATGGGAAATGAACTGTTTTACAGCCATTTTTTAAGAATATTTCTTGGCGAGGCTGAGACATTAAAATTAAGCATTTTCTCATCATCTGTAGAAATCACAGTTTTTTTTGTCTTTTGGCACAAATAGATTCTTCTAATTCAGTCGGGCAAAAACCAAAAGTTAAAAAAATGTTTCTCATTTAAATAAAACCTGAAAATATCAGTCGACTGAAGAAAGAGTGTGAAAAAAATCACGAAAGGTCTCATTTTGAAGGCAGTCGCTCATTTACTTGTTTATATTGACCATTTCTGCAGTGTTGGTTTTTAGTTGTGTGCAAAAGGCTTAAATGTGGAGTAGGTCAACTTACACTGGATGAGCTCATCTGTTGGTCCATTTGGGGTCAGTTGGATTAATCGCTGTCTTTAAATCCTCTTTGTCGACAGACTTCTGTTTATCAGCGATCATTTGTCTAGTTAGGACCATATTTGCTAAAGCATATTCATTGTCGGGGAATTTTTTACTGTGATTTTAATGGCAGGACGATTTCCAAATACAGTAGGAAATAGAAGTGAATTAGACGTTTCAGGGGCGTTAAAAACAGCTAAACTGCGTAAACACGATTTTTCATAAACATTAAAAAATAAAAAATAAATCCTGACGTCTAACTTTATTATTCAATCGCGCATTAACCAGCCTAGAAGTTAAAGATGATGGGTGTTAAAGAAAAAGTTTAACGACTTTTAAATCATATGTTCTCTCTCACCGTAGAGAGCATATATAAATATTGTTTTCTTCATATTTTTTCAACAGGCTAAAGTTTTCAAACAGATGCACATTTTTAAATTATGATTTACACAAGACATCTGCTAAATTCCAAAGTTTGACGATACTTTTAAAATAAAGCAGCAGATGTGCATGAAGATGTAGTTTGTTGAGCTGATTTGTCATTCTGTTAATTATTTAGAAGCCTTTTCACTTCCCTTCAAATGTGCTCGGTGATAGCATTTAGGTCATATGTGGGTGCAGTTGGCTAGGACATGTTATGCAATTATTATATAACATGGTTCACCGGCTATTAGGTATTAGGATATGGGAAGATTATGTTTTTGGATAGCAGAGGAGAGTTGGTGATTAACCTAGTTTTCATCTTCTCGTCATTCCGCCTCATGTAGAAGCAAGAGAACGCATGCTTCAAGTTCATCAATGACAGCGCTTCATGATATTTCTGCTACAATAAATAAATATTGATCTGCCTGAGAAGTCGTGCTAAAAGTTTTATGAGTGGATTGTGGCAGATTCTGAAATTCTTTGCTTTCAAGTGAGTGGTATTTGTTTCCCAAAGGGGACATTTGACCTCTTTCTGTAGACTGCTGTGTTGAACATAATATCATTTGTTGGAGACTCTTAACCAGGGCACCTTTCAGCAGCATGACAGCAAACATTTCACTGCTGGCTTCAGTAGGAGTCAAGCCCCTAAAACCTTGGCAGCATTAGTGTCATTGTCTCACCAGGCAGCTACATAGAACCTCCACTTGTTCCTCTGTCAGTGCAGTTTCTAGGATGACTAGGAAGCAGAGAGGCAAAAAGAATCAGCCTGACAGTTCCTTTGAACCAGAGTGAATGTTTTAATTTTGAAACACGCTGCAAGGACGAGCCACTGACTTTAGTGAGGACGGAAAAGACACGTGGGAGTTTACTGCTCTGATTAATTCATTCATACACAGTGATAAGGTCATCTTGTCTCTTGTATGTGTCTTGAATCAGCTGTATGCACGCAACATTTGTGGACACACGCACAGCTTTTGGAGTCTAGTGATAGTAAATAGTCTCAACATCCATTTGTAGCACAAGAATCTGTAATACCCAAACTGAACATGCTCGGTGGGGAGACTGCTGCCTCCTCTGACCCACAAAATGCCAACAGCAGTGAAAAATATAGGTCAACCAAATCTAAAACATTAATAACACACAGGCTGAAGTCAAAGTCCAAAAGTGTGAACCGTCAGGGGCCTCTACGGTGAATAAATACCCTGCTGGAGTGCTAAAGTCTAACACGGTATTAACTAATCCATCCTCCACAGCGAGCAGGCAATTTAACACCAAAACACTGCAGTTTGGCCTAATTTTGGCACTAAAAATCTTTACGTATCCCAGTTGTTTGGCTATCGACAAATTTAAACACTTAACCCCTGTAACTAGACTCATGAGCTAAGTCATTACCAGAGAGCTCTCAGAGGAAAATGACTACCAGTCAAATGGCAAAACCACACAGTTTTCTCCAGGGTTGAAAAATGAAGCAAATGCAAAAGTGCCAAATACTGCAGTTCCTCAGTTAGCCAGTTGAGACCGGTAACAAAAAGAAAGTAATTTCCCATAGATTCCTATTCTACGCCATGAATTTTAGTTTTACAGAGAAAAAAAACACGTCACCCTACTTTTGGGGAACTTGGTGCTCCTTGTTTATATATGTTTAAAAAAATGTTTGGAACTCTATGAAACAGAGGTGGATGTCACGTTTCTGTCATTTGACATTTGGAGTACCGTTACATCCTTACCTTACCTTACATCTCCCTTCATAAAATCTTGATTCTGATTCTGCGATCCTCTCGTACCTGCTGTCACTCTCATCCAGTTTCCTGTCCTCACAGAGGGAGTGACCCTTACTGTCCAATCAAATTCTTTCCTGTTCTTGCCCTCATTTCCTGCAACTTTTTACATGCTCATTTTAGTGCATGATTTGATCGCTTACACATCCCATCACGTCCCAATCCCTGCTCCAACACACCTGATTCAAATAACCAACTGGGTATTATGTGCTACAGCTGTCTAAATCCGGTGTTTTGCAGTACTGAAACACCTAAAAACCTAAAACAAGCTGTCCCGAGGACCAAAATATAGAACCACTGCTTTACTATTATTGCCCAAAGAAAACTGTCCTAACTAACTAAAAATACTTCTTCACATTTTCTTGAACTTGCATGTGTTTTTTAAAATATGCTTAGCTCAAGTTAAACATACAAAAAAAAGATTTTGTTCTTAGCAGTCGCTAGCATTCTGTCACATGCACATTTGACTCCTGAAATAATTGCTCCACCCCAATGTCAAAGGTCAAACCGTCTGCTACTCATCATTTTACTGAACACTGAAGTGTTTTGTGTCACAAAATAAATAAATACATGGGGATAGTATGATCACCAAAAATTTGGTTTTCTGCCTGAGGGCAACACCATGGCATAGAAGGTTATAAAGTCCAACTTCAAAGCAGAAAAAGGATGTTTACAGCTGTTTTTCGGCACTATAGCTAATTTCCCCTCTCAGAAATATTGTAAGGGGATATTTTTTAATAGCTCACCCTTTTAAACTCCAGTCAAGTTTGAATATTAGGAGTGCGTCTGATTTGACTGATGGGTGAGTGACGACATATGCAGATGCCTGTCATGGTTCGACTGCTAATTTGAGTCGCCTCTCTACTGTGTGTGAGTCACTTCTCTACTTGGTGCCTTTTGAAGCATTTTTAATGCAATGAATTCATATGACCTGCTGTGTGGTAATTATATTAAAAGCTTAAGGATAAATCCGTGTTCCACTTTTGGTGAGTGGAACACGGATTCTAAGGTTTTCTTTAAAATCGAATGTGGTCCTGACCAAAATCTGAGTGTTAAGGCTTCAAAAGTTAGCTTCATAAACCAATGGGTGATGCACGGCGGCTACATTCTAGTGATGGGTCGGTTGCGAACGAAATGGCTCTTAGAGCCGGGTCTTTGACATGAACGACGCGAGCCGGCTCCTTATCGCAAGCTGTGGTTTTTTTTTTTTCTTTCTCTCACCCTCTCTCTCGCACTTATTTCCGCTTCACTCCGCAGGTGAGCCTTGTGCTTTACGCTGGGAAGAGGGGGGAGGGGCGGTAGTTACACTCAGTTGCACAGGAACAGAGCGGGAGGGAGAGAGAGAGAAAGAGAGCCAGGGACAACAAGGTATAGTGATGATCCACAACTATTTTCAGTTGCAGATGATAAAGGATTCAGAAAGTTTATTCATGCAGGTCCATATGACAAAGAATATGCATGTTCTTTTAGTTTTCATATTATAATTTACATTTAATTGTGTTGTGGTTTGCAGTGTTTTGTGTTGTTTCACTTTAAATTTGTAAAAGGAAAAAGCTGAAAACTTAAATAGTTAAAAGTTGAAATGTGAATAGTTGGTTTTTGTATTATATGATTTATTTATTACATTTTATGTGAAGTGAATAAATAAAAGTATATTTACAGTGGCCCCTACAGACAAAGCACATACAAACTTCAAATCACGTACGAACCCTGGAGCACGTACAAACTCCAAAACACGTAAAAACTCAGAAGCACATAAAAACTCAAAACACGTAGAAAAGACAACAGAAGTGCTCCAGGATGCTAGCGGCAGTGTTGAACTTTTGTTACCTAGTGGCTACACAAGCCAGCAAGTACCAACGACCGGATTTGGTGTGTGGTAGTAACAGGTAAATGACCTTTTTTTTAAAAATTTGACTATATATGAATGCTTGTGTATAAATACACAAACGATACACATATGCTTTCATGCTTTCAATTGTGTAATTTAAGTGATCTAGGTAGCTCTGTTTTGGAAGTTCAGAGCTACCTAGGTCACTTATGCTAGAAATGCTAGAAATGCGTTTTGGAGTTTGTACGTGTTTTGTCTCTAGGGGCCACGTCATATATTTATATATAAACATATATAAATATAACAACTTTTTTTTTTTACATTAGTAATTCCTTTTGTGCATAATTTTATATTATTGTTAACAATAAATTAATTAAAGCAACAAAACAACCTGAAGAGCTGGTTCGGAGCCGAAAGAGCCGGCTCTTTTTAGTGAGCCGAACCGAAAGAGCCGATTCTCTAAAAAGAGCCAGAAATCCCATCACTACTACATTCATCTTTTATAGGCAGTTTATGAGCAAAATATATTTTAAGGTGTTACAATTGTGCCTATAGTATTATCTCCAGTGCTAAGGCGTTGTATTGCTGTGTACTACTGATGCCATTTCTTGCTCATCCCACAGAATCACCAATGCAACAACAGCAAACGTAATGTGACCTTTCTGGTCCATTCACTCAGTCACTCCAGCAAACTGACTCTGAACTGTTTTGCTTGCAACTGAAGTAGCTCAACCTGTTTTCATGTGTCACTCAGGTCACTTGTACTAATGCACAGTCGAGAAAGAGTCATTAAATATGTCAGTCTGTGCGATGTGAACACCCCAACAGCCTTCTCCTTTAATCTGCCACACATGTGTTCCCTAACATAGCACTACTGGGAAGCCATGAACATTTATATTTTAGGGGCTTAGCTGATGATCTTATTCATGCCTGTTGGGTAGAAGTGTAGTAGAAGTATTTATAGCCGTACCAATAAAAGTTGGAGATGAAGCTCTAATGCGCCATAAACAAATGCACCTTTACATGATAATAATTCAAGAGGGACATCTTAGTCCTGCTGTGGCTCGCTGTGTGGTAAATAAAGTCAAGAGGAGGGGCGTGTGGAAGTGTAAATAAGTGTAACATGAATCAGACCCACTGGGCTGAATTCACTTTGCTAATTAATTTAGGAACTGCCTCATCAAAGTCTGAGAGAAAGAATGAGGCAACCTCGGCGATGCAGCAAAGCTACCAAACTTCCTCACGCAAAGCTCCTCTCATCCCTCCACGTCTCTTGTCTCTCTCTGTCTGTGTCACCTCACTTCTCTGCCGCTCCTGCACTGCCTCCGGTTTTTCTGCGCTCCCGTTCTGTTGTGTCTCTCACGTTCGCTGCATACCTCAGCTCCTTCATGATGTTTGACAGACAACTGGGGACACAGCCAGTCCTCCTACAGCGTGCAGGTGGTTTGTTCTCAAAACATTTCTCTTAAGATGGAACCAAAAAAAGGGTAGTGAAGTTGAGTGAAGAAATACTATTATCGACCAACTTTTCATTTGTCTACATTTTATTTCTCTTTGAAGTGTTGCATTCATTTATATAGAGCTTTGTAAAACCAAACAGTGAAGTGCAGGAGGCTTAAGATCGCTTTCAAGTGTTGCAGTCAGCCATGACTGCACTGCAGGGTACAGACACCTGCATTTAGTTTGCATACTACCCTGGCAATTAGTAACTGATATTTTTACAACCTGAGCCAGCTTAAACGTGTTGCAATCACAAGACTAACATATCTATTTCACGAGGAAGGAACAGGCCTTCACGCATTTTGATAGTGAATATTGGATTGGTGAGGATCAGTGACATGCGTGCTGCAGTTTCTTCGATTTTGGAAGCCTCGTCCCCGAGAGAGAGGGAGGGGGCACGGAAATGAAAAAAAAAAAAAAGGTGTGTACAACAGGTAGGCATTTATAGACGCATGGCAGGAAGGCTTGCGTTTGAGGCGTGGTCCTGCTCCTGAACCTTAGATAAAGTTACTTCCAGCTTATGGAATTTAGCAACATTAGCATTCATGTTTGTTTCTTATGAATAAAAGTCTCTCCTTTTAACTCTGCCCTTCACCAGCTCCTGAGAGTAAAATCTGTCTTTAACTACCAAATGCTCCACTGTATTTCCTTGCTGTCTGCTAACCTTTTCATGCCTGACAGGGTGCATGCACTGTTATCAAAGGTTAACATCATTATGTATACAAAATGGAAGATAGAGGAGTACAAGCAAACCAAAATAGTAAAGCTGTGGGCTGACACATTGAAACAACGACCCGTAAAAGTCACACAGCTCATCGGAGCTGAGGGAAGCTGCTCTTTAGGTCCAATAAATGTAAATAGGTTCACTGACAGCTGTGAAATCCACTGTTGTTCTAAAATTTTGTGTCACGGTCATTTTAATAAAGAACTGTTTTGTGATTTCCTGAAGTGCTGGATAAAGTGCTTCATGGTGTTTGTGGTAGCTAAAATATTTCTGTGAGATAAACAGAAGGAATAAAAAAATAAGAGCCTGCTATTGAACAATACCACTCCATGGGCTAGGTGAGTGAACCATGGACCACACAGCACAATATTTGTAGATACCACATAAAGGTCATTCTTTGGAAGAATTAGCACAAAACCCCGAGCTACAGTGTAATCATTATAGAAATAGCTGGCTCAAGTTTTTCTTAAAAAATATGAATGAAAAAAAAAAAAAGCCAAAAGATTAATAGCAGTGCTTACAAGCTCCAAGACCGAGAACTGAGAATGAATTCCAAATGAAAGTTGAAAAAAAACCCCCAGCTAAACATTTAATTATTTCTTTTTTTTAAACTTTGCTTTAATTGCAGGAGTTTCGAACGCCTCACGGACACAAACACACACGTGACCTCTCTCTGTGACATGACTCAGGGACGCAGTTTCATTTTGGGAAACGTGTTTATTGTTTGCTTGCCAGTGGAAGTTTTAGAAATGGAAAAGCTACTTATTAAATGCAGCTATTAGACTGAGACAAATCTATAATGCGTCTGTGTTGCCCCGGCACTGTGACCTTTTAGTCCAAATGTTGATAGGCCTTAATTGTATTTAGCTGCTGTAATTCCACTAACAGTCTGACCCAGAGGCTAATCCAGGGCAGCCAGGCAGCGAACTGTGCTCTCTGCCAGCTGCCATTTGCTGAAGTGGCATTTTGAAAGTCGCAGCTGAAATGTCCCATGGTACCTCTGTTTGCATGCACTTTCCTCCTCTCCCTCATTCTTTTGCCCTCATTTCATGGCCTACCTACACAGGATGCTGTTTTGTTTGGGGTTTTAGGGATGTATTTGCCTTTTTAACTGCTTTCTCTGCCCTCAATTTGGATTCAGATTAATTTTATTTAAGAGAAAAAAACAAAAACTGTTTATCTTTTTAAAGTTACTATCTGACAAGCTCAGTCAATTGCATTAAGGTCAAGCACAGTCCACCAATTAAAAAGCCAGAAACGGATTATGGCACAAACTCAAATCTGACTTTATACTCCCATCCCCCTTTTAATTCTCTGTTTCCTTTTTTTTGTCCCCGGGCATCTGTTTCTATCTAATGTCATTTCTGTCTCTTTTGCTCTCCCTTGGCCCATCTCCGTGTAAATATATCACATCTCTTTGTCTCTGCACTGGCCTTTCTACCTCTCCATTTCTTTGGACCTTACTCCAATCACCCTTCTGCCCTTTCCTTTTTATCTGTTCCAGAGTCTTGTACAGCAGCTGTAGGCGAGTAAAAACAGAGAGCGATGTGTTTTAGTCAGGCGTACTCAAGTGCTCTGCCTCTCAGGCACGAGTGACCCCCACAATGAGGCTTTTGAAAAGTCAAGTGGATCAAGTAGATTCACCAACATCTGCGGGATTAACCACTAATCAATATGAGAACATATCAATAGCTGTGAATTCACAAATAAGGGACATAAGGAGCAGGGGCGGATCTAGAGAAATTTTCTTAGGGTGGCATAGAAATCAAACGGGGTGGCAAAATCGAAGCCCTTTTTTTCATACACTTATGCAGGTGGTTATATATGGTTAAAATAATCCAAATGCAGTAAGCATACACGTTTTTCATATAAATAAAGTCTATAACTTAATTATTGTCTGTAGCCCACATAATTAAACACTTTAGCTACATAAAACATGTGAGTTTTGATGCTATGTACTGTACAGCCTGTGTGATGAATAAATATGTAGCCCAATAAGTATAAAATCCAGAGAGCTACACAACATGGGGCGGTTCATTTACAAATGCAAGTCTAACTTAGGTTTACACTGTTTGTTGTCAGAAAACAGTCACATTGTTACAGCTTAAATTACACAAAATGTCAGAAATCTGCACTGTCATGAACAAAAATTGAAACCTAATTTTTTCATGATTTGTTGGATTAATCCACTGAGGTCTGAAATACAACCGGCAATTTCTGACTCCTTTTGAGTTTACGTTTGTATTTCACCCTCAAATTGTTTATTTTTTTATTCTTTTCCCTTGCCTTGTTTGGTATCTTTTCAGCTCAACTTAATTTAGTTGTTTTGACTGACATACTGCATTAGTATTACTGACCTGAAATGAAATCACACAAATAACTTAAAATCCTAGTAGTATTTTTTTACTGCAAAAAAAAAAAAAACCCACACAGACATGTTGAGTAAATTTTTATAACTTGAAATGCAAATATAAAATGTACATTTTGTAAACATATACAACTATTTATCTAAAAATGCAGCCAATACACCTGCTGTTGTTTTTTCATTTTGTATAGGAATTTGTAAAATATTACTAAAACTAAAAGGAGAGAACAATCAGGTGTCGCAATAAGATGCCCCACAAATGATGTGTGCCAGTAAAAAATAAGTTTGTTCTCCTGTCTTTTGGTGGACAGCACAGGGATAAACCTGCAGCCCTGACAACAGGAGGTGTATCACTCAGCTGGTTTTCTAGTGACAGTGTTTACATTGCAAATGTGCCTTTGTGACATTCATTAGTGCCCTCACCGACACACAAAACAAAACAACGACTACACAACACAACAACTACATAACACAACACACTAAGTATACACTCCACACTAAACGTTACAAATCTGCCACATCTAAAAACTCTCTCTCTCACTCGCTCTGTCTCATAAACATGGCTTGCTATGGGCTGAACCATTTGTTAATGGTGCAGGGGGGGAACACTATGCAATATATTCAGTTTTAGCATTTATATTCACTGTTGACTGTAACTACACTCAAACTGTTAATGCTATCTTATTTTAATAAACAACACTGTCATATGCAAAACTGGGGTGACACTTGGGGTGGCAAGGGATCATTTTAGGGTGGCACTTGCCACCCCATGCCACCCTTCTAGATCCGCCCCTGATAAGGAGCAGCGGGGTCTAAAAAAAAAACTGTTTCTTTCAATTTAAATTGTGATGAATTTAATAAATTCCTCTTGGAGTTCAGGCGCACTGTTTTACAATTTACTCAGTGCATAAAGGGGAAAGTCAAAAGTAGTTAAAACCAGGTTGTTCGCAGTAGAAGATTTTTTTTTACATGAAACCAGGACAGAGTGACAGATTCAGTTCACAGAAGTGCTCTGACTTAGATATGGACCAAAGCGCCTTTTGAGTCTGTCTCCCTAAAGAAGTTACCAGACAGAGTCTTTTTAAAAGTGCCCTTTTTGGGATCTGCTACAGCATTTTTATACTATAAGCTAAATAAAGGATGCATGCTGTTTTGTAAAAGGCCATTGTGTTTTATTTTATTTTATCCTATTTTTTATGCTGCAAAAGACACGGAAACCATCAAGAGGTCCAAATTCAGTGCTTAGAATTAGCTGTAGTGAAGGTTAGCTACCAGCAGCAGCTGCCTGTGTTGGCAACTGCCTGTCAGTTAATGCATACATTTAAGCCTTTAGAAAATGTATACAGTACATTAAAAAAATCACCTACTGTGCATTGGAATGAAGGAGGAAGTTAGCCACATGTTAGTTTCATCTCTGAAGTTCATTATAGGATTCTGTGGGGTTGACTCACTTAACCCCATGTGGTCACTGGAGAAAGTGCATTTTAGCATTTCTTTTTAGCCTTTTTAGCTGTATTTGGCTTTTAGAGAAAGCAACTTTATTCACCTTAATTTAACACAGTTCTTGGTGAACAAATTAGGAAGTCAGCTGATGTTTTCACAGAGAAAAAGTTTGCAAAAGACAAGTTCAGGAAAGCCTCCCAGTAAACTGCAAATATGAACATATTTCTCAGATCCATTCTCCTTTACCATCATCAGAGTCACCCTTTAACCATGTTGTTATTGATTCAATCGCAAAGTTAAAGATTTCATAATCTTTGAGAAGTACATATTCCAACCTGAACCCCAATGTTTCCTGTGTGTCTCTAAGATGTCTCTGTGCAAAAACCTCACTGTCAGATTATATACATACATATATACACAGATATATTTTTCATTAAGGGATTTTGAATGGGTTTAAAAAGGCAAATAAAAAAATCTTTGTGTAAGAAGGAGTTATAAGCAACATTTTCTCTAATCTGGAAAATCATTCACAAGCCTGTATTACAATAAAATGTCTGACTGAAAGGATCAGCAGTGTATGATTTAGCAGTCTTTCACTTCACACTTAAAGCACCTCAGAGTGACAAAAAAAACCATATTTGGCCAGGTAATCTCTGTGGAAATTGCAACGACTTGCTCTCGGAGCACTTTCACTCCTGCTGCTCAGAGTGCAGTTTTATTTTCCCTTGTTTGTGAAATCCTGCAAAGACAGATGCATGTGGCTAATCTGACAGCCATCTTTTGCAAAGCGAGACAGGAGCCGCTGGAGTGCAAGCGACGAGGAATGTCCCGTTGTGCAACATTGTCTTTGAGACAGGCAAAACCTCTTCATAGCTCAGCAAAGTGAGACTGCGCTGTTTGCCAGAAGAGATCACATTCTTTTTTCGGGCACACGGGTTGACACAAGTTCACAAGGAAAACTAGTACTTTGAGGTCAACACCTTTTGTGCAGAGGTATTTTTTTCTGTTAAAAGGACAGGCTAGAATTAAAGGCATTTTTATAACTTATGAGTGATTTGACCTCTCGTTTTTCCAGACGTGCCATGGTGCGTTCAATTGGCACAGCTGCTGTGTGTGAGGTGACAGGTGATGGAGAGTTAAAAAGCATTTTCCAAGCCCTTCGTCCTCCCTTTTCTTTCACCCCCTCCCTCCACCTGTCTCTTTATGTAAACCACAGCTTTCTATCTGAAGCCCCATCTCGGGCTATATTCAAGCACATTGAACTCTGCACCTTCTCTCTCTTTCCGTCGCTCCACTCTTCCCCAGACCTCGCATCGCCCCCATCTCCCTTTTCTCAACTTATCACCTTCCACTCACTCTTTCTCCTCCTTATCTCACCATTTCAGCCTTTTGCCTCATTTTTTCAACCCCTCTTTGCATTTTCATTGCGTCTCTCCTCTCGCTTGCCTTTCTCGCTGGCTCTGTGTAACTGAAGATGGAGTTATTAGTCAGACAGTGGATGACTGAACAGGTGTTTTCCAAATGGGCCTTTGAGCACTCGCCGCATCATCATTGCTCCACACCAGAGGGGGGTGGGGGTGGAGGTTAGGGCTTTGTGTGTATGTGTGTGTGCAAGAGCTTGGCCTCTGCGTGCCCCTTTCACCTCAGGCTGGGCCATTTGCCAGTGCAGGGACTGAGGGCGGGGGTGTTACCGTACGTATCCATGAGTGTGTATGCATGTGTGGGTGCATAACATATGTAGGTGTGAAGAAGTGTTATATTTTTACCAGCTGCTGCTTGTCGTTACTCATTGAGGCACAACAGCACTGTAGAATAGCCTTGGCCTGGCCACTTTCCATCCCTTCGCTGAAAAGACGAGCGCTGACACTTTTAGGGGTACGAGAAATGTTGTGTTGCTACACTTGTCAACCCTTAACCCCCATCCTGCCCCCCCGATCACCCGGCACATTTGACATGCTCAATTTGCTTCTTTCTTCTCTGTCTTCGTCGCGTCTCCCTTCTGTTACTCCTGCAGGTTTTTAGGACCTTGACCGTGCAGCGCCCCTTTGGATGTAGTAATTCTGTAAACTACTATAACAAGCTTGCTAAATGATAAAAGTTTCATAACAAACTGATGGAAGATTGCAAAAAACACAGTTCTTGGCCTGTCTTCCAGAAACATCCAGCGGCCTGCTTCCAGAGGAAACAGTGGATCTGGAACACAGATATGAGTTTATATTAGTGTGCTCCAGTCCCATTTAGTCCTTAATGACTTGTGTAATTAAATAAAAATGCTGAAGCACTGTTAAAAAGTCTCAGGTTCACCCAGATAAAAGTTCAACTCATCCTCTTCTTTGTTTTCAAACAGCAGTACAACGAGGACGTACATCAAACTCCCAGAGCAGTCCAGGGCAGTACCTGACCAATGGCACCGACCCGTACAACGGCCAACCCTACCTGTCGGGCTTCATCTCTCTGCTGCTTCGCGCTGAGCCGTACCCAACGTCTCGCTACGGGGCTCAGTGTATGCAGGGGAACAACCTCATGGGTATCGAGAACATCTGCGAGCTGGCGGCCAGGCTGCTGTTCAGCGCTGTGGAGTGGGCCAAGAACATCCCCTTCTTTCCTGATCTGCAGCTCATGGATCAGGTGAGTGTGAAGAATGACCAGAGTAGACCAAACCTAATGAGAATGAGACCAGGCCAGGCTAACTGCTTTCTACTGTTTTCAGTCTTTATATTGGATTAAGTCACACAAACATGAGAGCGGTATCTGTATTTATTTTCATCTAACTCGCAATAAGAAAATAATTTTATATCTATATATCTATATATATATCTATATATATATATATATATATATATATAGTTCTACAATGGTAAATTGTTCCTTAATAGATCATGCACAGAGAAATGCCAGAAAACAAAAAAAAGTAAAGTAATAACTCATAGTTCAAAACACTATTTTCAAGCTACTGGCTAAAAATTCATAAAATGTCATCCCCACTTACATTTTGAACAGAACTAAGCTAATAAATATTTGAAAAACACATTAATATTTTTATTCCTCTTTTGTTAACCATCATGTCGCAGCACATCTGTTTTGGCACAAACCTCAACTCCCAACATTTGGTTCAGATCGACCTGACATCAATCATGCATATATAGATTTATATCAGCTATAAAGTCTTGGCACAGAGTAATCCCCTGACCTATAAATATTCACATGCACCTCTGACAGACATAGTCATCACAAATATGTCCGCTGTATCTGCACCAAATCATTAACATATCATTAATGTCAAGTTCACATGTTGAATATTTCTGACCTGTAATGTCAGCATGCACTCAGGTGTTTTCTGCAAACCCCACTCTTTTTAGACATGTTATCAAAATCCATGTAGGTTTTCTCTTTTCAATATCAAAGCGCTGATATTGTGTCAAACACTGTCTCAGAGATACACAGCGGGTGCCCTTTGGCATCTGTGTGTGCAGGTCTGTCACTGTTCAATTCAATTCAATTCAATTCAATTTTATTTATATAGCGCCAAATCACAACAAAAGTTGCCTCAAGGCGCTTCATAGATACAGAGAAAAACCCAACAATCATATGACCCCCTATGAGCAAGCACTTTGGCGACAGTGGGAAGGAAAAACTCCCTTTTAACAGGAAGAAACCTCTGGCAGAACCAGGCTCAGGGGGGGGCGGGGCCATCTGCTGCGACCGGTTGGGGTGAGAGAAGGAATTCCACATGTGTAAAGGACCCCTTTGGATCACATTTAAAACTATATGTGTAACTTTTCCAGCATCCAAAGTTAGTGGTGGGAAACATGCAAAGTAGAACTTCAAGTCTAAACCTAACCAGTAAAAAAGAAGTAAAAATAGAAATCCCCAAATGGGACACAAACTGTATTCTCCTGGCAGACAAACTTGTGACTTGCTCCATCGCCCCTTTAACCTCCTACTTTGTGGACTTTGTAGCTTTTGCAAGGAGAACTATTGACACTCGCCATTCAGTGATACTGCGGCTGGTGCAGAGGGCACAGATGCTAAAGGACACTCTGTGCTTATCTCGGTTATACCGGCCAAATCTGATAGAGCAGCAGTATTTGATGCCCTAGGATGACAACTTGTTGGGTCACCTCAATAAATTCTAATTATTTTTTTAATGTTTAACCACATCTCCAAACATGTTTCTGTTACATAAGAAAAGTTTAATCCTCTTCTACGTGTCACAGTGCATGCTTTCTCACCCTCTTGTATCCTTTCCAATCTTTTAAAAGTAACAATAAACACCTCATCAGACTAGCTGTCTAATTTCTGACGGGTAGGCGTGTCAGGAATGTTCTGTCATTCCACCGTTTCTGTGTGCTTCCCTATTCTGTAGTGAATAGGTACCTGTTTGAATGAATGAAGCTCTTGTATGTAATTTGCATTAAGTATTGGATAATGTTACCAAATTCATATCATCTCCAGGTGATATGTGGTGGTTTAAATGACCGAATGTTAAATATACCCTGTGTCCTTCTTCGCTCTGGATTAATGTGTATGTGTTGCTCTCTGGTTACATGTCAGTGATGGGTATAAATGCTGTCTGAAGCCTGCTGAACTCTAACTGGAGGGCACTCAAAGTGCTCAAACTCTGAGCAATTCTCAAAAGGGCTGTCACAGTTTTAGGCTTCAGACACATTTTGCCTTTATTCATTTTATATTTGCAACTAAAAGCAGAAAGGCCAAAGCCAAATTAGTCATCCACATGGGTAATCTGAACAAAAGTAATAATCATCCTATACCGCTTGTTTCTAGGTGGCTCTGCTGCGAATGTCATGGAGCGAACTCTTTGTTCTAAATGCTGCCCAGTGCTCCATGCCGCTTCATGTGGCTCCTCTGTTGGCAGCGGCCGGCCTGCACGCATCACCTATGTCAGCAGAGCGTGTTGTGGCCTTCATGGACCACATCCGAGTCTTCCAAGAGCAGGTGGAGAAGCTGAAGGCCCTGCAGGTCGACACAGCTGAATATTCTTGTCTCAAGTCCATTGTGCTCTTTACATCTGGTGAGTTTAAGTGAAAAAATGTGGTGTAGATTAATTTAAATGACAACTATAAATCATTAAAATGCTGTGCAAAGGTGCTACCTATACCTGCTACCCATAGGTGATATAAAAAAAATGCTCAGATTCATCCTAAAAGTTGCAAATACAAGCTTTAAGAAAGAAACAAAAGGTTTGTTAACACAAACCCCTGTACGACATACACCTTGTCTGAGGTGCATTTGAATGGAAACCAGTACTATGGCTGACTGAGAGGTGACCTCTAATGCTGCAGTAGATTGTGTCTCATTGGCTCCATATGTAAATGCTGCTGTTAGTCAGTCATGGTCTCTGCCCTCCATGAATTTGACTGTAATTTGATCACTTTGTCATACTGTAAAAGGCAGCTCTTGACCCCTGTGAGCTGCTCGTGCCTCACTTGAACCTCTTTGTTTTGCTAAATAGAAGAATAAGCTTTCACTACGCATTATAAACTTTGCATTTGTATTTTGAATTCTGTCCATTTGTGGGAACGACTCTTTGAAAAGCAATTTATTTCTTAATTTACAGTAGCAAAAAGAATCTGTTTATATAAAGTTCAAGAAACAACAGATTCATTATATTGTATTGTTGCATGCCTACTATTTGGACCCAAAAATCCAGTGTTATAAACCCCTTATTATACACAGTACAGTACTCGACAACAAAGAAAATGCCTTTATGCTAGAATAGATTTGTCGGTTTGCATCCAAAGCTTAGAAAAACAGGGCTCTTGAGCCTCACAACCTTACATTATGTGGCAATATGTCCTCCCCACTGAGTGACAGAGAGAATTAAATCAAAATATAATAGTTTTACTTCTTGGCAAAACCCCTGGCATCTGCATTGTTTTGATCCTGCTTATACACAAAGCCTGTTGAGGTTTATCCCAGCAGTCACTGGGCTCCAGTGTCAGCCAAAATACTGTCACATCTGGGATATTTCAGAGAGAGATCATGCTTTGTGACCCAGGGGGAAATGGATGGTGAAGAAGCCAACACTGAGATGTCTATCGTCTGTGTTATTTTACTGCTTTTTCCCCCCTTTCCCATCTTGCATGGCTTGTCAGATTCACTCTCTGCCTACTGAGCATCTTCACCAAGCTCTCTGTATGTAGGTAGCCACGGATCCTCCTCTCCCTTCTTTTGCCTGTTTTCATCAGCCATCTCGCCTTCATGATCCCATCTATTATTAAAACCAGTCATCCACCCCTCCTCCCAACGCTCCCCAAACCCTAAACTCCAAGACCAGCACAACCCAAGCCCCAGGACCCCTGCCCCCACCACAGGAGTTGAATTATGTATGGTGCATTTCAGTGAGAAGGAGGATTCGCCATGACCTACATAACCCCTATAGCCCTAAGCATCCCATGTGACCTCCCTATATGCGCAGAAGCACATGTATACACATTAAAAAGCTGCACATCTTGGCAAGACCCTCGAACAGGATATTGTATGTCTTTGTGAAATATTCACACTTTAATGATCAAATCCTGAATTTGATGTAAACATGCACACACCGTAAATAGACCTGTTAATAAATCTGACCCTTGCAGACCTGGTAGGATGACCTAACAAGCTCAGATAAACACCAATTGTCTCCCACCTCCCTCTGAGTCCCCTCCCACCACTCCCCCTGTGAAGCCCAGTCCGATCAAGCTACATCAGAGAGCGGGCATCTCAGTCCTGCCACCCTGATCCTTCACCCCCAATGACCCGGTGAGTGCCCAAGGATCAGACAAAAGAACACGGCACTTGGCGTAGAAGGGCACCCACAGAGCTGTCGCTTCAGCACACGAAGTGGTTTCAGTCACACAGACAGCTTCGCTAATCCCGACCGGGCAGTGACTGCCTTGTCACGAAGGACTCCAAAATGGTCGGGCTGACAAAAACGCAGTCCATCTGCCTCCCGAGTGGATGGAAATACAACCAAAGTGGGAACAATTATTCACCCGGAATGATGAGAATAGCGGCTGCTGGGCGGGTGGGGAGGGATTGACATGCTTGATTAAAATATGAGGTGAATTAATTATTTTTTTGTGGAACTGAGGCAGGGTTTTACACAGGGGACAGATCAAAGTGTGAGAAGACAAAGGAGACCTGTGATGCAGGGTGACGGGTTAAAACTCACGGGCCAACGCCTTTTAACCGAAAGACTAAGCTTGAGAATAAATAACCCTCATCGAATACCTGCCTTCAATATGTGGGTTCACGCAGGGGGCAGGGTCAAAGAGCACTCCCACTTCTCGTACAGTATGTGGCAGAGTACAGTAGAATGCGTCTTTGTTTTGAGTTCACACATCTCTGACCTGCTTTGCAAAATCCCCTGTGATCTCCGCTCCACACACAGGGTGTGAAAAGCACCGCGTGCTGCGTTACACACTCTTGGTTGTGCGAGACTCTTGCCCAAGGTGGGGGCCGGTGAGACGAGAGGTAGAAGGAGTTGGAAGGCAGAAAGTGTCTCCCCAGCTGAGGAGAAAGTGAACACAGACCACAGGGGTGGAAGTAGATCTCCGCTGTGACAACCTTGATTTTGTCAAGTTGTAGCCAGATTTCTCTGAAAGGAAAATGCCCTGTTACATCCTGGTTCTTTCTGGCAATGAATAAGTATTAGGTGAAGACACCACTCTGCCACATACTAAAAGGTTTTGTTAAAATCTTGCACAATTGAAGCTTCTTTCACTAAGAACAAATTTCATCATATGCCAAACAGTATTAGCCTAACATAACATTAATCCAGAACATTAGTAACCAAAATATGGTATGAGAAGTCATTTTTCTTATGCAGTTATTCCTCGTCCTGCAATTCTGACTTACGTTTTGACACATGACATACTGGAACCCGCAGAACACTGGTTATTATTCCATGGCTAACACCTGATTTATCCTTCAACATAAAATCTACACAGTAAGCTATAATGTAGCCGCAAACCCCTCTGACCCATCAGTCTAACCTAGCAAATGCAAAGCAGCCCACAACTACTCTGGTTGGCCTAAAATTAAATGAAAGTCAGTGTGTCACAAAACTCACCTTAATGTCATACAGTCATTCTCACAAAAAGACTACTGCTTAAGTTGGATAAATGCTTATATCAGTTCTAAATCTTCACTTTGTATTCCTTTCTACTAGACGCCATGGGCTTGTCAGACGTCGCCCACGTGGAGAGCATCCAGGAGAAGTCTCAGTGTGCTCTGGAGGAGTATGTAAGAAACCAGTACCCCAGCCAGCCGAACCGCTTTGGACGCCTCCTCCTCCGCCTGCCGTCCCTGCGCATTGTCTCCTCTCCAGTCATCGAACAGCTGTTTTTTGTGCGCCTCGTCGGCAAGACTCCAATTGAGACGCTCCTCCGTGACATGCTGCTCTCGGGCTCCAGCTACAACTGGCCCTACATGCCCACAGTACAGCGAGAGCGACCGATCTCTCTCCACTACAATGAGAATGGGCCCTGAAGTGGAAGGACAGACCAAGGAGAAGCTACGGGGGAAATTACGGTTGAAGGCTGACCTGACTGCTCATCAATCCATCTCTCCTTCCCTTCATTGTCTGCGTTCAACTTCTCAGCTTCCCAAGAAGAAGTATCTCCCTCACCATTCCGCTTTAAACACCGACATTGATACACCATCATCCCAGTTACACAAGCCAGGCTAGCTTTCACTATCGCTAATACAGAGACTTTGTGGCCCGTTGCAGCTCCTCAGCCGAGTCTACATTTGAGATGTGGCGTGAGATGGACAGGTTGGTAGAATGGGTTATTGCGCAGTTCACCAGCAGGTCTGTTGGACTCACTTCAGATGTCATTCTCAAAAACCATGCAAACAATTTCAGCGAGCATTTGCTTCATTTTCGGTGATACACCTACACATACGGAAACTGTGTGCTAGCATCTGCGTACGAGCATGGAGAATACTGAGCAAGGGCTTTACCAATGGGACAGCCAAGAGCACAAAGCCTGTTGTAAATATACCAATTTTTAAAAAGAGAAAACCAGAAGCCATTAAAAAAAGACAAATGCCAAAATGTCTTGAACTTTTGCAGAGGATGTTTTATTGTGTGTTTGTATTAGCACTGTTTATATGGAGAGAAAACCCATGATTGTGTCCATATGTACAGTATATCATCGATTCATAGACATCTAAGGCATATTAGGGTTCAATTGGGGAAGCTCAGGTTCAGAGGGTGGGCAGACGGGCATGTCAATATCAGAACAAAAAAGACAAACCCAGCAAATTTTACACTTATCAGCAGCCTGTGCCAAAGCTGACAAATCATACGGTTTGGAGTATTTTTGTGATAGTGTTGGCTATTAAAAGAAAAGTTTGGTTTGTCTATAATTTGACTTGTTGTGGGGTCTGAGGGGCGAGAAGGAGTTTGTAATGAATACAAATAAAAGCGTAGGCACTTGCATTGAAAAGTAGTCAGTTTGAATCTGCAGAATCACAGCACTGGTAGATTGTTTCTACCCTTACCCTGTTTGACTGAAGTATATTTTTTCTTACTCTAAAGACCCATGGTGTTAACATCGGGGTGGCAAAGCTCATCCTCCTTATTGTCATTACTTTTTTTTTTTTTGTCAGTATTGGACCCTTTAGACAGGGGAGTGGGAGGGTGGTATGGGCTTTTACAAAAGTAGCTGTACTTGCCTTAGAACAAAGATTCTGTCACTGAGCATTTATCTTATGACTGTGCCATAATCTCTCGTTACCTGTTATAACAGGTATTATGTCCTGTCAGGATTGGAAATGAGTTTGCATGAAGTTAAAATGTGATGTGCAACATGTCATTGAAGAGTCATGCACAATCCAAATATTTTAATTGAGTTAATGCAGAATCCCTTCTGCTTTTTCTTATTATACGCACACACACACACACACACACACACACACACACACACACACACACACACACACACACACACACACATATACATATACATATATATATATATATATATAATTTGAATTTGTATATGTACTTCCTGTCAGCCAAAAGCCCGGGCTTCAGACAGTTCAAATCAGAAAGTCTTTTCCTCCTCTTCACTCTGTTTAATCAGTAAATTTCTAATATGGTTATCTCAGACAGAGCTCTGGCTGTGAGAACACAAGTCCTACACACCTGCTGTTCAAACCTTTGTTTATGAGGGTCAGCCAATCAAAAGACTAAGGATTAACTGAGCGGCTGCACTGAGGCCCAATATAAGATGAATAAAGATTGCTCTGATTTCCCTTTGCTGGGAGAAGGCACAACTGAACCATTTTGACATCTTTCGCACTTTCTGTTTTTAGACCTCATGCAAGCTCTTTCGATATCCTGGTGATATTGTTGTGTAGGGAAACCCCCTCGATTCATGTCATTTGAGCTTATCGTACCGATACCATAAAGTAATGTATCACTAACCTCTGAAAACCTCAGTCTATGTTACAATATTATCCCCAATGGACTTATGACTGTGACTTAGCTTAGGACTATTTTAAGTTGGTTTTTATTGTTTGACAACTTGTCTTGCATGTCCAGCACGGCACCCTAGTGTCAACCACCAGTGTTGATACTGAAAAAGCCACCTTGGACTGTAGAAAGCTGTTTGTTGGTGAATAAATTGACAGAAAGTTTCTATGAATTGTTTTTATCCCCTCTACTTTTGTTTGGAAATATGGATTATCCGTTAATTAAAATAAAATTGTTTTGTTCACACTAACTTTTCTAATGTCTTTTACTATCATCTTAAAGTAAATGCATAAGAAAAAATGCAAGCCATTCCGCATTAAGCTTTTTTTGTCCCCTGAGCTCTTTAAGTTTGAGGAACACTAGCTCCTAATAATGCAATTTAACAGAAAATCTTACAAAGAAGTAAATATTAAAATATTTTAAACATTTTTTTAATTCCTTTGGGTCCTTTGGTGACCCTTCAGATATCATTTCTATGCAAAAAATGGACTCAGAGGCACAGATTTAATCTGTCATAATTCAGAACATTTTGTTTGTTTGTAATTTTCTAGTTGTCAAGTGAAAAGAAATCTTAATGTGAGTAGACAAAAGCTTTAGAATATATCATAATTATCTTGGCACTGTGGCTCTTAGGTAGAGACCTGCAGAAAATAAATCTTAGCTTATTAGTGATTGGATATTTCTTGCCTAAACCTTACATCTTCATTGTTTCAGGGTAAAATAAGTCACTTGGTTGAGCAGATGACCCATGAGCTGTAAAGCTGCAGGTCATTCTGCCTTGTGCATCCATCTCTGCTCTCCAATGCCCCTGCCAAATAGAGGCTGAAAATAGCTTTTATCTATCCATATCTCATCAAAGCAGCAGGACATTACCACTCCTATGAAAAAAAACAAAGAATTAATTGTTCACATTGTCTATGCATAGACAATGCAACATGGGAAAGCCTTTTATTTGCATGTAATCAACTAGGTTTCACCTGTTTTACAAAGCTGTAAGACCATCATATATCTGCCTCATATAACTGAGCTGACAGAGACTGTCTTTATATCAAAGATGGGAAATTGTCAGTTTTATGCATCTGATGTATCTAAACTGACCATTTTAATGTTTGATCTTACTTAACTGATTTTTTGGCGCTAAAAGCAACAAGAAGATGAATACCAAATAATCAATTATGCTAGTAAGCCTGACATAATTACCTGCTAATTAGTGCTAAGAACAAAATAATAAAATCCTAGAATTTCACCAAAGCAGAAGAGTGGGGTTATTAGATGGGTTGCTGTACAGGTAAGTGTGCAGCGAGTCATTATTTGTTAAAAACTCAGCTAAGAAGTCCAGGATCAATTAGCACAGGTAAAGCCATCAGAGAGCTACCAGCTTCAATCACCTGTCAGTCAAATCAGTCAAACCTTTGGTAAAGCAACTTTTATAAAACATAAAATATTTTAAGCACGCAAAGATAGAATTCACCAGTTGTTATGAAAAGTACACTAGAAAGAAAATTTATTTCTGATGTAACAGAATGAGCATTTCAACATGGGAGTCCATGAAAAGAACCTCTTTTTAAGCCATCTGCTAGCAGACATTTGAGTCAACGTCAGGTTTTGGAATTTCCAGGTGGTTTCATTTTTTTCATAAACAGATGAACTGATGCTTTAAAAGCTTGGGGTCTGTTCTTTATTTTATTTATAATGCTTGGCCCATGTCTTGTACAATCCAGACACAAATGGTAATCTTTTGATTCTAATACATCCATATGCTGACTTTGGATTATGTCCTACCATAGCAAAAGATCAGACGTTTAAGTTTTGACAACACACACAAATAAAACATTACCTGTCACCTCAAAGAATTTAGGGTAAATCCATTAACTGGTCAATTATACATAAAATACTTTGATTCAAGGAGGGAAAGAGACACCAATCAATACTGTGGATCAATCAGTGATTTTAAAATAAATAGGGGATTTTGTGTGCTCGCGTTAGGAAGCAGCTCAAATGTTGATAGAGGCCTGGTTGATGCATGACAGAAAGTAAACAAAAACTGTGACCCAGAGCACACATGCTCTGTGACCTTTGGGTTCAAGGTGTGTCACCAGGTGTATGCACGTGTGTGGCTGCACATGTGCTCAGGTTTGAGCACATATAGCTGCTGGTCAGCTCTCAGTGTTCACATCGGACAAAGAGGAGAGAAAAGAAAAATAGAGCAAAAACGGCTTGTAACTTTAACATGTCAAGTTCTCTTCTTCCCACCGCAAAAACACAAGGGCTCACACAAAACACACTCCCCCACATGGTAACCTTGTGCCCTTTACACCCAACCTCCCCTCCTCCACCTCCCTCTTCAATCCTTCAATCTCCGCCCTCTACCCTAACCACCCGCCGCCATCTCACCTCCCACCCCAACCCGTGTGTGTGCGTTTGTGTGTGTGTATGGAGAGTAGCCGATTGACTTATGCCTTCATTTCAGAGCTGTCACTCCTGGCCAAACACCATGACCCTTCAACCTCCATTTTGGAGCTGCACATTTTTTTCGTTCCCTCACCATATGAATATAAAAAACACATGTGGCCAAAAGGTGTGTGTGTATGTGTGAATGTTTATGTGCACAGGTAAATCAAACTGACAGAGCTCCTTTGAATGGCAGGAGCTGAATTACTTTTGCACTTCAATTTTGCACACCTGCCATTTATGGCAAACACTAGGCCCAGCATAAACCATAAAAGCAAAATACGTTGCTTCAAGATACAAATCAGAGCCAGTAAATATCACAACCTCCAGAGCCAGCTGCAGCAATTACAGTCCTTTTTTTTTTTTTACTCTGAAGTTAAATTACTTGGGATATTAGAAATTACTGAATACTACAGTTGGTCTACTTTATAGGCTAATATGTAAAGACTTAGTTTTTCCTTTGAACAGAACAGCTGAAAATATTCTATAAACAGTTTGTGTCCCTTTTAGCACAGTACATTCATGTAGTGCACTACATGTAGTAGTAACTAATGTGTGAATTTTTGGAAAGAAAGCGTTGCTCAGTTTTAATCCTACCAGATACGACAGTTGCAGTGTTAGATTGCAGCTGCTGAACATTTGCAACTTCTATCAACTTGCCTTTGTAGTACTAAACTCTAGCTAACATCATCACTGGTGCTGATGATATACCCTACTTCTACTAGGTTAAAATTGGTTAGTGGTCCCTTCTTTTGCATTGCAAAGCCCAGATGGAACTCAGTGAGGGTAACAACGTTATACTATGAGTGCACATGCCGGTACTTAAAGTGCACTTTATGTACAGTAGCCTTGGTTGGCAGCACGAAAAAAAACTACATTAAAAATTGATGAAGTTTCTGCGTGTAGAATTAAAACACCTTCAAATGACTGTTGTGAAAAGTTTTTCACAGAACTGTTCTGCAGCCCTGTGAAAAGCTAAGTACCCTCACTGTTGCCACAATGGGGGTAAGTAGCAGCCAGGCACTGACAATCAAAGCATTTGATCAACTGATTATCAGCAAGTTATAAGAATAGAATTTTGTGAGTGCACTCGTCTGGAGCATTTACGTGGGTGTTAACACAATACCACAAAAACCTAAGAGCTATATCTCAGACTCTACTTGAGTTCAATTTTAAAGTTCATGACTGCACAATCAGGAAAGGACGGAACAAGAAGAATTCTCCTTGTAAGTAAGAAGGCTGACCAGGAGGACGCCCCTTCTCTTGAACATGGCAGCATGGTGAAGATTTGTAAATTAACCACAAGACCTGTGGAGTAACGTCTTTTGGACAGATGAGACAAAAGTGGTGATGTTTGGTCATAATGCACAGTGCCATTGTTGGCGAAAACCAATCACAACACATCAGCACCTCTAGCACAAACACCTCACACAACCTTCAAGCACGGAGGTGGAATGGTTTTGATTTTGGCTTGTTTTGCAGCCACAAGTCCTGGGCACCTGGGCACAGCCATTGAGTCAACCACAAATTCATCTGTATACCAACGTTTTCTGGATTCAAATGTTAGGCCATAGGTCCAACAGTTAAAGTTGACCCAAATATTAGAAGCAACAGCTTAGACAACAGAATTGCTGAAAATGCACAGAATCAAGGTGTTGTTTTGATGCAGTCAAGGTCCAGACCAAATTGCTTGAAATGTTGTGATGGCACATCATTGGAGCAGTGCATACAGAAAATGAATAGTTCAACTTATTGCTGCTGAAGCTGGCTCTAAAGAGTCCTGTAAAAACATTATTTTTAATGTGACTGGTTTAAATTTGCAAGATAAACATAAACCAGTGGGTCATCTCATCGTGTTTACATCCATCTTTCATGTGCAGTCTATAACACACACATGGCTATGGATGCAAGAATGCATTTTGAGACACGGCTAGTCACTAATTGACTAATTTAAACAGTTTTTTAGGGGGACTATTCAGCGTTAATCTGGTATTTGTTTCACTTATTTTCTGTGGTTTCTCTTTTCAAAACATCTTTATTATATCAACCAATTATTTAATTGTATAACCTTTTAACTTCACTTCAAGATTTTTTTCACCTAAAACCAAGTGAGAGTCAATTCAGTGTCAGTGTAGTGCCACACTATATTTACATTCACACATACACAGAAACAATGTATCCATCTGACTTGTCTGTAGGTAAGTGGCCATACCAATCAGGTCCCAGCCAGAGGTCGACATGACAAACACAATAAGGCAGCAGATTCATCACCCTGTGCGCTCTGACAGTAATTGTCCTGTGTCCATGTCACGGTTCCACCTTGTTAAAAATACTAGGGATGCTCCTTTGACAGAGATGACATCGGCCCCAGTCACATACATTTAAGCCAGACACCTTCGCCATTTGTTATGACACACTTTCAATTTAACAAAAGGGCCCCACTGAAGATGAACAGTGCCCTACGTGGGAGGAGAAAGGCCGATGAATATAGGGCAGTGTGTGTGTGTGTGTGTGTGTGTGCGTGTATAATTTAGTCTTTGGTAGATGAGGTGAGACATCTGGAGGGATTTTGTTTAATAAAAAGGCACATTTCGTCTTGTTGCTAAATGTGAATGTTAGCAGCACAAGAGCAAGCCAGACGTCCATCTCTGGAGAATACGGCAGTGCAGATCGATAGGTGGGATGTCAGATTGAATTGAGGTCACTCTTTGTCTCCCCAAAGAGGTGCCACTTACTGGCAAAATAAAGCGGGTATTAAGTTAAGAGTGTGGGGGGCGGTGGGAGTGGTCGACTCATATCTGTGACCCCTCTCTTGTCGGCGTGGTGAGGCTTTTTGTGCTGCAACATGTTCATTCTCTGTTGTCTGGAGGGAAGGTGAACATTTGACACCGAGAGAGTCTATTCTTTGAGGGATCAATAACCTGATGGATGTGGTGAGACTGCTGTTCCTCAGTTAGACCCGCCACCATAGTCGACCTTAAAATGTTGACTCTTTTATTTTGCACATTTTTAGATTGAGTAATGTGGTGGACTGGTGGTGTGAGGCAAATGGAGTCACTGCAGTCTGGGGCTTTATTGATTAGTCAGTGGAGCAATCATTTGTTTGTCTGAAACCATTTCTAATATGTGTTTTAGTTATGTTAAGACGCCTACAATTGAAATACTAAAAGTTTGTTGTTTTCTTCTGCTACTCATTGCTACAATAGCTATGGGTTTTTATGACTGCCCAGACAGTATAAATCAGTGTAAGGACTGGCTGAGTGGTGGAGGACACACACTTGGAGGCAGAAATGATCTTCGACTTGATTTATTTACAACTCTTACCAGACAAACAAAGCCATTCAGGGTGATTTTAAAAGAAAAAAAAAAAACTAGGAAAGCTGAAAAGAACAGAAGAAAACGAGCAGTCAGACAAAAGAAAATCCATTGGAACTATCTTAAACTGTGTAGAAAATTGAATATAGACCCCATGAATCCAACTATTTTATGCTGAAGTCCCTTTGTAAAGAATGCTAATATTGGAAACCTGGCATGTTGAAAGAGAAGTGACACTTCCTGGGAAACCAGAGGACACTACACACTCATATGGATGTGACCTGTTAGCTCAATCATGTTATATTCAGTAATACTTTAAACTGGTAACTGATCCCACAAATTCATCAGTAAACTCTCAGTTGCGCAGGCCTAGAGACCAGTCAGTGACACCCCGGGCAACCTTTGGTGAGATGTTGCAAAGGTTTCTGTATATTTGTGAGTGAAATCGGGTGCAAATAGGGTGCTGCACTAAATAACTTGTTGTGATTGTTTGATTACTAGCAGATTGTTGTGGTCACTGAACGTAATCCTTGTGTACCTTGTAGTTCTGGTGTGGTTAAGGGAAGATAGCATCTGGGAAGGTATCTGGCAGAAAATGTTTGCCAAAGCAAATATATGAATTACCACAAAAGTTCATACCATCGGTCAGGGTTTCAGGTTAACAACAACAGCCTCAGGTGTTGTTCGCCAACAGGGTGCTGGTGGAAACTGTGCTACTGTTGGCCAAAAAGGGGGAGGGATATGAGGAGGCAGTGAGAAAGCAGAAAAGGAAGAAATGCGTTGATTAGAGGAGGGAATTAAAATGTAGGAACCATGACTGCCATAGTGAGAGAGATGACTAATAAAATGGAATGTGGGGCAGGTATGGTGTTAAGGAAGGAAATGTGGACGAACAGTCAGTGGTGGAGTTTGCTAAAAGAATGGAAATGGCTGTGGTAAACACATATTTCAAGAAGAGGAAGGAACATAGAGTAACGTGTAAGAGTGAAGAAAGGTAATCACAGCTGGGACTACCTACTATGCAGAAGGTGCAATCTGAAAAAGATTGCAAGGTGGTGTCAGGGGAGAGTGTAGCTATGCACCATCACATGGTAGGCTGTAGGATGGCTTTTGAAATAAAGACGAGGAAGCGAATGAAGCAATAAGCAAGGATACAATGTTTTTAAGTTGAAGAGAGATGAATGTTGTTCAAATTTCAGGGAGGAATTGAGACAAGCTTTAGGTGTTAGGCAAGTGTTACCAGATGACTGAGAAAGTACACCTGCCCACAAGGTATTTGGTGCATCCTCTGGACAAAGGAAAGAAGACAAGGTGACTTGGTGATGGAATGATGAAGTACAAGAAAGTATTCAAAGGAAGAAGTAAGAAATTTAAAAAGTGGTATAGTCAGGGAGAAGAAGAAAGTAGACAGGATTACTGGGACACCAGGCATATAGCAAAAAAGAGAAAGGTGGTATATGTGACACTGGCCACTATGTATCAATTGGCTAGACAGACGGAGAGATTGAGTTGGAAAGGATGTTAGAGTGATTAAGGATAGATATGGAAATGTACGAGCAAGTGAGGAGAGTGTGCTGAGAATGGGGAAGGAATACCTCGAGGAGCTCATCAATGAAAAAAAATGACAGCACAAGGAGGACGTGTGGAGGACACTCACTGAATAAGGAAATGCAGACGATAAGTAAGGAGGAAGTGAGGACGGCTCTGAAGCAGCTATGACATACCTGTGCAGGTACGGGGATGCCTAGGCGAGAGCGGTGGATGTTTTAACCAGGTTGGTTAATACAATCATGGATTGTGATTGGATTGGATAATTGAGAACTGGATTTTCAAGAATGAGTGTGACGTGCAGAGCTGTAGTAACTATACAGGGATAAAGTTAATGAGCCGTACCATGACGATGTGCGAAAGAGTTGTTGAGTATTTTGGAGAGAAAGTTAGAAAGATGAAGCTGGGATGGTTTGGAAATGTGCAGAGGAGAGACAGTGGATATATTGGATGAAGGATGTGGAACTTGGAGCCGTCAGGCAGGAGGAAAAAAGAGAAAGAAAGGTTTCATTGATGTAGTGAAGCAGCAAAAGCAGAAGGCTGCTGTGATAGAGACTCCCTAAAGGGACCAGCTGAAAGAGGAAAAAGAAAATCTGTTAAGCCCTTTAATGACTTTCTTATTGTCTGCTTTTATGTCCCCCCAACTATAGTATTTTGTTCAGTTGCATCAGTCTCATTGTGGCGTCATCTGTAGCTAAAAGCTCTAAACACCTAAATGACAACACGAGGGATAAGTGACGATCAAAGCAGTTAGCATCTAAAGAGCTAGACATTTCCCTGAGGAGGTACTTTAAGCTACATGATAATTAAATATACTGGACTAAAATTGTAAAAAAAAAAAAAGTTAAAGAAAAACAACCAAAATTAAAGCTAACATTGTTTTATACATAACTTGATCTAATAAGGCGGTAATACAGTAGGGCTGTCTTGTATCTAATCATGAGTTACATGTTCATTTTTACTTGTTCGGCTGCTATGTCACTACAAAAAAGCTTTGACTTTTGTAACCTGTATTTTCACGGAGCTCGACAAATGCAGCTGAAAATCTCAACCACCAGTGTATGCTGTGTAAATGGTTTATGAGAACAAGACAAAGTCAAAGTTCATTTTTACTTTCATTAATTTCCTCACTTGTTCTGTCTTTCTGTGATTTATATCTGCATGCATGAAAAGGGCCAGGCCTGAAACTCTTTACTGAGCACACCCTCCGGACACTTGATATACCGTGTAGAGCAATGCATCTCCAAAACTAATATTGTAATAAATTGGATCTGTGTCTACGTGTGTGGCCCAACAGTGGACTGTTTGCGAAGATGTCCCAAAAGCAATACCTCCATTTCCAGAATCAACAGACCCCAATTTAGCATTCCCAGATCCCCTGAAATGAAACTTTCATTTTTTTCCCCACAACCATCATCTCCGGCAAAGCATTGCGAGGGAATTGGATCTGTCTCAGCACAACCCCTCTCCACTCAGATCTCATCAAGCGTGGGTTGGAGTCACCCCTCTCCCACGGAAATTGCTCTGAACGGCAGGAAAATGTACATCATTGAGGTGCCGACCAAAAACGGCTTCGCTCCCCTTCTCACACAGACAGCAGCCCCCCACTCAGCATTCGTCTTATAAATCCTTAAAAAGGGCCCTGACTCCAATGTATGGCAACACCATCAATATTGATGTGGGAGAAAGTTCTTCCAAAGCCGCCTCAGTCACAGAACATTAATATTGATAGTGTTGTGCACCAGCCCGGACGCTCGGTGTGACTCTAAAATGGTAATGGCATCTGGACCGAGGGTTAGAGGCCAATATCGTTGCTGAATATGGACATAGCTGTTTAGCTGCAAGCAGAACAGGAGGCCATGCCAATCACTGCGTCCTCTTCGTCAGCCTGACCAACCCAAGAAAGCTATGTCGGGGTTGCTGACAAACTTTGACTTTTACTTCATTTGATTTTATTCTTCCAGCGAACTTTCACATCGTGGACAGGCCCTGTGGGCTTACAGATGTTTTTTCATAAGGGGGATTCAATTAAGGTGTTGCATTATGGCACAGGCATTGACTGTGTCAGTGATTAATTTACCTTTTTTCTCTTGTGGAGTGCTTCTAAAGCACACATGTTACTATGCACATGGAGTGTTTAAAAGGAAACCAGTGCAAAGGTACTAATGGGCAGTTGAGGCTGGGTGTAAAACTGAATTAAGTGTCACAGAGACCAACATACGATAGAATAGCTTCATATTGTCATTGTACATGTACAGTAAAACAGTGGGTGCTTCAGACTAGCTGTGCAGGAAATTTAGATTTAAAGCATTAAAATCAGCCTAGTATAAAAACGGTTTTCGGTTTTATGGATAGTTTCATCCTTCATAACAACTGCACAGTAGTTACATTTTTATATCATTTTATTTTTTACACTAGACTGTACCCGTTATCCTTGTATGCGCTGGCTGTCCGCTAGGTCGTACCTTTTCTAATCCAGTTCCAGCTCCAAGCTGTTACTCCATTCATTAAAGCTGCTGTCCCTAAAATAATCAGGGGTCACTGTTGGCCTCCCTGGCTTTTTATTAGAACTTCATGTGCAGCACGTCTTTAAGCTCAGTTTTTAAAACCATATGATGCAACTGCAGCTTGAACACTCACAGTTTGCCACCAAATATTTGAAAAGTTCAAAAAAGCTAAGTGTGATTTCAATGCGTACATGAAGCTCAGGTAGGATCAGGAATTTTTCATATGAATCATTCAAACCACACAGCAGCATATTAATGACTAACCTTATGTTAAGGATGAATCACTTCAGATGTTCTCGTGTCTGAAGTTTGGTCCATTTTCAGAAATAAAAGAAATTTGAACCCAAAAACTACTACTAATGAACTAATACTAATAAAATGCTAATAACTACTAATGACATAAGACTCAAGACGCTGGCTGAAGTCATTGAACTGGACTGCTCCAATCTCTCTTTGGTGTTTTTACATAATTATTTGACAAATAGTAAGACTAAGGGCAGCACAGTGGCGTGGTGACTACCACTGTTACCTCACACCAAGAAGGTCCTGAGTTCGACTTTACCATCTCAGCAGGGCCTTTCTGTGTGGAGTTTGCGTGGGTTCTCTCTGGGTACTTTAACTTCCTCCCAAGTATTTGATTAGTCTGTTACCTAGCACTAATTAGAAGACATACTTAACCTACATAACCATGCACCTGCACAGTCTCTAGGTGCAGGTTGCTAATCCAACTTATTAACATTAGCGAACTTAGAACTGCAACTCCAGTCTAACGCGTCTAGCTCCAAATACAGCTTCAGTCAGAACACTAATGTTAAGACTTTAAAATGCACAATACAGAAACTAGTGGGCGAGTTTATGGATTTTATGCCGCTGTATCCTTTTTTTTTTTAGCATTTGAAGATGCAGACTGAATCATGATAAATGTAGAGTGCATTTTCTTCAGGTTGAGCCGTTCTAGGGCTCTAAAGTCATAACACTATGCCCTGATTTTGGCAATTTGTACTTTATTCTATTCTCCTTTATTTCAAGAATGTAGGAGTAGTTATGGCTTGGGAGAGCGGTCATCCTCAAGTCAGAAGTTTGGTAGTTCTATTTCTAGCTCATTCAGTCTTCGTGTCGATGTGTCTTCGGGCAAAATACTGAAATTCCTAAAGTTTACTCCGTGTGTCAGTGCATGTGTGTTGTATATATAAAAAGTGCTTTATGAATAGTTGAATGTGACTTTGTAGGGATGCAATATCCTTTAATGTTAATCACTAGACGACCCTCTGAAGAACATTTTACAGCAAATACCTGATTTAATCATTCACTGCATGATTTTATCAAACTTAAATAATTGATAGACATGCTTTGTTTGCATGTGACTTCAGTGCATTTACCTGTGATGCATACTATTAAATATACTGTGCTTTTCATAATAAGAAATAGCCCACTGGCCCCAATGATATCATGGCTCCATGTTGTGTCCTCTGTTTGTGCAAACATTAGATTATGCTGAGGTTGTTTTCTGGGTCAGTAAGTTAAATATTTCAGATGGTTTATTTTTAGCGCCGTCTGTTTCCACTTTGTGCATGCTCTGCACGTTTGCGTGTTTGTGTGTATGCGTTGGTGCATCTCTTGCTCTGTCTGCAGGCTGCATTTGACCCAGTAAGTCATCTTCACGTGCCCCTGGGGTTTATCAATTGAGTGTTGTATGCAGAAACAGGCCATCACAATTAGTGGCCAAATAACTGTTAACACCTCTGATAGGGTACAGTGGGGTAACAGAACTCTTGAAACATCACATAGATCTGTACAAAGCTACTTGTATTTATTGTTGTTCTGTTGCTTTCACCAAACTAGTGCAATCACAACGCACCTCGGTATAAAATATCCAGTGTGCTTAAAGCAGTGGGGAAACCAAATCCCATTAGATCACTTGTACATGGCATTGAACTGTCACGGTGCAAAGAGGGCACTGTAATTGCTGCACAGACGAGTGGTCATTGAACTGTAAAAAGCAGGGAGGGTTTTCCACAGATTATGAAAAACAGAATGATTGGAAACTGCCCAGAGGCAGAGCTCCCATGATAATTTCTGACCCTACCATGTATGTGGAATCAATGCAGGGCTCTGTTGTTGACCTTTGCTGTTCTCTGCAACAAATACCGTTGCTATGTTCTGTAAAGACAGCCCTCCTACAGTATCTCTCCTACTCCTTTCTTTTCTCTTCTTCAGCTAACCTTTCTCTGACTTTCTTTGTTTGTAGTTGCTTTGATCCTTTGATCTGTCTCACTTGAAACTTTGTGGAAATCAGGTTTTGTATCTCTCTGAAGTACACCTCTCTTATCTCTGTTCATTCTATTGTTTTTTTTTTTGGTTTGTTGGGTTTTTTGTGTATTTGCAGTGAAGGAAACAGTATTGTTTCTGTGGCTTAAAGTTCAGAACAATGTATTGATTGTGTTGGAATATTACTTAACAATTAGATTCTGCTATTGTATTTTTTATTACTGAACAATCTGAAAGAAAACACATAAATAAAAAGGAAAAAATGCTTTGGAGCAAATTTAAATGCAGGAGAATGACTTGATTTAAGGGCTTTTAAAAACACTATGGAGTTAAGTATGACAACACTGTATATTTGCAAAAATGTTTTAGCAGAAATGAGCATACATATGTTTTTAAAGGGCAACAGAAAAAGGTTGTTTGTCCCACATTTATTCTGGCATTCTCAGCACAGGTAATCCCTGAAGTCTAAATCATAATTTGTTACTGTGACTTTATAACACTAACTGTGCATGATTCAAAGGTGAAATAATCCTGGGTGTACATCTTAACCATTAACAATCTGAAATGAGTTCCTCCTGCTTTCAGGTCACCCTCCCTTTACACCAGCTTTCATCTCATTGGCTGTGCTTTAAAAACAGAAGGATGAACAGCAGTTAGGTTTCCTGCTGTACTCAGAGAGAGATTTGTGAGATACCTGAGATAGCGATGTTAGCAATATATTTATTCGCTCTTATCTGAGTTCGTGCACATCTAAGAGTAGAAAGTAACTCTCTGAAACAAGCATTAAGAGCAGTCAAGCTTTTGGCTTCCAGGGATTGTTAGATACATAGACTTACCTCATTTTAAAGTTTAAATATCTTCCTTTGGCCATTTGTTACAAATGCAGTGAAATAAACTGATATCAAGAAACCTCGAATGAAGCTGTCTGTTCTTAAAAGCCCTGTTTCTAAAGTAGTTCTAGCTGAGCAGTTCTTCTGTGAATGGCCTTGCAGCCGTTCCAGGCGATGCCACAGGGCTCCATTGTGCCTCTGCCAAGCTGTGACAGAACCATGTCCAACTTCTCACCTGCAGCATTGTGCACCCGGAGAGCTCAGTGCAGAATAATTGGGAGCTGAGATTCCAGGACAAGTTCCTTTTTGTCCATTTTGTGGGAATTACTGACCCGGAAGTGTGAGGTCACAGCTGTGGTAATTGTTGTTGGGTGATGCAGCTGTGTGTATCTGTCCCTACATGTGTGTTTGTGTGTGTATACTTCCATCTGTGTACTATTTTTTCTACATTACACAGGGTGTGTATGGACAGTATTAGCAATGCAGACTTTTTTTTAGATTGAGTTTTTCCCAGATTTGCTGCATCTGTCTTTAATCTGCAAAGATGGGAGCTGATTCTCTTTATGTGACATGCTACATTTTAAATTCAAGGAGAACCAGCAGCGAAGTAAATTTGTTCCACTAAATATGATGCGATGTACAACACAATCACTTCTTTATCCACTCAAAAGTGAACAGAATGATGAGAAATTAGACTCTTAATTATGGGGAAAATCAAAAACCGAGCCTGGCTCTTTTCCAAACGGTGTCTTCTCCATCTGCGCTACTGAGTGTTACTCTGCATGAAGTCACACTCACAGCAGTGAAGGACACTCCAGATTAAGGTTAAGGGTATAAATAAACAGGTACTGTGGGGCACACTCGCTTACTATTCATCATGAGCAGGAAACAGTATACTATAGACATTCACGGACTCCTTGACTTTATTGTTATTCATTTTTTCCTGCTCATACATGTAGATTAAATGCAGGATAACAACATTTGGGGTTTCTTTAAATTTCTTGCACTGTACAGTTAAATGTGTTGTTGTTCTGCACTTTTAAACAATTTAAACTGTTCCTTAACCTCATCCTTAATTCCTTATTGTACATTTTAGTTTCCTACACTTGTTTGATCTTGTCAGCACTGGCTGGATATTTGTTCACACTAGTTTGGCAGTCTTTTTTATGAAATAGTGGCATTTTCTCTGACTGTGTCCAACAAAAGACATACTAGTGATGCACAAGTGTCATCAAAATCCCAGCTTGTTACCTCTAGTGGCCCTGTTATACTATTAGCACCCTTATTCCTATTGTTCAGACTTTGGTGCTGTTAATGTGGTACCTGATGTCATTAAAACTCCCCCGTGTTTGAAATAAGTAGACAAAAGTGAATAATCTCCATGATTTGCATGTAAGCAGCTTTAACATACATGAGACACATTGTAAAGTTGACTTTTTAAAAGTCATGCATTGTTTGCATCCAGTTATTGGCTTCCTCACCTCCTTATAATTATATATGATTAGATTTCTTGGCACATTACTGCCACAAACTGTCAGTCTGAGGAACAGCACAAGGCCAACATCAGGATTGGGATCATGTTGTGCTCTGGTCTCATTATGTTTGATACAAAGAAAACAGATTGTCCTAGCAAAAACATCGTTTGATGACATTACCAAGAGTCAAAAGGGTTATAGAATACCTTTAAATACCTTTCATTTCCACACTTTGGCAAAGTTTGAAAATTGATCCATGAAGACGCTGCAGCCAGCTAACTGTTTGGCATAAGATGGATGGCCAAAATCCCTGTTTGAGGAACTGGTGTGCCATCTGTAAAAGAGAAAATGGGGCCAAAGTAACATCATACAACAAAAAAATAAATATACATAGACATATTCCAAATGATGAACAGATTAATTAATAATTATGGTGGTTTATGTGTTAAATCTACACAAATCAGAAAGTGTATAGATGGATTAGTGAAAAGTTTTCTATGAGAGCTGCATGGTTTTAACACAGTGGAGAGGTGGGTGGGCAGAGACAACCTCAAACTAGCCTCTCTCCAGGCCCCAAAGCATGGGACACCCTGGTTCTGTAGGTGCATGTGTACCACTGATGATATTGCTAAAGGTCTGTAGGTCTGGAAACAGACCACAAATCAACAGTAGGGCAAGTAGAAGCTGTCAACAAAAATTATACACATGCAATTGAAGCCATCTGTTAGCACAAAAATGTTGCTTGACGATGGAAACTTCTTGGACCTGGACGCACTGACCCCTCTTTGGCCCTGGAGGTGAAACCCCATCCCAGGTCAGGATAGCTGCTGCTGACACCAGCCTCCCCCCTGTCAGTCTACATGTAGCCTGGGTGTTCACTGCCTGATCTCCTCAGCAGTTGCTTGCATTAGCACGGCTTCGGGACACCACCACCTGTCATGACCTAGGGGAAAACTAAATACCGCTTTATTTTTAATTTCAACATTTTGCCTATAAACAAGCATCTCGCTATATGAGTGAGGCTTTGCTCTAGAGATGTTTACAGTAAAAATCTGATTTTACTTGATTCAAAAAGATCTGTTCAAAATCCTGTACTGAGAAAAAGACACGATTTTCTAGGTATAGACTAATCCACTTTACATTATGGGATCAGGGTTTAACAGGGGGTATTGACCCGTGGATGGGTCAGTTTACCTCGAGCTGTCAACAAAGTTGCCAGGTCACTGCCACTGACAGGCAATCTCTGTGCTCTGTAAAGTAATAATGGAAAAAATGCTCAAAAAAAAGGAACCACTTTTTGAAAGGTTTCATCACATGATAAATCTGACCAGCCAAAACTATTTAATTTTGATCTACAGTGACCCTTCCCTGTGCTATAGAAGTGGGAAATTAATTTCCCCACAGAGCTACAAGTACATGTTGGTATATGTTTTTCCTTTATTTTGACACCTATCTGAATATTACAGCTGCATCATGTTAAAATGTGGTGATTAAGAGCAGTGTTTATAAAGGCTGAGGTACTCACAACATGGTGCCAGAAAACAGTAACAAAAGAAAAACAAGGTAATTTTCTGCAGCAGAACCATCGTGATTACACCGAAGACAGAAAGGAAGAGGGATACTGATGTAGCACTCTCATGTTAATGGACATAATACATTACACAAAGGCTATTACGCATGACTGGCAATTTGAAAAGGGCATAATGTAGCGCAGTCAGAGGATTTTAGCTTAGTGCAGTTCACAAAACAAGGAAAAAGCTTGAAAATATACATTTTTATAGTTTCTGGTTTTTTTTTTCATGGATTCTGGGATTAATTCAGTTAAAATATTCATGATATGGTGCATATTTAAAAACACTTTGGTATTAGTATTGTAGCCTGTGGATCCACCGGGCATTTTCCCGGTGGGCTGACAAAATTTTGGGCCATTGGCCCGGCCCGCTGTGCACCGGCCGTACAAGCACTGACAGCAGCTCATTGGCTCATTTTTATTAGTGACACTGTATTCTCCAATCTGATCTCTTAATACGAACGGCCTCTACCCTGCCTGCACTGTGCACTAACACAGGTTGCAGAAAAGGTTTAATGTGGAAAAAGGTGGAGCTGAAAATCTGAGAAAAAACAATAAAAACTAAAAATAGATGCAGCAAAATGTGTCAGATTAACAGACATGTTAGCTGTAGTAACAACAACAACTAGTAACCTCACAGTCACTGTAGGCTGCTGCTGCTGGCACCAGCTGTGGAGAAGTGAGGGAGATGAAATTAATGCAGTACGAAAATAGATGAAGGGACATAATCAGGAAGGGAGAGAGTCAAGAATTCAGGTAAAATGAGCCACTGCTAATAGCAAAAGTCTAGCTTTTAATTATTGTCACATGCCGCAGTGCAACTAAGAAATAACCTGAACCAGATAACTGTACCAACCTGATTAAAACCTGTTTCAATATGTGTAATCAAACAAAATGAAATATATACTTAACATGTGTCTGCATTATCTATATAGCATTTAAGGTGGGCCACCTGGACGGAAAATGCCAGGGCTCTGACACACACTGTCAGTCTATAAACAACAGGGTCTCCCGGCCATACCTCCAGGGATGGCTCGGTGACCTTTTCACATACAATGTGTGTAGTCGCACAAGTAACACAACTTGTTCTGGCAGAACTGATGGCCTCCAGGCTGGACACCAGCATGAGGTCCATGTGTGACACACACACACACACACACACACACACACACACACACACACACACACACACACACACACACACACACACACACACAGACATGCTGTCACTGTCATCTCTGCATCTCTGGCTGACACACTCTGTGACCTTAGAGGAGACCAATGTTAATGCAAAAGACAAGAGATCAATGGGAAACAACTGTCTTAATAACCATGTGCACGAGTCTGAAATGCATAATATCCTTATGCTCATTAGATCTAACTAATATAATGTAATCTACGGTTGTCTAGACCACACAAACCCTTACAGTTTAATTAGCTTTGAATATTGTTGAAAAATGTGTGTCTGCTTCTATCTTAGGAACGCAGCCACAGTAATCATTTTGAATTGTTAGGTTTTTATTTTTGTTACTATAATTGTGTCGATGGCAGTAATGTTATTGCACATCTTAGATTTATTTCTCCACTATAGAGAAATATGTGCCATATATTTGTCTAGTACCATAGATATCTGAAATGCTACACTCTAACAGTAAAGTGTTAGACTTCACAATTTTAAAAATGAAGCCATAAAAATTAATTTCTCATTCCTGGTGGACTCTTATTGCCCATCCTACTTAATTATTCACATTTATTCTTATTTTTTTTAACATATCTTTTCTAAAGTTCTTAATTATCTTGTTTTTTGTGTTTTATTGGTAAATCGTATGACAAAATAACTTTTATTTACATTATTTTCAACATTTAGCTTTTTGTAAAGTATATATTTTGTGTTTTCATTAATAAATAGATCCTAGGTGCATTAAGATACACTGACATTACAAAGATGTGGGATTAAATGATAGGTCAATGTTTTAATTAGAAAAAAATGAGGTTTAATCCAGTGTCTGTTCAGGTGTGTGCAGCGAAGTACAACTACTTCACATGTACAAGTAAGACAATGTAATTGAAAGCCATAATTCAATGGATGTTTATGTATTTTTGACTTCCTTAAAAAACATAAAATCAACCTTGCAGGCTGACAGAAGAGGTGAGTACACCAGGAAAACAGCTGACTCAGACTCATCTGTAACAAAAGCAGAACAAAAAGCAACATTTTAAAAACAGGTGGCTGGGAATGCAGTTATTTTAAGCTCTTGCACTCTGAGTGCTGTATTTGTGCATGTTAGGCTTCTCTGTTTCATGGGTAGATGTTGAGATGGCAAATACTAGAAAGCTGAAAACGCTCAGCGCTCAGCCATAAAAGCTATAAAAATAAAAGAGTTCTGAGACATTTTACTGAGCGTGAAAGCCCATCATTGTCTTTTGATTTTCCTGCAGAGCTGACCTTATCTGAAGCAGCTGGTATGAACATTAGTTAGTCCTACCCCCGGTTTCGTTAGTCTTGGAGTGATGGCACACAGATGGGATAAAGCCTCGATCGCCATTGGATTATTAAGGTTTAAATTCCAGACAGTTTTTATTTGCCCACAGGGATATTAACTCCGATAAAATTAACTAACTAATAATTTTTTTTTCTTTACAAAATAATTTTAAGACTAATCTGCCAAACCCATCTTGTCCTGATTGCCTTTCTTCCTTTTTATCTCCTTTCGAAACACTTTGCTGTGCTGCTGAGTGTTACTATTCAAATACACTTGCACTGCCTCTGCACTATAACCAAGGACATTATTTCTGTCTCTGGAACAGCTCTGCCTCTAAGAAATGTTTGTATAACTGAGATGCCAGTCTGCCCTTCGACAGCCACCATCAGGATGCCCTTGACCTGCCAGCTGCTCAACTGGAGCTGGACACCAGCCTGCAGTCGTGCACTGTGGTTGTACCGAGCAGCTCCCTGGAGTGAATTTGTGTAAATGTACCACTGCCAGGTATAGTGGTCCTTAAAATGAGCATGCATGCTTGAGAAAGCTGTTCTCCGGGTAAGGGTTGAACTTGAATTACCATTTTCTTTTAAGGTCCATTTGTTGGAATATATACCTCCACTTTCGTCCTCAAGTTGAACCTCCGGGATATAAAATCTGTCATTAGAGGAAAGTCTTATTTTGCCAGTCAGCTGAATACAAAAGTCAGGTCACTTCTTGTTTCCGAGAGTAAGGTGAGTCACTTGTATGCTGTAAGAGGAACCCTTTGATATATTGCCACATTTTCTTAAAGTTTGCTGTCTGTCAAACAGAGAAAGAGAACATACCACAGAGCACATGTCACAGAGTAATTTTAATTCAAAATATTCTAACCAAAATTATTTATCATTTATATATTTCTCCTGTACTTCTTATCTAATGTAGCGCCAGCATTAAACGTCAAAGATCTGAAAATAGTGGGAAAGAAGATTATTTATACATATCAGTTTTAATTAAGTAGCAATAATCTGATGCAGAATGTAATTTTTATAAGTGTTAAAACGCTACCAACAGGTTTTAATCAAGGAAAACAGAAGGTTTTTTTCTACCCTGAGCTATATTCATCACTCCTCTTCCTCCCTGTCTCTGTCTGTCTGTCTGTGTGCTGGGCAGAAGACAGAAGTGGGATCATTATATGGTGTGGTGGCCTGTCCATGACCCCACAGTGGAGTGCTGTGCCCTACTGGGTGTGCCACGGGGGGTGGTGGTTAAAGAGCCAGCGCAACCTCTGAGATGTCTGGTGGAGTGTTATGTTATATGTGCAAAAATGTGTGTGTGTACTTTTTTTTTTGTTTACACGTATATTTGTGCGTGCGGATCACACGTCTTTACGTTCAGTGTGTTACTTTTCTACAAGTTCACAAAGCCCTATGGAATAACATGTACCAGCTAAAAAAAAAGGCATGCAGGGTGAAGGTCACGGCTAACGTGCGTGCAGTGAGGATCAATATGTGGATGTTTGGGGTTGTTTTTGTGCCTGTGTGCAAATTAAGTGGAACTGGAATAGTTTTAAGAGGATTTGTTTACGCTACAATGATGATGAGGATAGAATTATTGCTGGGTAACACTGTAAAGTGTGTGCGCTTATTGTCAGCTTGTACTGGATGTGTGTGACTGTTGTGTTGTGTGTGTGTCTGAGTGAGCATCATTCTGTGGGCTAGCTGCCGCAGTTTGTAGCTCCCAGGGAGATCTGTGATGCTCAAGTTTAGGGTTCATCTTCAGTTCAGAGAGAGGTTCAACTGCCGGTCAGCGGGCCACTGTTAAAGCTTGTTCTATCTCTCTGCTTTGATTCCCTAATACCAACACCCCCCCAACCCCAACACCACCACCACCACCACTGCATACTTTCTCTCTCCCTTTCTGTACATGCAGCTCTCTGTTTTATTCAAATTCCTCCCCTCTCTGTTTCTCTTATCCGATAATTTGCCTTCTGTTTGAACCAGGTTGAGGGCCAATCAGTGGGCAAACTAGCTCAACAAAAACAAGATGATGCATTTTGTTAGGCTACCTTCTTAGCTGAGATCCTAAATGCTGCCAGTTTGCTTCATAAGGCGATAGTCCAGATTTGCCTCGTCTTAATATAGCAAATATGGCTCTTTAAGAAAGCAAATATGTGCGGGTCTCATGCACAAAGTCCTTCACTGCCAAGTTATTTGGTAAATTAAGTGTATTTGTTCATGCCTTAACATGTTTTCACTCTGACTTGCCCTTTTCGGTACATAAAGCATAAGCATAAAAGCAAAGTGCTTTTCACCGAAAGCCAAAGGTTTTGATTTGTTGGCTTGAATTGACTCAGCATTAATCCCTTTTTTCAGGTCATTTATCCACATCATACAAATGGACCTGAAAGCTTTTGTTTTGGTTTTATGATTGGAATTTTGATGAGGACATACAGTCCTTTTCTGCTTCACTAACATGTGCCGTGAGCCCGATGACCGTTATGTCTGCAAAATTTAATCAGAAACCCCTTTGTCTCTCATTACAGGAGCTGACCTCAAACAAAGTGCAGCTGAGAGTGTTGAGACTCGATTTGTGGGCTGAGCCACGTAAAGTGGCTGACCGGAGCTGGCTCACAAGATTAAAGCCAAATGGAGCAAATCACTTTAAAATACTGCGAAACATTAAAATCTATTCAACTATGTGTTCTCTACTTATCTCTACTGATTCTGTTTTTCACTTTGCAGGGTGTGCTTTGTTGGTGTCAGAAGCTGAACAGGTGTTGCCCTTGTTGACTTTATCGGTAAAACAGACTGGTTTTCACCTATTTCTCCTCTTGATGTTAACGCAGCTTCTGCCCAAATGCAACCGCTCTATGTGCAATAACCAGGTTCATTATTTCACAGCAGCTGTTTCCAGTCTGAGCAGAAATGTTCGGACAATTGCCGTTATCTCAGACCCGAACACAGAATAAAGATTTAATCAAGACTATTGTTCCAAAGCATATAACATGAGAGCACTTACAGAACAGGACCCAATTAAATCATTTTAATTGGTCAGGTGTTTTAGAGATTACTTAAGACAGACGACCTAGGTGCGTTTGAATGCAAAGCCTTTTGGAGATTATCTATTATGTCCTGACATTTAACCTGTCATCTGGCCTTTTCTTTTGGACAAATTGAGCTCCACTATGTTGCTCTTGGGTGAATTTTATCACCACCCCTGCAGCTGAAAAAGTACTCAGTGAAGAACAAAAAGGAAAATCTAAATTATGTGTCTGTTTCTCTTGTCAGTAGAAATGCCTTCCTTCTCTTGAATAGAAGAGAACTAGAGGTCTCTTCTGGTGCTTAACAAGTTTTCTAAAAAAAAATCCAAAACTTTTGTTGTGAGCAAATTTGCATAGAAACTATTTCCTTTCTATTGAACTACACCTGCAAAAATCCAGAGGTTAAGAGGTCCCTGGTTGTGACAAGATGTTTTAGCCCACTGGCTTTCATCCAAGAGGGATAATGCCAGATTGAGGGGGTGAGAGACAGGGTAAGAGTTTACCACATGATACAGCCAAGATGTGACAATGGACAAAACAAACCCAGTCTCACATTATTGGCTTAGTTAAGATGAGATGCTGGACTCTTAATGCAGCGCACTGTGGCACTAGTGTGCAAAACAAAGAGGGAATCATACAAAATATTCAATACACTGGTTTATTTTCAAAGGTAAGATATACAAACAACAACAACAATAACAATGCCCACCAAAATATAATATACATTTTGGCATGATTTTGAGTTGACAATTTTGAATTTTAATGAAGCATAACATTACATCAGCCAGGGCGAAACGTCATCACAAACCAGCTGATTTCAGTGCATGCCAAAATCAGCTGACGGCTCAGCTACACATTCATTTAGCAACCTAAATGCTAACATTTGACATTGGTTCAACTTAAGTTGCTTTAATCTGCAAACTGCTTTGCAACCTACACCCACAAGCTAGTTCTGACTTAATGTCAGCTACACCACTGATCATTGATGTTTGGTATATCCTTTGCTCGTGCTGCAAACGATTTTTAAAATATTGAAAAAAAAGATTATTGATAAATTATTTTATGATAATTGTGCGGACAGACATGGAAACTTTATAGGGAGATTTCTTTAAACATACATTTTTAGTTCAGAATGAATATTTCAGAGTTTTAGGCATGCAGATTTTAGACAACATGCAAACATTATTCCAAGTCATTAATTCGACCACCTCTATGCACAGGCAGCATTTTGTGGGGTTGGATCAAACTATGGGCTCAGCATTGGCACCTGGCGATGGCGTTGAAGCCATCTTATCAGAGCCCAACCTCTGCTGCCTCTGCTCTTTGGCTCCCACCGTGATATCGTATTGCTGAGTCTCACTTTGCATGAGAAATCGAAGTGCTGTCCTGTTCTTTATGGCTGCTGCCCGCGACCTTTTTCAGCCCAGCGAATTAACCTAGAGGCGTATCAGCTGCGCTGGCCCTTTTCTCCTACAGCCCGTCCTATTAACTGAGTGAGCTGCACGGTGAGGGTCACACTTAAGTAACCTTATCTTGTAATTGGGTTCAAGGTTAAGTGACCCTGGAGCATGGAGGTCTGGGGGTTAAGGTCACAATGTCAGGCAGAAGGGGGAACTTTTAATCACTGATGGGGCTCCAAATCAAGACCCGGGCTTCTGCTATCTGGGTAAGCCTGACCTGCCACCCCCGTCCCCTCAAGCCTCACCCTCACTCACCCATGTCCCACACAAAGATGTCCATGCACACTGGAACAGGATGGAGTTTAGGGGGGTCGCACAGAGCAGTTGCCAGGCAACCCATATTTAAACCAAGGTCTCACAAGCTTTTAACCTTAGCGCAAATCGATATAGACAGCAATTGGTCTAATATTCATCGAGCAGATGGGAAAATTAGGTGCAAGTCTGCCTGCAGGAGAGGAGACATGCTGTCCACCCAACAGTCACTGCATCGTTCAGTATACTCAAACTGAATGTTTCTGCAGCGAAAGAAAGGTTTAGAAAGGATGACAGCATGAAGAAGATGTGACATGCTTTTTACTAACGTGGCATCTCATCGGGTTATTTTCTTTTTCTCCTAAATTGTCTTTCTTTTCATCATGCATATGACTTTTCTTACATCGCCCCTTGTTTCTCCCTCTTCTCTGCTGTTACAGCCTCATTCATTTTGTATTTCAGCTTTCCTGTTGAGATTCTATGAGATATCCAAGTTGTTCTTTTTTTCTCTAGGTGAAATTTTGCTTTTTCACAAAAATTCAGAAAGGATTAGCAATAAATCTGAGACTAATTAATATCTAAAACCCCCCTCATTTTTACGTGTTTTAGTTTTCGGTTCATTCTGCAAAATTGCTTTGTGAGTATCAGTCAACTGCTCTCTATACAACATTTCACAGCTGTCTTTAAATTTTTCTCAACCACACACTCGTCCCTCCTTCCCTCCCATACCTCTCACTCCCTGTCTTTTAAAAAAGGAGATGGATGACCACTGATGGAGGGGTTCATGCAGCGTGACCCACAGACCTATCCATTGCCAAGGGCGAGGAAATCGCCCAGATTAAAGAGCTTGTAAATAATGGCCCATAAACATCTGCCTGTTAGTTTGGCCAATCCATCTCCGTCTCCCATCTGGTCCTCTCTTTCTCTCACACTCACACTCTCTTTTGATTTCCTCACTGTGAATGGTCCACAGGGCAAATGCATCATCAGACCAAAGTCAGTCATATTCCAGTACAAACAAACACTGAGACTGACCCTGGGGTCAGGTACAGTTCACATCCCCACCAGTCGATGCACCCGTGACTCAGCCCAAAGATAACAACACAGAGGATTAGCTTTGTTTTCTTTCCTTGGATTTCCTGTGTATGTTGTTTTGTTAGAATAGCTCATATGGTAAACGTGGATGCATGCATGTATTTATGTGCAACTAATTATTACTGCATGATTACAGTTATTTTTTTAGTCCGCCCTACTCTTTGCCAAACCTTGACTGGAGGCCTTGTTAACAGGGTTTCATTAGAACCCCACCCTAATTAGTAATTAGGTATTGTTAATGTCTGGATCCCAACATCTGCCTCAAGGACTGACCACTTCACTCTCAGTTCACGATGCAATCTGGCTCGAGCTGTGTGAATAAATCCCCAGCACAGATATTAACTACCTCAGATGTGGCCCAACTGCAGGTGGCAAATTAGACCAAACAAAGGGCAGATTGCCCACAGACTGAGGCTGCGTTCCAGCCGAAAACCCAGTAAATGCTTTGCCTTTTCTGTTGCATACAAGTTCTGAACAGTTTCCCAGCTGATTCAAACATTGTGTTTTGTATTTTTGTTCAGCAGGGACTATGTCAAAACAGGCACAAAACACCAACAGCTATTTGAATTTTTTGTCCAGTCTTTATTGGGCGGGTAAACAGCTCCCTGTGGTACGTGTATGCTAACAGCAGTTGCAAAGGCCATTGATGCTTTAACAAATAAGTCAGCGAGGCTCGCATTATACTGAGCATTTGATTTTGTTTACAGATGTGCCAGTGGGTCTGTGGGGTTGTACTCAAGCACACCACTGACCTAAACGCCAAGGCAATGCTTGGATGTTACAACAATGACAATGATAACATGCTAATCTTTAGCAGGTGTTACATATTTTGGTTTATGGTTTTCTAACATCTGCTGTCTAACACGTAACACAGTATAACTGAGGGCGATTGCAGTTGATGGCATTCATTTTGCAGGTGTTTGTGGATCATAAACCAATGTGGGCAACATGAATGTCTGCTCCAAAGTTCACACTAATCCTAACAGATCATTGTAACACAATGCTGCAAACACACGGGTGTTTTACAGTGATATAGCATTATCTGATATTACAGTTCAGCCTATTTTAAAAGTGTTTGTTTGTAATCACTTATTGCAAACCACAGTATCCTTTTTGTAAAATGTAAAATAAGTTTCAGTTAGCTGCCACTACAACCTCAGCATTGCAGTGTCACAAAAGAAACTCATTAACATTGGGGGCCACAGAGACACACTGTCATCCTCAGTGGGACCAGTAAAACTCCCCTTTCTGTCAGTGTAAATAGGTTTAGCTGCACATTTAATCTCAGTAACCAAAAGAAGTGCAATTTCAACAGCACGCCTCCGTTTTACTACATGATAACGAAATGCTGCTCTGATGTTCTGGTAATTTACTGCCCAGAGAAAAAAATCTTATCTATTTATTTTACTGTGGACACATCATAAAACACTGAAAGTTGTGTTGAAAAAAACATAATTTTTTCTGTCATTGTTTATCTATTACACTGTGGAGTTGGAAAAGCTGTTAATTTGATCAAAATACAGTTAAAAGTCCAAAATGTATGCCCTCCACCTTTTCCAAAGGTGTCCAGTTTGCCGGGCTGATTCTGGCCCGCAGGCCTTACGCTTGACAACCCTATAATAGAGTAAAATCACATCCAAAGTCCTTTGACAACCATCTATGACTGCATCTGTGTTTGCAACAGTTCATGAGATATTTTATACTGGACCAAATAACCAGCCAATATTTGTTGCTGCTAGTGTGGTTGAAATTAAATACAAAGCTATAAATTAGTGGACGGTGTGTGAGATAAAATTTGCATAAAATACGTGTCACCTTACATCAGTGCCATGTGCATGTGCGTGCACACACATGCAGTTATTGTGCTTACACTGGCAAAGCAGCTCATTGGCATTGGAGGGGAGTGGTGTGGAAGTAAATGTGATCTGCAACGCATGCAAAATTGAAAATGAGTGAAATGCAAGCTTGGAGAATCATCAAATAATGTATTGATCTCACTGAACTTCTTAATTGTAAAAGAAGCAATCTTTTTTTTTTTTTTTTAATGGCTCAGCAAACGGTGTTCAACTCAGTATTACATGTTAAAGACACTTTTTATCTGTCCTGTGGAAGAACAGTTATCTGACCTAGGCTAAATACATAATCTAGAATTAGATGTTAATTTCTGTTTTACTTCTGTTAAGGAGCTTAACAGGAACCATGAAACCATGTTTCACAAACACCCCTCAGTAGTTTTAGAAGAGCCAGCCACTTATCATTCTGCTCTCTGACAGTCAATGTCACAATTGACAGCACACACTTACCTCAACAAGACTTATAAGTTTGAATGGGAGGCAGATTTTCCAGGCAGGTGAGCTGCAACTAAAGCTTCATGATCTCACATCACTGAGGGGGACACTGTCCTTCACTTCTCAAATGAGCCCTCTAACCTCACACTGTCAAAATGACTGATATGGCATCTTAGCTCTGGGTCTCACCCAAGGTAAGGTGTCCAATGATGACATCTTATGTGTCTTGCCTTTATTCAGCTCAAAAACTGCACAGTATTCTGCTCCAGATAGTTTAACTTTTTTTTGAAACGTCATCCAATTTTTCATTGTGAAGCTGCTTTCTCCTCCAAAGCCCCATCTTCTCACTTCCCTCTTAAAGTCATGCTTAGCTTCAATTTATGAGGTGCCATTCGTGACCTAGTGAGTGACCCCACACCTTAAACACATTCCAAAGGAGCTAACACATTTATTTGGCAGATAAATCATTGCTTACCCAATGCTGGTTGTGTGCAAGGTCACAGTTGTGGAAGGGGATAAAAATGAAATTATAGAGACAGTAGGTCAAGCTGAGTGCCAATATCAACGTCCTATGTGTTGGTGCTCATAAACAGTTTAGAAAGAGGTTTGATCCTCCCACTCTTTTCTATGGATTTAAACAAATGAAGCTAACAGCGAGCAGGTCATGGTCGGTGTCCTGTTGTAGAACTGAGCTTCATACAATAAACGACTACCGTATTGATCTTGATTTGACTGCACGAAGCAAAATTAACACATTAATTCCTGACACAGGCCCATTTTGAATTTTCTCCTGCCCAACAGTCAATGTGACTGAACAATGGACTCTAACAGTAACTCTTTAGTCTGTTTCATATGAGAGCTATATATAGTTGTAATATAAAGACATGTAAAAAAAAAAAAAAAAACTCCAGATATTTTAATTAATGAAATTACAGGAGATATATATGTAATCAGGCACATAACACATAATTTCCAGCTGCAGCTAGGGCTGGCTCTTGAAAACTCCCAGTTTCAGCCTTATTTGCATTTTTCACCTTGGCTCTCTACCATCACCTGTCTTACTGATTAATATTTTTCTCGGTTGCCATAACTCTGGTACTCTGATGATTTTCTAATGCCAGTGCTGTTTCCTGCCGTGACTCAACTACCCCAACTTCTTTCTCAGTCATGAAGCAATTTCTGCCCTTCAAGGGAGCTCTGTACTCTATAATTGTTTGTAATAAATGGTTGGTTGTTATAAAGCGTCTCTGACTGAACTGTGGGAGGAGGTGACTAAGAGTTTGATATCTAACACATTACAGTTGCTGTATAAACTGCACTGTTTTTCAGTTGTTGTTCTTAGGTTTTTCTCACAAGTGAGGCGATTGATCTAAGACGCTGTTCACAGAAGGTGGGCCTGGCCCAAAGCAAACACCTCATTATTATTTATTTGACTCTTAATGTTTACACAATTTACAAAATGAACACTGTGTTCTATTTAATAACATTTTAAACCAGCGACTGTCGTACATCAAGTAGACAGTAGGGTCTTTCCCCCATAGACTATCTCTTTTATTTGTGTAACCAAAGCCCCCCACCCACCCTGTTTGGCCATTTAAGGCACTTCCATTTTGGCTTATTGGACCTTAAAGTACTCGCTGTATTTAAAGCAAGTCACAAGCTACATAATGGGAGTGATCGTGGCTCAAGAGTTGGGAGTTCGCCTTGTAATCGGAAGGTTGCTGGTTTGAGCCCCGGCTTGGACAGTCTCGGTTGTTGTGTCCTTGGGCAAGACACTTCACCCGTTGCCTACTGGTGGTGGTCAGAGGGCCCGGTGGCGCCAGTGTCCGGCAGCCTCGCCTCTGTCAGTGCGCCCCAGCTATAATGTAGCTGCCATCACCAGTGTGTGAATGTGTGTGTGGATGACAGGTTGTGTAAAGCGCTTTGGGGTCCTTAGGGACTAGAAAAGCGCTATATAAATACAGGCCATTTACCATAATCATCTAGACTTCTTTCCATAGCATTTTCTTCTTGTCATCATTTCTTCTCTTTAGAAATTTTTGAACTGATACTTGATTGTGAGCTTTACAAGACTGCTATGAAGCAATGCTAATTGAAAAAGACATTGTTTCCTTGTCATAAGCACAGCATTACCCATGATAGTAACTGGTTGCATAATTATTATGCAATACTTTTTTTTTCTCGAAGTCCCATGCTGTGGTTTGCGTGCTGTGGTAAGCTTATTCTGACACTTGTGAAAGTAGATCATCCTCTTCCAGGGACAGAATGACAAAGCGAGTAATCCTATAGCTTTATACATTATCCTGTGCTGGTAAAAACCCTAGACTACAAATAGTGTTATGTCTGAATGATTGTACCATTCTCGGTAGAGCTACAGATCAAGATCTACATGCATGAATCCACCTCACCTCATTCTTCCTGGGTGGCGGTTTGGGGCGGGATCACCAGTGAATGCTAATTTGATTTGTCTGACCAATCACCCGACAGCATGGCTTATCCATGACCTCTGAACCAGTGAGTTTTCCAGTTGGCTGATCACCCCGACAACCTTCACTTGACCCGCTTTAGCCTGCATGGTAAATGGTATACTTGGGGGAGGGGCACTGATCAAACTGGGTCAGTGCAGCAGAAGCTGAAGCCCAGTAGCATAACTCAATTTGGGAATGTCCAAGTAACATGATGTCTGAGAAAAGAACACATTTTTATTAATCTGATTAAAAGAATTTCAAAGTGCAAAACTGCAAAACTATAAAATGATTACACATGAGACTAATATTAGTGATTTAAAAACAAATGTTAAAGAAGATTGGATATTTTTGCCATATGACATGCTGCAGACATCATGCGGAAAGTCCTGTTTAAATGCCAGCATGCTTCTAGTTTACGTACAGCCACAAGCAGCAGTTAATGACCAATCTGTAAACTTATCAGCTAATCAGCTGACTCAGCCTCTGGGAGAATGGCTGGAGAACAAAGAGTAAATATCCATTTCAAGACTTTCAGAATGCAAATAAAATGTAATAAAAGGCTAAATTGTTGTCAGACACTAGCTGATGGTTTCCAGATTCAGCAGAGACTCTGGCCAGAGTCATCCCTTGCACCTGATTTGTACTGGCCCTACAAAATGTAGCCTCAAAGCTAAATCCCCACCATGCATCTGATATTAAATGCATTAATGTAGTTTTTGTTTTCCTTTTTGTTTTACAATTTGTTTTGTTCTTTTTCATTTGCTCTTTCTGTTTGTTTTCAGTCATTTTTTCACAATAAAAAAAAGTTTTAAATACGCCCCTTCACAGAGGTCCCTTGCAAACCTCCACATATGATGAACTGGGGGTAGCAGACACCTTTCATTATTGCCACAACTTAATGTACATGTCAGCATCTGCATAAAAAGCAAGAATCTACTGCACAAAATACAGAGATGTCTACTGAGGCACTGGAAATGAGAACTGGCTGATGCAGGCTACGGTTAAAGCTACAATATTTTTTCTATTTGCAGAAGACTGTACTGAAATAGGGGAACTGCTGCATCCAACTAAAAAATACCAAAACATAACCATAACAAAAACACATTATATAGGCACACAATTGTAAGCACAGACAAAACAATGGATGTGTTCGAGGATGTGTATAATCCTCTGCCCGGTATCGCTGATGATCGCAGGTATACAGTAAGAGGGATTTCCTGGTCATAACTCCAAAGCCCTGAGAAAGGACGCACGGCTTTACATGGAAATGCTGCGATCAGAGTGCTGGCACTCAATTAGCTACTGTTGTGGGTGGGGGTGGAGAGTGAGCAGAGGTCCAAATCCTCTCTTGCAGGCCCAGCTGGGGGGATTAAGAATGGTTCCTGTCCCGTGGCTGACCTCTTCAAAGCCTGTGCAGATGTCTTGATCCCCCCCCACACACACCCACACCGCACTCAAAAAAGCCCTCTTCTTTAAGCTTTCCCTCGACTTCTCAACCAAAACAAGCACTCAGGTGACACCTCTTATCACCCGGTGTTTGTGTATCTAATATCTCATCTGCTCCCACATGTATCTTGCTCATCAGTTCATATTCAATTCAATTCAAAGATGCCTTTTTTGCCCGGGATGCAGACATTACATTACTAAATTAAGCATATAATATTTTATATACAATTAAGTAAAATATAACCAAAAATGTAGACTTGCAGTTGAAAGGATGCGAAAAGAAATAATTAAAAACAATATAAACACTGAAAATATGGAATTTTTTTATGTATACAAACATATTTAATGATAGGGTTGTTGTTTGTTGTTATTTTTGTGTGTACAGTAAGAATGGCCATGATTGATTTCCACTTCTTACAGTGGCTGCACATTTCCAGGGTTAAACTGTTGAATAGTTTTTATTTTCATTTCCTATCAGTTGGCCTACCCTGAGCTTTCTCTGCCTGTTTCTGTCACAGCTTGTGTTTGGGAACTTATCACAATATCAATTGGGTAATTAAGTTGGAGACAACAAAGATGGACGGGCTGGGAGGCTTTTTTGGGGGGTTTTTTTGGAAGTTTACTTTACTTATAGGTAACAACAAAGTTCTGTGTGATACAGCAGAGTAATCCAAAACACAATAAAATCCTAAGAGCAAATGAATTGAAAATAAATAAATAGATCTAGCAGCCAAAAACCATAAGAGGAACTCAAGAACAAGAAGCAGCTGACTAAATACACACACCAGGGAGTGGGAAAATAAGATATGGGTGCACTCGAAGTAAAACGGAACAAAGGAAGTAAAAACACAGAAGAAAACAAAAACTAAGACCTCTACAGAAATCCAAGGAGAGTGAGGAATTTGGACTGAATGTAAGAAGCATGAAAAAAATAATCAAATATCAAAAACACACAGATGATAAGCACAAGCAGTGGCAGTATTGGGTAGTTTTCCTTGTAACACATGGTTTCACTTCACTCTGAAGAAGTTCTTCTATCTTCTGACTTTTGCTATCTCTGCAGCAGGGGCTAAGGTAAAGGACCAAGCACAAACATATTTGGACACTGCCCCCGGTGGCAGTACACAGCTACAACATTGAGACAATGGTTTGCTAATGTCAGCAAAGGACAACAAACACACAACCATCACAGGCTCTTAAGAGTCTTTCTGCAGGAGGACGATTCCTTTCTTTTCAGTGAGTTAAATTTTAATTCTCTCTTTTGAAAAGGGTATTTAAAAATGTAATGGGAGTCAGAACTTTCAGTGTTCTGGCCCCTCTTAAAGATTAGGGTATAAACTTTCATTACTGATAAAGTTTATTGTTAGGATCGGCTCAGGTGACCCTGAATCCTCACTTAGTTCAGCTGCTATAGGCTGGGGGCTTCCTATGACACTCAGAGTGTTTCTTCTTCACTCACATTTCACTTTCACTGTGCCTCCCTGAGCCTGGTTCTGTGGTTTCTTCTTGTTAAAAGGGAGTTTTTCCTTCCTGCTGTCACCAAAGCGCTTACTCATAGGGAGTCGTATGATTGTTGGGGTTTTCTTCGTATTGTTGTAGGATCTTTACCTTGCAGTATAAAGCACCTTGAGGTGACTGTTGTCTGGATCTGGTGCTATATAAACAAAACTGACCTGAAATGAACTGAAAATGGAATTGAATCTGTATAACTTGTAGGTATTTTGTAAATTAGCTTGTGAGCCTCTGACCTTGCCCCCAAAAATAAAGGAAATGGAAACAGGTTCTGTGACTATACTCTAATGTTATAAGCTAGTTTGTGATATCCAAACTGATGATCCTTTAATCCAAGGATCAGGTTTTGTTAAAGTAGTACAAACTTTCTTTTTCTTGATCCCTTTTTGTCCCTCTCTTCCCAAAAGAGGTTCCTTCCGGCCTCAGCTGTCCTTTAATACTGAGCATGGTCAGATTTCTCAATGACTGTAGCATGGAAATGAGTCTGTCACTTTCAATACACTGCTGCCCTTTGGTTTAAGTGTGTTTTCAAAAAAGAAGCCAAGGTCAAGAGGCAGTGGCAGAAACACTGAGTGATGCTGAAGGGCACATCTAGGAAATAAACACTTTCTATGAAGGTTGCTGAGTGGCCCGCTGAGATCAGGGGCTACGGTCATATGTTTACCAAGATAATGACCACCCAATCGGAGCGCCATTTAACACTAAGACGGACACAATGAACAATGAATGGATTTAATTCCTTTTGGGTGGCGTGGGGGCACAATCCCAGATTACTTTAATCAAAAGACTCTCACGAATCTGAAAATAATCCAAATGTGAGATTAGTTATGTAGAAAATTATATTTCGTTTAAGTCCCTGCCTCGATGGGCTGAGACTTCAAAGATGGCGCCGGTGAGGTCGGCTGCCGTCACGACTGCTCCGACCACTTTTTCTTTGTTTTTTAAGTTAGTTTTCAGTGTTTCTAAATTGGCAAAATCACCACCATTGGGTACATTAGGTATGACAGTGACACTCTTGTTTCTATTGGTTTACAATGTACTCACAATTCGAAGTTTTTAACTTCGGATCCGAGCTGGCCGAGTGAGATCTTGAGGGAGAACAAAGGGAAGCGGCGGCGGCCTAGAGGGAAGCGAGCCTGCGTCAGGAACAGGCTGAGAGCTCGTGCACACCGCACACCTCTGCCTAGCATCCTGCTCGCCAACGTCCAGTCACTGGAGAACAAGCTTGACGACCTCAGGGCCAGGGTAAAGTTCCAGAGAGACATTCGGGACTGCAATCTCCTCTGCTTCACCGAGACATGGCTGAACCCAGCGGTGCCGGACCACGCCATCCAGCCGGCCGAGTTCTTCTCGGTTCACCGCATGGACAGGACACGGGACTCGGGGAAGTCAAGGGGAGGCGGCGTGTGTTTAATGGTGAACAACAACTGGTGCAACAGTGCGAACGTTGTTCCTCTCACACGCTCCTGCACACCAAATCTGGAACTACTGTCCATCATGTGTCGTCCTTTTTATCTACCTCGGAAATTTACATCGGTCATTGTAAGTGCCGTTTATATTCCACCACAAGCGGACACGGTCACCGCCTTATGCAAGCTGCATGAGGCACTCACACAGCACCAGACACAACACCGGGACGCTGCGCTTATTGTGAAGGGGGACTTTAATAGCGCCAACCTCAAAAGCGCAGCGCCGAACTTTTATCAACACATCTCCTGCCCCACCAGAGGTGAAAGGACACTGGACCACTGCTACACTACGGTCAAGGACGGCTACAAGGCACAATCCCGCCCCCCGTTTGGCAAATCTGATCACGCCGCCATCTTCCTCATCCCAAAATACAAACAAAGGCTGAAACAGGAAGTTCCGGTTCAGAGGAAGGTCGCGCGCTGGACGGATCAATCGGTGGCCGCGTTACAGGACGCACTCAATGACGCAGACTGGGGCATGTTCAGAAACAGCTCCGATGATGATGTCAACGTGTTTACAGAAGCGGTTGTGGGATTCATCGGGAAACTAGCGGATGATACCGTGGAGACAAAGACTATCACAACGTTTCCCAACCAGAAGCCGTGGGTGGATAAAACCATCCGCGACGCTCTGAGATCCCGCACCGCTGCCTACAACACGGGACTCACGACGGGGGACATGGACCCGTACAAAGCCGCGTCATATAACGTGCGGAGGGCGGTGAAAGAGGCGAAGCAGCGCTACGGGAGGAAACTAGAGTCACAACTCCAACAGAGTGACTCTAGGAGCCTGTGGCGGGGACTAAGGACAATAGCGGCCGTGACTCTGGCAGACGAGCTGAACACTTTCTATGCTCGCTTCGAGGCTGCAGCTAAGGACTCCAACAATGCTAGTGTTAGCGGCGCTAACGGCTGCAGACAGGAAGATACTGCCAGCACCGGAAACGTGCTCATCATCTCCGAGCATGAAGTAAGGAGAGCCTTCAAGAGAGTGAACACCAGGAAAGCAGCAGGACCAGACGGCATCCCAGGTCGTATCCTAAGAGACTGCGCACACCAGCTAGCTCCTGTGTTCACTGAGATATTCAACATCTCTTTATCTCAGTCGGTGATCCCCACATGCTTCAAAGAGTCCATCATTGTTCCTGTCCCGAAGAAACCCCACCCTGCTTCTCTCAATGACTATCGCCCTGTAGCCCTCACCTCAGTAGTGATGAAGTGCTTTAAACGCCTGGTCAGAGACTTCATCATTTCTTCACTACCAGACACACTGGACCCACTACAGTTTGCTTACCGTCTAAATCGTTCCACAGACGATGCCATCTCTCATCTCCTCCACACATCACTCACTCACTTGGACACTAGAAGGGGGAATTATGTTAAAATGCTCTTCATAGACTACAGCTCTGCATTTAACACCATAATTCCCTCCACACTCACCACCAAGCTGGAGCATCTGGGACTCAGCTCATCTATGTGTCTGTGGATCTCCAACTTCCTAACTGGCAGACCACAGGCAGCAGCTATTACTACCTCCCACCTGTAGGTGGGGCAGTGTTATTGTATGTGTTCTGAGCTTATGGAGTAAAAGTCCGGACCTCCACCATAGCCTCGTCTCAGTCCTCTGTGCTTGGTCTAAAGTTATTATTGACCACAACCCACGCTACACGGGCAGTTGGAGCAACACTGCATAAAGTTACAACATAGTGTGCACTTCAGAAATCGTGTTGCCCTGAATCCAAATGATTTTTTAAATTTTAGTCTCTCTGTCATTTGTCCAATGTCAGAACAAAATCATGTGTTTTTCTCAAGGTTACGATTGACTCAGTCATTTTGATCATTCGCTGTCTGGTTATGTAGTCTATAACCAGTCTGCCTTTTAAAAATGTTGTTAATGTCCCCCAGGGAGAGATCACATTCATGCATCACATTAAACGATCGTGGCTCAAGAGTTGGGTGTTCGTCTTGTAATCGGAAGGTTGTCGGTTCGAGCCCTGGCTCAGACAGTCTCGGTCGTTGTGTCCTTGGGCAAGACACTTCACCTACCGCCTACTGGTGATGGCCAGAGGGGCCGATGGCGCGATATGGCAGCCTTGCCTCTGTCAGTCTGCCCCAGGGCAGCTGTGGCTACAACTGTAGCTGCCTCCACCAGTGTGGGAGAGTGAATGAATAGTGGTATTGTAAAGCGCTTTGAGGGGTCCCGAAAAGCGCTATATAAATGCAATCCATTATTATTATTAAACATGTTTCACATCAATAAAAGCTTTTGTGTCTCAGCTCATGAACAAGGTGACGCTGAATCATGTGAGCATGTCATTTTAAGTGGGAGCAGATGGAGTTGGAAACACTTCTAGAATAATTTAGAAGTGCAATATACAGATCTCTTGAGTGCCTGTCTCTTCTCCTTCTGATCAGTCGTCAGCTGCTTGTTTCTCTTCCAATCTGTCCATCTTCACTTTCCACTGTCACTTGCGTGTTTGTAGCGTCTGCCGCTCCATCCGTCCATCTCTGCATTTTTCCTCATTCCCTCCATCTCTCCCTCCCACCCCTTCATTACCCCCCCACCTCAGCACAAGGCTGTCAGAGTTTTAGGGATTCGGTGAGCTGTGAAATCGCACAAATTGCTGTTGCTTTGCGTCTGGCCCAGCAAGAGAGAGAGAGAGGGAGAGAGAGAGATTTTATGCTTCAACACTTCTGAACCTGAATCCCCCCTCCCTGGCTGACCCTTCCTCCCCTTATTCACTCAGACATGGACAAGCACACGCACAGCTGCAACACCGCGTTTCTGCCCACTACAACCCAAACACCCTCCCCCGGCACACACACACACAGTCAACTTCTTCACCCCACCATTACCACCACCTCTGAGCATGTAACAGCACCACCGCCTTTGCCACCCTCACGGTAAAGACACCTCCACCACTTTGCTTTAGTGTGCGGGTCACTTCACAGAACAACTCAACGAGAGCCTGCAGCCCTCGAGAGGGATAAAAAGCCTTCTCAACCTGAGGAGTGCTGTTTCAGCCACCTCGACTAAAAAGAGCAAACTCCCCCTCAACCTCACCCCCCAACACACACACACTGTGCCCCCAGGAGCACCTCTCAGATATGACAAAACTGACAAAGGTCACAAACATACATGTTGTAACTGTTTTTGAACTCTTTTTTAAATGATTTCTTTGGTTTTCTTGTTGCCATTGAGAAGTTTGTGCCACAGAATGTGGACGGGCATAACTTAGCTTACACTTTTTGGTCTCTGGTATTCTTTTGTTTATTCAAAATACTGTGAAGACTACTTTTAATTTACAGTGTCTTAGTTAGGTTACGTTTGACCTTGTGCAGCAGTGGTAAATAAGACACAATGGGCTCAAAGAAACAAATAACAAACATTACAATTCAAAGTCAAACTAAAGAAGGAACCAGCAGTTTGTGGATTGTTTTCATTTTTAAAACGTTTTGAATTAAAATAAACACCCCCCATAAAAATACTACATGAAGAACTTTTCTTGTTATTCACTAAAATAAGCACGGCGGTGTGCTGATTAGCACTGTTCCCTCACAGCAAGAAGGTTCTGAGTTGGACTCTCCCACCTAGCCAGGGTCTTTCTGTGTGGAGTCTCCATGTTCCCGCCATGCCTCCGTGGGTTCTCTCAGTGTACTCCAGCTTCCTCCCACAGTCCAAAGACATGCAATTAGTGGGGTTAGGTTAACTGGTGAATCTAAATTGCACATAGGTGTGAATGGTTGTGTGTCTCTTTGTGTTACCCCTGTGACAGACTGGTGACCTGTTCAGGGTGTACCCACCTCTCGCCCTATGGTAGCTGGTATAGGCTCCAGCCCCCCTACAACCCTGTTAAGGTTAAGGGGAAGAGAATGGTTGGATGGTAAGTCTTGTTTTCAGTATCCTGTTACTGAAAAGACACTTTTCCTCTGTTTTGGATCCCTTTTCACTATTCTGTGTGAAAAATGAATAAAACCTGAGTAATTAGTCACTGGAGCAAACACAAACTATTAAAATAAACAATTTAATTACTATCTGTGTGTATGCACAAAAAGAAATAAAGCTGTAAAACTACTTGTGGTTTTACTTCCCATAAAACAAAACTGTCTATACTGCCACCCAGTGGAAAAGGTTGTCTACTGCTCCAGGCGGAGATCTTGTCACACGAAACTTTTGCTTTATGGTCGCTCTGAAAGGAAAAGTCTGAAACATTTGAGTTTGAAACACCTATTCTGTCTATTTTTTTTAATTATCTATCTTATTAACATTATAATTTATATATGCATATGCGTGCATGTATAAAATAAGAACTCTGCAGACTTCAGGAAAAAAATTAATGAAACAATGAAGTTGATTAGACTTTCCAGGAGTTTCTCTGACTACTGTTCCGCATTTATCGTCATGAAAATATTTTTAACACCTCCAAATAAAAATATTTCAAGATTTTTTAAGAACTTCATAAACCTGCAAGTTTACATAAGTAAAATTTAAAGGGACGAGCAAAGGTAGATGCGGTTATTTGTAAGTAATCACTTTCAGGGACAAATGATGAGCACACATAACGTAAACATAAACATAAAGAGCAAAAGCATTTTAACAGATGGGATGGTGAATTGTTTAAGACATATCTACTACCGAGATGCAATGTTCTTCTTCTTCTCGTGTATTATTAACAGTTTTGTCACATGAAAGTTTGGGGCTATCCAAAAACAAAGGGACAGAGAAGGGGAATAACATCGCCACAAAGGACATGTCACGAGTTTCCCTGTATGACTGGGCATCAATCTTTATTTATACAGGGAAAATTCCCAAACCATACTTAGTTTTCTAGTTTAATCTTTTTTTACTTTCTTTCTTCAGCAACTCTAAGACTGAGCTCAGCACTTTACCAAAGTGTTTTTGTTTTGTTTTGTTTTTACTATAGATAGAATCATGAAATGGAAAAATAACACAATGACAAAAAGTATATTGCTGATTGGTACACACAGCAAAGAGTGTTGCACTTCCACCGTGGAGGTGCAAAACTTGCAAAGTAAGAAGCAAGCTAGAAAGGAAAGGTGCAGCAGAAGGAGGAAGCTGATCTCAAGAGGTGAGGTCTGAGAACCTCTTTACCTCCCAAATACATGTGCAAGAAAAAATACAAATCATGACTAATATATAGTATAATATTATCAATTTTTGCTTCAGCACCACATTAACTTAGTTTAACTGACATATTAATTAAATGTTTAATAGACATTAAATATTAACTTTTACTAGAGTATTTTACATCCGTCTCCAGACATGCCAGAGCCTCCTGAATGTCTCTCACTAATAAAATCAAAGGTTGTCAAGTTGTTGCTGACTTATTTTGGCCCGTTTGTTACGGTGGAATTTGGTAACTTTAAGGAATGTCGTTGCTATAACGAGACTGGACCACACATGGGCGCTGTGTATTTCATATAGGGTCTGTAAACTGATAAACTGATAGGAAGGGGCTGGTACGTGCACCAAAGGTTCTCTTCCACTTTTTGGATTCTCAGTCTCCAAAAAAGTTTGGAGTCAAAAACGTCCCAGAGTCTCCCGGTAGATACAAATATCGTGTCTGAAAACAAGAGGTTCTCTTTTTAAAAAAAGCTGCTAATAAATTGGTGAGTACATTCAACAGGTAATTACGTGAAATTACATGAATGTCAGGTGGTGGTGACGGGATGGGGGGGAGAGAGAGAGAAATTATAGAGCAAAATTTTAAAAATTAAAAAAGCAACGAAAAGAAAGAACTGCTGGGACAAAACGAGTCTCAACATGAGTCCACAAAGTGAAAACGAAACGAGGAAAACATCGTTGCGGGCTTCCCCGGTGAGTACATGAACCATATCCAAAATTAGGTCTGCGCGTACTGTAAGAGAGTGTCGCGCGAAAAAAAGGCCCGCCAGTAAAGTCACGCATGCATTAAAACAAAACAAAAAGAAAAACAGTTTTACATATTGTATTATTATTGTATTTAAACTGTTATAATATGATTAAATGCAATTTAACCGCTGGCTTTTACAGCCGTGGTTTGTGTGCTACTATTTTCACATCTCTGATAACTAACATGGTGGCTCTTTTAATGTGACTCCTGAACTTCTTTTATAAGCTATAAGCTGAACCTTTTATATTTGTTCGATAAAAACGCAAATGTCCACGTAAAAGCTGGGAAACGCAGCAGAAGCAGATTTCAAGTGTCGAATTATTTTAAAAATAAGCAGTACAAGTCTGAATTCACTGCCTTTGCTTTTTTGCACATACTCTCTAGTTTCTAAGGAAAGAAGAACCAGAACTCAGTTAATGTGTTGGTCAAATCAGCAGTTCACATTAAAACCTGGGGGGGCAGGGGGGTTTAAAGTGACGCTCATGTACAGCGCCCTCCAGTGACTATGGAGCGTTTGTGCAAGCCTCAGCAGCTGCGTGTAAACATTTCCTGATCAATCATTTTTCAATACAGAACAGCGGAGCAGTTTATTGGATTTAGGTTTTGAAATTTACAACAAGGTAAAATATAATAATTAAAGTATATTTTCTGACAGAGCAAAAATAGGAAGAACAACCTTGTGTCTCGTGTTACACTCGGTCACAGCCCAAGAAGAGGCGAGACCAGATAAAGTGGTAACTTCAAAAATGATACTTTGTAAAAACATATTTGTCAGTGGTGTAAAGCGTACACGTACACATGGCAGAGTGTGTCTAAAACACAGAATCGTGCTGTTGCTAAGCTGGTGAACATCTGAAGGCTGGCTGTCACTGCAGGAAGGAAGACGCTTTTCTATTGCTGCTCAGTTACCTGCTGCAAAACAAAGCACAGAACACAACAAACGAAGTGGAGATTCCTAGAGATCAACACAGCTGTTATATGAATGTGATACTACCCGGCACATCTATATACTGATGATTTTCTCTTGTATCAAAAACGTAAAGCACTTCTCACTATAATGCAGAGGTCTGGGAAATCTAAAAGGCCAGCAGGCCCACTGCAAAGACAAATCAACTGTCTTTTAGATTTATAAAGAAAGCGATCTATGTGCAAAACACAACAGGATTGTCCTGTGTCTGAATTTTTATAAGTAAAAGGTCTAAATATACTATTCGTGTTGTGTGTTAGCAAAGAGGGCTGCACATCAGCTGGAAATTTGTGCCCGGTGTTTTCACTCCCATTTTCTCAGCTGCATGATTTCATAAGATTAAACTTGGTAGATTTTGTCTAATCATGCTGAGAAACATGTGGACAGACAGACAAACCACACAGGAATTACAGGAGCCATCGTCACTTCTTTTCCTATTTACATTTAGGTGTCTAACCGCTAAATGGTGGTTAGTGTTTTGTTTGAGAGTTGCACTTGAGGAAGAGGAAGACGAGCAGTGCTGCTTTCAGTGAATGCTCGGTTTGCTTGTCAAAGCTCCATTTTGCTAATAATTTGGCTTTAGCCCTTACTAACCTTTAGACTCTTCAGACAGAGTAATAAAGAAAGATATATGACTGTGCAAACGTATTGTTTATTGTATTATGCACGACTTCCCTTGCACATCTTTTGCATGTTTCTTTTTTTATTTTATTTGCCTGTCCTGTCCGGCACTGGAGCAATCAGAATTATCGTCTGAAGGCTTTAGAAGAAGTCATGGGGTGAAGTGAAATTTTAAGCTTTGCTCTGTTCCACTGACTCTTTGTTATTTTTTTCACTTTTGTCTTTTAACCTAGTTAAAGACACTGCAGATGCTTGGCTTTGTGTAATTGTGTGGTAAAATGGCATTTGGATTTGACTAATATTGATACAATGACATTAAATAGACATGTCTGCACACCCACACGGTGATGTCAATCTGATTACACCCCCCTGATATAAAGCTTGATACTGTGCTCTTTTATATTTAAGATAATAAACTGTTTACACCTGGAATGCGACTCGAGAAAGCTGCTATTAAATGGGTGAGCTGCAAATATTTAGAGCTAATTTGATTACTGAAAGCGAGTGCCGAGGGGCTCAGCATCAGCATTATGACTCATATGGCTAGACGTATTGCAGTTTGCTGGAATCTTCTAAAAAAGCCCCAATTAAGTGTTATTAGGTGGTAAGTAGGTGTGTGATGGGGTCTTTTGGAAGGTGTCAAAATTATTACAGGAATGAAACATGTTTTGAACAAATGATGCATTATTAAAGTTATATTATTATATGATATTCTTCTAAGAGTAAAACATTTTACGACAGTCGGTAAAAGAATAAAATGTTCTGGGGTTCTAAATATGCTAAAATGGATTCACCCCTCGGTCTTCAAAAATCTATTTTTGTCCTGCTTTTTGTTAAAATTAGGTGACACAAATATGGCAGCATTGTCTTGATGATAATTTCAGTTTCCTGTTGACGTTTTCTCTCTAGTTGTCTGTTGCATATTCATAGTGGTGGGAAGCACCACACTGACTCTGCTCAAAGAGTCTGAAACCACATCCTTAGTCACGCTTGTGACTATGACGCCCGACAGCCTCAGCTTTGTTCCGCTTGGCGTTCTCACACAGACATCAGCGCATCTGTGACTCTGACGCTTCGCTCACCGGTAAAGTTGCTGGAGTTTTAATTAGAATACGGTAAGATCATAATTTATTTTTCTCAGTGAAAAACTGAAAATGCCAAGATTATGATCATCCAGTATTAATTTGATTATTTTTGGATTTAGAATTTGTTAAGAAAAGTATACGGTGTAGTGTTCTTGCTAAACCTGACGCTCATCTCGTCGGATATTCATTTTTAGCCACTTACTCACTTTGTCCAAGTTTAGAAGTCAGTTACAAAAAAGCTATTTATTTATATCTTTTTAAAACACTTTTTTTCTGCCACACAACCACAGCTTTTTCTAAATTCTTCTGTGTTTAATGCAGCTGTTAGCAGCGGGTGGCCCCATGGCTCCCCAACATGTGTTCTTTTTCTTGCTGTGGTGCCTCGCTCTTTTCCTTCATGGAGGTAAGCAAGCTCTTTGTAATCTTTTTGTTTTCTTACTTCATTGATTTCTGTAGTTATTGATCCATTTATTGTATTTCGGATGCACTGACTGTACGCTGTGGGTTTGTCTTGTCGTGGTTTTTGTGGCTACATTTTTTATTAAAATTAATTTCTTCAATTGAGTAAAACTGAGTAAAACTGCAAAAAAAGAAATGCTTTGATTTTGAAGAATATTGTTAAACTGGAAAACTAATAAATGTTAATGTTTTTTTTTAGCATCTACATCATTTTGCAATGTCACCTGCTGGACAGACTACGATGAGTTGTTGAACTGTTCGTGCGCAGCCTCTGTGCCGATGAATCCCCTTAACATCAGTGTCATTTGCAGGTAAAAGTTGCAGTGTGGCTATTTATGCAAACACTTTGTGGAGGCTTGTTTGAAATGATTGATTGGTTTATGCATTACCAGCTTCAGTAACTTTTTTATGGTATAGATGTGTTGTCAAATCGTCCAGTTTTAGTGCATAAACTGATTTTCATCTGTTTGCCATAGTTGGCATGAGGAGCTGATCGACCAGTGTTGCATTTATACCAGTGTTTGTAAATTAAATACAACAATAATAGGCTATCTTAGACTTTATTTCTTGGTCAATCCAACCACAAGTGGACACATCAGAACTTTCTTGTGTCTATATCATTTGGGTCCAAAATTCCCTGACTTTTGGTGTCATTTCAACTAGAAGGTTGAGGATCTCCCCTGCACACTTTGCTTAGGGAGAATTATGCAAAAAAGTTTTCCCATCTAATGTGTGTGTAGCCCTACAGGCCACTCCAACTGGTGACACTGACATCGCAATTTGTGACTTGCAATAGGGTGCAGGAGATGCCAATGAAGGACCACCACGTCCTGCACTGATGACGTATTTTGTTGTTGGGGTCTCGTTGGGGACACATTAGCTTTTAGTCTACAAAGCAACCCTTACTTAGCCTATTGGTGGTTGTTTACACTTGCACGAACAGCCGTCTCCGTGTGAACTGATTGCCCAAGATGGGTTTAAAACAAGTGTAAGCCTTTAATCGTTATCTGTATGTCACAGAAAACAGGTGGCACGAACAAACATTTTTAGATTTATGTCTCATTAAAGAGACAGTATGTAGCATACAGTGTATGTACCAGAGAGACAAACTGCACTCCCTGGCGGCGACACTGTTTCAACACCACTGAAGTTTTAATCGCTTTAGTTCATATTCATTATATTTATTAAATATTTAGCGCTCCTCAGTTGATCAGTTGATGCTTTTCTTTTTCATATATGATAATACAAATAAAAAATGTTTGGGTTTTTAAAAATCACTTTAAATATTTAACAGTGGGCTTCAAAAAATGTTAATGGGCTAATGAATATTTATGTTTTTATTCAGGTGTATTTTGCTTATAGAAATATTAGCGCATGACTGAACCACCTGCAAATCATCAGGACACCATTAAAAACAGTCAGTTTTGTTTTTTTAGGGGTGAAGATGAAGACGTTGATGGCAGCTGTGTTATCCGACCGCCTCAGTCCTGGTGTCAAATTGATAAGCCCTTTATTGATGTTGCATCAGTTGGAACAGTCTGCAGCACGACAGTCAGTGAAGAAGGCAGCTCATTCATAAATGAGTCATCCAGCTGGAACCTGAGTGAAGTGGGTAAGTAAAACTGATAACTCCTCAGTCTGACATTTCACTATTTGTCATCTCTGCTGAACACATAAAAAAGTCATCAAAACTGTTACAGAAAACAGCCTGTTGGTCCTCCAGTGACATTTCAGTCGCATCAAAATGTGTGTTAAAGACAAATTAAGGCATGTTAAATATGTTCCCTATTTTGGTTATTGATCACCCTCCATACATTAAACAATTTTCAACACAGATTGAGAGTTCAGAAAATCCAGAAGTTACAAGAATCATTCTGGCAACTTTCCCAATTTACCCGAATTGTTGTTTGCCGGTGAATGCCCACCTGTCTGTTTTATACTCGAAATTAAAACAAAAGCTAAAAATAATGTTCAGCTGCCATTTCTGGGCATGCACACATTTTCATAATATTCCCCTGGGGCTTTGTTTTCACAGTGAAACTTAAGCCTCCTTTAAACGTTCAAGTTGAAAACGCAGCGGAATTCTACAACATAACCTGGAGCCATGACAACGCTGCCGCCGACTGCCTCAGATACAGAGTCCGCATAAGAACGAGCGAAAACTTGTTGAAGGTAATAGCAATATAAAAACCAATAACTTGGACGTGAGATTGAAAAAAACATTACTGTGAAATTTCTCAAAAATTCTCACAAAATTCTGATGTTTTTTTATTTTGTTCCTAACAGGATCCAGTTTTCTCCAAGGAAAGAGTGTCAGAAATGCAAATTCTGATAAACCACAATGAACTACAACCACATACCAATTATACTGTGGATGTTCAAGCCACATTTTGTCCTACATGTCCCCTTCAGGGTCCATGGAGTGAATGGAGTTCCACTACAAACTGGAAAACAGAGGCGTTAAATGTCAAAGGTAGCCTTAATGTTCAAAGTAGCATCAATATTGAAGGTGAAAACTTATCCGAATTTATTTGAAAGTGTTTTATGCGTTTACGTTCTGCATGTGTCTTCGTGCATACACTTCAGTAACAGGAAGGGTGTCATTTGTTTGTCTAAGACTAAAAATTTTAAATGCCTTCTTTCCAGGTACTTGGTGGCACATCTTCCTGGCCATCATTATGGTCTTCTTTTTTTGCCTGTGTCTGTGTTATTCCCAGAAAACGTAAGTATTTGAAACACTGTTTTGTTTGTCTTTTCTTTTTTAAACCCCAGCAAACAATCACGATTAAAAACGTAATCGTTTGCATTGTCAGATTTCCGCTGAAACTTCATTAATTGCACAAAAAAGAAATAACTCAGCAGAGTTGAAACAACTTAATACTGGAGGTCAACAGTAACGCTTCCAGTAAATGATTAACAAAGCTTTAATCTGCATTTTCCTGGCATCACCTCCCACATATAGAAAAACCACTGCAGCATGTACGTGTGCAGCTCTTGCACTGAAAAGGCTAGCAGACATAGGAAGTTATGCAGAGCATCAGTGTCAGAGAACCGAGAACACCTCGCTTATCAAGTGCACACGGTTACAAGAAACCTACACAAGTTCACAAAAGCACATGAACTCTGTGCTTACATTTGTTCTGTTTGTTTTTTTTGCTTTCTCTTTCTTACCTGTTTCAAATAATGATGATGAAATGTTCTTCTCAGTGGAGTGATCACACCTTTTGATATTGGGTTTTTGAAATTATTCTAACGCATCTCTCTCGGGTACAGATGAATGGCTAACACTGTGCCAGTGGCTAACACAGTGTTAGCCACTGGCACAGTGTTAGCCACAGCTGAAAGTGATTCTACACTGATAAACCTTGAACGATCAGTTTTAGTAGAAACTGTTTCAGGGACAAACTGTTGGATTCAGCTTTGTTTATTTTAAACCTGTGGCTTGTTTTATACCGAAAAATGCTCCAAGTGACACGACATGTGTCACATGTCATAATTATTGCAGAGAGCTCTATAATAAAAAAAAGTCCTTTGTTATCATTCCAGCCCAGAGAATCATCTCAGTTTAGGCAACAAACAACGCTGAAACGTGCGTCAAAGTTTTCCTCGTCTTACGGCGGTAAAGAATCCTTTCAAAGAATAAATCTAAATCCAGACAAGGATTAGTCGGGTCAAGTCGCAGCGCGGTTAACAACTTTCAAGTGTTCATTTCATAGAAAGGAAAATTTTCTCTACTACTAATAAACTTATCATTTTGTCTTATAGATAACAAATAGTCAAATAGCAAGATGTGACTAATGAATTCTGCTTAACTCTGTACAGTCTTTCACATGACATCTGTTGTGTTATCAGCATTTCTAGTTTGTAGCTGTTGCCTTTGACCACAGCTTCATAACTGCTCAGCTCACGTACTGAAAACGAAAATCACCTCCATAAGACGTGACACTGAGCTATAAATGTCATTTTCCCTTCTCTGCCTGTTGTTTGGTTTTAAAATCATTTCACATTTGTCTCAGGTATTGGCAGAGAAAACTTCAGGTGATTACGTACATCCCGAGGCCGGATGAGTTTTTCAAACCCCTGTATCACAACTACGAAGGGAACTTCAAGGTAAGACAGCAAAACAAGGTCACTCATTGCGTTTTTGTGTAATTTCCAAATTAAGCCAGCAGGTGCTGCCACAGGGGGGACTTTCTGCACATCTGGACCCTGTTTTGTGGGACTTTCCCCAGACTTCACACTAAGGGACTCCGTGATGTGAATGAGTCAGTGTGTAGGGGCTTCAAGAACCTTTTCAGATATCAGTATGAAATCTTGTGGGTTGATATTTGTGTATAAAAGTCAAACCTGTTCCACCCCAGTGGAAAATACCACCGGTGAATCTATTTTGATCTTTGATTTGACATAGTATTAGACTAAAAACAGCCTGCTCTTCACCTGAAAGGCACACAAGTGAAAAGGTTGTGGTTTGCACTTTTGAAATAGTTTTGCTGTTTCTTTATGAATCGCTTCATCTTCTATTACCCTGTGTATTTACCCTAATGTGATTTATGCTATTTTTCTTTCTAAGCTTAGGGAAATGTTGATCGTTATTTCTCCCTTTTCTTTATGTTAACTCATTTCAAATCCAAGCGGATAGAGTCTGCACTGTATTTCTAAATAGCTGGGTTAAAATGTCTCTTACATAAAGCACCTTATCATGTCTGCTTTTGCTTCTCATTTGCTGCTTCTTTAGAATAAAAACAATCCAGTACAGCAGCTTCACCACATCTCGCTTATAAAGGAGTGTAGAGCACATTGAAAGAACCTGCTAGTATAATTTAAACATACCTTTAAAATAGACCTTTTACCGCAGAACGGTTCTTCCATTGCAAATGTTCCACATCCCCAGAAAGTATAAAATTAGCCCCGCAGCAATCTTGGTGACAGACCAAAAAAAACCCACACCTCCGCCTCAGTTCTCACTCTAGTTGATGAATTTCACCCGAGTATGAGCAACAAGTTGAATTTATTAGCTTTGGCCATGAATGCAGTTGCACACATTGTTCAGTAGAGTGCGCTGCTGCAGCAAATGTCAGAAACAACATCAGGCAAGAGGAGATTATTCTTACTTGGTTTGATAAACAGTAATTCTTTTATTTAACTTTGAGGAATGTAGCTGATAACATACAAGATATAGTAGTTTAAAATTACAACTTTTAAGTTACTGATTTAAACCCATTTTTACAGTTACTTTTGTTTTGGAAACAGAGTCAATGTTGACTGCATACTGTCCCACTGTAACTCTTTATTTGGCACCAGTTCTTATCAGAAGGTGGCAGTATTGTTATTGGTAATTGAACCTTTTTCGGGGGGGCTTAAAACACACTTTACTGCAAACCACATTCACCTATTCCCACACGCTTTCATAAAGAATGCCTAGGGTGCTTTAAGCACCAAACAGAGTTGATTATTTTGCTCAAGGAACATTTGAGGAGTGGGGCTTTGCACTGCTTCCCTTCTAATTGTTGGGTAACCCACTCCACCGCCACTTACCCACTTTAAGTTCTTAAAAACAATCTTTGATTTTAAAGACAGTGTAGTCTTTTTCCTTTCTTTCCGTCCTTCTTTTTTTTGACTCTGTATTATGTCTTTCTCTCAGATATGGTTGTAGTTTGTTTGCAGTGTCTTTCACCCTTGTGGTGCAGAGTGCTTCCTTTCTCTCAGCGATTTTAAAACGATTGTTGTGCTGAAGAGCTTTTTTTCCAGGATGTGGTGGCCTATGCTTTGAGAAACTGATTCATGCTTATCTGGCCATCAGCTTGCTGCAAGCCAGTGGTAATTGCAGAAAGTTTACACCTCATTGCCACATATGGGTTGCTGTAAAGGAATGTGCATTTTAAGAAAGAGATATACTTTAATAGTGCATTAAAGTAAGAATCACTAATATTTTCTTAGAGGATAGGACATATATGCTCCTTTTGAGCTACTCCTGCAGTCTTTCCACATGCGACTAGTCACAGCTTAATTCCTGTTTGTCTAGTTTGCTAAAAAAACAATGATTTCTAATGGCTAAAATGTCAGATATTTTCAAACTGTATTTGTATTAGTAGGAACAAAAAATTTCAGGACCTGTACCATTTTAACATTTCTGGTCCTGGCACTAACAGTTAAATCTTTTGATCCTGTGAAAGCCCCAGACACTTAGGTACTTGTCCGGATGTCTCAACCACACTTGCAAAAGAACCTAAGATAAGGACAAGGTTCTCAACATTAAAGCGAACTTGTTTTGCTTTTTTAAAAGGTGATTTTTAATTAAGTATTAGTTCTTTGGTAAAACATGGTAACAGTGAAAATACTGAAATCCATTATCTACCACAAAAGTCAAATGAACTGATATTTCCGCCAGCAGTCTGGCAGCTTTGCTCTCCTCTGGGACCTCCCCATCCTTCCACATACATACACTGAAAGCTGGAGGTGGGGAGAGAAACGGCAAGACCCCCACACATTAGAGCAATGATAATAGATATGATATTCAAATGCAAACACTTCCTGAGTGGAAAAGTGGATGTAGTGGGTTGTAAAGCAGCTTCTGCACGACCTTTTGGATGTGCAGAAGGGTAGCAGCATGCTTGGCAGGCACTCACACTGCAGCCAGTGAATGACACTGTTAGGAAAGAGAGAAAGACTTTTAATTCTCATGCAAATCATTTGGTGCACACTGTTTCCTTGAGAAGATGACAAAGCACACTCTTAAACATTCAGCTGACACTTTTTTAGCATTTCTTTAGTCCAGCATTTTGATGTTTTCCCCTTTTTTTTTCTCTTACAGGAATGGGTGAAGCCTGTATTCAGTGAATATGATTACCTGAGGATCAGTCCAAATGTTCAGATGATGAGTGAGAAGCAGCATGACATACTTCACTGGAGCGACGAGAAGCAGCGAGACAATGAGGACAACGAGACGAATCAAGGTGGCGACATCCACCACATGCTGCAGCCTCACAGCAACATGCTGCTGCACTTTCCAGACGGTGACAGTTCACAGGGCAACAGCCACTCCACTGGACACATCTCCATCCATACTGTAACCTTATCTGGAGAAGATTTTGATGAGGAAGTTACATCACAGAGCTCCCTCAGAAGTTACCAAGATGGAGCAAGCTTGGGTTCCTTTGAGGAAGACAACAGAGAGCATGCCAGCTATGCTTTAGAGGAGCCTCACATGTCCAGGATGAACAGACAAAGTGGGGTATTACCACAGCATGAAAACCGCATATCCAATGACCTACTAGTGGAAAACCTAAACTTCCAGCCTCATGATCAGTTTAATGAACCAGAGAGGGTATCCCTTGACTCGTTTGAGCAGTCAGAAGATGGCTACCCTCATGTGGACCTGGACACAATTGATAGTGGTTTTGGGGAGTGTGGCAGCCCCGGAGCATCAGACTCAAATACAGCAGATCAGATCAACTCTGATTTATTTCATCAGCACACGAACTCAAATTCAAATTATGTTAAGCAGTGGATGATAATGTAGCACTATTCAAGAAGACTCAAGCCACCTGGAGAATGAACTCCATGAATCACAATGATTCAAAGTCGACTGACTGCTACCGTTTCAGATTGTTGGGCTGTGGGGCACACGTTTATTTAAGACTTGGATTTGTTGATGATATTTGAATTAGAAAAAGAACCTAGTTGAGTGGTCATGCTGTAATGTTGTGTATTTTTTATAGTTGAATGTTTTTTTTCTTGCACTATAGTCTTGTTCCGTTATTTTAAAAGAACAGCTCCAAGGGAGAGGAGAGAGAGAAAGAGACTCTATGCCTGAAAATATCAGTAGATAAAAATAAATGAAATAAATAATATTTAATAAAAATACAGTGATTCTGTGAAATGCAAATTCATTTACATACATACTTATAAGTGTTGATTTAATTTAATAATAAAATGCTGCAAAAGTCTGATTAGTTCCATGCTGACTCAACAGAATTTAACAAATCCTCAATCAAAATTCTGCTTTGATTTAGATTGCCTGAACATTTTTTGAAATCCAATTATTTTCTCATGGTCATGCATGCTTTGTTAGTTTGTTACTATCAAAGCATGGTTTGTTAGCATGCATGCTGCCTTATCAAGATATTGATAATGTCTGTTTTCCTTGCAAATGCATTTTGGCAGAAACCACTGAAAGTCATGCTTTGTGCAATGTCAGACAAAAGTGCAAATTTGGAGCAAAATGTTATCTGAGGATGATTATTTCACTGGTCTTCATCTCATTCATCAGCAGGAAGGAGACAAATGCGTCAGAAAAACTTCATCTCCTGTTGTAAAGAGTCTGCTTGTGTGTCTTCTTTCTTCAGACATTGTGTTTCACTTGAAAGTGTTAAATGTAACTTCATCCATATTTAAAACAGTTTAAAACATTGATCAGTAAAATAAAAGTGTCAACACAATCAATGAATAATAGATGAGATGTTCTATGGTAAATGTTTTTGCATTGTTACGGAGATGTCATTGCACCTCAAAATTTAATATTGTGTCAATTTTGCATCATACAAAGTTTAAGCATGAAAGTGCAAATTTTCTCAGACATAAGTCTGAAAAAATTTGTAATACATGTTACTACATTTTTTTAGTATCTTCTGCAAAAATGTATTGGGTTAAAGTAAATATCTAGATAAAGTTGATTAATAGTGCAAATTCATGGTTTGCAAATCACTGTGACATTGTGTAACTTTTAACTGATCAAGACGGAATCAAATAAGTTAGAAAGGATATTTAAAGATGAATTATGCTGCGATCACAATATTGCTTTAGCATGTCATCTTTTAGCATCCATATAATTTTCACATTCTATCAGTGATAGCCTTGAGGCGCTTTTTACTGTGACATAAAGACCCTGCAATATTAGAGAACAAGCCCCAACCATCAGAAGGTCCCCTATGAGCATCAATTAGAGACTTTGTGAAATAAGAACTCCTTTTTATTGACAGCATCTCCAGCAGCACCAGGCCAGAAAGGGCCAGCCAGAAAGAAAAACAACTTAAAACTAGAGAGTGAGATTATACAAATGCTACTAGCATGCAATAGTTGCATATAATGGGGCTACAGATGTAAGGTACTTGCAGTCATATAGCTCTTTTCTGTTCTTATTGACCACTCAATATTTGGAATGGTAAATGGACAGATTCTTATTTAGCTCTTTTCTACTCTCCCAGAGCACTCAAAGCACTTTATAACACATGCCACATTCACACGCATTCATCAGAGAGCAACTTAGGATTGCTTAGGTTAGTGACTTGCCCAAGGATATTTGGCATACAGACTTGGGGGAGCCAGGGGTTGAACCACCAGCCAAAGAGAGCTCCCGAGCTACAACCACCCAAGTGGACTGCAAGTCAAGGTGAGAAGGCTCCTGGTTTGACCCCGGCTGGGGTCTTTCTGTGTAGCAGTGGTACAACATTTTCTACCACCTTGCCACTCGAGAGGGAAGTAGGCATGAGTGGAGTAAGGCTTGGTGCATCATGGTCCCCAGTAACTGAGAAGCGTAACTTTGGGATGGTTCAGGGTCAGTTGATCCATTTACATATCTACTATTTGCTCGATGATATTCGAATGCAGTTAATAGGCTTGAAAACTAAAATAATACTTTATACACAGAGTTTTGTGTTGGTCATCCCATGAAAAACCTTTACAAGTCAGCTGATTTTTATTTAATGTTTTTGTACAATAGCTTTATTGAGTGTACCCATGTAAACATTTACCTCCACACTAAATATTTTGAGTTACAGGTTCTGAAAGTACATGTGAATGGGTCAAATTTTTAAAACAACTCTTGATAAGTACAGGAGACTTTTCAGGGCTGAGAAACACTCTGTTTAAAAGAAAAACAGTGCAACCAAATTTACACCCACTCCAAGTATCACAATCTGAAGCCAAAATCTTGTTTCTGTTCAGCACGATTATTTCTGTAACCGACACTGAGCATCAACATCATGTATATCATAATAGTTTCAGAATCAAAACATAACCAGTTTTTTAGATTTGTGAGGGGTGGACTAGCAAAGCAAGCACTGGTATTATAAGAGATAAGATAAGATAAGATAGAACTTTATTAATCCCTCGGGTGGGTTCCTCTGGGAAATTCGACTTCCAAAAAAGCACAGCAACGACCGAAGTTACAGTTACAGAATTGTTATATATATATATATATATATATATATACACACACACACACACACACACACACACACACACACACACACACACACACACATATATATAAATACAGAGACAAATATAAATAAAATATACAAAGGGGATAAATAGAATAAATAGGAATAAAAAATAAAAATACAAGTGAATTGCACATTTCAAGTATTGAGTCTATTGCACTGTTGACTATTTACAAAAGTATTGCACAAAGGTATTGTACAGTGAGGTGAAGAGGCACTACAGCTTAGTTGTTCCCCCCTCCTTTGTCCTCCTGTTTCCCCTCCCTCTCCCCTCCAGAGAGGAGTTAAACAGTCTGATGGCGTGTGGGACAAAGGAGTTTTTAAGTCTGTTAGTTCTTGTCTTGGGGAGAAGCAACCTGTCACTGAACAGACTCTTCTGATTGTTAATGGCCGTGTGCAGAGGATGCCCAGCATTGTTCATAATGTCCAGCAGCTTTTTTAGTGTCCTTTTCTCTGCCACTGTCACCAGAGTGTCCAGCTTCATGCCGACCACAGAGCTAGCCTTCCTGATCAGTTTCTCCAGCCTGCATGAGTCCCTCTTTGCTGTGCTGCTCCCCCAGCACACCACAGCATAGAAAAGTACTCCAGCAACCACTGACTGGTAAAACATCCTCAGGAGCTTCCTGCAGATGTTAAAAGACCTCAGCCTCCTGAGGAAGTACAGTCGGCTTTGGGCTTTTTTATACAGGTGCTCTGTGTTGCATGACCAGTCCAGTTTATTGTCCACCCACAGCCCGAGGTACTTGTACTTGTTGACCACCTCCACCTCCTCCCCCTCTATCTGAACCGGCAGTGGACCTTCTCTGGACCTCCCGAAGTCCACAACCAGTTCCTTAGTCTTTGAGGTGTTGAGTTGCAGGTGGTTTGTGTGACTCCATGCGACAAAGTTCCTCACCAGACTTCTGTACTCCTCTTCCTGATCATCCCAGATACACCCCATGATGGCCGTGTCATCTGCAAACTTCTGAATGTGGCATAATTCAGAGTTGTAGCAGAAGTCAGAGGTGTACAGGGTGAAGAGAAGAGGGGACAGCACAGTTCCCTGTGGTGCTCCTGTGCTGCTGACCACAGTGTCAGACGTGATCATTTACTGGAGCCGACTTCAAAAAGTGTATTTCTGAGTATGAGCATGTCGTACTTATATGTTACAGCAATTATATATGAGAGTAATGTTTGGTAAAGTGAGTACAAGAGACACCACCTTTAGCAAAAGGTAAGCCGAGCAGGTAATGAAGCAACAATTGTGAATTCACCATCTAATGGTGCACACTCTTCTGTGTGTTCAAATTGCATTCAGGATTTTCTCTGTGCATTTATCAAATCAGAATGAGTGATGGACATTAAAAGTGAAGTAAGTGAGGGAAAGGAGAAAACATGTGTGACCATAGTCAGTCTAATAGTTGCTTCAACAGGACTTTTGGACCTGGAATCCACAAGTGGGGATAGGTTAACTGCATCAAAACATCTCAGTTTAGTCTTCATGATTAATTTGACACATTACATCCTTTAAACATAATCTCTGGCTCTCTTCCACAGCACGTCTTCCTTCTCTCACCCCAACCGGTCGCAGCATATGGCCCCTCCCTGAGCCTGGTTCTGCCTGATGTTTCTTCCTGTTTCAGTTTCCTTCCCACTGTCGCTAAAGTGCTTGCTCAGAGGTGGTCTCATGATTGTTGGGTTTTTCTCTGTATGTATTATTACAATACACAGCCCCTTGAGGTGACTGTTGTGAGTTGGTGCTGTATAAATAAAATTGAATTGAATTGAATTAAACTTTCACCTGAGGCCACAAGTGAGTGAAGGATAATAAAACCAATAAAGATTCTGAATTATCATTGCCGTAATTGCACGTGTTTTCTTTATCAAACACCTGGAAAAATATGTGAACTACTGATATTTTTAAAAATGCATTTAAAAGTTGTTCAAACTTTACCCTGGAGGTTTTCTTTTGTTTTTTTTAAAGAATGTGCTCACAGTATCTTAATTTTTACATTTAGCTGCATTCACACTGTTACTTCTGTTTATTATGAACATTTCTGACTTTTCAATAAATATTATTTACCTTTTATAACATAATGAATTAACAGCAAGGCAAAGAAGGCAAGAAGAAATTGTTAACAACCATCAATAAACAGCTGCTATAAGAGAGCTGACTTCACATTCTGATTCATGAACCTTTTTCTGAAAGAAAATCAGGAAGGAAAAACTGGGAAAGTGTGACTAATTATTAGTGCCACATTAAGAAAAAAATGTTGTCCCTTTTGAAATTTTAAAGTTAAACATGAAATGGTGTTTTCAGAGAAAAGAGGGGAGGCTATTTTGAGGAAAGAAAGTAAAAATATGGAGATTACAGTTGTCCTTTCAACCCTAACAAATGCCACGGCTTGAATAACCTCTACAAAAAGACTTGTGTCCATCTTATTGTGTCTTGTGATACATACATCCCCTTTATTTGTTGTTGGCCAGAGGGGCCGATGGCGCGATATGGCAGCCTCGCTTCTGTCAGTCTGCCCCAGGGCAGCTGTGCCTACAACTGTAGCTGCCTCCACCAGTGTGTGAATGTGAGAGTGAATGAATAGTGGCATTGTAAAGCGCTTTGGGTGCCTTGAAAAGCGCTATATACAGTGGGGCAAAAAAGTATTTAGTCAGCCACCGATTGTGCAAGTTCCCCCACCTAAAATGATGACAGAGGTCAGTAATTTGCACCAGAGGTACACTTCAACTGTGAGAGACAGAATGTGAAAAAAAAAATCCATGAATCCACATGGTAGGATTTGTAAAGAATTTATTCGTAAATCAGGGTGGAAAATAAGTATTTGGTCAATAACAAAAATACAACTCAATACTTTGTAACATAACCTTTGTTGGCAATAACAGAGGTCAAACGTTTACTATAGGTCTTTACCAGGTTTGCACACACAGTAGCTGGTATTTTGGCCCATTCCTCCATGCAGATCTTCTCGAGAGCAGTGATGTTTTGGGGCTGTCGCCGAGCAACACGGACTTTCAACTCCCGCCACAGATTTTCTATGGGGTTGAGGTCTGGACACTGGCTAGGCCACTCCAGGACTTTCAAATGCTTCTTACGGAGCCACTCCTTTGTTGCCCGGGCGGTGTGTTTTGGATCATTGTCATGTTGGAAGACCCAGCCTCGTTTCATCTTCAAAGTTCTCACTGATGGAAGGAGGTTTTGGCTCAAAATCTCACGATACATGGCCCCATTCATTCTGTCCTTAACACGGATCAGTCGTCCTGTCCCCTTGGCAGAAAAACAGCCCCATAGCATGATGTTTCCACCCCCATGCTTCACAGTAGGTATGGTGTTCTTGGGATGCAACTCAGTATTCTTCTTCCTCCAAACACGACGAGTTGAGTTTATACCAAAAAGTTCTACTTTGGTTTCATCTGACCACATGACATTCTCCCAATCCTCTGCTGTATCATCCATGTGCTCTCTGGCAAACTTCAGACGGGCCTGGACGTGCACTGGCTTCAGCAGCGGAACACGTCTGGCACTGCGGGATTTGATTCCCTGCCGTTGTAGTGTGTTACTGATGGTGACCTTTGTTACTTTGGTCCCAGCTCTCTGCAGGTCATTCACCAGGTTCCCCCGTGTGGTTCTGGGATCTTTGCTCACCGTTCTCATGATCATTTTGACCCCACGGGATGAGATCTTGCGTGGAGCCCCAGATCGAGGGAGATTATCAGTGGTCTTGTATGTCTTCCATTTTCTGATGATTGCTCCCACAGTTGATTTTTTCACACCAAGCTGCTTGCCTATTGTAGATTCACTCTTCCCAGTCTGGTGCAGGTCTACAATACTTTTCCTGGTGTCCTTCGAAAGCTCTTTGGTCTTGGCCATGGCGGAGTTTGGAGTCTGACTGTTTGAGGCTGTGGACAGGTGTCTTTTATACAGATGATGAGTTCAAACAGGTGCCATTCATACAGGTAACGAGTGGGGGACAGAAAAGCTTCTTACAGAGGACGTTACAGGTCTGTGAGAGCCAGAGATTTTCCTTGTTTGAGGTGACCAAATACTTATTTTCCACCCTGATTTACCAATAAATTCTTTACAAATCCTACCATGTGAATTCATGGATTTTTTTTTCACATTCTGTCTCTCACAGTTGAAGTGTACCTCTGGTGCAAATTACTGACCTCTGTAATCATTTTAAGTGGGGGAACTTGCACAATCGGTGGCTGACTAAATACTTTTTTGCCCCACTGTAAATCCAATCCATTATTATTATTATTATTATTATTATTTATTGCACTAGGGTGTAACCATCAATATTAATGCAACTGTCCATTGTCAGCGACATCAACGCTCTCGTTCAGAACTGAGGAGAAAAAGTCAAAAATATCCACTTTTTGTTTTCTTCCACTGTAGGTCCAGATTTTCTGTTCCAACACATTTACAATGAAGCTGAATTCACTTAACATTACAGGAAGTCTGGTTCAGCGCTCTAATTAAAAAGTCCTATTCTGATTCTATGAATATTATGGCAACACAGAGTTTAGATGGAGCCTAAGGATGGGTGAGGGGATTCACCCAGTACTAACTACCCTGTTACCTACCCTGCCCCTATGGTAAAAATGAGCAGAGAAAAAGTCAAAAATAATAAAACCAACTTGTAGGTCCACTATGGTTGGGTGGTGGTGGCTCCTCTGGCACTACCTGTTGGCACTACCATTTCTAACTACGGACCTCAGGGACTGAATCTTCAGATGATGTCTTCTGCTCATCGCAAGAACTAGATGAAAAAGCACAGCAAATGCCCATTTGCCTCCCCATCTCTCTTTCCTATCTTGACGGTCACCGATGTCACCTGATATCCAGCCACACTCTATCATCACCTCCATCTTCGACCTTTCACTTCTAACTAAGGCAAAGGTTGCTTCATTGATATTACGTCATTACGTTTTACTCTTTTCCATGTTATACTTAACATAATTCGTCAAGTCAGTAACTATCAGTCACATATGAATTAGGATTATGTATTATCATTACAACACTTAATACCATTTCTCTTATTCAAAATCATGTATAATGACAGTTTGGCGACAAAGTTCTTATATTTTCACATTCCTGCAGACACACACAAATCTACCAAGGTCACAGCTGGATCCTGTCCACACACAAGATTAAGACATTAGAACAGTGATTTTCACATTTTACATATTGGCCAAACTTACATTTTGATTATATATTTGATTAAGAATAAAGATGATTTACTATTAACAAATATGGTCGAGGTCGTTTTTAGCATCTGGTATCATTTCAAACATGAAAGTCTGGATGTTGTTGTGACCAGGAGATATTTTATTTTGTATTCTTATGATCACAGTTATAATCAGAAGTATCAATCATTAATCATTTACCATTGTTGAACCAGTTGACAGAATAATCTTTGAACCATATCTAGGTTAACATTAATCTACACAGATTATCAGTACTCTAATCAGTCTATTGTTGTTCTGTACTATTCATGTTATTTGCTTAAAGCTGTTTCACAGTTCTGTAATTACTCAGAAGCCTGTGGGGCCTGCTGGACCCTGCCTTGGTTCCATGTTCCGTTCTGCACGTACACAGGCCTTGAAAGTACATGCACGCTCTTATACAACACATGAATGTGTACACACACCCTTAGTAAGAATAGGAGGGTTGTCTGAGGACAGTTTTCTGACAGATATACTTTCACAAAAGGCACGAATGTAATACACACTTGTTTTCTCTAACAACTAGCAGTTGATGTCCATATTAGGTAAACTCTCTGAACAGGCCCAAAACTGTTATCATTTCCAGTAAGGTCTGACTGTGTTACGTCATCATGGGATCATGGGTTATATAAGGATGGGGAGCGGTCCACTCTTTGGAGATCTGTGGCTGTACGCTTGTCTTCCCATGCTTCTGTCTTAGAAGTGTGCAATAAAATCACTATGTTTGTCACCTACACGGACTCGGCTGTTTTTCCGTCTTACCCAAACCGAACCAGACGTAACAACTTGGTGCCGAAACCCGGGATTTATTTCCAAACCAAACAAACACGTTATGACACTTATCAATCCCAACGCCTCCGTTGTTTTCCAATTTTCCCACAACCCAGCTGTTCTTTTAGCTTCAGACTCGAGTTTCAGCCTGACACGCTTCAGGCCCCTTTACCACCTCCTCTTGGAGTGAAGAAACGCCCTCGGATTCTTCTTTCTTCGACTTCCGGGGTTAGACCACCCTTCAGTCGCTACACAGATCTGTGTGTTTGTTGTCCGTTGTGACCGCCGTGTCCCCCTTTTTGCCAAAAGCCTCTCGAACCACGTTGGTCTCTGGTGTTCCTAGGTTTCGCCAACCCCTTCCTGGTTATCGCTTGTGGTTATGGGATCCATCTTATCAAGGAGCCCCAAGGCCATGACACTTGACCCCAGTTGCTGTGAAGGGTCCCCATATCTCCGTGTCCCCGTCTGGTGTCTGTTCCCTTCTCTGCAAGAGACAGAAAGCCAACACCTCTCCTGCGCTGGCTCTCCTAACCTAATGTTGTTGACTTTGTTTATTCCAATCCTATGCCATGCTTATGTGTGTAAGCGTGCATGCATTTAACCCTCTGCACGTGAAGTCAATAGCTCCAATATATCAATCCGATCCGTTGTCGGATGAAGCTTTTGACCTTCCCAGACTACGTGCCAGCTCCTTATAAGCACATTTGCAAGGTGTGTATAAAAACGAACAACAGACCTCAAACAAATTGGGCATTCTCAATTCTAACATGAGTGTAGTACTCAGTTTCTGATCATCTAATTATGCTTCTCACTCGTTCCCTAAATTGTCTAGAAACCTTTAATTTTGCCATACCTAAATTATTAAAACACAGACCAAATGATAGACCCCCTATATAGCTTTTGGCCTTTATGAGCACACTTCAATAATGAGCAACAACCTGCAATCTGTACCAAAAAATCTTCATGGTCCCACCTGCAATTAAAGATCAGATGCATTTTATACCTGTTTTAATTCCTCCTTATATAGAACCTCCTCAGTTTCAGGTTAGTAGCGATTAGTCTCAATCAATCGTTCTAGTTGTATTTTGCAATTCAGCTAAAAAGCAAACCTGTTAAAGTAAACAGCTTATTTACAACCACCTGCAAATCATAAGAGTAATAAACGGTTCAGCACAACAGACAAGTATCATGTTCAGGTTTCCCCAATCATTAAACCACTATTATTGCCAGAATTTGCTTTATTCACCCTTTGGGCAATGTTATTCCAAGAGAGAGAGAGCCCCTAATGGCCAGTTAGTGGGCTCTAGGTCAAACTGTCCCCAAATTTGTTATTTGTTATTATTACTTGTTTTCATGTCACTTGTCTGTTTTCTACTGCACCCTTCTCACCAAAGCAAAGCAAACATTAGCAGCACATTGACCGTAGTCAGGCATCCTCATTCCATAGGTGCTATAAAACATTTCCTGTAAAAGAATCACAGTTTTCAAGACAGGGTGTGTCTCCCCCAACACTCTCACCAGAATACAGTGTAATAGCATCCCCCACTCCTAACCCATAAACACCGTTTCTTCACACATCCGCCCAGAAATCCTGTAATAGAAAAACATTAAAACTGTAACCCTGTAGGGAAGAAAATGTAAATGGTAACGCTGCGCAGTTACCTCTGTAAGCAACACAAGACACAAAAATGGCATTTACAGGTTCACTCATCCTCGAATATTTTGTCATCCTTCTACTCCTGTAAAAAGAAACACACATAAATTCATCCACCCTTTTATCCTATCTAGGTGGAGGTGGTTAACCTTGAGTCATGGTCAAGTCTGGTCATCTTTTACCAGTCAGTCCGTTTGTTTTTATTTCCAGTCTTTCATCCATTCATCCATTCTTTCTTTCTTTGCTGATAGTGAAACCTGTCGTCGCATTTAGTTTCCACACTCAGCAAAATGACGTCATCTCAAAAAGAAAACAAGAACTTGAGTTTGGATTACCTCGCTGAATCCTTTTTTAAACAGGGACTCTCGTTTCTAATTGTCCCCACAAGTGTTTCCTCCAGAACCCATTTCAATGCGGAGAAACTCACTTACAACAATTTTCTCGCCGACGTGTAATGCTTGTAATTTCCGTTGTGCAGATCTGCTTAAAGAAAAGATTCACAAACAAAAATCAGTGCACTGTTCAAAATATAAAACAAAATAAAATGAAAAATAACAAAAACAAAATGCAGACGCCCGGGTCTTAGGACTTGTCACTGAATATTCTTCCCATCAATAAAAATACCAACCTAAACCTACACAGAGTCAAATCAACACCACCTCAACCTTTTCATATTCATAAACCTATATGTTTTGCGTTCGTGAAACAAAATTGAACCATTAAGTAATTTGAGCTCTTGAAATGTTTTAATTCTCTTAATTCTGCCAGTTTATTTCAACACTTATTCAATGACTTTTATTCAACTGCTACTTGGTCACTCGAATTTTACCTGTTCAAATTGCCTAGGGTTCAACAAAGTCTAGATCCCCGTTATCATGAACCTTGAACGGTGTACGATGATTTACTTACAGTAATTTAGAATCATCACTCAACCTAGCTCTACTACTGGCACTGCGTGACTTTTTCTCACACTGGAAACCAGAATTTAGTACAGAACTTTAATGCCTCAGGCAATCGTGCTCAAGGGCTGTCCCCCCTTCTCTTCTTCTTTGTCCGTGTGTTCCTCCTTTATTAAATCTCCATCACAATGACGTGGCGCTCTGAAATAAAACTCACACTGTTAATTCCTCGTTTTCACTCTGCACCACTGCTCAGAGTGTTTTCTTTTCTTTTTAGTGTACAGTAAACAATTAAGTCGAGGCCTTAAGCCCCGGATATCTCGCACAGGCATCGTTTTCATAACCAAACCGCTCCGGACTCTGCTCCCCAGACCACACAAATGCCCTCTGGGCTTATTATTATAGCAAATTCTGTATTTGACGTTGTCGTGTGCAGCATTGAGCCTTTGTCAGTAAAGCATTCTTCATTGCAGCAGCTGGGGCATTGTGTGTCACTTATTAGTAAATTAAATCAACATTTTGATTTTAGTGCATGGGTATGTATCAGTTTTTACTCCCTTAGCGAGTGCATAAGTGTTCATGTGTGTGTTTCTCTTCATTCTAAGTCGGCGCATGCAGAAGTGTGTATTCGTGTGTTGGTGTATGTTTGTGTTCATCACCTTCCTGTTCTGTAGTTTAGGTAAACCAGCGGCCTGACGCATGGCCTAGGGTCCTCCCCTCCTCTTTGGGTCTGTTTTCATCCGTTGTTGCAGCTGCCTGCATCTTCTCCTTGTACCTTGACCCTTTTGCTTCTGTATGGTCTTTCAGGGTTTACTCCTGCTGTTGGAGCTTTGCGTCAAGTCTGACGACCTCCTGCTCCAGCAAGCTTCCGCCTGATTACAAGTCCTGTACGTGAAACTCCAAGTCTGACTGATGAGTTCAATTAGCAGCCAGCTCCTCCGGAGCCATGCTCAATTTCTGTTCTGATGCCTTAAGCTCTTACTGAGGGCAAAAACCTCAGAGTCTTTCCTTCCACGTCAGATTGGAGTCTGTTTATGTTGTCCTTACTTTGCTCCACGGCCTTCTGCAGCTCTGCTGTTCGGCTCTTCTCAGAGGTCAGCATTCTTCTGCTCACCGTCCCTTTTCCTCCGGGCTTAATGCGCGTCTCGTCACAGCTCTGTCAGCTGACGCAGCCTGGGAATTTCCCCCGTGTAGTGAAACGGGCTTTAGGTTTAGTGCTCTCCGTCTCTGCTGCATGAGATCGCTCTTTTGCAGCACTGTTGACATCCTCAAATTGTTGTTGTGAGTCCAGCTGCTGTGGCCTTCAGGGGTCAAAGGGTCAAAAATGGTCGCGGAGAGGGCAACGATGGTAGAGGGGAGGGTAGGAGTCCAGGTCAGCTTCGGCTTTCAGAAAAAACAAAAACAAAAACAAAACAGGCGAATAGGAAAATGATGTTGTGTTGGCTGTGCTGTGTTGGCTGAGATCTCGTCTCCCCCCTTTTTTTTTTTTTTTTTTTCACCATATAATCAACTCATAACCCCTCAAGTTGACAGGACAACGCAGGTACGTGTTAAAATTCTTAAGATCCTGTTTAGAAACCTAAAAAAGGAATTTCCTATCATTCAGTAGTCATTTGTCTTACACAATCAACAAAAACATGTCCCAAGTCGACCCTTTTAACCACTAAACTTGTCGTGTCCTCACTTAATCATCAGACCAGTGTCTTTGTCTTTTGACGTTACGTTGTTGTCCTGCAACCCAAAGGGTTCATTTGTCAGTAGTGGATAAACTATATCATTTAAAAACAGGTGTATGTTAAGTGTCGCTACTTTAACCTTGCATGTACGTGCACATGTATGTAAGCTGTTTCTTCATTGCATGTATGGGTGCGTCTGTATATGGGTTAATTTAACTTTTTCTCAAACGAGGCATTTCTCTAACACGCACATGTGTCTGTTCCACACACTTCTCATACCTTTCTCTGGTTGTGTGTGGTTTTATTTGTTTCAGTGATTTACCAGGAACATCTTTTCCTTTTCTCCATGTCTTCCGCCAGAGGTTAACACTGGTGAGATTCAGGGAGACAGCACCCAGAGCAGTTCAGCGAGAAAAACCTGCCTCAAACTACATTCTCTCTTTTTTGTTTTTCCGGGAGGGGTGAGGACAACTCTGGTGTCCAGCCGTGAATTTTAGCCAAAGCTTGGCCTGTCTTCTGCTGCCGTACTCAGGTTTCCAGGTTAAGAAAAAACACCTGTATGAAGACACTAAACATACATTTAGTATTTGTATAAACATAACTGCCTAAATCATTGAACTCTTGAGGAGGGTGGATGTCAGAATCAGAATCAAAATCAAAAACTTTATTGTCATTGTCATGAGACCAACGAAATTAAGAATGGTCCCCGATCATTGCATCATCCCTAGCAATATCAAATACAAACAAAACAATAAAATTCAATAAATAAAATAGATAGAATACTTAACATACTAAGTATTCCCACAGTCATGCTCCAGACCGTGCATAGATTAACACAAGAGTGGCATGGTGGACATTTTTGTAGTATTCAGATGTGTTATTGCAGTTGGATAACAGCTGTGTTTGAGTCTATTAGTCCTTGCTCTGATTGCCCTGTACCGTCTGCCTTAGGGCAACAGTTCGAACAGGGAGTGGCCAGGATGTGAGGTGTCTTTTATGATGTTTTGGGCCTTTTTAAAACAGTGGGCGTTGTTTGACTCTTTACTAACTTTAAACCCCACCATAACAATTTCTCCCTGACAAACTTCTGTGCATCCATTTAATCATGCGAAGCCAGCACAAAATCACACACATACCCCTACAGCAAAGCTTTAACATAACCACAATGCAACTCCTCCCTTAAACGGGAGAAATCACCCTAATTCAACCAACTCTATATAAAACGTCAAACAAAGATAAACCACAAACATTTCTACACTTCTGTGTCTTCCACGCAGCACAATAGGCAGAAAAACACCGATTACTCACAGTCTACAACAAAAGAAAAACCTGCTCTTTTCACAACTCTCACAGCTAAAGTCAAAACTCTTACCCAGTGCCTCTGAAATAATAAAAAAAATCACCAAATACTCGGTTACTCTTTTCACTCGCGCCCTCTCACTCCCTTCTTCCTCATACAGCATACACGCTCGCTCCCGCGGACCCGCTCGGCCCCGCGGGCTCACTCGGCCCCCACCTTTTTTCCCTCACAGAGACAGAGAGAGAGACCCTTTTCCTTTTTTTATTTCTCCAGCACACATACACACACAGAATCCCAACTGAGAGAAAGAGGGAGAGAAGAGAAAAGAGTTGTAGAGAGGAAGTTTTTTAGCAGGAGTTTCAAATCTAACAGATTTATACAACTTATTTACACACACCGGTAATTTATAATCTATATACACACGGGCCCGCATAGACGTCATACCAGAAGAGGTTACACCTAACTTTTTTGACTAATTTAAAAGCCCCTATAGCCCAGGCCTCGCCTTGCTGGTCAATACACGCCTCGGGAACGCCCTCCCGATAGCGCTCGAATTCCTAAGAAAACACCATATGCCAGAACAACTTTATCTCAGTTCTCTATTTCTCTGCTGGTGTTGCTAAATTTTTGACTAATTTAAAAGCATCTTTCAGCCCAGAGCCTCGCTCTTGCTGATCAATTACCCGTTTCAAGTACGCCGCCTTGACAAACGGTCAAATTACTAAGTTCTAGTACTTTAAAACTGCTTCCCCGCCCGGACACCCGGAACTCCACCAGCTGCGTGAAAGGCAATGAAATCCTGGCTCACGCTTTTGGCTATACTTAAAGTTCACAAGCTCCTGACGTTTAAATAGGAGGCAGCCGGTCCGCGACTCTACCTGCCAATTAATGCAGTATAAGACACTCACTCCTAGAATGCCTGGCCATTAAGGGCGTCCCAACATTCCCCCGGTAGGCCAAAACCGAGCTTAAACATAACAACGCGTCCGTTGCATGTGGCGTCTGCCAAAACGCTGAACAACTGCATTCCTAGGGGCCGCGCCCCAGTCCTAAATTAAATTTACTTATTTTAAAAGCCTCACTGTGGGTACCCTGCCCTCCAGTTTAATTACCTGAGACCCAAAACCGCGTTTTTGCTACTCAATCAAAACCAAATTAACCCTACACTACCGATTGACTGGCTGGCATTCCCAGTCAACCCACAGTTAACCTCTTAAACCGTATTTATTTGTTTCCACACACCTTAAACCGTATTAACTCAAACACATAACTTCTTAACTCAAAATTCACCCCCAAAATGAACAACAATGAATTTAGTCAGACTACTATGCCCTATTTTACAACTAATTAGTCAAGATCACTATGGACCAACGCCAGAAGCCCAGACTGAGTGAATATTATTTAATTAAATTTAGTTTTAACTTCCAATATAGCGCCTTTGGATAAAAATCAACAGGTGGCACTCACCTTTTCTTATGACGCCTGGCGTCACTCAGACAGGCTGCTGGCCTCCGCCCCTGTTTGTCACCCACACGATAGCTGCAAGCTCCCCTCCTCTCCAACCGGAGTTTCGGCACCAAGTTGTTTGGTTTGGAAATAAATCCTGGTGTGAGTTGGGCTGGCAAGCCAGCCCAAAGAGGAGGAATGTGACCAGGAGATATTTTATTTTGTATTCTTATGATCACAGTTATAATCAGAAGTATCAATCATTAATCATTTACCATTGTTGAACCAGTTGACAGAATAATCTTTGAACCATATCTAGGTTAACATTAATCTACACAGATTATCAGTACTCTAATCAGTCTATTGTTGTTCTGTACTATTCATGTTATTTGCTTAAAGCTGTTTCACAGTTCTGTAATTACTCAGAAGCCTGTGGGGCCTGCTGGACCCTGCCTTGGTTCCATGTTCCGTTCTGCACGTACACAGGCCTTGAAAGTACATGCACGCTCTTATACAACACATGAATGTGTACACACACCCTTAGTAAGAATAGGAGGGTTGTCTGAGGACAGTTTTCTGACAGATATACTTTCACAAAAGGCACGAATGTAATACACACTTGTTTTCTCTAACAACTAGCAGTTGATGTCCATATTAGGTAAACTCTCTGAACAGGCCCAAAACTGTTATCATTTCCAGTAAGGTCTGACTGTGTTACGTCATCATGGGATCATGGGTTATATAAGGATGGGGAGCGGTCCACTCTTTGGAGATCTGTGGCTGTACGCTTGTCTTCCCATGCTTCTGTCTTAGAAGTGTGCAATAAAATCACTATGTTTGTCACCTACACGGACTCGGCTGTTTTTCCGTCTTACCCAAACCGAACCAGACGTAACATTGTTTTAGACTCTTAGATGCAGGGAGAGGAAAGCTACAGGGCTTCAGCCACTCTCTGTCCCACCTCTCCCGATGACCTATCTGAAAGTGATACTTAGGTATTTCAGTGATGGAGTGCCTTCAAACAGTGATGTTGATAGCTTTGGTATGACGCTTGACCTTTGATTCTAGTCTAGTGTTTTGATTTTCTGTGGCTCATCTGCATGCATTTGCAAACATGCAAACAAAGCAAAGTTTTTTTTTACATGTACTGAGCGATGTCTGTTTACTGTGAATGTGTCTTTTCTCACAATCTGATGTCTATCAGTTTCCTCTCCATGTCTAGTTCTCATTCCTGGTTTGTGAATTGTTCAACAAATGAAAACCTGCTCTTTGTAAAGTGAACATCCAAGTCTAGAAATAATAAGAAATTAAAGGGAAACCAGTGGAGGATCTCAGTCATCTGTCAGGATTATATAATAAATAAAATAAAGTGTCTAATGTAGAGAGGAGCAAGTGTATTTAAACTTTATAGACAGTTAAAAGAGCTTTTGAATAATTTCCTACAGTTGCTTAGTGCAGCTTCTTTAGCTGTGGGGAAGTGTGATCCATTTTATGTGCTTGACAGCTAGAATCTAATTTTTGGAGAATGCAATTTTTGTTTTCTAACTTCTCCTCTCTACACCAGATAGTGCCAGATAAGTATTCCCAAGAAAACTTAACAAGAAATGCATCTTGGGACTTCCTGTTTACTTTTATTTGTGGTTGTGAAACGGGAATGTTGAGTTTAATTGTTGAATTGTTGTTAAATATGCACATAACTCATTGAAACATATTGGTATAATTGCAGTGCAGTAGTAAAACGTCAGTATTTTAACAAGATGATGTATTTCTGAAATGGATGATACAAAGGACCTGTATGTGCAGCGCGGAGCAGCCATTTTCTGGCGAGGTCATCTGTGTGTTCCGGTATTGCAAGTAAACTGAGATTGCTGTGGAATATAAGTGTTTATAGAAAATGTATGTAACACTTCCACATTTTTTAAAGGAGCCTTGTGTGATTTAGCTCTTTGTAATTTGTTCTGCACAGAGAGAGGCCACTGCCGTATTTTTGTGTTTGTATTTTATTTCATTTCCCTTATTCCTCGCACTGGCGCATCTTTTTATTTATCGTTTATCCTGTTACTTTGCCACGTTACCTCTCATACTGTTGATGTTCAGTACAAGTCCATATGGCTGCCGTTTCACAAAAGTGAAGGTCAAAGGACATTTTTGTTTATTCAGTTGCCATTGGCAATAAAAACTGCACATTAAGAACCCCAGTAATTGTGTCCTGTGTGGCTAAGCATTTCCCAGGCTACATTTAAAGGACCTTGTAATAAGAATAAAAAAGAATCTAAATCTAAAGTCCCCGCCAAGCTTGTTTTTACAGTTTTTGCAAACAGCTGTGTTGTTCAAAACTTTTTCCACACCAAATGAGATTTAAATCTTGATAAGGAAAAAGGTTCAGAGACAGCCATCCTCTCGAGCCTATCTCTATCAACTTGTGGTTGGTAGCTTCACTGAAGTGTGAGAAACCCAGCAAAAGTCACAAGCAAACCAGTGCAGTAGTTCTCAGATTGGTATTTGTGTTCAGAGCTGTGTCCAGGATCTTCACTTGTTCTAGTGCTTAATTATCATTCTAACATGAAGCATTAATTCTTGTTGGGTTTTTTAGTTCCCATTTATGGGTTTGTAATTGTTGAGCTTTGGATGCCCATTACTTTACTGCACCAGCCCTATTTTGGAGTCTTTGAGTATGTTATAGCTCCCTCATGGTTTCCCTCAGTGTTCTCTCTGTCTCATCTTCCTGCTTCCCCTCTGATGTGGTTCATTCATGTTTCATTCCTTGTTTCATTTATCTAAGCTGTTATTTTCTTGTTTATTTTCTGATAACTACTTTCCTCTTGTGCTTTGTTCAGAGTTTTACTGGAGGTCTGTGCCCGTTCCTTAATCACCGTTTGTGTGTACACCGTCCATTGTTTTATCCTGTTGGTTCTGTGTATCTTTTCTGGTTTGCTCTCTATATTTTGCTGAAGTGTTTGACTTGTTTTATTTTGTTTTTGGACCTTGGACTCATCCTTCAGCTTAATAAAAAGCTTTTTTTTTCCTGCATTGGAGTTCCTTATTTGTCATGGTCTGGTTGGGCACCTGCAGGTCTCAGACAGCGGCTCCTCCTCCTTTAGGCGGAGTCAGGTTGCCCCTCCCTGGCTGACCACCTGTGAGCAATCGTGCCAGCGGTATATCAGACCTGCGCTCTCAACCACTCATCGCCTGAGTATCTGCTATTCCCATGTTAGTTCAGTGGAGCATCCTCAAACCTTGTCTTAACGCCGTGTGATGACTGACCTGTCTTTTCTTGTCCTCAGCGATAGCACCCGGAGTGGAGATCTTGTTCCCCTCGCTCCCGTCCTCCTGGACCTGGGCCGCCAGCTGCTCACACAACGTGGCCTGCCGACCCACTGCTCACCTACCTGCCTGCCTCCCCACGCCTCGACCGCTTCCGGGTTTTCCGCTCCACCTGTCCCCTCCATCTGAAACCAAGTAAGGCAATTCAATTCAACTGCGGAGGATTATTGGTTGTCTGCTGGATCCCTCTGATCGTGATCTCCTCTTGTTCCAGTGCCCCGGCCCCTACCTAGTCCTGTTTCTACCTCCCCGCTGTCCCCGCTGTTCAGCCGTCTCCTAGAGGTGTCTAGGTCGCCCTCATTTTCTCAGACGAATCCTACGCGCCACTAGTGTGGTGGCGTCGCCTTGTGTTTCACCTTTGTTTTCCCTGTGGGCGGAAATAAATCATTTGTTTTCTGTCACCTCGCTTCCGGGTTGGTTTCTGCGCCTGTGTCCATCCCTGTTCCCTCGTGCCGTTGAGCCGTGACATTATTCTGTAACCTACAGCACACAGAAATTACTTGTTTGGCTCAATATTTGAAACCTTAAACAAGCATAAATTGTAAACTTGTTGCACTACATTATGGAAGACCATCAAACCACCAAAAAGTAAATACATTTAGGAAGAATAATTATCTTTTTTTTCTTTTTTGACAAAGTTGATTTTTAAAAAAAGAAACTTGCACGTGCACTAAAGCGAATAAAAATGCAACCCTAAGTGACATAAAACAATGTCTCTTTAGGTTTTGTATCACGGAAAAAAAAACTTTAAAGAACCGGATAATCTTCAGAGACTGAACAGTTTTATTAGTACAATGAAACTAAATCAAAAGCACGTGCCCAAACCAAGAAGGCAAGAGGGGAAAAAAAACCCAATGACGTAAAAAAAAAGACTTCCTGTGATGTGATTGATAAGTTTAAACCTCAGCTCTATGTCTCATTCACCGTCTGAGACATCAGTGGCACCACAGAGCTGAGGTAATGGCACATTTACTAAAATATCACTGAACTCATGTCAGCTGGTGAATTTATTCATTATGAAAAGTTATAAACTTGATGCATTTTATTTGTTATTTTCCTATGACAAGTGTAGTTTACGAAAAGATAAATTCTAATCAATTGTAATATAGATGAAATGGTACAAATTTCATAATACTGAAGAAGTAGATACATTGTAATGCAAAATTCAAAGAGGCTTTAAACATATATGTTTTATTCATATCCACAGAACGATACCTGTGTTCAAAAAGACATGAAGTGCTGGCAGCTCCTGTTTGGGCTTTGGTGCTGCGGCATCCTTGCAGTGACCAGCGGGATCGAAGGTATTGCTCATTTGTATGGAGATGTTTTTCACTTAGCTATGGGAAGTCATTAGTAAGGCAGCTTATGGTTTATCTCATCTTGTGGCTGTATCATATCATCCTTTTCTTCCTACTATGATTAACTGCATAGCTTTTAATGTCATACATTCCAGTTGTCAGTAACAGTAGGAGGTTCAGAGGTTATGTTTAAATGTCAAATAGTCACACATGTTAGCTATCATCATATCACATGTTGTTGGTTTTGAGCTTTGATTAATATTTTGATTATTAAATATGGAAAGTAGCTTGATGTTTATCAAGTAAAATTGATTTTTATTTCTATTACTGTGGAGAAATGATGTACTTTTTTTACTCTGCTACATATTTGACAGCTGGATATGCTGGTTATTTACCAATCAAGGTTTTAAATAAAAAAAATAAATAGAGTGCCTTCTTAAGGATTGAACCTTTTAAGGGAGTGTGCACATGGGATGACTGAGCTGCTAGCAAGAGATTTACCCTCTAAACTGGTGATTATCAAAATTCAATCAATCAAAATTTATTTATATAGCACATTTTAAAGACCGAAGTACACCAAAGTGCTTTCCAGTAAAATCATGATACAGATAAAAAATCACAATATAAAATATAAATTACAGATATAAATAAAATAAATAAAATATAAAATAATTACATAATCTAAATGCAAAGCCAGATGTAAATTACCCTAATTAGCCCTGAATGCCAGGTTAAACAAATAAGTTTTTAGACGTGATTTAAAAGACTGAATGGAATCTGATGCGCGAATATGAAGAGGAAGAGTATTCCATAAGCTGGGTGCAGCAACGGCAAAGGCACGGCCTCCTCTGGTCTTCAGCCGAGACCTAGGTTGCACTAAGAGCAGTTGGCCCGATGATCTTAGTGCTCTCTGAGGGCTATACAGACAGAGGAGATCAGCTAGGTAGTCAGGTGCCATATTGTTTAGGATTTTATAAGTAAACAATAAAATTTTAAAATCAATTCGGTATTTAATAGGAAGCCAATGTAAGTTGGCCAGAACAGGGGTGATAGAATCATACTTTCTATTGCCGGTCAAGAGACGTGCTGCAGCATTTTGGACCAGATGCAATCGCTGAAGAAGAGAAGATTGGAGGCCCAAGTAGAGAGAATTACAATAATCCAGTCTTGAAGTGATGAAATCATGAATGAGTTTCTCCAGATCTTTGCGTGGTATATAAGGTTTAGCCTTAGAAATTAGGCGTAGTTGGTGAAAGCTGGTTTTTACCACAGTAGAAACCTGTTTATCTAGTTTGAAGGAACTATCCATGAAAACTCCAAGATTCCTAACAGCATCAGTGAGGTGGTTAGCAACAGGCCCGAGTGTGCCGGTCAGTTGTCCCAGAGGCATATTTCTATCAAAAACAATCATTTCTGTCTTCTTTTCATTTAAAGTAAGAAAGTTACGTGATAACCAGTCTTTGACATCCCTCAGACAATCAAACAGAGGATGTAGTGAAGATGAAACATCCCCAGTCAGGTGGAGGTAGATTTGAATATCATCAGCATAGCAGTGAAAAGAGACATTATGTTTTTCAAAAATGGAGCCCAAGGGCAGCATGTACAGAGAAAACAACACAGGACCCAATACCGAGCCCTGGGGCACACCACAGCGAAAAAGGGCAGAAGAAGAGGAATATTTTCCCATCATGACAGAGAACGACCTCTCAGAGAAATATGATTTAAACCATGATAGAACATTTCCAACCTTGCCAAAAGGATATCATGGTCAACCATGTCAAAGGCTGAAGTCAAATCCAATAGAATTAAGACCACAGAGCGCCCAGAGTCAGATGATTACAAGGTTAATTGTATAAGGCACAAAAACATAGGAGTATCCAGTGTGTGTTACCTTATCATACACAAGTATAGCATTGAAGTAATCAATACCAGAAACTGTGAAATAATAATTGAATATTTCTTTTCTTCTACTTTTTCTTTTTCTAGCTGATGTACCGTCATGGATGTGTGTGACTGACTATATACACAACATTACTTGTGTCTTCAACAACATCACTGCTATTCCATTGGGAAAGAACAAAACGAACTACAGCCTATATTTCAAGGAGAACTCCGAACACAAGTAAGTTTTTCTTAAATAAATACATAAAATACTTGATTCTTCTTACAGAATTGAAAGTGTGTGTTTCTGCTTCTAAATTCACAAACATGTCCATGTTCTGTTTTTGCTCCAAAAGCCCTTCTTGTCCACTTGTGGTGATGAATCACAGTTACTACTGTGAATGTCAACTCAACAATAAGCCTTGGGCGGATTATAATTCCTATGAAATTGACATTTGTGATGAATCTCAATGCATCAATTTAGAAAATGAATTTAATTTAGCAAATCACAGTAAGTATGAATTACATTTGTAGTTGTTGATTTTGTCTTAATATGTTAATGTGCTTCATTTTTAATGATAGTCTGAAAAAAATATTATGCACCCCCTTGATGCTTAGAGGAACATTTTGATATACCTAAATATGATTTGATTGATATTTCTAATCAGTTCAGCTGAAACCTCCGCCTGAGCTTGTGGTCCAAGAAACAACAGAGACTCTCAACATTACATTTAAAAGTCGATATGATAACCATTCATACCTTGGTGGTTACCTCATGTATGAAATATTACTTCAAACACCTGAAAGCAGTGAGAACAAAGTAAGATGAACTGTTATGTGCAGTATATTTACTAAGAATGTGTTTTATTCTAAAAGAATCAAACAATAATTGTTTCTTTAAACATTTCCACAGACTTTTACGGTTCCACCCCAAAAGAAGTTTGAATCTATTAATCGGAAATTGCACCTGAAAAATAGTGAATATTGCATTAAAGCAAGATATAGACCTCAAACATATAGTGAAACTTGGAGTGAATGGAGTCAACCAACATGCTGGGAAAACAAAGCAGAAGAAGGTAAAGGACACATTTTTCATAAGTAAAAAAAGGCCTCTGTTATCTGGAGCTTTCTAAAAATATGCTAACAGTAAAATTCAACTACATTTGCTTTAGCAATTTTATGACAATGATAAAGGAATGGATTTTTAGGTTTATTTAATGCTATTCATAATCACAAACATAGGTGGGACGCTGCTCGTGTGAAGCAGCCTTTTGTTGTCTTGTGAGGTGTTTTCTCTGAACAATGTTTATCAAAAACAAGTGCTGCTCTCTTCCCTTTCTCTCAGCGCTTTTGTAAAATAGCACAGATACTTGATAGATAATGGACTTGCTGCCATCTTTGTAGTGTGAGTCAATAATTCTGTGTAATTTCAGAACCAGAAACTTTATTATTATTATTGGCCAAATATCTGTTCCCACTGTGTCTGGTTTTGGGAGCTCTGCTGTTTGTATTCTACAGTCCAGCTGCAAGGTAATTCATCTAAGCTTTGGAATGATTGCATGTCTGATGAGGATAATGTGCCTCTTATTCATATTTTGTGTCTGTGTGGCAGGATGAAGATAAAAACTCTGTCCCACACACCATCCCCGGCTCCTTTCTTTCAGCCTCTGTATCAGCAACATAAAGGTGATCTCCAGGTAAGGAGATAACATGAGTGATTTCTGAAGAAGCTTAATTTTAACTTCTGTTAAAATCAATTAAGTGCAGGAATCCTAACATAAGGGTCACAATGGAAGCACAGTGCAAAATGACACGTTAGAAATGAGATGTAAGAAGACCACATAATTAATGATAGATGTGTATAAGCTTTATACACATCTATCACATAGTAATGATAACTTCACAGTGAATTGGTCAAGGTCCATGGGTAGGCAGATAATCTGCTGTGGTTACCCCTAACAGGAACATCTCTGGCATCCTTATTTATTTGATGTGTCAGTCAAAGACAGCGTTCATAGTGTTTGTGACACTTTAGTAACATTCTGATGCTGCAAAAAATGTGAATACCAGCATATTGTCAAACTAGAAATGCAAACATGCTGAGTTTAGTGTAAGGATGTGTTCTGTCTATCATGTTGACCATCTGGTAACTGGTGATAAAAGAAAGCATTCAGCAAAATAGGATTTTGACAGTTCATCAGTCTTACTGAAATAAACCCAGTTGCTGGAAAGCAAACCCTCAATCGTGTGACGCAGAGCTCCAGATCTTTCAAAGGATAAATAAACTCTAACTACAAGTGACTTTAGATAAAAAGTCGGCGCATCATTAAAACATTCGTCCTGTGCTACCATATTCATACCAAGTTTTATGGCAAATCACACAATTTTTGCTAACACGATTCAGTTAAAAACAGTTCATGGAAGCACAATACTCAACTCTGCACTAGAAATATGAGTTGAAGAGTTCAAGGTAATCCCCTCAGAAGCAGAATGAGACCTTTCAGTCAGAGCAGGAGTGGATGGCCAAATGATAACAAACAGTGCTAAAGCCTCACAAACAAGCATGAGAAGTCTGTTTCTGTTCATGTAGCGGTTCTACAAATGTCCCTCCTTGAGTTAGTTGTTAGACTTTATGATACTGTGTATCTGGCTGCTGTGAGAAAAAGCTTTCCCCGGTCAATAGGACCAGAAATGAACCACTCAAATATGGTTGCAATGACAGATGGTAAAAACTGCAAGTAAAAAAATAAACACCCTAAGTCAAATTTGTAACGGCAGCATGTTACCATGATAAACCATTAAACATCTATACTGCATTGGTGCTTCATATTCTGAGTGCAGGTAGTACACAAGTGTGCTTTTTTCTACTGCGTCACACCTGATGCATCTTCATTTTGTTTAATTTGCAGGAATGGCTTTCTCCGAAAGGTAAAAATGTACTAATGCACAAAGCCGATGAGGGCATGATAAGTGATAGAGTGGCTGTTGTGCCAAAACCCAACACGAAGGACCCAGAAGAGACCCAGACCTTCCTAAACCCTCCAGTGATTCAGCTGGCATTCCCTCAGTGCCAGACCTCCTACGTTGGCCTGCCTGGGATGGATATGGCTCCTGCTCCTATAGCTATGGTCTGTCCAGCTAACACCTCTTATACTCAGCTCCCCTGCTCCGTCTGGGAGAGGGGCAGGGAGGCAGAGATTGCCTCCTCTCCACCTGAAGATGTCCTGGATATCAGCTGTGTTGACTCTGGCTGCAGCTTTGAGGATGTGACACAAAGCCCAGAGTGCAGTTTACCAAGCAGTCCTGTTGTTGAGACTCTAGCACCATGTTACTGTAGTGATTACTGCATTCTTAACAAAACAGCTGAAGGTGTTGTTCCTGTTTTACTGTCTAAAGAGAGCAATGTAAAAGTTTCATCTGATTCCCAGCATGAGCGCGAGAGTTAAAGCAGGAAATGGTTCTGTCAGTTTGTTTGGAGCCAGAAAAATTCATAAGAGTGGTGGCACTGACAGCCACGGCTGTAGACCACATGGCAGGAGAGATTCCATGAAGTGGCTTGAAGCTGGCCAGTTCACTTGTTGCAAGTTGCTGTGTGTTCTTGATAGCAGCGGGTTTGTGCTTGAACTTCATACAACATTTACATCTGTTCAAATGTATGTGATTATCATTTTTTATGACAAAAACATAAAAAACACCATATAACACATAGAGTAGGCTTCTGCTTTGGCTGATTTGCATATGTTAACACTTGACGCATTCTGACTGCAGAATGTTAAGACGTGAATGTTTGTGAATTCCACTAGAGCTTTGGATGATATGATTTTCTGTAGCTGTATGGGGAAAGTGTTTTGTTCTGTTTTTTTTTTTTAATTTAATCTACCTTATTTGCAATATGTTTATACTTTGCATTTAGCTTTTACTAAGAAATCAACAATAAAAGAGATAAAGATCCATATCTATGCTTAAATCAGTAACTTTGTTCTTGTTTTACTGACTTATGAGAGATGTGTTTGGATCTTTCCTGGATCATTATCCATCTCCAAGTTGTTGTGCAGGTGATGCAAATATTCAGTGGAAACGATTGTTTTGAAATTTTCCTAAGGGAACAATAAAGTGTAACCTCAATACGAAAGTTTTACTATTTATTTCTCCAGTCAACATAACCAGTGCTGTTTTTGTGGGTCTTTTAGTCTAAAGCAGCTTTAATTTTTAGCCTGCAGATGACAGTCACCATGGTGGACTGGGATGCTTTGTAACAGCCATGGAAATTGCTTTTTCGTTTTATTCAGCACACATTGGTTTCTTTAACTGTCACTTCTAAGGTGAAGAATGATGTTAAATGTGACAGATTGAGAGGATACTCTTTTCATACACATGCGTACAGCACACGGTGACAAATTTCTCCAGTTTTTCACACCAAAATGAGATCATTCAGAACAACTTTCTATTGATTTTCAGTTATTTCTACCATTTAATGGGATAAGTGGCCCCAAATAATGCCAGCAAAATTCCCACTCACAGCATAACAGAGCCTCCAGAGTCCCTCATAGTACTGATAGATTTCTCGTCTCTAATTAGTATGTAGCTTGGGAAGCAACACATATGTACCAAAAAAGTCCTTCTAGAAACAAATAATAATCGCACTTGCAGACCATCCAGGGGCAGAATTATTAGTTTTAGTGTATTTTATGTTTGTTTTAACTTTTGTTTTTAAATCACGTTTGTTTCAGTTAGTTTCCAGAGTGGATCTTCTTGTTTCAGTTAAGTTATTTATTTGAGAATATTTAGTTTTAGTTAGTTCAGTTTAGTCTTCTTAATCATTACTGTATGGAGAATATATGTCAGAGGTAAGATTTAGGAAAATCTGTAGCTATTACAATAAAGAAAAGTCTAACTTTTGAAATCAAGTGAAGGTAGTTTTAATGTTTTAGCTTTTTTAATTGTATTTTTTAATAAACTAAAATATCATTCACATCTAGTTTTAATTTTCACCTCAGCTTTAATTAACTATTACAACTTTGATGAGAGCATATACAATCCATTTGTAGAATCACCATCAAATTGACTTTAGTCACAAATAAGGTTTTGATTTTTTCCCATCCTGAAATTATATTTCTACCATCATTCACTGATGTTGTGCGAGTGTGTTAAAGATTTAAACTTAAAACTACAGTTCCCTGTGACTCCTTCGGCGGCTGCGGCCGAGCGGACGTTCAAACACCACCGAAGAAGAAGTCATTCGGCAGAATGGGGTGATTTAAATGTGGAGGTTTAACTGAGCTTTATATCGTATTTCTGGCCTCTCTAAGAATTTCAACACCAGACTGTGGCTGTAGATACTTTCCTTTCCCCCGGTGCTGTTGTCATCTGTTGGCGGCTCGTTGTGTGAGTAACTTTGGGTAATAACAAGCCCGACTTCTGCGGTTGTACACCATATTTGGCCGAAGAGGAAGCCGCGGCTGTAAACACTGACCCACGTTATCTGCGGCACCTGAAACGGAAGGGTGCAGGAGCACCAGAGGATGGTGGCCGAAAGGGACAAAGACATAAGAAAGCTGGGGTCCAAGTCAGACAAAAGTAAAAGTGAGCCGAAGGTGCTGCGGCTTTAGGTGGGCAGAGTGCGGCAGGATGAACTTTCCTGCTCTGTCAGCAGCGCTGAAAACAGCCGAACAACCACTGAGTCAAGTCTGGTGGTAAGTACAATGAGTCGATATTGAATTAGATGGAATCCACCCACTCATTTTTCTATTCATCTATCTGTTCATCACATGTAGGTGCAGCTGCTCCTGCACAAATTTCCCCCAAATGCCATGACACAGTGGCGGCTTTTCCCCGTCAACACGCCCACTCTGGTGAGCCCTCACCTGTTAAACAGGACCCCAGTGGCTATCATTGGTTGCAGGTGTGTGAGGCCAGTTTGCTGGACCAGCAGGGAGGGTAAGCATCAAGCCAAGTAACATTTGTCAAGAAAAACTATAAGAAAAAGATAAGCTGGGGCTGACTGAGTAATAACACTGACTAGGCAGAACGATGCTTCTCATGCGTGTTTGCAAAGTAAAACCCCCAGATAAGGCTGTTACAGTAGAAATACATTACGTGAGAAACGTGATTCGTGGACAGACGCCTGAAAAAACAGTCAGGTTTTAAAACGAACGAGGTAGTAACAGGTAATTTAGCTTCCCTCCTACACAACTACAGGTTTCAGTCATTTGTGGTTGGCAAAGTGTGCATAGATTTACCCATGAAGAACCTGGGGCAAAACAGTGAGCTGAGACTGATTTACTGATACTGCAGTTTTAATGCCAGTCTTTAATCAGTCCGAGGAAGGACCTCCAAACACACAAGAACTTATCACATGATTTTCACTACACAATACTGCCCAAAGAACCCTAGAGAAAATCTGCAAAAAAAATTCTACTAGTCTAAATTATCCATTCATTTATTCTCTTCCACTCATCCTTGTCAGGGTTGCAGGAGCCTATACAAGCTGTCTTCAGTTTGTACAGGTTGCCAGTCAGCCATAGGCCTAACACTTAGAGACAGACAACCATTCGCACCTATGGGCAATTTAGAGTTACCAGTTAACCTAACCTCACCTCACTAACTGCATGTCTTTGGACTGTGGGAGGAAGCCAGAGTACCCAGAGAGAACCAACACAAGCACGTGGAGAACATGCAAACTCCACACAGGAGTTTGCATGATGGTGGAATTGAACTCAGGACCTTCTTGCTGTGAGGCAGTAGTTCTAACCACCATGCTGCCAGTCTAAATTATGCTTTTTTAAAAAAAAAAAAAAAAATTTATATAGTAGTTTCATGCCAAGAGAGAGCATTTTGCCTTCGTTGATGGAGCAGTGTAGATGCACTGTGTCGTTGTGGATGTGGTGCAGGTTATGGATGAGGACGGTGAGAAGGACAGTTGTGCAGCAGAAGTGACAGATGGATTCAAGGTGAGGTGGGATTACATCAGGTTTTCAGGTCTGTAGTCAGATTAAAGAGGAGGTGGAGGTATGCACTGAGGAGAAGAGGAATGAAAGCCAGCAGAAGCATGACAGAATTCATGTGTGCGAATGAGACAGGGAGACAGATGTTAAGGTGAAGCAGCAATGAGAGGGAGTGTTCGCCCAGGGCGCCAAACAGGCTAGGTCCGCCACTGAGCGGGTTGGTGTGGCAGAAGAGGATGCTGAGGATTGAGTGAGGTGGAGGCTGAAGAATAAAAATGAGAACTTAATGTATGCAGTACTCATTTTATACAAAAATTATCATGAAGCTAAAAAAGAGCATCGTGACAGATATCTTGAATGCTAGGAAAACAGGGAAGTGGAAAGAAAGGGAAACGAAACATGACTTAAGTGAGCAGCAGTCTCCAGTGCTTCACCTAACGAAGCAACAGCTGAACTGTTTTTCTAGAATTGTCTTATCTCACGTGTAGCAGAAAGGAGGAAATAGTCTGCTCAGACAAACACTTTGCACTACTGGAATCACTGTGCATGGTTTAGGCCAGGGAGCGTTCCCAGTGTGCTGGGAGGGAGCTCAGCAGGGGTCTTGGAGGTTAAAATCGGCTAATATCCAATTCGACCGCACTGGGTATTCACAATCTCTCTTCAGGTAATGTTTAGAAGACTTTACGGCTGCAGTGAATGTGTGAAAACTGCTTTCGAGTAACATTATGAAACTTTTGAGGGAAGTACTGAAAGTGGCTTCTTCATTTTAATGATTCATCGCATCGATGCTGAAGCACAGACAGCGCTGTGTGTCTAGGTGGAGGCTTTTCACACCATCTTTGAATGCGACCTGCCAAAAGAGGTTTTAGCACAAACGACAGCGCTGTTGAAAAAAGATTTTTTTTAATGTATTTAGATAAACATTTCATCCTCATAACTGTGCCCATTATTAACGGCATTTAATTTTACGACATTTTTTGATCACTTTAAATACATAAACAGCACATCAGTCAGAAGGAAAACATAAGTACACTTCTAGATTTAAATTGGAGTCATTAGTTCCAGATTAGGTGACACTGTCTAATTTAAATAATGTGCATCTAGGCTTTACTGCCACTTTAAGGTACTGGGGGTAAAAAAGTGTGGGGGCATTTCTTAGAATCTGGTCAAGAGCTAATAACATGTCTAAAATATATGAAACATATCATGACACTGTAAGAAACTCTTTCTTTTGGGCTGGCTTCGTTAACGATGTAAATTTCATTAAAATGTTGCAGGAGGATTTAAACAGCAGGAAGAAAATCCTCAAACATGTTGCAACAGAGACTGGTGCACATTTATGCAAAAACTTCACGGAAATTAGGGCCGATTGCTTTCGTGGAAATAACCTCTGGTACCAAGAATATACTAAAATGAAAAATGTAACATGTGTTTGTGTTTTTGTTGAAAACAAATTTGAGAATATAAATTTCTCTTGCAGTGCCATTTAACGATCTATAGGCACTGTTTTAAACAGAATTATCAGTTTGCTTTTCTAGTTGTGGTAAAGAAGCCAAAATTAAAGCTGTAGGATTTATTTCTTTTTAACATAGCTGAGTTTCAAACAGCTCAGTTTGTTTAAAGCTTATACATCTGACACTGTTGATGGCTGTCACTGTAAAATCAGCCTGTGAAATACATCGTCTTTAAGTCCAAACCTCTAGAAATGTAGCTTGAGGAGTTAAGTCACCACATGATCGTAAAACAGTGGTAACAAAGACATTTAAATTATAAACATAATGCACAAAATATACATTTTTAATTCAGTTACTTGTATATTTTTTAACTATCAGCCAGAACTACAAGCACCACCGCAGAATGTGTAGTCTTTAAAGTAATCTTTGTGTGTTATTTTTGCATTTCAGGTATTAGATTGTCAATACAAGTATCTAAAAATTGTCTTTTTTCCTGCATTCCTTGAAGTCCTTCAAATCTTTCATTTCAGTGATGTGTTGTGTCATTAAAAACAGTGATCATGGAGAAGCCTGTCACTGAGAAATGCATCCTTTCTTTTCCCAGTGATGCTAATGACATATCTTTACAGCCTTCTTTCTACAGCCCGGTGCACAATCTTCATTTATTTGAGTTTTTGTCAGGATTTTCTCTTTATTGTCTCTGAATATTGAGTATTTTTCTTCATCACTTCGATGAATAAGTCACTGTTGCTAACAATCGGGCTATCCTGCCTACTGCCTTTCTAGCTTGAATACTTGGAAAAAGAACGATGGTGGGCCCGCTTACTTACCCAACAAAATTTATTCTACCCTTTTGACATTTGCTGAGTCAGAAAGATGTAGGTTGAAACCTCTTTATCAAGATGCCTTTTATTAATTATAAATATTTGATTCATAATTAGCTTTGAAACCAGCTAGTTCACAGAAGATGTTATCACAGTCACTACTTAGAAAACCACCAAGTTACTGTCCCTTAAGAAAGAATTCAGACCCCTGTACTTTAAAAAAAAAAAAAAAAAAAAATCTGTTTTGGTTTTAGTGACAAAGTGAACTTGTGTTTTTAGAAATGTTTTGCAGGTGGCTTTAAAGGTCACAGGTCATGTTCTGGTTAAACTCTGGTTAAGTAAATTCAACCAAAAATTAAAAAGACATCATCAAAGCACAGATCTCTGGTGGTTACAACACCATCACAACCAGAGATCTGTGCTTACTGTTAAGAAATAAATCATGATACCACTACCATGCTTCAGTGTAGTGATGCAGGTTTTGGCACTACTGATGGGAAAAATAAAGAATTTATATCCCTTTAAGAGATAAATGATAGATGGATCTGAATACTTTTGAAATGACTGTAACTTCAATTGAAAAACACAATTAAATATTGAAACTTTTAAACACTTGTGTTCAGACATAAAGATTTTTTTAGATTCTCATGAGCACTGATCAAGGCCCACTGATCAATGGCCATGACTACCATTCACAGATACTCTGAAGCTCCATTTCATAGATTTTTTTTTTTTTTTTACTTACAAAACTTTTTGTATGAGGTCACAGCAAATGAATCCCCCCAAAATGGGCATATATAGATGTGACTGTGAGCACAGCAGCTTGAGCCACGTGCTTTTCAAAGCTTCTGTCTGTCAAAATGCTTCAGAGAAGATAAACTGAGGGGCGTGCTAAGCCCAGTATAAAATAAATAAGGATTATTTTGAGCACTGAATAATCAAAAAATACTGCACTGTACAAAAGTCTTGAGTCACCCCTCATTTCTTTATCTTTTGTTTCCAGTGAGTCGGGCTTCCTTGTGATGGTCATAAAGTGGTCTCGAGTGATGGATCTCCAGGTGTTTTGAAGGTCTTTCCAAGTTTTTCCTTTTGACATTGGCTGTTTGTTTTTTTTTTGGGGGGGGGGGGGGGGGTTGGCTCATTTTAAGCTCAGTTCCTATACCAATACATTTTCAAAGGAATGTTTGTCATCACGTAACAGACGGCTTAGCAGAGATCTATGAAAAATTCCAAAGATAATACAGTATAACAGGCATAAAATAATATTTTGGCATCAACAATGGATTTCAACAGAGCTGCTAATCTCAGCATTGTGTCCGTCATATCCTTGGACAAGTGGAGAACAAAAGAAGAAGAGGGCTGGTCTAAAACGCTGTCTAGGAAACAATCCAGCAAATATCTGACACAGAACCTGAAAGATCCATCTGACCCTTCAGATCTGGGGTCCCCAATCCCAGTCCACGAGGGCCGGTGTCCCTGCAGGCTTTAGATGTGTCCTTGATCCAACACAGCTGATTTAAATGAATAGATTAACTTCTCAACATGTCTTGAAGTTCTTCAGAGGCCTGGTAATGAACTAATCATGTGATTCAGGTGTGTTGAGCCAGGGTGAGATCTAAAACCTGCAGGGACACCGGCCCTCGTGGACTGGGATTGGGGACCCCTGCTTTAGATGATCCATCTGCTGTTCACTAAAGCCTCATCAGTAGAATGATGGTAGTCAAGAAGTCATTTTTAAGAAAGTGGGTTACGTTCCACCCTTAAAGGACTGGGGATAAGGGAAAGTTACAAAAGGTTTCTGTGTTGAAAAAAAGGAGACAGGGAGCCAAAATGGTTCAATTAAAGGGTTTTAGTAATGTTTCTATTAGTAATTAACCTAAAAGAGATAGACAATCCACTATCACCTTTTAAAGAAGGAAAACAAAACCCAGGAGTTGGTCATTAAACTGAGAAGCTAAAAAGGGTTAGTAACCAAAACGGACTCCTCTCCACAGAGCAAACAGCCACCACGCACAGCTCACTAGCTCAAAAAACCAACAAGGCTCTCCAGTGCTAGAGCGCACCTTTTTCAATTAAATACTCTTAATTGCCGATTAGTCAGCTGTACAAAAAGGGCATCGCCTAAGGCAGGAGAGACGGCAGGACACGCCCACACGAGTTGTGTCATTTATAATCTTGGCTGTATTCTGTGTGCTGTTGTTATATTTTTAGTTCTAAAAATTTTTATTACCATGAGTTTTCTCAGTTAGTAAAAAAAAATGTTGGTCTTGTTGAGGGTGAAAGGTAAGTTTGTATTCACTGTGAAACCATGAAGACTCTTTGTGTTTCCCTTCTGTAAAACCCTTTGCTTGGCACTCAGACATGATTCTCACCTCCTCGGGAGAGTTTGGATAAGCCATTCTTTAAATAAAGCTGCATAATGTATATCGCTATTGTTGTTTTTTACATTTTCGATGATCAGGATTCAGTGCAGTAGCAAATTCTTTACTACTGTTTGTTTCAGTTTGATTTTTCTCACAGGGGTCTGAAAGACTGAAACTCCTGAACTTGGTTTAAAGTTTTTCTAAGAAGTGTGAGTAGGTTTGGTTTGCTTCCTCTTCCTCTTCTGAAAAGGTGGTTACTGTACTTCCTGCCTTTGCACTCAGAATACACCAAGCAAAAGTGACTCAAGGATGTGTACTAATTTCATTCAGAAGTAATAATAATAATAGTAATAAGATAAGATAAGATAACCTTTATTAGTCCCACACGTGGGAAATTTGTTTTGTTTTGTCACAGCAGGAAGTGGACAGTGCAAAAGTTATGAGGCAAAAATTAGAATACAATAAGAATAAATACAGTACACAACTGTACAGAATAGAATAAAATACTATATACAGTAGAATAAAATAAAATAAATATACAATAAGATAAAAATAGAATATAAATACTATATACAACTGAGTAAAAATACAACGATGACAAAGGATTATTGCACTTAGTATTATGGTATGGTTACTGTGTTTAACCATGAGTTTGTCATGTCTTATGTTTTTAGGTTTTCTAGAACATGCATATATTCTGTGTTGTCCACAGTTTATTGTCTCTGTTTAATTTATTTGCTTTTAATTCCTCCTTTTTATAATTTTTTGGTAACTTTAAAAAAAAAATTAATGCTGTTTTAAAAAAAGTTGAATAAAAATGAAATGTAAAAAACAAAAACAAGCATATTTTGAATGTAAAGTGGTTATTTTTTTCTGAGTTTTCTTTATTGTTTTACTTATTTTACCTAGTGAATAACATTTATTACTAAAGATCACAACCTGTAGATCCTCTCTAGATATGACTAAATGTAACTGCTGGTTCAGATTACAGTCTGTATATCCTGTAGTTACGCTGTACTGATAGTTACATTAATTGTTAACCACATGTCCATCCATCCATTTTCTTCTGCTTATCTGGGGCCGGGTCGTGGGGCAGCCCAAGCAGAGAAGCCCAGACCTCCCTCTCCCCAGCCACCTCCTCCAACTTGTCCGGGGGAACACCGAGGCGTTCCCAGGCCAGCCGAGAGATATAATCTCGCCAGCGTGTCCTGGGTCTGCCCCGGGCCTTCTCCCGGTGGGACATGCTGGAAAACCTCACCCAGGAGGCATCCTTGCCAGATGCCTGAACCACCTCAACTGGCTCCTTTCAATGTGGAGGAGCATCTCCCGAATGGCCGAACTTCTTACCCCATCTCTAAGGGAGAGGCCAGCCACCGTTTGGAGGAAGCCCATTTCCACCGCTTGTATCTGCAATCTCGTTCTTTCGGTCACTACCCACAGCTCATTAACAGCACAGTTAACAAAATGTAACAAAAATAATCCAGATTAATGTCCTATGGGGGGGGGGGGGGATGAAATAAACTGCATAACCATGTGTTTGTGCTAGCAAAATGCTATCAAGTATCAAACCTGGTGATAAACGTCTGTTAAGTAACACTTCTAGCACGTTTTAAAATGTTGACTGCTTATTGGTTCTATATTCTAAATCTAAATAACTTTTTAGACTGACAGACTGAATGTGAAGCAAAAACTCCTCATTCTCAGACAAACAAGTTGATGTGTGAAGGTACTGCTACAAGAGTCCGTCTGAATTATACCGGATCACAACAGCTACGGAGCACAGCTCCAACCTCTCCGTATCATCAAACATTAATGCACAATAGACCTTATCATGTCAGTAGCAGACGTACATCCCTATGTCAGCTCCACAACCCATGTGTGACCATAACAGTTTATATTATATTTTTGCATCATTATTCCGTATTTTGAAATCCTAATGGATTAGAATTGTTGAGATAATCTGTGGTTCTGTTCTTACAGCGTTACTGTAACATCAGGTTTCATTTTAATTTTCAGGCATGCAGAAGTTGGACCCCAAAGGCCTTCTTCCTTTGACCACAAAGCAGTGGACCTCCACTGCTCACAACAGGGTGGACCCTTGGCTGCTGATTCTTACCTTCATGCAGTTGCTCTGACCCTTCAAACAGGACCAGTTTGCCTTGAGAGCCCCTGCCATCCTCAAACTCCCTCAGAGAGTGGAGCTCTTTGGCTCACCCTGACACTCAAACCCCTCTTAGAGTACAGCTGCTGCTCTGTTTGAGATGGTCTGGGCATCTGCTAAGGTGTAAGTTGTTTCAGGCAAGTCCTGCTGAAAGGAGACAGATCCAGGACAGACTGAATGCATTATGGGGCACATTTACAAACAGTCTGCACCAGAACAAAACTCTCTTTGGCTGTTGAAAATCTACTGTCAATATTTACTAAAGAGCTGCAATGTCACTTTTCCCACGGCAGGATGGTTCAAAGCTCTGAGTGCAGTGCCTTAGCTTTGGCTGTGCCCTGTAGCGCTTCACTAATTCCTCTTCCTGAGTCTTTAGTTTTGTTTCCTTTGCCCTATCAGTGTTGTGTGAATTTGCCCAGCTTAGTATATCAGGACGTGCATCTTTTGCCTGTGCATTCTGCTACAGGAGCTGAAGTGACAGATAGGCAGAAGGAGGTCAGACTGCTACCTCCATGACTGGACTATTGTTCCACATAATTCACACATAATTATCTACTTTCTCCATAACCAACCAACCAAATATAAGGCTGCTGCTACCTGTCAGTCACAGCTTAATGAAACTGCAGCCAAACAGGAAGGAACATTTACAAATACGTAGTACTTTGGTAGATGCAGCTCCAGTCAGTCTAAGAATAGCACATAAAAGGCTTTCTGGTATCTGACAACACAAGTGATTATGTATCTCTTTTTTAAGCAATACTTCTAGAGGTTCTCGTTTCACTGGAAACCATCAAAAAGCAAAACAGCACTGTTCTAAAAATACCGCGGTCACAAAATTCATCTGCTGTGTGAACCTCCAGATGCTGAGACGCTTCCTCTGCCGCTGCAGTCGGTACAGGATTTAAGAACGTTGGATCACAGACTCTGCACTGAGCCACAGCTGAAGAAGAAAATGGTAAGTATCACCAGATGTTGGAATTTTATCAGTTTTAACTTGTGTCAGTTTTCACTAACGTTTGCATGTGATGACTGGGAAATGTTTTCTCTTTATAAGGTTTATTGATAATTTTAGAAAACATAATTTGGGCCACCATATAATGCAAGTCTTAAATTATATTTACTCCTCAGTTGTTTTTGTAGTTGTCCTTTGCTCTTGTATGCCAGTGCTGTTTTTTGGTACTTTAGCATTTTGCTTGGTGAAGTCTGATGACTGGTTGATTCTCATCTTGACTTTCTGGGCTTGGCGGGTCAAACTGAAGATGATGTAACTTTAATACAAATAAGGTGGACTGTGCCACAAGGAGGGGAGGGAGTTGTAATTAGGGCGGCTGCTGTGTTCGCTTCGTATTACTCCTCACCCCCCACCCAATCCTGTGGCTTGTCATGTCTTTCACAAAGTTGTGCTGTGGACATTTATGTGCTTTTTGTGCAGAGGAGTTTTTTTGTTTCCTGTTCTTATGCTGTCCTACCATGGAAGCACAGCATGAGTAGAGGTCTCTTTTTTTCCTCTTGTACTTTCCCATTGTTGTGTATATTTCAGTGTTTTTCTGTAACGCTGCCGATCTCCGACTTGTATCCCCATGTAATGTCTGTGTTGTGTCTATATAAGGTCGGGGGTCCCATTTCACTGCAGGGCAACCTGCATGTGGCGAATAAAGCTTTGATTGATTAATTACTGTGAGACTCTTTCTTCCTGTGGTTCTGCATTCTGGGTCTTTGTCAAAATAAACTGAATTTTTACCAATAAACATTTCTCTTTAATTGTAATAACAGTTTAGCGGTTTATGTACTTCTGCAAATGTAAGCAGCTGTTAGATGTATTTGTAATGGTGTGTTGATATGGAGTAGTATTAGTCTTGTCATTTTTTGTCGTATTCTTTCCTGGTTGATATGAACCATGTAGGACCAAAGTTTGTTATTTATAGCAATTATTATATATAGTTTTTTGGGGAGGGGGAATGCCACATGGTGTATATACTAATGAGTTAATGTGCACGTCATTCTTTCTGTGCAGATCTCTTACTTCGACCTGTCTGGAGGTTTGTCCAACAAACACAGTGTGTGGAGGACAATGACAAAGCTTTTTACTAACGCTTTGGCCAAAAACATCAACTGGAGGGGAAGAAATAACAAGCACAAAGTAGAGAACCTCACCATCAAGAGAGTTATCCTCAGTGAGTGTGCTTCTACAGGACACACAAGAAAATATGGTGTATTTTAAACAGTTAAAGCATTTACTTACTTTCATGTGTTCACTTTGCTCCCCTTTTACCCCTGCAGACGCAGTCAGGCAGAACTCGTTCTGTAAGGATGCCGTGGACGAGGAGATAGAGAGGTATATAAAGCGATGGCTGCAGCTGGCAGGAAACCGAGATGGAGGAAGAAAAAGAAGACAGGAAAAGGGAAAGGAAGCGACCAGCATGGGGAACTACTGTGTAGAGTAGCACAAAATGCATCTGCAGCACATGTTATTTTGACTCTTACATCTACAGCATGAGATGAAAAGAAAAATACTATCCCTCCAATGAATGCTCACAAGGCTGGATTCATCATGTCGTGTTTACCTGTCATGTGATGCTACATGTAAGTTAGGACCTGATGGACACAACCAGAAACACAAACACAGTTACTTTTTAAAATATTATTTAAAAAATGCTTGCACTTTTACTGTTATAGCCATTGTAGTTTGTTCGAGTTCATCATGCATTACACTACTATGCATTTTAGTCATATCTCGGCATCAGTTTATAATGCCATTTCCTATAATCATAATCATATTTATTCATTTTACTCTAAAGATTATTAATTTCATGCAGGAAGATCTTGTAGTCATCACTATTAAAACATTTATTGTTTGGGACGTTTAAGGATGCTGTCTGTTTATGTCATGTGTGAGCATGTCAGTCCCAGCCACGAAATGCACTAAAGTGGTGATATCAATAAAATTACATCTTGTTGTTAATTTTTCTACATTATTTGCTAGTTGCTTATATTTTCTTCATAAAAACGACTTCTCCTTTTGCACTTGGTTTCAAATGTGCACTGTGTGGAAACTAGTGACATCTAGCGGTGGATTCGTGAATTACAACAACCCAAGCATGTGGTAAATCAAATTCAAATTTTATTTGTCACGTACACAGTCATACACAGTACGATATGCAGTGAAATGCTTAGACAACTGCTCGTGACCTAAAGAAAAAAAGAAAAGGCTATGAATAAGAGGAAATAAATATGAAAATTAAAAAGGGTAAATTTAACTAGGAAGGAATAAAATAAAATATAAAAATTAAAGTTAAAAATGAAATAACTGTACAACACAAATTAGAATGAAGGGTAAATTTAACTGGGAAAGAATAAGATAAAATATATAAATTAAAGTTAAAAAATAAAATAACTGTACAACAAAATACACAATACACAGTATAGAACTATATAAGAATGTATGAAGAAATATAAATATATATATACACAATAACAGCAGCAGTAGATTATCTGGTGACTGTTTATAAGTTTCCACTAGTGCCATCCTGGTGTTCTCGATGGGAGAGATTCTGCTCACTGTGCAGATATGAAAGGCTCATTATCAGCTTACAACAAAAAGAAGCTCACCAGTATTTTCAATTATGTTTAATGTGACAGCTGACATAATTGAAAATACTGCAGAATTATTATAACTATATTCCATTTCTGCTAATAGAATCCTAAATCTTACACACTGTCTTCTTTTAAAATGATCCAAGTGCCAGTCAGTCTACATCCATTAAGCCCATATTATCAAATTAAAAATGAAAATTAATTCACCCCACAATTGAGTTTCCAGGTAGAAGCTTTGAAGCTCCCTCACATTGGACAGGAAGTTTCAGCTCTGAGGAGTCTGCTTGTCCCAGCCACTGAAAAGCATCAGTATAGCACGATGCTGGCTCACAGAGTTTTGCACGTTCGCTCATGCTTGTGCAGATTTTGTCTGGGAGATTTGGCTTCATCCATCATCGGAAAATGTCATAGATTGCTGCTACCCAGGACACTCAGAAGAGATCTCAAGAGTTTCACTTCATGGTAAAATGAATGAAGTTTTATTTTTTTATAAATTCACAAATGTGCCAGGAGGATTTCCAGGACTTATACATCGGGGAAACCAAACAACCTCTGGCGAAGCGGATGGCACAACACAGAAGAGCCACCTCGTCAGGCCAGGACTCTGCAGTCTATTTACGCCAGTGATGAGGATGTACACATCCTGGACAGGGAGGAACGCTGGTTTGAGCGTGGAGTCAAGGAGGCCATTTATGTGAAAAGGGAAAGACCATCTCTGAATCGAGGAGGGGCCTAAGGGTACATCTTTCGCCATCTTACAGTGCTGTGATTGCAGCCATTCCCCAACTCTCTGTGAATGATACTCATGGCCATTGATCAGTGGTCATTGATCAGTGGTCATTGATCAGTGGTCATTGATCAGTGGGTTTTGGTCAGTGGTTGTTGATCAATGGTCATGAGAATTTGCATAATTAAGATTAAGGAACTGACCTCCCAGCCCATTGTTCCTTCATTGGGCTGGTTTCAGTCATTATGCAAATGTACTGTTTATAAGATTGGGGACACCTGCAGTCAGCTGAGACTGAAGAAGTCACTTGGATGAGTGACGAAACGTTTCCCCCACAAAACGCTACGTCCAGATGAACAGAATCAACTTTTGGAGATTTACTTTCCTGGATGATTGAGAATGCATCAAGAAATTCACAAATACTTATGATTTCAGAGTGCATGGATCATTGCAGAATAGTTTGGCCAAATGAAACCAAAAACAAGCGAGGCCTCTGAAGCAATTATTGGCAAAGCAAGGTACATTAATTTATATAGCTCGATTCAAACACAACAATAATTTAAAGTGATTTACAAGAAGAATTAAAACAACTTATTTTCTTTTTAGAAAAGAAAATATATAGATTGAGAATAAGTAGAAAAAAAAGATCCATCCATTCTCTTTTTCTCCTTTGCAGTTAAACAACAAACAACAAACTGATCTGGATGATTTTACTTCAGAAATATTTTAAAGATTGCTAAAAGATTTAAAAAACTTGACTGTGGTATGGGTGATGAAATTATGCTAATTCAAAAGGATTAGGACATAGTTTTATCCCCAAAATAAACCAAATAGTGCTGAAAATGTTGATAACCTGTGAGTTTTGGATTGAGTTATTTCCTTAACTATGAATTAAAAAAAAAAAACAGTCTGTCAGATAAATCTCTAGGTTAAAGAAAAACTGCTAATAGTAACTGTTAGTGTAGTTAGTCAAATGACCAGTAGTCGGTGCTATCACCGTCAAGTCAATATTTATTGACCGCCACTTGTAAGCGAAGAAGATAATGATGCCCCTGCTGCTTCTGTTGTTCAGCTAGCGGTAATAGACACGGCATCAGTGACATTAAGAATGTAACACTATCATTTTATATTTTTAATCACTAAAAAAAAGCTTTAATTGGTGTGTTAATTGTTGTTTTTTGGAGGGCGCATGCGCGCGGCTTATCGCTTCAGTGAGCCAGCGCATCCTCACATTTAACGCTAGCATCTCCCTCTAGCACAGCCTGTCAGTACAAGTCAGTTAAAGGAAACATGGATTTGGTCAAAAACAGAACTTTGCACCCACATCTCCGCGACGACGAGGCTCTGGTGGTGGAAAACGCCATCCGGCTGGCCATAGACTCTGTGATAAACGTTTTGTACGGCGTAAACAGCTCCAAGAATTACGAGTATGAGCGGATGGTGGCCGACAGGGACAAAGAGATCCAGCGCCTGGAGTGCAGACTGACAGAGATGGAGCACGAACTGCAGGTGCTGCGCCGGCAGGGATGCACTTGCGGGCTGTTCAAGAACGAGCACAGCCTCAGCAGGTCCCGGAGCTCCGGTGACCGGCAGAAGGGAGATCAGAGCGACTTTGATCCGGGATGCGTTGACACCGAGCTGACAGCGGAGCAGCAGGACTGTGAGACGAGTTTATCGTGTAAGTAAACACGAGCGTCACTTCTGGCTTTGCAGGTTTAGGCTGGTGACAAATTACAGCCTGTCAGCTGTTGCCTTGAGTCATCCCTTTGTTAGACCCACTACAGGCCACTAGTTCACAAGAAGATGAGAGTAATGTCTTTGACAATTCATAATTGCCTGTAAAGTCCTCGGGATCATTGACCCCGAAACGCTTCCAATCCCGACTGTCTGATTGGGATTTGAACCGAGAGAGGTTTTGTTGGAATTGCTCCATGAAGGAAAGTAGATGAGAATATTAAAATGAAGAAAAAGAAAACTGATCTTCCCAAAGGCCAATGGCCATGTCCTTTTACCCCTGCACTTCATTTGTCAGGGCAGGCTAGAAAAGAGCAGCTAGTGCATGCTGTGCAGATAAATCAATTTAAAAAATGTATCTACTCGACTCATTGCCACCCACCACCTTATTACAGAACATTTCTATAATTTCCTCTAAGATTTTGTCTGCTGTTGGGGACAGGAGTCTGTGACCTCTATGTCAAGCACCGGTTATGCAATCTATATGAGACTTGCTGTAATGTCAAGGGGCCATCCTGGGCTTTCTATTCATGCCATATTCATGGGGGTTAGATTTGCAGTCCATACTTGGGGTGGATGTAATTCTGGAGGTAGAGCAGGCAGTGTTACTGCTGTTAAGAGAGGGGGTGGAGGAAGGCTAGACATTATAGCAGGAAGGAAAAAGCTCAGAGGAAGATGTATGAGCTTCTGACCCCCTCTCCATTATATGGAAAATTGTTTAATGTAGGGCTCTGAAGTTTTTAGGCCCATATGATAACTAGAAGGGGAAACTAGAACCTTTCCAGTGGAATTCATACACACCCAGTCCCACACACACAAGCTAGTTTGAGTTCTTCCTTTTTGCTGTTGATTTATATAATTAATACATAGAATAGAATTCAACTTTATTTATATACTAAAAGTGCACTAAATCCTATGTCTCCTGTCTTTATCAATTCACTTCCAGCCATACTGAAGTTGGGCAGATATTATTTTATTTATTTATTTTTAGCATGAAACCGAAAAACAGGGCAATGCTAGCCACGGCCACCAACCAGGTTTTAGAAGAAAAAAAACAGAGCCCACAGACCACAGGGAGGTGCTCATTTCTGAAGGTAGCATTAATACCATACTGAAAATGGGTTGAAATTGTTTTTAATATGACACCTGAAAAAACTACCAGCGGCCACAACTACCAAACAAGTGGTTATAAACTGAAACTAGGCAACCGGGTTTGAGAAAAGGAAAAAACAAAAAATCAGAGCACACAAACAAGTGGGAGGTGCTCATCAACAAGACTGCCATGGAAAGATGATTCCCTTCACAGGCTGGTGTCCTCTCTGACAATTTCAGAGCCCTAGCTTACACATTTTGCCCTTTTCAGGCTCCTCAAAGGCATGTCCTCCTCTCAGCTCTCATCTTCTCGCTCTCATGTCTGGTCCTCCTCCACCTCATCTCCTGAAGTATTATTCCACTTCACAGTTTTGAGTAAAACCATTTCTCACTGAGCCCTGAGATTTTTTAAAAATATATATAGAACATGAAAATCCATTGTAGTGAGTAATGATTTACGAATATCAGAAACTTGAGTGATTTTCTATAGAAGTCTTTTGGAGTATATCAGGGAAAAGGTGCCTGTTATTGTCATTTCAAGCTCTTGTTTTTAATGCTAAACTCTACTCACACTGAGTTGCATGTTTCATAATTTACATGAATCCATAGTTGTGTTATAAGCCCCCCAGTTCATCTTCTGTGTAAAAGAAGCTGTTGTAGCTCCTCCCTCTTTAAGGAGTACTGCCTTTTGATTGGTTGCATCTAGAAAACACAGTGTTTGAACGACTTGAGTACATGTGACTGTGGATATTATGGAAATATAACACACAAAATAAGCCTTTGTTTGTTTCCTTTCTTTACAGTGGGTTTTTTCACAAGACCCCCCTCACACGTTTCCTCCCACAGCCAGGAGTCAGCTCTTCCATCTTCCCCCAGCAGAATGGTCCTGGAGCACAGCTGCACCTCCCGCTCCTCCGAGGTTTCGGGTGTAACAGAGTCAGCCAGAAATATGCCGACATCTCCCAGCAGCCTCGTGGTCAAACAAGAGCCATGTGACGTCGACACGGTCTTAATCAAGTGGGAGATGAATGAACATCAGCAGAGCACGGGCAGTCCGTGTCAGGACAAAGAGAGTCTCAGTGTAAAAAGTAATGCACTCTGCATTTAATTTATTCACATTAATATTCTCAGCACTGGAAAAGCAAATCCTCTACTTCTCTTTGTTTTGCTGTTTGCACAAATGAGAAATATTATATAAATATAGGGCATTTTTTCCACCCGGTCCTGTCACATGGTGCCGTTGGGGGAAAATGACTCGTCTGTTTTAACAATGCTAAACTCGTCAGTATCACTGTTTTCTAACTGACCCATCAAACACTGAAGATCTAACATGGAAGTCTGGTTTTGGAATCTAGCAACAGAGAAGCTTGAAAATAAATACAGCCAAAGGAAAAAACACTGTAATTAAATACAGTCATAGTAAATATAATATCAACATTGGAGTGGTACGACTAAAAATATGTTCATCTCTAATGATCCATGTAGAAAAAATGGAGACCGGAGAAGGAAGGACGTTCAGGGAGAAACCACAGGCAGACCCGGGCGGAGCTGCAATGACTGAGGCAGAGCACATGAGGTGAGTTATATCAGAGAAACTAATGAGCTGATAATCCAGCGACGCCTCAGAGGGGATGCTAATACAGAAACATAATAATTATTTACTCGGGGACTTGATGATTTGTTGTATTTTTCTCTATAGTGTTGAAACCAAAGTGCTTGTTTTTGTCTAACTAGCAGTCAAAATGCAAAAGATTCAGTTGAATAAAAGAAAGAAAAGCAGCAGATTATTGATTCATCGTCACTGTGGGAGTGCAGACTGAAGTTCTCTACAACAGCAGCGTGCAGCCATCACCTTTAAACTCATCTGTTACTGAAAGTAACGCTGCCAAGGCTGTAAAGGTGGTTGTGAGAGTTGGGCACCTGTGATGCAATTGATTATAATTTAGTATCCTCTCATTTTGTTGAACTTATGAACTCATTATTATTATTATTCCACGTTTCTTATATCTGTTTCAAATGAACATCTCTGTAAGGATTTACTGGAGACAACCTTTTACTTCTTTATTAGGCTTTTATTGCGATACTTCCAGGAACGTGTTATGCAACCTCTGACCAACTTTATTTGAAGAGATATGGTGCATTAGATCATCTGTGGACCCTCTGACGACAACTTAAATGTTATTCTACCACAACAGAGAACAAATGAGTAAGAGAGCGAGAACTGGGGGAATATAGGGCAACCTCAGCAGTGCAGGAACTTAACACATACAGTGTGTTTCCTGTCTCAAAACGGGACTTAGTGGGATGATTACGCATGTAAGCACAGTTTCTCTGCGGGCTATGAGTCTGTGTTACCCTACTTAACCGAAGTCCGTGCCTCGTATCTTTTTTCTTTTTTTGGCTTTCAATTTTAAAAAATGTTTAAAGGTAATTCCTTGAGACACTGATACAGGACTACAGCTTGGAGGCTAACCAAGTAAACACAGAGCACAAGAATTCCCAGGGTGTTTTTCAGTTGATTAATTTATAATATCTATTAGTTTAGAAGAGTCTAACAGAAATAATTTTGGTGTAAAATCTTTTACCTCCTCAGGAACAAGAAGAAGAGCGTGCCAATGTCGGACCTGCCAGAGGAAGCTCAGAGACTGAAGAGGGCAGCCTGGAGAGCAGCTTCCAGACGATATTATGCTCGAAAGATAGCTCGCCAGCAGGCAAACCCATCACGATCCAGCCCCTTCCCCCACATCGCAAACTCTCAGTATTCACAGCCCAGCTCTTTTGTGGATAAGAGGAGGAGGACACTGATATCGGAGCTACCCGAAGAGTCTCAGACGCTGCAAAGGGAAGCTTGGAGAGCCGCATCCAGGAGGTACTACGCTAGAAAAATCGCTCGGCACCAGACGGAGACGACACAGTACAGAAACCTGCTGGAGAACATAAACCCATCTGGAGACACGCAGGGACCCAACAGGGAAGGACCTCACATGAACACTGGAGGAATAATGTGCAGCTGATAGACAGCAGTTTTACATTTTAGATGTTTCTGTTCAGCAGATTGGAGGGTCCCTTTTACCGCGGTGTGAAGAATAATGAAATCTGACTGTTTGTGTTTTGGTGGCTTTGAATTAATGATGGGAATTGTCTCAGGTCTGAATAACATGAACCTGGTGTTTCAAATGAGTCAGCTGTGCATTTCCTCAGTTCATGACCTCTTGATGATGTGTTAGGCAGCAGGATTCATCAGAATCCTAGTACTAGCAACATCGAACCTTCACATATCACACATTTCAAAAATATATCAAACAAAGAAATATTGGAAGAAATTGTCTTGATGTTCTTTAAAAATTATAAATTAATCCGGCTCCTGTCATCCTTCTGCATCCAGGAATTTTTGGTGGAGTCATGCAGTCTCAGACTGTTATTGAAGTTAACCTTCATGAGATCAACTCTACATTCTGATCTGTCTCCCTTCATGTCAGCAATATTTGCATGTACGAAACTCTTACTGGAAAAGAGCCTGAATAAATGTATCATGACTGAGGCAATATGCATAAATCCATGGCACTAACTAACATGGCAGAACAGCGCCCCTGGAGTGTAACATCTGTAACTACAGTGTGAGTGCATCAATTGTGGCTACAATTTTAGCTCAACATCTTTGATTTCAGTGTCGGGTAAAGAATTATTAGTTCAGACAATGCTGGTAAACTTTAAAGTGTATTTTTGGACTTTGTCAAATATTAAAAACACGATTACAAAAACTGTCCCTCCCCTTTTCCCGTTGAAATGAACTCTCAGCAGTTTCTGGGTTACACTTCAGTATTTGAAGCAGGCAAACAGGGTGAACACAGAAATGTTACATTTCTCATTTTGCAGTAAATGTGTACAATAAAACAAAGTGACAACGTTTCCATTTGTTTGTATTTATTTATTCTAGAATATTAAACACATCCGCAAACAATATCTGTCTGGAGTCCCAAAGTTTACAGCACACAGAGCTGCAGTAAAGCAGCTTGTTTAATCTAGAACATAAGAATGGTGACACTGTGCATGAATATATTTCGGTGTTCTGTAGTCGAGCCTCTGCCCCGGGGCTTCAATATTGTGGCTTTCAACGTGTCAACAAGGCGCTCCTCCTGCCCCCCAGCTAACAAAAACCAAAACAAGGTCTTGCAACAGAGGTTTGTCACCGCGGAGCGTAAATATTACGCACAGCTGATCTTGCACAAATGCGGTTACTAGAGTATAGTATATGGCTGCGTGTATTCATCACACAGTCTGAAATGTGAGCCGATTGACAGCTGCGGTGGCAACTGTTCACTGAGGACAGGCGTGCGTCCGGCTGCAGTTCCGCCTGCAGCTGCGGTGCTGAATAAAGGCTGTACTGGCTCACAGACGCGCTACTGTACGACCAGCACGCCCTGAGCGTCGATGCGGACCGTTTTCCCAGCAGATAACTGAAAGCTTTGTCGTTTCTAGTGAACAGTCGGCTTTTATCTCTATTTTTCCCACTTCACAGCGCGGGGAGGACAGGGATTCTCTTGTGTTGCTGCTGCCTGAGGCTGGATGTCTCAGTGAGGGGATGCGGGGTCTCTAACCCACTCGCGGCTTGCTCAGGTCTGGACATGCTGGGAGGCAAACGCCCATCATAACTGTGGCTGTGTGCTGCTCTAAAAAGCGACGCAAGGAACGGTCGGGTTAAATGAGGAACAAGTCTGTGCTTTAACGCTGTGTCGTGCTGGTCGCTGGCAGCAGGATTTGCATGAGGTTTATTTCGGGGGAAACAGCTTCAACCGTCGGCGCAGCAGGCTGATCCTCACACCAAAGAATTCACCGGATTTGGCTGCACGTTTTTTGTGCCTAAGGTTTCCATTTATTCTTATTTAAGGCCGCATGAAGGACCAAATCATAACTATACACGATTACTTTGGCGCACTGAATGGGAGCGCCTATAGCTCAGGCTTTTTGTCTGCTAGATAGCCCTTGTTGGTCAGACAGCTCATCTAAATTTAAAAACATGTTCTACGGTGCTGTTAGTAATAACAAATGTATTTTTCAATAAATTATGTATTTAAATAAGTTAGATTAAAAAAATATTGTCGACAGTGCCATTGCGCATTTTGGACCATCTTTCTAAATGCCCTTCACTTTTTTAGTAGACTTTAAATTGGACATTTTTAAAATGCAACTTTTAATTTGTATGTACATTTGGCAAATGTTGGTTATATTTAGGATTATATTTACCTTTTACGCTGGATACAATTTTCTTTTATACTCCTGTTGCCTCTTGAGAGCTCCCTGAGCATTTGGATACACCTGTGCACTTTTGGAGATGTCCATTTGGATTCGCGGCTCACTTTTGGTTTTGTTGGATTTTATTCACGTGAAAATAGTTTTCTTCGGATTCTTTTGATCTAGTCCATAAGAAAAGGGTCCGTTTTACCAATTAATCCCACCAATGGAGTCTGTGTAGCCTCTCAGAGATGCTCCATGACTTGGCAAACGCACGAAAAGCAGCAGCAAGTTCCTAAGAGTTCAGTTGCGCACTCACGGACAATCCCTCTTCAGTATTAACTGTATGACTACTGAATGGACCAAAATAAGTTGAAACCATAGGGGTAGAACAGTATATTTCTGAGGAGGGGGCTTTACCTTTTAATGCCATTTTTTAAATTATTTTTTAATGGGATATTGGAGGTCATGTTTATTTAGGGCCCAAATGGCCATTTTTAGATTTGGGGGACTTTCTGGGCTTTTTAGAAATGATTTTGTCAAATTTGTTCACCCCTACATGAGCTACAGACATGGAAGTGTCCTTTTTGCAGGGATTGCTGGGAAGAAGAAGGAGGCTGTCGAGGTTGGGACTTTGGAGAGGAAGGTATAGTTAGAGCCATTGTCTGAAAGGTAAGCAATCCTCTGTTCTGATGTGGCCAATGGTGCCTAATGTTGGCTGGAAGGCAAGTAGAGCCTCTATAGTTATTATTTAGACAGAGAAATTTAGGTTTTAAGATGTATTTAGGTGTTTTTACTGTATAATAGATCAGGGAGGGTCAGGGCATTATGGTGTGCAGTAACAAGGAAATATGGAGGGACTGCTAGGGGGAGCCAGAGCTGGGGCAAGAAGGCAGTGTGCCGGGCCTGTGCTGTTAGGAGAGGATGTTATTCTTGTAGAACTACTTACAAACACGGACGAGAACTCCGGATGGCCCTTCATTGTTGTATGTTTCTTATCACAGTAGTTGTTTGGCTGTGTTGGCCATCAAGGGAGCACTTCCCCAGAGGAAAGCCCCACACAGGCTGAGCTCTGTGAAGGGAAAGTATCCTGTCATTTAACACGAATAAGTAGCACAAAAATAATCAGAATAAGCATTGAAAATGTAAGTGGCGTACATTAGGAATAATATTATTGGAGTTTATTGTGTAAATTTGTGCTAGCCTAGCATTGGTGACGTTATAGAAAACATTCAAGATGGCCTCTCCTCTGCTTGGAAACAGGTGAGAGCCGTTTGACATTTCCTGATTACGTCACAGAGCTGCTTTGGTTACAAGGTGTCGCCAAATGTTTCTTTAAAAGTAAAAATAAATAAATAAATACAATTATTATAATTGTTCCTTTGCTGGTTTCTGCTCAGACGCACATTAATGCAGAAGCTGAGTCACAACTACTGAATCACAGCTTTCTGTCAGCTCCTGAGAAGTGTGCAGCCTGCTGGCTGTAAGGGCCACGCTGCCACTCAGCACTGATTGGTTAACCCTTTCAGAAGGCTTTAACCTCAGGAGCTTTAGCTTCTCCACTTTGTTCACATTTAATTAGGAGTTTTATTAATTGTCCTAAACTTATATACTTAAATATGATTGAGTTTCTTCTTCAAATTACTACGAATATCTTAGAATGATGGAGACCACTTGCTAAGAAAAGGTCAAAGGTCAATATAAGATTAATTTCATTAACACAAAGGGTTAATTTAATGCCGCTAATAGAAGCACAGCAGTCGTGCTCTTTAATTGGTGCACAATTGACTGAGTTTGTTATTAATACAGCTCAGATTATACAAATGACTTCACATCAGAAACTGATCAGGAGGGCTAGCTCTGTGGTCGGCATGAAGCTGGACACTCTGGTGACAGTGGCAGAGAAAAGGACACTAAAAAAGCTGCTGGACATTATGAACAATGCTGGGCATCCTCTGCACACGGCCATTAACAATCAGAAGAGTCTGTTCAGTGACAGGTTGCTTCTCCCCAAGACAAGAACTAACAGACTTAAAAACTCCTTTGTCCCACACGCCATCAGACTGTTTAACTCCTCTCTGGAGGGGAGAGGGAGGAGAAAGGAGGACAAAGGAGGGGGGAACAACTAAGCTGTAGTGCCTCTTCACCTCACTGTACAATACCTTGTGCAATACTTTTGTAAATAGTCAACAGTGCAATAGACTCAGTACTTGAAATGTGCAATTCACTTGTATTTTTATTTTTTATTCCTATTTATTCTATTTATCCCCTTTGTATATTTTATTTATATTTGTTTCTGTGTGTGTGTGTGTATATATATATATATATATATATATATATATATATATATATATATATATATATATATATATATATATATATATATATATATATATATATATATATATATATATATATATATATAACAATTCTGTAACTGTAACTTCGGTCGTTGCTGTGCTTTTTTTGGAAATCGAATTTCCCAGAGGAACCCACCCGAGGGATTAATAAAGTTCTATCTTATCTATTTTGCTGTAGTATTAAATAATCAAAGCTTTAAAACTGCAGTTAACCCTTTCATTACCTTCATTGCTTCGCGTAGCTTGTTGTATTATGTTGTGAAATGGGGCATCTTCTCCTCCAGATCACCTTCTGTGAAATTAAGGACACAGGTTGGAGACACAATACGACATCAGTGCAAATTTAGGAGGATTTAATTGCCATCAGATACCAAAAATGAAGCAGAATAGGCCTTTTATCAACGTCATGGTAGGAAAACAGAAAGTGGAGGGACATTTACTGACAGAAAAAATGTATTTCAGCCAAAAAATGAAAAAAACTAACCACTTAAAAATTGTAAATTCCTGAAAAAATGACATTTAAGAAAGTCTTATGAAGCTCTAAAATCATTCAACGTGATTTTCTAAGTGCAGGTTTCACAAGTACTTAGATTAATCAATCGTTTCCTGTTATTTTTGTTGATTACAAGCATTTAAACTGAACATTTAAAGTTATCCTAAAGCTAAAGGGTTAAAAGTGAGCGTCAGTGCTTTTAGTCCACAGTGGTGGTGCTGAAATCAGGATGGTTGCTATGGGTGGTGTTTTTATTGTGGGCATATTACCGCCCCCCCCTGGTGGTCACGGGGATTTACAAAGACCGTGCAGTGAGTGTGGGGCCTGTTTCCACTCGCTCAGGCTTCTGGTCACCACAGCGCCGCTGATGTGATTAGCTATATTAGTTTGAGACGCCACGGCACCCAACAGGTCTTTTCTGACAATTGCAGGAAAATGAGAGGGCTGAGAGTGCAGTCTTTGTAGAAAACACCCACATATAGTTCTGTTAATAACAACTGGACGTCATCAGCTCTTCACAGCAGTCAGTTTAAACTTTAAACTTCCACAATCTTCCTCTGAACTGAAGACTGAAAGCACTTCCAGAGAAGCTGCTGTTACACAATGAACGGGTTTGTCAGCTCAGTCGGCCGTGCCATGTTTGTTTTTGTTCCTGTACTGTGGCTGAAGAGCGTCTCTGTCCCGCCCTGAAGCTACTCCGGCTGTCTCGGTGCGCGTCCTGTTTGCTTCTGAGGAGCTATCTGCTCGGGCCATAGAAACACAGAGAGAGCAGCCTGGTGCTGAATGCAGCTGAAAGAGAGAGAAGCTGTTAACTCCTTCACTGCTGAAAACTGTAGCCAGCGAGGGACAAAAATCTGTTTACTTCCTGGTTCAGAATCAGTGACATGAGACGTCTTTGTTGGATCCAAGCGTGCTGTCTGAATCTGTCTCTCTGTCTTTTGTTTCAGGAATCATCTTCATCAGGACCAGCATCCATATTTTCATTGTTCCAGTGTGAACTTGAAGAAAGGAAATTTGATGTAAGCTTCAGCAGCACCTTTGTGTCACTGTCGACACACAGCAGTCCTCTGTGATGTTGGAAACTCTGTGAAACTGCCATGAAATGCTTATTTTCTGTGGCTGTCACAGCACAGCGAGCGGCAGCTGTAAATAAATGCTGCTGTTACATCTGCTTTTCTATCAAACAGCTGAGACGTTAGACTTCTGCTACACCCAATTTGCCTGGTGAATCACAGCCAGGGGACATTTATTATTATTATTATTATTATTATTATTATTATTATTATTATTATTATTATTATTATGAATGAAGGATCCACACTAGGCTTCTATGACATAAATTATATTTCACTGCATTCTTTTGCACTTTAGCATCACTTAAATGTGTTTATACAGCATTATATTTAATTAGTGTACTACAAATTGTTGACGGGTCAACCAGCATAATATCACCAACCATGATCGGGACATTTGGTCTTTGCCTCACTGAAACAATAAGCTTTTTTCTTTATTAATATATTCATTAAATTTTTACATGAATGCCATATATGGGAGCCTAAATATGTTTGTTTTATTAAAAGTAAAACTACTTAAAAAAATCCATCATAGTGGATATCAGTGAGAGCAGATATCCCTGCTCCACTCAGGTATGCAGCTTTGGTGATAACCACACAAGCACCACCCACTGGCTGTTGGTTTTGGTTGGGGACATAGCCGGTTAGACTGACTGTGAACTGAGGGAGCTACTCAAGATGAACACGAACCCTTTAGAACTGTGGATCATGCAAAGCTGCTCTGGTACAGGCTAAGGATAAGACTGAAGTTGGAAATGAGCAGAATAATGAAAACATAATTCCTTATGTTTGCCTTTTTTTGCATGTTCACCTTTTAGATCCATGGCTCTCTGACTCATAGCCAGAAACTTGTGCTAATAAAACAAGCACATTATGTCGATAACTTCCTCTCATGTCAGTCATATTGTAGTCAGTCTCATTATCAAGTGACACAAAGCCCACTGCAAACCAGGGTCACTGGCCCTGAGAGGTTTGAAATCCTCTTCTTTAGCTAACTCAACAAAATAGATGGTGTTTTCTTATCTTTGTTTAAGAAAAATATTGAATGTACCAACTACAGATCAGGGAAATCTAAAGCACAAGAGTATATTTATGTCACAGTAAATTCAAAGACTGTAATAATCCAACTCTGAGGTCAAACATGTAATCTAATCTCTAACTGTCACAGATCACGTCCCACTTCTTGACTCTGACCTCAGCACCTGCACCTCAGCCATGATGGATGAGGAGATCATCGAGGAGAAGGCCAAGCTGAAGCAGGGTCTGGTCAAAGTGCTTCAGTGTGTGGCCACCATCTCTTCAGCTGCTGCTGTAGTTAACCCCATCTTTGGTGTTGCCGGTTCCCTGATCCGGGTGGTGCTGCACCACATCGATGATGAAGACATTCGTACTCTGAAGCGCGAGTTTGCGTCAGTCAACCGAGGGCTGGACCAGCTCTCCCAGCTGAACCGCAGCACGCTTGTGCAGATCAAGAAGGAAACGCTGGACGGCCAGTACAATCAGGTTGAAGAGAACCTGAAGCACCAGTTCAGAAAGTTCATGGAGATGGTGGAGGCGCGGCCGCAGCACCGCGAGCGCAAGAAAGACGACTTTGAGGAGAGTTACGCCAACGATCTGGGTGACCAGAACCTGCACACGCTGTACGACGGCGTGGTGGGGAAACGCAAGCTGTTTAGTAGACCCATCCTGGAGGTCTACTTGAAATACTCCCAAGGCGATCGCCAGACAATGGAGCGACTGTGCACGCGCCTCACCTACCTGTTCTGCATCGGGCTCATCGCCCTCATGGGGTACGCGGCCGTCATCGGAGACGACGAGGAGGGCCTGAGCGAGGAGTGGGCTGAGAAGATGGAGCACGTACAGGAGAAAATGCAGGAAGCTCTTAGCAGGTGCAAGTGAAGAACCGTGAAGAGTCGTCGTCTCTGCTTCATCAGTGCTTTTCTTCAGTTTTCGGACTCGCCGGTCCACATTCCTTCTTTCATTTTCTCTCCCAATGACAACGTCTCCCTTCACTGCTTTAAAAGCCTGGTGATTGCTGCACATGTGAGCTGTGTGTGAGACGTGAGCATGGCCCGTTTCCTGCTGCTTTGACATCGACTGGCTGATTCTTCAACTTAAAAAAAATGTTACTGCAGTGGTTTCAGCTCATGGCAAGAAAAGATATGTTAATCATCCATGGGTTCAGTATGCTGCGCTAAAGAAATTGCACACACATAATTATACAAAAAACATTAAAAAGTACTTTTTTTTTCGTTCCAGGGCATCAAATACTCCCGTTCTCAGTTGCTCACACAAGGTGTGCAGGACTTTGCCAGATAGAAGACTTTAGTTCATGTCCTTCATTGGACATTTTTGCTTGCTGATTAATTTGCACTTGGCTTAGTTTAAGCAGAGTCCCTGTGGTTATTTATCTGGGACCAGTCTAACCTGATTTAAAAAAAAAAACACAAAACACTTTTAAAAAGTTTAACAACTTGACGCCAAAATAAGAAAAAGCTTTAAAAAGCTTTCCCTCCATTGAAGTTGCACATATGTCTCTGAAATTTCTGTTCAGGATTCTTTGAGCACCACAATCTTAGTTTGGTATCAAATACAGCCCCCTACCCAGTGTGTTTAAATGTGACACTAAAGTGTCCTTTACAAGTATCTGCATGTGACGTGTTGACAGTGAGTGCGCCGCCTTGTTATAGCTTTAACCAGTGCTCGTTCACATCTGCTCTGTCTCTGGGAGAGTCTGGTGGCTTTACGGGAAAATGAACAGAAGCATTTGAAACCTTTGGAATGAGAGCTGACTGTCAATGCATCAGCTCCATATTTAAACGTAATCTATTGCAGAGCTTCCCACAGCTTTACATGCAGTCTATTCCAGCCAAATGCAGTTTGTGAAAATATATTACACTACAAGAAAATCAGTGTGACGGCAGGAGAAACCAGCCTTCAGATGAAAGAGTTCAACTAGAACTAGAGACAAGCATCTCAAAGCCTCATATCTATGTATCTAATAACCGACTACTGTGATATAATCCTTTATTGAATATAATCAATCGTGTCATCTTAAGCAAATTATCAAAATCTGTGCCACAAATGTGTTTTACTTGTTCTTACGTTAAATTTATTTTACACTAAAGTGATGCTGCTGTGCTGAGTTCTTTATTTTCTTTCCTAAGTGCAGAAAATATTTGAAACATTAAGACACTACAGATTTTTCATGCAGCACTACAGCTGCCAATAACGAGCACTTCACTGGAGCAAGAAGCACTGAATATGTCATTATTTACCATTTATGAGGTCAAATTAAGCAATGGCTGCAGTTCAGTTTCCCCAACCTGTAATACACACCTGTGGTATTTGAGTTTCTAACAGAGCTCTCGTTCTGTGCAGCTGTGCCACTCTTTTCTATTTAATGTGCACTACAGCTTTTTAGCGATGCAGGAAATGCACCAAGTATGTAAGGAGATATCAGAGGGTTTCTTTGGTGGGAGGTTTTTAACATCTGTTGAGCCGTCATTTTCTTTAAGGCCATCCTGAGCAACTATGTATCATTTTTAGCGTTTTGTGTCCTTTCCTGTCTGAACAACAGTGCCTGAATGTCCCGGTTTTTTTTGTATTTTTTATTAAGGGGTTTGTTTTAATGCAGTCTTCATGTTTTGAACAATTTCTCTTATTTTTCTAGAAAACTGGTGATGCTAAGAGTATCAGATGGTTGGTGGGTTTACTGCATTAGAACACAACGTCAGTTGTCACCGTGTTTGTTGGAAAAGTTATCCAGTAACACCTCAGTTAAAATTATTTTTTTAGTATATATATATATATAGCCATACTTTTCTCCTACTTTTTAAACACACAGACTCTGTTACAGACTGGTTTATGGTTCTGTTGCAGTGTGCCGCCATCTTGTTACAACACTATATGCTACGTAAATATAGTTAAAATTCTGTTGATATTTTGGGAGATCATATGGCCCTCTTTTTGGTATGCCCTGTATGTGAACATGTTGCCTTTTTAGTTCTGCAAATTTGATGCCTGATTGTATATGCACCATAAATAAACAATCAATAATACTGACTTGGCATATTGAATTATTTAACAGCATTAAGAATCGATCGGTGTGTTTGTGATTAAGAAAAAGTCTATTTTCTTATGTTAAAAAGCTCCTGCCACTATGAAAGTGTGCATGTATTCGCACATACAGGTGACCAGACTTCCCTTTATTTGTGGGACGCATCATGTTTTTGTTAAAGCTCATCTGTTATCCTACATTTTGATTTGATCTAACAGTCTCTTTTCTGAGTTAACACTGCTGTGAAAAAAGCAGGTATGACTGACACGATCAGGTTAATCTGTCGCCCTCTACAGCCAAAGGGAGAAGATTACAGGTCACCGCAGTGTCACAGGTTTTGCAGTTTACAGCAGAACATGATGGAAACTGTCAGTGCGCCCCAGGGCGGCTGTGGCTACACTGTAGCTTGCCATCACCAGTGTGTGAATGTGTGTGTGAATGGGTGGATGATTGTGTATAGTGTAAAGCGCTTTGGGCTCCTTAGGACCAAGTAAAGCGCTATACAAATACAGACCATTTCTGGACTAGAAACCTACTTATAACTGAATTAACCTATTTTCTGATATTCGTGGATGGAACAGCAGATTTGCTGTATAAGATGCTCCTCTTTGTGCTGATTATATTTACTTGGAAGGTTGGCAAAGTTAGTCTTTTTGAGTCTCTGTTAGATGTAAATGGCCTGTAAATGGCCTGTATTTATATAGCGCTTTACTAGTCCCTAAGGACCCCAAAGCGCTTTACATATCCAGTCATCCACCCATTTACACACACATTCACACACTGATGATGGCAGCTACATTGTAGCCACAGCCACCCTGGGGCGCACTGACAGAGGCGAGGCTGCCGGGCCCTCTGACCACCACCAGTAGGCAACGGGTGAAGTGTCTTGCCCAAGGACACAACGACCGAGACTGTCCAAGCCGGGGCTCGAACCGGCAACCTTCCGATTGCAAGGCAAACTCCCAACTCTTGAGCCACGATCGCCCACAAGATGTAGGAGGACTTAGCTGGCCTGCACAGAGCCCTGACCTTTTACCCAGTACTAGTCATCAGTACCGGATGTGATTTACTTTCTACAACAAGGTTCTGCAATCTGATGGAAAGCACTTCCAAAGTAGAAAAGGTTTGGAATTTATTTCAAGAATTTTTTTTCAGCAGATTTGGGACGATTTTAGTTATTTATTTATTTCTTTTACTTTTTTGTAGTCTAAAAATGCTGAACGAGCCAAAGAACTGGTTTAGATGTGTAATAAATGTGGCATTTAAAATGTATAAACTAAGAAAATGTGTTGTGGGAACACAAATGTAATAAATTGAATGCCATAAAAAGAATGTTTTTGGTCCCAAAAATTAGATTTTAGATATATTGTTAAAGATATACAAAGATGTAACTCATTGCTCAGTTACATTAAGGTGTGTAGTGCACAAAACTAAATAAAAAAGATCAAAACTGAAAATAAAACGCTCTTTAGTAATGTATCTGTGACATGAATTATTGTTTTGTTCCAGTTTCTTTTTTTTTTTTCATTTTAGTGAATATTTTACTCTTTAATAATGCTGACATTTTTTTTTAAATGTATTTAACATTTTTTGAGTTTTTGTTATTTTGTCCAAATACATAAAGTCAAAACCATCCATCAGTCATCATCATCTCCTTACACAACGTGTAAATTTCCCCGAAAACAAGTTATACCTCGTTTAATTTTAGCTATGAATAAGAACTTTGTTATTACGGTTCCTCTGTGCAGCAGGCGTAAGCTGAAGTGCAGTTTACTCATTTGTACGCAAGAGGGCGTTAGTACTTCACTTGTGTCATCATTACACCTGTTTTCTCGGCGCTCCTTCAGGGTCCACGGAGTCATATCTGTGTATCAAAGCTGTCAGCCTAATAAAAGCTGTTTCCATTTTTCGAGGCCAAATAACTCTGCTGGAAAACCCGAAATTAATTTACAAACTAGTGAAAAAAAATCGCTTCAGGTGAGGTAAGCAGGGCGCATCGCCGAGCTTAAGTCCCTCTGGTATGGCCCTCATGCATTATTATCCAGATGAACAGGTTTGACTCACAGCTCAGTGTTGGGGGATCAAAACAGGAAAATGCGCATTACGGGCATTTGCAGTGCGGATTACTGAGACACAAAGATTTTGAGGCGCTTACCTGCGCTGCAGATTAATGAGTGCTTGTGAACCACCGACGCACATCCTCCGTCATGTGATGGAGCTTTTTCTTCTCCCCTCTTCGTGATACGAGGTCCTTTCGAAGAATCTAAAGAAAATTTGTATTATTTGAAAACTGTAAGAGCTCTCCGTCACATAGCGAGTATGAATCCGTACATATGATGTTTTAGCCTCGGCGCTCAGGGCGCGTCGTGTGCGCACTGAAAAGGCGGGGGTGTGAGGTTTAATTTAATCTCAGCCTCATGAGAATGATGAAAAATGACAACATATGGTCTTTAGTTTATAAGAGATGTTTCACGGATGTATATAAATTTATGGCAAATCTGAACAGAAAATGATGACATAGTGATGCGCAGTAGTTCTAAAAATATACAGTGGGTAGTTGTCAGATTCCCTCCCTGATTATTTAAAATATCCTTTACCGTGATGACATTTTCACAGCAGTATCAAAGCTCTTAAAGGCTCTGAGCATTGGGGTTTCTAAACCTGCAGAAGGTCAAATAAATGCGTTAATGATCCGAAAACGCGGTTGAGGTGAAAAGGAAAATCAGTGCATCGTATTCAGACGCTAAAGAGACAAAAGACAACAGTTTTTCGATCGTCTTACCTCAACTTCTGGATCATTTTCACAGCGGCTGAGGCATAAAATGGTGAAATATCTGCGACAAGTGTGCACGAACGCTGCCCCAGAACAAGAAGAAGAAGAAGAAACGCCCACTAGAAAAGCAGTTTGATTAATTTCCATTCTGTTGAAGAAGTTAAACCTTCCAGTCATTGTGACCTGACTGAAAAGAAAATGGACCCACCACACATTTCACCCTGCGCAGTTTTGCGCTTTCCTCCTCCTCCTCTCTCTCTTTCCATCTATCTCTCCTTCTCGCGCGCTCTCTCCCCCTTTGCAGGCATTCAATGCGCATCTCCGCTCTCAGTCCGGTTTTGGACCCTTCTCAGCAGTGCATGAGAGAACCGTGGGAATTTTCTCAAACTTGAAGGGGGGTAACGTGTCTGCAGCTGTTGGAGCTTATCAGCCGCGAAGGAGCAGTAGAAGCATTTCATTCAGGTACAGAAAAAACACTGTTACTATAAGAATGTCATGAATGTTTATCTTCCTCCCTCATCAGAAGGGTTAACATGCTCCAAGGTGTGTCCGATCCTCTGAGGGGATTTGCGCGTAAAAAGATCCACGTTGCGCATTTCTTTTGAGCGCGCATGGCAGATAGAAATGGTTCAGTTCGGGCACATGGAATTCCCATCCTTAGAATATTTACTTAAACCTTGTTGTTCATAGTTGGTATCTTATTGTGCTCATGTTTGTCTTTATTAATACAACAAATTACGAGGCCTTTTAAAATGTAAACAAAATGAATGATGATTTGTTGCAGGTTGTCGGTGACGCAGATTCGAGTTCAGACACAAATATCGTCTGAACTGGGATTGCACAGTAATTTATACATGTCAGACTGAAAGATGAAAGCGGGTTTTTAAACATCTGCGAATCTAAAATGAGTCAGAGCCAAGGGCATCTTCTCATCCAGGCCCCCATTTTGTTCACATGACATCATCATCTACATCCTTTTGGATGCGTAAAATGAAATGTAATCCAAGGACATAATGGTGCCCATCAGAGCAGGATTAAGACGCAATGTGACCAAAAAACAAAAAAACAAACAAACACCAAATCATGCTCTAAAAATACTGAATTTCATCTTGAACTCAGATTTCTCTCCTCCACTTGTGAAAGAAAGAGTCTTTGACATAAGATTAAATAATAATAATAATAATTCAGTGACATATTGTTAAAATAACAAGCATTCAGCAATGTCATTTGACTTGTTTGTCAGAAAATGTGTATTTATAGCATATTTACAAAATAAATATAGAGAGTTGGCTTTAATATATTTAGAAAAAAGGTCCTTACCAGTATGAAGCAACACAGTATTAAACTGTAGAGCATTACTGCTCTTAAATTCAGTGTACACACTACAATTACTAATCAGGTAAAGTTAAAGCTTTTATTTGAAAGCAACACCAGTGTCCTTCATTTTCACACACATGCAGTTCAGTTGAGCTTTGTTCCTTCAGCATCTGTTGTCTTAATATTATATGCAGATACAGAAGCGACTTTCAAAGTAAGGACCAGGGACCCCCAGGGGTCTGCAACAAATTGCTAACAAATCTGGAAATTGATTTTCTATAAATAATATGCCAACAAAACAAACTTAATGTGTCAAATAGTGTGTTCCGACCAACACAAAGCTTCACTTTGCATTGGACCATTTTGCACTCCATAATTATTCTCATCTAACAGCCAGTGGGGGAACCATCGCCTTTAAAAGTACAGCCAACAGCTGGAACAGTAACATTTCCAGAAGTTAGAAATGTTCTATACTCTTCTGTAAGCTACCTCACTTTTCTGCTCTCTTTATAAAAAGGGAAGTTGGATCATATTTCTATTTTTAATTCTTGGTAAATCCAGGTTATGAAAAAATTGCAGCTGACACGAGGTCAAAACAGTCTGAAGAGAATTATTTGCTGAAGCGGGATTTTTTTCATCTAAGCAAGCCGTTCAACAACTTTTGGTCTGAACAGTTAAATTTATTTTTATTTATATAGTGCCATATCACAACATATGTAAACATGTGAGCAGAGTGCAAAATGTAGAATCCCACGCGTGCTTGGATTTTTCCATCCTTTCTCCCTTGGCCCTTTCTCTCTTCCAAAGGACTCATTGCACAACAAAAGGAACTTTTCATTCACAGTGTGGGAATTTTTCAGAAAACTAACAAAAAAACTGGAAAAGTATTTTCATGGTGCAGAGATTTATATTCAGACCATACTCCATCTAATCTTTGACTACTGCACTACCAGTTAAATAATCTGAGAGACACTTTACGGTTTCATGGTAAAGTCTGAGAAATGACCACTTTCTCCTCATCCTAATTAAGATCATAGATGGAAAGATATTATGAGATAATTTTTTGTATGATTATGATAACAGCATAAAGAATCACCGCTTAATTTCTAAGTTTCTATCTATGTTTGACATATTTTGCTTCTCTGTATCCCAGAACATGACTAATCCACTGGAGAAGGTTGTGGCCCAGAAGAAGGAGGCCATTGAGGCAGTGATGGATATGTTTCAGAGGGGGGCCGAGGTGCTGGCCAGTGCTGTGGGTGAGCTCTTTCCTCTTTGCGAGGCTGCTGCTCCTGTCCTGCGTCTGGCCTTAGATAATGTTCAGAGCAAAGAGGTCTTCTATGTCAAAGAACAGTTCCTGACAGTAAAGAACAAACTCGATGTGCTCTCGAGTCAGCTGGAAGACATAGACTGCGAGCTCAAGAAGGGAAGACTGGACTCCCAGTACTTCTCTGTTGAGGAGAACATTCGGAACCAGTTTAGGAAGTATATGGATATACTGGAAGCAAAAGAGCAGTTTAGGGAGGTGAAGAAGAGACTTTTTTTGGAGCACTTTGCCAAAACTAGAGGAGAGAAGAACCTGCTTGTGCTCTGTGATGCTCTCATGGGGACTAACTGCTTTGGAGAGCCCATTTTAGATGTGGTAGAAAGGTAAATTGTTCTATTTTGTCACATTTATGCTTCTGGATTTACAAATCCCCACTGCACATTTCTGTGGATGTCAGATGAAAGTATGATGAAACTGCTCTTCTGTGTTGTAGGTATGTGGCACGGAACCGCCGCCTTCTGGAAGATTTCTGTGTTCGGATGAAGGAGCTTCTCTGCTTGGGTCTGATTGCTCTTCTGGGTCACTGTGCCTTAACACAGGGCCAAGAAGAAGAGCAGGAAAAAATCCAAGAGTGGAGCAGCAAAATTGAAGAAGTTGAATCCAGGATGAAGTCAGCCATTGAGTCTTGCATTGCTGCTTTCCCAGAACAAGCAAAATTAGACACCGAACGCCTCCTGAAGGAAAACCACGAAGAGAATCTTCAGGATTCAACTCAGCAGCTTTTAGAGTTCTTGGTGAAAAAGTACGACTGGGTCAGCTGGTCAGTGCGGCTGATCAACCATTCAAGCAGCACCTATCGAAACTGGCGAGCAGGGGAGCATTTTCACCATGTGGCAGGGCAGAACTGGTTCGAAGTGCTCCAGGTGAACAACATCAACCTGGTGGTGTCCTACAGCACCAAACCGCAGCCTGTGCCCCACGACTGTATCAGGCAGGTGATGGAGGGTCAGGGGAAGAAGGGAAATGCCCCAGCTGTGGTGGAGGTGTTGGAGAAGCAGCTGTGCGGGTTTGTTGTTCATGCAGTCAGTCGTCACAAGGAGTCCGCGGCTGCGTGGAGCTTTCCGGAAGACTGTCATTACTGGGAGAGGCACAAGAATGTGGCTGTGTGTGTGCACTCAGAGTAAAGCTGCTAGATAATCCAGGTTTTAAGATTTTAAGGCAGAAAGGTTTATCCGAATGAAGACACTTAACATTTTTGTTGCTGAAGGAAAAATTGATGATACTCGGCATTGATCGTCAGATAATTTATATTAACACCAATCACACAAACGAAGCATTTTCAGGTATTAAGCCCAGACCTAATGCATTAGTCGTGTGGGGAGATTTACTCATATTCTTGCTGATTATTTCCAGTCGATCTACACATTAAAGAATACGTTTAAGGGGTGAATAGATAAAAAAATGAAGTTGAAAATATTACAAAGCACTTTTGTTGGCAAATAATTATGTTGCTTCTATGCAAACTGAAACGTGCCAGCGTCTCTGACTGAAACTACATTTAATACAACAATTCTTTTAGTTTCAGCTGTAGGGTTTGTTTGTAGTGACAGCGGACTGAATCAAACTGACACTGTTGCACTTATTTTTAACATTCATTTTGTGACTGGAAGGTTTAATAAATGTGAAAGATTTCAGAATGCAGCTTATGTTTTAAAATCTTCCTTTTTTAGTCTAGAGGTGTTTTTTTCTGAATGAGTTATGCCATAGTTTTACAGTAAAGCCCTTTTGAGAACAGAATTGATTTGACACTCCTACATTAGAGCTACACATGACTGGATCAGTGCTCTGCGTACGCCATCACCCAAACCGACACGTTAGAATCAATATTGGAAAACATCCGATCAATGCAGCTCGTTCAGAAAACTTGGTTTCACGTTTTAATGTTTTGTTAAAATAATATAACCACAAATGCACTTGCAGAGCTGCGCGAGCTCTTAGATACTCTCGGATATTTTCTACATAAACGTAGTTATAGCTCTTTAAAATCACTTGCATATTACAAACTGTATTGCTACATGTCTATCCATAATGCTAACAGTTTACTTCAAAAGCATTTTACCTCAGCTGCATGCAGTAATAACACCGTCTCCCTTGAGAAACGGCTTCTCTACCTACTTACAGCTTTCAGGAGATGGTTTTGCTGAGGCTGCATCTACAGCTCTCTGCTCCCTTTTTGTCCGTGCTCAGCAGGCTGGCCTACATAACCCTGACAGGGAGCGGGGAGGTTACTTTTTCAGGCGTGAAAAACAAGAGGCTTGGAGGTTGGAAACACGACAATGTGCCTTGTGTTCTAAACACAGTGAAAGCCCTCGATGTCGAACCAGACGCGCACTGCCGTCCAGTGCTCTGCCTAAAAATAATAACACGAGTTAACTGCTTCACATAGATCTTTATGTTTTATGCATCATTTCACCTATCTCAGTGCAATTTACTTCATCTGTTAGGTATTCTTCCTGACATTAAATATTCAGTTGTTTTGTCTGAAATTTAAAAATCAACCAAAGATTTTCCCAGGAAATTTTTATGAACTCAGTTTTTTTTTTTTAATCCACAGCATTTAGATAAAAACTATTGCTTGCTTAAACCGCATCTGCTTTGTTACTCATACCAAAACATCTTAACCCTCTCAAGGCAGACGTTGCCGATTTGTAACAGTTAAAAACTAACAACCTGATTGCCCCACACACATATTTTATGAGTGTATTTTACTCAGAAGTACCACTGCAGGACTTGGTTGTGCATTAGCAACAAAAAGTTTAATTTGAGCCTGAGAGGGTTAACAAAATTAGTGGATAATGAATGGCTAGCATGTCTTTTTATGCTTTATGATAATTAATGAGTCAAAACAAAAAGCAAATGGATGTGTAAACACGTGTAATCTAATATCTGTCTCCTTTTTCTTGTATAAATGTGATTTATGTAGCACTGTTAGTGCCTGTGCCCATTAAACCAAATCAGTGCACCCTCAGCAACACTGACTCTGGCTAATTTAATTGATATTTACACATAAGTCAGCATTTCCTGACTGCAGCTCTGCTTTGATAGTCCATGAATAACCTTTGGCTGAGCTAATATCCTGCAGACGAGCAGCAAAGTGCTTGACTTAGCAGGATGGTATCAGTCATAATGCTCAGAGTAGGTGCAGCACGGGTGGAGATGCCCTTCATGTCATATCTCAGTGGATCTGCAGGGTCTTTAGCTGCTCGGCTTGTGTGTCGTAAATCAAGCCTGTCAGAATCCATCAAGCGCTGTTCCTAAGACCCAGTGCAGTGCAGCAGGAAGTAGACTGTGTTCAAAGGAAAACAATTGATAATTCAGCTGATCAAATTTATGTATATAAAAAAACCTAATTAAAAAATTACGCATAGAAAAGCCTAATTAAAACTATTTCAGAGACTGTTAGGGTGCAGACTGTGGGGGAGGAAACATCAGACAAAATCAGAACTAAAATCAAATCAAAAATAAGTCAAGTTTCTCCCCTCAACAAAAAAATAAAATTAAAATTAAAAAAAGTAAAAGTAGAGACAGACGAGGACTCCAATGAGACCTATGTATGAGGATTCAATTCTGTGATGAGTGTTTTTCCCAACATCAAGGCTTCATGAAGTCAACATGAAGAAACGTATTCATTTATTAAGTTGAGTTGTATAGAAATTGATAATTAATTGATCATAGTGTGCAATGTGTGTTGCACTTCAGATTTACTATTTTTTTGGTTATTCTAATAACAACAGCCACATTCCTTATTTTGTTCATATGTCTAAGACCGGTAGATGAGGTCTAGGCTGGATGCTGTGATCATATTCCACTGGTGGAAATCCTGATTGGATGCAAGAGTAAAAGAGCTTGACCAGTCTTCTCCAAAGCTTTGAACATTTCTCAAATTAATTAGTAAACCAGCACTTTATTTGTCCTAAAACAAAAAAGTAATCTGACACATAATCTATCATTACATTTCTAATTGGCATTTTAGGAAAGAAGATTAAGAGGTTTTAATAAGCAGTTTATTAAAGTTGAACAGTTTCCCTCAGTTTCCCCCTGTTTGAACCCTGGATGCTACCCTAAAGAAAACCGTCTCGAGACTGTAGCTTCATATTTACCCTGCAGCAGTGGTATGTGTATTTCTGAACACTGGAAAGTGTAGCACTAGCATTCGGTCTTTAACCTCGTAGAACCTGGCCTCCACATATGGGGACATCACATTTTGGATTGTCTCGACCATAATACCAAATTTTTCTCTTTCAAATGAGCCATATTGCTGAAAGGGGCACAATTGTTGTTTCTCATTAAAGAGTTTTGCACATCTTTACTCAGTTGTGCCAAATAACAAAGAGAAATTAAAAATGCATGCCATTAAAGAGTTCAGGTCTTAGGGAGTTAAGCTAAGATGTTAAGCTTGGCAGTGGTATCGACTTAATTTTTCAACTTTAAGTAAAACAAACAAACAGAAAAAACAGGTTTTAGATTGGGATTGTTTCTTGTTGGGCACATCTTGTACCTGTCACTGGTCTAAGATCTGCAGTCGTCATTTAATATGGATGAGAACTCAACTATAAATAGCCTTAAACCACAAACGTCTTCACTCTAAATCAAAATGCTGGAGAACAAAAACAAAACAAAGGAAAACATATCACAGACTTCCCCGTGATGCTAAACACTCCACCTGCTACCTCGCTGGCACAAAGCCTTTTTTGTCATTACAAATCCCAGACAAGTGACTAACTGTTTTACCACCTTTGATCTGGCGCTGAAAAAACAGAAAATGTGGAGCAGATGGGCAGATGGGTGTGCCAGACAACAGTGCAGCCCTCAAACACTCACAGACACAGAACCAGTCTCTGTGTGCAGACCACTGAAACGACAACACACAATAAAACAAACAACAAGCTTGCTAACGTTACACCTGTGTCTGCTGACGGTTAGGGGGTTAGGGTTAGACCGGTTTGTCTGTTGTTATTGTGCTCAATTTAAATTTAAAATAATCCAGTCATGTTATATTCCCTTTTTTGTTGTTTTCCTCTATGGTGGCTGGATTTGGATGTTAAAATTAACATGACCACCAGCAGTATTTAACATTTCCTTGGTTTTCTCCCCTGTGGAGAAATGGAAAGCAGATGCAGCCGGCACTGTAAGGCAGTGGATTCATTAGTGGTTGTGTGGGCTTTGCCTGGGTAACAACTATTGATCCAAGAGGCTCTTCTCCTGCATAAAAGGCTCTTGCTGTGGTAAACAGTCAATCCTGGCTGTCATTATGTGGAAGACGGAAAGCATCTGTTTACTGACCAGCTGGCATCTTGCAGCAGTCCGACTTGTAGTATTTTGTGGTTGAAAGGAGGTTAACGCAAGATTTTAAGAATGAAAGAGTGAAACATGGCGGGGAAATGGTGGTACTAGCGGTGGTTTGCAGACAGAGGGCGCTATCAACAAACAGATCTGAGGGTAACTCTGTTCCAAAAGCAGTCTGTTGCTGATTTCAAATAAATTGACCCATTTGTCGTTGTCCATTTACAGTTCAAAGCTTTTTATGTTTCAGTATCTGGTGAACATTTCATTTCTCTCACCATTTTAAACTGACTTTTACAATTTGAGATTAAAGTCGTCATGGATGATGACCCAAAGCCCAGCCTTAACGCCATGCTTTGGAAGCATGTACTAAATTATGCAAGTCAGTTACAATGGTTGCCCAGACTTTAGACCCCCCCCCCTTTTTTTTCTAAGAAAAACAACCAAACTACATGTTCAGTTAGCATATCACAGATGATGACTTATAGCAGGGCTCACAGGGTTAAGAGGAAATATTTGCAGACATTTCCCTTTTCTCTCCTGCTCCTACAGGCTGTGACTCATAAAGGGACTTTTAACAGCGGAAAGATGACTTTATAAAACAAAAAACCTTCATGGCGAAATTCCGGAAATAATAATTCTAGAAACTTGAAAATAAGTTTACAAACCTCCCTAAACAAAAACTCTTCCCAGCATCCTCTAACACAGTCCTTTCCATCAGGCTGACTTTCCTCATCTCCAAGAGGAGATACCAGCCAATATCAATATTTCATAAACAAATGAAAGACTGGATGGAGGCTAACATCAGGCTGTCCCTGGAGGAGACAGTCAATCGATGGATGGTAGGATAGCGCTGTGAGGCGGTGTCTGCCAATCCTGTCCACGCAGGATAATGGTATTACCCATCAGTCCGAGTGGCCCATCGACCAGCCTGCTGCTCTCTGAGTGGACTAATTCAATAAAAAGCATTAAAACATTTGTTCAGTGGCACACCGACTGCAGGTCCGAACCCAGATCCAAGAACTGAGTTTTTTTTAATGGTGCTGCCAGGTTTGAGTTTCTGGCTATTAATGTTTTATCCATACTGACTGCAAAATGAAGGATCTGAATTCTGACCAGTAGGGGGCAGTGACTCTGGATGCAGTAAAAGTCTGGGTCTATAAAAGTCTGAGAAAACGATCCTACTTCTCTCTTCATTTTTGACTTCAGGACACATTTTTCTTATTTGTTTATGATCTCTGTGCTTTAGTTTAAAGTGTTCTTACTACCGTACGATATAACTTAGAAAATTATGGGCAGTGGTTGAGTGAAACTCATGAAAAAGCATGGGTACCTTCTGACTGTGACTAAGGTTGCATCGCTTGCTGTCTTCTGTCAGTTATCCAATTTGGCCATGGCAAAAAAAAAAAAAAAAGCTGAAGTCTAGGCTTCCACAAACTATTAGGACTCAAAACACGGGAAGTTAAATGAACACAGCGGCTTTATTGCTGGAAAAACCTCCATAAAATAAACCCATAAAAAACAAACCAAAACCCTGAACATGAGAATTACGAACTGAAACAATGGGAAAGTAGAACTTAAACTAGACCACAAGAAAACAAACCTAGAACTGAGAACTAGGCATTTAGACAGGAACACAAGACAAGGAACTTTCAAAATAAAACAGGATACCGGCATGGAGACACGGACTTGACAAGGAGCGACGACTGACCGGAGAGACACAGGAGATGAATGAACACAGAAACACGGGTGACTCAACAAGAAACGAGGAACGCAGGAAAGGCCCAGAGAGGGAGACAGAGACTAAACAGGCTGAGATAAACACTAAGAGAGGGAGAACGAAGATCACTGAGACTAAAGAAAACCAAACCATGAACAACAATAATCAAAGAATATAATACTGGGTCGCAGGCCCAGTACCATGAAAGCTAGTCAGTTTTATATAAGGAGTAAAGAGGGTCTGTCAGAAAAAGGCGTTCCAACAGATGTGATGAGTCAGTCAATAAATGCATAACTCCTAATTTTTGTTCTATTAACCTCTGTGTAGTGATACCAAATATCACGAGCAACATGGGCTATTCTATGAGTCTCAGTGGATCTCAAGGTATAGGATTCAACATAGAGGCCACATAAAGGTGGCATTTGACACATGCACAAAGGTACATCTAACCATGTAGGAATGCCATCCCACTTCTGTTACTTCAGGTAATATGCAGCTGCTAGCCACAGTTAGCCACATATTAGAAATGAACAGCTGTGAAGCTAGGACTCAAATACAGAATGGGTCATTTAGCAAAAGTTTATTTTCTCTCAAGCAGGAGGTATCTATCTATCTATCTATCTATCTATCTATCTATCTATCTATCTATCTATCTATCTATCTATCTCCCTATCTCTCTCTCTCTCTCTCTCCCTATCTATCCCTTCTGCAGCAACGGCCTCTTTAAAGGGCTGCAAGATGGCTGACTGCCAATGACCCAATCACAGCCTGAGAAATAAACAGTCTATAAAGAATGCTGCAAACCCCAAACACAAACATTTCAAATTAAAAGTACATAAATTTAATATGATATGCAAACAAAAGCAAACAAACAAACAAACAAAAACAACACAGTATGAAAGTTTTCAGAATTAAAAAAATATTCAGAAATTACCAAAATTACAAGCTTGTATTTTATTATTTACAATTAGATATTAAATAAGCTTCATCTGGAAAGAGGAATAAATAAGGTGCAACTTTCAAATATGTAAAGCTCATTAACAGAAGGCTTACACTTCTTGTATTCATAATATAGTTTATTTATAATATATCTTATCTTATATTACCTTTTTCGCTTGAATTATGTTTCTGTAACATGTTAGAAGATTTTTAGGTTTAGTATTTTAGTTGATGTTTGTTTGATAGTCGACACAGATTCACAAATTTTTCAGTTTATGAAAAAAATGTATGGGATGGTAACATCTCATGCCTGGAAAGTCTCATACCAACACTCATGCCAAGCAGGTTCAGTTTCAAAGTTTTCAGTTCAGTTTTATTTGTGTGCAAACTGTTGCCACAGCAACAGTCGCTCGCGCCACTCTGTAGATTAACCTAAAGACCCTGCAGTAATACAGCGAAAACCCCAACAATCAAACAATCCCCTTTGAGGAAGCAGGCGTTGGTATTACAATTATTTTTGTATGTTGTTTGTTACACAAGAATTCTTAGTGTTTTCCAACAATAAGTGTTTAAAAATCTCTGCATACAATTCTTGACTATACATTACTTCACTGTAGCGTTGTTGCAGCTTTTATGTGCATGTTTTAACATATTGTTGCAGCTTTGCAGCAATGTGTGATCAGTCACAGAGGTCTGACTTTTTTAGTGAAAGCTTGAGGACTGTGGAAATCTACTGAAAATCTAAAAGATTTCATCTTTACCGGTTTTATAGATCTGCAAAGGACTTTAAGAGTCTGAATGCATCTGGGGAATCCATCTGTCAGAAAACCTTTTAAATGGAAATCCACTGGGTGGTGAACACGTGTCTTGGCCATCTGCAATGCCTCAACATTTCCCTCCCGTCTTCCAACACTCTCTTTTCTCCTCTGATACCAGTCTCCCTCTGCAAGACCCCATGTTGTCTCACTCAAACCCCCAGCGTGTTGCAGTCTGAACTCCCCCCTTGTGCACTCATACAGAACCTCAGATTCCTTTCCTCCTCCTTTGCAGCAGGTCAGCGACCCTTTCAGTAATGAAGAATCTCAGAAAGTGAATCTGTTCTTTTGCTTTCACTCTGTGTTTCTGTTGCTGACTTACCTATGTTTGCTTAATTGTGATCTACAGCTCTTTAGCCATATGTCCCCTGATTGTTAAATACATAAGCTAACCCCCCAAAAGCTGGACAAGTTTTAAATCTTTTGAGAAACAAAGAAAAAAGGACACTTGTACAGAATGTACTTATCAGGAGGATACTGATAAGTACTGACTGTCAGTGTGGGGATTATATCATTTTATATAATTTTAATATCATGTTTATTCTCTTATATCCTTTTTTATTAAGCTTTGATTAGTGGCATTTGATTAAAACATTTATTCAATATATTACACATGTAGTTTCAATCATGTTATTACACATATTGCAAAAATGTGTTCATAAAAGAGTTGGCCTTCTGTCTGGTAAGAGGTTACAAGCTTTATCTGGTGAGGTGAGAGGTGAGACAGAGTGCAGTGAGGTCGAGACAGTTCGCCTGCATACACAGACAGTATATAGATTCATTTCTAGGGTAGAGTTAAGACATATTCTGCTTGTAACTACATTTTGTGCCTGCATAAGTAACAGTTTTTGTAGAATGTGTTTCTGATGTTCCAGAGATAAGCGAGAATAAGAAGATCAACAGGAAGCACCTGGGGTGGAGACGGAGAAAATGTCTCTTTGAGTGTGTGTGTCAAAGGTTGTCAGCAGAAGAGCTGTGGTTACTGTAACTTATGCATGTTGTGTATCTGCTTTGACACATGAGGGGGCATTATACCCTGACATATAAAAACATTTTAAGTATGCTTTTTTGGGGGATTTATGCTTAGGATTGTGATGGTGTATTTCCTCCACACATGTGTTTAATAAAATCATTGTTCTGACGCACTTGGACCAGCAGTCGTTTGTCTCACACCTCAATCATGAATCGGGACATCAGTAATTTGAAACATTTCTTGGATTAGTTGCTGGTTTTAATGTGCTGACAGAAAGCAGTAATGCTTTTATAGTTCTAAAGAAACTTTGATATTGACTAAAAAAAGCACATCCTCTTTCTTTTGCCAAATCTGTAACAGCAGTAGGTGAGTGTGGCTGTGCAGCATGATCATGAGAGAGGGGGGCGGTGAAGTTGTGTATCATGATCCCGAGGGAGTGGGAGGTAAATGAGTAAAAGCGTGAGAAAGGGGAAATGAAAAAGAGGAAAACCAGGAAATGCCACGTCACAGGGAGCTATTGCCTTCAGTGGGCTAATCCCTCACAAGCGAACTCAAATCCTCATGAGAAGACCAACAAATGCAGTGAATCAGATGCAGGAGCAGCCTTAATGGTTTAAGGGCCTCAGGGAAATACCAGCATGAAGACCTCCAGTTTTAGAATAACTGAAAAATCTGAATTCTTGATAACTGGTTCATGTGCCAGTTTACAACTCTACCCCAAAAAAAATCTGTTTAACTTTCATATGTATTTGTGTAACATTTAAGTTAATATAATGTTTGTCTCCTGAATTTTTTAGAACTGGTAAAAAAAAGAAATTTCTTCCCTCATAAATATATTAATTTGTTTTAATAAATCTGTTAGTTTTATTCTAATAAATCTTATTTTTGCCAGAATCATGCTAAAATATATTTTTAGGGCAGTGCAGTAGTTAGCATTGTTCTGTCACATGAAGATGGTCATGGGCTCAAATCCAATCTGGTGGGTCTTTCTGTGTTCTTGCTGCGTCGGAGTACTCTGGATTCCTGCCACAGTCCAAAGACTGCAGGCAGTAGGGTAAGGTTCATTAGTAATTTATTAGTGACTTGCTCATAGTTGCGTGTCATCGGCCGGTGGTGTGGCAAGCAGGAAGTGGACCTGAATGCTGGACTCTGCAAACAAACATGAACTGAAATCACAACTTTTCTGGCAGCTTTAACAAAACAGAAGGCAGAGCAGAGCTGCAGCACACTAACTGGAAAAACGAACATTGGCAGACAGAAGGGAACATAACATGAGGAGAGATCACAACAAGGGACTGAAGTAAAACTAAGGCCTTAAATACACACGAGGTAACCAGCAAACTGGAACACACCTGGGAACACAGGTAAACTGAACCTGACTAACGAGACAGAAAAAAACAAAACTGAATGCTCACGAGACGGGAACTAACAGAATAAAACAGGAAGTAACACACACACATACACGTTATTAAAATCAAACATTTCAAATTTAGGATATTTTCTCATACATTGTGTGTTATCTGATACTTTTTTCTGATAAAATGGAAAGTTTGTTTTCCTCTCAGAAATTTGATTTTCTTTCTGATATATTCATGAAAAAAACTGGAGAAGACTTAGCAGACGATTCTTTTGCAGCGATCGTCTTTCCACTTTGTTAAAGCAGATTTTGAAGGAACAGTTTATTTTAGTTAGTGTGGGAGGGGATTCTGTAGCAATCACACTGTGGTTTCTTTAAGCAACAGTATAATTTAGGAGCCAGGCAGAGCATGGTGATGTGTAACCTCAACATTCAGGGAGGGGCTGGAAGAGTATAAATTGTCCCCCAGGCTGATTTATGCATCTGCAGAGAGATTAGTGACTTACCGTGGTAATTCTGTATTGAATTTCCTATCCTGTATGTTAGTTTCATTTTTAAGACCTCGAAGCTTTGACATGGAAAAATAACATATGATGTCTAATTGTCGTTTCCTTTCACAGCTCCAAACTGCAATACCTTTCAGAAGTCAGTGGAACCCAACAGGAGGCTATAATGACCAAAGTAACTATAAACCAACTACAGAACAAGTTTTTTGAGGTTTTCAGAGAATTAGTAGTAAAACTAAACGATTGAGTGAAATGCCCCAAGAAGTAATTGGATTTCCAATTTACATGGAGCTTGAAGGTGGTTTGGCTCAATTTGTAGAAGGGCAATTATTGACTTGAGGTGAATTTTCTTGCAATCAATACGCTGCCTACTTTCAGCCTGTGATTCCCCATCTATTTCCTTAAATCCAACCCGAGTTTGTATCGATCTGCTTGAGCAACAGATGGATTTTTATCAAGGAGGACAGCCAGACAGCCACCAGAGTCCCTGTTGTGCATACAGATTGTTGGTATGTGACTCAGACTGGGCAAAGTTCACTTGTGTTATGTAGTGATCCTGTAAAAACTGTACACACCAACTCAATAAAAAGAAGGCTGGGAATAGATCAGGGTTTGATTCCAACGTTTTGGTCCACTGAATGTGGTTATTGTTAATTATTAAAACTCAGATTAATCTGAGACACTACTCTCAAAGTAACAACTAAGTCTTTGTCCACATGGTTCAAGTTAAGCATATTATTACTATTGAAAATGAGCAAAGGGGAACTGGTAGCAGCTGGGTCGCTTTCATTTTCCATGAACATGAAGTGAGGAAGTACTTGTTCCTCTGTCCTTGCTCTCTCTTGACTTATTTAGACCAAAGAGATGCTTCAGTCTGTCTCTTTATGCCCGCTTCTCTGTGACCTGGAAGCATCTGGACCAGGGAGGGAAAACCCAACATTACTCAGAATGCAGACGTGAGCTCCAAAACCCACACTGGACACATTCCTGTGCAAATACAGTGTATGCTGACATTCTGGGCTGACTTCATCACAAAACCTCCCTGAAGGACATTTAGATAGAGAAATTTCAGGCATCTCTGAAATTCCAGGCTCAAGATGGTGTTTATATGTAAGTGTGTTTTAACCCAAACAAGCTGCATGCAAGGCGCAGGGAGCTGGTTGGCTGCTCAGTGCACTGCTTTGGCGAGGGGTGAAATATTTTAACAAATTTGATCTCTCAGGCACCACCATCACGTGCCATTAAAGTGATGATCCCTTTGAATTGTTGAATTAAATTATGCAGATGTCTTTGTATCACGGGTCAAATTCTCTGTTCATAAAAAACCCCAAAATAACAAAAACTCTCATTTAATTCATTTAATTCTCCAGAATATTCTTTTTGCAATGAAGTTCTGTTTAACTCCTCTCTGGAGGGGAGAGGGAGGGGAAACAGGAGGACAAAGGAGGGGGGAACAACTAAGCTGTAGTGCCTCTTCACCTCACTGTACAATACCTTGTGCAATACTTTTTGTAAATAGTCAACAGTGCAATAGACTCAATACTTGAAATGTGCAATTCACTTGTATTTTTATTTTTTATTCCTATTTATTCTATTTATCCCCTTTGTATATTTTATTTATATTTGTCTCTGTATTTATATGTGTGTGTGTGTGTGTGTGTGTGTGTGTGTGTGTGTGTGTGTGTGTGTATATATATATAACAGTTCTGTAACTGTAACTTTGGTCGTTGCTGTGCTTTTTTTGGAAGTCGAATTTCCCAGAGGAACCCACCCGAGGGATTAATAAAGTTCTATCTTATCTTATCTTATCTTATCTTATCTTATCTTAAGTCTCCAATAGTCTTTTCATAGAAGAACTTACTCTCTCCATCTCCGCTCGTTTTCAATGATCCAACCGCATTAAAACCCCTGAAATGTAGACACCATGGCAGACATAGCATGTCCAACATATCCAACATACCTGCTGTGAAATATATTTATATTTTCCTTTTCTATCCTCAGCTTTTTGGTGTGCTGCTACTTGCTCTGATAAGTAAATGAAAAGATCATTTTTGCATTGGACAAACAAAAGAGTTCAAACTAAAAAGGGGCACACACACTTTTTTTTTATTTCCTTCTGACTTCTGATTTTTATTGTCCTCCTCTGTTTATCTTTAGTTTTATAATCTCCTTCATCATTTACCAGCACTGTAATGAGCAGTGTAATGAGGTACCTAATTCATGTTATCTAACAGTTGTTCTAACAGAAGTTTTAAAAATTAGATTTTTTTCCTTTTTGTTTATCACCTTTAGTATAAATCACCTAAAACAAAACCTCCTGCTGGGCCGTAAATTGGCACCTGCCCATTCACCTTTTCCTCCAAACAGCTACCAATGATGGTTTCCACTATATATATTTTTTCTCCTTTAGTCAGTAACCACAAGACTTCGCAGACATCTCGGTGACTGAAAACCAGCTCGGCTGATCCTACTTTTCAGTGGCTTTGGAGGACTCAATAAAGACCAGTGTTACTAGGATTAGCTGATAAAGGAACAACCACTTAGTCTGAGATGTTTTAAGTATAGAGATGTTCAGTGTTAAAGGAAACAATGCCATCAGCTGTCCAAAGGATTAGGTGATTTTGAAATAGCTTTAGATATGAAAAACCTATTCTGCATGAGATTTTTCAAGAATTATTGCAGTGAGCCGATTGGGCAATCTGCTTACAGAGTTCATGCTGGTTTTTCAAACAGCATTTTAACTTGTTGGTTGTTGCTTTTCCTGATAAATCAATCATAATGAATCATTTGCAGTTACATCTGGCATTACGATCTCCAAATGAGTCTGGCTGGCTTTGACAGCAATAAGGTCATATTATGGTCTACGTGCATTTGTGGCATTGACTGTGTCTGTCTTTATTCACACATTACGTCACATAATGTGGGATGTAGCTCAACTATAACACAGTTCATTATGAGACATTATGGACAGTTTTAAATCGCTCATCTCTGTTTTTACTACACTGAGCTCTTCAAACAGCTAAACATATCCCTTCCTGTCATTCAAATACACACAGCGCAGAGAGAAAAGTTAAAAGGTGATAATCTGGACTCGAATCAACTTTCATTCTGCTGTTTCGTCCCTCTGGCAATATCTCACAATCAAACATCCATCTCACCAGGAAACACATTTCAAAGGACCTGTCTGCCCTGCCCACCTTTATTTTCCCACGGGAGTCAGCCAATGACGGTTACTAAATCCTGTCTTTCCCACTAAACAACTTTCTATTTATGAAGCAATCCTTCGACATACTGAGCTCATACTCTTGTGTGGATTTTCGGGACATGGTAGAAAATGGCCGTAAGCACCTTCTGTCTTTTTGATGTGAGTGAAGCACGTTTATCTTGAGGCATGTATTCAACATTTTCAGAGGTTTGCTTGTAGCTCTGCCAAAATGAAGTCTGAATTTCAAATTAAAAATCGTTGGCCATCTGTCTTGTTTGTATCGAGCCTGTGTCTGCACCTCTATCTATAGTTTAATATACATAATAGAAATCTTATCTTCTGAATAAGTGCTTTCTCTTGTCTCATAATTAGAGCTATTGATATTTTGAAACACTCAACCCTTCCCAGAAAATGCTGTGCATCTTCTGCCATGAGATGAACCAATGGGGGCTTTTCCTGTGAGCTGAAGAGACATCTTGTGGCGAGGAGAAAACACTTGTCATTGACCAAGGTCAAAATGATAAAACATGGCCATGCTTCCTTGAAAAAGACAGCCGTTTATCATTTTAGCTTCCAGACATAAACAAACTCTGTGATTGGATAAGTCAAGGTAAGACAAAATGGTCATGAGCTTTGTTTAACATGCCATTAATGCATAATATACAATCTACACAAGCTTTTTACTTGTGTTTTGCTGATTCAAATATTATTCAGCAGCAGGCAATGAAGCGCAATAAGCCCAAGTTTGTACTTTCATTAAAAACAAAGGAAGGCACAACTTTCAAGGGACTTCTCATTACACAAAATCAGGAATGAGACTCCTAAGTCAGCTTTCCTAACATGCAGTGTAAAGAGATGAAACGGCCTCTTTCCCCTCAGCTGGCTGTCATTATCGCAAATATTTCAGCCATGTTTCCACCTGGCAAGCCTGAAACCACAAACAACAAAGGCCAAACTTTTCTACAAATTCAACACTTTCTATTGATGCTGGAGCCAGACTACCTTTAATAGGCCGTGTTGTTTGTTCACTTGAAAGTAAATGTCAGGACACAGTGCATGTGTGTGTGTGTTTGCTGATCATTTTCTTTGCCGGCTTAAAGAAAAGAAAAAGCAGCATCCGAGGTCTTCCAGCTGAGCGACGTCACGCTCAGGCATCTGCAGCGAATGTTTACCAGCATCAGTCTGTACCACCCATCACACCACATACTGTTGAGTCCCTGCGAAACCCACTCTCTGGTTTCCGATGGTCACAATTAGTTCAAGTGTGAGATGTGACAGAAGGACGACACAGGAACAAGGAAGCCCAGCTGACCAGCTTCAGTTTGTCACACATTGCAGTTTCTCCTCTTCCTCCTGCCTCTTTATCGTGCCTAAAGTGGCACAGATGACTGCTTTAGAAAGCACAAAGGCTCAGAGTGAACTCTGAATGTCAGAAACACAGACCGCCTGTCTGTAGTCTGCGCTGTGACGGACTGATTCTGAAAGTGCTGCCCCTGCAGGGCAAATGTCATCCCGATTTGTAAAGCTTGACTCCACAGAGCTGTAACTTTCTATTGCTAATAATCAGATTTAAAGTAAAGTAGGTCAACATTTATAAGATCACCTAGGAGTCTAGCTAACTTGCTCTGGATCCCAACTCGCTGGGAGAACAGAGAGCTCACTTTGGTTCTCAAGCATGCAGCGTCTCACACAAGTTGGGGGAGCCGGTGCAGTGGCCATGGCAACCTTGTTCGAGCCACAACAAGAGGGGTTTTGTGCTGGTGGGCCACGTAGTTGAGCCCTACTGTGACTGGCCTCCTTTTTAGTCTCTTTCACACTGCCTTTGTCTATCTTTGTCTCTCTTTCTCTTGCATTCATACTCACGCACACAAACCAGTATTTTTATTTTTTTATCTGTTCCCAGGGTGCTTGGTGTCCCTGCATAGGGGAGTGTTTACAGGATGTTATCTGTGTCAGCGCTGGTCTCTCATCCCTCTGAGTGGGTTATTTTATGGAATGCTGGAACAGGATAGAGGAGTTGCAAAGGGGGAGTGACAAGAGCCTAGACAGAGAGAGAGAGAGAGGGAGAGAGAGAGAGAGAGAGAGAGAGAGAGAGAGAGAGAGAGAGAGAGAGAGAGAGACTATATATATATCCTAAGGAGGCTGGTGCTCACAGGCACAGCTGGACTACTGGATAACTGGACTGCAGCCCATTGGACATTTAACTAAAAAGGTGAGTTTTTTCATTCTTTTCTAATTATTTGTTGAGAATCTTCATCATTTATCATTATTTTAAAGAAAGAAAGGAAGGAAGGAAGAGAAACTCATTGCCTATATCCATATAAACATTTACATTTTTCATTTCATGCTCTCAACATTAAATGAAATTTTTAACTGGAATGCCACAGGTAGAGTGAGTCTTTCAGAGGATGTGGGCACTTGAAAAACCACATCCTAAGTGCGACAGAGCCGTTAAGTCTCCGTCGCACTTAGAGGAAAAACCGGAGTTTGATCAAGTGCCTGTGTGGGACTCGCCTTTTTCTTCTCTCTTTCTCTCACCAAAATATGTTTGATGTCAAAGAAGACTTTTTGGTTTAACAAGGGAGGTTATTACCAAGTAATTACCAAGATGTTCAGTAAATACTTACTCCCTGTTTTTGTTTTCCTTCATTAGAATGGAATCTAAATCTGTTATTTAATTCCAAATTAAAATTTTGAAAAGTTAATTTTTGTTGCTTGTCATTTGATTCTCATAGAAATGCACAAAAAAATCTGTTGGTATGTTACCAAATGAAGTAAATCTAATTAGCACAGTGATAGGAAAGGCTGTAAAATGACACCACTGATCTCATCACTGCAGCAGTCACTGTGAGCTGATAAACTGTTGTTACATATAAACTTGTATTTTTGTGGTTTTTTACACAAAAGTAAATCCTCACAAATATTACATCTGGGTGCATTCAATTAAACTGAGGCTGTAATGAGGAGGGAAATGTGGTTGTATCACTGAACAAGTGCACTGGTGGGGGATTTTCTTCTCTCAGTCTTGGGTGTGCCTTTTTCTGAGCTCCAGGGAACTAGAAATTAGTTAGCTCATCTCTTTTGGGTATTTTACATAGAAAAATATAGAATCATCATCGAAGTAAATCCCCTTTTTTACCCATGTTGTGAACATCTGTGTTTGCTTTGGTTCTTGGCTATTGTTAGAGAAGTAAAAATGACATCCCAAAAGGCCAGCACTGCAGTGTTGCACAATATGTCCACGTCATAATTCATGAGTACACATACCATATTTGACATCTGTTCTGTTTTACCATCCATGACTCGTTTGTGTACTTAATTTTTTTTTTTTTTTTTTTTGGACCTATGTCAATGCCACCAGGACTTAAAAACGAGTCCCTGTCATTAACTCGTGCTCTGAGGGCGCGGCCTGAAACTGGATGCCTACATGTGCTGACATGACCTGCTGTTTGCTTTTATTGTAGAGTTTGTTTGTCAGGAACATGTTCTTAGAGAACCTATTCCTGAGACTGCAAACACTCTCCTACACAGGAGCACCATGCATGCTGAGAAAGGATTGAAAAAGACAGAGAGAGACTTTATGTTACTTATATTTGCTAAAATAAAGAAAAAGCTGAGCCATATTTTATCTGAAATGCTAAAAAGTCTCAAATCAATGAACTTCACAAGGGTTTCGTGTTTCTTCTCCTTTCAGGCACCAGCAAAGCCTTTGGAAATCCTTTTAGATTAGTTACTGTGAAACATATAGTTCAAAGATGAACAGTGTGGCAGACTGGCTCGTGAACAACAGGGACAAGATAGAGAAAGGTGTGGAGATCATGGGGCAAGCCTCTGAGGTGCTAGCTGCCACTGTGGGCCAGTTACACCCCGTCTTGGAGGCCGTGTTTGTGGCCTCAGCCGAGCTGCTCAGCAACCCGGACAGCAAAGAGGCTCGCTACTTAACTCAACAATTCGAGATGGTGAACCAGAAACTTGAAGGAATCCAAGATGAGATTGATAAACTTGCCCTGGAGCTGCAGAGGACGTCGATGAACAAGCAAAACTTTGATCGAGAGGCACAGATGATCAGCCAGTATGAGAAGTTTCAGGTCTTTGTCAACGCCAAGCCAAAGTTCAAGGAGAAAAAGATGGAGAAATTCATCAGCCATTATGAGAGCACCGATATGGATTTAAACTTGGATGCCCTCTACAATTCTGTCACTGGGGAGAACACCTCAGGAGACCCTATGCTGGAAACTGTAGTTAATACAGAGCAGAGAAGCAGAAGAGCAGTGGAGGACTTCTGTGCTCGACTGAAGAAGCTTTTTGTGGTTGGCATTATCGCTGTCATGGGTTATGCTGCCCTCAAGGAAGGAGGAGTTGGGGAGGAGATGGTGAAGAAGTGGCAAGGACGAATGGAGGAAGTGGAAAAGCGAATGAAAGCAGCTGTGGATGACTGTACAGAGAACTTTGCCACACAAGCCAAGGTGGACATAGAGCATCTAGTTCAGGAGAACCCGGGCACTGCCGACCAGAACTTCACCAACACCATCTTGGATGCTCTTGCTAAGAAATACGACTGGGTGAACTGGTCCATCAGGGCCTTCAATGACCGGGAGCGCATTTTCTTTTTTAACTGGCTAGCTGGAAAGAAGTACCATGGAAGTGGGGGAGCCAACTGGTTTGACCTTTTGACCAAGAACAAGATCAAGATTGTGGTCTCTTTCTGTGTCAACCCCAAGCCTATTAACAAGAGTCAGATCCAGGAGAAGATTGAGCAGGAGAAGTTGAAGGGGAACATGATGGCAGTTGCTCTGTCTTTGAACAAAAGCTTCCCCAACTGCCTGGTCCATGCTGTCAGCCATTACAAGGCAGTGGTGCAGTCCACCAACTTCCAAGAGGATTGTTACTACTTTGGAAAACACAAACGAGCGTACTTGTGCATTCATCCTGAGTAGGCCAATGAAAAATGTAATGTGTACCTTCTTATTGATGAATTTATGAATGTCTTTATCAGAGACTTGAAAATATCTCCATTCAATATAGAAATGTATTCCTAAATCTTGCCTCTGTTGATGTGTAATCAGCTGGGTTTTGCTATGTGACCCATTGTCTAATGCAACAATTTATATTCTTATATGTGTAGCTTTGAGGTGAGAAAATTCAGAGCCAGATGTGTCCATGCCAGCTTTGTCTTAGCATTAGGGTCGTGAATCTGTTCCCACTGAATATTAGCCTGCTAAGGGTGGATGACTGAGAAATATGTGTTTGTGAGCTTTCAGAGATTTTAAGATTATATGTGAAAATCTACCCTTGGAAAAATGCTGGCTTTGGATGTTCTGAAGATGACATTCGTGACTATCAAAACTGGGTTTGGATGGGATTATTAGTCAGCGACTTGGTTCTGAATAAAAAAAATATTAAAGAGGTGTTCAACAATTAAAAGAATAGTTCTACATTTGGGGGAAATGTGTATATTTGCTTGCTTAGCCTTGGATTTCTATATTAAAAATCGAAAGAGAAATCCGTCCATTCATTTTCTTCTGCTTGTCCCTTGGGCCTACCTCAGCTGTCACAGGTGAGGGCCAAGGTAACATGGATCACCGCTATATCAGACAGAGATATATTCATGCTGAGAACCACTTAGAGTCACAATTATGGAAGGAAGCCAAAGCACTCATGAAGGCTTTAAGAATGATTTAAGTTCACATTAGAGCAGTAGAGCTCGTCTAATCTCAACAAAACAATCAAACAAACAAAAAATAACCACTTAAAAAAATTCAGGTGCCCTGTTATAAAAAGATAAGATAACCTTTGTTAGTCATACAGGTGGAATTTTTTTTGTTTTGTGTGTGCACAAATGACTAATACTGTGGTAGATAGTGCCATTAATATTACCCACTCTCCAAATAAAAGCCTATTTAAAAAAAAAATCAAATATTTTGCTGTGTTTGGTGCTGTGTGGGAAACCTTTCACATACGATTAATGTTTTACTTTCATCCATAATAAACTAAAATTACGGATATTTTGTCATCCTTTGTTATCGTCGTTACTCTCTTATTTAAAGGGTCGTGTTGCGTTCAAACGAACTCAGTCAGATTAGCTCTTTAACGGTTATAATGCTGTAATAACATGCCTTTGTTTATTAGATGGGTGGAGGCCGATCTGTATACAATATCAACTACAGACTATTATGCTCACAACTGATTTTCCCTCCACCACCCAGGATTTTTTCTTTTTTCTTGTACTTCTTCTGGGTTTGACTGGGTGTGTCTGCTCTCTGTAACATGAGAGCCACATGACCAATAGGAAGGCAAACAGTCTGGAAGTTAGAGTTCTTCCGCAAACTTTATGAGGTGAGTCCGTTTCTCTTGAAAATGTTTCATAGTGGACAGGCACATTTTAACTGCGTGTGAGCAGAGACATTATAAGGGTCCTGTGGCGGTAGTGTTAGTGCTGATGAGTGGAGGATCGATTCAGCTTAATCGACTTCATGCCACTCTCGTTACATAATCGAGCTGTTTTTTTTAAACCCGCTTTTTGTTCACTGCTGTTAAAAGTCCTCGTATATTTTGTTAACGCGGGTTGTTTTAATAAAGCGGAGTGGGTGATTAGACGAATCTGCAAAATTTAATGCAGTTCAGGCAAAACTTTTATGGGCGTTGGTTGCCAGATCTGGTGCCACCGCTTTACTTTTTCCAGGAAGTGCTTGTTTTTTTAATCCACTGACGCGGCTGCGCTGTAACGCAAACCTAATCTGTGGTGTGAAGCTGCTGTGTTTGTTTGTTTCTCTGCCCATCAGATGTAAAACGATACAATTACAACCCTCGCGCGCGGACTGATCGATACTTCATCCATTAAGAGAGCGCATTTAACAGAGCGTTAAGTTTTTTCCCTGCTCAGTGGTCAGACTGAGTGGTCAGCTGTCAGATGGAGGGTTTGTTCTACTGTCCAGATGAAGCTGGCACTAAAGTCAGTGCAGATAGCGCATGCGCGTTGTGCGTTTCTTGCCACTGCACAGATCCTCATATAAATTTGCCATTGGCATATCACAGTGTTTAAATTCTGCACAGTAATAATAGATGAGAAGAAAACCGTCACCCTGGCTGATATTTTTATTATATTGCTCTTTGAGACCGTATCAACGCATAAGCAGCATATTATTGGTCAGTTCAGTCCTGAGCTGACAGAGCCAAAGCTTACGCCTCTCCAGTGGGTCACACACAACTGAAAGGTCATCATAGTATTAATGTAATACAAAAAAGATAAAGACACTTTTATAATGTTTGCTGATTTGTAGAATATACTGTATTTACCCTCCTCTTTGGTCTTTGAGTACTTAAAAAGGAAAATTCATGTTTGTATAACTGTGAACAACTTAAAGATACCTGAAATGTAACTAAATAACCCAAAAATCACAGAAATCATTTTGCATTTTCTTTAGATTTTTAGTGTAAACGCTTGATCTGAAAAGCCCTGGAGTTAGAAAATATACTGGTCAAATAGGAGCAGCAGAAGAATGACTAAAACAGCATCTAAATGGCAGTACACAGATTGCGGTGTGCATCTCTGTTATGTGAGCCGCAGCAGCTCTTTGTCTATGAAAATGTGATTTCTTTAAGCACTTTTATGTTTGAAGCATCTGCGTGGAGGTGTTTCATGCACTCAGACTGCAGTTACAAAACCCACGAGACCCCGAGAAGTAGCGAAACCGAGAGATAACATCAGTGGAAACATTTTTTATGCTTAAATCAAATGAGATGCAGTAACTGGAAATGCTCTAAAGCCCTGCTGGAATTTCCTACTTTGCTGTTTTTCTTAATTTTTAGAACAAAATTGCACAAATATAACATCCTACATATGTTATATTTGAGAAACAGCCAAGTGAACAGCCTTCCCGTTTCCTCTTTGCTTTCTGGGTTGCTGAACATATCATATCCTTTATATCACTTTTTTTGTTGAAGAGGTTTGTGTTTGTTTATTCACAGGTGTGACACTTTGAGGATAGAGTTCTTGTGGAGAGTTAGATGAAATTAATCATATTTCTCCATAAATATAAAGCAACTGATTAGCTTAGTTTGTCATAAAGACTGGTAAACAACATGTCTGGCCCTTTCCCAAAGAATTCTTGGCCGGGAGCAGTGACTTTGACTCCAGGCCAAAATGTAGCCAATAAAACATAGCTAAACCCCAAATTCTTTTGCGTTTAAGTTTTTGTATAAATTAATCAAACAAGATGAACATTTACTGGGCACTTTATTAAGTACAAGTGTAAAAATCTAATGCAATCCAGTGCAACAGCTTTCCCCTCAAATAAAGATTGAATGTGTTCAGTATTTGCTGACATTGTCAAAAAGGCAATATGTCTTTTTTTATATATTACTTAGGTTATAGTCAGAGATGATTACATCTAAGTTTCTTTCATTTCCACCACCCGTTGTGCTGGTTATAACGTTGTTTTATTGTGAGAGGATAGCTTCTTATCTGCATCCTGCCAAGAAAAACGTAGGTGTGTTTTCAAAAAAGGCCAAACTATTCCTTTAATCTGTGGTCAGATTTGCTAAATTCTGATCACCTGTCTAGACATCCTTCGTGCTGGTGTCTGATAGCTGCAGAGGTGTGAGATGCATCAGCCTGAGAAATGGTGCTGTCTACTGCAGTTTAGCCACATAACCCCCCCTGGGACAGACTTGACCTCAGCAGAAAGATAAATGAGCCTACAGATTATTTTCCATTGTCTTGTTGCTGTGGTAACTTGCTGAGTTTCACTGGAAAACGCACCCTCGCCCAGCAAGTTTAACCTCTTTACGCTTAATCACTTCCCACGCCTGCTGCTCTGATATCGACTGAGGAGAAACAGCACTGCTGCTTCTCACTCAGCTCCAAATGAAACACACCATGTGAACAAGACCAGAAAGCTGAACTGAAGAGTGTGACGGCAGATTCTTTACCGAGAGCTGCAAAATAAACAGTCACAGTGGACTGTTTTTTTTCCACACAAATGAAAGTTTCTCCCAAAATTGCACATTTCCAGATTTGCACCAAGGACATGTCTGAACATGCCCAGGAAATCAGTTAGTGTTGCTCATGCTGTGAGTCCTGGAATTTGGAAATGTTCAGACTAAGACTTTCCAAGTTCAACAGGGATCCGGTTTTTAGGCTGAAATGAAGGGAAAACTTTTTCCCCCTGCATATCAATAAATGCACAGCATGCTTTAATTTGTGGAAGGGTTATTGCCATCTTGAATTTAACCCTTGATTTTACTTGCTTGATTAGCTTTAGGAAAAGTTCACTGCTTCGACAACGTTAGTCCTGCATGTAGAAAAGTGAAGCCCATCCAATATATGAGACTAAAGGATTCTTTACAAGCCCTCATATGTCTGTCATGACCTGTTTCACTTCTATAAACCCAGAGCATCGAGCACACACACCTTATGTGTGTCGGTTAGCAGCTTTGGTGCTATGGCCATTTTTAACGCTTTGGAAATGACAGACTTTCACTACTCAAAGTGAAGCTTTCAGAAATATCACACCGTCTTCCTTTCGTTCAGCTTTTATGGGAACTGATCTGTTGCCAGAAGCTCATGAACTGTCCTGACTTCACGTGTTACACTTTTAGAGACTTCCTGATAATTTTGGCCTTGAGTTTTCAGTTTTTCCAGACATGTTTTCAGTCTTTATGTTAAGCTAAGTTGCTGGCTACAGCTTCAGTATAATGTTGAATCTATTTTATAATTTAACCCTTTGCAAAAAAGGCAACAAAATAATGGATTTCAAACTCTTTCGGCATTTAATTTTACTTTTAACTTGGAAAACAGCCCATTGAACAGTGTGACTTAAAGAGGAGATAGTTGCATTTAACAGTCCAAGTACATAATTTAGTTCCACATGCTTTTATTCTCTGCAAGTTTGCCATGGTAAGCATGTGAGCTCTGTGTTTCTCCGTTAGGCTTGGCTTGGCGTGGCTTGAAACCAGTCAGTGCTCCTCCATGTTGTCTTTGCATAATAGTCACTCTGTTGAGGAATAGCTGTTTAAGTTGAATGTAAATGTAAATGTTGAGCAGGTACATTTTACCTCCCAGCGGTTAACATATGAATAACATGCAGCAGTTCAGCCCATACCAGTCCTCCGTCATTACTGAACTCTCTTGGCATTGTTGAGTCATTGCTCTTTGGGTGTGACTAGCAGCCAGCACTGAAGCTCACTTGGCTGTTTCTCTCTTTCCTTATCAGTGTTTGCTGCGTAGTAAGAAGCACAAGGCCTACAGTCTACAGTCCAACAACACTGGAACAGAGCTGTAAGTAGAGTTAGAAGACCAAAAACCGACCCCTCAATCTCTGTTTTACTTTGACTGTTGTTAATATTACAAGAGGATCAGTTCTGACTGTTTCTAAGAATGTGATTGTTTTTCTTCGGTCTGAGACAGACGTCAGCAAAGATGGCAAATCCACTACAGAAGCTTGTGTCTGAGAAAAAGGACATGGTGGAGACAGTGATGGAAGTGTTTGAGCAAGGAGCTGAAGTGGTGGCCAGCATCGCCGGTGACCTCTTCCCCGTCTTCTCCATCGCAGCCCCGATTGTCAAGCTGGCTCTGGACAACGTGGAGAGCAAAGAGGCCGCATTCATGAAGGAGCAGTTTCAGAAGGTCAGAGATCGGCTGGATGTAGTGTCTGAGGAGCTTCAGCGGATCAACGAGGAGATCAAGAAGAGCGGAGTGGATTCTACGTACTTCCCCGTTGAGGAAAACATTACTAATCAGTTCAGGAAGTACATGGACATCCTCAACGCCAAACCTAAGTTCCGGGAAGTGAAGAAGAAGCTCTTCCTGGAGCATTTCGCCAAGACCGGAGGCGACAAAAATATTAACACCCTATACAACGTTGTGATGGGAGAAAGTTTCTCTGGGGAACCTTTGCTCGAGATCATCCTTAACTATGAGGAGAAAAATCGCCGGGTGATGGAAGACTTTTGCGCCCGTCTGAAGAAGCTCTTCTGCATTGCGCTCATTGCACTGCTGGGCCACGCTGCTCTGAAAGGATATGACGAGGAGGACGATCTTCTGAAAGAGTGGGGTGAGAAGATGAAGGCTGTCCAGGGTAAAATGAACGCTGTCATTGAAGACTGCATCGTCAGCTTCCCTAAACAAGCTGAAGAAGACTCCCGACGACTGGTGAGAGATCAGCAAGATTTAACCAACCAACAGCTAGCTGATGCTATGGTAGAGAAGCTAAAGAAGAAGTATGACTGGGTGGGCTGGTCTGTGCGTATATTTAAATCTCCTTCAGGCCTGTTTGTCAACAAGAGGGATTTCCAATGCGCAACGGGAAAGAACCGCTTCCAAGTGCCTTCATCGGATGAGAAACTGAACGTATGGGTGTCCTACAGCTCCTCGCCTGAGCCTGTGGACAAGAGCCACATCCAACAGCTGATCCAGTCTCAGAAGAAACTCACAGTGGTTGGGGTCGCTGAGTTCCTGTTCGAGAAGTTACCCGGCGACTGTGTGGTTCACACAATCAAATCCACCAAAGACCTGGCCTGCTCGTGGAGCTTCGAAGATGAACTTCACTACTGGGAGGAGCACAAAAACTTCTACGTCTGTGTTCACTCAGCTTGATGTTTTAGACACTGAACAAAACTCCAAAAGTCGCTCATTCTGTGTTTGTGTTTGTTTGTGTACCACATCATCATTTCTGCACAGATAATTGGTGCACCTTCATCTTTAACCTTCATCTTGGTTGCTCCTCTGGGCAGTTATTTTGAAGCCCTTATCTAAATGAATGGGTACAAAGCCAGATTATTTACTTCAGTGGTCATTAGAAGATAAAAAGACGTTTCTTTCAAAAGAACGGTTAAAGTGATTTGTTCTCAGCAGTTATGCTTCTACTAATGAAAAGTTTGATAATGTTACAACTCATTTAATTGCTCAGTCTGGAGTGACGACACAATCAGTCGCTGTTCATCTCACCAGCACACGGAACAGACATTTTGCATATATAAAAGGAGAAGACATGTTTAAACAGTTACAGTGGTCATGAATATGGCTAATATGTTTCCCAGGTGTTGATTAGGGTCAAAACATCTGCAGTCTTTGCCATTAAGGAATTTCATAGACTTTCATAGGTTTGTATTCACGATTCTTGTAGTACCAGTGTCTGATATTATACAGTATATGCCTTCCCAAACTGCACTTCCACAATCATTTTTTTATGCTGAAATGTTCTTTTTTCTGACATTTATCCACAAGAAGTTCACATAAACTAGACTGGAGAAAAGGCACAAAGAATTGTGAAAACAAAAATACAGAGAAATGAAACAGCAAACATGGTGGTTGATCCACGGCTGAAATGTAGTGGAGCGTGATGTTCCACAGTTCAGGTTCATGATTGTGCTTAAATTGTGTTGTGGGAGGCATATTTTTTTGTTATCTAGTAAAGCTATAGGTAAGTGTGCCATTTTCCTTTTTTTCCTGCTAACTCCAAGCATAACGATAATAAGTGTGGTATATGTGTCACCTAAAAAAGCTAAAAAGTTTTTTAAACATTATTTTGGGACAAAATTCCCAAACTCAGGAAGCATTTTCTTGCTTTCCCTTGACCACAGAAATGAATCCTGAGGCTGTCATCCTGTTCAGAGAGAAAGGTTTCAAAATAGCCCAAATGTGCCTGAAGGCGTTGCTAAGGTGGCTGCAGAGTAGTAAGACTTTTTCCAGCGTTGACCAAACACAACTGAGCTTTGTTTCTTTCTCAAGACAGATACAAGTGCTCACCTCTTGGCTTACTTTGCATTAGTGTAAATTGTATCATTTTTTATGAAAGTTGTGGGTTTGAAAATTTTTACAGAAACTTTGCCAGGAGCTAATCAGCTAATATTTTCCACTGTTATGAAATTTGGGAGGACGTGGGACTTTGTTGTTACGGTTCATCTGTCACAGAGAGATTGTGCTGGTGCTGATAAGTGCTGACGTCGCCCTGTTGAGGACATCTACACCAAAGCATTTGAGAGAAAATGATTCCAGGCAGAGAGACTGAAATGGAAACTATTCTTGTTCTCAGTTGGTGAAATAATACGGTAATAAATGTCTTCACTTGAAGCTGTACAGCACACAGCACAAGAGCTCACAAAAGAAAAGGGCTCAGTTTTTATCCACACACCCTGTTACTGACATGCTGAGGTGCTGTTTTGTTTACAGACAGGTGCCTAAAATATTCTTGTGTCACAATTTTGCCTGTGAGGTTGTGCAACATAAACTGGAAGTTTGAACGTACTCAAAACCCAACCTTCACTTTGTTGAGGGTATAAACAGTTTTGGTTTTTTTTTTTGTGAGATCAATCTTGGGTTTGGGATATGAAATTAATAGATTTTTATTTAGATTTTAATACATAAATTGTATAATCTGACCACTATATGGACTCTACTTTATAAGGACAGTAGCAGCTGCTCATAGTTTTCCACACCACTATAACCAATCTGTGTTTCTTCTGTTTCTTTATTATTTTATGTTATTATATAAGTCTAATAAATTCTACTAATTATCAATAAAATTGTATGCAACACCGATTTGAATATAAAAATGATTGACAGAAAATTCTTATGTTGCACATCTGTGTCATATTATTTCCATACAGTGTTTTGAGGAAATTAGTGTCTCAGATCAAATTTTATGCACAAAAAGCACTGAATGTAATAAAGCTTCCAAGTAAACATAATCATGCATCTTTTCTTTGTTTATCTGAATTAATTTCTTGCAGTTGCAGTTTGCGTGTTCGTTATAAGATCCAAACTGTTTCTAACTGGAAAATGTTTTAATCTGGGATCGTTTTGGCTAATTAGTGTTAAGTTCTACAAAATAATTCAAGACCTGATTTACTACTAAAACAAAAAACATTATTTATTGACTCCAATGTTGTCAAGACATTTATTCATCAGAATATGTGTCTGTTACTCAAACTTTCTATATTTTTATTGAATACTTTGCTGATTCTTGAGGGTGAAATCTCACTCAAAATCTCAATTAAAAAGTCAGCATCAGCAGCAGAGTGGCTCCAGCTGACACTGGTACTTCAGCGGTCATTCGTACTGCATTTGTTGTAAAAGAACAAACATAACTTGTGCACTGAACTATTTGTTTTGTACTTTAAAAAAATCAACTTGATAAAGACATCCTCAAATTCAGTCACTAGTAAATATGAAGATGTGAAATCAACATTTGACTGGTCCACAGAATGAAATGTGAAGCTGAAACACAATCACCAAAAAACACCCTGATAAAAGTTACAGTTTTACCTCGTTCTAATCACAAATGTAAATTAGAGAATATTTATCAATCTTATCAAAAAGTCCATAAATTTTGATCTTAGAGAATCTGCTCTGAAGCTCCAGCTCTACTAAACTTGATGCAGAGATGAAGCCCTATTCATTAAATGTGATAAGTAATTGCGTTATTAGGACAAACCCAGTGATCTTGACCACTGCATTCTATATCTTGGTATGGAATAATTTCATCACACCAGCCAGTCCATCCATTCATTTTCTACCACACAGGGAGTTAAAGCCTATTCCAGCTACAAAAAACAGGAGACATTGTGCACAGGTTGCAAGTCTGTTGCAGGGCTAAAATAGACAACCATTCAGACAGACGGAATTGAGAATCAACCTAACCCAACTAACTACATGTCTTTGGACTGTGGGAGGAAGCAGGAGTGCCTGGAGAGAACCCACACAGACACGGGAGAATACACCAGCTGGCCATCTGCTGACGTAACTACCGTGCCACCGTGCTACCTCCACCAGTCAAGATCTCAGGTAAGCAGCAGAGAGAGACCTTCAGTTATCTAGAAAGAGGAAAAGAGGTAATATTACATAAAATTCTGCCCCATTGAGACTGAGTAAGATATTTAACTCTCAGCTGTTCTGTGGCTATTTTACAGCTTAGAAAAAAAGGAAGGACATTATGGTTTTCTAGTTTGGAGACACCCAAAGTGCTCTGTAATTATGTGGTTGTGGCTTTTCTATCTTCGGCATACACTCATGTCCCAGCAGTCCTGCAACGCATTGCACTGTGGGTCAAGTGCCCCAGCAGAAATGAACAAGTGCAACAAAATTCCAGTGTGTCAACGAGATATTTATAGAGTTTAAAATAAATAAATAAATAAAATGAGTAAATGGAAACATAAGGAGTGTCACAATATATGATGCTTTACGCTTATTTTAATGGTTTAATTGAAGGCTGTCAGAAACATTTTAATAATTTATAGATGAAGGAGGAGGAGGAGGAGACCAAAGACAGACTGAAGTCCAACATTCAAATCTTTAATCAGTAATCTGAAAGTCTCAATGATTTTTGCTTAGCAAAGCGGGAAGCCATGGAGAACTAAACAAAAACTAGAAGTAAAACTAATGTGAAGGTGAATGATTTCAAAACAAAATGATCCAAGAAAACAGAGATGAAGAACCATTACCAACTGCTAAAAAATGAAGCCCCCACACAAGTCCAAAAACCTGCAGTTCCTCCAGTGTCCACTTGAGGTTGGCTCCAAAACTGAGTCAGTCCCCCACAGACTCCTGTGTTAAACTGTTGAACTTTACAATAGAAAAACTACCTTACAGGGGAACACCTCTGAAGAGGACAGCTCTCATTAGGGGTGCAATCTGGGACTCTCCACCAGCCGCTTTAAAACTGAAGAAGCAGCTTGGATGAAGGCAAAACATCTACAAAAACCAAACGAAGACTACTATTACCTGGATGACTGAGATCTTAAACAGACCAACTCTGAGAAGGTTTTACTGATCTTTGCTCAAAATGATTAAAACTCATAGAAAGATGAAACCTTTGACAAGAGCTTGTAAATTAGTTTGCTTAGTCTAGGTTGGGAACATGTGGTCTGGTGTCTCAGTCCTGTCTGTATATGCATCTACTCTTTATCATGTTTACGTTCAAGGTCGTGAATTTAATACGAGCAAGCTTCAACAGACTTTGATAGTAAAATGAACGGAGAGAAGACAAAAGGATACAAAGAGAAGTTTAAAGAAAACTCAAACAAAGCAACTGATGCAGGAAAATTATACACAACACTGCCTGTAACTTGGATTTAAAGCTTATAATATAATTTAAAAAAAGGCCATGGGAGAAAATCAGAAAGCAGAGAGAAAACTATAATTGCAGCAGGAACTTTATAATAAATTTGAAGGGCTCAGATTTTCTTTTGTTTGGCTCAATTTACCAAATCTGACATAAGTAGCAGACGGGGCCTGTTGTCAGGATACCTGTTTGCCAATGGAACAAGACTGAGACAGAAGGAGCTTAAACTTTCCCTCTGCTTCTTAGCAAACCAAATCTCTCTTAAGTGTTTTCCAAATTTCCACTGGCAATGGACTCTGTTACATCAGTGAGCTGAGACCTCACAGTCTGCTTCATCAGCAACTTCATCAGACAGTAAAGCTTTGAGAAAATGAGCCTGAAAATGATCAACATGTACTGAAGGGTTGGCCTCACAACAATAACATATCTCATTTTACGTTGACCTCGAAAACGTGTTAGCAAATAACTAACAGACTGCACTGAAGGAGATATATGAAATATGACAACCAGTGGTAAATGGGGCTGATTTAAAAGCCGTTTAGTAAATCCAACAGAAACACAATAAAATCATCATTATGATTCTCATCCAGTGAATGCAAGCTTCAGTCTTTGCTCTGTACTAACTACTACTAACTACTGACTGAAATGTCTGGACCTTACAGATATGCTCATTTACTCCTTGCTAACTGTGGCTGTCTTCTTCTTCTGCTGTTAAGCACCTGGCTGGCTGCCTGTAGGGGCCCACAATCAAGCTAAAACAGCAAAATGCAAACTGAGAAATGCTTACGCTGTTGAACTAGCACAACTGAGCTGAAAGAAAATGAATTGCCATAATTCTTTAGGTTCATTGCTACAGGTACTCCTTAAAAAAGGCACATGAAGATTTATATATGCTTACCAGCCACTTTATAAGGTTAACCTTGGACCTAGTTTTTGCTTTCAGAACTGCTTTAATTCTTTGTGGCAGAGATTCAACAAAGCGTTGGAAACATTCCTCAAAGATTTTGGTCCATATCGACATGATAGCATCACACAGTTGTTGCAGATTGGTTGGCAGCACATCAACAGTGCAATCCCCCAGTTTCACCACATTTCAAAAGTGCACCATTTGAGTATATCGTTGACTAATTTTGTATGTTCAAGACCTCCCTTCTCACCCCACATCTCCTTATCACTAAACTAAACAGCATAACTAGCACGTATGCTGAAGCATTTAGTAACAAAAGAACCAGATATGTCTTTTATAGGTAGGTGCAGACCAAAAACTGAGCTAAAAAAAAGTAAAACTGGACATATTCATCATGTGGACAGAAACACAACTCCAAAAGAACAACTATATGCAAAGATTCAAATATTTGCAAATAGAATTACTGCAAAAGGCATTTCAAACTGTATCCATGACCTTTGCCCATTGTCCTAAAGTGGGCAAAAATGAAAAATATGTTAGTGTAAACAACTACACTGTATTTTGGGGGAATTTTACAACTTGACTTGACCAATTACTATAAGGAGAATGACTTTATCGGCTCATTGGACAAAGATATTATAAGTAAAGACCTCCAATATAAGAAACGAAAAAGACATAGTTATGCTAATTACTTTCTGAGGCAGTGATGATTTTTTATGAAACCCATATTAATCTAAGCTTTTGCTACAAAATTATGATCGAAGCTCACAGTGGAAAACTGTTAGAAATAAATATTTTCAGAATCACAAGGAGCTTTTTGACCTTACACTTGTGTTTTTTCACTTCTAGAGGCAAGTTTGTGTCTGCGCCCAGGTAGGTTAAAGGGGCTGCTGACCCAAAACAGTTGAATAGGCAAAGTGATGCTTTTAATCAGACCGGAATTACTCTTCCATGAATATGATTTGGCCACACAGTCCTGCATTGAGGCTGAACCATCAGGTGATCTCAGGAACGCAGAAAAACATCACGTGGCCACGAAAAGATTCGCCCGACTTGCAGGAATACATTGTGCTGCTACCATCACCTCGGCATAACCCACGACTCTGACTTAATTCAGTCTCAATAGAAAAAGAGGACATTTTGGTTTTAATAAAAGAAAAAAAGGTCACATATTTTAGTCAGGTGGTGCAGCTCAGATGATGAGTGGGAGGGGCTAAGCTCTGACATGCATCCTCTGCTTCAGGGTCCTGTTTGCAGCTCAGTTGAAGATTCAGACATGAATATGTTGTATTTGTGTCATGAGACCCTGAAGCAGTGTGTCAACTTTAAACCAAGTGGGAGAAACTTCAAAGAAAATCCAATGAAGTTAGGCTGTTCCTTCATGTAGTTGATGTCTGAGTCCATGGAGTCTCATCTCCTTTAAGGGAAATCTTTGTGGGTCAGCTGCTGTCTGCAACGTCCAATTTTACTTTTCTTACTCAGTTTCTATTAAATAGTCTGGCAGTGGCTGGGTTAATGCTGATTACTTTTACAGCTTATTTTACTTCAGAAGAGCCCACTTACTAGCATTAACAAGGTTGTGTTTAATCATCTTTTTCCGTGGGAGAAAATATCGGCTGTTAATGTCAGGCTGTGTAAAGTTTGTATAGCCTTACATTTTACCTAACATGGCTTACATTTCAGATTCATGGCTCAAATTTATTTTTTAGTTACATTTAGAGTTATTACAGTATGAAACCGTGACTGTTTAAAATACTTGAAAGTTATTCAGCCATCGTATTGCAGTTGCTTTGAGCGTATAAGTGGCTTAGAAGTGGCTTACAGCTTTGCATTTAGATTTGTTAGACGAGCAACCAACATTAAAAATTATCTTTATAAATACAGGAACTAGCATTATTAACTTTTAGCTCTGTTTTTGTCTCCACCAGCTCTTGAATGAATTGTCATTTTTATTAACTGCTAAATACTCCTTTAGGACCGTCTAATGGCAACATGTCATACAGCTGATCCATTAAAAGAATCACACAGTGTATGACTTATTTTAAATATTAACAATGGAGCACACAGTTAGTGGAATATGACTTTAATATTTGGACATTTCAGTCTTGTTTGGGAGTTTTAGGTAGTATGTCCAGGGTGTGTTCAGTTTGCTGTGCTGTCACCATGTGGCCAGTGGCCACAACTCAGAACATTAAGATTTAAAGGTTTTGATTATTTCCAAACTGATAAGATACTATGGTTCTGTTTTGTGGGTAAAGAAACGCAGATCACTTGACTACTACTCAAAGACTTTGCCTCCACATCTCCTTGTCCCCTTCACCTACTGTAATGTCCTTTCTCCTTACATACCAATGTCTAGGCAAGAACCAGCATGCACATGTGACACTGCTGACTGGCTGTCAAAGAAAATTCTTTACTATTGAGTGTTAGAGGTGGTATTGTTTTTTTGGTTTTTTTGCCCCAGGCTTCAGACTTCTCTTCAATTTTTAAATGTCTTTTTTAGTGTTAACTATAAAAAATACACAAATAACTCCTGGCTGATTAAATAGAAGATTAAGAGACAGTTTCAAAATAGCTTTTCATACAAGAATAAGCTGGTATCATAACTGACAAATAGAATACCTGAACATAGCGTGCTCTCATGCTCTTATCTAAAAGATAAATTGTGTCTAATTGTTTCTAACTGTAGAAATTTCAATGAAAATTTCCTATTTTATAATTTATAAAGACATTTGCACTAACAACTAAATTTATTTCTCCAGCATTTCCAAAATACACACTCGGTTGCCACGACGCATCAAACAAAACAACTGCCCACTGTATACTCTGACTAAAATAAATGTAGGATTTGTGGTTTCTCAGTTTTTTATTACATCATGAATTGTTGTCATAGACTGATTCATTTTTGTTGTATTTATAATTTTTATTATTAAGATTATATTTTTAAGATTTGAAGGATTTTTTAAGCCCCTCTCATAGATCATTGGGTTGTTGATTTTCACAGAAAGATCAGAAACTGAGCAGCATTGTTGAATAGTGCAGTATTTGTGAGTGATTCCAACCTCCAATCCTGCATTCATTCTTTAAATACCACTTACAGAGACTTCTTACACCTCATCATTACATGAAAACACAGACATACCTGTGGTTCTACCTTAAGCCTCTGTTTGTAACCAGATTGTGTAACAGGCATTCAACATGAACCAACAAGCATCTCTGCAGCACCTGCTGTAATTTCAGTGGAAATTAATCTGAATGTCCTGATCAGTGTTTTGTAGACACATTAATTATTTCCACAGAATCCATTTTTTTTGCAGGCAGTTGAGTGTTTCTATTTTAAAACGGGATTAGTTTTACTTATTAAAAGTGGAATGACTTGTTAGTCAAAGTCATCGTGTAATTTTAAGCTGATTTAAATAAAGAAACTGTGATGACGGTTGCTGAATCAGAGTTCAAAGTTACGTGCGACATTTCACACTGGCTCACATGGTTAGCTAAGATTTGGACATTTTTCTGTTAGTTTTGCTTTAGATGGAATAAATACATGATTGAGTCATGGGCTTAAATTGTGTAAATCAGTTCAAATTGGCTTGGAAATACAAAACTGGATACATACAAAACAACTCCATAAACCATTCTCTCATTCTTAGTTTAATAATAACTATAACATTATTACTCAGAGATCCATCCATCCATCCATCCATCCATCCATTCACTTCCGCTTATCCTTTTCAGGGTCGCGGGGGGCGCTGGAGCCTATCCCAGCTGTCATAGGGCAAGAGGCGGGGTACACCCTGGACAGGTCGCCAGTCTGTCACAGGGCCAACACACAGGGACAGACAACCATCCATCCATCCATTCGCTTCCGCTTATCCCTTTTCAGGGTCGCGGGGGGCGCCGGAGCCTAACCCAGCTGTCATAGGGCGAAAGGCGGGGTACACCCTGGACAGGTCGCCAGTCTGTCGCAGGGCCAACACACAGGGACAGACAACCATTCACACTCATATTCATTCGCACATGCACACCTAGTGACAATTTGGATTATCCAATTAACCTATCCCCACAAGCTTTTAGGGGCAGCACGGTGGCACGGTGATTAGCACTGTTGCCGCACAGCAAGAAGGTCCTGAGTTCAATTCCCCCATCAGGCCGGGGTCTTTCTGTGTGGAGTTTGCATGTTCTCCCCGTGTTTGCGTGGGTTCTCTCCGGGTACTCCGGCTTCCTCCCACCGTCCAAAGACATGCAGCTTGTTGGGATAGGTACTCAGAGATATTCAGCAATAATTTTTCTTTATTATTTTTCATGTTTTTTTTTAATACTCTTCTAACATTTTGTGCTTATGCTTAGTTTAAAGGCAAAACATCTGACATAGTATATTTTAAAAGATTAATTAATTTAAAAAATCAAATAAAAAAAATTATGGTTATCTTCTCAAAATAATGAAACTACGAGCACAGCAACTCACAGTTCTGCATGTGATATGCGGGTATACTTTGTGAAATTAGGACTCCACCTAGTGGCCATCAGTGTCATGACAAACTCACTATGAAAGAAATGCGTAAATATGTGCGTTTCTCTTTTTCCCTTCAAGCTTACAGGGAACATGTTCTGCCTGGTGGTGTAGGGTCCTGATTACCCCAAGTTTGTCTTCCAGAGTGTGTTGGGAGTCAAAGAGGAGTATGGACTGAAATGAACCACGTAAAGAAAGCTTTTCAAACACGTGGATATCCTAATTGGGCTTTCTTTAAGTCAGCAAAGATGCACAGAAAAAAATATCAGACACCAACTAGGGTGGATCAGAAAGACAAATGCAACAATATTGTCATCACCTATGTAGCAGGTTTATCAGAGAAACTCAGGAGAGTCTTCTCCAAGCACAACATCCCAGTGTACTTCAGATCCAGCCACATCCCAAAGACAAAACTCCCAAACACAAGCTTAACAACATATTGTATGATGTACAGTGTAGGGAGGAATGCCCAGACCTCTACATTGTAGAGACCACACAGCCACTTCATAAACGCATGGCACAAAATAGAAGAGCCACCTCCACGGGACAAGACAAAACGTGGCAATGTTCACATTTTGGACAGAGAAGAAAGGTGATTTGAAGGATGAGTAAAAGAAGCCATCTATGTCCACTGTGCACGACCATCTTTGACCAGAGGCGGTGGTTTATGACACCAACTGTCTGCCATCTATAATCTAGTTCCCAGATGCTTTTACTAGGGTGTAATCTAAGGGGTTAGCGAGTAACCAGCAAGTTACCACAGTTGTTTTAAACTATAGAAAAAAAACACTGTAATGAGTTTCTATTGTGTCTCATGAAATAACCATCCCATTCCATTTTCATTCGTTGCACACACATGTGCTCAAAATCAAGAAAGAACTGAACAGGGTATTGTAGAAATGCCCTGCAATAACCTGTCCCACAACCCAATTTATTTCAAGTACATAAAATCATTAACATTTTATAGGACACTCATTTGATAAGATTCATTTCCTTCTATTCGTGTGTATTACCTGCACCATCACACAGCTAGGCTACACTCTGTCTCAAAACTGTAGTCTGTGGTTTTTGTGCTCGCTAATAAATCATCAAATAAAGCCATTGACATCTAAAGACTTTGTCCTCCATGTCTCTATACAGAGCACTCCCAGGTCATTAGGCACTCGTCAGTCATGGTTGTTTGCAGGTGATTTTTTTTAATTAATTCGAGTTTGAAAATCTCAGTACAAGCTGCAGTCCACACTGGTATTGCAACAACAAGTGGGCTGACATTTCTCTGAGTGTACTATGTGTGCAAGGTTGTAATTATGAATACAAAGTTAATTTCTCATTGAGTTCATATGGTCTGCTGCTGTCAGTGCAGGTTAAAGAGAAGTTGAAGTCACTTCAGGCTGTAAACACATTTTCTGTTTAAAGTAGAAAATGAAGAACAGGCGGAATTTTAGAATGAATAATCACATGTTGTAGTAAAATATTGGCTTTAAGGTGGACCCTAAAATGGCCTGTATAGCGCTTTACTAGTCCCTAAGGACCCCAAAGGGCTTTACACATCCAGTCATCCACCCATTCACACACTGGGGATGGCAGCTACATTGTAGCCACAGCCGCCCTGGGGCGCACTGACAGAGGCGAGGCTGCCGAACACTGGCGCCACCTGGCCCTCTGACCACCACCAGTAGGTAACGGGTGAAGTGTCTTGCCCAAGGACACAACGACCGGGGCTCGAACCGGCAACCTTCCAATTACAAGGCAAACTCCCAACTCTTGAGCCATTCAATAAAGACACGAAGAAAACTGGTAAGTGAGTTTTTCAGTTTATACAAACCCTACCCTTTATTGTGTAGATTCAACACAGAGCCTCATGCACCCTAAATCCAAAAGTGGAGAATGGATTTGTAGTCTGTCACATCAATGTTGTGGCACCTATCCCGATCATGCCATGTTTAGAGTGACATGAATTATGTAAAATGCTACTCTTTATATCAATATGTTTGGTTTGGACATTTTTAAGTGTGCTACTGGAAAGCACACAAACCATCTCTGAAATGGATGCGGAATCCATTTCAGACAATGTAAAAGTTACAATTAGTTGTGCTGCTGATTAAGGTGATGACTGCATAGGTTTCCTCACAATGACTGATCCCCATCCATATTTCCACTCTAGTGACAGCCGAAAAAGATACTAGCCTTTAAACATAGAGGAGTATTTAGCACGTGAAGAGACACATTTCATTCAAGAATTGGTGGATATCGAAAATAGAGCTCTAGAGTTATAAAGATAATTATTACTATTATTAATTAATGCTGATTGCTTAGCTAATAAATATGAAAGCCGAGCTATAAACCACCTATCCACTCCAAGTAACTGCAATACAATGATTTTATCTTCTCTCAGGTTACTTTGTGATCAAAGTCTGTTGAAACTTGCTTGTATTAGATTGCAAGACCTTGAACATGAACTTTATCAAGAGCATGTAGATACACACAGGACTGTGGCAACAGATCATATGTTCCAAACCTAGAATAAGCAAACACATTTTTACAAGGTCTTATCAAAGGTTACATCTCTCTATGAGCTGTTATCATTTTGAACAAATATCAGTTTAACCTTGTCAGAGGTTCTTGGTCATCCAGGTAATGGTAGTCTCAGGAGCTTAAAAAAAGGCAACTGGACTTCTTTAGTTTTTTTGCCTCTCATCCAAAAGGCTTCTTTCGTTCTGGAGCAGCTGGTGGAGAGTCCTCGGTAATAAACCCCTAGCTCTTTGGAGGTGGTTCTAAAAGGTTATTAAGCCACTTCTGATTTTTGTGAATCACAGGAGCCAAAATGTTAAAAAAAAGAAAACGGCATTGATCATTGCTATCACTGGGGCTGACAGGTGAAACCTCTGTGAGACATCGCCACACCATCATGTGACCTATTGTGGCCACTCGAATGGACAATCTGTTTCATCTCATCTAATCACCGTGTAGGCTACTATTGGTGTGTAATTGTCATTTTCTTGTACAAAGAGAGTGAGATAACTATAAGCTCCGTATGAGGTCACACATTTTATTTGTCCTCATTATCAGGCTGGTGTCTACACAACTGTGAGAAGAAACCTCACAGCTGGACAGACAGAGATTATGTCGACACAATGAGTGTAAAAGAGCTGATTTTTTTCCTTCCTTTATAAAGGGAAAAGTTTTGTTTTATGAATTTCACAAAATCAGTATGGTTCCAACACTCATTTTATTTTTAACACTGATTTCTTAAGTGATTTCTTCTCTGCTTTCATGCTGATAAATCTGCAGGTCAACTCAGTGAGTTTGAATGCGTGCTTACCTCAGAGCAAATTATTGAAGAGATGAGTGCTCAACAATTGAGGGAAGACAGAGCCAGTACTGAAATCTCAATTGATAAAGAAGAGTGGGGAAACAAGTGAATTTCCCCCGACAAAGGTGAAAATGAACTTTTTTGTTTTGCTACATAATTCTATATATCTTGCTTCACATATTTCATGTCTTCAGTATGTATCTACAATGTAGAAAGTAGTAAAAACAAAGAAAAAAAACATTAAATGAGAAGGTCTGTCCAAACTTTTGACTGGTAGTATATATATTCTGTCATGGCTGTGTGCAGGCAGGCAGGCAGGAAGGAAGACAGGACCCAAAATGGAGGAATCACAGAGGCAAACTTAACTCAAAATACTCAGCTTTATTGCAGGAAAGCAACTGAACGAAAACTAACTAAACTGCAAAAACACAACAAACTAAACAGGCAGGCTGGCAAACAGAACACACAGTGAAAGTGAGGGTACAACACAACAGAGAGCAAAGGAAAACACAGGGCTCGTATACACAGGGGAGTAATCATGGAATGGGAAACAGGAGGAAGACACAGCTGGGAGAGATTAGGGCTAACAAGACAGGGGGGAAGTAACACTGAACACACTGACATCAGACATGAACCTTCAAAGTAAAACAGGAAATAAGAAACAATTTACAAAGACGCAGACTGACACTGAACTAAATCTAGAATAATAATCAACAGAAATCATAATACAGAAATATACCAAAATATAAGAAACTGAAAAAGCTGGGTCAAAATGACCCATAACCGTGACATATTCAGTTACAGTGTATTATAAATCTGCATCACTGATTTGTGTCCTGAAATTACCTCTGGATCTTCTTTCTGCGGCCTTTGGGTTAAGGAGACAAGCAGAAACGACTTACTTAGTTACTTAGTTGAGATTTAGAAGCAGGTAAAACAAGAAAGGACACACACTCACACAGAACGCATTGCCAACCTTGTTATTGTTATCTTTGTGTATCATTCAGCATCACGCAGCACAGGCACTGGTGAAAAAAACTAAGATATGCAGTGGTCACATCTTACATCAGGCTCATTAGTATCTCTTTATTCATCTTAAGTTGCTGAATTTGTAGCAATACCACAAGCTTGTGAAAATCTCTTATGGTCAGACAGTCACACTGGACAACAGAGTGAGGGGTGAAAAAGTGCCCTCCTCTAAAAAGAGTGTGCAACACTCCAATTAAGTGATGTGCAGATTGAGACTAGCTGTGTCCCAAAACGTCGGCTGCATCCTTCGGAGGCCGCATTTGAAGGCCGATGACTTCACAGCCAGGCGACGAAGGCTGTCCCAATTCGTCAACTCCTTCAAATGCGGCCGACAAATGCGTTCTTCATTTCCCAGAATTTGAAGGATGGGTCGGGTGTGTCCTTCGTGGCCCACCATATCCCAGAATTCATAGCGCGGCCCAGCCAATTCCAGTTTCCAACAATGGCGGCCGCTACTAAGTTTTAATATTACTCTTATTAATCTTTCTGGGTCACAAGATAAACTTTGAACATATTTTCAGGCGAGAAAGTAACCATGTAAACTTCAAATATCTGCTTGGTTTATCAAGACATCGCATATTTTTCAAAAGTGCTCTGACGTTTTCGGAGACATCTGTTACCCACTAGCTCGATAGCTAACCGGGGGTTTCAATGGTCACTCGAGCCAGCGAGAGCAGCGGACCCCCGGCTTCATTGTTTTCAGACCCCCACTGTCTTTCACTACTCAGGTTAAACATGATATATAAGCAGTGTTGGGTAAGTTACTTTAAAATAGTAACTTAGTTACATTACTAGTTACTTCTCTCAAAAGTAACTCAGTTACTTCAAGTTACTCGTTACTTTCAAAGTAACTAGTTACTAGGGAAAGTAACTTTGGTTTTACTCAGAATTCTCTTGTTAATGTGTTTCTTCCATAACGTTGCCAGTCTTCTAGCTTGCTTACTTGCCACAAGTGCACTGTGCCACCTACCAATAGAAAGGATATGATAACGTGCATATTTCCACGAGAGAAATCCCACGCCTGGACCGTCATTGACTGCTGCCATGATTCTAGCCTACGTCACAGAGTCATCTGCGCCTTTTACATCCAACACAAAAACTGCAGTCGTGGTGCTTTCGATTGTACTCAGAACTCAGAAATTCTGCCTTCTGAATAGGAAGATGTAGGTAACACCAGACTGCAGATGAGCTGCATACAGGGCTGGACTGGGAAAGAAAATTGGCCCGGGCATTTTGACTAGAAACTGGCCCACCATTATAGGAAAAATCATAAAGCCTTTGAATGAAAACAAACACTGTTGTGACAGTGATGTACACTGTTTTGATGGTATATATGCATCAATCTATCAATCGTTTGTTGTAAGATTCAGATAATTATTTTTTAAAAGCTAGACATTTTAAATGAGAATAAGAAAGAAAAGTATTTCTTTGTGCCCCCCATTCCCTGTTAATGCCCTACATGCCCCCTTGGCCACACTTTGCTAGATCCGCACCTGCACAGTTACCAGCTGTCAGCTACCTAAAAAAGGATCCTGGGGTTATTTGTCTCTCAGAAACAGTTCATAACTTCCCTTCAACTCATTCATGTCACCTAAAAGGTAAACCTGTTTCTCCATCACCTGCTCAGCTCTGATGATCCAGTAAGGACATCTCCTGGTTTCATCTTCATGTTTCCCTCTCACCAGATAACCAAACCATATCATGACCAGCAGCTTTTTTTTGCAGCTGTGGCTCCAGCAAACATCAGCTGATACTAGAAATTAATATTAAATCAATTCTAACAACAGCTGATCAAGCTTAAACGTGCTGCTGTTGTTTAGCGCGACATCCGCTGGTTTCCTCTTTCGGCGCAAAGTGGGCGATAAACAAACAAGAGAGCCGATCAGCTGATCATTGATCAGTTTCATGATTGAAGTAGAAACGGGAGAGGGAGGGGGGAGAATGAGAGAAGAAGAGGCAGCTGTGCAGCGTAAAGACACAGAATAAATCCAGCTTTGTGCCTTTTTCATTGTAGCTGAATTACGGGACAAACTGTTCCTTTTCACCTCAATAAGAAACGCGCAATATTTTCTCTGAATACCAGACACTGCGGTAAAGTGAGCCGTCATTTGTGAGCCGCGGTCAAGCCAGCCGCCTCCTATCCGCCGCATAAATTTCCTTGCGCTTTTACACCAGTCTTTACGGTAGCGCCTTTTCGCTTTATATCCTGATTGAAAGCCTAGACTCGCGCACACATGCACGCGCGCGAACAGTCACACGCACGCGCGCACACAAATTACAATGGAACAGCCCAATACAGCCATCGTGACAGTCTGTTTGCATATTCAAAAATTCATTAAAAATCATTCTTAAAAGTTGATGCCAAGCTTTCAACACAATCCTCTTCTCGGACACCTACTTTACCTCTGGGCCAGTTTTTACCCAGATTTACTGTAATATTACTCAGAAATCACAGTAAACTCATATTCAGTGCAATACAGTCAATGCACTACAATTATGTTTATTTCAAAAATTCATTAAAAGTCATCCTGAATAGTTGAGGTCCAACTTTCAACACATCCCCCCTCTGGGACACCTACTGTACCTGTGTGCCAATTTTCATCCAGATTTACTGTAGAATTCCTCAGAAATTAATGGAAACATTTATTCAATCTAATACAGCCAATGCACTACAATTGTGTCAATTTTCAAAAATTCATTAAAAATCATCCTGAGTAGTTGATGTACAACTTTCAACACATCCCCCCTCTGGGACACCTACTGTACCTGTGTGCCAGGTTTCATCCAGATTTACTGTAGAATTCCTCAGAAATTAAAGGAAACTTATATTCAATTCAATACAGTCAATACAATAGAATTATGTCAATTTTCAGAAATTCATTAAAAATCATCCTGAGTAGTTGATGTACAACTTTCAACACATCCCTCCTCTGGGACACCTACTGTACCTGTGTGCCAATTTTCATCCAGATTTACTGTAGAATTCCTCAGAAATTAAAGGAAACATATTCAATTCAATACAGTCAATACAATAGAATTATGTCAATTTTCCAAAATTCATTAAAAATCATCCTGAGTAGTTGATGTACAACTTTCAACACATCCCCCCTCTGGGACACCTACTGTACCTGTGTGCCAGGTTTCAGCCAGATTTACTGTAGAATTCCTCAGAAATTAAAGGGTACTTGTATCCAATGCAGTCAGCCAATACAATTTAATTATGTCAATTTTCAAAAATTCATGAAAAATCATCCTGAGTAGTTGATGTCCAACTTTCAACACATCCCCCCTCTGGGACACCTACTGTACCTGTGTGCCAAGTTTCATCCAAATTTACTGTAGAATTCCTCAGAAATTAATGGAAACATTTATTCAATCTAATACAGCCAATACACTACAATTGTGTCAATTTTCAAAAATTCATGAAAAATCATCCTGAGTAGTTGATGTACAACTTTCAACACATCCCCCCTCTGGGACACCTACTGTACCTGTGTGCCAGGTTTCAGCCCGATTTACTGTAGAATTCCTCAGAAATTAAAGGGTACTTGTATCCAATGCAGTCAGCCAATACAATTTAATTATGTCAATTTTCAAAAATTCATGAAAAATCATCCTGAGTAGTTGATGTACAACTTTCAACACATCCCCCCTCTGGGACACCTACTGTACCTGTGTGCCAGGTTTCAGCCCGATTTACTGTAGAATTCCTCAGAAATTAAAGGGTACTTGTATCCAATGCAGTCGGCCAATACAGTAGAATTATGTCAATTTTCAAAAATTCATTAAAAATCATCCTGAGTAGTTGATGTACAACTTTCAACACATCCCTCCTCTAGGACACCTACTGTACCTGTGTGCCAGGTTTCAGCCAGATTTACTGTAGAATTCATCAGAAATTAAAGGGTACTTGTATCCAATGCAGTCAGCCAATACAATTTAATTATGTCAATTTTCAAAAATTCATGGAAAATCATCCTGAGTAGTTGATGTCCAACTTTCAACACATCCTCCCTCTGGGACACCTACTGTACCTGTGTGCCAGGTTTCAGCCAGATTTACTGTAGAATTCCTCAGAAATTAAAGGGTACTTGTATTCAATGCAGTCGGCCAATAAACACCAGCTGGACCCTCTGCAGTTTGCCTACCGGGCAAACAGGTCAGTGGATGATGCAGTGAACATGGGGCTGCATTACATCCTGCAACACCTTGACTGCCCGGGAACTTATGCCAGGGTCCTGTTTGTGGACTTTAGTTCGGCTTTTAACACCATTGTGCCTGAACTTCTTTCCTCCAAACTCTCCCAGCTCAGCGTGTCACCAGCTACCTGTCAGTGGATCACCAGCTTCCTGACAGACAGAAAGCAACAAGTGAGGCTGGGGGAGATCACCTCTGAAACCCGGTCCCTCAGTATTGGTGCCCTCAAGGATGTGTCCTCTCACCACTACTGTTCTCCCTCTACACTAACGACTGCACCTCCAATAACTCTGCTGTCAAACTCCTAAAGTTTGCAGATGACACCACTGTCATTGGCCTCATTCAAGATGGTGATGAGTCTGCATACCGGCAGGAAGTTGAGCGGCTGGTACTCTGGTGCAGTCAGCACAATCTGGAGCTGAACACTCTTAAGACTGTAGAGATGACAGTGGACTTCAGGAGACATCCCTCAACTCTGCTCCCCCTCACCATATCAGACAGCCCTGTGTCGACTGTGAAGATCTTCAAGTTCCTGGGTACAACCATCTCCCAGGACCTGAAGTGGGAGACCAACATCAACTCCATCCTCAAAAAGACCCAGCAGAGGATGTACTTCCTGAGACAACTGGGGAAGTACAGTCTTCCACAGGAGCTGCTGATCCAGTTCTACACTGCGGTCATTGAGTCTGTCCTGTGCTCCTCCATCACAGTCTGGTATGGAGCAGCCACTAAACAGGACAGGAGCAGACTGCAGCGGACTGTACGGGCAGCAGAAAGGATCATCAGCGCCCCCCCTGCCCTCCATCCAGGATCTGTACCTCTCAAGAACCAGGAAACGGGCAGAGAAAATCATCGCAGACCCCTCACACCCTGCACACAGACTTTTTGATCTGCTGACCTCTGGCAGACGGTACAGAAGCCTGCAGACCAGGACCACCCGACACAGGAACAGTTTCTTTCCCCTCGCCATCTCCCTTCTTAACAGTTGACCTGTCACACTGCTCCCACTGCCAGACTGCAGCTGCACCTTATGTACATTTTGTAGTATTCATTCCACCTCATTCATTTATGTATTTTATGTATATAAGGTTAGATTCGTTATTTATAGTTGGTTTACATAGCTTTGTGTATGTATGTGTAATGTGTATATATAGACACTTGTGTGTGTGTGTGTGTGTGTGTGTGTGTGTGTGTGTGTGTGTGTGTGTGTGTGTGTGTGTGAGATTTACATTGCTGTGCTTGAGAGCCACCATCTACCGGAACCAAATTCCCTGTATGTGTCTGCACATATACAGTACTTGGCCAATAAACCTGATTCTGATTCTGATTCTGAGATGTATATTTGTGAATGTGGAGATGTTATATTGGTTTCACTGGTAAAAATAAATAATTGAAATGGGTATATATTTGTTTTTTGTGAAGTTGCCTAACAATTATGCACATTAATAGTCACCTGCACACACAGATATCCCCCTAAAATAACTAAAAAAAAAAAAAAAAAAAAAACTACTTCCAAAAACATTCAGCTTTGATATTAATGAGTCTTTTGGGTTCATTGAGAACATGGTTGTTGTTCAATAATAAAATTATTCCTCAAAAATACAACTTGCCTAATAATTCTGCACTCCCTGTAGGTCTGTTGACAGAGCTCTGTACAGGTCTGCTCGAGCTGACCTGAAAAGGGGTCCCACCTGTCCAGCAACAACACATGGCATGGAATAATAGACATCATAAACCACAGAGGCAGAACTGTGAAAACAGAAAACCTGAGTGTGCAGCTAGCAGAGGACATAAACAGCTTCTTTGCCCGCTTTGAAACACCACAACAGCAGCATTCATCTGCCTCAGCCCTGCTCCCATCCTCATCCTCAACTGGTTCCTGCACCGCTCCATTCACTGTAACGGAGCACGATGTCAGATGAGTGTTCCTAGGAGTGAACCCCAGGAAGGCGTCCAGACGAATACGTGGTAAAGTGCTAAGACCATGTGCCCACCAGCTCACCCTCATCTCCATCAGAATCTTCAACCTCTCACTGGATGAAGCAGCCATCCCATCCTGTCTAAAATCAGCCACAATCATCCCAGTACCAAAGAAGTCTCCCATCACCAGCCTGAACTATTATTGCCCTGTGGCCCTCACACTGGTAATCATGAAACTAGTCCTTCAGCACACCAAGGATTACCTCCCCCCAGAATTCGACCCCCACCAGTTTGCATACCGTGCAAACAGATTCACAGAAGATGCCATCACCCTCCACTCGGTGCTGAGTCACCTAGAACAGCGGCAGAGCTACGCCAGAATGCTCTTTGTGGACTACAGATCACCCTTCCACCACTCGCCCATTGAGAGCCTACTAACTTACTGCATCACAGTATGGTACAGCAGCTGCACTAAGGCGGATAGAGCCACCCTCCCAGCATGTTTGCAATGAGTAGGAGATGCTCTGTATCTCACTGTACAACTGTATAGTGACAAAGGTATTGGGTTCTTTTCTAAAAATTGCTATAAACAGAGGAACCCAAACTGATGAAAAGTGGCGAATATTTTTTTTCAAATGACTATTTTTAGTGGATGTTTGATATAGAAGCAGAATGACAGAATGTTAAAAGAAGTTACTTTTAGTCATTCTAAGCTGGGCATTGCGTTCTCTGGCTGTTCAAAGCCATGGAACTTTAGACTTTCCAAGCAAATAATGATGGCCATACTGATGTTCTTTTCAGTACATTTTACTTTATGTTCATTTTCATTTTTATGATGTTTCTATTTTTACATAATTCCTCCCACATAGCAAAATTGGTATGGCCTGGATCTGTCCCACACAATGTGCTTACACATGGCCTGCGTACCGCAAAGAATGACGGCCCTATGGTGGCCCAGATCTGGTTTACCAGAGGTGGCCCACACAAGGCCAGTTGCAGACACACTGCTGGCCCTGTGCTGGCCCAGAACAGTTTCAGCTCTGGCCCCAGATGTCAGCCTAATGTGTACCTTAGCCATGTAAGCCATGTAATAACAACATGTGCTGGAACATAATAGTGCAAAAGTAACATGACGAAACTCTGTTCAGACAGTGAATGGACTGATTCTTATACAGCACTTTTTTACTCACCCATATTACTCAAAGTGCTCTATACAACATGTCACATTCACCCAATCAGGCCAAATGTGGCATGCCATCACATAAACAGTGCCATCTTACCATGCCAGAAGTCAGCCAGCAGTGCCGGCTTGACACCAGATCCAGGCAAGACCCGTCTGCTATGTGGGATGACTTGTTCTTTTGGCATTTTAGTTGTGGATTGTGTTTGGACTGTGTCTCTTGCCCTTTCAGTATTGTTTCCTTGTGCTTCTAAGTGTCCCTTTGTTTCTTTTTAGGTTATGTAGTATGGGTTAGAGATATTTTGTATGTTGTTTTTGTTTAATAAATCCGCCTTTTGGATTATTCCCTGATGTGCCTGAGTTCTGTTATTTAGTGTCACTTTGAAAGGTCACAAAGCCAGCATTTACATAGAATTGTTCTTTCAAATTTTGATAAAGATTACAGTGAATTGAGATGTAACTTGGCCCAGAGGTACGGTAGGACGCCCAGAGTAAGAAAGTGTTGAAAGTTGGACCTCAACTATTATGGGTGATTTTTAATGAATTTTTGAAATTTCCATAATTGTAGTGTATTGACTGTATTGAATTGAATAAATGTTTCCATTAATTTCTGAGGAGTTCTACAGTAAATCTGGATGAAACTTGGCACACAGGTACAGTAGGTGTCCCAGAGGGGGGATGTGTTGAAAGTTGTACATCAACTACTCAGGATGATTTTTAATGAATTTCTGAAAATTGACATAATTCTATTGTATTGGCCGACTGCATTGGATACAAGTACCCTTTAATTTCTGAGGAGTTCTACAGTAAATCTGGATGAAACTTGGCACACAGGTACAGTAGGTGTCCCAGAGGAGGGATGTGTTGAAAGTTGGACATCAACTACTCAGGATGATTTTTAATGAATTTTTGAAAATTGACATAATTCTACTGTATTGGCCGACTGCATTGGATACAAGTACCCTTTAATTTCTGAGGAATTCTACAGTAAATCTGGCTGAAACCTGGCACACAGGTACAGTAGGTGTCCCAGAGGGGGGATGTGTTGAAAGTTGTACATCAACTACTCAGGATGATTTTTAATGAATTTTTGAAAATTGACATAATTGTAGTTTATTGGCCGACTGCATTGGATACAAGTACCCTTTAATTTCTGAGGAATTCTACAGTAAATCTGGATGAAACTTGGCACACAGGTACAGTAGGTGTCCCAGAGGAGGGATGTGTTGAAAGTTGTACATCAACTACTCAGGATGATTTTTAATGAATTTTTGAAAATTGACACAATTGTAGTGTATTGACTGTATTGAATTGAATAAATGTTTCCATTAATTTCTGAGGAGTTCTACAGTAAATCTGGATGAAACTTGGCACACAGGTACAGTAGGTGTCCCAGAGGGGGGATGTGTTGAAAGTTGTACATCAACTACTCAGGATGATTTTTAATGAATTTCTGAAAATTGACATAATTCTATTGTATTGGCCGACTGCATTGGATACAAGTACCCTTTAATTTCTGAGGAATTCTACAGTAAATTTGGATGAAACTTGGCACACAGGTACAGTAGGTGTCCCAGAGGAGGGATGTGTTGAAAGTTGGACATCAACTACTCAGGATGATTTTTAATGAATTTTTGAAAATTGACATAATTCTACTGTATTGGCCGACTGCATTGGATACAAGTACCCTTTAATTTCTGAGGAATTCTACAGTAAATCTGGCTGAAACCTGGCACACAGGTACAGTAGGTGTCCCAGAGGGGGGATGTGTTGAAAGTTGTACATCAACTACTCAGGATGATTTTTAATGAATTTTTGAAAATTGACATAATTGTAGTTTATTGGCCGACTGCATTGGATACAAGTACCCTTTAATTTCTGAGGAATTCTACAGTAAATCTGGATGAAACTTGGCACACAGGTACAGTAGGTGTCCCAGAGGAGGGATGTGTTGAAAGTTGTACATCAACTACTCAGGATGATTTTTAATGAATTTTTGAAAATTGACACAATTAAATTGTATTGGCTGACTGCATTGGATACAAGTACCCTTTAATTTCTGAGGAATTCTACAGTAAATCTGGCTGAAACCTGGCACACAGGTACAGTAGGTGTCCCAGAGGGGGGATGTGTTGAAAGTTGTACATCAACTACTCAGGATGATTTTTAATGAATTTTTGAAAATTGACATAATTGTAGTTTATTGGCCGACTGCATTGGATACAAGTACCCTTTAATTTCTGAGGAATTCTACAGTAAATCTGGATGAAACTTGGCACACAGGTACAGTAGGTGTCCCAGAGGGGGGATGTGTTGAAAGTTGTACATCAACTACTCAGGATGATTTTTCATGAATTTTTGAAAATTGACATAATTAAATTGTATTGGCTGACTGCATTGGATACAAGTACCCTTTAATTTCTGAGGAATTCTACAGTAAATCTGGATGAAACTTGGCACACAGGTACAGTAGGTGTCCCAGAGGGGGGATGTGTTGAAAGTTGTACATCAACTACTCAGGATGATTTTTAATGAATTTTTGAAAATTGACATAATTCTACTGTATTGGCCGACTGCTTTGGATACAAGTACCCTTTAATTTCTGAGGAATTCTACAGTAAATCGGGCTGAAACCTGGCACACAGGTACAGTAGGTGTCCCAGAGGGGGGATGTGTTGAAAGTTGTACATCAACTACTCAGGATGATTTTTCATGAATTTTTGAAAATTTACATAATTAAATTGTATTGGCTGACTGCATTGGATACAAGTACCCTTTAATTTCTGAGGAATTCTACAGTAAATCGGGCTGAAACCTGGCACACAGGTACAGTAGGTGTCCCAGAGGGGGGATGTGTTGAAAGTTGTACATCAACTACTCAGGATGATTTTTAATGAATTTTTGAAAATTGACATAATTGTAGTTTATTGGCCGACTGCATTGGATACAAGTACCCTTTAATTTCTGAGGAATTCTACAGTAAATCTGGATGAAACTTGGCACACAGGTACAGTAGGTGTCCCAGAGGGGGGATGTGTTGAAAGTTGTACATCAACTACTCAGGATGATTTTTCATGAATTTTTGAAAATTGACATAATTAAATTGTATTGGCTGACTGCATTGGATACAAGTACCCTTTAATTTCTGAGGAATTCTACAGTAAATCTGGATGAAACTTGGCACACAGGTACAGTAGGTGTCCCAGAGGGGGGATGTGTTGAAAGTTGTACATCAACTACTCAGGATGATTTTTAATGAATTTTTGAAAATTGACACAATTGTAGTGTATTGGCTGTATTAGATTGAATAAATGTTTCCATTAATTTCTGAGGAATTCTACAGTAAATTTGGATGAAACTTGGCACACAGGTACAGTAGGTGTCCCAGAGGGCGGATGTGTTGAAAGTTGGACATCAACTACTCAGGATGATTTTTCATGAATTTCTGAAAATTGACATAATTAAATTGTATTGACTGTATTGAATTGAATATAAGTTTCCTTTAATTTCTGAGGAATTCTACAGTAAATTTGGATGAAACGTGGCACACAGGTACAGTAGGTGTCCCAGAGAGGGGAGATGTGTTGAAAGTTGGACATCAACTACCCAGGATGATTTTTAATGAATTTTTGAAAATTGACATAATTGTAGTTTATTGGCCGACTGCATTGGATACAAGTACCCATTAATTTCTGAGGAATTCTACAGTAAATCTGGCTGAAACCTGGCACACAGGTACAGTAGGTGTCCCAGAGGGGGGATGTGTTGAAAGTTGTACATCAACTACTCAGGATGATTTTTAATGAATTTCTGAAAATTGACATAATTCTATTGTATTGACTGTATTGAATTGAATATAAGTTTCCTTTAATTTCTGAGGAATTCTACAGTAAATCTGGATGAAAATTGGCACACAGGTACAGTAGGTGTCCCAGAGGAGGGATGTGTTGAAAGTTGTACATCAACTACTCAGGATGATTTTTAATGAATTTCTGACATTTCCATAATTGTATTGACTGTATCGGGCCGTTACATTGTAATTTGTGCGCGCGCGTGCACGTGTGCGCGGGTATAGGCTTTCAATCGGCACATAAAGCGAAAAGGCGCTACCGTAAAGACTGGTGTAAAAGCGCAAGGAAATTTATGCGGCGGATAGGAGGCGGCTGGCTTGACCGCGGCTCACAAATGACGGCTCACTTTACCGCGGTTACCAGACGGGACGGTTGGCAACTCTAATAACTTATGAACAAAATAAGGTTCAACATCATTAACTTCATAGCACCACCCAGCTGTGTAGAAACTCCGTCATGCTAGCTAGCACGCAGTACGGAAAAAGTCAGAATAACGAAAATAAACTCCACCTAAACTTGGTTTATATCTGACCCAGAGAGACTGCAGGTCATAACTTCTTACCTGAAGTTCAGTTCACACTTGGACCGGCGGCCGCCTCGGGTCTCTTTTCCTTCTGCGTCCCTTTTCCTTCATCCACCTGCTGCCTCCACCACTTGCTAATGTTACTGAATCTGTGGAAGCTCCGCGATGCCACCACACGAAGTAACGAGTAACGACCCTATCTAAATCCCAGTAACGAGTAACGCGTTCCTGATTTTGGCATAATAACTAGTTACCGTGCTCGTTCCCACAATAATAACGTAGTTACTGTAACGCGTTACTTAATAACGCGTTAGTCCCAACACTGTATATAAGTCACTTGGATAACTTGAAAATGTAATTGTTTGGCTTTTTTTGGTGTTTTATTTGTTCCGGAGTAAATTAGTTTAGCAGAGATCAAAGTGATTAGATGAGATAAAATAAAACTTTATTAATCCATCAGGTGGGTTCCTCCGGGATTTTTCACACAGCTGAATAAACGTCAAACAGAAAATTGATTAAACAGAAGTGTGAGACGGTCGAGAATTCACGCCACTGTCCAGTTGTATTATAGATATCAAGGAGCAGACGGCTGAGTTTATTAAACTCTACCGAGACAGCGGTGACGCATATCCAAATCTGAAGGCTAGACTGTCCCATTTCACAGCCTCGCCTTCTCGGTCTTCGAAGGACCCGGCTCACGTAGACCGCGAAGGCCAGGTCCTCTGAAGGGTGCGGCCTACATTTTGGGACACAGCTACTGTGTTACCCAGAAGGCATCAACAATGGAACCCTGACAGCAGCTGTTTAAACAACTAGTCTAGTGAGGCTTGAGAAATTGATTATGTTTTTCAGTTATCTGTGATTTGTCTGGTCATTTTTACACATGATAAACATCTGCATGACTCTACAAACATTGAAAACAGGGAAAGCTTATATAAATCACTCAAGGCATTCCCTTGCTGAGAGTTTTAATTCCTTTACTAGCCCTGATATTATCAAAAATACTGTGGCTGATAGCTGTCAACATGTTCTAGACCTGAGAACAAAGCTACACACATTCGGGAGGATGTCACAGGAGAATTTGCTCCAGGCCCAGGACCATCAGCAGCAACTGTAACAACCCAGGGGCTAGGGGCCCCTTTGTGGTCACAGTGAGTAGGTGTTGCAGTTTATTCTTCTTGACCTCACCAATCCATTTGATATCCCAGCTGGAGAAGAAGGGTCAGATGAGGGTGGAGTTTTTTTCATCACAGCTTTATTACCAATGCGCACTGGGAGACCTCTCTACATGCAGTCACAGCAAGCATCAAGTGGATCTGAGGACCCGTCCTCATACACACACCTATGTTACGATAGTGATACTATAGGTAACTGTTGTGGCTTAATGTTTACCTAGCTGAGGTAGCTTTTACTCCACTTAGCTTTAAGGTCACATGAAATGCTTTGAGAATAAATGTCCACAATTGTCCTTTAAACAGGGGTGACAACGTCATCCCAACAAAACACACACTTACGAATCATTTCTTGTTCTTCTGATCTCCAGCCACACCCTTTTATCTAAGCAAACCTAAACACATTCTATTCTAATCGTTGTTTTATTCTACTCACATAGGGGATGTTGACTATGAAGTGGTGCGGTCAGACAGGGCTAGAGCCACAGATCATTTTTCCCCTCCACCTGGTTGCACCACACTCATAGAGCACCATTTTGATACCCGTTCCGGAGTGTTCACACCCCTATAGATTACCTGAGCATAAAAGACACATTGGTTAGTCAGAGTCCAAGTAACAGCCTTCTCCCCTATGTACACTCTGTACCAATTTGTCACACTTCTGTTAGGCATGTTTGGAGCCCCTGCCATTTTCTAGCATCTCATGAACTAGGTTTGGATGGAGGGAGGTATAGCAGCTGGGGTACCACGCAGGAGGTAGGCAGGTACGCCCCCAAACAGACAAAACAGGGGTTGACTGTCCTGTTGTCTACCTCAGCTAGAAATTGTCAGACGGAGAAACCAGGTACAGCACCAGGTAGAAAAAGAAAGCCTGGCCATCCAGTGGGTAGTTGACTCCCTTTGTGATTATCTCCTGGGGCATCCATTCACCCTCTGTTCAGCTCATGCACGGCTGAAAGATGCCAAGACCCAGAACACCCACTGGTGTCTGGCTCTCCAGCCTTTTAAGTGCAACGTGGTGCAGATGGTCGCAGCTAGACCTAGAATAGGAAGGGAGCTGAGACCACATGGTTCTGCGTGAGCAGTAACCTGCAGTGAGAGACAGTCGGTGATTACAGCCTGGAAAGGCTGAAATTGGAAGTAGAGAGTGTTGCACCTTAAACCCCTATGTGTGCATGTGTTGTGCTGGTAACATAATATCAGAGCATGTTACAACCACAGCCAGCAAATTCTGTTTCTGTTCTATCAGGATGTACTGGAGAGCATCATAAGGTATGGGATATCACTGTGATATGGCAATCTCTGCATTAAAGCAAAATACAAGCTGTCACAGTCTCCCATGAACCTGATGGGGAGGACTGAGGACCTCAAAATGCTGTCTGTGATACCAGCAGTGACCTGTGGAATTTCTTTTACTTTCAAGACTTTGGGGGTAAAAAATTGATTAAATAACTAAATAAAATCTATAATTGAAAGAAACATGTTTTTTAAGGGGTTTTTTTCTAGCCCAAACATTCATTCTGTGAATAATCAAGAAATATACTATTATATATACTACTATATACTACTATAACTATGCATAATTTTTCCGAGATTTCTGTTGGGACATGATCATCTGAGCTCCTCACACCACCAAACCCACCGTCCCCTCCCCACCTACTGCCCCCCCTTCAATTCCTCACATTTTCTATTTTTATTTCTCTCGAGTCTTGCTCTTAGAAATATTAAATGAATGTACGATATCATTATTGGATATGGATTTGTGACTCGAGTATATGGATACTAGATTTAAAAAGGGAAATTGTACACTTAATTAAACTAAAAACATGAGTTCTGCAAGAAAACCTGACAAGATGGAATTTAAAAAGTATTTTTTCCGGTTTCAGTGAGTAAAAATCTATAAAAGAAAAACAGTCGAAAGATCCTATGCAGTGTTTTGGTTGCAGAACTGTGTAACTGACATCTGCTAATTCATGAAACATGAAAAGGCAAGTTTCTCTGTAGGCCATTGCACACACAGTGACAGTTAAGAAAACAACTGTAAGAACACAAGCAAAGTGAAAACATTGTTCAAGCATGTTCAGTCAAAACCTTTTGACCCTTTTAACTCCACTGGCATCACCTCTCCTTAGCTCGGTATTCCCATGTAGAGAGTGAGGAGGTGAGAAATATATCAGCTATCAACTCTGGTTTTAGACTAACATATTCAAACCTATTCCTCGTGATTCCTTGTAGGAAATAAAAAACTTACAACAATAAAACTGAAGGTATAAAAATACATTTTTAAATTAAATTTGTTCTTATCTTCACTAGAAAAAATCCTTTTTGCTCTACATCCATATGTCCATATGAACAGAATCAACCTTTTGGGATTTCCTTTCCTGTGCGACTCAGCGTGCATCAAGTCATATGCTGTTAAAAGTTTACTGAAAAATATACACCCTAAACCAGGTCTGCCATCAGGATTACATGACAACAAAGTGTGAAAGATGAGGGAAAAGGAATATGAAAATACAGTTGTAACCAAAAAACAGACACTTGTTGTTACTGCTGAGTAAATTTTATTGTGGATCTTTCCTGAAAATCAGGTTTAGAAGTTCTGCTGAGTCACGGTGAAGTCAGCAGCATTGTTGGCCCTTTCATCTCCGGTGAAACCTATCCAATAACTGTGTCATTTACGGTCTGTGTTTTTCCACTCACTGCAGTAATGGATTACCTATAACATAATAATTTAATTGCAATGGAACCTCTGGTGTGTACTGGTCTGCTGGGGCTACTGCTCAAAGACATGCAACTCACCACCCTGGGCTGAGCCCTTGTCTCTACAGGGAAAAACTGATATGTTTACCACATAAACAGGTTCTCAGCTGTTTTGGGGCTGAATCTTTTTCGATTTTTCCAGCCTATCCCCAGCAAACTTTTGTTTGTTTGGTTTGTTCTGCACACTGCCAAACAGTTCATTCAAAAATGAATATTTAAGTCAGTACAAGGTTTTTTTTTTCCTTATTTAGAAAAAATAACGTTTATCAAGTTGCCATAGGGTGATTATGACTATTCGCAAGTCCATTTCCCGTTGATTAATGCCTTTTAAATCGGAAAAAAACATTTTGATGGTTTGCTTAGCAAAGAAAAGAATCTCTACTGAAGTTTATTAGAAACTATTATGCATGTCATATACTGTGACATTGGCATTTATCCCCCGCTCTCGCTCTTTCTTTGCTGAGTTAATGAAGCTCACCTAGCAGTCTTTCTTTCTAATCTTTGTGACATCAATCATATTGAGGAGAAAGAAGAGGACGATAGACTATTTATTATTTATCTGCTATTTGGATCTCGGCGTTTAAGTGGGTTTTTCTATTCAATTCAATTTAATTTTAGTTATATAGCGCCAAATCACAACAGCAGTCGCCTCCAGGTGCTTTATATTGTAGATCGTACAATAATAGATACAGAGGAAAACCCAACAATCTTATGAACATATACTGGTCTTCCCAATTCACACCCCAAAAAACAATTCCATTTTCCTTTACACACGCGTGTGCTCTGGTTTGTAAAAATAGGAATCCCGTCTCCTCC